>NC_045759.1:9432500-10927500 GCF_009193385.2 Nasonia vitripennis | reverse complement strand
GAGAGGGGGCGCATCGGAAAATGCTTAATGAGGCGAATTAATCCATAAATAACGGGGGCCAAAAGAGCCGAGTGAGAGAGAAGGAGAGATAAAGGCCGTGCAACCGATTCGTGGAATCCGCTTAATAAGTTCGGAAAAAGGAGTTGCCAGCTGCTGCGAGCGGCCAAACGTGTTAATAGACGCGCGCGGGATAATACGAGCTCCACTTAAGGACATCTTTTACTTTGTCGGGATAGCTGCTCTCCGCGCGGCCGTCTGCTGCAGAGAGCGCGCGCTCAGGTATATAGCGAGAAAGAGAGAGAGAGAGAGAGAGAGAGAGAGAGAGAGAGAGAGAGAGAAAGCTAGCGGAGCACTCGAGAGCTTGCGCGTTCGGAGTAGCAGGGGCCGTGCGCCGGGTCGGTCGTCTCTCGCCGCGGTGGGGGAAATCGTTAGCGAAAATTCATAAATCGCGAGTATTCCCTTAACGACCGTTCTCATTAGTACATTTCTGTGAGGGATAAAACAGCAGGTACACGAAAGCGGCGTATCACCGCGCGCGAGGCATGTGCTCTCCTACCTTCCTCTCTCTTCGGTCCGTCTGGAGGCAATCAGAGTCTGGAGAGTGAGCGAGCGAGCTAGAGAGGAAGTCCGGAAGCCCTAAGAAAATCGCCTCACTTATCATTACGGCTTATTCTACTCCGACGGCGGTGGCCACACTACTCTCGCCCCTTCGGAATTCGTGTCCGGTGTGCGATGCACACGCGAGCCGTAACGTCCGCCGCCGAAAAAGAGGGAAAAAAAGTAAGCCCGAGCTGCACGATAAATCCGATCGAAACTCCTCGCCCGCCCCCCGCTACATATACACGCAGCGTAAAGATCGTCGTCTCTCGCGTGACCTATCTCAATAGGGTACGCGGTGCACGTTCCGCCCGCGAGCAGGAGAGAGAACCGTGATTGCGGCCGATCCCGCGCTCGAAGGAGCAGCAGCTAACGCAAGACGTGCGTGAGGCCCCCGCGTGTACATCTATCTATATATCTCCGGCGTATAGCTATACGCGGCGTAGTATGAGCATTGAAATGCACGGGAGATGATGCGCGCCGGCCTTTCATTTCACTTAGCTTTTGCAGCGCTGCGCTGCTACTCTTTTCCGCAGCCGGGTTTTCGATAACGCCGACGCCGCCGCTGTAAATTGTTGGTCGCCGGAATATTAAAGCCCCCGGGAATTTGCATGAATCATGCCTTAATCAGCTGGCTATGCAAAGTACATTCCATAAAACTCGCGTCTCAGCTGCCCCGTCTCTCTCGTACGCACTCGCGCGCACACACACACACACACACACACACACATACACACTCGCCATCGTGCCATACCATACCCATACCGTCATGCCTGTGTGCCAGAATATCAGTGTGAGTGAGAATCCGTGTGCGTTGCTGGCGTGGATGCAAGAGCGGCGCCGCAAATCAATGAGGCGCGCGCGCACTGTGCGAGAGAGAGAGAGAGAGAGAGAGAGAGAAAGGTGCAGGACGGTGTGCATAATGCATAGGCCATATCGGCGGATAATAAGGCCGCATCGCGCGCAGCGAGGAGATCGAGTGAGTGAGAGGGAGAAATGTTGCTTTGCAGTACCTGGTGTCTACGGGCCAGCGAGGCGGCTGGGGCACTCTGCAGCGTGAGCACCACGCGGCATCTCCCGGCAGCGTGCCCGATGCCGCGAGCGACTCCTCCCCCTGCCCGACGCCGCAGCCAGCCGGCGCCGGCGGACACGCCGTGTCTACGCTGCCCTACGCCCGACATCACCACCACCACCTGCAATACCAACAACAACAACACCACCAACAACTACAACAACAACAACTACACCATCACCACCACCACCAACCACATCACGCCTCCACCTCGCTCTATCCCCAAGCTCCCAACATCCCGAAATCTGCAACCGCCACCTGGGGACCCCTTAACAAAAACCTCACCTGGAAGGTAACTAATTCCGCTGCTTCTTCTGTCTCTCTGTGTGCTTTTTCTTCTTCTCTCTTCTCTGTCCGTGTGTGTGTGCGTGCAGTGTGAGTAGGTAGTTATATTTCACCCGCTCCCCTCCCGAGGATAAGCCCCCTAAACTTTTTTGGCTTTTAGCTCCGGAGCGAATATACACAGTATTATAAAGTATCGACAAGGCGGCCTTCGGCAAACCGCGCGCGCACGCCGCGCAGATTAAAACCACACCTTGAAACGTTGTTGCAAATCCATTAACCTTATCGGTCTACAAATGTTACTTTCCCGTGCGGTCTTTTTCGCCTCGATATCGCCGCGCTGCACTCTCCGCGTGTGACTCACGCCTCGTGAATTTTGCAGCAGCAGCAGCATCCTCTCTCTCTCTCTCTCTCTCTCTCTCTCTCTCTCTCTCTCTGCCTCCGATGTCAGCGTAATTTATTCGCGCGCGCGTCTCGTCAAATTTTTCTTAATCGCCCTGCGGCTTTATATTTACGAGCGACGCGCGCACGAGTATTATCGTAATTAACGAAATACGAACGAGAGAGGGGAAGGAGCATTAAAAGGATCTCGCGCGAGCGCGAGTTTGAAAGGAGCGCGGATAAAGGCCCTGCGTAAATTTTTCCTTTATTCTTTTTTGATCGAGTGCAGTCTCCTCGGATCAGCGGGTGTACAGTTACGTTTCCCACGAAGCTACTGCTTCTTGCTGCTGCCGCCGGGTAAATTTATGAAACGCGCGGAGCCGAGTGAAAATTAGCCGTAAAATATTGACCTCCTGTGCGTGTGCATGTTCCTCGCATGATTCTGTTTTGAAATCACATTAGGCCGTTTTACACTCGCATGCGCTTCCATGTATATGCTATATTCCGCTGCACGACGTCTTCGCACGTGCGAATCGACTGTGCAAGCAAGCCGTCTCTCACCTCTGCTGTGTGTGTGTGTGTGTGTGTTTGTGTGCGCACTACGTTCTCTCCTCGAAAAGTAATAAACTTCAATTATGAGTGCACGCGTGTAATTGTACGAAATACGTTGGGCATGCAACTCGATTCTCCGCTAAATTGCTTCGAAATGAATTTCTAATGGCGTTGCTGCAGTAGCAACTCGCTCACACGAACGCGCGTTTAGGGAGAATCGATGGCAAATTGGCAAACTAACCGACGAGCCAGTATAGCGCTTTGCTTAAAAACGCTTACCTGCAGTATCGCACGCATACACACATATACACACACACACACACACGCCCTTTATAGCCCTCATCCCTTCCAATACGTATATACGCAATAGCTACCCTCTGTGTTCTGTATCTTTCTGTCGTGGACTCTGTGTGTCGTATTATTATAGTATACGGGCTACGGCCGAGCCGCGGTGACCGGCTTGAAAATCCGCTTTATTAATAGCGAGGAATTGGGTTGTCGATTTCGCGTACACGCGCGCAACCCCGACGGATGTGGGTCGAGAATTTCGGAAAAGACAATGATAAAGTATGCGACCGGGGACCAACCCAGTTTCGACATTTTTTCAAGCCGTTCACGTGATTCTCGACGGCGCTCTGCATAATATATAGCTGCTTAGCGTCCACGTGTGTGCGTTGCTTTGTGTTGTTCGTGCGTGTGTTTGTGCTCGTGTAGCGTCGCGCTGCAATAAGGAGCGAAAAGGTCGGCCCGACTAACCCGAGCTCCTCGCTCGGCGCGTCTTCTTTCTGCCCACAGAACATTTCTTTTAAGTCGCAGTCCCGCGACTCGGGCCACGGCGGCTCGGAGCAGGAGGACAGCCCGCGGGTGCTCGGCGGCCAGCCGGGCTACGGACACAGCGCGATGACGCTCCAGGGCTACTCGCTGAGGGCGCGCGAGCGCCGGCTGCTCGGCGAGCTCGAGGTCGGCTCGCGAGCCACCACCGGCCGGCGCGCCGCCTCGCCCTACAACCACACCTACACCGAGATCCGCGACGCCCGACACCAGCAGCACTACGCCCAGCAGCACGGATACGGGCTCTCGCAGCACATGCAAGACGACCCCGTCTACGAGGAGATCGAGCGCGCCCAGGGCGTCCTCGGTATCGGCGGCGGCTGTCCCGAGGCGGCCCAGGCGGCCTCCGACATGAGCGACGAGGACGGCCGCCGGCAGAGCGACATGTCGCGCCAGTCGTCGCGCAGCTACGGCGACCACCGGCCCCTCATACCCTACTCGCCGGCGGCCGAGCGCAGCCTCGAGGCCGCCTGGGCCCTCGAGAAGCTGCGTCGGCAGCACCAAGCCTCCTCCAGGCCGGAGCTCGAGCAGCAGCAGCAGCAGCTGAGGCCGCAGGCGCAGCTCCAGCACCAACACCAACAGCTGCAGCAGCAGCAGCAGGACCACACACGGACGGTTGCGGTCCTCGACGGCCACACGGTCGTCTGCCACCTGCAGCCCCAGGCCGAGCTGTACGCGGCTCGCGGACTCGCGCCCCCGTCCTACAGCGAGTGCTAGAGACACTGTGATGACGACGACGCTGAGCTGCGCGCCCGGATAGACATATCGCCCCCCCCCCCTCCACTACCCCTACGCAGCCGTGTACTCCGAGGTTCTTTCTTCGCTCCTCGACGCCAACTTTGTAGAATCGACCCTTGACCCCTACCCGTCCGCACTGTACATTCGTGGCCCACTTCTGTACTTCTCTATTCCAAGTCTCTATCTCGAGCGTTATGTTTCAGTCCAAGAATGTTATTTTTATAAATATATATATATATATGATGATGATGAAGATATATATAAATATACGTATACATATATAAATATTGATATGCGTACGGTGAGCGCGTGCGGTGGACACGACACGGGTTTAACGTACGTGCGAGCCGCTGCGGCGAGAGAGAATGAGAGAGAAAGCATAAGGGACGCGCGCCGCGACACGTTGCGCGCGTGTCAGCGATTTCCCGAACGATACACGGAAAGAGCGAAACTTAGTCACTGTTTTTTACTATTTTTTAACAAAGCATGAGAGAGGAGGAAGAGATGAGGAAAGAAAATATGAGAATGAGAGTATATATATATATATATATATATATATATGCGTACGTCTATCTCCTAATCGCGTCTAATCCAACTCGTAATCAGGTTAAGGAAACCCGCGCGCTATTTATTTTTTTAGCACTCGTAAGCGTTTCTAAGGTATAGCATAGAGATATAAATGAATATATATATATGAAAATAAATAAATATAAATAAAATAGGAGGACAAAAAAGTAAATATACGCAGTTTTAGGGAAAAGCGAGAGAGAGGAGCGTAAAAGTGGAATATTGTGATTAATCGAGTGCGCGCGGGAGCGCTCAGTCTCTGTCTGTATCTCTATCTATCTCTCTCTCTCTCTCTCTCTCTCTGATGATCTGCATGGCCAAGCCATCTGAGAAGCCGAATGCCTTTTGTGTCGCGCAGCAGCAAGCCACCTTTGCCGTCAGATGTGCACGCGCGCGCGGATCCCAAGTCTTTCAGTTCGTGTCAGCGTTGTTGTCGCATACAAAACGACCAATTCTTCTACTTCTTGCTTCGGAGTTTCCCTAGCGGCGGAAAGAAGGAATAAAAAACCAGAGCATTTCTCAGAAGGCATCGTCAATGCTGCATACGTTTCTTTTCCTCGATCCAATCAGCTATACAGGCGTGACTCCCGGCCCGGACGACTATCCGCGCCGGGAGGGCTCGCCGGGAAAGCCAGTTTTTTAATACGATAAATAGGCGTAATTGCATTAAATAGTAAACAGCTGTGTTAGGTGTGTAAATGTTCCCTCGTGTCACCGCACTAACTAAACTAAACGAATCGAATATACCCGGACCTTCTAACTTCTCATAATAGCCTACTCCCCGCATCCCCCTTGATTTTCAAAGTCTGATCTTGTTGCATCACACAAACACACACGAAGATTTTTCCAGTGCGCGATGATCGAAGAGCGGCGCAGATAGTATAACCGACATGATTGTAAAATCCTTGCATTCCATCCACTTATAAGATTTTGCGCAAGCATGCATAGAATTCGAGGAGCAGAGTGATCGAGAATATATATATATATATATATATATATATATATATATATATATATATATATATATATATATATATATATATTATATAGTGTAATGTTAGGCTGCAAGTGAGAACTCCGTTCCTGCGCGAAACGAACGAGTTTGTAAGAAAGTCTATACAATACGAGTGTATCTTTTACGGGAAACGACGACAGCCATAACGATGTTTTCAGTCGTTGCGGATATTAATTTCGAGTGCAGCGTTATTGCCGCGAAAATCGTCGCGCGCTCGACGCCAGAAATTTTTGTAAATATTGTAAATATAGCTTTGTACATGTTGAACACTTGTAATGTTTAAGCGCGATTGACGACAACCCACGTAAAAGTTAATGTGAAATATCCGAGTAAGCAAAATTATTACTAAGTAGCAACAAATTTAACAGTTAATGTGAGAAAAGAACCGCGCGTTAGTCGTAAGTATCGAACATAATGGGCATGTAAATAAATTAAGTGAAGAAGTTAAGTACGGAAAGTCCTAAATAATCATTGGCTGATATTTAATGAAAAATGATTCCATCGAAGTAGACTCGTCGAACAAATGATAAATTTAACTGCCTTCCGTAAAACGGTGTGTGGCATTTAATAACTTAAGGGGATGTCGTCCCAAAAAACACTGTTTTTTGATTACATAAAACTTTTCGAATAAAGTTTGCAAATAAAAAACCGAGTCTGTAGCGCCGTAGTGTTAAGTTTAATGAATCGTTCTACCGAAAGAAAAATTCGATCGGACTTTCTGTTTTTCTAGAAGTTTGAGGATAAAAAATACATATACACCCCGTGGCGGATTTGCAAAGCTTTTGGGACGACATCCCCTTAACAGCGAACGGAAAAAAGTAAACTCTGAACAACCGCTGGTATATACTTCGAGCCAGACAGACGGATAAGCCGCAGGTTTTACCTTATCTCTAGCCAATTGATAAAGTATAACGTTTAGCCTCACTGCCATCTGCAATACATATATACGTTTCAAAAGTCATTGCGTGTCAATTACGTTTAAATCGAACAGAAGTAAAAAAAATGTAACAGATTTAAAGAAAAACATTGTTGATATTTGTTCAATTGTTCTCTACTTGTAAGCCGAATTCATGCCATGAGATGTATGGTTTTTTTAAAACGAGTTCGTTGTATAAATTGATCGTTAGTTCATAATATTAACTTGGAATGAACTAGCGCGCCGAACGGGTGAAGCAAATAATTTCCGGTCCTCGACGGGCTTTGTTTAATAATTTTGTATGCTTCTAAGACTGTCTGATGATACAACGGAGTAAATAAATGTGTACCAATCTTGAAAAACTCGATTTCTTTATTTCCATCTCGCCGCAACCCTGCAGAAACTCGTTTTTAACGTGAATCTCCATCAGTACACGAAAAGAGAGCGGAGCACGAGTAAAGCAACCTCGGTGTTCGTGCTCTATACCCGATCCACATACACATCACTAAAAGACCTGCTACTGTATTCCTTATTCCGACCATAAAATTTGAAGCAGCGTGCATGGACAAAGAAAAGAGATGTGTATGTACCCACCGCCGTATAAACGAACGCGCGCGCGGAGTAACTTGAGAGACCGCCGCGGGAGAAAAAACAGTTATACCACTGTACTGCACGACCGCAGTATGAAAATAGTTTAATTTATTCAGTTAATCCGGTAATTAAACGACTCGATAATTTATTTACCTTCACAGCTAAACTTTCTATTTTTTGCTCCCGCGGTAACTCCCTCCGAACATGTATAATATATATGAAGCCTTTCTTATTAATATTTCAGTAGCGCGCCTCGGTCCGCCATAAGTTTTATTCTAAAAATCAGACAGATAACGCTAGCTCAGCGAAAACCGGCCGGAGGATTATCACCGCTTTCGGAGGGGGCTTATATAGAGGTACGTGGACACATAAAATCTTTATTACAATGCTCATCAGTAGTTTTTGTATCTTAGTACTGATTGCGCAGCTCGCTTCTGCTAAAACTTGACGATACGCCATGTTTGTTGTTGCTCTTGTTTGCGCAACATCCCGATGCTTATTTCGCCGAGTGAGCCAAGGGAAAATTCTGTAATAGAAGAGAGCAAACTCCCCGCTGGAAAGCGAGGCTCGCTATAACAAAGAGCTATACCTGCGTATCTGCTCGACGTTTTGAAGTTGGCTTTTTCAATAACATATCCTTCAGACGCGTATACCCACGGCCAGGTATGGAAGAGCCGATGCTCAAATTTGTTTGATTAAAATTTGCATTACTTATTAAATGCGCTGCTACTGGAGGCAAAGAAGAAATTTAATAATTGGTCTATCGTGCAAAATTAGTTGTACCTGTATTTTCAATTTCATTTACAATTAACGAAAACACGGGCGTACATAACGGAAGGAACAAATCGAGTTATCCCTGCCCGAGTAGCCTCTTCCTCAGAATAGTCGCAGCCTCGTGCTGCTTGTTCCTCTCGGCGACCTGCAGAGGAGTGATGCCAAAGTGCGCCGGGGCGTCTATCCTGATCTCGGGCCGTTCCGCGAGATATTGAATCGCCGCCACATTGCCAACGGAAGCCGCGACGTGCAGAACGCTCTGTCCCACGTTATCCAGGGCCCCGAGGCAAGCCCCTTGTTTGAGCAGGTAATCCGTTACATTGAAATTCAGACTCTTGACAGATTCATGTAACGGCGTCGAGCCGGCCGAGTCTCGCGACTCCAGCAGTTCGGGCTTCGCCGCCAGAAGTATCCCCAGCGCGTCCTGACAGGCGTGCAGAGCTGAAAACTTCCGGTTAATCTCTCGGAGACTCGGGGGGGAATTAGCGGATTCTGTTTTTGTTGTATTCGAGTACCTGCGATGTGGAGGGCCGTCCTGCCGTTGTTGCTGCGGTCGTCGACGCAGCGAGCCGAGGCAGCGAGAAGCTGGTCGATTATCGCGGGGTCACCGACACGACAGGCCAGCAGAAAGGGCGTCCAGCCGTCTTTGTTCCGCAGAGAGACGTTCGCGCCGGATTCCAGGAGTTTCTTCACGCAGAGCTGCGCCTCCGGGCCGGACTTGGTGCAGGCCAGCATCAGGGGCGTCCAGTCCGCGCGCTTCAGCGGGTCTATCTCGGCACCTATATGCGTGAATTCGTTAAAAATCGATTCGTCGTTATCGCATCGTTATTGTTAAAAAATATAAAGGTTGAATTTTGGGGAGGTAATATCGGGTTTATCGGAGTGAAACATGAAAAATACCGATACACGCGCGGTTCACGCAGTAATTGAAATTTTTCGGAGAACTCGTCGGCGGCGGCGGCGGCGGCGGCGGGAACGACACGCCCCAATGTCCATCGCTACGTTAAAATATAACTCCAAATAGAGTCCCGCGAGAGGGGGAGTGAGAAAAAAAAGTTGAAAACTCACACGCCCTTAAAGAGAGCGTTATCGCCCGCGAGCGAGGAACTTGGGGATTCTCTACTGATTACTGTATAAGCGCCATCTAACAGCCATAACAGGCTCGCGAGAGAGGGGCACTTTGCTCGCGATATACTTTTTCTCCACTCATTTTAAGCCGTGTACGGAGCCGTGTCGCGCTGCGCACAAAGGCGAGCGTCGTTTCTTCGCCACCTCTCGCTAATGCGTCCGCTAATTCGCCAGCGCGATAATTTTTCCCATCGGCAATCATAGTCGTCGAGTCTAATCGACCGGTTAAATATTCATGCGCAGGCGTTTGGTTATATATATATCTCGCTCTCTCTCTCTCACTGTGTATGTACGCGATGACGAGAATGACTTCGCGTGATGTGTTTTGAAGTGTATAATACGCCGGCTATAAGCTGCCTTGTGCATATGCGCGCCGCCAAGTACGTATGGAAATGCGGGAGAGAGAGAGAGAGAGAGAGAGAGAGAGAGAGTAAGCACAAGCGACGCCGTTTGAATAAGTAAAGGTATAAAGTATGAGTACATACCTTGTTGAATAAGGTATCGCAAAACATCGTATCTGGCGAACTGGGCAGCCTCGTGCATGGGCCTCTTCATGTCTAGATTAGCGACGTCGGCCGGTCTGTATTCCGCTGCTGCTGGCTTGGCCGGCCAATTTTCGCATAAATACTTGACGACGCGGATGCGGCCCTCGCGCGCCGCGACGTGCAGCGCCGTGTCGCCGCTGCTCTCGTGCCTATAAACAGTCCAGTCGCTTTGTTTACCCCCCGCCTCCAGCGCGGCTCTGACTCCGTCCAAATCGCCGGCCTGGCACGACTGCAAGAACCGCCTGGACAGGCTGCGATCGATGTCCTTTTCCGTCATTTTCCCAGCAGCTATGGAAAAAAAACGGGAATACGATAAACGTTAAATTAATAATAGAGGAGGAGACAGAGAGCGATAAATTCTCGGCATTGAAATTCCGAGTCATAAGCGCGGGGGGCGAGGGTCTGCTCGCTCGCAACTCTCTGAGATAACTGAATGCGCGAGGGGGAGCGTCGTCTAATCCGGCGCCCTCGAAGCCAAGGGAGCAGAATAAACTGAGACTTCACGGTTCACACACTCGGCCGAATTGAATCTATATCTGGAATACACTAAGCATTTTTCCATCCGTCCCTCCGCCGGTCCGCGTATGTGTACAGAGAGAGAGAGAGAGAGAGAGAGAGAGAGAGAGAGAGAGAGAGAGAGAAAGAGAGAGAGAGAGAGAGAGAGAGAGAGAGACACGTACCGTACATCCGTAATCCCGGCGCGACGACGCGCGCACACACACGTTGTAATGAATGTTAGAAGAGTTTTTATTACCTGGCTCAATCAATACGACATCTAGATTGGATATAGCAGATGTTGTGCAGCCAAGAGAGAGAACAATAAGGCGCGCGCCGCGCGGCGTACACAAATAAGTGTCTATAGGAGCGCGGTATAGGTATCTACGCGATGTAAGAAAAGCCTGCAGCGATTCTATAGCCCTTTCACCGCGGTTCTCGCAAATATTATAAATACCGCGCGCCGGGCAAAAATGAATACTAAAGAGCGATATTAATTAAAAAAATGCAGATTCCCTTTTTCATTATAAGCGTGGCGGCAGCCCTCGCCCCCCGCGTGTCTCCTCTCTCTCTCTCTCTCTCTCTCTCTCTCGTAATGCATTCAATGAGCCGGGGGCTCATAATTCTCGAGCTTACGCGACTTTTCGTTCATGAATATTTGCGAGTATCGGACACACGCCAGTGCTGCAGCGCCGAGAGCGCGCGGAGTGAAAGTGCGTATGCTGCGCTCTGCAGTGCACCACACGGCCTATAGCTGTATACACCTCGAAGAATGCTCTCCTCTCGGCCGCCTCGGTATATAACTGTATACATGAATGGGACGGTGTGCAGGGGGAGGGGGAGTATACCATAGCCGATGCCGAGAATGCACGTAATAGAGCTGACGTCTCCTTCTAGCGCGCATTGTCTGTGCCCCCCATACCTATAGTTACATTATACGCGCATATATAGGTGCGTGCGCTTAGCCATAGGTGCGTCGCCGTCGTCGCGTCCTCGTCAGCGGGAAAAGCGCGAGTATAGAGGGTAGGGGATATGACGCTATGGTGTGGCACGCGGCTTATAGGCAGCGGCCGAGGCTGCTTTTCAATTTTAAAAGGGACTCCTCGCGTACTCTCTGCCGCTGCTGCAACGTCGATATTTTTTCGATGGTTAGTATATATGGCTCTTTCTCTACTTCGCTGCGCCGCTGGATTATACCTATCTCTGCTGCAGCTCACGCGTCGATACGTACGCAGGGGATTTAACTGGCCGAGAGAGCTGCCGGTCATTACGATAAGCTTTGGGAAAATCGGCCTCGAAGGAAAGCATCGATCATAATATTATAAAATATTCGGGTTACGGTACACAGAGCTGAGATCGCATCGCTTCGGACTGGTGGGGTGCACCACCTATACGTGTGGGTTACGGCCGGAGCAGCAGCGCAGCAGCAGCAGCAGAGGATAAGAGAAAGAGAAGACGAAGGAGAGAAGGAGAATGAACTCGAGCGGCGGCAGCGGCGTCTTCGAGGGGAGAGAACGGGCTGCTGCTGCTGCTGCTGCTGCTGCTGCTGGGAGATGGGAGCGAGCGGCGGCGGCGCAGGATTCCTGCCGGGAGATTCGATCGAGGCGGGGGAGTCACTCGACTGGTGTGAAAATTGCGGAGCTGCGATCTTGGGCTAGATGGCGCCACTTACTGCTGCCTGCTGCCTCTCTTTCTCGCTCGCTCTCGCGCTCGCGTGCGCTGCACCGCGGGGCGCAGATTAGATTTGATGATTCGCGATTGTTATTGCTCTGATGAAATTTTCGAAACAAGGACGATCGATGTCCAAGACTTTATTGGGTCGAATGGAAATTTGATTTGGCTTATTGGAGTTCAATGTTACGACGAGGGTCATCGAACGTTTGAAAATTTTATTGCAAATACACGTTTTAGAGTTTGTTCAACTGTCGCGAATGTTTGTATTCTTGGTGATTCCAAAGAGCCATGCATGATGCATACCACTGGAGGATTTGGCAAACTACACAATGTAACAAACCTGTTATATTAAAACAACGCGTATTTTTTAACGTGTAAGGATTCGATGTTAAATTGCATTAAATGCACATTCAAACTTGGCTCTTTAAATTCCTCTCGTTTCACGAGTTTCTCGCGTCTTGTTCAGAACACGAAACCATCGAACAAGCCTAAGACGGAATATTCTGCAATCAAAGCGAAATTTGTCCACGATAATTACGCTAACCTTATCGGCAGAATTAATCATTTGCATCTGCAAAAACCCGAAGAGCAAACGATTCTCAATCCATATTCAACAAGAAAATAGCAAAATTATACCAAAAAAATCTTGACAAAATGTAAAACAAAATACGATCGAAACGGTATTCCGATTGGCCAAGACCAGTCCAGGTTCACGTTTCGCCCTCTCATATTTCCGCATTTACGTGCACATGGGACCGGTGTGGAACAGTAGAGACTGTAGAGTGTAGAGAGAGAGAGCACGCGCTCGAACACCGACGCTTCCGCATCTCCCCACCCTTACAACTAAATAATAACCCTTTTACTGCTCTATCTCTATATAGCCGCTAACAACAATACACCGAAACTATGGAACATCCAGTCAATACCGCGCGAAGACCTTCCGAGGGAATGCAATCACTGATCGGCAGAACAGCAATTGTTAATACTTGTAACAAATAAACATTTACCTGGCATACGTGCAGCGCCATTGACGCCCTGAGGGACTATTTTTCGTCGGCGCTCGCAGCGCCGCAAGGCACCTCGTCGGCCATTTTGTTTCCCGCAATTCTCTCCTCTTGTTCTCGATGCGGCAAAGCCGACCGCGGAGCGTTACTGACAGACCTCTTCCCGACAGGACTACGCACCGACGAGCTGCGATCTCGCCGAAATCTTCTGTTTTTCATCGAGCTCGTCCTTTTTGATACGTCTGCTCAATAAATAACCATGTGAGTAAACTCGTTTGTATTTTTCTGATTTTCATGATTCGGATTGTGGGAAGCTATTAGGAGGACTTTTTTCCCGAGGTTTCTGGAGACGGCTGGACTGACAGCGGCTCGTCGCTTTCGTAATGTCTGCGGCACCAGCTAGAATCCACTAATTTTAATAATAGATCGCACCTAGATACTGAAAAATCGCGTGGCATTCTTTCCGCGGCGAAATGTAAGGCTTTATTGTTATTGTCTCAGTCGGCATTTCATGTTGTAGTTATTTATTGCGATTTTTCTCGAGAACTAAGTTGTATAGTACGCATTAGAAGAATTCGATTAGGGCAGGACTGTAGTGCGCAATTTGTATCGCAAGATACATGCTTATTAGAATCAAAAATCGTTGCAAAACCATAATACTACGTTGTAACAGTAACATACTCACGCAATTGTATAATTCAAGGTCATGGGGATTTCCAAGCTAATGTTTTAATTGCAAGATGTACACTTTCAATACTTTTGACTAATAGAATTGCAGCTATGCAGGGAAACTGTAGTGGAACAAACAAATGCTAAAATTTTAACTCAAACATTTAGGAAAAATATGATATTAGATCACAAATAAATATGAGACATTGTTTTCAACAGGGCTTACCGTGACCGTGACCGTGGTGGTGACCGTCGAGGAGGTGTTGGAGGAGGTATGGGCGGCGGAAGTGGCCTTCGTGGAGGTGGTGGAAGATTTGGTGGAGCTGGTGGAGGTAGCAGAGATGGAGGTAGCCGCTTTGGCGGAGGTGGAAGAGATGCTGGCAGAGGATTTGGAGGTGGCTCTTTCAAAAATCAGCAACCTGGCGAACGCCTGCGCAAACCAAGATGGGATATGAGTACTCTGCAACCATTTAGAAAGGATTTTTACCAGCCACACTCAAATGTTGACAGCCGTGGTCCCCATGTTGTTGAGGCATACAGATCTGACAAAGAAATCACAATCAAAGGAACTAATGTTCCTGGTCCAAATATTTACTTTGAAGAAGGTGGTTTTCCAGATTACGTATTAAATGAGATACGTAGACAAGGTTTTGGGGAGCCTACTGCTATTCAGGTTAATATCAGTTTTATCTTTTTTATTTTTTATTAAATCACATATAACATATATTTCTTGAAATGTACTTATGGATGATATTTTTCCAGGCACAAGGCTGGCCTATCGCATTATCAGGAAGAGATATGGTTGGTATTGCCCAGACAGGTTCTGGAAAGACTTTAGCTTATATCCTTCCTGCTATTGTACACATCAACAACCAGCCTCGTCTACAACGAGGTGATGGACCCATTGCCTTAGTTTTGGCTCCTACTAGAGAATTGGCCCAGCAGATTCAACAAGTTGCTGCAGATTTTGGCGTTTCATCGCAAGTAAGAAATACTTGCATATTTGGTGGTGCTCCTAAAGGACCACAAGCCCGTGATCTGGAACGTGGTGTTGAAATCTGCATAGCTACCCCAGGTCGTCTAATTGACTTTTTGGAGCGTGGAACGACAAACTTGCGCAGGTAATTAGACTTTTTTTTCACAGTTTTTGTAGTTAACGATTTATCCAATCAGGTACTAAATTGATCTTGTTTTTAGGTGCACTTACTTAGTATTGGATGAAGCTGATCGCATGTTAGATATGGGTTTTGAACCCCAAATTAGAAAAATCATAGAACAAATCAGGCCCGATCGTCAGACTCTTATGTGGTCGGCAACGTGGCCGAAGGAAGTTCGTAATTTAGCAGAAGAATTTTTGACTGACTATATACAAATCAATATTGGATCACTGCAGTTGGCAGCTAATCACAATATTTTACAAATCGTCGATGTATGCGAAGAGTACGAAAAAGAAGGAAAACTTATGAAACTTTTGGAAGAAATTTCACAAGAGGCAGAAAACAAAACCATAATTTTTGTTGAGACGAAGAGGAAAGTTGATGAAATCACAAGGGCAATCAATAGGTATGGCTGGCAAGCAATTGGTATTCATGGAGATAAAAGCCAGCAAGAACGAGATTACGTGTTGAATCGTAAGCTAACTTGTTTTATATATATGATTTCGTTTACGATATCACTCTATTAACATTGATATTTTTCGCCTGCAGAGTTCAGAAGTAGCAGATCTGCCATTTTAGTGGCAACTGACGTGGCTGCTAGAGGATTAGGTAAGCATTAGTTTGAAAATTTATACGTACGACGATGTAAGGGTCAGGCTGTGATGGTTACTATAAGGTCGAAACTTTTGACGTTCAAACGTGGCAACGGATAACGGCAGCATGTGCCAGACTGATTAATACTAAAGTTCTATAATCGACGGAAATTAATAATTCATAGTCTTTATAAGTCTAGCTCATGAATTAATAGAAACGCGCAAAGGAAGGTTGTATTTAGCAAACTGTGATGGAGAACTTAAGGACATAATACTTCTTTTAGATTTAGAAATTACCGGAATCTCCGCAAGAATTTATGCGATCAAACATCTCCACGTTAGTGCTTGTATTTAAATCGTATTTATAAGGTTTACTTTAAGGTCGGTGCAAGTAAGCACTAGACACGTTCGAATACTTGTTACAATTACTATATAAATTTATGAATTTCATGATGATGACACACAAGTTTCGTATGGATATTCATATTCGTTAAAAAAAGAGAAAGTAAATTTATATGTTATTGTCAAGTATTTTGATCTATTTCAGCAGTGAAAAAGGATAGTAAGGAAAGTTAATTCCGAAAGTCAGTCTCAATAAAAAAACAACGAAGTCTTGTCAGTCTGGTAGTAACTTGCTGTTCTATGTGTTTTCAGAGGCACATGCGACGGAGTTTTATCAATGATAAGAACTCTGGAGAAGCTTGCTTTGGAATATATAAATGAATGGGGCGTGACTGCTGGTCGTCGCCCCCACGCAACAAGCTAACCTTACGCTGTGCCTCAACCTGCCGTGCCACTCAGAACAGACACACTCTTACTCTATACCTGCGACGGTCCAAAGTATGGAATTCGTAATGCTAGGGCGACTAGTGTGTGAGATGACAATCACACGCATAGCAAAGCAAAATCACGCCCACTTGTTATATTGTATTGTTAGGATGTAAGTCGCCAAGATATCGTCTCTCGGAATGTTGCGACTTGTACTTTGTAAAAGAATTTATACGTGAGCGGACGGTCTTCATACGCAACGAATTCTTTTAAAAAGTACTGCGAAACTGGTGAACGCGTGAAATAAGAGTAAAAGAGGCGATTCTTGATGCACGGAAAACAGAGATATACGTACACGGGCCCGGTTCAAGAGCTAGCTTGGTTGCGGCTTCGAGTGCGGCCTCAGCTTGCAGCGCAAGACAGAGATTTGTCAAAGACCAGCTCACACAGATCCATACTTTGGTGCGGGAGAGGGGGGTGTGGCAGAGTCCCTAAGACTAAGTCGATCGAGCTCGCTGAACTAAACGATCAAGCGAGACTCCTAAGTGAACAACCATCTGAGCTTTGATTCCTCTACATTTTCAAAAAAATGTAATTTACATTTGCAGCTATAGCAAAATACAGGTAACTACAGCACACGCTTGCTCTTTGTGGTATCGAGTTTTATTCTTATTTTTTTTCTTCATCGCGCCATAATTTAAGTTCATCTAACGATTTCGTTTATTAAAAACCACAAAGAAACAAGTACCTTGTTGTTCTGCAATCGTCATTAGTCTCTTTGCGCAGATGTGGAAGACGTCAAATTCGTGATAAATTTGGACTATCCATCCAACTCGGAAGATTACGTCCACCGTATCGGACGTACCGGAAGGTCGCAGCGCACGGGCACAGCATATGCCTTTTTCACGCCCGGAAATGCTCATAAGGCTAACGACCTCATTCAAGTGCTCGAAGAGGCCAAACAGGTCGTCAATCCCAAGCTGTACGAACTGTCCAGGAATCCCGGAGCGTACAAACGTAAGTACACTCATTGGCTCTAAACGAATGTGAGAGTTTTGAGGTACAACTCTAACACCCATGGTCTTTGATTCTCACAGGCGGCAGATTTGGAGGTGGAGGCCGCAGCGGTGGACCTCGAGGCTTCGGAGGTCGAGGCGGTGGCCCTCGCGGAGGTCGAGGTGGCCGCGACGACCGTGGCAGTGGCGGAGGCCGATTCAACGACCGTAGCGCCGACCGAAGCGGAAATAAGTGGGGCGGAGGCATCGGTGGAGGTGAGCTGCGCTACTATACCCTCCCACTTCTCTTATTCCTAAAAAAGCAACTGCTCACTAAAAACATCAATTTTCGTTTACAGGTGGACTGGGAAGTGGTACCGGCGGCTACGGAAGTAAACCCTACGCGAGTAGTCAGAGTAGCTACGGAGGAGGTCTCGGTGCAGGTGCTGGACTTGGAGGTGGAGGTCTGGGAAGCAACAGCTATGGACAAAACGGAAGCGCGTATGGAACCAGCGGCAATAGTTACAATCGGCCGCAGAACGGCTACTGAATGTCCCGCGACAAAGGCGAACAATAAAGACACTATGTAAATTAGAGAACTGAAGAGAATATGAGGACTGGTCTGGGATACTTTAACACAGTTATAGACAAACCTTTTTTTATTTGTAATTTAAGCGGTTAATTTTTTAACGTCTAAGTTCTGGATTGCAACTATGATCTGTTGAATCGAGAGAAAGTACGAGTATTGCATTATATTAGGATATCTAGATGTGTAACAACACCCTTCTGAGGTGGTTGCACTATAACTGTAGTTAGGACCAGCTATGATTCTATGTATATGTATTTGTGTTTTGATATAGATTCTTTAACTATTCCTACGCGGATTAGCCTTTTCTTTTTCTTCCTATAAGTCTGTAGAATAGCGACGATTATGACTTTACCTATAGCATTATAAAAATAACTTCATAAAACATTGTTATTTAATATACACATCTTTTAAAAAAGCTAACAAAAGCGTCTGCATGTATAGCGATTATCCTATCGTCAAATAAAACAACGTTTTGAGCAGAATACATTCGGCTTTCGCCATTTTTTTTTTCACCTGTCACTTTCATTCGGAGGTAAACGACGTTAGTGTAATCCACCTGTCTATCAAACTCGTGACGCGCAGGTCGAAAAAACTCGCATACACATCTGACGTAACAAAGATAAGGTAGCTATCATCGCCTCTCGCGTTTTAGATTGCAGCAAATGATCAGACTGCGCGTGCTTAATCAGCTCTTCCAACAGAATTTTTTCACCTCCTGTTAGTCGTGAATTGCAAATGCCGTTTTGAAAGAATCTTCTCTTATCGCACTGCGGCGATGCGGCGCCTCATTCTGCAGGTCGACCGAGTGCATCGAGGCTCATTATACGCCGATATTGCATCGGTCGTACATAGGGAAAAATAGGCGGCTGTCATTGGCCGCTAGCTTTGTATCAAGAATCACCCGATCTGCCGCCGCACTAATTCATCGCGGGGTGCGATAAGGATGTTTACGACACACGACTCGGTTATTACGAGATCCGTGTCTGCGTTGTATCTTGTGTTATTTAGTCTGCGGCGTCTCTCTCGCTCTGTTTCTCTCTGTCTCTCTTCTCCTTCCTGACATGTGTTCCAAACGCACATGGGAAAATTCTGAATTGGATACCGCGATGATTCATCGCTTTTTTCCCCTAACGTATCATTTGTTACGCTCCCTCGCAATGAGCTGTTTTTTCCAGTCTATTCTCCGAGTCTCTGGCGAGATAAAATTGAGAACCAAAGCGTTTTTAAATAGTAGATACTCGTCGAGAACACTCGACCTTGCTTCAATTGAACAGTTTGTATGTGCATTACAGGTGGTTTATATTTATCAACAACGTGATTCATCTCTGAATCGCAGAAATTTTCCGCGGATGCATGATGCCCACGTTTTATACCTGTTTATCTGGTTTCCGTTGTACCGGATAATAAGAAATATACGAAATATACAACTAATTACCATTCGATATCGAATAATATTTGTCATTATCGGCTTTATCGAAACGTCACTTTTTACTACTACGAACGTGAAGTTATATGCGGAAATTAAGGACGTCTTCGATCCTCAGTGTAAGAATCGAGAAAGTAGCTTACCTCAATTATATGAATTCCGCGCCGAGCGATAAATATGTATTAGCTGTGCAAAAAAGCGTCGTAGAAAAATCATGATGGATCATAATGGGAATGCAGATAAGAAACGGAATAAAATATCAAGCGACACTCGAAAAAATTATGCAAAGCGCGATTAGCTCGAGTCTAGCCACTCCATCAGGTATACAGAAATAAGGAAAAGAACGTTCCGGATGAATTGCCAGGGCAAAACTTGATGTCCCTATCCGCTAAAAACTACAATTTCGCGCAAATGAAATTCAAATAGCTGTCATCTGGAGTCTCTAAGCACCGAGAGCGCGAGCAGGATAAAAATAAAAAGCCGGCTCGCGGGTAATGAGCGCCGAGGCGTGTGATTAAATTCCCAGAGCCACAATCAGCCGATTTACACTCGAAAACATTAAATCGCCGGCTTCTCGTGTACTTAATAACGTATGCGCGTATATACATATATGCATACATCATGCGAGGCGCGTGTGCTATCAGCGAGCGACAACTTAATAAACGCGCATTACGCGCCAGATTTAATGATACAACGCACGGCGCGCAAAGGGCAATGGAAGTGTACAACGCGAGCAACCATTTCCAACGGGGCCTGCAATTTTTCGTCGTGATGTCATCGAATCCGCACGAAAAGGTCAGCGGCGGCGACAGAGCAGCAGCAGGCAGTATTATACTTATAATGTGTATATAGGTATAGATCAGTCATGCGAGAGAGCATTATAGTAGCTCACGGATCGAAAAAAGCCGAAGTAGAGGGGGAGAGAGAAAGAGGGAGAAGGCGCGCGTGCGTTTAAAGCAGGCGGTGTGACGCACGAGTGGAACATTGTTGCGCGGAACCGCGGTGGCAAAAACCAGCCAGGGAGCTCCACATCCTCGCGTGTACAGTGCGCGTGCCTATAGAAGAGATCACCTTATTCTTCGCTATATATACTCAATACTCGTCAAATCATCGCTGTGTGTGTGTGTGTGCGCGCGCGCGCGTATCGTATGTGTGTACGTCTACCGGGCTGTGGCTCCGATACACATACACCCCCTCCGAGAGCAGCTCGCCAGAGCTTATAGGTTACACACACCCGTTGACACGTATCCGTTCTTGCAGCTTGCTCGGTTACTGGTTAGCTCGCCCTGTATATAAGTATAGCAGTAGACAGTAGAGCCACGACGTAGAGACACAGCATTGCTTTGTTTTTCCTGCTGCTGCCGAGTTCACGTCGCTCTCGCCCTTGACAGACATTTCGGTGGTTCCCTCACTGCGCTTGCTGTGCTTACCTGAGCTGTACCCGAAGAAAAACTCCTGGACATGTCGGAAGGACGCAAGGAAGTTCGAGTCTGGTGCGACGGTTGGTGAGTTGTCGGCTCTTTTCGGAGTCGGTTGACATTTTTTTCTGGCTGCTTGAATTTCAAGGGCTTGGCGTGTTTACGACGCGCTTTTATACCATTTACGACTACAAGTATACTTATGCGCCTCGGGTGGTCTTTGCACTGATGGAAAGTTATGTGGGAGCCCGAGCATTTGAATTTGAAATCGAGCTTGATTTCAAGGATAACTACTTAAGTTGTAAATTGCATTTTCGCGGGTTTTGTGATGAACTTTTTTCCGACCGCGGTTTTTTTTTCGTTCGATTTGAATACAAATTCCATTAGCATGATTAGCTTTGTGTACATACCTTATTCATGACGTTTGCTGCCTAGTGTTTATCGATTTTCGTTCCGGCTCTTATTAAATATTAATCGGCGATTATGTTTTTATCAATTGTGGAATTCAATACAAGATTACGTATACTTATGAGATATTCATTTTCACAGTTATGACATGGTTCATTTTGGCCATGCAAACTCCCTGCGCCAGGCAAAGGCTCTAGGTGACTACTTGGTTGTGGGAGTTCACACAGATGAAGAAATTACAAAGCACAAGGGACCACCTGTTTTTACGCAGGAAGAAAGGTACATGTTTGTTCAGCAATTATTCAGAGTACGCAATATTAAGATAATGTCACATTAGTCAAGCTCTTACACTTATCAATGAGGAACATGTGTCTTTTTATCCGCTTGGTATTGTGACCCTGTTTAAGGCCTTAGTCTTTTTTAATGTACACAGCAATAACTGGAACTAAGGCTGTAATCAATGGATAGTTATTTGCATAGTCATTAGAATTTCGGTAATTTTCCTGGAAGGTCTTTCTTATTTGTCTTATGATGTTTGTCAATATTGATCTAATTAATTATTAGTCGAATTTTCCTTATTTGCCTGGATATTTTATTGATTTGTTTACTGTGATCTCAACCTTAATTGTATTTAAATTTTTCTTGTAGGTATAAAATGGTTCGTGGTATCAAATGGGTAGATGAGGTTGTAGAAGGTGCACCTTATGTAACAACTTTAGAAACGTTAGATAAATATAATTGTGACTTCTGTGTCCATGGTGATGATATAACAATGACTGCGGATGGAGTGGATACGTATCATCTTGTAAAAGCCGCGGGCCGCTATAGGTAATTTTTTGTATTAGATCATTTTTCATTAAAATTTGCAAATTCAAAAGACAAAGACTATTTTTGCTAGCTAAATGGAAGTCGACAACGCGACAAAAAGTATTGAACGTTTTTTCTTATTTTTCAGAGAAGTACAAAGGACAGCTGGGGTGTCCACAACTGATCTTGTTGGTCGCATGTTGCTGATGACAAGACAACACTTTAGACAGGGTGATAGCGAATATAGTGTAGATAGGGAGCCAAGTAAAAGTATGGGTCAAGACAGAACAGCACGTAGTCCATGGACTGGATGCTCTCAGTTTCTACCTACTACACAAAAAATAATTCAATTTAGCGATGGCAAAAGTCCTCAACCTGGTGATAAAGTTGTGTACGTTGCTGGTGCCTTTGATTTATTCCACGTTGGCCATTTAGATTTCCTAGAGGTCGCTAAGAAAGAGGGAGATTATTTAATTGTTGGATTACATACAGATCCCGCGGTTAATCGGTACAAATGTGGAAATTATCCAATAATGAATCTTCACGAAAGAGTTCTAAGCGTTCTAGCGTGCAAAGTAAGAATTTATTTATGAATTAGAATATTTCAATATAAACCAGTGTCTTTGTATTCAAAATTATTCTTCTTTCAGTACGTTAACGAAGTTGTGATTGGTGCGCCTTACGAGGTTACCAAGGAATTGATGGAACACTTTAACGTGTCTATTGTGTGCCACGGACAAACTCCGATAATGCCAAGTGAATACGGAACGGATCCATACACTGAACCAAAAAGACAAAATAAATTCAAGACGTTAGACAGCGGTAATGACATGACTACGGAGAAAATTGTTGAGAGAATAATTCTGCACAGGTATGTAAAAACTTTTATTACATGGCATTTAAATTTGAAAGTATTCTATTGTTTACTGTACATTTTACTTGATTTAACTAGTTTGGAATGTAAATTTAAAAAGTCTGACAAGTATTGTATTAGCACTTTAGATATGCACTTAATTGTTGTGTCTAATGTTTTGTTATCGTATTAGCTAATTGAGTGTTGTTAATTTAAGTTCAATGTTAAGTAACGATTATCTTTGGTTTAGTTAATGATAACACAATACGTACCAGACATTAAACAGTTTCTTTTGCTCGTGTATAAATTATTAACTGCATTTGCTCTAGGTCCAAGGAGCTTTATGCAATTATAAAGCGCTTGAACAACCGATAACACTTTGCATCACGCCGTTTTGTAATCATCATTTTTTAACTGCAATAAATGTTTATTTTTTTACTTTGAATTTTTCTATTTTATTTTTCTTTTAATCATTCCAAATATTAACACATTATACTGCAATTATTATTATTCAAATAACTAATTTCTTTCCACGTCATTTTAGTATTATGAGCATGACTTTGGCGCGAATGTATTGATTTATTTCTTTTGCTTTGATACATATCATCAATAACGTTCATACTATTTTAAGAGTTAACGAAATCAAAGATTTAATTATTAATTCATCAGCTCTATAAACATTTATGTATAGTCCATGTTAATCTAAATTTAAGATTTTGCATTTTTTTTAGTTTGTTTGACAGGAGATGACTTATAAATATACGTTCTGACTTTGAATTACAGGTTGCAATTTGAAGACAGAAATTTGAAGAAAGAGAAAAAAGAATCAGCTGCGTACGAAGCTTTTGTAAAAGGGCAAAAGTCGTGAACGGGAAGAAAGTAATTTGACACATCTAAATGAACTGGATTCATGGAGCCTTCAGTGTAAATATAGTACATGGACTTCTTATTTATTAACTATATGAACTTGTGCCGTAAAATATTATTGTAAATCGTATAAGTGTTAATCAGAAGATTTTCTATTAAGTATCATCCATTAGTTAGGATAGATAATGCAAATTGACATTGAAATCTTCACTTGACATTGTATTATAAACATCCAATAGTAATTACTACGATCTACTGTAAATTCAGTGAGAAATTTTGAAGCTGTTTGAATCGTTATCACGAAGCAGGTTAAAAATGAAATATTTATTGACAAATTTAAGTTAATGCCCGGAAGAATTGAAGAGGCTCTCTGTTAAAATTTTCTTAAAGATATAAGACAATTATACTTGAATAGGCTTCTTGATGATAGAATTTCGTAATTGAATTATCAGGGAATTTAGTAGATTCGTTAATGTGAAATGCTTGTCGTAAGCCTATCTATTAGCGAATTAAATGCCACTGAGAAATTAATTTAATTTCAAGCTAATATTTTAACTTTAAAAAACCTTAATATTTAATCTTAGTCTTTATGGACGACCAAAGATTGATTCATGAGGTGTTTCATCATAGTCGATTTTATGTGATCATAACGTCAGGGAAATTTAAACGATAAACTGTCAATAGCATTTGTAACATGTTGTAAAAAGAACACAGCGTATGAAATACCGTGTTAAAATGTTTAAAGTGAAAACATAACAAAATTTTAGTTCACGCTAGATTGCAGTATTCAACGCACTGGAGGTCTTACAAAATTCATTGTTATGTTTTGACTTTTTGGAGAAAAGTTTTGGTTAATTTATCGAATAGGTCACAATAATCTCTATTTTTCTAACGTTATTTAAATAACTTTTGTTATACACTATTTTTAATACTTTTTTTTATTCTTAGAAAGTTATTTTTATCGTTTTGTTCTATTATATTAGAATCGATGGATTTCGATGTTTTACTACATTGTTTTAGAACCACAAAGCATGATATACTTTTAGCAAAATTATATAAGATTATTTGACCAATAAATTCAATTTGTCATTTTACACCATTTGTTATTATTGAAATTTTACTTTATTGTCAGTATAAATTTACGTACAATCGAACTATCGTAATTTTATTCAAAAACAGAGGTTCAAGCAACAAATGCGTATCAGTTTAGTTGCTGATCGAATGCTCGCATACAAAATTATTAATAATCTTTTACACATTTCAATATTTTAAGTAAATTATTGCGAATGAGGAATAAAATATCGATAATCGTGCTCACCAACCCAAGTCATTGCAATAATGAAAGGAAAGTCGGTTGTATAATACTCGCAAGGTACATACGATGAAATGTATTGGTGGCACTACATTTGTTCTAATTATAAAATACGTCTATGTACACGCACCAAAGGCAACTTGCCTTAAACGAAACCTTAAACCAATTAATATTAAAATCTGTTGTGTGCGTCAGTCTCGGATAATCGTTACATCCGGCCATCAAGGTATACCCTAAAAGTTAATGCATGCTTTGCATAAAACTATTTTCACTTATATAGTGCTCGCACATTCAGGTCACGCAATAGCATTCATTTCGGACTTATGAATCTATATCTAAAATTAGGTTTTCCTGTTACAATGCGAGATATTCATACGAGTGAAACAATCGTTTTAATTCTACGTTATCTTATGACTTTGAGTATTGATAACGACGTCTAGATAAAAGGAAAACAGAGTCTTTTGGAAAGAACGTTGGCGAAATGCAAATTTGACTGTCATCTTTACAAATGCACGTCATCAAATTCACGTTTAATCACTCTGTCGAGAAATCAGTCGATTGCGTAGTATCATAGACAAATAAATAGTGTAAAATTAAGTTATCGAAAGCAAGGTGTCAGTTTAGTATAATCACTAAAGACGACCCGATGAGCAGATCTGTAGGGCTAATCAGATAAAAAAACCAATTCAATTTTTAACGCAGCCAAATCTACTCACCGGGCAGTACACGTAATAAAATCTCTAATACACTCGTCGGAGCGACGCCGCGCATTCAAATTCGCCGTTAGACGCCGCATCCTCCTCCTCATCATCATCATCGTCCTCGGAACCACCTCGATCATCCATCAGCAGAAATCGAATCGGAGCCTCCCACGCGTCGGCGATATCGAATGGCCCCGGCGTCGCTGGTCAGTGCACACGCGGCCTCTCCCTCAGCAGCCCATCATTTTTCCAGGACAGAAGAGTAGAGGAAGAGAGAGAGAGAGAGAGAGAGAGAGAGAGAGAGGAGAGAGAGATAAAAGAGATAAAAGAGAGCGAAAGGGGAGCGGCCGCATTACTGCACGGTCGAGCGGCCGGTGTATCCCGGCGCGACGTCGCAGTACTTCCTCGCGCGGTCGCGCACAAGATCGTCGATCGATTTGCCCTGCATCGGCAGCGAGACCGAGAGGCTGTGTAGGCGGGACGCCAGGTAACACATCATCAGCGCCGAGAGGACGAGCAGACCGCCCAGACCCGCGGCCACGTAGAGGAAGTTGCCGCAGCTGCCCTCCAGGTTCGCCGCCACCCGGTCGTACAGATCTGCGTCAGATTTTTCCCACTCGTTTTATTCGTTCGAAATGTACACAACGAGCATAGCAGAGCTCGCGGAAATAAAGTAGGGGAAGTGCGATGATTAATCGATTCTTACCGTCGGGCATGATAACGGTGTACTCGATGTTTTCCTTGAATTTCGTCGTCGGCGTCGAGTCGTTGTATCGCTGAATCAGTCGTCCTACTCTCGGCGAATACTCGGTCACGTTTCCCTGCGCCGGCTCGACTGCTCTCTTTCTTCTCTTTCCGTGACCCGACGGCTCGAACAGATCCAGACAAAAGTCCTGCGAAAAGCACAAGCGGCCGATGCCGATTAGGTTCATACCGTCGTTATGCAAAACTCGAGAAAAAAAAGAGCGATCGTAAACTCGTCACTCGCGCATCTAGTTAACACAGTTAGTTCTTTTTTCGACTGTGCATAGGTAGACCATAGGTCCATAGAGTGACCTCCTTAAAGTTCAGCCCGCGATCGCGCGCGAGGATTTTCAGAGCATGTCTGGCTCAGCAAGCCGTAAAATCGGAAACGTTGAACTTGCCGAGAACAAAAGCCACGATAGAATATAACAATCGGCGAGGCGACTCACCGGCTGGCAGTCCTGCGGCTCCATGCAGGCCTTGATCTGCGAGTGGATCCACAGCGTGGACCGGTCCCTCATGGAGCTCAGCAGGAAAGCTTCGAAGTCGAGGAAGACCTCGTTCTTCCGGTCCCTGTACCTGGCGGGCTGGTGCGGGATGATCGAGGCGAAGTCCCGGTTGCGACAGCCGTCCTTCACGAGGACGACGCTTCCTGGCGCGTGGGGCTGGTCGGGGTCGGGGCTGACGGTGACCTCGAGGAGCTTGATGTAGCCCCAGGCGCTCTCGGGGCTGATGCGAGCGCGGAGCTGGAGCTTCGTGCCTATGGGAACGGCTTGGTCGACGGTCTGAGATGCCGCGTTGCCTGTGCCCGGGGCCGAGGGGGTGCTCGAGCTGGGCTCGGTGGCGTTGCCGGATGCCTCGCGGTACAGGGCGACCTCGTACTCGAGACGGCCCGGGGTCTCCTCGACCACGCCGGAGACTCGGGCGCCGTGTGGACTGGAATTGTCGTATTTAGGAATTTTTCAAATTTTCAATAACGACATTTGCAAACAGTCGAGCTGCTGAACTGCTCTTGAACATAATAATAGCACATAATACCACAGTGCGTTCGAAGAGTTGCGCCGCTATACCGCTTGATTTCGTGTAACTCGAAAACTGGGACTGCCCATAATGAGAGGCCGACGAGCTCTTGGCTCTGCTATTAAATTAAAAGAACACTACCGACGCACGCAGCGAGAGCTCTGTACCCTCGAATCTGTCGAAAGTGCAGTTTCACGTGGCTATATATATATATATATGATGTTTGTTCAAAGACGAGCGGTACTAAACTACGGTAATAAACTGTTAGGCTCATTTGTCGATATACTTACAAAGTCCCAGCGAATCCCGCGGCTTTGTGGCGCAGCAGCGTCGGCTCGGGCGGACGACACATTAGGATCAATTCTTGGTCAGCGAGCATGACAACTCCGGGGAAGGCCGGAAACCATATCCTCAAATGGATGAAGCCCTGCGCGCACGGGAGTCGTTGGATTATATTCTTTTAGTATGAAAAGGTGTGGACGCGAAAAAACAAATGGACCGCGAATATCTCGCGATCGCAACAAAGTCCGAGCTCGTAAACTCCTTAGCATATAATAAAATCGCGAGACGCGTGTACACTTACATTGCGCTTGAGTATGCCGCAGCGCGTAAAGTCCGTTACTTTGAGGAAGTAGTTGTCCTCCTGTGGATCGTTGGGGTCCGGTCGGATCTGGCAGTGGATGTCGACGAGCGGATCGGCGGCTCTGTCATCCGCGAAGAGGGGACCACCTCTGAAGCCGATCGGCCGCCTGATCTTCGCGGTGAGCAGGTCCGAGGTCGAGCTGGCGCCGCTGCACTGGATGTCCGACACCTCGTAGTCTTGCGCAACAGTCGCCGCGACCTGATTTACATACGCCAAGCATTATGAGTAACTGAGAATATATATATGTAGGCACACGATACATGACGGATCGCCGATGTATCATTGCGCGCTCGGCTATTGAGCTGCACGCACGCTTCGGCGATTCCGCGGCCGAGTATCGGCCAGGGGTGTAATTAGGAGTGTACAGCGCTGATTTTTCCCGGCCTACAGATACACCTTCTCTCATTCGGGTCGATCGCGATTAACCGTTCGATCGGGGCCGCGGCGGAGGCTCGCCTACTTCGAGAAGAACGAGTTCTCTGCTGCTGCACACAAAACACAGCGATCTGCATACTGCACGCCTATATATACGTGTATATCACTGCGCGTATCGAAAATCATGCTTACAAGCCCCGGCATAATATAGTGAAGTGATGAATCTGCTTCCGGGGAAGCGCGATTTTTTTAATTGCCGCTATCGCGCTCGTTAACGCGAAACCGCGAGATAATGGCCGATCGCAATATAGCAGCACAGCGCGCGCTATCGTTAATTGCCGCCGATTTTATCGAGATGCCCATTAGATTAAGCTCTTCTTTTAAAAGAATGACTCGAGGAAAGCTCGCGCGCACGTATACGTACAAAATACGCGTGTAGCACGGATGATGAATCACTGCTCGCGGGGTGTGGCTCTCGGCGGTATTAATAATTAGGCTCCGGCCGCGCTGGGATCTAATAATATCGGCGAGTGTATAAACGCCGATACGGCTATAAGTGGAACAATCGGCATAAGACGCTCGCTCGGCGTCACGTTGGCTGAATTTTATATACAAAAACGGAAATATCTCTCTCTCTCTCTCTCTCTCTCTCTCTCTCTCTCTCTCTCGTAACCGCACAGCCAAGAGAGAGAAAGGACGACACGTGCGGCGTGGGTACATCATATCGCTTCGGGCGCGAATAATTACACGGCGACACGCGAGCGGCACGTGCCTTTGGGCGCCGTTAATTGCGCTCGCCGCACTTCAAGCGGCTATCTATACGTTCTTATATACATATACACTGCGGCACTCTGAGAGGCGCGGAGAGGCGCGGAGAGAGAGAGAGAGAGAGAGAGAGAGAGAGAGAGAGAGAGAGAGAGCGTCAAGTATATCTCTTTCTCTCGAGGGGCCATGTGCGTGCGGCTATAACGGTGCCGAGTGACGCTCTGCTGCTCTCCTTGTCGCGGCTTATCTCTCTTATATACGCAGACACGCAGACCGCGAGGGGAGTATATAGCTATATAAACGGATTGCAAAAAGTGCGCGAGCGTGCGCCGGCCGCGTGTTATTTTGTTGTGATGGAATACGTAATGCCGGGGCACGCGCCGAGACACGCCGATGTGCCGGCGACGGGTGCATCCGAGCGAGGGCTCTTTGTAATCGACTTTGGAGTAGGTGTATCGAAAGTGTGCTGCTATGATGGCTCGAGGAGGAAGCAATCTCGTCAGGCCGATTTTTTGAATATATTTTATGAATATTGAAGCGACTGTTAGTATCGCATCGATCAGCGGACGACTACGCGGGGTCGCGAACCTTGGAGAATTTGTCCAGGAGGACTACTGTTCCCAGCCCTTCTTTGCTCTCTAACTGCGACGGGCTGAGAGGCTCGGTGTTTCTAGGAAGAGGTCGCACTTTCGGACGCGAGAATGCAAAGGACTCTTTCTCAATTGCAAGATAAAGCCGTACGGCTTCGAGTCCGTCAAATCACTTATCGCTCGCGCGGTCACTCTACAGAGCTAACGGTCTAACGAAAACGCATTAGAGAGAGGGTTCGAAAAAGCCGATAATCTCCGGCCGATAAATCAGCCTCGATCCCGCAACACAATTCGATGCACATCACAATGTTAACGTAATGCGTTCCACTTGCCATCGCGCGCAAATTGCGGTAAATATTCGCTTTATGCTCGATCACGCGGTCCCTGCTCTCCCGCGTAACGGGGGCATCAAGAGCTTTATAATAAATTTATAATAAAAGCGCCGCCGTCGTCGTATTTTTTCCGCGACACAAACGTGTGTAATGAGCGGCTGCTGCTGCCGGATGATTTTACGCGCGTTATAACTGTTAGCGCGTATAACGGCCGCGGAAGAAGCGCGCGCGGGGTACAAGGGACTTTTTTTGTGTCACCTGCGTGTAATCGCTACAAGTGCAGATGCAAATGTGCAATCTCGCGGAGGACGTAACAGTGTCAGGGGGACGTGGATCCGGATCGTTTAATTGTACGTGAAGCGGTAAGTGGGCATTCTTTTCATTTAATTTTCCCGAGATTGAAGCAATTTTGCACAGTTAGATGACGAGCAACGCGAGCGATGTGCAGCGGGAATGCTTTCAGATTGAGCTGTTACAACGTACGCGTCTTCCGTATACTCACCGCGCAAAAGGTGGCGAGCAGTATCCTCCACATTTCGCCGGCCCAGGTCCACTCGGCTGTCCAGTCTCCCGCGAGTGTACGAGAAGATCAGCGCTGAAAGCACCGGCGAGGCAGAAGAGAAGAGAGCCGACGCGAGCAATTTCGTCGGAGTTCACCGGCGCACTGCCGGGCCCGGCTCTGCACAGCTCGACGCATCGGCTCAGCTCGCAGCTCGGGCCAGCCGAGCGCAGCGAGCGCTCAGCGATCCCCACTCCCTGGAGGCAGCTTCGCCCCAGGAGGCGAAGGAGGGAAGACGCCAGACGCCGCACGGGACGGGAATCATCCGGAGAGTACTGTTAATGCATGGCCCGTGCCTCGGCTAACGACCAGCCTCGCGCGCGCGCGCTCCAAGGAGAGGGACTCGCTACTTCCTATATATACACTGAGCTACTTTTTGCCGAATCACTGGATTTTTCGTCCGTATTACGCTGCGAGGAAGCCAGACCCTCCGTATATAATTATCTTTTGACACAGTTAACGAAAGCATTTTTTTTTGTCACCCTTCACTGCCCTGTCTCCCGCGCGCACCTGATGCTCTTTCATGCTTCGCGGCCCGGCCGTATATACTCCTTCCTTTTATTCTATACTGTCGACGCGGGCTTTTCAATACAGTCATTAGGGGGCGGGAAATGCATTTCCAGCTTCCTGAAATCATTACCCACCAGCGTCGGCGAGCTCATTCAAATTTATAACGATACACGTAATACTCGTAACTGTAAGGCATAAAAAGCTCGGCGTTATCGGGAAAAAATTAACGGTTACAATAAATTTCCATTTGGCTTATCTGGCTATCGCGGCGAACAATGTTGGCCGGGGCAAAAAAGAGGAGAAAAACAACAACGCCGCGGCCGTTAGCTTATTTTTATAACAAGCGCGCGCGCGCGCGCGCATCCATAAATATGAATCGTCCGCCGCCGGTAGCTAAGTACGAGTATTTGCAAGCTTAATTACTAAATACTCTCCGGCACGCGGCTACCGGCGTCTAATAATTTTCTCACGAGAGAGAAGGAGCTCCGCCGGCCACTTCCCCTTGTATACGTATACGCTCGCGAATATCGTATGCAGAGGCATTCCGGTCCAGGGGTCGCCGCGAATCGCGAAACGCACTCTGATTCCGATATGTATAACAGCTGCGAATGAGTTAAGCGGTTACTGACTTTTCCGCGCCGCAGTCTAATTGTGGGTCAATGCCGCGCTGCGGGCGTCGCTTTAATCGCAGCGCGCCTATATTTGTTTGTTTTTTTAATGCCAGAGCTGGGAGAGAGCCGTTTACGCGCGCACTGCATCGATCCGTTTTTTCGCGCGCGCGCGCGTTAATTGCACCGAAAGATTGGAAAGTTAACGACGTGTTCTGTTATACTCGCCCCGAGTGCAGCGAGCGCGGCTTTTTTTGCGCTCAGAAGGGATATCAAGGCGCAGAGGCCGATCGCAAAAAGCGGAGAAAAGCTAGGCGGCTTTTGTTATTGCCGACGCCATAACTGCAGCCCTCTCTCTCTGTCCTAATGGAGCATCTCTCCGAACGTCCGAGCAAATGAGTCTGTTAAATAAGATTCGATTTCACACAACATTACATTGCGAGACTTTATATATATATTGGTGCCCGCGGCTGAGAACGGGACTTGAGATTTGTTCTTTTTTTGTAAAGGGTTTTAATAATACAGATATTCTCTGCGCGCAAGTTGCTTTGGCGTGGAATGGACGTCTTGGGAGTTTATTAGTTTTTTAGCGCAGCTTTCATCATAATTCGATTTATTTTTCCCATTAGAGTGAAATTTTATGCATTGCAAGGGCGTGTGCTTGCACGTGTTTGTACTCGACTTAGTCAACAATTTATAACGAAAATGGATACAACGCAGCAGTATTAGAGTGAACTTCCTCCTTGTTGTGTGACGTGCGAGCTTTTAATTTTAAACGGACATGAGCATTGTCCTTGTTCGTGCACTTTCGAATTCAGAGGCGTAGCTTCCGAGATATTACTATTATATATTACTACTATTAAGTCCGTCTACTCTTTAGTGTAATAAAGGATTCACGCATACTCATAGTTATCGAACGATACGTATTTAAAAATACAAATAAATTACATATAATTAATTATGTAAAAAGAATATCATCTGCTGGTACAAAAATCATTGTAAAAATGCAACCTTTTGAGTACGTCATCGGTGAAACGAACTACCATAGCAGATGTTGTGGAAGCTTGGCGCATTCAAACTTAAAAGGCCTCAACGGTTAAGAGCTGAGATATCGAACCTCAAAGTTTAAGCGCGTTTAACACGTCGTCTCTATGCTGATGGGTCCGCACAAAACTAAGTTTTGCATCGATCATAGACAGATGCAGCTATCAGATTAATTAAAAAATTGAAAGAAGGGCAATATTACGAATCTTTTGAGCCGTTGAGTAGGCAATGTATAGGCATTACAATATGCGCAGAGACGTATGTATGAGTGAGTATCTCGTTCGCCAACGACGACAAGATACGACAACAATATGTGCCTACTTTGAAAATTCGGAAACGAACAGAAGTCAATCGAACTTTGGTCGTTCAACTACTTATTCGGATCACTGGTGAATCCTCTCACCTTGTTGAATAATTTAGATTGTCTCGTGGCATAATCTCGGGATATTTCAAGATGGATCAAGTCGAGACTTATCTGAAAGCGCACAGAATGCAAAAGAAGGACCTGCAGTACATGTTCGATGAATTTAGTGAAGAGATCGCTAAAATGCGTGGCAGGTGCGCCGATCTTGGTTGTGGGCTAGGTATAAGCTCCGAGCTTTTGTTGAAGATGTTGCCGGAGCATTCCACCGTCGTCGGTAAGCTTTATATTCTGTCACTGTTATTGTATACACTGAGTGCAGATGGCGTTTCTCTCGTACCGCCTAACCTCAAAGCAACTGAATATATTTAAGGAAGCATGCAAAGTGCCTTTGGAATGATATAATGTCAAAATTCAAAATGTTGCCTTTCATCGGCATTTCCAAAAAGATATATATCAACTAGTTTATCACTATCAGTTCAAAAGTTACTGGAAAAATTCAGTAGCGTGTTTTAAGCATCATATCGTAATCATTAATTTTTCAGATTCGTAATCAGTTGGAATGACACTTATTATTTTATCTCTGGAACTGTCAAATCTGGTATTTAGACCCAAAAGGCCGATGAAAGACAACATTTTGAATTTTGACATTATATCACTGTAGTTACTCAGCATTAATAAAATTCATACAAAATTCAAAAGTGTGTGTTTCTAATAATTTTTATATCTGATTACCTCATAAAGTCTATGAAAAATCGTAAAGGGCAGCCATATGTTAACTATTAACATACAGCTATTTGACATATAACATAGCTACGTTAACTATTAACATACGTATTATTGGCTCAAATCGAACATGCCTATGTTAACAGTTAAGATATATGTTTGCTGCAATGTTTCTTTTCTTTCAGTGTACAAGATGTGACCGACAAGTGTCGTTTTTCGTCAAAGCTCACAGGAAAAATTATATTAAACTTGATTAAGTCCGACAATTTTTTTTTTCAACGTGAAAATCTACTTTAAGTCAATGTTTATGTTTTTCGGATGTTTGCATTATAATTTCGATGTTTACATTTATTATAGTTCATGCGCATGTACAAAATTCAGTAGACCAGGGTCTCCGTGAACAGCAATAATAAGAATCAAATAAAACCATGCTTAAGCATCAAGAAGTTATAAGTGTCCTTTTTCATTGGGAAATATTTTCTAAATTGATTAAATCAACATTTTATACTATTGTTACGATAAAAGAGACCAACTAGAAGATCAAGTAAGTATATTTTTTGAAAGTGAGAAATTAGTAGCCCATTTCTCTAAAGACAGAGATAAAGTTCTACGACAACGTCTTACTTCCTATCGAATATGGCTATATCTTTTCGAACAAGGTATTTTTCGAATATTTGTTGCTACAATAGGGAGTACCTAATATCAGTGGTCTGAGCGTTTTCCGTATACGAATAGCAGTGAATCGTCATTTAATTACTGGATTTTTCAGGAGTCGACATATCGGAGCCCATGATCAAATACGCTGCAGCGAAGTACTCCGATCAACCACGTCTTTCTTTCATCCAACTTGACATAGCTACGAAGACACTTCCGCCACAGCTTCTCGGTGCCTTTGACAACGTAGTATCAACCATGTGCATTCATTGGTGTCACGATTATAAGTACAAATATACGCAGATTCCCGTTAAAAAAGCTATCGTTTTTATTTTCCCCTGCACTCGACGTATCGTTTTTTTTTCTTTTGTAGACAAGTCTTTGAAAACATCTTCAAGCTATTGCGGCCAGGAGGAAAAGCCTTAGTATTATTCTTAGCTAAGCATCCGGTGTTCCCCGTTTACTCGAGATTACAGGCATATAAAGAATACGAGACTTTAATGAATGTATGACAAAGTTACAGCGACGATCAAGAGATATTATGCGTTACCAATAAATTAACTGTTAAATTAATTTTTCATTGGCAGGATTTTTCACAATACATAACTTTCCTGCAAGATGACGAGCACCCGGAAATAACAACAAAGAAAATACTGGAGAAGTCTGGATTTCAAGTCCTACACTGCAGTCATCGAGAAAGAACGTATGTTTTCGAAAATTGGGATGAGATACAAAGTAAGTTTCCAATGCGCTCCTCTTTTAAATATAATGATTCTCGTGTGGCTAAAAAAAAACAAAATTGATTTTTAACCCTCAGGATATGCGATTGCTGTAAATCCCTTCCTCAAACGGATAACGAACGAGAACGAGGAGAAAAAATACAAGGACGATCTGGCGCGCGAATTACGCAATACCGAGCACGCTTTTCTAAATGAGATAGACGGGAAAGAAAGAACGGAGAAACGAATATTGAGCGTCTACCGTTTGCTCATAGCTTACTTTAAAAAGCCAACATTGATCGACGTTTGTAAGATTCAATGACTGTAAATTTGTCAAAGCGTCTATTTTGTTACATGCAAGCTGCATTTAAAATTTTAACAGTCGTAAATTTGTTTTAATAAGTCAAGTCGAAGCGACTTTTTTTACTTGCAAGTGACTAATCATATTGATTGCAATAATTTGTAGTTTTAAATTAAATAATTGTAAATTTGTTTCAATGAGTCAAAGTGCCCCAATATCAGAGTGTATTACTGGCAAGTTATTAATCGTATTAATTGTTAATTTATTATTTTTATACAAAGTCAAAGCGTTCTATTCTACATTCTTACTTGTTGAATCATCGTTCCAATAAACAAAGTCGAAGCGTCTATTTTTGCAATAACACACAAGTTTATCATCATCCAAACCGTCGGAACTCACAACTCTGCGCGCAATAGCGCATCAGCCTTTCATACCTAGCGCGAGAAACTTCACGCTTGGCATTATCCGGTGCGGCGTGTAATAAAAGTCGGCGCGCGTTTGCCTCTCCTAAGCCGCACAGTGTGCGTATTATCCCATACACAGCTCGCACGCGCTCGCTCGCGAAACGTCGAAATGGAAAATTACACGAGTGATACCATAACAAACGCTCGCTGATCAATATTTCATATAATTTCCTCGGACTTAACGGTTCCATCTCTCGTGCAGCAATAACACTGTGTACGATATAGATAATGTTGCTCATCGCGCACTAATACGGGTGATGCTCGGCCGCGTCAAATCAACGCCGCGTATCATAGCCGTTATGCATAAAGGCGCTTTCTGTTGCAGCAGCTGCTCGGATTGGATATAGAAGGTGGCTGACCGCGAGCGCCGACCTTAGGCAAGGCTGCCCGCTCGAAGAGGATTAGACGAGTGAGTAGTGGAGAGGCGAGAGATCGCGCGCGTCGATATAATTGTCCGTTAGCGCGAGCGGCAGCTGCCAATTTCACCGACCGCCTAATCACCTATACGCACCATAGACTGATTGAGCTCTATATCAACTTTACGGAAGATTGCGCTTTTCGTTAGCTTTTTCCTGCGCGCGGCTGATAGAGCGTGCGGTTTCTCCCGTCTCGACGCGGGAAGATTCCCTCGGCAGCTGCGACAAGCATTCGAAATACAAAAGCCAGCTTTCGCATAGTATAGCGTTAATGAGATGCACCGATGCGCGCGTCCGATATAAAAAACGTCAGCTGTACAGACTGAATTGAAAGCCACTCGTGAACAGGCGTTTCCTTGAAAAAATTTATACTCAAGCTCAATCTGCATCATACAGACGGACAAAGCTCACCGGACGCCATAGAATTCAGCCGGCGTGTACGATGTACATACATAAGGCCGAGATTTCGCGGCACGTATATATCTGTGCACAAAGAAATAATGAAGTCATAAAGCTGCCGGCGCGTCTACAGGATAGCGCTGGAGGGAAAAAAGCCCTCTTCAATCCGCGCAGCTGCGTCAGCTCAATTCACTGGCTCGAATCGAAGCTGTTCGTATAAAGAAGCGGCGAGAGCTGGACTGAAGAAGGAAGTCCCATTCGACGCGCAGGAGGCACGCGGCGGCGCTTCATGCTCCGTTGCGGGGGCGACTTGCAGCAGATTTCCGCCTCGGCCGCGTATACGTACGCGGATGATCCGCCGGGGCCGAAAGTCGATCGGGCTCGCGACGACGACCCCCGTGGCTTATGATAATGCGCCTAACGGCTATCGGGCACAATGATGCTCCACTACTACCGCATACCGCGCAGCGTGTACAGATGTATAATATTCGATAAGGGCTTTTTATTTGCGCGGGGGCAATTATACACGAGAAGGATCTACCGTGTACGGAACGGTTCCGCAAAAAGCCAGGATTAATCTTGGAGTTTCGCGTGTTTCCCCCGAGTCGCCGCATGAATCTATCCGAGGAATCCGGGAATAAAGCGCTCGAATAAAATCAAAATTCCAAGTGACACTCGCCAGCCGCACAAAAGACTACACGCGACTGACCCGGTCAGCGACGACAACACAGTCCTCGGCCGCCCATCAATTGATGGACGAGGAAAAAAAGAAAGAACGATACTCCTCTCTGTGACCCGAATCGATCGTCCCCGCGAGAGAAGCATAAAAGAGCGGCTATCGCTAATGGCACGCGGGCGATGGTTACTCATATCGCCCGGTGTTTTATGCTAAGTAGCCGATCGTCACTCCGGGCACGCGGCGGCGACTTTTCCCTGATTGATGAACCGCCCGGCGCGTCTACGTATAGGACACAATGATGCACCTTGTTTTCGGAGCTTTATAAGCCCCCGCCCACATGTGCCGGGACTTCAGTCCATGGGCAAACTCACACGTCTGCAGTCATGCGGCAGTTCCGATCAGTGCCGTGCCTCGAGGTGGTGGTTCTCTTTACGCACAGTCCGGTGAAAACTACTAAAAAATTACTAAAAGTGATGTCCCTTGAAGTAGGTCCTGCTGCTCGTGCCGCTATGCCTCGGAGTCGCCATCGAGCCGATCCTCCTGAGCTACCCGTCGCGTCGGACGGCCCAGAGGGTCTACCTGCCGCCGGAGTCACCGGGCTTCGCCCTGCCGGAGGTGATAGACAACCGAGCTAGGCTGCCGTCGGTCAGTTCGGTGGACATCGAGCCAGCCAGACCCGCTCTGGGACTCCAAACGCCGTTCGCCAACCAGGCCGCCGATTTCTATCCGGTCTACGCGTTCACCAGAGGCTCCGCCCAGGAGCTGAGGCAGAGGAACGTCGCCGCGACGGAGAACGCCAGCAACGACGTCTTCGGGGATCTGCTTCCCGGCCAGGTGCAGATCAACGACATGTCTTGCCAGAACAGCGCGGAAGAGCTTTACTTCAGGTAATTATTCAAATTGCGCGCCGCTTAATAAGCGCGCAACAATCAACTCGCAGCTCATCTCGCGTAAAAGAATATGCATCGGATAAGTTCACGCCGGCGCGCGCACGCGAGATCGGCGCGCCTCATTACCCGATTTATTGCACAACTCCTTGTATCTCTCAGAGCCTCGTTATCTCCGCCAAAGGACTCGGACCATCCGGTCATCGAGAACGCGGGCAGCGGCTCCTGCAAGATCGTCAAGCTCAAGAGCGAGTACCGGATCGATTTCGGCAAGGATGACTTCTGGAACTGCGGCGTCGTCGACTGCTCCGCCGACTCCGGCCGCTACTACTGCCTCAGCCTGAGGTTTCCCACGATCTCCGGCCTCAGACTCAGGGACGATCTCAAGATGACGCTCCAGTGCAGAGCGCAGGAGCGCGTGGCCTCGCACACGCGCCGCCTGCATCTGAAAGCCATTGACACGTGAGTATAACCGATGCAGCGCGAAGGCGCTCAGCGAATAACGCAGTAATATCGAGGAATCGACGCTCGACTGGCTTTCAGCGCGGCGAGAATGGCGCCGAGAGTGGCGGCCGGCGGTCATAAAAGCGCCTTCGAGACCGACATCGCGCTCTACAGGAAGAGCTTCGGAGCCGGCAGTGCCGAGCAGCAGGTCTTCGACGCGAAGATCGAGTCGGGCGGAACGCTGCTGCTGGGAGAGGAGATACTGCTCAGGGCCGCGGTCCGCGAAGGAGATGGTAGGATTATTGATTGCTCGCGGCCGCGACTGCTCTGCATTCGAATCTATTACTCTGCGCGGTAGCGTGCACTACTGCGCGTATCTCCCGGAAATTTATTTCGCGCGCGCGCGGACTAATTTTACGATTTCCGATAAAGCCGCATCGATTTATTTACACTTCCAGGCTGGAAGTACTCGAAGATAAGCGAAGTAACGGTGCACTTCGTGGAGAAGCGCCAGCGCAAGAAGATCATGAACAGCCTCTGGATTTTGGACTCCGAGGGATGCCTGAACCCGCAGGTGCGGGAGATCTGCTCCGGAGAGCAGTACCGAGTGAGTCCGCTCGAGAGCTACCTGCTCTTCAAGGCCTTCATGTTCGAGAGCATGCAGGAGAGCGACGAGATGGTGCTGAGCGTCAAGGTGATCGGCTGCCTCAGCGGCGAGGACTGCGCTCTGAACTGTCCGGCCGGTCACTCGAGGAAGGCGCGAGACCTGGGGGCTCAGGGCAGGAGCGGCACGCACGATTGGCAGAACGACATCACGTTCAGGGTCGTCGCTTCGCTGAACAGGGCCGAGGCTGCGAGTAGGTGGCAGACGGTGGGGCCGTACGCGGGGTCGGTTCTGGTCTTGGGAGCGATCGTCGCTCTTGCTTGCCTTGTCGAGTTTTACACGAGAAAGAGGAGGCCGTTGCGGACGTGAGATTATTCATAGGTGTTCGAATCGAGTCTCGAAATTTATGTGATGATAGTACTCACCCTCTTAGACTGAACGTATAGGTGTATTTATTTTATGTAATCAATGATGTCTATTTTTAAACCGTAGTCTATACTTTCTTCTCTTCAGTATTGAATGAAATCCGAAGTTACCGATACCGATTAATTTACTGGCCATCATATGGGTGCCGTATATGTATCTGATTCATGTAACCTATTTATAGCTTGTAATAAAACGCATTCTTTTTTTTTTTTTTAACAAACTCACTTTATTTCATTCCCACAACAGAATTTGCCTTCCCTATTGTCTACTGACAAACCTCGCGACGGCTATTGATCACAGGAAACCACTATACAAATTACAGGAAATGCACGAGGAAGACTCGACCGTTTGATTTGAAAAACGCGTCAAAAGAAAGAATTAGGTATTGTCCAGGCGTCCAGCTCGATGCACAACTTGATACCAAAGGCGAAAAATGCTAATGACGCCAGGGTGCTCCGTATGAATTTGTCTCGCGCCACCTGGGCTAAAACGCAGTCTAACGAGCAGCCGCAAAAGTCTTCAAAGTAATTGGAGCCTTTGTTCAAGTAGTATCGGTCGATCTCCGTCTGGTTCTGCTCGGATTTTGTCTCTGGCAATTCCTCTGCAATTCCTAACGTATTTTGTTTTTTCTCTTTAACTTGATCCCGTTTCAAGGATCGTTTAACCGATTTTTTTAGTTAGAGCATGCATTACTTACTTTCAACGGGACGTGACGAATGGACACTACGGTTCGATACGATCGCTGTTCCGACCAAGCTTCTGTAGGACGTGCGGTACTGGCTGTGCTCACTCGGCCGACTTCTCGTACTTTTGCTGCGAATTATAGCCGTTCCCCTGAAAAATGATCGTCGGTTAAAATTGCGAAAAAATTCATCGAGACGCTTGATAGTTTGATAGTTACCTGGAGGATGGAATCGAAGCCAGTATCGATCTCGTTGGCTCCTCATCTATTTTCGAATCAACAAAGTCGTTCGTTAGCGTTAGAAACGTATGGAAGATTCAAACGATTCAGACGAACCTCTCTCTGGGGCTGTGGATTCCGAGGGCACATTTGAGATACTGGATGTCTCGTCGCTAGTTTGTACCTCGGTACCCTCAGAATCGGCTGGTGGCTCATTGTAAATGGTGTTATTTTCTTCTAATTCTCGAGCCTCTGCTTTTTGTGCTTTTTATGTTATGCAATTGTTCAGTTGATTATGGAAATTTTTTTTTTAATATTGGATCAATTACGATAGGCATTTATAATACCTAAAAGTCTCAGTTGTTCTTGCACTTTAGGACAAGTGTGTCCACACCTTGGCATTGAAAATTTTGAAGACTTATTGACAACTAGGAATTTAAATTTAAACCTTATAATCAATAATGAAAATTCACATTGTAACCTTAAAACATCAGCATAAAAGAGGAGAAAGAAAACAAAAAACTGTAGAATGTATCTAAACCAATTGGTACTTAAGTGTATAGACAAAATATAAAATAAGACATTTGTTCTAATACAACAAATACGTAACAATTTCATGGGTTTATTAATAAACGTTTACTGACGGTTGTCAAGACGATGTACATTTGTTTTAATGACTCAAACTGCTTATGTACAACTAGGTATCTGTACAAATCTTAAAATCTATTCGTATGAAAGTGATTCATTAAATATATGTTATTCTTTGATGTTTGCATATAAGCTGGGAGATGCCGGTGTTCCAAGCCCAATGGATGGCTCTGGTTCTGTTGGTGTTTCACCTTCTTTGGCCACTCGGTAAGTCTTCAAACCAGAGTCATTGTATTTAATAGGCATTTTTGGCTCTTTGTTTTTGATACCTTCCAGTTTCATTTGACGAATTACAAATTCTTTCATAAGTGGTGGAAACTCCATTTCCCTGGGAAAAATTCTCTCTTTAACAGTTACCGTATTACTGAATTCAGCTTCTTTATGTTTGGGAACAAGAAAATAGTCAGCTTTATAAGTGGCGGACTCCATCTGTACAAGCTTTTCTTGCTTAATTCCACGGAAGGTTTTCTCCACTAGTGCAATCACTTTGCGTTGTTGCTATGCGTGACAATATTCATGTTTAGTTAAGAACTTGAAATCACATGAAAACTTATGATCGATAGTAAGATAGAGGTGTGGTGTACTTACTCCATGATATGTAACATTATCTGGATTAGGTAAGGCTTCAACTTTCATAATTTTATAATAACAAGGTTCATCATATCTTTGAAAACGATTTCTAGCTATCATCCGGCCAACACCAAAGTTTTTCAGATTTCCCAAAATTTCCCATAGTGTTTTCCCCTTGAAATCTACAGTCTTTCCTATGTACTTGTACGGCATATTTGACGATCACTTTTATTTCAAACTAATTCTTATTTTTGCTATTATTTATGCTTTAATGTAACATTGATACTCGCGTGAGGTTATGTTCGTAGATCAGATGTATACACAAAAGCCGCCCGCGCACGTTGATCTAGCAGTAGCTCTTTGCACTCCCGCCCTGTCTGTACCATCCGAGGATTGCAGTTGAAACTCGTGAATTATCCAGTAGATGTCAGGTAAAGTCTTTTCCCGCGCGAATAGCGTGTGTACCAGCCTACAACATACTTTGAAATAACTACTCACGTTACACCTAAATACAATAGAATGGCATATAACTAAAAAACGTTTATAAACTCGGAAATGTCAACATAAATAGATTAAAATTGTTCCAACTATTAGATACAACTTGTTTTTCTAAAGTATGGGTATGGGGAGAACAAAGAAGATTCGTGATAGTTTTATTAAAAAGTTTTAAATATTTATTCACTAAAATGTAAGAAGTTGCACAGAATATGCATTACTCAACGCTCCGAATGTCAACATTCGAATTTATCAAATTGCTCATATCGATTAACAGTAGAGCTCGGATATACAAATTATAGGGTAATAATATATTTACAACAATCATTTCATAAATACTTATACATGTGTTGAGATGTTTCGTAGCGTGTAAGATTGGCGAAAACAACATATCACAAACATTAAACGGATTGATCCACTGCATAATTACATAATAAATAAACTACAATTATAACGAGCATAGTTCGTGTGTGGAGACGATCGATACTGAGATTCATCAATATAAGACGAATACACGCACTGAATACATGTAATTTAACAATCATTCAGATGCAGTAAAAAATAAAAACAGCAGATATATATATATAAAATACGAATATAAATGCAAAGATATAACGTATAATAAATAAACGCGAAATCGCACTTTACCGCGAAAAGCTTGCTCGAGATCTCTTAGTGAGCGATGATCTGACGGATCCAGTCAAGGTAGTAGGAGACTCGGGAGTAGACGCCGGGAACGCCAGCCTGTCCGCAGCCGATTCCCCAGGAGACGACTCCAGCGAGTTGCCACTTCCCGTGGCGCTCGCAGACCATGGGGCCGCCACCGTCGCCCTTGCACGCGTCCTTGCCCTCCTCGCCACCGGCGCAGACGAAGCCTGGGTGCAGGTTGAAACTCGGCCCGAGCCGCGTGCGGCGCATCTGGTGCTCGCAGACGTTGTTGCTGATCACGGGCACGTCGACCTCCTTCAGGATGTTCTGGTACTTGCCGAAGTCGCCGAAGGCGTCCTTGCCCCAACCGGTCGTCCAGCATCTGTGGTTGAACAGGTAAATACAGGCATCGTTAGCTACGACTGTTTGGAACGCGAATATATATACGATGCGACGCGACGCGACGCGACGCTCACCTAGTGTTGACGAAGTCGTCGAACTTGTCGGGCAGGCAAGCGGGCGCGATGTGCGGGTTCTTCTCGAAGTCGACCTCGTAGTCGAGCTTGAGGATGGCGACGTCGTTGTAGAGCGTGCCGGCGTAGAACTCGGGGTGGACGATCACGCTGACGATGTCGCGCTCGATGTACGGGAAGAACTCGACGTCGTGGTTGACGTCCCACTCGCCGAGTCTGGCGCGGAGGTCGCGGCCGGAGTGTGTCTTGATGCAGTGAGCCGCGGTGATGATGTGACGCGGGGAGATGAGGGTGCCGCCGCAGACGTAGACGCTCTCCTTCTCGCCGGGCTCCTTCTTAAGGATGGCCACCTGCCAGGGGTACTCGCCGAACTCGGAGTCTCCGTCGACGTAGCTCGGGGTCTTGATGCGCCCGGCGATGCCTTGGCTGTACCTCACGCCGCACTGGCCGTGACGGGGACGGTTGTGCTGGGAGCCGGGGTAGAGCTGGTTGCGACGACAGCAGACGTGTTGGGGCCCGCAGACTGGTGGTCGGCCGAACTGTCTCTACAATTTTGAAATGCCAAGTGAGCGAGTGTTTGACATCCGTGTGTGTGTGTGTGTGTATAAGCGAAAGAAATGCTCTAATGTAAGTACTATACTGCAGTGCAGCGTAGCTGTAACCCTGTAGGCTCGTATTTACAGCAATGCCGCTAACAACTATACCAGGTATATAAAGCAGCTAGCATGCGCAATTGTATTGGCGGTCAGTAAAGCTTATTGTCTTAGGCTACATCGTTAGTCATGAAAATATATAGAGTATAGTATAAAAGAGAGCCATATAAAAATGTTATCTGTCCGGTGTCTCTGATTCTCCTCAGTCTTAAATGCATTGCGCTGTCGAATACCCTAGTTGTCGTCGTCGAAAATTTTTCCGCACAGAGAGGCTATTATTATTTATCTTCGATGTTCCTGTATAATCCGTAGGTTCTGTTGAATCCCGTAGGTAGGTACGATCTCTGTGCTGTTTTTGGACCTTAAAATCTTACCTCCTGCACATCGCGCTTTCTTCTAGAGGGAAAGTTGACTTTCGAAGACGATTGTTCGCTCGGATTTCTCTGATTAGTAAAGCTATTCTGAAGACGTTTCGGGGCGTCATTCGAAGTTGCGTTGGGCCGTGCGTTTCTGTAGTAATTATCGTAATCTCCGAAATTGGAGTAATCGTAATCCTCGTCGTAATCTGAGCCCTCTCTATTGTAATATCCGGGATAGGTTTCGTAATGATGCGGTTTGTAGTGGTGCTGATTCTGGTGATGATGATGCTGATGCTGATGGTTATGATAGTGAGGCTTCTCGAAGTGAATCGGTCCAGGTGGGCCGTAGCTCGGATAGTGCGGACCGGGATAATGCGAAGCCGGAGGACCGGGATAGTGCGAGACCGGTGGACCAGCTGGATAGTAGTGCGGCGCGTAATTGTGGCCTCCGAACAACGCTTCCTTTTTGTGAGCCAAAGCGTGGCCGAGCTTATTAACGAGTCCTTGGTTAGGCGTCACGTGGAGATTGACGAAAGGCTTTATCACCTTATCTCCGTAGTCGTCTTTTGTGACCTGAAGAGCAACGAGAGGATTGACGGATACGAGACCGAGATTAAGTCCTTGATTACCGGCGCCGTAGCCAGGATAGGGATTGACGAAGGAATCGCCTCCGTACGGATTGATGGGATAGGAGCCTCCTCCACCCTGAGGCAGACCGAAGCTGACGCCGAAAGTTGGCTTAACGTTGAGCTTCGAAGTGTCGACGTGGTCACCGAGGAGGCGCTGCAATGAGAGTCAGAGAGCCACGTTGGAGAGACAAGTTCATGGGTATCTACTGGTTAGGACGTTGGTTAGCCAATCTTCAAAGTCCGGTACACGTCACTATCATGAGCGATGAGCCCCGAATAACCGCATGACACACCAACCAACTCGATGGATTCCGAAGACCTTCTCCTCGTATACGTGACTCTAAAGGCTCTAACTCGCATTTCTCGCTCCCGATTATACGCATATGTACGCCAATTCAAACGCATCCAAGACAGATTCGTGCATCTCTATACGAGTTATTTTTACGTTTGTCTCGGCTTCAAATCCATGAGTTTACTACCTTGTGAATATTGCGAATCTAATTACTGATGCACGCATTCGTTGCACATGATACGATACTACATAGTTTATAATAATTGCCTGTCAAAGCACAGTAACTGTCAAAAAATTAGTTTACGTTCGTCGTCGTCTGATGATGAATCAACTAGAAACAGTGGAAAGGGCGAATTTCGAATGGTCAAGTCAATGTGATGTTAAAGCACTTACCGACACCATGATTTTTTATCACCTAATTAGATCATATGATTGAAATATTAAAAAAGCTCGCAAGAAAAATGATACTTTTTTAAATTTTTCAATCATTGTTAATTACTTTCACCCATAAATTTTACGTCGACGACCTAAGGTTATATTAGTTTTGAATGTTCCACATGAAACTTACGCTTTGAGCTTCAGCCTTTGGCTCTTTATCGTTGGCGGTTTTACTGACGTCTCTCTTAGTTCTCTTCTCTTCGGTTTTTTCTTCCTTGTTTTCTTTGGTACTCGATGATTCGGATGCTTTGCTGTCTTCGTCTTTCTTTTGCTGCAACGCTTCAGTTTCGTTGACACCCTTTGGTACGCGTACTACGCTCATGGTACCATTACTGTCGGTAACCACAACTTCTTCGGTGTCAGCCTCGATGTTCTTGTTGACGTTACGCGGGTCAATTGCCAAGAACAGATCGTCTTTGCGGCCAGCGTGATCCAGGGTCGCGCACTGATCGTAAGGAACGCAGACGCAGTCGTCGTAGCTTGATCCTGAATGTCCGTTATTATCGAACCCGTTTGAGCCAAATCCATTGTTGGATCCAAATCCATTGCTAGATCCAAAACCGCCGTTACCTCCGTAGTTGTTGTTGTTGATATTGTTGCCGCCGAAAGTGTGCGCTCCCAGACCGGAAGAACCAAACTGTTTGCCAGGTTGAGAGAAACCCTTTCCAGTCTTGGGCTTCTCGTACGATCCAAAGTTGTTGGCGTAGTTGTTGTTGGACGCAGCACCTACGAGACTGTTGCCAGACGATGGACTTTTCACTTTGAAGTTCTTTTTGTATTCTTCAAAGTCGTTGCCACCGCCGTTCCCGTAGCCGTAGTTGTTGAAGCCATTGCTACCGATGGGTCCTGGTCCAATGATGGGAGCAACTCCTGAACCACCAGCGCCTCCCTCACCGTGATGATAGTGATGGTGAACGTGTTGTTGGATGCCAGATCCCTGAACCACTACTTGCTTCTTGTCGATGAACTTGTCTTCGTAGTCGATTTCACCCTCGAATCCGGACTCGTACACTGGCTTGGAGCCGTGGATGACGCCGGGTTTCTTGTAAGCGGGGTAGGGTCCAGAGAAGCTGGGTGGTGGGCCACCGATGAAAGATGGGCCGCCGGGTCCTGAGAATGGTGGGCCACCAGGACCTGAGAAGGATGGGGGTGGTCCTCCGTGTCCGGCGTAGATCGGGCCGGATCCAAAACCAGGTTTATGGGGACCTCCAAGTCCTCCGAAGCCACCAGGCCGCTTGACCGGAATAGCCGGCAGTGGACGGCCGACCGGTTTGATGGTAACGGGTTGGGCGTAGATGACCTCTTGCGGATGGATGTCACGGTGTGGCGAGTAGTACGGGCGTCTCTCTTCGGTGCCATCACACTGTAAGGTTTAATTTGGAAATAGTAGACAACGTGCTTTTGATCGAAGTGAAAAAATAATAAAAAATTAACGCAACTTACGTTCATCAAACCCAGAGAGCACAACTTGTCACGAATGTACGATCGTGCAAGGGTGTCATTTCCAATCTGTAAAGCATTTTTTACTTCAGGATCGGCATAAATTTCATCGTAACCCTCGAGATTACGGCCCTGACGGTTAGAAACAAGAATATCATCTATCACCGTTTCGGCCTAAAAAAATGTTAAAACGAAATTGTTAGCCTCCCCTTGATTGTCGTTATTCCAATTGAAGTGATTTTAGAAATCGCGTGCAAATCTGTTACAGAATTTATGATTACTTACCGCTGAAGGGTCAAGTGGTTGAGCTTGTTGTTTAGTGGAATCAAAAGTTAGGGGGTGGAAGGCTCCATTTGGGTCGCTTGCAGATGCAGCAAGATCCGGAGCTTGCCAAGAATACTGTTTTTGTTGGTTCCCAGAGGGGGACGAATACACTTGGGTCGCAAGAGCGTGAGCCGTTAGGCACACCAATGCCATGTACCTTAACCACATCTTGTCTGCAAAATAAAAATTATTCAAGTTAATTGAGAATAAAACGTATGATAAACGTGCGTATACAAAAAGGTAGACACGCTTGATTAATAGATGGGGCAACGAGTGTCATTGACTAATTCGAAAACCTCATTATCATAAACTCAACGGAGTACGAAAATACGTTTCAATGTCGCACGCTATTTCGACTCTGCAAATATGTATTACAAGGTCGATAATAATGGCTAGTTGTCCAGAACTCGTGCGATTGTTGTCAAACGGATGGGATTTCCGTCGATGCAAATATAATCACGGCAAAAATTACAACTGTCCGCGCTATGCGTGTATGTGACAGAATAGTGAAAATCACAATTGTCATCATCTCTAAAAAGCGTAACTTTCCCTCGTACCTTACTTTCTTCTTATATTCGGTCTATGATCTTATAACTGATCACATAACGTGACTATATTTTTCTCTTTTTACTCTCTTTCTCTTTTTTCTCTCTTTCTCTCGGATCTTACTCACGTTCCTACTTATGGCTTTGCATCTTTTTGCTCGCGAGCACGAGAGAGTCTTTCGAAATGACTTTACTAACGAAGACCGGAAGTTATTTCTGAGCTCTCGGGTTCAGTGCGCGACCTCAATATCACTTTTCTAAAAAAGCACGTAGGCGTGACAATAGCAGAGCGCACCGATGTTATTGACTAATCAGAAACTCGTTGTGCCTGAATTAATGATAGGCTACTTTAATGAGACGTGAAGCTCCATGAATGCAGTCGTGCCTTTGTTTGCCGCGAGACCGTTACTTTATCATTGGGACTACTGTACACTGTGGCAATGGACGATGAATACCTAAATATTTCAAACGTGATCCCGATCAATCAACTCAAGCGATTTTGGATACATCATTATTATGTGCGTATGCAAATGCGAGTAAAACCGAGCCATCGCATTACCATAACAAAATATCAATAAGTGCTTGGAGAGCATATTCCTATCACGTCGTTAAGTACGTTTCATTGTCGAAAGCAAAGTTCGCAATAATTAGAGAGCTCGCTTGACATTGCCGAACTCGCACCGATTGCGCAATGCGCGATTGGGAAATCGAGTGGGCGAAGCACCGGCGAAGGATAATCGCCGCGTCATACACGGAGCGCGTTTTCACCGTTAATTTTTTGAATAATGAAACCGCGAGAAAGTGCATCTCTCTCTCTCTCTCTCCTTTCTCCTTCACATCGGATTTGCTCGGCCAGCAAATGATGCTGAGCAATTAAATTTTACACGCCGGTCAGACGGTGAAAATCACAATTTTCATGCGTGTATCACACAAGTGTCTATCTGAATCTCGTATCTGAAACACGCGTCGGTTTTTTTTCCATGCTAATGAGATACGAAGATTAGGCCCGATATGATGAACGAGATGAAAACAGGGAAAATAGAACGCTACCGAGCACACAAGACGTAATAAAAGCGAGCAGCTTAAAGGTAGACCGGAGGAAGTTGTATAGGTAGATCCGAAGGAAAGTGAGAGGAAGTTAGAGAAAGTGGTCAAGCAGGAGCTCGCTCTCGGTGTATACACAATAAACGTCCTCCCTTTTCTCCGTTCATTGCCACTCGGTATAATATACTTTTTTTACGATCCCTCTTATTTACCCTTTTTGGAAGGTTACGTAAGTCTGATTTTGTTAGAAAGTCTCGAAAAATATGAAATCTTTGCACAGTTCGAGCATTATTTGAAGTTTTATGAAAAGTTACGTCAAAGTGAAATGAAAAGAAACTTGCGAGTTTCGAAAAGTCTTATTTTATACGAATGAGTAATGTAGATCTCGAGAGAGGAGGAAGAGACAAAGAGGAGAAAGTTGCGAAGTCGCTGAACCGTAAAAGCGCGTGGGCGTATTGTTTCGTCTTATTGATAAGATGATCAGTCTTCGTTTTATCTTTCGCAAATGAATTATCTTAATTGAATTTCCGTCTCGAACTTGGAATTCAAAAGACTTGCGTTGAAGTAAACTTGTTATTGAATGCCAGTAATTACGAGAGCGCTAACTAATTCTAACGAATTAAATTCAACTTTGATTGGTAAAATAATTCAACGATCGGTAATTGCAAATGTCCCATGAAAAAAGTGCGAATTTACTTTTAGTTTTGTTGATTCACTCTGATTCGTACAATAAAAATTGCGTTAATATTTTTACGTGCCGATTTCTAAAATAAAAAACCTAATTCTTTTCACCAATGATTCACTGAATCAACACCACTAAATCCAACTATAAAAAAAAGAAAATTAAGTAAAAAATCCAAACACTACAGTCGAAGAAAGGCTCACCTCTTTAGATCTTCCTCGCGACACTGAGTTTTGAGTGGAAGAGCCGGCTCGTCTTATATATAGTCTCTGACAGTCTGACTCTTGGCTCCTGGCGCTGCTCTCCTCCGCACCTGAAACACTTTCTCTCCGTGCCGCACAACACCGCGTTCAACTGCGACTCGCTCGTCACTCTGAGCTTTTACTCGCGGCGCCGAATCTTATATACTTAGCTTTGGGGATGCTGGGGGCAGCCGCGGCTCGCACTATTCCTCGGCGGTGGGGTATGACATCCGTGAGTCACGCCAGCCAGCTAGAGCCGGACCTTCTTTTTTTTACGATTCGCTGGATGTTGCAGTTTTGCTATAGCGATTCGATCGGAGACTCTTCCTATTGTATAAAACAGCGGGGATATAGAGCTGTGAGAGTTTAGCATTGGTAGCGAAACTTGACGTTACGCGCGTGTATGAATTACTTATACTTTTATTAAACTATATCTGTAGTAATCTTTTATTTTACTTTCGTTGAATACTTGATGTAAAGGTTATGCTGCTTACGAATTTCATAAACAAGATTTTGTCTGATGGGAATTGGGTATTATGCGACACATTTATATAGTAGTAGAATTTTCATAAAGAATCTCCACGTGATGCTAACATATGAATTTTAATATTAGAGGATCGAATACCCTTGGAAGAACGCGCATTGTTGAATCGAACTCGCGCATGAAAGGCTTTGAATACGGCAATAATGCTATTTGTCATCATCATAGATATGCGGCATTGCCTTACCATACCCGACTTGTTCTACTGAGACACGCGTCTGTAGTTCGTTATGAACTAGAATAACGGGCATCAAGGATTCCAATTTTAAGATTTTTTTTTTCATTTACAATAATTATAATGAGGAAGAGTTATCAAGTATGGTACTATCTACAATAATTAGCTAGGTATAATTTTTATTGACTACTATAGATTTGCTGAAGAAATTTTTAGATTGGCCTAAGCTCATCATTTTCATTTACAAGTATCGCTCTATTTATCACTTGAACTGTCCTCTATACGAAGAAAACATTGCTCAGCTTTGTAAATAATTCACAACGTGCAATTTCTCACCCCATGAAATAGCTTTTGACTCGCCTCAAATCAATGAAGTCTATAAAGTCTGTTGAATACAAAAGTAATTTATTAATTAAAAGCAGAAAAGCACCAATACAATCATCCCTTTGGCAAAGTCGACGTCACCGAGATCGTCACAACGTGTTATTGTCCTTGTAACAACTACGCACAGACAGTTACAGGGTCTATTACGCTTGGGAATCAACGTTACCGAGATTAAACGCAAGTGCTAAAAGATTGGCGTTTCCATAAGCGCTTCTCGAATAAGCCGAAGACGAAAGCCGGCATGTACCCCAGAGCGAATTCCTTTGTGATGTCAATCGATTTCGGTTAAATGACCGTACCGCGCATGTAATCGATGACGCGCGTAGCAGCAGCAGCCGGATACGCTCTTGGCACATTGCAATGGTACTTTCATCACAGCACCTGCGTAGATTCGAAGGAAGTTTTTCACTGATTCAAAAAAAGTCCACACTTTCCGAATTAGTGCCTCTGGGAAACTCTCGCCATTAACTCTTCTCGCTCTGGGCATTTTCGTTCGAAAACAACATATTTCCATCTATAAGTACATGATAGTGTATACACAACAGCCAACAATGAGTATCGCAGTTCGCCAAATCGGTTACAACACGCTTAGCGCGAATCCGATCCAGGTTATTAAAAACGAGGTTTCGCGGGCGCCACAGGTTACATCATTTCGCAAGGGGGTTTTCCATACGCGCGCGCGCGCGAGTCTCGATACCGAGAATCCTCTTCTTCGCTTCTCCTGCTGGTCGCTCCTCGGAAGATCGCGTATTTTGGGTGTCCGGCCTTCTCTCGTTACATAATCTCCCCCTCGTCTAGCGTCGACGCGTGTCGCAGGCAGTTGAGAACCTCGCGCTTTTGTGCGTCTACACGGTGTCCGGTCTGCGCCTATGACGTAGTTGGCCGCTTCTCATGAATGGACGTAGTAAAAGAATGGCTTACACTCGCGGGGGAAAAAGCCGACGGCCGGCGGCTTTTTGGTAATGAACTGCCTTACGCAATTTCATTAGCTCCTGGCTAGCTGCGGTTACGTAACAGCCGGGGCAGCTGATAAAACGTGGATCGGTTGCGATTGTTCATTCGGAGCGCGTCGCGGCGCCCATTGCTTATCGATTTTATTCCTCCCCATAGAGCGCACAAAATGCTGTCGTTGTAGACTCATTATACGTTTTCTTAATTGTTGCTTTTGTGCGCCGACCCGGAGAATGTTGTATTTAACGAATTTTTAAAGGGGGTAAGCGCGCCTCATTATCAGCGTAATTGAAATGTAAGCCTCCGCCATACACGTTGCTTTGTTTTGTTAACAATAATTCCGCGCATTCAGAGTATTGGATTGAAATTGAACAATTAAAACGCGTTGGGTGCTGATCTTGTTCGAGGGAATTGATCGATTCAAAGAGAAGCGTCATTGTATAATACGTGTGATATTTTTTGACCACCGGGTATGATGGAAAGATCAATGACCTATTATTTTCTTTCTCTCATGATAAAGACCCATAAAGCTTTGAATGAACGTTGCAAGTGCAATGCCACCAGTTCTCGTAAAAAAGCGCTGTTCTTATAATAAATGCAATTTCGTCGTAAAATAAAGGAAAGTCCGTAAAACGCAGCATAAACTGCACGACGAAGATAATTTTAACGCGTAGAATATTTTGTGGAATCGTTCTTAAATCTCAAAAGTATTTATCGGGTCTACTTGTACTGAAACGGTCGGAGGATCAGCACACATTGCGAAAACAAAGGCTACGAAGGCAGTGACGTGCGACGGAGAGTTTTTTCTTTTGTTCTTCCATGGGGAACGAGATTCGTATGTATACGCTTCGCGGCAAAATGCTTTCACAGTGTCAGTAAAGCGTCTTAAGTGACTACATGCACAGCCAAAAGAAACTTTCTTTTCTTTCACACACAAGCCTCGCGCCGTTCTCCCGTACAACCTTGACATCGAAACTGAATCATCAAAACACGGAATACATCACGTGCAGCCATGCACTTTTCTGTTCTCTCGCTCTGTATATCTATTATAAACCTGTCATTAATGCCTCGGACGATATGTCCCCCACGTCCATCCATTGACAACATATCTATAGCAGACTACACAAGTGAAACCGTAAACAGCTCCGCATGAATTTTTTTCCTCTACTGAGCCATTGGCCCATGAAAATTCACGGTAATTAGATTTCCCTACGTCACTGCGTTAACGAAACCAACAGCTAATTGCTCGGCGTGTCCGCATATAGTTAAGAAATCTCGGATGAATTTTCGCCGTCCACGCGCGCCGTTTTATGTCTGAATTGTTCTCGTCGCGCTCTAAGGTTTCGGGGATCCGGGAGAAAGTGTTTCCGAGGATGTGCGCCGCCTCGCGCGCAGACGTAAGCGCGGCTTGTTATGAATGGGCCGCGGCGGCAAGCCGCTGCATTATACGCGCATTTAATCTCGCTAGACAATCGAAGCATGACCTGCAACGATATATATCCGATGCATTCATATGCGGCTGCTATCGCCACTGGTTACACTCCCCTTTGCTATTTAAATCATCGCGTTTCCTCTATGCAGTTCTTGCAAGGCAATTCTTGAATACTCTCCAATTATGAATATAGATGCTGCGTTGCGTCGAGTACACACACACACGATACTTCTACGCATGCATAAAATAAACTGGATAATTTTTTTCTTGCGCAACGCCATGGAATTGCGGTGCATTTTGGAATTCCCCACATTTAGAGTGCACTGCGGGGGTAAAGACCTATGAGAAGCCAGTTGAATGTTCTAAGGAGCGCGCGTCCGCGTTCACGACTCTCGGCGCTATGGCATAGTTGCACAACGGGGATTTTCCCGCTGTTGCAACTGGAAATTTCGTGCAGTAGATTCTGCATTGGAGCTTATGCTTTCTTGACCCGAATCGACTGCCTGCGCGTATCTTGATGTTATAAGACTGCAATATGTCTTTTTTATTATTACAGCCTGTAACAATTATAATATCTTGTTTCGCAGATAAGTGCTAATTTTTTTTTAATTTCATATCGGCTACAATGAGTTATTTTAGTCGTGTTTCAATCTTAGAGAAGTATGCAAGCATCTTCTTTGTGTTTATTTTTATTACAATTAGTTGTTGACACTAATTCATGTTTCTGGTCTAGTAAACTAAACCCTGACACATATTTCTGGTCTATGCTAGATCATAAAACTTATATCGATTGCCTGGTTTTTCGATTATTTGTGGAACAAACTGTTTTTATGTAAACGGTCCAATTGAATGGTAGATGTACCGTAAGGATCCAGTAACTCTCATCAGAGGATGGTTGAGTCATCCCATAAAAAACTGGTATCAACGACGATATCAAGTTCCTCAAACCAGTCTGCGCATCTTCCGACTCATGGAAGTTATTTTAATTATTACTGGGCCAGTGTGACTATTCGGTCAAACTTACGTAACGTCCGATTGACGCCTCGGGCATACTAATAAGAGGCGCAAGACGCCTCGTGTTTACATGTGGTGTCGCTATACGCGTTAAAAGTCTTCGCAGGTCTGGAGAAAGTCCACACGGTTCATCCACTTTCCCTCTCGACGACCGCAGCTTGAAGACGTGCGGTTTTTGCCTTGGAACATTAGGAAGCTGCAAAACGAGTGTAGAAAACGAAAAAAACGTTGATTGCTTTTGTTTCATAGACTCGCACTATAGATTTATAAATAGTGAACAAAGACGAGTTAATGGTGGTCTTAAGTGTCATTAAATGTGCAGATGTTTGATGTCGTTGCACTTGAGCATTAAGAGTCATACATACATGCTGAACAGAAATATAGATAAAGCAATGCGAATTTATTAGTGGATGAAACAAAAGTAGTGTATCAAAAGAATCTTGCGAGACATATAACACTTATGTCGAAAGCAATACCAATAGTCTTAAAATAATACCCTGTCGCTTTGGCCTCGGTTCGCCGTGAAATTTGAGAGAAAAGCTTATTAGTTTCGCAAATTTTATACTAGGATATAGGTATAATAGTCGAATTTTAAGTATGGATTTGGGGTACACCTACGCCAGCGAATTAAAAAAGGAAAGACCGCTCTTGTCGGTCGGCATAATTCATTTTCATTTCGCGAATGTGTAGACGATTTCTCCACAACCTTCGTAGAACTAACTCTTACCTTTATTTAGTTTTCATCGATACTGCGAAATAAAAGAGAAGCTTAATTATAATGTTCTAAGAATTTTTTTCGAAATCAAAAGACTTTGATCTACGCATATATAGAATTTAGTATTGCTAAAATATTTTTATATAAAAATATGAGGAGAAATTCGGAATAAAAAAAATCGTTGTAAATGATTGCATGATACATTTTGTTTAAAGAATTATTTTAATCGTCTTTAATTAAGCCTTTATTAAGCTGAAGCAGGCATTAGTTTACTAAATTATGTGAGGAATTAAACTAAAACATTTGATGTGTTACGTAGCATAAAACTAAAGCCCTTTATTTTTCATTGATTACAATATTATTGTTTTATTGTTTTTGTTTAATGTAAGCAAAATGGTAATTCATATTATTAAAATTTTCTTCAAGAAGTTATTTTTGAACACTACGATGGTAATGTAGTCGACGATCAACAATCGATACTTGATCTTGCCTTAGTCCATCTCTTGATCGTTGCCAGCAGTAACAGATGGTAAGTTACCGATGAATGTAGGGTAGCAATCAGTACGAAATCGTGTAGCCATGCTGTTCGACTGTGTAAGTTGAAGGTATCGTAGCAATTTTGAATGGCGCTACAAACGCGTAAGCCAGTGGTGGAAACTAAAAGTTTATGATTCACACATTTTATTACATAAATTATACATAGAAAAATTGAAAACTTATCTAAAAGTCCATCGCCGATGAACGTAGACGTTGGCAATTCCTAAATTTACATCAATTTAATGCAATACACAGTTTTAAGCTTATGCGTCTGACTATGCCCACAATTTATTTACTTAAATGGGAATTATATTTTATTATTCCTAATCATTTTAATTTTGTAAAAGTCTACCTTATAGCATGATATATAACATATTGATTTAATACTTACAGCAGCTAAAGGTACAGCAATCTGTGGAATAGCAGCCAGTGCTGGAAGTGGTGCAGCGACGAGAGGCGTAAGCTTTTCCGTGGATGCAGGTGTCTGCGAAGACTTAACAGGTTTGGGATCTGGGACAGGAGTCGAATACGCCAACCCAACAATAAGAAACAGCAGCATCTGTAAGGTAAAATAAAAAAAATGTTCTTACAGATTAGTACCATTTAATTATATTAAAATATATGAAACATGCAAAAACTCACGTATTTAAACATCGTGAAGTCTAAGAAGCTGCGCTTGTGCCGTGTAGATGCTGCCCGTAGTGCAAAGAACTATGAGATGCAAGGCGTGCGCTCCTCGTATTTGTAGTCTTGCTGATGGGCTCCATAAAAAAGTCAACTCGTCCTATAACTACTACATCGCATGGCTCTCCCGCGGTGTGTAGCAGGGCCGGCTCTTAATGTTAGCTCTCCCCTCGAAGGAGAATTTCTGACGAGCTAAAACGAAATATTAAAAGCTTACCGACGCAAGCAAGTTCCTTGAAGAAAATGAACGCGGCCCCTGATTGATGTCTTTCCTTTTTACCCATGGGCTTGATATGTTTACGCCGTTTAGGTGCATTCACTATTTTCTTGCTCCTCTCAAAGGATTTTTGAATATAATTTTTAATATTTAAATCATTTTTTGTTTATAAATCAATGCAGATTTAAAATAAAATAAAACATATTTTATTGGAACGTAAGTACATGTATTTACTGAAACAATAATTTACAAAGCTCGGACATTTTGATTCAATTATGATGCAGAAGGCAAGGGTTTGCCAACTCATCTCGTACATTACTGTGAAGCATGCTATAATGTGCAGCGCATACTTGTAGGTTGCAAGAATTCTTCGTGACTATACATACATACTATGCTCCCGAGTAATACGAGTTTAAGTTCTGGAGACGTGTGGCTATCGGTCGTTGAAACTTGCAATCGTCCTTTTGCCGCTGTGGCTTCTGCAGCTTGATTTATTTTCTGGGTGTATAGCATATTCCACGCAGAGTATACGCACCACGGTTGGTTAAAGCGAGATTGTATAGTTATAAGCTGTAAATACCTGCGTACTGCTTTACATATTTCTTTGGAAGTAGATACCAGGCTATAAATCAGGTGTAATCATTAATCATATTCGTGATTTGGTTACGCTTATTTTAGTCTGATTTTTTAAGTTGCTATTTCATTTTATTATATGTAATAATAGAATCCATAATACACGTTTAGACAACTCTAATATATTTCAAAGAGGGCGTTTTTCTATTGACCATTATTGTTCTTGTGCAGGAATATAGTTTTGTTTCTTTTCTCCACTCTTAAATATATGCCATTTACTGGAGTTTGAACAAAAAAATTTTTTGCATATGATACAGGAATTGATATTTTTTCGCACACTGGAACAGTGTAATTGGAGAGTAAACCAATTAGTGCTATCTAAAATTGCATTAATAAGAAGTCTTTTCTCGTTATTTTATTACGTTGTCTTTCCTCCAATACATCAGTCAACGTTTTCGTAAACAATTGTGTTACTGCCTTGCTGAATATAGGAATTCTTAAAATATCTAAAATTATTGGAGCAAAAACTCAAAGCATTTTTAATAGAAGGTAAATCAAAAACCATAATTACGTGCTTTTAAAACCCGCTAGAGCCATTTCTAAACTTTGGCAATCAACTCCAAATGCTATTGAAGAAGTACTGTCATTTGTATATCCGACAGTAAAAGACAGGACCGCAAAAGTTGCTGAAATATTTGTTAAAAAACATTAACAATCTTGATATCATGAAGTCTTTTATTATTATTATTTTTTTTTGATTCATTAAAAAAATATACATAAATATCGGCAAAACGGCGCACTAGTGCGGTTCTATCACAGATTCATATATTTCGACCTTTCCGTCTCATTAGATGAGGATTATTACAATTTATGAGATTGCACATAAAATAATAATACAGGCCCACAAAAAAATGAACTTGTATGTCCATCGACAAAACCCATGTACTCCTATGTATTTTTGCGCGCTGAGTCCGAATCTGGCATTCGATTAACTTCAGCACGTCGGGTTCAAGGGCATTTGAAGGTCAAATTGCAGAAATCAGCAATAACCAATACAAGACATCTATCTATTAAGTTTTGGGGGGGGGGGGCGCAGAATCCAAATCCGGTATTTGTTTTTCTCCATGAGGTAAGTTTGAAGGTCAGTTCAAGGTCAAAGATTCAGGAAAAATGGAAAATTTTACATCTAGCTGTGGTCAAAATTTCCTTTTTTAGTAAAAAAAAATGTATATTTGACCTCAGGATGACCTTGACTTTGACCCTGAGGTACTAAGCGGTCTTTATATTTGGATTCAGCGGCCCAAAAAATATGTCAGAATGATAACTTGACTCGATTTCACTAATTGTCGAGGATTTGACCTTCAAACGACCTCCAATTCGGCCTGATGGAGACAAACGGACACGGGATTTGGATTCGACGACCCTGAAAACATAAAGACATAGTAGTTTGCCCCATGAAAACCCATTATCTTATTGTCATACGAATCCTCCATCCAACAAGATTAAGTGACCTTCATATGACCTTGAGGGTTATATTAAAAAAAATTGAAGATCTATCTAGACGTAAAATTTCCTGCTCTTTCAGAATCTGCAGTCAAAAATTCATTTTTCCTAGAGTACACAGCTTTGACCTTGAACTGATCTTCAAACTTACCTCATGGATAAAAACAAATACCGGATTTGGACTCAGCGCCCCCCAAAACTTAACAGAAGATGTCTTGTATTGGTTATTGCTGATTTCTGCAATTTGACCTTCAAATGCCCTTGAACCCGACGTGCTGAGGTTAAATGAATGCCAGATTCGGGCTCAGCGCGCAAAAATACATAGGAATACATGGGTTTTGCCGATGGACATACAAGTTTATTTTTTTTTTTTTTTGGCCTGTGTAATTTATCACGTCACAGGTACAATTGATAATAATCTGTTATTGAGTGTCTCGCAACAGAAAAATGCATTCAGACAAAAAACATCTACGTGAATAAAAATAATAAGGTCATTATAAACTGTTTGAATGATAACACTGCGAAATTGACAGACAATTTTGAAAGCAAAACTAGTGGATGCACGTAACATCAAAAAGGATGAACTGAATAATTGAAAAATCAAAATAGTAAGGATTGACAATTATACAACATGGAAATCAAAGAGATTAAGAAGTACATCAATGCAAGGAATTCAGCAGGATTGAAGTACCTGCAGATGGTAATAATGCTTTTACTAATGATCAACAATAACAGGCAAATAACACTCCATACAATAAGCCAAAACAAGAAATAGGTAAAAATGGGTACTTTTGATAATCCAGATAGGATTCAAAATGAATCAATTAAAAAAAGGACATGCACATTGCTAGTTTTAATAAACACCACAATAGATTTATAAGATTTTCTGTCCGCTTCAATAATTAGCGCCCAGATACTTTTGGCGACAGATAGTGGCAAATTTCTGGAAAAATTCTGGCAAAGGTAGAGAGAGGCTAATTTGAGGTTAGAAGGTTAGAGCAGGCACACACATATTGATTTGCGATAACTGCATTTATTTATTTATTTATTTATTTATATATTAACAGGCATAAGTGCCCTTAAAAAATATATACAATTCAAGTACATATACAAGAATAAAAAATAACGAAAAATATTATAAAACAACGAAGAATATTATAAACTGAGTTTCCTAACCAAATACCGACACAAATGATTTGAGGTTCCATTTGAATTCAGACAACTGATTGATGACAGTGATACGTTGCGGGAAAGAATTCCATACGCGCAGTTTGAATGAGCCAGATGCTCATGTATAGGTCTATGATTACGCAGGTTATAAGATAATTGTCTAACTGAGAAAAGGTCGGAAATCAACGGACAAATCATAATCAGACCGTCATGATAACGAAACCGAAGGAATACCCAACGAAGACGCTATGAGTGAATAGTCATGATCAATAGGTGCCATGGGCTAGCCGGGCTTGTAAGCCAGGTAACTATGAATGTATGCTGAACGGAATCTATATGGTTAATAGCAGTTTGAGTATAAGATGACCAAATTTGACAACAATAAATGCGGACGGTATCGCCGCAACGTCCAAGTGGCGCTGCGGTCAGGTAGCAAAACTTGATTGAACAATAAATACAACAGAACTGCGTACTTTTAAAAAAAATCGCTCTTTACCGCCCTTCTTCTTATCATAAAGTGATAGTAACTCGTGCAAAACATCGTATTAAGTACATCTTTTCGGCGTAGTATTGGAATTACGTTACAGCAACAGAGCAGCCGAACAAGCGGCCATCTTGAATTTATATACAGTCACCATGCCTAGGTAGGTCATATCGTAATTCTAATACTACGTCGAAAATATGCACTTAATACCATGTTTTGCACGAGTTACTATTACTTTAGTTACTTTATACTTATTTGTTCTTCAGTTGGGATTTGGACACCTGACCGCAGCGCCACTTGGACGTTGCAGCGACACTTTTTGACTGCTTCTTCGACAGCCCCTTGAAGATTTCTGGCGAGCTACATCAAAATATTAAAAGCCTACCGACTTGAGTAAGTTTCTTAAAGAAAATGAACGCGGCCCCTAATTAATCTCTTTCCTTTTGCCCATGCGCTTGATATGTTTACGAAGTTTAGGTGCATTCATTTACCCTTCTCAAAGGAATTTTGAATAAAATTTTTATTATTTAAATCGTTTTTTGTTTTTAAATCAATGCAGAAAGATAAGATACATATATTTACTGAAACATTTATTTATAAGGCTCGGGAATTTTATCCAATTACCGTCGCATTACTCCCAAGCTTTCTGACAACCCGCCTCAAAAATTGCTGGAATTCTGGTCGATATTGGTTTAATTTTCTATCAGGCTATATTTGAAAAACGTTTTTTTTTCTATTGACCTTTATTGTTCTTGTACAGGAAAGTAGATTTGTTTCTTTTCTCCGTTTTTAAATATATGCCATATTCTGGAGTTTGAGTAAAAGATCTTCTTGCATACATTACTGGAATAGATGTTTTTTCGCACACTGAAAAATTGTAATTGGAGAGTAAACCAATTAGTGCTATCTTGGTTTGTAACATTCCAAAACGGATTCCTAAAAAATAAAGGAATAAGTAATATTCTATTGTAATTAATTAATTTGTTGTTGCATATAAATGTGACGATGGACAACAAACCAATGCAAGCTCGCGGTCCATCTCCGAATGGCAAATATGTGTAGGGTTGTCTTGAAGCAATGTTTTCTTTGGTGAATCGAAGAGGATCGAATTTCTCTGGATCTGGAAATATGTCTGGATCTCGATGCATAGCATTCATACATATTAATAATTTTGTTCCCTTTTCAATACGAAAATTGGTATTTGGAATATCACAATCTTCAATACACTCGCGGTTTAAAAATGGTATTGATGGGTGTTTTCTTAATGTTTCTAAAATAATTAATTATAAATTAAAGTCATCATCGAGGAAATAAATTTATTCAATTTTTCTTTACCTAAGAAAACCATGTGGAGGTATTTCATATCATTTGACATTATTTCATAAGTTATTCCTCCATCCCTTTTAGAGAATTCATCTATTTCTGCCTGTACCTTTTCTTGAATTTCTGAGTTCAATGCCAATTCGTACAAACAATAAGTTATTGTTGATGAAGTTGTTTCAAACCCAGCCAAATAAAAAATAAATGCTTGGCCTATTGCTTCTGACAGACTGATTTTTCCCAACGCTGAACCTAGCAATGTGAGTTTAAACTATATAAAAATTACTTCAAAAAACTTTGATACGCATGAATGAATTGAATGTATTAGTAAGTTTATTGCTTTACCATTTGCACTATTATCTCCTTGTTTTAAATCTTTGTCTTCGTCTAGCGAACCCTTGTCTAATAGTTGCATTAATAAATCTAAAAAGTCTTTTCTTGCTATTTTATTGCGACGTCTTTCTTCTAATACATCTTTAAATGTTTTTGTAAAGAATTGTGTCATTGCCTTGTTATATAAAGGAACTCTAAATATATCCAAAAGTTTCGGAACAAAAGTTCCCAAAGTATTTTTTATTGGAGGTAGATCAAATGCCATACTTCCATGCTTTTGGAATTCGCTAGAGCCATTATCTAAACTTTGGCAATCAACTCCAAATGCTATTGAAGAAATACTGTCAGTTGTATATCTGAGTTAAAAAAAAAATATAAAAATAATTAAAAAGTCAAGACAACAAATTTGCGTTAGATGTATGTTGATTTTTATACCTTCCAATCAAATCTTTAAATTCGACAATGTTGTCTTTTTTGATGATTTGATCGCATACTCGTATTAAATTGTCGCCAATTTTCAGAAGTAAGGGATACATATGCTTCAATTTACTAGATGTAAATGTAGGAGTTAACTTAGCTCTTAATTGTCTCCACCGTTCTCCTGGCAGCAAAAATAAATGCACAGATAGAGGGTTCACTTTTTCGTTGAAGTACAGGCCACGATCACGAAATTTGTTAAATTCCTTTATCAAAATCAGTTGTATCACATTGGGATCATTGATTAGTAATAAAGGCATGTGGAATATGTAGATGCCATATACTGGATATTTTTTACTTTTGTTATATTTTTGTTTAATGAAATTTCCTGTAAAAAATTTTGGATTGAAATGGTTTACAGAACAAAAATATAAAACTTAATTTTTACCTATTGATCCAGAGATCAGTGGAAAAGCATTTCCAACAGGTATTATAGGAGTGTCATGTGGGATCCCTCTTCTTTTCCAATAATCGTAAATGACAAACTTGAAATATGCATAAATCACTATGATGAGAGTAAATGCCCAAAACAGCTTTTTATGAAGGATTGGAGTAATTGAATCCATTATGTCAACTGTAAGCAAATGACAACAAACAATATGGTTGATTTTCAATTGCAAAGTAAAACAATTATTTAATATAACTAAAATACAAAAAAATATAAAAAATATAGTAATGACACCCTTAGGCGTCATGTTTGACGATTTGCTTTGCTTTAATAAATTGACTTTGTTCTTGACGAAGCCAAAAAATAAAATAGTTCACCACGGGTCCTCCCTACATCACACAAGCCGCTGTAAAAGACTACTTATATCGCACTTGTATCGTAAAAAAATATGCTATCCGCGCTAAAATCTTACAGATAAACTTTTCAAAGTCTACAAGTTTTCTGTATGTAATGCTCATAAGATATCATCCATGTGGTAACAGTGTGGAACTTTTTATGTTACCCATATGGCTAATTTCTACAGTCGCATAATACTACATTTTTTTTTAAAATACTACACTTCGTCTGAAAGAAGTTTATTTTAGGAACAATTCACTGATAAGTGTCCCTTCCACTTAAAGAATGTATTCGTTCCTTATATATACAGACACAGCCTAGCTTTCACCTATTTTCTGGGACTGTTGATAAAAAACTAATATTCTGCGCAAGATACAAAACCTGCAAAAAGAAGTTGTATTCACAAAATACTTATTTGTTTAAAAAAAGGGATTAATATTAATTTATACCTACCGTTTTTAAGAGACGTATTGTAAATGTATTTGTATAACCTACACAGCAAAATTAGATGAATGCTCGAAGTGCACAATGCGTAAATAATTTTATCTTTGGATTAAAAGATTGAAAATTAATATGAATAGAAAAGACTGTGCAGTAAAGGTTTGTGAGCTTAAAGTGATGAATGCATATTTGAATTGCAAGTTGACAAAGACAAATGTTTCTCCTTCAAAAGGCATCTGCATAAATTAACTTGTTTTATATGAACACGTATTTGAGTGTCTTGGTATTAATGAAAAAAGCTGTGAATCTTCCTAGATTTTGTGAGCAAACATCCACACTGACATGTGCGTGACCAAAACTGATGTCGTTATCATAAATCTTTGGAAAATTAGCATTTTTTTTTATAAATCGTCTAAACCGGTTACGGTTTTTTGAGATTTATATTATCCCCTTCCCACTTTCCCATAGACTCCGCAGTATTATACTGTTGATTCGTTTTAGCAATCCTTGATTTTATCTTTTCAATATCATAATTACTCGATTGAATGTTCATAACTTTGGTTAGAAGGGGTTTAAACTTTTTTGATGAAGTGATCGGTAACATTTCAGTGCTCGCAAAATTTATTTATTTATTAACCACATTATACGACATGTAAGTTTCTTGATGATTTTACTGTTATCGTGCATTAAAGCGCGCTCCGCGCGCGCTACATTTTAAGGTTAGAATTTTAAAATTGAGCGCCATTAAAGAGGATACTACAATAAATTACAATATTATTACTTTTGTCTGTTCTATCAACTCATTTTTCTCTTTACTTCATTGAAATTGAATTAATCTTTTTTTCGGAAATTGATCTTGACTACAGCTTTTCAGGTTACATGGAATGCCCATTTACGGCATCAGCATATATTGTAACGGGGCTCGATTTTTGGGGAAAACTCGGCTATACTTGACCGGATCACAATTCCAGGTTGCGGCGGAGAACTCTCAACGCCTGTGATTTACCCGCGTTGCAACGCAGCTCGCTGCGAGAGCTGCTTCGCGAACGTCGTGTTTGCACGTGTGCTATCTCTCTGCACTCTCCTGTGCGGAGCTAGCTTCTCAGATTTGCGTTGCAACCGCTTGTTGCAACGCTTGCGGAGGCGGCGGTATTCGCAATGAGGACGTAGGGAACGGGAGAGAACAACTCGAGAAAATGAAGCTAGTCCAGAAAAAGGGCTGAGCCCTACTTACTCGCTGTCGCCGTTCTCGGTAGGCGCGCACCACACACTCACACACGCTCTGCGCCAGTAATGCTGCTGGCTCGCTCGTTCGGTCGCTGATCGACAGGCCGGGTCGTTTTTACTTCTGGTAGCAGGAGTTCGCTTGGACGTCTTCTTCTCGCAATCTCACACACTCACACTCTTTCGCACGCTATCGGCCATCGCTCGATTTAGTCAGTCTCACACACTAGAGCTGACGCGTTTGCTATTATGTCCGGAAGCTATCTGTATGTGTGTCCGACGGGCCGCGACTTATACGCGAGGCCCCGAATCTTGCTTCGCGCTTGCGCTATGTCGCGTGTCAACGATGCGCGAATCTACCCGATTTAGCACCTCGTTATAATATAGAATTAATGAGATGATGATTATATTTAATATTTAATAAAACTTAATATGACATATCTAACAAAAATTCATGTGCGTCATTTAAATTTTATTCAAAATTGTATAGATTCATATATTTATACAGCATAAGTTTATGTACTTAAAAATCATTTGTATCAAATTCTTTCGTGTTTCCATTCGAATTATAAATAAAATGGATGAGCTGAAAAATATTAATTGTTTGTGAATTGTTAAAATTTTAAAGAAATATCCACCTGCCGTTTATCTTCTGAATTCTCTATACTCTGGCATTCATCTTTAAGATCTTTTTCGCCAGAAGCTCATAACCACAATTCCAATAGCACTTTGCTTCTTGTCTTGATCAGTTTCTTTAGCTGCTTCATCTGCTCAAATCTAAGAATTTCATTTATTTATATCTAGTAATTAAATGTATGTTATGTTATAAAGCTTTTTAATTAATGACGAAGGCTTCAATTCTTTATTTCTTCTGTATTAATAAAATTCATAATTGATCCCAATCATGCTTATAGTCATTTGAATAAACATCTGTTAGTTCAATAAATGTTTTGATACATTTTTTCAATTGATATGATAACTTTCTGGAAATTTAGCTTTCTGATTTTTTTATCCCCACCCGTAGAGTCTGAAAAGCTGCGCTCGTGACATGTATAGATGCTGCCTGTAGTGAAAAGAACTATGAGATGCAAGCTGTGCGTTCCTCGTATTTGTAGTCTTCCTGATGGACCCCATAAAATAGTCAACTTGTATTATAACTACTGCGCCGCATGGCTCTCTCGGTATGTGGCAGGACCGGCTCTTAATCAGACCGGCCTTAAGCAGGCTTTTTGACCTCGTGTGGATATTGCAGTACTCGTTTGCGGACCGTACTGCAATCTACACACTCGGTCTACAAAAGTCCACTTTACACCCTTGGTACACAATATACTATTTCATACGCCAAATAAGTTCGAATTTAAATGATTTGTACCTGAATCAATTTAAGTTATCACTTCTGCCGGGCGTTCAGAGACGCACACCGTTTTTTTTTCTATTGTCTGTTCTTGTACAGGAAAGTAGATTTGTTTCTTTTCTCCGTTTTTAAATATATGCCATATTCTGGAGTTTGAGTAAAAGATCTTCTTGCATACATTACTGGAATAGATGTTTTTTCGCACACTGAAAAATTGTAATTGGAGAGTAAACCAATTAGTGCTATCTTGGTTTGTAACATTCCAAAACGGATTCCTAAAAAATAAAGGAATAAGTAATATTCTATTGTAATTAATTAATTTGTTGTTGCATATAAATGTGACGATGGACAACAAACCAATGCAAGCTCGCGGTCCATCTCCGAATGGCAAATATGTGTAGGGTTGTCTTGAAGCAATGTTTTCTTTGGTGAATCGAAAAGGATCGAATTTCTCTGGATCTGGAAATATGTCTGGATCTCGATGCATAGCATTCATACATATTAATAATTTTGTTCCCTTTTCAATACGAAAATTGGTATTTGGAATATCACAATCTTCAATACACTCGCGGTTTAAAAATGGTATTGATGGGTGTTTTCTTAATGTTTCTAAAATAATTAATTATAAATTAAAGTCATCATCGAGGAAATAAATTTATTCAATTTTTCTTTACCTAAGAAAACCATGTGGAGGTATTTCATATCATTTGACATTATTTCATACGTTATTCCTCCATCCCTTTTAGAGAATTCATCTATTTCTGCCTGTACCTTTTCTTGAATTTCTGGGTTTAATGCCAATTCGTACAAACAATAAGTTATTGTTGATGAAGTTGTTTCAAACCCAGCCAAATAAAAAATAAATGCTTGGCCTATTGCTTCTGACAGACTGATTTTTCCCAACGCTGAACCTAGCAATATGAGTTTAAACCATATAAAAATTACCTAATAAACTTTGATACACATGAATGAATTGAATGTATTAGTAAGTTTATTGCTTTACCATTTGCACTATTATTATTATCTTTTTGTTTTAAATCTTTGTCTTCGTCTAGCGAACCCTTGTCCAATAGTTGCATTAATGAATTTAAAAAGTCTTTTCTTGTTATTTTATTGCGACGTCTTTCTTCTAATACATCATTAAACGTTTTCACAAAGAATTGAGTAATTGTATTGTTGAATACAGGAATTCTAAATATATCTAGAATAATTGGAGCAAAAACTGCTGATGCAATTTTACTAGGAGGTAGATCAAAAACCATAATTCCATGCTTTTGGAACTCGCTGGAGCCATTATCTAAACTTTGACAATCAACTCCAAATGCTATTGAAGAAATACTATCAGTTGTATATCTGAGTTAAAAAAAAAATAATATAAAAATAATTAAAAAGTCAAGACAACAAATTTGCGTTAGATGTATGTTGATTTTTATACCTTCCAATCAAATCTTTAAATTCGACAATGTTGTCTTTTTTGATGATTTGATCGCATACTCGTATTAAATTGTCGCCGATTTCCAGAAGTAAGGGATACATTTGCTTCAATTTACCAGATGTGAATGTAGGAGTTAACTTGGTTCTTAATTGTCTCCATCGTTCTCCTGGCAGAAAAAATAAATTCAGAGAAAGTGTGTCCACTTTATCGTTGAAGTACAGACCGCGATTACAAAATTTGTTAAATTCCTTTATCAAAATCAATTGAATCACATTGGGATCGTTGATGAGTAATATAGGTTTATGGAACATGTAGATGCCATATACAGGGTATTTTTTACCCTCGTTATATTTCTGTCTCATTAAATTTCCTGCAAAAAATTTTTAATTGCATCAATTAACAGAACAAAAATATACAATTAAATTTTTACCTATTGATACTTTTCCGGAGATGAGTGGAAAAGCATTTCCAACAGGTATTATGGGAGGGGCATGTGGAATCCCTCTCCTTTTCCAATAACCGTAAATGACAAACTTGAAATACATATAAATCACTGTGATGAGAGCAGTCACCAAAAATAGCTTTGTATGAAGGATTGGAGCAATTGAATCCATTATGTTAACTGCAAACAAATTAAATCAAACAACATAAATCATTTTTATTTCCAAAATAAAAAAATTATTTTCACGTAAGACATCGTATTACAACTGCGCTGAGAACCTTATGAGGTACACATTATTATAACATAGTAACAGTGTGGGACTTTCAATGTTACCCATATCGCTATTTTCTGTAGCTACATAATACTAGATTTTTTTAAATATTTAATGCTACATTTGAAACTAGTCTATTCAATGGACAATTCAATGATTGGTGCCACATCCACTTATAGAAAGTATTCTTCTATTATGTATACAGACACAGCCTACCTTTCACCTGTTTTCTGCTACTCTTACAAAAAAAACTAATATTCAGTGCGAGATTACAGAACCTGCAAAAAGTGGTATGCACAAAATACTTTATTGTTTGAAAAATTGATTAATTTATACTGACTGATTTCAAGAGACATATCGTAAGTACAATTGTATAGTCCACACAGTAACATTAGGCGAATGTACATTATGCACAATGTGTAAGTAACTTATCTTTGTATTAAGAGATTAAAAATTAATATAAATAGAATAGATTGCGCAGCAAAGCTTTGTGAGCGCACAGTGACAGATGCGTATCTGAGTTTAAAACGAAGCTGTTTAAAATAACTGGTTTCACATAGACACGTATTTAAGTGACTGTATATCAATGAGAGAAGCTGTGAAACTTGGTATAGTATCCGTATGCGAATATATATATATATATATATATATATATATATATATATATATATATATATATATATATACTGACGCGTACGCGACAAGAACTGATGTCGTTATCAGAAATCTTGGGAAAATTATTGATATCTGTTCAATTTTGTAATATACAAATTGGTTAAAATTTGAAGTTCGCAGTATTGTAATGAATTTTGATTTCATAATAATTTTTAATTTAAAAATTAAGTAACAAGTATTTTTTAAGGTACTTTTACTTGTTATCAAATGTATATAAATAAAATAATCAAGTTTAGAACTCAACTGAAAACCGTATATTAGATATTTAAAGCGTACATACTGCACTTGTCGGTAGTAATAAATTTCTGTGTATGAAAGATTGATGGGTTGCGGTAAAGCAGCGAATGCGCTAAAGTCATTAACTAGCTATTATACCTGCGTTCGTTCACCTGAGCCTTGAAATGTTGCACGTCTATTATATTGTTATGACCGGGTACAGGTTAACGTAAATAACAACTCGTTATTTAAAAAAGCGTAACTCAAACTCGAACTCTCTTTATTTAATCGTATACAACTCAGCTCATGAGCTGACATAAGCAGACTGACTGTAAACAATAACATCCGCGACGTTGTTTATCTCGTTGCTAACGGTTGCTATCCGCGATTCTTGGCGTTCGAATCGCGCAACGTTCAGGCTCGGTCACAACAATATAGGCAATGTTTTTTAAGGCATTATGTCGACAGTGCATTTAAATTTAGTATTACGCCCGTGCAATAAGCTGTAATTTTAAGTTAAATAGATTTAAGTATGAGTCTAATAAAGTCGGTAATTGTTACGCGATGTATTTGTTAATAAATCCAAAATCAATAAAACAATCCTACTCTAAAAAAGGCACGGTTATTACTTGTTCGTTGTTATATAAGCTGAAAAAGGGGAAATTGAGAAAATACGATGATATAGGCGTATTTTGTTATTGTCGCAGCTCTCGACATTTTCAGATAAAAATTTTTATTAAAAGTCGTTGCGAAGCTAATACAAACTTAACTTCAATTCATGTATCGTTCAGTTTTGGTCCAGCTTTTTTCCGTCACTAAACTCTTCAAATTGCTAAAGGCTGCTAAAATGTACAAAAATAATAATAAATGAAACCAAAGTCGTTTCGTTGAGCATAATCATCAAAGTGTATTTTAAACGATATTTTAAAGCCTTTATAAAAAATGTTTTCTTTCTGTACGCTATAATTTTCGCACATTCCTTTGTTACGATATTTTTACTCTAACTATTTTTTTTCGTTCTTTGGTGCTTGGAGCAGGGATTGGTTGACGTTAATCAGAAGTTGTTCTAGAGGCATCCAGAATAGTTGGTTGAGCAGTTGTGCGGCAAAAGGAATGATGGGTATCGTGACCGGCATAGGTTCTCCTGGAGTTTGTTGAGCAGGGGCTGGAGTAGGAGTAGGAGCTGGAGCCGGAGCTGGAGCTGGTATTGGAGCTGGTGGTAGTAGAGGCGCGACGGGTGGATACCAGCTGCAAAATAAAAATAATGATTGATCAATTTTTTGTTCTTATACAAATTTGATTATGCGTAAACTTACAAGTACGAAGCAGCTGGGGCATGATGCTGATTAAACAGTTGTCCGATGTGTCCCAGATTGAATCCGTGATGTCCGTAGGGGGTCGCTACATGCTTGCGCACTAATTGCGCATTAGGATAATTTGTATCTTGGTCGGGTTTTAAATAGCTGTTCGGTAATGCGGAGTTATCGAGCGGTCTATAATCATGGATTATATTGGTTTTATGCGCTTCGACAGTTTGTGAAAATACCGTATTGTCCGTTGAGCCTGTCGCAACAGAACTAATGTCATTAGTGCTCAGTATTACTGACGGCGCATTTGGTTTAGCGGCGACAATGGCCAAGAGAGAAATCAATACCCACTGAAATTTGCAATGGTTTTTTGTCACAAGACTTTGAAAAAGAGAATTTTCGCAAGTAACTCTTTCGAATACTCACAGGAATCATGGCTTGCTCTGTGTTACACCTTATATCGCTCCTATGAAAATTGGTAGACTGATCGGAGTGTGGAGAGATGTTCTCTCTTATATAGGAACGTCGCCCTTTGTGCATATCACGACAACGCTTCGTCAGGGCGAATAAGAAAAGCGAATCTGCTAATAAGTTTTTCTCCACAGTTCGATTATTTACGCTCTTCTTGCTGTGATGAAACTCGATTCAAACTTTTTTAATTTTTATGTAGTATTTCTACTATCAGCAAGAAAGTCTTCATATTGATCTAAGGTACATAGTAATATCAAAGTAAAACGCGTTGCTTACCAATTCGTTTGAATTTTGTTCACACTTTTATTATACGGAGAAAATAAGCCTGTAAAAGCGGCGTGAAACTCCCTATATAATTGAAGAATTTCGCTTTCAGGATTTAAAATAAAACGAGCATGTTATTACAAATATATAACTAAACAAATTATACAGAACTGATAAAACTTTAGAAACGTTCTAGACTATCAGTTTACACGAGTTATCCGTTAAATGTTCTCACTATATCTATATAGTGGTAAAATTTTAATTGAAAGTACATAACTAGTTACAATTTCAACGCCTTGATATGGGAGATTTTGTTACTCTTTTTCGTTTTGAAATTGCAGTATGGCTTTGAAAAACAACAATTACGATTAAAGTTTAAAATTCACATGTATAATTATTTCGTGAATCTTTTGCTGTATAATAATCATCTTAGGAAGGAAAACGGGGCAATATGTAATGAGCAAGAAAAGTCATATAAAGTTAATGTACGTGTATTTATTATGAGAATTCAGTCATGTCGTGAAAAAGACACATTCTTGATCAGAAAATGAAATCAACCCTCCGACAGCTTTGGACGGTGGTCCAAAACAGCGGGAGTCATTTCAAATGGCAATAGCAGCGACTCGCGGAGGCTTCTTCTTCGTCGTCGTCGTTGTCGATCGCAACTGGTGCCCGGATTCTCCTTATTCCAAAATCCCAGATCCCGCACTAGTGGCAACCGAGTCGAAGCCTCGGCCGTCGCCCGATAACGAGATCACTCGTATTTAATATACTGCACTATTTAATGTTCGGCCCGCAGTTGCTGAGCCGTCAGGGGTGATTGAGGTATACGTTGACTAAGCGTATAAAATGACTGCGGCGGTGCTATTCGGTTAAAACTAGGATGGTCCCTCGAAGATTTTACCAGGCTGGGGCAGCGTAGGCAAAGTGAGCGGGGGCGGCGTAGGTGGCGTAGGTGGCGTAAGCCGGAGCGGCGTAGGTGGCGATGGCTGGGGCGGCGTAGCTGGTGATCACGGGTGCGCTGCCGTGGACGATGGAGTTGCCGTGGGACTCGATGGTCTTCTCGGCGATGACGGAGGTGCGGATGGCCGGAGCGGGGATGGCAGCGGGCAGGATGGCGGTCTTGGTCTCGACGATGGCTGGGGCAGCGGCGTAGCTGGTCACCACTGGGGCGCTAGCGTGGACCACGCTGTTGCCGTGGGACTCGACGGTCGTCTCGCCGATCACGGAGGTGCGGGTCTCGATGGCTGGGGCCACGGCGAGAGCTGGGGCGTGCAGGAAGCCGGGCTTGGCGGCGGCGACGGCCACGAGGGCGAACAGAGCGACCTGTGAAAAGAAAATTATTATACTTAAAAATTTTAAACTTTAAAATTGGTTTTCGAATTTTCCTCAGTAAAAAGTTGTTGTGGAAAAATAATATTTTAAACAAATTAAACCGAAAACTAATCATCGGCGAGCTCCTAGACCAAATCTTAGCGGGACAACTTACGAGCTTGAACATGTTGATTAGTTTTGGGTTTGTGTGTCTTGCGGTGTGAAGACCTGAGACTGATGCCAAGCAGAGGGTTTCAGAACGTTTATATAGGAGCGCGATTCCCTATGCACGAAAGACCTTCACGTGCGAGACTTCCGTGAGGAGGTTGGTCCCTAAAGCAAACGCTCTCTTTTGCTTTTTACACTGATGGGAGCTTGCTCCATTATGCCCACAACACGGCGCGCATTCCTTCGCCTCTCCCCCACTACCTTTACGGTATTTCTCCGATGCATGTGCGCTTATAGGTCCTGCTGTCAGGTGTATAGCATTTTGGTTGGTGGATGTACTGCGAGAAAGACGAATGTAGACGCGAGTCGGGTGAAAAAAATTTTTCAAAAAAAAAACCTTATTTTTCGCGCGCAAAAAGTACTGTTCGCCGATCGTTTCCGCGTTCATATACAGCTGTCTGATTTCGCGATTTTGATTCATGTGCGTCATCAGAGATCGAATGATTTGGATTAGGCGCGAAATTATAGAAAATATTGTGTTCTCACAGTCTTGGTTGCATTGACATGGGAAACAAGAATATAATCATTTATATCTGAACAAACTTTATGGATAATTCACATATAGTCACGCAAATCTCAGTTTAATGTACTGAATATTCGCGATTCCAGTATCGCAGACATTTTTATTTAATCTAAATAATTAAAGACATCACTTTCAAAAAGAAATTCAAGGAACATTCTTTTTGTTGATTTGCCTTTTTAACATTCAATTAACTGCTTAAGACACATTACAAGTGAGCCAATCCATAAACATACAGTCGACAATGTAACATTCAAACGAGTCACACCACGCCTTAAACAGAATATTGAAATTATGGCAGCTCGCATAACAAACCGTAGCAATTACGAAATCTCCACCTATAACTGTAATCTCCATCTCGATCCCATCGAAACGAGTACTAACGAATTCGTTCCCTCAAAAAAAGCGCAGTCTAATCTCCCGTCGATCCCAGGGCACAAAGGCGCCTACCGCTACACACGATTCGGTATTTCCGTGCATGTATAATAAGTAATCGAACGCTCCGAAATCGCGACGAAACATCCGCATGAAAGACCGACGGAGCACGCGAGCGCGTATAACTTTTACGCGCGTCAGAGGTAGGAGGAAAAGAAGCCCAATACTGGAACACCTTGAAAAGCAGCGCATGAACGTATGTATCCCCTTCGCAGGACTCTTCTCGAAGCAACGGGCAACATACCCACCGGCGACAATCGCATCACGGATACGAATGTGTCCGCGACACTCCCGTTCGTTTGTTTGTTTTTCGCCGCTTGCCTTCTATATTTATTCCCCCGAACGGCCGGGCCGTTTCGTCAATCGGCTCCGCGACTTCGGACACACACGCGCCGCATTATGAATTCTTTCATAAGAGGAAAGCCTAGGGCCAGTTTTTCTCGCGGCGCAATTTAATCTCGCTCAGAGGTCGGCCGCGCGAGAGACCTTAGATCAAATATCATAGATAAAAGACGCGGAGCACGCATTTATCTCTCAACGAGTCTGCTGTTACGACAGAGAAGCGTAATACACACGAGCGCTGCAGAGTGCAATAGCCGGGCGTGTGACGAAAGAAAAATCGGCTCTTTGGGCTATATCGTAACTAGACAATCAAGGGCTTACCGATGCCTTGATGGAGAGTTTCGACAGGTTCTTTGGCAAGCGATCGGCGCAGCTTTATTTGGATACTGCGCTCGCTATACGACTGCATTGAAGACTGTGAAGAATATTGGGGAATTGATACTATTTGATTTTCGTTTTTGAACAATAGAAACAGGCAAAGTCCACTGGCTATTTAATCTCTTCCCATCATAAGTTAATCTGTACATAATGGTATTCGCGGAAATCATCGGTACAGGAAGGAAAAGACAATTTCTAGAAGCGCGAACGTCTGAAGCGTTCATTAACGAAATAGGCTCGTCGTAGCATCGCAGAGGAGTTGCAATGACTCGCAAAAATTCTGATCCTCACCGTTACATTACCTTGAATTTCGCATTTTACTAAACTGCGCATAACTTATTCTTTGCCAATAACACAATGAAATTACCAATTAGTTCTATCAGTTTAAGAATATATTCCAAAAGGCCGAACGGGACGAAAAAAAATCGATAATCGCCGTTCATTCACTCAACGCGGGAGCATGAAAAACTGAAAATCCTCACGTCCATAAATATAAACCCAGCTCCCGCATCCCCGCGCAGATCGCTCTGAAACGAGAGAGGTAATGCGCGTCGACGGTGACCTCGAGCATACTTGTCCGAAGAATCCGGGAGAAGAAGCAAGGTCGTTAGCGGCGTTCTATGGTGCATACCCTCCCGCAGTTATAATACAGCTCGCTCGGCTGATCATGCGCGTAATAAGTCAGCTCGAGAGGGTGGCGGCTCGCGGGAAAATAAGTCAGCGAAATCAGGTTTCAGAAGAAGGAGAAGAAGAAGAAGAAGAAGCAGGAGAAGACGCTGATATGGTCTTTCGCTTTGTGAAAGATTTTAATTACGAGCGTCTGGCTAGACTGAAAACGCGTTGATGTATTTTATGTCTACGTTAATGGCTGTCGCTGTGAACATCGTGGTTTTTGGCTGGAATTTTTGGTTTTGCAAGATGGTGAACCAGCTTAAGCAAGTTTTTCTGGCGATATTGCGAAAGCATAAAAAATACCTCGTTAAGTTCAACACGTTGGTAAACGTAGTGCATAATGTGTTTTAATTTTCACGAGGCTATATAGAGTAACTTGATTCGAGGAGTATCAACCGAATACTGTATAATATAAGTGTTATAGAATTTATTGAATGAAATTTATCATTTTTCTATTTTCGTAAATGTTTATACAGTGTAGTCATAAAAAGTATGCAATACCTGGTCCCAAAGAATATTGAAAGTTTATTTTTAGTTTTTTTGGTGCGTGAGAATTGGTTTTTCGCAGGCTTGAAACGCACTGAAAGAATACCATCGAAAGGCAACTTTGACATTCAAGCGTATTCATTGTTGAGAATTTGATGCTGTGTAGTTTTCGGTAAATGAGGTAAAATTGAGTCCCACATTTCAAATTTTTTCTAATACTGTTAACCAGTTAACGGCTTTCAGGATCGAGTTAGATGACAGCTTATATTGGCATATTATACTTCTGGATCGAGTCCTGCGGATTCCGTCGCTGACCAGTCACCAGACCGAGAAATGGCAGCGTTACCTACCGGATGAATGTTACCAAAAATCGCCAAACACAGACATAACAATCGCCAGACTTGGCGCCAAATAAATTCAAACGGGCTAGACTAATAAAAACAAAACGGAACGATTTTAATTGAACGAGAACTTTATTTTTTTTTATTCAAGTTGAGTAAATTTCGGCGACAGCATCTGTAAAATCATAAAAGACGGAAAAAGCCAGGCTGTTGTGTCGTGCGGCAATAAAATCCAGGACTGCGGGTGGCGAGAGGTATGCAAATGCTGCGCACAGGAGCAGGCCCGCCAGATATAACGCAGGCTATTCTCGACCTGATCATACCGATTTTTGCGGCCCCATGCAAATTACGACAGGAGGGAAAAGATATTTTGTGAACCTCACTGATGACAATTACAGGTATACAACGGTACATTTTTCATAGACTAGCTCAAATGGAAAAAACGCAGTTCGGCGAAACTCCGAAATGCATAAGGTCCGGTTACTGTATACGGCCGCGTACTCCTCACAAAGATCTCGGACTAAGCTGTTCATTATGCATTGCATGCGAAAAATAATGTTCGCTCGACCAGGTTATAGATTACCCGGGGCGCAAAAAAGGCTATTTTTTGGCAAGTATAGTGATTGGCCCGTAACTTTTTGTTGGCATAGAGTTTGGAGGTGGTACCCATGTTTTTTACATATTGCATGTCCAAGCGCATGTAAAAAACTTGGTCTGGTGATGGCAAATGTGGAGCTGTGGCTTTAATTTTAATAACTGTAAAAAAAGTCACTTTGAAAGATTCGTGAAAATTTTAAAGTATATATACTCCAACTAAAAAAGTACAAATAACGCTATTTGCAGCCTTAGGCTAATGTATAAACAGTCTGATGTTATAACATGCATGTTATTTGGTACTCTGATGAATATACATAAATAAATAAATATACTTTTCTGTAGCATACCTATTGAACTTATCAACAAACAAAATATATTATAAAATGAAAAAGTGCAATATAGTTTATTCTGATTAATTAGGGTATATTATAATGTGGCACTGGCTTAACGATTCATCGCGGTTTTATTTATCTCGCAGTCGGACAACCTTGCAAACAGACGATACAAATTTTTCCGTATATTTTCATCTCTTCCCATTCAGATACAAATCAGCCTAATCCACCAATCACCGCCCAATCTCTGTCCCAGAATCACGGCCGGCATCATTTTCACACTCCTCGCGAGATCCCGTCGCGGATAAGACGAACGCACCATAACAAACAGCCGTCATCGTACGCAACACATAATACAGTCGCGACGACCGCATTCGAAAAAAAGATGTAACTGCATAATTGAAAAAAGAGCCATCCCGAGACGATTTGCATATTACGAAGCGCCGGGCGTGATCCGCCTGAGCGATTAGAGGGCCTGCCTGCCATACGCTCGCGTATAGCGGTCCTTTCAGCGCAGTAGGTTATAGTTGACCAATTGCTGATTGTATAACCGAGGAGCTACGCGCAGGGAATAACGCGGCAGCGTAATCGTTGTACGCGACATGCATACACACACACACACACACAAAGTGATGCTGTGTATGAGCTGGAATGAAAGCCGTCCGAAGGACTTATGGCAATATACGATGAGTCGCTGAAAGTGTAATATAAAATTCGTTAATTGAATGCGAGGCTGACTGCGGGAAAATTTCTGAGGTGTTTTCTTTATGGGCATTTGGAGGCTGACACTTTCCAGTAGCGCGCGTGCGACGCTTTCGCTGTATTTTTTGAACCTTCGAATGCTAATCGATGCTTCTGGAGTGTTTGTTCTGGCTGATGTAGGTCTGACTTTGACTAATGTTTTTCTTTCTTAGAGAGCGTTCGGCTGCGCGAGTTTGACGAACGAAGTGGTATTTGTGAAAAAGTGATCGAGACCGTCTGAAAATGTAATAGTTGAAGTTATTCCGAGAGTTTGCAGAAATATCATGGGACGCATGAGGTATGTGCAATTTTCAAATCCGTGCTCTATTTTATATCGATACTATAATCTCCTGCATATATTTATTTCAACTGTTTTAGTGACTCTAGCATCGCAAATAACAATACACAAAAAGCTCTGACGCGACAGTGATCCTTGATGCAGATTACCCGCACAGCGCATAACTCGGTTAATAACGCCCAGCCAATCACACCCATCAGGTGGTAATGACGCATACGGGCATATACGGAATGAAGGATCGTGATGCGGGGGGAAAAAATACACTTGCATATGTGGTGGAAAACGACTTTATTCGATGTTCAATGCGTGTCTGATGCTTGTTATCTTAAATGAAATTAAACCTAAAACTGTAGACTATTTGCGTGCGCGAGATGATGGTACACTGGCAACGAGTCGGCGATGCCGAAGCTCCTCCAGCCGTCGGTCATCCGTCCGGAAAGCTCCAGCGAACTCCGCCGGCCCCGTTGGGAGCTCGGCACCAGGTCGGCGTCTCGAAAATTACCAGATGGGGGCGGCGGCGTAGGCGAGGGGAGCCGCGGGCGCGGCGTAAGCCAGAGGAGCGTGGTGGTAGGTGGCGTAGGCCGGGGCGGCGGCGTAGGTGGCGATGGCCGGGGCCGCGGCGTAGGTGGAGACGAGAGCGGGGCTCTTGTAGGAGACCTTGTAGGTGTTGGCGTAGCTGGTGGCGACCGGGAGAGCGTGAGCGACGGTGGCAACGGCTGGTGCGGCGGCGATGACGGGCTCGGCCAGGATGGCGCCGGGCTTGGGTGCGGCGAAGGCGCAGGCCACGAGGGCGAGGAAGACGGCGATCTTGAACATGTTGATGTGTGAGGAGGTTTCGTGCTTCGGTGCTGAAGTGCGAATGGTGCCTAGCCAGCGGGCCCCGGCGCTTTTATAGCAGGCGATTGCGCGGCCACTGCCAAGGCCCCGCGTCGCGCCACCCTTGCTCCCGCCGCGGCGAAAGCATCGTTGCAGGTACGCCACGATCGTTACGCGCGTCACGCTCGCCTCTACGGGAGGTCAGAGACGTTCACGTGGATGCGCGCTCAGCCGTATACGGGCCCTTCACTCACCTGCTGTATGTGCGGACCCTAAATCGAGAGGGACTTAGTGCCGCTGCCGGCAGACGCGCCAAGGACTTCCTTTGTACGGGCGCAGGAAGAGGGAGAACGAGGAAAAGAGATGGATGGGCCTTCGGGCGAGTACAGTACGCGCGTCTAACGCCTTGTGCGGCCCTTGCTTCGGATGTCTCTCAGGACAAAGACCCGAGATTCCGTCTAATCGATTTACCGTATACGGTATTTCCGTGGGATGGCTGCGCGTTTCGCGCCTTCGAGGAGAGCACACGTGCGCGAGGTCGCGAGCGAGGATTTTCGTTCGGTTGGAGGATTAATCGACGCGCACGCGGCTTCGGAAGGAAATCCTCCTGGGGATCTCTTTTGCAAACAGGGAGATATCTTGCTGCTATTTATATCTGGGAGTTAAAAAAAGCGCACAGAACCAGACAGACCTGACTTACCTGATATTTTATTTGGTAATAATTCCTTTTTTTACACCTCAAGCGCGATATAGATAATTTTGTAGTATGGCATTGGTGCACGGCCGTACAAAAAGAAAACCTGTTACCGAAATCGTACCCGAGCATACACGGCCTTGCGCGCGGGTAAGCATAGCAATAGATATGCCGTGTCATGTCTGGCTCTATTTTTGTATCGGTCCTTTTTTGCGTGATTAATAATTTTCATTGCCGAAAAGTGTCGCTTGCGACACCGTTTTCGTTGCATGAAATTCTTTACATAGATTTTTAGAAACAAATTATCATTCTGTGTACGAGACAAAGTCGTAATATTTCATTTCTTCTGGAAGCTAATTCTTGGGTTGCGAAATTGCTCCAAAATAGGGTTCACTGATCTCGCAGAAAAAATTAGAAGGCTATATTCGAGGGAGGAGCGAATTTTGTTTTTCGCATTCCGTGTGACTGACCGCGATCAGGAAGTGTTCTTGACTTTGCGCGAAAAATAATGTATTCCTAATCTGGATCAGATCTATCCTTCGCGATCGGATCGAGTCAGGGGAAGTCCGTAGTGACTATGCCACAATAAATCTGACTTTTTTAAATAAAAATGATTAAGTTAATTATTTTGACAATTCGTTCGGCATTGATCAATAATCATTTCGGCTACTTATTCATCCTCTACGTACGTACATAGGCTAGTATACAGTCGGGTTTTATGCAACATCGCCACGTAATCGGCCTACTTCGTATGGCTGTATGCGTTTTATTATTTCAATGTCGCTCAATTTACAAAAAAGTTTATAATACTGACTCGTACGCTCGCATTGGATTGTAACGATTGTTTAATTGGCGCGGACTATAAATGTCGAAATCCGTGTTCTTCTATACATTCCTCCCGCGATTGAGCAATTGTTGCTCGCGTGATTCGCAGTAACAAGCATACCAAGGCTCGATTTCGTTTGGCATGTGAAAGAGTAATTTATGTTAATAAGGTTAACAGAGCTTAATCGCGTTAAACTTTGATCCGAAGTGATTGACCGTGCAGCGTTATGTGCAGCAGACCCTTTTTTGCAACGGTGGCGACGGATTTTAGCGATAAGTGCAACTTTTTTTGTCTACCATCTGAAACGAATGGGTCGTGATTCGCCTTAAACGTCCAAATGTGTTCGTGTCTCGAGATGGCGAAAGATGATTTACGCTCACATTCGGGTCATTATTACGTCTCGTGGAATGCGTGAAATGTTTTTTTTTTCTGACACAAGTAGGCCTGCTTTTTTCGCAAAGTTTTTAGGCATGCCGTTAATGTCTTTATCGCAACGTGTCGTGTACCAAGACGTTATTACAGCTTAAATAACTTTAAATTGTAACAACGTTTTTCGGAGTTTTAATTTCCAAGCATAGCTGGAGTCAAATTCCGATCGATAGAGAATTCCTTGCAGGAAGAATAATAACAGAATAACCCAAGCCACACGACACACATCAACTTTGAACGCAAACATAATTTATATGAAAATGTCCGCATCGGCTCCAAGTTCACTCGCAGCCTCTGCAGAGTGATACGTCAAAATCGCGTCTCGTCAATCGAAAAAACAATTTTGCATAGATCCCTATCACTCGAGGCAAAGTACACAACGCCGCCGAGATTCCGCGCGCGCGCAAAAAAAACTGGTTCGACGCACGCATTGCTTTATTATTCCCCGGGTCCCACGTCAATTTCTCCCTGAATTAGCGATTGCGAAACGGCCGCCGTAGCATAATACACTCAGGCATGCAGGGGACGCCGAGTCCTTGGCCCTGCCCGGTTTTTTTTGTATTGTTTTTTTTCTTCAGATTTGGCAATGCCATCGCCGCCGACACTAAAGCAGCGGTGGGAGTAGGAATACGCTCGCGAACTGTTTCTCTTCTCGAGAGAGCAAGAGCGGAGTTATGAGTTCGGGGGTAATGTAGATAGCGATCGTGTGTGTATCGTGCCGCATCTGGAAGGAGGCTTCCTATAAAAGTCTTTCCGAAATCGAGTCAGACATCAGTCTATCGACACAGTCAGCCTCGAGAGCCAAGCAAACCCCAAAGTCACTCAAGATGTTCAAGCTCGCCGTGTTCGTCGCCCTCGTGGCCTGCGCCTTCGCTGCCCCCAAGCCCGGTTACCTGGCCGCGCCCGCCGTCTACGCCGCGCACACCGTCCCGGTTGCCACCAGCTACCAGCACCAGACCGTCATCAAGAGCCCGGTTGTCTCTTCCTACACCTATGCTGCCGCTCCCGTTCTCAAGAGTAAATATCATTTTCAATCGTTATTGAATTTCGCATTTTGTTTTTGCGTAAACCAAGTGCTGCAAATTTTTTTGGATAAATTTAGTGAGAATGTTAACATAACAAAAGTGTAATTTGATTTTTCAGCCTACTCTGCTCACCCAGCCCATCTGACTTACGCCCAGGCTGCCCCTGTGTACAGCAGCTACTCCGCTCCTCTCGGCTACACACAGTACGCACATGCTGCCCCTCTTGCTTACAGCAGCTACCCCGCTCCCGTCCATGCCTGGTAAACAGGAACGATCGAGTTTGGTGCCATTAGGAGAATAAGGATTCAACCTCATCTAGTCTGTCGCTCATGACAGCTATAGCTAATTCAATAAATTTTGTCGTCCGCTCCGGCGGACGAACCCTTTCTTCGTAATAAATACAGAAATTTAGTCAATTGAAATTCGCTCTGTTCATTTATTATCCATACCATACACTGAAAAAAAACACAGCCGTTTCTACTGTAAAACACGGTAGTTTTAGCGAGTGCGCCACAGTAGCGACTCTTCAGTAAATACAGCGAGAGTCCACTGGTAGTTTTGGCAGGTCTCGGCGAGCTGTCTCTATCTCGAGGATATTTAGGCTATGTATCACCTTTTAAAACACCAAAAATCTTAAGAAAATAATTTTTTTAATGAGCGTATTATGATAAAATATAAAGTAATGACCATTATGGAACTGATAAGTAACAACATTCAAAATGTTCACGTAACTTATTTGCTAATAGTCACTCTGCATGCGATAATGGGATGGTTGTTATTCAAGGTATTTTTCTCTCTTATAATGATCATTACTTATAACTTTAATTTAATTAATCATATTACTCATTAAAAAACTATTTTCTTAAGATTTTTGGTGGTTTAAAAGGTGATACATAACCGAAATATCCTCGAGATAGAGACAGCTCGCCGAGACCTGCCAAAACTACCAGTGGCCACTCGCTGTTTTTATTGAAAAGTCGCTACCGTGGTGACACTCGCTAAAACTGCCGTGTTCTACAGCAGAAACGGCTGTGTTTTTTTTTCAGTGTATATTATACAATTCCATGAGCGCAGGCAAAAATGTATTGCTTGTTTTAAAACAATCTCCAAGTGTATTCTTGGAAAAAAGAAAGTTGCCAATAGTGAGTGACGACAAGGAGCATTTCTGCACGTCTCTGAAATTCAGCGAACCGTTCTCGCAAAGTTTAAGTTCTTATAATGCTCGCGGCGGCATACTAATAGGAAATTTCAGTTTCGACCTCCTGCACTGTAGCAGCACAGCATTGAAATTAGTTTGCGACAGATTAGTGAGCAACGGCTTAACGGGTGTCGATGCGTTTCTATTTTCGTCAGAATCAGGATAAATAGAAGAATCAACAATTGTTACAATGGTATACAGGATACTAGTGGGGTAAATGAGCCAAATAACCGGGTTATGTAGAAATTATCGTTTCATAGGACTCTAACAAGGAACCTTCGTGATGTTTAGAGTGACACATCGTGCCTTTGATTGTTTTGCCGACATGGTTCCCATGAATTCAAAGAATGTAAAACTCTAGGCGCAAGTTCTCACATTCCATTTTTTCAGTCACGTAATATGGACTAGCGAATACAATTTTGTTGAGCATCTTCGACTCAAATCAAGCTACTCTTATGCTGTGTCTTAATTTAATTGTGAACAATTATGAAATTTTGATAATATTTAGAAAAAATATTTGGTTATGCTAACACTACTCAAAATTATACAACGATCGTTTCGGATCACTTTCTCGAAATGTTGCGTCGATGCTCTCGATTGAATAACCAGAAGGTTAAAAACACTGTGCATCGATCGATGATTTCGGATAAGTATTGAAGGAACTATATGTAAATTTTAAGAAAGTAGACGTTATGCAGTATCTTTAAGTAGAAATTCGTGACCATTACTTTTTTATCATTCAGTTTCGCAGTGCGCCGTCGATTTCGGAAAAGGAAAAGTAGTTTGTGAAAGAATAATATGCATAATTTATGAATTAATAACTAATTTATTATTGCTGATGGCGGTATATAAACAGAAAATCCAGTACAAAGATGCGAAGTGTGCAAGTATCATACAAAATGAATCCATCGTCCACATTGCGCTTTGAATATCACAAAGCGCGAGTCAAGTCGACGGTAGGTAGCCTCGTAGCTTAAAAGTTGCATCCACTGTCATCACTCCAAGGCACGATTTACCAGGCAGGGGCAGAGTAGGTCTTGTAGAGAGCTGGTGCGGCGTAGCTGCTGTAGGCCAGAGGAGCTGCGTGAGCAGAGTAGGCCAGGGGAGCTGGGTGAGCAGAGTAGGCCAGGGGAGTGGCGTGGGCGGCGTAGGCGAGGTGGGCCGACTTGACGATGGGAGCTGGTGCGGCGTAGGTGGTGGCGTAGCTGAGATGAGGCACGGAGTGGCTGGTCCTGTGGAAGCTGGAGCTGGAGTAGGCCAGAGGGGTAGCGTGGGCGGCGTAGGCCAGGGGAGCGGCGTGCTTGACCAGGGTCGGTGCGGCGTAGCTGCTGTAGCTGAGGTGGGGCACGGAGTGCGTGGTCTTGACCAGGCTGGAGCTGGAGTAGGCGACCGGGGCACTGTAGGTGGCTACGGCGTGGCCGAGGTGTCCAGCGTTGGCGGCGGCGACGCACGCGGCGATAAGCACAAACTTGAACATGGTGATTTCTGCGGGTCCGTTCTCTTCGATTGTGGAAGCAAGAGTACTGTGCTGGATCGCTCGGGCCGCGGGTCTTATATACTGGTTGCAAGGTGAAGTTGCGGCAGGTTTTAGGGAACGATAGAACTATGCTACGGGCTGCCAACTCTACTGCTGGACGAGTTTGAGCGCGCGTATGTGAAGATTGTATCGGTGTCAAAGTGAAGGCGCTCTAATTGGGGGCTTGCCGCTCGCCAAGGCTGCGGAACCGTGCAACTCTGATGAATGCATGTGAACGGTCGTGTTATGACGTAAGGAGACTAGTATTTTGTCGGAAATTCGGGAACCGCTACCTGTTTGTATGATTAATTCATCGGGATCAGCTCTTCTGACATTTTCATCGAACAACGATAGGGCTTCTCTGTCGCAAGTGAATATTAGTGTGATCGTATGAAATTATGTAAAAAATCATGTACAGCATGAAAAACTGCTGTCGTAAATAGGAGAGCTCTATTTAAATAATGTTTGGCAATGTACGGAATATGTTTAAGCATTACTTTTTTTTTTCGCGATGATACATTTTTAGAATGTACTTGACGAAATAATGAAAGTAACAATATGAGGTAGTTGACATTGTTATGAAATATGTGTCTAGTTTGAATCGCAAGAGTTTTTTGCCTTATTTGCATTTTGAAGAAGCCTATAGTTGACAATGTTATTCAGGCAAACATTTTTACTAAAATATACGAAATTAAATGTAACAAATACCTGTAAATATAAAAACAAAGCAATATAACTCGCGACGTTAAAGTACAAAGTAAGTTAAGTTTTTCATACAATTTTTACAGTTATTTACATAGATTTTATGAAAAATGTCCATTTTCATTAGAGATACATTTTCAATAAAAATCTTAGACAAGAAAATCCCTTGGTAGTGCGATAAGTCAACTAAAAAACTATTTTTTACTAGCTTTATTATTGTTTATTTTACTCGACACAATATTGTACATTCGATTTTCCAGAAAATAAATGATAATTTAATAAATTGAGAAAAGCTAAAAGAGTGATCTCGCCTCGAGGGGCAAAAGTTGAGACTCTCGGGTAGGCTGTGTCACGGCGATCGCAAAGGATCGTCCGGGGACACCTAATCCTTTTTCTACTCGAAAACTAAAAAATTAAAAAGTCACGTAAGGGAAAAACAAGGTTTTTCCGGGCTACGGTGAGCCATAGAGACACTCTGTGGAAGTGCTTCTCAATTTTATTTTCTATTTTTTCGAACTTTTTTAGGTTGCTATGACAACCAATTCTGGAAAACGAATTCCCCGTTGTTTTTATTCATTCGTTCTGCGACTCTCAATCTGAAAAGACGTGTCCCTTTGAAAATAAAGTTGTGAAAAAGAAACCTAAGCTAGATTTTCTAATGCAAACGTTCTATGTCTAAAGCTTGGGTTGAAGTACCTTATAGGATAAAACTGCACCGAACTTCATATTTTGACGTAAGAAACCATTCTTCAAAGTTGTGGGCGTTCTCTATGTACTGGTACCGTATAGTTGCCAGTTTTTAATTATAAGTTTAGAATTTGATTAATTTTTTTGAAAAAAGTATTAATTGTATTAATTTTTTTTTTTATTTTACTATGCTTGTATATTGAAATGAAAAATTCATCATTCATGCCCAGTATAGATATTATTATATTTGAAGTAAAACAATATTTTGATAAACAATGAAAACTAATTCATCTTTGCCAAGGTTTTTACCTCCGAAGAATCAAAATACTTTGGAAGGTCAAGTAGCAACTGCTTGGTAACTGCGACCTTGGCATTGCATAGGCAACCAAAATCAAAAGTGTGTACTCGTGACCTTCATAAGGTCCAAAAAGACCAACGCATAGGTATGTCGTAAACAAGCATCGTGCCAACTTAGTTTCTCAAGCTGATTTGATTGTGTGGGTATTATTATGTGTTACAATATTTTATGCACGAATAAAATATCATTTACACGACGTTGACAAGTAAAGTACTTCCGAAAATTAAACAGTTGTTTGCAAGTAAAATAATTAATTTATAATCATGTATGCAAGAAACGCTTAAGTTTTCAACTGTCATTCAGTAATCAGTAGGCTAATTTAAAGTCTTGTAAGAAATGATTGTTTTATAACTCATTTATAAATCTGGTTTAAATATGCAACCAGCAAGTTCAATGTATTGTGAAGTAGGTTGCCAGTATTCAATGAAAAACTACTCTGGCAAAATTTCTTATGGACGACGAAGCAGCGATATAATGTAAATCGAAATCGCGCGTTTCCGAGAATCCTCGAATTATTTTGGTAGCTTATACTCGCGCCTATAGTCGTGGTGTAAGCTCCTTATCACACTGCGTTGAAAGTTCGAAATGACTGGTCGTCAAGACACCGAGCAATCAGCAATGCAAGATAAGTTAATCTTTGTAGTGAAAAAGTGAGAGACGGTCGCGGCGTAAGCTGATTGCTAGTCACACCCATTTGTCCGTGCGCTTTTTTCGTTTGGTTATAGAACTTTATAAGCCATTTATTCAAGGAACATCGGCGGTAGCAAAGCAACGCTATCGAATCCGTCGACTTTTGAGGCGTTTCGGCAGGTGACGAGTATTGCTAGGAGTATTGCTATACGAGTACATGCAGATTCTGTAATGTCATTGCACATATAAAAATAATTGATAATTGATTAAAAATAATTTTATCTATAGAATGAAAAAGTTTGAAAAATTTTATAGAATTATATGTGGAGTAAAAATAATTTTGATTTTAAGGAATACATGAGGTTAAAGGAAGCTACGTGCCATTGCGATTTTCTTAAATGAAATGAAGGTGAAGGAATTTGGTAATTGGAGTCGCAAACATATATAACGGATTGAGTAATAAAAATAATTTATTGCTTTTGTTGATCACAGCTGATGAAACAGAGAACATTGCAGCAGGCAATAAAAGAGATGAAGAGTGTGTGATGTAACCATCCTCTACGCTCTCTCCAATTAAAATCGGAGCAACTTGAGTCAGTGGAACAGTGTAGCCTCGTGGATTTTCGGTAAAAATTGGTGTCCAGCGGGAGCCTCTTACCAGGCTGGGGCAGAGTAAGCCAGAGGAGCCTTGACGACGGCTGGGGCAGCATAGCTCGAGTAGGCCAGAGCTGGGGCAGCGTAGCTAGAGTAAGCCAGAGCCGGGGCGGCGGTCTTGACGAGGGCTGGGGCAGCATAGCTCGAGTAGGCCAGAGCCGGAGCAGCGTGAGCAGAGTAGGCCAGAGCTGGGGCAGCGTAGCTGGAGTAAGCCAGAGCTGGGCCGGCGGCCTTCACGACGGCTGGGGCAGCGTAGCTGGCGTAAGCTGGGGCAGCGTAGCTAGCGTAAGCCGGGGCGGCGTAGCTGCTGTAGGCCACGGGGGCAGACTTGACGATGCTCGAGCTGGAGTAGGCCACGGGTGCGCTGTAGCTGGACACCACTGGGGCGCCGATGAGGTTTCCGGCGTTGGCGGCGGCGAGGCACGCGGCGAGGATCACGAACTTGTACATGGTGATTGTTTGCTTGACTGTTCTCTTCGACTGTGCAAGAAAGAGTGATATGCTAGCTCGGTCGAGCCCCGGCTCTTATATAGGAGAAAAGTGAACGAAATTCGTTCGGTACAAGGTGAGGCAATTATGTCTTCGAAAAAGATCCCCGCCCAGTGGACGAATTCGAAGGGGATTAAAGGTCGCTCGTTTCGCACAAGATGGTGACGGCGGTGAACGCCGCACTAGAGACATACGTACGTATGTATACCTATGTAGAAACGTGCGAAGATCAAATTGCGCGGTGAATTATTGCTTGCTTTTTGGAGAGGTTCATTGCTACAGGCTAAAGGACACATAATGCGTATAAACGCATTTTATGGACGTTCATGAATCTGGCGGAGGGACATTTATTGTGCAATTTATACGCGAAATTGGCATCAATCGTACATTTTTTTTTTATTTTGTCAACTTTTTACTTTTGTCAATATCTATATTTTCAAATATATGCATTGTACTCTTTATCGACTTTACAATAAAAGTTATTAAATGATGATTTTTAGCTTTTTCGCCTAGTTCTGATGGACTTCGGATGTAATATGCATATTTAAATTCAAATTTAGAATTGTGTCTTTCATCTTCATAAGATAACAAAATACAAAAAATCTTTACAATCTTTAAAACAAAATTTTTAATCAATAACTTTTGTAATCAAGAGTAAAATATTTTTACATGTTTGGTGAAGATTTCAAATCCAGTGAAAGTAAGCATCTACATAAAAATATAGCAGTTGGGATCTCCGAGATTTACCCTCTCGCTTCACTCGTTTGATCTACTGTTCTGATAGTAACGTCTTAAGATCTACATTCTAGTGTTACAAAAAAATACATTATACAAATGAAAGTATAATCAATATAGAAAATGTTAAAAAAGAATTTACATTCAAAAGCTTGATTATGCACATTATTGATAAATACATTAATTTTTTAATTCTACATACAATGTTTTTAAATAGTTCTACTCGAGTAATTAATTAATACATTAAAATGTGATAATAAATAACTATTTTTGTAAATTTTGTAGGACAGCGAGCTATATTACTTGATTAAAAATGTTTTAGCTGTAAGACAAAACATAATTTTATAAAATAATACACATTACAATCTAATAAATAATATCAAACTTCCATAAAACTCAACGAGGAGGGAGGGGAGGGGTGGAATTTTCTAGCAAGGCTTATGTATTGAAATACGAATGGGAACCAGTGAGTTCGTACTGCAAACTTCACATTCAGCCTGAAAAACCCCGCCCTTTATGGTTTTCATACACAATATATCCGCGAAAAATTTTTAATCACTTAGCTTTTCAACAGAAAAAAACAAATTACAAGGCCAAGAAAAATACGGAATTATGAACTTCAAATTTGTTGTTAATAAGAGTAGATTACTTTGCACAAATACGTATTCACGTATTATTTAATAATGAAAATACATGATGATATATAATTATTTTCATACGTTCTAAAATATATAGACAAAATTGCAATTTTGCGAAAAAAAACGATTTTACAAAAATTTCACGAAGCTTTTATTTACTGCAAACCACATCATTGATCATGCCCACGTTGTCCTTAAGCGCCACGTCAGTGGCGCGACGACTGTTTCGGTACTAGCTTTGAGGCTTAGCAGGTACTTACTCCGCCAACTGTAGCTGTGGAGCTACAATACCTCTCCGTCACCCAATTTGACTGCCAGGGAGGCCGAGTAGTTTTTCCCACTGTCTGTGTAATCGATATGCGCTTTGTATTTCATGAGCAACTCTACGACGCCGTAATCGGATCCAAAACGTTTGGCTATAAACAAATATTATTCCTGATAGTTATTTCTTAATTAATTCTTTCAGAAAATGGATTTTCGTGGAGATAGAGAAGACGGTTCTTCTTTATTCATCTAAACGCGCCTCGCTAAAACACTAATAAAAAAAAGTGTCATCTGAGCTAAAATCACCATCCTAACGACTTTAAATTTAGCTATATGAACAAGAATTAATAGTTAAAACTGGATTAGTGCTCTAAAGCTATGCGATCCCCTATGACAGTTCTTAAATACTTCTTAACTGTTAAGAAATATGACGTTCAGGTGAAATTGTCCGAAAAATTGTCTCCTAAATTAATAAATGATGTTTTAATATCAAACAATCCTTTTATGACTGAATAAAAACAAAATGATATTACGTTTGATTTGCATATAGTTGTATGTGATTGCGGGCTTTAAAATCGTAGAGTGACAAGTCAGCCTGAAGGTGGAAAGAATTAACCTCAATTTAATATAATTTTGAATCGATTGAGAGCAGTTTATAGAATTTCATGAATTTATAAATACATGAATTCACACGATTACGAAAACGCGTAATCTTACCATGTTGAAGAGCTTCTTATAAAAACATTGAATTAAATTTTGATTTGAATATAATTTCAATAGGGAATATATAATGAAGGCATATGAATGAATTCTATCTGATTCTGTCAGTTACAAACTTTGATAGAGTATATTTCATTAAAATACTTGTTATCCAATTGTCTTAAAATGTATCAATGATTTAAAAGATTATCATAAAGAATATCAAAGAATACTAACTATCTTCTATAACACTAAGCCTTAAGGGATGGTCGGAAGTAAAAACACTTTTTTTCAATGATTATAAATCTTCTTAAATGAACCTTTCAATGAAAAACCGGCTCTGTAGTGGTCTAGTGTTAAGTTTAATGAATCATTCTACCAGAAGAAAACGTCAATCGGACTTTTAAAAACCGTTGACCGGTAAACCGAAAATAGCAATTCAACATAATTTTATTAAAAAACTTTTTAAATAAACCTTTTAATGAAAAACTGGCTCCGTACCGGCCTAATGTTGAGTTTATTGAATAATTCTAGCGAAAGAAAATTTAAATCGAATTTTTATTTTTTTTTTAATTCGGAATTACAAAATGCAAAAGGGGGGGGGGCGGTCCACCAACCGCCCTTAACTGAAAATCTATAATTAAAGGATTAATAGTACATTACGATACATGTCACCTAAGTAGCACTGTTTTGCACGGCGTGAGGACTAATTACGCCGTGCAGAAGTGTTACTTAGGTTATGAGTATCGTATCAGTACAGCCTACCTAAGCCCGCTGTCACGCCTATTTGTGTCATAAGCAGTCCTATGTTGCACTGTGAAGTTAGCGCACGAGCTTAGCGAGTGTGGTAAACACGATGCAAAAAGGACTACTTGGGTGACGGATAAGCGTGACATAAGTGCGGGCTTAGGTCACACTGTGTTATAATAGATTAATCTCGCTCTTTTTAAATCCAGTGGCCAAGTTAGGCTTAAAAAAGAGTCAAAAATAGAAGAACGAGTTTTTCCCGAAATCAGGCTTATGAAATAATCTAAAATTTTCACTTACCGCGTATTATATTTTTATACCTTAAAACTTGATGACCGACTATGTTTAAAAAAGTTGTACTACAGCACTGGATGGCATAAATCCGCACCTATGTCACGTCTATTCTGTAGCATAATCCATTCGATCTGAGAAATTATTTTTAACTTTCTATGACTAAGATTAAAACTTTTTTCATGTACTTTTATTTTAATAATAGTACATTATGAGGGAATATTCCCCCATGGGAAAAATCGGCTTTACTCACGTGTTGCAAATAGAACTTGATTCACGACTTAACTGTGTAATGACTTTGTTGAAATGTTTAAATATTTAAAAGATTTAAAAATTAAAAATTTTTAATTTTTTTTCAAATTTTTTAAGAAACTTTTCTGAATTTTGCGGTGAAATATATTGCTTGCTTTTTGCACTTTAATACCGCTTTTCAGGTTAATAAAGTGGCTATTATAGTTAAGATGAGAGAAAATGTATTTTTTAACCAACTTTGACGTACTTCACCATAAGCCATAGTTGGTTGAGTATATGCAGAGCTTCAGATCTAAGCACTAGAAAATTCGTACATAATAAAGTTGCTCGTCAACAATGGCCTCAGCATTCACTAAAAGAAGCGGCTTAAAAATTCTTTCTGGTACCTCAATGTCAAGGATTTTTTTAACAACGTAAATACGAACATTTATTTGTAAATAGAAGTTTTGTGCAATTTTTATTACTGCAATAAATAATGACGAAAACTTTTTTGAAAATTTAATATTTAATACCTTGTATGAGATTTCTTTTTTTTATAAAATATTCATGTTTTATCTTGGATATTAAATATTTTGATTTCCATACAGTAGTTTTGTCTTACAAAATTTATAAAATAAGTTTTCGTTATATTTTATCTTATCTTTTAATCTTTCATTACTCGAACAGAACTATGAATGAAAATTTCTTATCGATTTTAAAATACTTTCTATCCACTTTCATTCGTAGAATGTATTTTTATGACATCAGAATATAGGTCTTAAGAATTTAGTATCTTAACAGTACATCAATCGAATGAAGCGGGAGGGTATATCTTGAAGATCCCAAATACTATTTCTAGTAGATGCATACTTTCCCCGGGTTTTCAAATCTTCACAAATAAGATGTGATACAAACCTTATTCTAAATGACAAGAGTTATTATTAATAAAATATACAAATTCATAGGACAATTTTTCGCATTATTCTTCACCTCGTGCAGCTAAAAGTCACGCAGTTTTAGATTTGGAGTTGCATATCTATATTACATCCAAGGTCCTGCAGGATTAGGTAAAAAATCTACTAATTATTTAACAGTTTTTAATAAATGAGATATTTTACTGAAATTGCATTAGAGAATATAATAGTGCATGAATATAAAAATTAGCATTTCAACAAAATAAAAAGTAATTTAAGGGAACCATAAATGTACGATTGATACCAATTTCGCGTATAAATTGCACAATAAATGTCCCTCAGCCAGATTTATGAACATCCATAAAATGCGTTTATACGCATTATGTGTCCTTTAGCCTGAAGCAATGAACCTCTCCAAAAAGCAAGCAATAATTCACCGCGCAATTTGATCTTCGCACGTTTCTACATAGGTATACATACGTACGTATGTCTCTAGTGCGGCGTTCACCGCCGTCACCATCTTGTGCGAAACGAGCGACCTTTAATCCCCTTCGAATTCGTCCACTGGGCGGGGATCTTTTTCGAAGACATAATTGCCTCACCTTGTACCGAACGAATTTCGTTCACTTTTCTCCTATATAAGAGCCGGGGCTCGACCGAGCTAGCATATCACTCTTTCTTGCACAGTCGAAGAGAACAGTCAAGCAAACAATCACCATGTACAAGTTCGTGATCCTCGCCGCGTGCCTCGCCGCCGCCAACGCCGGAAACCTCATCGGCGCCCCAGTGGTGTCCAGCTACAGCGCACCCGTGGCCTACTCCAGCTCGAGCATCGTCAAGTCTGCCCCCGTGGCCTACAGCAGCTACGCCGCCCCGGCTTACGCTAGCTACGCTGCCCCAGCTTACGCTAGCTACGCTGCCCCAGCTTACGCCAGCTACGCTGCCCCAGCCGTCGTGAAGGCCGCCGGCCCAGCTCTGGCTTACTCCAGCTACGCTGCCCCAGCTCTGGCCTACTCTGCTCACGCTGCTCCGGCTCTGGCCTACTCGAGCTATGCTGCCCCAGCCGTCGTCAAGGCTCCTCTGGCTTACTCTGCCCCAGCCTGGTAAGAGGCTCCCGCTGGACACCAATTTTTACCGAAAATCCACGAGGCTGCACTACTCCATCGACTCGCACTAGCCTAAATTTTATTAAAGGATTACGTGAACGATGATTGCACCTCCCTTCTCGTCTTCTATATATAGTTCCTGCTACTATTTTCTCTGTCTCGTCGACTGTGATCAACAACTGCAATAAATTATTTTTTGTTCCATAAATTATTTCGATTTACTCTTTTTTTTTCATATTGCTCCTTTTCTTGTCCCTTGAATTATACGAAATGTTTTCGTAGACAATCAGTAGTATATTATACAACTAAGGAGAAAAATTGAGTTTTTTACGCCGCAGGCTTAAATCATCATAAGTGCTCAAATCATCGTTAGAGTGTGAATGAATGAGGCCAATTTGTGTACATCTAAATGATTCCCTTCCTATTAGACAGGAAATGTCTATTTTCGTCCGCTGCTAAAAAATGTTCACAAATATTGTGATCAAATTAAGCATTACGACTCAAAATGCACTTGTCAAAAAAAGTCTAATGTATAACAAAGAGGGGCAGGATAATTTCTAGCTCGAGCGACATTTTCACCCTCCTTTTAAGTAGCTTACTCCCCCCCTAGTTGCATAATTTACTATTCATACTTATTTTTATGTATGGCCAACACAAGTAGCTCTTTAGTAAAAATGCACGATTGCTTACCTATTTATTTGATACTTACAATCGCATTAAATTAAATATAATTTTCGCATTCTCTGGTTAGGAATTCCAACGTGAGCAGAGATCAAGCGCGAAAATGAGCAGCTAATCATAGAATTGATAGAGTGAGATTTAAATTACATTTAAGTTATATTTGATTAATTAAAATGTTGAATTACTGTAACTCACAAAGAACCATATTTAATTTGAGATACGTAGTTCGTATGTCCATAGGAATCTTGCCTCATTAGTGCAATAATAGTTGCGTTTAGATATTAATCGAAACTTTATATTATTCCTCTTTCTCTACAAAGAGGAAACCAATCACCTTTACATGTAATAAATATATCTATATACACTCGTCTCTTGTATTTTTCTATTTTATTATACTTGCTCTAATAAGGGACAAACTAATTATGATGTTAATAAACATTACGAACACACACGTAAATAGATGTAAAGTCTATACAGGAATAAAGAATATTTAATTTAAAAAAAAAGAAAAACATTACGAACATAAGAAAGTTACTTTATAATGACAAAGGACATACAAAAAGAGTAAGACAGAATCTGATACAAAAACGCAATCATTGCGGAAAAAGAAACCAAAATTAATCAAAATATGTGATTTGACGCTACAGAGAACCTCGAGAAGCGAACATTTTATATTTATGTTGCCAATGAATTATTGTACAGCTATACCGGGAAAATTTTGGCATTGTATGAAAGGTGTAAGAAACTAGTCCATGGTAATAGCCGGTGAAAATAGTGCTAGCGGCTGTTACTGCCCCCATCGGCGCGGACGGCATTCGAGCAAGAAGGTGCGCAGTCGCCGTTCCTACCTGCGAGGTTAACAGAGCAATCAAGAACTGACTCAATTCGCAACTAAGCGATAAATGGACTAACGCCATAGGGTTAAGACAGGCTAGGGCTCTGATGGGCGACGGCCCACCAGAGGAGTGGCTGCGGACCATTAGGGGCCTAAGCAGGAGCAGGCTGAGGCTGGCCGTTGGCTGGCTGACGGGACATTGGAGGGTAGGACGCCACCTGTGGAACTTGGGACTAAGCAACTCTGGGAGCTGCAGGTGGTGCGAGTACGAAGAGGAGACCACCTCACACCTGCTGTGTGAATGCCCAGCTTTCGCGGGGACGAGACAGAGGGAGTGGGGGGGGTTCCTATGTTGGGGTTAGAGGCGCTAAGGACAAACAGTTTTGCATCAATTTGCCGAGTTGCCGAAGTTATAAACAAGGGTTTATAAAGTAACTTATTGAGCGACACGTCCCCGTGCAGGGGCCGCCGTAGTTCACCTCCGCCTAACTATGACTATGACTATGACTACTGCCCCTAGTTGCACAATATACCATTGCATTCACGAATCTTCGATTTACGAAATTTCGATACATACGATTCATGAAGTATTTTGAATCCAGTATATCAGCTTGTATTTCAGCAAACGTTTCGATAGAATTAACTTTTTTTGTATGCAGCAAATTAAGGCATTTCATAGAAACGTCTCAGTAAATAATAACTTGCAGAATATCTTCAAAGTAACAAAGGAAAGGAGGAATTTGGAAAAAAATATAGCAAATCGAAATAATTTATGGAACTAAAAATAATTTATTGCAGTTGTTGATCACAGTCACGCAATCCTTTAATAAAATTTAGGCTAGTGCGAGTCGATGGAGTAGTGCAGCCTCGTGGATTTTCGGTAAAAATTGGTGTCCAGCGGGAGCCTCTTACCAGGCTGGGGCAGAGTAAGCCAGAGGAGCCTTGACGACGGCTGGGGCAGCATAGCTCGAGTAGGCCAGAGCTGGTGCAGCATAGTTGGAGTAAGCCAGAGCTGGGGCAGCGGTCTTCACGACAGCTGGTGCAGCGTAGCTGGTGTAGGCTGGAGCAGCATAGCTGGAGTAAGCGAGAGCTGGGGCGGCGGTCTTGACGACGGCTGGTGCAGCATAGCTGGTGTAGGCTGGGGCAGCGTAGCTGGCGTAGGCTGGTGCAGAGTAGGCGAGGGCCGGTGCGGCGTAGCTGCTGTAGGCCACGGGGGCAGACTTGACGATGCTCGAGCTGGAGTAGGCCACGGGTGCGCTGTAGCTGGACACCACTGGGGCGCCGATGAGGTTTCCGGCGTTGGCGGCGGCGAGGCACGCGGCGAGGATCACGAACTTGTACATGGTGATTGTTTGCTTGACTGTTCTCTTCGACTGTGCAAGAAAGAATGATATGCTAGCTCGGTCGAGCCCCGGCTCTTATATAGGAGAAAAGTGAAGGAAATTCAAGCAGCATCAAGGTGACCCAATTAGGCCTAAAGAACTATCCACGTCAAGCTTATGATGTACGATGATTCAGCAAGGTTACAGATTTAAGGTTACAGAAGTACGTATTCGCGAATGGCGATTATTTTCTTATTGGAGGGATAAATCCATATTATCTATGCTACTTAGTCTAATTTCTGTTTATTCGGATATATGACAGAGTGCTTTTGATTGCAACGTCAAATTACTTATTCAAATTTTCTGTCGGATGATATTATTATAATTTACTGTTGATTTTGAAAATAGTTTGGAATAAAAATAAAAACTTTAGTACCTAGCGATCTCATATTTTACGTAAACTTGACAATTGTCCGAAGGATGTACTTTTGTTAATCTTGTAAAATCACGAATATTTGGAGCTCAAAATCATTCGAAACGATTACTCAAGACAACTCCAGATACAAAAATATAATATAAGTTCACTTTCCAATGCAAATAGATACGTCGAACTCTATGCATAAATATGAATACCCCACATATTATACAATTCTCTTGTATTCTACGGCGACGAATCCCAAAGCACCTTCGCTTTTACCAAGATACGATCTTTCCAGGCGTACGTCTCGTCGAGTTAATTGACACGCAAATACTCTCTCTCGCTCTCTCTCTCTCCTCTCTCTCTCTCTCTCTCTCTCTCTCTCTCTCTCTCTCTCTCTCTCTCTCTCTCTCTCTCTCTCTCTCTCTCTCTCTCTCTCTACTAATCCGCTCGCCTTGTACCGAATATTTCGCTATTTCGCTAGCCGATCCACCTATATATAAGATCCAGACCCCAATCGATCCAGCATATCACTCTTTCTTGCACAGTCGAAGAGAACAGTCAAGCAAACAATCACCATGTACAAGTTCGTGATCCTCGCCGCGTGCCTCGCCGCCGCCAACGCCGGAAATCTCATCGGCGCCCCAGTGGTGTCCAGCTACAGCGCACCCGTGGCCTACTCCAGCTACAGCGCCCCAGTGGCATACTCCAGCTCGAGCATCGTCAAGTCTGCTCCTGTGGCCTACAGTAGCTACGCTGCCCCAGCTTACGCCTACTCTGCTCCAGCCGTCGTCAAGACCGCTGCCCCAGCTCTGGCCTACTCCAGCTATGCTGCTCCAGCCGTCGTCAAGACTGCTGCCCCAGCTTTGGCTTACTCCAGCTACACCGCCCCAGCTGTAGTCGCCCCAGCTGTAGGCGCCCCCGTAGCCTACTCTGCTCATCAAGCTCATCTGGCCTATGCTGCTCAGCACTCCTCCCTGGCCTACTCTGCTCACCCAGCTCCTCTGGCCTACTCGAGCTACGCTGCACCAGTCGTCGTTAAGGCTCCTCTGGCTTACTCTGCCCCAGCTTGGTAAGAAGCTCCTGGACACCGACCGCACCACAATGCCGACCAAACCATTCCATTGACCACTAGCGCTCTGAGCTAGCTCAGCAGGCGATGGATTCATTTTGTACATTATACTTCCCATCTGTGACACTAGAATTTCTGCTGTTTTATGACTGTCTCATCGACCCTGATCATGATTTGCGCAATAAATATTACTTTATTTCATAATTTATTCTCGTCTTTGTATTTTTCCCTATTATATCATTTACTCTTAAAAAAATTGAAGAAAATCGCTTTTAAGATTCTAAAAAAATACCAGCACAATTCAAAATGTGTTCCTACGGATTCATGTATGCCTCAAAAGCACCAACATAGATTCCAGAAAACTAGAGTACTCGTATTCTTGGCTGTACAACGCAAGCTCTTATGTGAAATCTTGATTCTGTCATACTCTCTTTTGTGCATTACTAATCATCCAATGCTATAAGTTTCTTTCAAATGTGCTTTTGCAAGACGAAAATCTGATGAAGAATTACATCTCCAAAAACTATCAGGGGCACCTATAAACAGAAATGTCTCAAGGCAGAAATGCACATTTCGATTAGTCTCGCAACTGTATTAAATATTTCACAAAATAACATTAAAATCAGATTGTTCTAATTTTATTTTTTATTTTTTTTGCATTAAATGTCATTTAATTAGTCTTTGAATGCTAACACGTTCTTGCGATATAAAAATGATGGCACTAATATAATTCGCGATAAGTAGATATACCCGGACACTAATCAGACATCTCCGCATGCGGTATCTTCGCATTTTATATTTATGAGATCAATATCCAGTTAATTAATATTATTAATATTTAACATTTTATTCATAAAGTTATTTTAATATTTTTCGTTAATCACCGATTCCATCGATATCGATGCATACGTAATTTCGTTCATATCGTGTGCACCCTGGTAGAAGAATTAGCTTAGGCGTTGGCTTGCTTAGTAAGAATAACCTTATTTCTTTCGTTAAGAATAACCCAATTTTCAACCAATTTTAAGCTTATAATGAGTTAATATGCGCGTCGAATGCGATCATAACCTATATAAAGTGCAGCGAAAGAGACAATAACTAAGAACTTCATAAATATTTATGGAAATAAGTCCAGTTTTGCTACTCGGGGGTTTTTGCGGTCGTAGGACACGAATATCGTGACGGCTACGCTCTCCTAGGTACCTGGTGCCCAGGGTGGACAGTATCACGTCGTCTCCTGGAGTTTTGTGAGAATTTGAAATATAATTAGTCGAAACTCGTCACTCGGGAGTTTTTGCGATCGCAGAACACGAATATCGTGACATCAACGCTCCTTGAGGTACCTAGTGCTCAGGGTGAATTGTATCAACATCATCTTCTGGAGTTTTGTGGGAATTTAATAGTAATTAAGTGAAATACGTTACTCACGGATTTCTGGGGCCACTGAGCATGGATATGGTGCTATACTTAAGATAATCCCAGGAGACGATGTTGATATTAGCCTTGACACCAGGTACCTAGAAAGCCATTATCGTCACTTTACTCGTATTCAGTGACCTCAAAAATCCCCAATCAATGAGTCTCGACGAAATATGTCGTTATTTTCCGTAAAACTCCAGGAGACGACGTTGTAAAAATTTAATTGTTCAAATGAGAATAACTAGTTTTTAATATAATAAGCGTGGGAAATGCGATTGATATTTCCGTAATAGCATTACAGGAACACACGCGTTTCCTACTCTATTGATTTTAGTATCGTCAATGAAAATGGATAACAATAATTGTATAGATTATTTATTGAAAAGGGCATAGAATTTTTTGGAGCGATTTTTCGCTCTGATTATTATACTATTTATCAAATTCAGAAACTTCTTTTCACTTGTGTATCCTAATCTTTTAAACTTAAAGCGTACATCTACAGATATGAATAAACAGGTAAACAGGATATCGGGATTCGGGTGAATTTGGTAGAATTAGTAAACATAAAAAATAATTTCTGAATTAAAAACTAGTTTATTGCATGTGTGAATCACAGTAGACGAGACAGGTAGAAATCATCGAAAAATTAACTATGGTTGCGAAGTGTAATGTACAGGGTGAATCCCATCATCCATACCGCGCTTTGAGGTGCTCAAAACGCGAAAAGTCGACGGCGTAGCCTCAATTGTCTCCCAATCCAGAAAGCCATGATTTACCAGGCTGGTGCAGAGTAGGTCTTGTAGAGAGCCGGTGCGGCGTAGCTGCTGTAGGCCAGAGGAGCTGGGTGGGCAGAGTAGGCCAGGGGAGTGGCGTGGCCGGCGTAGGCGAGGTGGGCCGACTTGACGATGGGAGCCGGTGCGGCGTAGGTCAGAGCTGGGGCAGCGGCGTAGCTGGAGTAAGCCAGAGGGACGGGCTTGACGAGGGCTGGTGCGGCGTAGCTGCTATAGGCTAAGGGCAGAGCCGGGCCCTTGATCAGGCTCGAGCTGGAGTAGGCCAGCGGGGCGCTGTAGGCCAGGGGGGCGGCGATTCCGGCGTTGGCGGCGGCGAGGCACGCGGCGAGGATCACCAACTTGAACATGATGATTTCTCGTTGACTCTTCGACTACTGTGGAAGCGACTAATGCTGGGACCGGCCCGGGACCGGACTTATATACCCGAAATGTTTGGTACAAGTGGTACAAGGCGAACGGATTATTATTAGAGGACTATCCGGAGGAGCGTGCGCATAGGCATATTCGTAAAAATGAGCCGGCTGACGTGTAAAGGTCACTTGTCGTATTCTCGCTGTGCGTGTCCGCGCGCCGCGTGTTTGAATCTGATTTTATCGGGCCCGCGGCTTTCGGCGGGCCCAAGGCTGCGCGCAAACGCCGGGCTTTATTGCTCGTAATGCACGAGATGAAAGGACGCAGCATTGTCGATTCTTTTTGTAGCTTAATGAGATTTATACGGCGCTCTTTGTGCGAGATGTACTGCTTGTTCTTTTTCCTCGGCGCCGACGAGACGCGCGCGCGCGCGGGGATAAACATTTTTGTTTTATCAGCCGCGCGCAGGCGTAAAATTGAAGTAATATCCCTGGCTCGGCGCTAAAAAGTGAAAGTCTTATAGGCGCACTCGGCTTTAAGGAGCAGTTGATCTCGTTTTTCTTTTTCTTCTTTTACGCGCGTCGTTATGTGAACGCGCGGTGAAGATTGTCAAATGTGTTATGCAATTCCGCGATGTTTCACGTATACAACAGAGAGAGAGAGTGATATATATATATATATATATATATATAGAGAGAGAGAGAGAGAGAGAGAGAGAGAGCTTGGCGTTCGAAGGAATCTCGAAGCTCGTTATTGTTTTCAGAAAACTGTATGAATGTACAGCGAATGTTCTAATTTTAAAGAGAGCGATATCCGTACAGTGGAATTCGTAAGTGTCTGGCCGGTGAATTAACATAATTAAATTCAATTTCGTGAAAATTCTTGGCGAGCGCGCGGCCTGATGTAAATTAGTCGCGTGAACTCGTTTAGGTTCCCAGCACTTACATTCATCACGTTACCAAAACTCCGGGCGTGACAAAACTAGCGCTAAGTAGTCTTATCGCGCTGTTCATCTCGATCTCACGCGACGCTTAGATCCAAGTAAATCGCGGTTCTTACTCACTCTCCACGAGGCGATTATCGGCACTGAGGAAGACGCGGTTACATCTCACATAGCCCCGTCGATCGCGAACTACCAGAAAACTCCTACTCGCAGCCCGATATATTTGTACCCTCGGTAGAGAAAAAAAGCCTCGGAAACTCCTTACACGTAGGAAAACTTTTTGCGCAGTTCACCATTGTATCTCCGCTACCTGTTGCGCACGTGCGGCGTCTCAGACGCGCCTCAAATCTCGATAAAGGACAAAAAACGCCGCACGAGTCGGAAGACAATGTACCCACGAAAACTTCCGATGGCAAGGACGTCGCCTATAATTTCCAATAACTATCTCGCTCGGCTTGTTTATACTTCTAGCGAGAGAGAAAAAAGAGGCGAGCTGGCTCCCGATGTTACACACTAGATAACGTCGGCTTTCAGCTCCTATTCATCACGTACTTCCCTATACAAAAAGTGCGTAAACAGCTTGGGTGTATACTGTTTGTCGAAAAAAGGGACAATAGATCCGAAAAGACGCACATAGTCGATCTGTATAAAAGAGTCGGGAAGTTCCTTCTAAGATACAGTTCGCTTCTAAGCATCGTCTACCGATCAGTATACCGATCCTCGTCATGTTCAAGTACGTGTTCGTCGCCCTGGCAGCTCTCCTGGCCGTCGCCTCAGCGCAACCAGGATACGTGGGAACCTACAGCGCGCCTCTGGCCTACTCAGCTGGATACAGACCCGCCATCAGCTACGGATCTTACGGATCGGTACCGGTGGTAGCTTCGCCCTATTCCGGCTACTCGGCTCACTCTGCTTACGCTGCACCGGCTTTCTATGGACTCACATATGGATAAGAAGGTGACGAGAAAAAAAAAACGGCGGAGAAGAACATCCGAACGCGAGACGGTTTTTCGCTGACAACCACTTTGTTTGGCTGCACTGGAGTCACTCTAGCTTTAAGGTTTTTGACGCTCTAATAGTTATATTGAGATTTGCAACCATTGTTAATTATGTCTACACATTAATCATCAAATAAATGAGCAGCATTTTGTAAATTATCACGCTGCATTTTTTTCCATAAGCCTTCGTTATGCCTATATGCATATAATAATTATAGTCGGTATTGTAGATTAGCAATCAATCATTCAAGCACGCGCACAATCATTTTTTACCAGACCATCAAAAGGTCGTCAGATTTGAATACGAGACAAAAAGTATGAACCGGTTTGCCTTGCAACACGTGGAGAGAGCAGTTCAATCTCCGAATGAGTACACAGTGCGTAGCATCATTGAAAACCGATCTCATTATCGTTGCGCGTCTTCATTACCATTTGGTCTCTCGAATCCTTTTACCAGCTATCAACATGGCTCTTTCTCTCTCGTGTCAAAGAACTTCACTTAAATTCAATTTAGCTGATTATTCAATTGCTGTCTCTCGGCCATGACAGGTCAATTATATTTTGAAATCGTATATATGTGTCGTAACTATACAGGCTTTATTTTTTGCGATTCATGAAGTTCGCTCGTGCGCGCTGAAGTCTTTATTAAAACGTCGGAATGATCTTTAAAAATTGAGTAGAATATTTCTGATATTTTCTCATTTTATTCAAATTTATTTTTCCCGATTTAACGTCATTGAATCAATGAAATTTTAATGACAATTTAATTGGAAAAACTGAATTTTTTTCTGTTTGTCGACAAGTGACACGGGACATTGTAATAAACAAACAAAAGGTGTACGGTAAACATGAGGTTTATTGTATAAGCTTATCATAATAAAAAATCTGTCTATTGATAATAAATTAATAGGACGGCACGCCGGGCCAGATCTTCTCGGCGCAAAACATCACATTGTTAACAACATCCTTAGTGCACGAGGACGGGGGCAGTCTTGATGAGAGCTGGGGCATGATGAGACACGGCCGTCTTGTATCCGTAGGTGTGCGCGTAGCTGGTGGCGGCAACGGGGATGGCAGCGTGGGCTACGGCAACCGGGGCGTGGGCGACGACTGGGGCAGCGTGAACCACTGGGGCGGCGTGGACGATCGGGGCGGTCTTGACGACGGTGTGGGTGGCGACGACCGGGGCGGCGTGGACGACGGGAAGGGCCTTGACAACCGGTGCACGGTAGGTGTTGTGGTAGCTGGTGGCCACTGGGTGTACGGCTATCGGGGCAGCGTGGACCACTGGGGCGGCTACCACTGCTGGGGCCACTGCGATGTGTCCGGGCGCACCGTAGGCGCAGGCGATCAGGCAGGCGAAGACTACGAAGGAGTTCATGGTGATTGGTTGGCTGTTTTGAGGGTTGGGCTGAAATTAAAAAGAATTGTTGGTATAATGTTAAATTGCAACGTGTAATAAGTTCACGACTTGATCTTTCGACAATTTTTTAATTTAAAAAAACGGCTTATGTTCACTACGACTATTGCTAACAACGATCTCCAGGAAATCTTACCTTCGAAGAAGACGCTACGACTTTTGGGTCTGAGAAGCGAATGATGCTGGATCGAGCTGCCCGACGAGTTTATATACGTCTCGGCCGACCCGAAATTTGGCCTCATACATCAAGACACCCAATGTACCAAGTCCTCACTCTCGCTCTCTCTCTCTTACTCTCTCGTACACACATGCAAGCGAGCACTCAGCTGGCGGTGACCAGATTCGAGACGAAGAAAAAAAAGGAAAGATGCTTCGCAAACATTTCGTGACCTACGTCTGCCAATCTGGATTTTTGGTGAACACAAGCGCGATGGCCTTGAGAGCATTGCGCGATAGCGAGATCCATCGGCCGACTTTTTTTCCCAGAAGGCGAGGCGAAAAGGGCGGGTGAGCTCGCGCCAAATTAACTTTTTGAATGCTAATATTCTCGAGAATTCATTTTTGCGCGATTGATACGCACGTCAAAAAACCACGAGAATAGACGAAATTGAACTTGGTAATGAATATTTTTTCCATATAGAGTAGTTTTTGTGCAATTTTATTGGTAATTTGTGGATGCAAAATTTTATTTTTACGTTTCTCCATGGTACAGCATCGATTGTAGCTAAATCGTAGAAGAAAGAAAATGAATTCATAGTCAACTACTCGTCGATAACAAAAGAAGCTCATAAGAAAAGCGCCTGTAATGCGCAATCAGTCTGAGATTTACTAATTGCCTCGCTCATTCTGTAGAAGCTCTAAACGCGTGATGTAATGCTCTAAGCGCCACATAACGATTTCACTTGATTGATTCCGTCCATTACAAGCCGTATACTTTACAAGGTAAAGCATCCAATTTGTTTAGGCTATTGCGTATTCATTTTCGGCGAAAATAAAGAACGGAACAACAACTTCTACTAATTCTCAGAACAATCGCGAATACGAATGATAAGCATTTCGATTAGACAGTATAATCTCGATTATGGGTATGGCTAATAATAATGTCTAGACATGCGAAGTATTCAAAAGAAGTTTTTCATCAAAATTCATTGTCATTCGCAGCAAATAAGAAATACGAGCTCGGTCGCGTGAATACATTATAATATGAATATGCCCAAACATTAGATCAATCAACTCTGAACGGACCAGTATGCGAAGTGGGTAAGAATGAACCTTGAAGAGAACCTCACTTTCTCTTTGATTAGGTTTAACTTTGACAGGAGCAATTATGTATCACCCGGCTAATCTGATAGTTTCCATCAAACAAGAGGCCATAATTATATAATGCCTTGCGAGCACGTTAAATAAGAGTTATAACACCGGCTTGACCTTCTAATATCGTTCGAACAAAGTACATCTGTAAATTCGATGTATCGCGTACACTTTTGGATTATTTTTCTTCTTTTATCGTCGCTATTGAAAATGATCACCTACAAAAATCAAGTCTTGGCCAAATTTTTGTAGCTTCTCATAATATACCATGATGTAATATAAAAATATGTATCCATCGTCTGGGTGCAGAGAGAAATATAACGATAGTCAGGGTCGGCATTGTTCGCAACGCGACTGTTTTGCATAACTGAATTTCGTTCGAGTTTCTAAGCTACTGTTTTCAAATCGCGAACTTACATGCTCTGTATGATAATGACACGTTGTCCTGTCTGCAACCTGTACGTTGTGTCACACAGTTGGCACCAGAATTCGCATAATTTCTTTCCAAAATTGCGATTACAGCCTTTTCGATGTTGTATAACATTGGACCTATTAACGCTTACCAGCGAATTTTTGGGTCAATGCACTCGGATGAATTCCCAGATAAAAATATGCCACTCGTTATAATACACGACGCTCGTAGAGGTGATCAATTACTTTGGTCTGCTCTAAATGGCTGTTCAGAATAAATAGCAGTCAGCCGAATTCACATAGCCGCGGGCCTGCAGCGTATACAATGAACCTATACTCGGTGAAATATTACCGAAACAATGCCGAGTGCTACCGAAAACGCAAACAAGAGCAGCACACGATTAAATTAAAGCTCTCGCCAAATAAACCCGAATCATCGCGAAGTCTTTCTCCCGCCCTGCCTTACGCAACGACGCCGTGCCGACGTCCAACAATGACCCATCGCTCGCATCAAAAGGAGTCACATCAGCACACCTCGCCACGTAATAACTCAAAAAGAAAAGCATCGCCGAAAAGCATCGGGAATATAGGTCAGTTTCACGCTCTCCGCCATCAGCAGCAGCAGCACATTTCCACATTAAAGTCGCGCGAGCAGCGCAATGCATCACCGGGCGAGTAAGTGCTACAGCTGCGATGTGCTCGCGCGCGCGCACAAGAGGTCATTAAACGCCGCCGCGGAGCTGCCGGTCGCTCGCGCGCGTCATCGAAAAACGAGTTCGCGAAGGGAACCGAGTACCTACGCGCAGATTTCACAGCGAGATCGGCAGCGCCTCAGCCTTGATCTACTCTTGCTCCCGCAGCCTCGCGATATATCGAGAGGTTATTCGCTCGTTATTTTATTTTTCACGAGCGAAGGCTCGATCTCTTTTGCTCCTTTGATCGGACGATGGGCTCGTCTCGACGACGAAAGGACCCCTTTGTCGCAGAATTGATATTCGGCGATTTCGTCGTATAATGGAGTCGAGTAAATGAAGTTTTAATTCGAGATGAAAGCGGAGACTTGGTAAATGAGTTTTTGAATTTTGTAAGTATATTATTGTAAGCGTTATCGCGACGGTCGTTCGAGAAACTTTTATGACCTGTATCCGTCTGTTTACATTTGCATCTCGTGATGTCGATAACAAGTATCTTTTCGTTTCGACTACAGGTTGCTCCATCGGCATAATGAGCGCGAAATTAATTGATGACTTGAGAAAACTTTTCTCGCCAATCGTTTTTCGTAGAAAAATCATAATCCCTGTGAGAATGAGTTGAACGACTCGTATAATGTGCAAACAAATTGAAGCCAACAATAGTAAGACGCAGATAACCGGAACAAAGGTCGGCTTTCATTGGCTGAAAACAACAGAATAAAAGCGTGAAAAAAAAGTGCGCGATAAAGTATGAATAAAAAAGATCGAGGAAGACAAAGCAAGGATAAACGTTGCTCTATTCTTGATACGTAATTTATATCTGGGAAAACATGGGTGTTTCCTCGCTTACGGTCCAGTGCCTTTTAATGGCCCGTAATTATACTGCATTTTAATAACTGAGAAAATACGCAAGAATGGTCAGTGAAAAATTTCTCGTTACCACGCGATTACTCATCAACGGGAATGATTCCGTGGATAGACCAGCACAAGAAACAAACACTCAGCAAATTAATAAAATACAATTTTATTTATGTATGTTTTTTTTCGTATATAATACATGCATCAGGACAGATTTCCGCGACATTTTTACAAGCTCGAATACAAAAGAAAAAAATTGCAGCGTCGAGGCGACACTGTTAACACCGAGTTCCGATCTCTCCAAACTCATTAGCAGCATCTCCTCGAGTACACGGATCTCCGACTCGACATGAAATTAAACAAAAATTTACATCCGAGTCGACGGTGTACAGCGCGATCACAAGTAGAGAATCGAGTTTTCCGCCGTTAGGAAAAGTAAACGCGTGTGTGAGTGTATAGATATAGAGAGACCGAGAGGACCTTGATGTATAAGTGCGGGTCTCGGATTCGTAAAAGTGTCCGGAAACGAAGGATTCGAGTTGCGGAATATACAAGGTATAGAGTGTACAGAAAAGCCCATAATCGTCGATCTCTCTCGAGAAATACTGGTAGAAACGCGCTCACGCGCGCGAACCCGTCGCCCGTCATCGAAACGTCGAATAAAGTATATAAATATAAGTAAAAAAATTTCAGTTATAAAAAAAAAGTCTGAGGTACCCGTTTCGAAACTCGGGCCTCGCCACTGCCGTTCGCGCACTGTGTATACATAGACATGGTAAAGCAATCGATCGATGTTGACTCGTTGATTTTTGGTGTGTGATTAAGTACTCGTCCTCCCCGAGTCCGGCAGGCTCTTAGTTGTAGTGGTTGTAGATGTTGTGTCCGTAGGCGCTGACGCCCCCGAGGGAGTTGTAGTAGCTGTTGTAGCCGAGACCGTATCCGCCGTAGCCGCCGAGACCGTATCCACCGTATCCGCTGTATCCGCCGTAACCGTGGCCGAGACCGTAGTCGTAGTCGTTCAGACCGTATCCGCCGTACTTGTAGTAGCTGCTGTAGGGCGAGTAGGAGGCCGCGTAGCCGCCCAGGTAGGTTGGGTAGTTGTAGGCCAGCTTATTCAGGGGGTTGGAGTAAAGGATGCGCTTCGCGGACGGGTAGCTTCCGTAGTAGACCGGCTGAAATGAAGAAATCATCATTTTTAAGAGGAGAAGCGATGGACTATGGCAATTTTTCATCGGTTTCCCGGGAGAGAGAGAGAGAGAGAGAGAGAGAGAGAGAGAGAGAGAGAGAGAGAAGGAGGAATCGGTTGAATACGGCGTTGCGCAAACGCGGCTCTGGCCAATGGCACGTGAACGTAATGACTGACACCGATGTGTACACAAAGGAATGGCCTTCATTTTAGGACCCTAACAAATGAGCGCTGGCTTTCGTTACCGCTCATTAATATAAATATACGCTGCACGCACTGCTACGCGTTATACTCGCGTACGCTTGAAAAACTCTTTTGATGAACTTTTTTGATAAAAATGTCGTCTTTCAAAAATATAATACTTACACTCCATGGCCTGTAGGTGTTCGCGTAGCTGGTAGCATAAGTCGGCGCGTAGCTGACGATGGAGCCTCCGTGTCCCAGGCCATATCCTCCCAGACCGTAACCGTATCCGTAGCCGCTGCCGTAGCCGTAGGAGCCGAGGCTCGAGTAGAGACCGCCGGCCGAGGCATAGGCCACCAAGGCGAGAAGGACGAGCTGTAAACACACCAGGCGCTCGTTGCAGTGTCGACTGTGCTTAGGTGGGTATGCTTGCGCGCTCTCGTTATGAGGCCGCTCGCGTAGTCGGTCAGGAATTTACTTCGAATCGATTTTTAATATTTCGCCGAAGGTGCGAGGCGTGTTACCACAGACTCGTGTGCGAGTCTTGTCTGATGCGTGGGAAGATTGATTTTTTACTCACAACTATAAATGACTTTTGAATTTATTGAGATATTCTTTCAAGTGTCAAGACTAGTTTGTAATTGGATCGCGTTGAGAAAAAAGTTTTAATTTATGAAAGAAGAAAAAGGTGTTCGATATATTTAAATTCAAAAAAGTTCGAAATGTGATCTCACGCTCAAAATATTTGTTTCTTTCTATGGGAAGAATTGATTTTACTAAAAGTAACTCCGAGATGATAAAAAAATATTAAAAAACTTTGCGAAATCGTTAAAAAAAAATCACACTCTCGAAGCTCACACACAGCCCGACCGACTCGCCGATACCGCAAAGCTTAGGAAGCGCGCAAGCTCGCTCAATCCTGGACGCGTCCGTGAATCAGCTCGCACTTACCAACTTGAACATCTTCAAAGCTGATCTAGGACTTCACTAGAACACACAGAGAGCAGTACAGTAGACTGACTGTCCGAAGCATCGAGTCGCAGGCTTATATACCCTAGAATCGCGGGCGTCGTCGTTTTGCATCTAGCGTAGAAACCGCAGCGACACAAAAAAAAAACACGCGATGCTAGAGACTCTCCTCTCCGGGTGGTTGACAATGGAGGGAAAAAACTCTTGCCCCTTCCACGCCAGTGCAGGTGTCATTAGACGCGGCGAAGGCTCCAGGGCGGGGTAATTCGCTCGCGAGAGAGAGAGAGAGAGAGAGAGAGAGAGAGAGAGAGAGAGAGAAGAGAGACGAGCCTCCGGTGCACTCGGTTGCAGCCACCTGCTATACGCGTGTCTGTTTACGTGTGTGCACGATGGGTACAAAAGCACATCTGCATAAGCGCGGATCGATCATCGCTGTACACCGCGGCCTCGAGTGATCTGTATCGGCTAGGTGCAAGGAACGACGAGGTCGGAATCATTATGCATGGATATACCCTGGAAATTTATGGAAAAGAGGAGAATCACGCGGGAAAATTCGTTCCCGCGAATAGACGCCGCCGTCGTGAGTGCCGAGGAGCTTTATTATGGTGATTGTAAGGTGATTTTTTTGCACGCGCTGGGCTGGACGCTTCTCTGTTGTAGGTCGATTCGATGAGGTCGCCGTTAAAGTAGGTACTGAGCCTGTGTATGCAAACATAGGCTCGTTCGTATAGTTATGCCTAATTGTGCTCTCGGCCTTTTTCTCAATGCAGAATGCGGTTTACGAGAGCGATAATGGTGCTGGAGGATAATGGCTGCCATGGGTGTTGGATATTGTCATTGACAACGTGCTGTTTCTACAATTAAAATGGTATAAGGAAGTCGGGGACTGTCGTAAAGCAGACTATTTATGCAATGATCTATTTACTGGTAAATTTCGATATTCTCAAAAAATAATAATGCAACATTAGAACGAATGCAGAGACTATAAAACTTCCCTTCCGTATAATAATAAAGTCAAGTCGTTAACATAAGCTTTGCTAGCTTTCGATTCCTTCGAATTTAAAATCATATGCGTTAGGCATAAGTCGGTTTTTTTTAAAGTCGTATTATGATCAGCAGAATATTCATACGCTGATACACATCCTACAGTGCACTGCAGTAAACTGCAGAGTCATGATCTAGTGCAGCGGGCAAATCAGATAAAGCAGTAATCGTAAGCAGACTATTAATACAAACACTGCAATAGCTACCGCGCGCGGAAAGTCGTTTATCGTTAGTCGCGCGCATACTTCTCGCGGAAATGCATTCTTTCTAAATATATTGAATTTATTGTTCGCAGTTTTGTTGAAAAAAATACTATCATTCACATAGAAACCTGAAAAAATCCGCATCTCCGAGAAAATTTCAATATTCCAAAGACCTCAAGGCACTGCATAAAACGCAGGCTCGCCTTGAGAAGCGCTCGCATTTTCTAAAAAATATTTCATCGAAGCCACGATGCAAAACGTATCAGGATTCCTCGAGCGAGCATCCATCGATCGGTTAAGCGAAGAGCAAATTGTACGACCACTGCATCGGCGAATAAAAAATGATCCTGATAAATATGTAAGTATGCAACTATGGTAGTTTCGTAGTTGCAGACTTTTTCATCCGGTATAATTGCTTTATTAATAAAACGCGAAGGCTCGGCATTCTGATCTCGAAACAACTGCAGCGGCAGCCTTCGTCGCCGCAAATGTATTATGAAATATAGCTGAAGAAAATAAGAGCAGAGCATCCGTTTTCGCCTTGTGCATGGTTCTCTCTCGACGCCTCTGTTACGCGTCGATTTCTGTAACGATAACGAGAAATTTTCCCGCAGTTCCGTCGAATTCGGGGTAGCACAACAAAACCGGCCTCTTCTTCTTCTTCTTCTTCTTCTTCTTCTAATTTCCAAGTAGTAACAGACGAGAACGATCAGACACCGATGACATAAATCTGTGCGCTGGCAGTTTTCATAACCGAGTTTCTCCAGGAACATACTTGTCGTATACGACCGCTCATTACTACCCATTAATTATACGAAAAAAAGGAAGCCGGAAGATCAGGACAGTTTCGGACATTATACCTGCGCGCGAGTGACAAGGCCGCGTGGGTGGGGCACAGCAGACTCGAGCTGCACAAGGTCCAGTCGTCAGCTCAGCCGAAGGGAACAAGCGCATTATGCGCGCTCGACTAATCGTGAGAAAAAAAGGAAGGCGATATCGTGTATAATATAGTCGTCGTCGCGCTCCTTGAAGAGTCAGCGCGGCGGTGTACTATATTCCGCGGACTCGTCATTATGCAGGCATGTGTTTATTAGAAAACACGCCCGCGCTCTCGATTATCGCGTACACTGCGACGTATCGAGAGTATTTTTCGGCGTTTCACTCGCTCGCTGCGGCCTTGAGACGGCGAGCGTCGCGGTCAACGAATGCGCTTCGATGAACGCACGCCGGCCTTGATATTGATACGAGCGAGGGTATGAAATTCGAAAAATTCAACGACACTTGTTTCTGGGCCGACGCTCTCGCGGTCTCTCCTGTGGTTTCTCCTCGTTTTCTCTCTCTCCAAGTTTTTGCTCGGTTTACGCAATTTCGTCTACACTAAACTTAATAACGCATCTTCGTATTAATCTTCGGTTTCTCAACGAGCTACGCGCGCCTGTGTGTATCCGACAAAGATCAACCTTGAAATCAATCACCGGCGTTGTTGAGCAAAAAAAGTGATAATAGCAAGAACCGCTAAATACAGTGTAAGTACGTGCGCTGCGGCGTTAGATTTCCACATCGCGCGGCTGTTGTCCCGGTGCGCCGCATGTATACGGCCATTCGGCGAGCGATGAGCTGCATACGAAGAGCGAACTTTATGCTCAAGCGGTATTCCTTTGATGTGGTCGAAGATGATTCGATATTTTTTCTGTTTTGAAGGTGTGTCTGGAACACCCGAGCATAAGGGACAAATAAATAACTCTTTAGCGGGTATATCCGAGTGACTGTCGAACACGTGCATGTGCCAATATCCTGCGCGCGTTATTGAAAACAGTCCTTGGGTCTTTACGCCGATAGCTTGTTTACTTTACAGCTGTTGCTCGTTATTTCGGATGCTATTTTCGTTCGATGATTTTTGAAAAAAAGGTATAGGATAAATGACGTTCACATCCCTCGCTTACGTCTTTGTAAAACAGAATGCGCTAACGATTACACGTTTTCATATCTACCGAAGGAAGATGATACGCGACGTGACGATTATTTTAACTGATTGCACATGGCTGTATTTTCAATTAAAATTCTGACGCGACAAATTTCAACGACTACCGTCAGCCGATCGATTATCCTATATAGACAGTAATAACCAAACGACCGATCCCAAGCCTTTATTTCTCTCTCTAAACGCACGCGTCTTGTCGCAACGCATTGTTTATAGCCGAGGCGTAAAGTACGATAACCAGAGCAAAAACACACTCTCGCCGTTGTCTCGTCAGGCGAAGCTTACGGTACGCTCCTCTCTCTCTCTCTCTCTCTCTCTCTCTCTCTCTCTCTCTCTCTCTCTCTCTCTCTCTCTCCCTCTTACGCGAATTACGCAAGAGCGCGCATATGAATGCACCGTGTGCGAAAAATATGACTCACCGCGACGCGAGGGCCATCGGACGGAGAGTTTTCCGCGCTCTATAATTCAAGCGCGGACAGGCGCGCCTTTGCTCCGCCGAGCAGAAGCTCTCGCGCAGCCTCTAATCGCCCCCCCCCCCCTCCGTTCAGCTTTGATTTTAACCGTCGAGTTGGAAAGGATCTAGTTGTCGCTTTCGAGTCGGGATTTATGGCCTGTTTGCGGTCCTTGTTCCGTCGATTTTCACGAAGCAATAGTTTCGTTTTTCTCCGAAGGATGTGTTTAAAAGACGCCGCGAGCCGGCGATAAATAATAAAAACGCGCGCATTAAGGATTTATTGGATAATTTCGCTTTTTTACGCGTAATCTCGTTACGCGCCGGTAAAAATTCAGCGGAATTCATTACACGCGCGTGGATCGTCAATAAAATTAATGTAAGCTGAATAATAATTTCGATTCGTTTGTGAAACGTTTAACGATCGCGTGAGCGAGCCGTAAATCAAACGCGCGACGCGCTGGAATGGAAAACGGTGCGATCGAAGGAGAGGAACGAGTTGTTATTGTTTTTTTAATAAAACTTTGTATATTTAGATTGAAAACTCGATCTACTTACTAAAAACACCACGGACAGCGACAACAGTAACCGGTGACGAAAGGTTGACGGAAATTTAAGGACGAAACACAACTTTTTTTTCTCTCTACTGTTACAAACTGTCTTTGGAATCTAGAGCGTTACTTTAATTTCCCTCGTTCTCGCCCTCGTCTTCGTCGAATTCGGTATCCTCTTCGGCGGTGGCCTCCTGGTACTGCTGGTACTCGCTCACCAGGTCGTTCATGTTGCTCTCGGCTTCCGTGAACTCCATCTCGTCCATACCTATGAGCGAAAGTAAACGGTGAGTTTCTCCTGGAAAATCGTAACGTTTTTCTCGTTCACCCACCTTCGCCGGTGTACCAGTGGAGGAAGGCCTTCCGTCTGAACATGGCGGTGAACTGCTCGGATACCCTCTTGAAGAGCTCCTGGATGGCGGTGGAGTTGCCGATGAAGGTCGCGGACATCTTCAGTCCTCTCGGCGGAATGTCGCAGACGGCGGTCTTGACGTTGCTCGGAATCCACTCGACGAAGTACGAGCTGTTCTTGTTCTGGATGTTGAGCATCTGCTCGTCCACCTCCTTCATGGACATCCGGCCGCGGAAGACGGCAGCGACGGTGAGGTAGCGGCCGTTTCGGGGGTCGCAGGCCGCCATCATGTTCTTCGCGTCGAACATCTGCTGGGTCAGCTCAGGGACCGTCAGCGACCTGTACTGCTGTGAGCCTCTGCAGAAAGTCGTATAGTGTTACTATTAACGAATCTGACGAGACGCGCAAATTGGAGACGGACAACCAACCTCGACGTCAGCGGCGCGAATCCAGGGATGAAGAAGTGCAGCCTGGGGAAGGGCACCATGTTGACGGCGAGCTTCCGCAGATCGGCGTTCAGCTGGCCGGGGAACCTGAGACAGGTGGTAACTCCGCTGAGGGTCGCGCAGACCAGGTGGTTCAGGTCGCCGTAGGTCGGCGTGGTGAGCTTCAGCGTCCTGAAGCAGATGTCATAGAGGGCCTCGTTGTCGATGCAGTAGGACTCGTCGGTGTTCTCCACGAGCTGGTGCACCGAGAGCGTGCAGTTGTACGGCTCGACGACCGTGTCCGAGACCTTGGGCGACGGGACCACGCTGAAGGTCATCATTATGCGATCCGGGTACTCTTCGCGGATCTTCGAGATCAGCAGAGTGCCCATACCGGCGCCCGTGCCGCCGCCCAACGAGTGCGTCAGCTGGAAGCCCTGAAGGAGATTTTTGGTCAATGAAATTCCAACCCTTTTGCAAAATGCTCAAAAGCAAAGATAAGGCACCTGGAGACAATCGCAGCTCTCGGCTTCCTTGCGCACGACGTCGAGCACGGAGTCGACGAGCTCGGCGCCCTCGGTGTAGTGTCCCTTGGCCCAGTTGTTGCCAGCGCCGCTTTGTCCGAACACGAAGTTATCGGGTCGGAAAATCTGGCCGAAGGGCCCGGAGCGCACGGCGTCCATGGTGCCTGGCTCGAGGTCGACCAGGATCGCCCTCGGCACGTATTTGCCACCGGTCGCCTCATTGTAGTAGACGTTGATGCGCTCGAGCTGGAGGTCACTGTCGCCGTGATACGCACCGGTCGGATCGATCCCGTGCTCGTCCGAGATCACTTCCCAGAACTGTCGATTTTACCGATACTGAGTCTTTTGGTCGGCTATCTCGAGAGCATCAAATTTATCGGGGCAAACTTTTTCCCCAAAACGCTTTTATCGCGCTTGTCGCAGAGAGAAGGAATTAATTTAAGAAGCTAGCCCAATTTCACTAAAAAAAGCCGTCGCGAATCGTGAAACGAACCTTAGCACCGATCTGGTTGCCGCATTGACCGGCCTGGAGGTGGACGATCTCCCGCATGGTTTTCTCTCGGCCTCAGTGTGCAGCAGCTCTCGGAGGAAATCGAAAGTGTCGAGGAGGACGGCGCTGATTTTTCTCTTTATGCGACGCTGTCGGAGAGTCTCTCGGTGTCCTGGCCTGCTAGCAGCTCACACCAAAACTTTGTCAGAGCAGTCGACGACTCGCGCACTGATCAGCCTCGCCGACGATCTTCAGCCCTTTGCTTTTTCCCGTCGCCTTGGCGACCGCTGATAAATGACGGGCAACGGTCGTTGTTCGAATTTTCTCGCAACGAATTCGAACGCGCAAGTATCGGGAGAAGCGTTAAATGCAAATAATTATTCTTTATCGAAGAAAAGGGAGCAGGTAATTTTAATAGCCAATAATCTCAGCTTATAATAAGCGCCTTCGTCTCCGCTATAAAAAGAAGCGATTAAACGCTATGCGCTTACATAAGGTCGCCATCGTCGCACCTCACGCAAGCGCATCGCGACAACATCGCACCAGCCTTGTTTGCTCGTCCCTTTTTCCCATGGCATATCTCGCGGTCTCCGCTAATCACGCGAAAATGATTCTCTCTCTCTCTCTCTCTCTCTCTCTCTCTCTCTCTCTCTCTCTCTCTCTCTCTCTCTCCTTAGGGCGAAGGCCAAGATAAAACGCGTAACCGCGCGAGCGTCCGAACGGAAGTTCACTGCGAAGTGGGTTAAGGCACGCGTTACGCGCCGCTTTTTTTCTCGACGCGTGCAAGGGCGTTCCCGAGATGCACATTGTGCCGCCGAGCGCTTTCCTTTTTCTCTCTCCTCGTTCCTAACTACGACGCTTTACCACTCTGCCTCGTGGTTGTGATTGTTATTATTATTATTACGCGACGACGTTGCGGACGAATCGAGGATATTGCTTATCGAGTGTTTTTTGCGCGCGCACGCGCGCAGTGCGCTATAGCACGGTGCGTTTGTTATGATCGATGGACGTTTGAGATGCGAGGTCTACTCGCGCGTGTGTCAGCCGCGTCTCGATCGAGTGAGCATCTGGAGCTCGCGATTGACCGAGAGTTCGGAGGCTGCGTGGAAGGCTTTTTCTTTCGTTTATACGTCGGTGCATGACTTTTGGCGCGTAGAGGAGAGTTATGCATCTCGATGAACTCGCTCTCGTAACAATAATCAAGGCGGTCTCTGTGATTCAATTTTTAATTCGTTTCTGTGTAAGAGATACGCCGCGGTGGCTTGTGAAAGAGAAACTATCGTTACGAAGCTACAACAGAAACGAGTTTTCATTCTCCGAGCACGCGTGTATAACAAAGAATCGGATGCTTATTCGAAGGCACGTATATTAAAACTGACAATTACCAGCGATGATCGCCGATAAAAATCCATCAGTCATCCATCGATCAAGATTCAAAAGAAGGATCCGACCTTTTCTCCTTACACGTACAAGAGGCGTTTCGTCTTATGCGAGACGAACGAACGAAACTCGGAATTATGCAACCATCAGCCCCTCCTCGTCGGTGGCATATAGCTGCTGCCGGTTCTTAAGAAATATAGGGTAACGTTTCATACGTGCATCGCGCGAGCGCGTTAGCTAACGTATATGTGTATGCCCACTCGGTGGCATTAAAATCAGTGCTCGCAAGAAACACGAAATGAGTCGAAGCGGGTCAAACAAACAATTCCCATTGCCAGGCCGGCCGGCCGTCGTTTCAAGAGGAGTAGGCTATTGATGCATGTGTATTATGCACTGCTGCCGCTCGAGTCAGATTTTCGTACACGTCGAGGCGCGACGATGACTTTGTGCTGTATCTCGTCGAAAGAAAAATGTTTTGCATAATAACGTTGCCTTCGATGCATCGCCGCGTTTCTTCATAAATGTAAATCATAGGTGTGTGTGTATGTGTGTGTGTGTGTGCGTGCACTCGGGCATAAAGAGAACAATAATAATAAATGAAGTGATTCATTTTTAATTAAAGTACAGCGCGCTGGAATACACGCACGATCGTAATATAAAGACTCATTACGCACACATCAGATAAAACTTTAATGCGACGATTATGCCCCGCGCGTTATGCATTAATTATCGTCCGCGAGTTCAACGCTTCTCTGCGCGCGATAAGTTTCATCGCGATAATTTGTTTCGTTTTTTCTCAATTTTCTCTCCGCGCATATCCCGCAGAGTCGAGGCTGATTTTCAGGCAGATATCGTAATAGGACGGGTATGGCAATGACGTACGCACAACGAGATACAGTTATAGGGTAAAGCCAACAGAAACATTTTATTCTTGAACGAAAAAAAAATAGGGTAACAAAAGAATTTCCAGTTTTTGATCACAGAATCCGCGTGAACTTCAGCTGCGTAGAATTGTGTGATTGACCGAAGAGGCGTCGTCGTCCGTATCCATCGTCCAGCAGCAGCTGCGATCGCCAGCGTCTCGATCCCGAAGCTCGAACCGCTCTTCCATCGGAGATCGGTACCGCTTACCGCAAGTCGTCAAGTCAGTTCCCTGCAGATCTCAACCGATCCGCATCACCGAACTGCTTCTCCAAAGCGCCGACGAACCACCGATACGCACCACGACTTCCAGCCGATTTTCCTTACGTGCTAAAATACGTATAGCCACCTTAACGGCGGAGAGCGTAGTAAGGAGCGGCGGCGTAGGCGCTGTAGGGGTAGGCGCTGTAGGCGCTGTAGGCGCTCAGAGCCGGGTAGGCAGCCGAGTAGGTGAGAGGAGCGGCGGCAGCGACGGTGTAAGGTGCGGCGGCGGCGGCGACGGCGTAAGGTGCGGCGATCGCATGGTTGATGGCGTGGGCGTTGTAGCTCGTGGCGTAGGTACCGACGGTCAGCGCTGCGGGCACCGCTGCCGGCACTATACCAGCCGAGCAGACCGCTACCAGAGCGACGAGGACGATCTGCGGAACGGAGAAGAGAGAGAAAGTTATTGAGAGGAAATTGAGAGTCTGGCTGGGAAAGTTCTTGCGGAGTGTGTGCATTGTATGCACGAGTGTGTGGGAATTGATTTGTTTGCGATGTAGGTCGTATCCTCGTTACAGCTCTCGATCGTTTCTATTTTCGAGATGCTGCGCTTTGTGGAGCAAACGCTTTTAGATTTTGCATTCTGTGTTTGGGTAATAAATAGGCGAATTTGAAAAAAGTATATATGTATATGGATGGAATACTCACGAGGCACTTGGTCATCATTTTGATTGAGGTAGAGCTGAAGCTTGCTGTTGAGTTAGCAAAAGAAGACTGCGATACCCAACGCTGACATCCCGAGCTTTTTATAGCCGCTTCTAGTGCCATCCTCGGGTGTCGAAAATCACGTCCCGACGCCCCACCCCGGCGAAGAGAGTCTTTCATCAGGAGGCTCGGTGCGAGCGGGCATCGTCATTGTCGCGCTCGGTCCTTGCATTTTAGGCGAAACCACGCCTGGCGCGCGGACGAAATCGCGATCGTGATGCGAAAATCAATTAGCTCGATGGGGGACATGCGTCGCATGCGGCTTTCGTAAGCGAGCGGGATAGGTATATACGGAGGATGTTAATTTCACTGCGGCTGGACACCGCCGTATGTCTGATGAGCTTGGCGAGCTTCCAATGTCGAGGCGATGAGCTTATGTAATAATTCAGTGTCAGATTGCATTGCGTGTATTTGGAGATGGGTACATGTGATGCGCGAATATTAGAGTACATTGACACAGCCATTCTCATCTATGCGCGTAGACCAAATTTGAGCTATACCTATTAACTGTTCTATTCTTTTCTTTTCTGGCCAATGAATAAATTTTCATTTTAAGTCTACTGCAGTGTATAATAAGCGGAATTGCAATAAATATCTCTATTTTCGAAGACCGCAGAAAACCAGATCTGCTGCGAGCCGATCACGTGCAACAAAATTATCGAAGTCGTGATTGCGTGAACTTGAAATTCGCAGCGCGGAAAGGTGAAGAACACGTAATGCCGGAAAACCAGGTTTCACTTTTGTAAGGCTTACTGCAATAATCCTCTGCGTCCCGGGTACACGCTGATCCGCGAAAAGTCCTCCTTTCTTCAATTGTAATCCAATTAAATAAACTCGAAAAGAGGGTAATATAATCTGTTCGCAGTTTACTTAAGTCTTTTCAGGTGCGCAAGACTTTCACGCATTAGAGCATACAGCACGTCAATCGATCGCAAACGTATTATACAGCCTGAGTTATTGCGCCACTTCTAATTGGAAGCCTTCGACTTTTGGCGCGCGTGACCGGCGTTCCAAGTCGGCTGCGGAGTAGGTTGATTCCGTTGGATTTCCACGAAGTGTCAAGTTCGAAGTCGTTTCTGCGCCGCGAAGTATTGAATTTCCATCGCGAAAGTGATTTAGCGCACGCGCGCAAAAGTCGAGATAAATCATTGTATTCAATGAGAGCTTGGGCTTAAAAGTGCCATAAAATTCCGGACTGCGGGCGTCCGTCAATAAAAGGCAGCCGCTGCATTGGACAAGCATCGCATTGAATTGCCTTGCGCTCGAGCAAGCTCGTCCTCTTCTTTCCCAGAGAAACAAAGAAGCTCCAGCGAGAAGCCCTTCGAATATATCCCGTTCGATGAGTTCCTCTGCTCGGCGCGCGCACGAAGATAAAGGCAAAGGAAGAAGAGGAAGAAGCGGCAGCTGCAGCAGCGTACACGAGCAAGAAGAAAAGCCCCGGTGTCCTTGATGCGGCCCGACTGCACGCGTGAGGTGGTCCCCGCAGCGCTGCTGCTGCTGCTGCTGCTGCAGATAAGGAGCGAAGTAGCCGGGGCCGCGAGAAAAATGCTCTCCTCCCCGCAGTACGAGCGCGCAGCCTACACTTGTCGTTCTCTCTCTTCCTCTTTGCGCGCGCTGTGTATCGTGTTCCGCGAATCTTTTATGCAGCGCATATTTTTCATGCATCGGCCCCCCTTCCCAGCCAGCGCGCAGACCAAGTACCAGACTCAGAGGGATTCAAGGACGGACTGGTTCGTGTTCTCCTGCTTTTCGATTATTTGTAGGAAAGATCGCACGTGACGCAGGAAACGCTGCATGCACGAGGCTCTCTTTCTCGTATATCCTTTGCGCGAGTTGTTACGGGATAGCTGGCTTCTTGAATAATTACGAAGCACACGCGAAAATCCTACTCTATGCGGCGCGCGATTTATATTTTATTGCCGGCGGGGCACGTGTAAAAAGTATGAGCGGCCTTACGGAGGGTTTTTTGTCCGGTAAGGACTATTGTCGGGGGAGCTGATAAAGAGCCTCGTGCGCTTTCGATTTCAATGAAGCCTTGTTGCTCGCACGAGTGTAACGGAAGCCATTTGGAAAAAAAGCTCTGTGAATCGGAGGATTCCCTTTGATCGCGATGGTCAATTCGAGAAAAAGAGACGATAAAGAATTTCATCCACTCATCGTTGTTCTACTTTGTAAATATAGTCTTAGCAGTGAAATTCAGCGCGTTTCTTATACTCAGTCTCGTTAGTAAGCAGTCCGTTGATTAAGCTTTCCAAAGGAGTTGAACTTTAGCGGATATTTTCGGCTTCGTGCATGAATTCGCGCATAAAGACAAGACAAGCTCTTGGTCTTGACTCTTGAGTATCTGATAGTCTCGAGCTATCCTGAGTCTTAATTTATTTTTTCATAATTTACAATTACAGAGCTTTCTCGTAAGAACAAAGCAAAACAAATGAATTTTATAAAGTTGATAGACGATTCGTTACCAAAACTGTATTGAACACATATATGACTGCTCCAATCAAAAGATGTATGAGCAATTAAAAATATTTATTTTGCACGAAACACGCGATGCTCGTAAAATAATTGCCAATCTCGCTCTGCATATAGATTTTCGACGAAGTATACGCATGAAATGAAATTACAACGTAAAATAGCTCGAGTTATGACTTCGCACAAGTGATATTTGTATAGAATTTTCATGCCACTTATGAACGCATAAAATATAAACACCTGCATCGAGAATAATAAATGTCTTCCTCGAAATCAAGAAATCAAAAATTATTTTCAGAACTAGTACAAAATTTGCTTTCAAATTATTTACGAATTGTCTAGAAGTAGAGTCTCAATACTTGGTTCTACCACAATATGGCCTAGGTCTCAAGGCACGATCAAGAATATTCTTAAGCCGCGATCCTGTATTTTCTATTAATATCAAGCATCACAGGAATGAAGAAGGTATCAAAAACTCAAAGAAATACGAGAGCAACAAAACAATTTTATTAACAATATGAACAACAACTAGGCAGAACACCATCAACGGCGCAGGAATGGCCCGTTAATGTAAGGGAAACCCGGCGCAGCGGCGTAGGGCAGAGCCGGTGCAGCAGCGTAGGGCAGAGCTGGTGCAGCAGCGTAGGGCAGAGCCGGTGCCGTGGCATAGGGCAGAGCCGGTGCAGCAGCGACAATCGGAGCGGCGGCAGCGGCTACGAATGGAGCTGCTCGTACCCTGCTGGAGATGTCGACTCTGGAGGCGAATGGCGGGATGTTCTGGGGAACAGCGTGAGCGTAACCGAAGGCTGCAGGTAGAGTCAGGGGTGCGGCGATAACGCTCGCGCTGGTGGTGGATAACAGGGCCATTGCCACTGCGACGGTTGCCTGGAAATTTTTCATCACGAAAAGTGTATTAGTTATTAATTCGCTATTAAAAATTTGTTTTATGTTCCATACTAACCATTACGAAGGTGTTCATTGTGAGGAGTTGGTTGTTGTTGTTCTTGCAGTGGTGCAGCTGCTCGACTGTGTCGCTGTGTCGAGCATCATTCGTTTTATATAGTGCCGTACTGGCCGATACACTTTCTTCTTCGGCAACGTGATGAATTTGTCAATGAGCCGAATTATATAAGATTCCGCGATGCTACCGCGCGGCGCATGCAACAACGCCCGCTTTACCGAGAAATTATGCGTATGAAATTTACGGGCCTCATTAGCCGAGTTTTCGTATAGTATACGTCCTGTTCTAACGCGAATGTATAATAGGCTTAACTGCGGTTTTTTCCACTTGTTTAGTCAAGATTTCCATTATTCATAAATACTAGCGATGGCAAAGACGCCCTACGTACGTTCTTACTTTCGTTTTTATGTTTCAATTATCACTCTTTGAAGATAGAAATTCGGACTTGCGGGTCAAAAATACGTGAAAAATTGAAATTAGTTGAAGTTTAGAAGATGTTTCATACGCAAATTCGCGTTTAACATAATACTCTATAGCGATTCTATTAATTCATAAATATATATATAATGCACGATCATTCATAGATTTGTATTATTATTATTATGATAACATTATCAATTCAAATTTAAATTGACATCAACGATCTTATTCGAAAATTGAATCACTTGCACGTCAGTAATCCCTCCAAGTCCTTTGTATTGTTCTTTATCGTCTTTGCACACGGTTCGAACAACCGAATAACGAAATAAACTTACTGAACAATGGTTTGAGAGGATAATAGCTGGTTATTTATTATCTATAAAATTGGTTTATAGAAATTTACTTTTATTAAGCCAGATTATCCCTTTTTACAAACAAAAAGTCTTAGGTGTGAACAATGCATGGTAGGCTAAAAACTTTTACTTTCATAAAATACCCATGGACTAGTGATTTTAAGAAAATTGACCATTTCATTGGACGTTTCTTCTTGCAAGGTCGAAGTTTACTGAATTTCCGGACTCCAAGAGGTTGTCTGATCTAGTTTGCATTGATGTACGCAATTCAGCGAATAAGATTTATGTTTCATACTTTGCTGTTGACTAAGATCGATTGAATAATATTTAAAATATTATTGACGATCAATTTATGCTCTATTAAGCTGTTCTAGTACTTCAGCATTCGAATTAACAATTTGATTTTCGCAACGCTCCCGCGTAACATTAAAATTTAGTTATAATTGCTACTTGAAATTTCTTAGTTTCAAATAGAAGCCTCTCGCACTGTAAAATTTAATCAGGTACTTCTCGTGTGAAATGATGTGGAATACGATGCTCTTGTTCCTTTACGTAAGGTTAACATGCGAAATTTCAAATTGCAACCAACATTCGTAACCTGAACTTTAAATTGAGGAAAAAGCTTTTCGTAAGACTACTTATTGATCAGAATCCTTATGAATACAAATAAAAGTTCGGAAATTTGTTAAAATTGGAATACTTTTGTTTGTGTTATACATCTTGCAGAGTATAGTGTTAGCCGTAAAAGTATCAAGTAATAGCATTTTACCTTGCATTTCTCATAAAGATTTGCTGCTGTTAGAATGCATGACATAACGTAATTGTAGTGCATACGTAATATGCTATTGAACACGAAAGCAAACTAGAGCATTTTTATAACTGCCATTTTAACATACCCTTGAAGCTATGAACTTTAAGGGAAGTGTGCAATGGAATTTCGAATTTTATCGTTTTTATCATCACGGAATTGTCTGTTATATACTTTAGCGATGATTTAAAAGAATTGCTTATATTGTAGACGTTTTAGAGTGAAAACATAAATCACACGATAATTATTTGTATTTAATTTTATTCTGATTTAGAGAAAAAAAGTCCAAGTGAACCGAAAGATAAATATCCAAGTAGAAACATGCGCGTTTGCCCAGACTGCAACTTGTTACATTGTATTTGCCAAACGATCAAACTAACAGGATTTCATTCTCATATTTTTATATTAGGGAGATCAATTTTTTTCTTGTATCATCTTGTAATATTTTATGAGTGAAGTGCGAAGGAAGATAGGTAAAACAATCAAATATTCATTGCAGTCGGTTTTCATTTTCAGATATAAAATGTATTCATGTTGTACAAAAATATTGTTGATGAAATTTTCTGTAAACATAATGCTGTTTTCAAATCTTCGATCACTTATCAACTAAAAATGAGTGCTTCGAATCCACTCGTTCAGTGGACGAGCCATAAAAAGGAAATAAGGAAAGTGTAATGAAGGTAGAAAAAGCTTTACCAAAGAATATTCGTTTAAACAACTGTTTATTGTTCACAAAAATTTATAAAAAAAGAAGGAAAAAACCAAAATAACAATCATATAGTAACAATCGATACTGGCATGGCACTAATCTCCCAGGCTCTCACGAGCCTCCCTTAACTCCCTCACTTTTTGAGAACGAAAGGGGCGCCGGGGGCGGCGAACGCTGGAGCGAATGCCGGAGCCGCGCTGTAGGCAGCGATGGATCCCGGAGCAGCGAAAGCCGGAGCAGCGGCGTAAGTCAGAGGACTGGCCACAGCTGGTGAAGCGTAAGCCACGGGACCGGCGGCGGTGTAAGCCAGAGGAGCCGCAGCGGCTACTGGAGCACTGTAGGCCAGAGGAGCGGCGACTGGTGCGGTGTAGGCCAGAGGAGCCGCGGCGAAGGTGTTGTAGTTCCTGTGGATGGCCTGGTAGCTCTTGGCCGTGACCAGAGGGGCTGGTACCGCCACTGGAGCTGCTACCGCTACCGGAGCTGCGGGGAGTACGGCGCTGGCTGAGGCGGCCGCCACCAGGAGGGAAAGAGTCTGCAAAGATATAATTAGGGTTAAAATCGAAAGGTGTATAATGCGCGACGAGAACGAAGAGCCAGGAGTAGGCGACTACTTACAGCCAGTACGAACATGTTGACGTGTGGGTTGGTTGTTGGTGCTTCAACGAGGCGAAGACGATTGATGCCTGGAACGGCTAGGCCCATAGTTTTTATACCCGAAGAGAGCCTCTCCCGTACGCCTCGCCCGAATTGCAATGCGTTGCGAAATGACCAAACTGAAGAGGAGCCTCAGCGCTGAGCGTGTATACGCACGGGAGCCACGCGACGCTTGTGAAATCAATTGTTGCGATTTCTTCGCACTACTTGACTACTGATCACGTACTCTACTTTGCCTGACCACGAATTCACAATGTGTGCCACTTAGCCGATGGGAGTCGGGCTTTTAAACGGCTCGTCTATTACGCTTTTATTTGAAGTCATACGCGTCGATGTTTTATTTCTGATCAATATTTTTATCGGGGTGTATTGGGGGAAAGTGTTAGTATGGCATTATTGAGCATAAGTTCAAGCAGCATTCTTCGAATGTTTAAGTTCTTATGTTTGACGATTTTTTTTTTTAACTTTTGACGTATGTCTAATTCAATTTGATTTTTGGTCGCTTAAGGCTAAGTGATCGGATAAATGATAATGATAAAATAAAAACAATATGCGCAGTTATGCTTAAAATGAATTATTTCCTCGAACTTTACTGTAACTACATTGATTTTAAATCGTCTGAAGCCAGTATATAGTTCGAAGAAGGCAAACATGCTTTTTGTAAAATTCTACTATGGGCTTTATATCAGTGAGGTATCCAAAGCATTCCGTTTAACCCCATTATGCCCCACTTTTCCCGCTGCCTCCAAAAATGCAAACGAAGTAGCTCTGATTCGACTCAGAAGTCAAACTCGCAGCTCTTTCCTTAACAAAAATGGGACTTAGTAGCAGGTCACAGCTCCTGATTGAAATTCTCTCGGCTCGGTTAAAACGGCCGAGCAGCTTTTTCGTCCTTTCGCGCATAATCAGACGAAAGTGCGAAACGGTATCGGCGAATCGAGATCGAGAAAAGTCTCCACCCATACATCTGCATTTAATTATAGAGGAAGGTAAAAGCCAAGTATAGACTGCATATAACGTGCGGCACATATTATCGCAGCAAATCGTAAGTGCATAACGATGATCCAGTTAATGTTATAAGCCCCGTCATGATGCTCGCGAAATATGCTCTAAATTTATCCCACACCCGAGTCTCAAAAATAAATCCCGTTATGCTGATCGCACACACGATCGTTCTATTTACACTGGCCGTGCAATTAATTGCCCTTAACGATCGAGTGTCATAATTTAAATGTTGTTACGCGCCGAACACTGCAGCTTCTGGAAATTATCTCGCAATTAATCGCGCGATTATACAATTTCCCCGCATGTGATTACGCATCTTCGTGAATCCTAGCCCCTGGCGCACGACCTTCCATATGTGAATTGCAGTCCTCCACCGTACCTATATAACAAACCTTTGAAAAATACATTCCCCATTAATCGACGGCATCGAACTTGCATTAGCGTCAGCTGATCATCGAATCGATGCCAAATATTCGAGCCTTCGCCACGACCTTGATACCATAAACTTTCCACACACACATGAGCAGCCTTGTCTATCTCGCGAATAACGCTCGGGATCACGTAACGCGTTGCATAAGCCAACCGTTTTCCAGCCCGAACTCGCCGATGGCTTCTTGATGTATTGCGCGCGCGCGCGCGCGCGCTCGGAAAATGTCGAGCAGCGAAAGCGCAGAGAGTGTCGGCCGAAGCGACGCGCTGAATATAAATATTAAGAGCGTCCGGCTGATCGTTTATCTGCGAGGCTCTCGCGCAAAAGTTGGCCGCTATTTTCTCCTCCTGCGCGCCCGGCGTTATTAGCACGCGCGAGAGGCATTTAATTTTATAAATTCAATTATATTTGACATAAAGTGCTCTGTTACGTGCGCGACTAGCGGGTAAACTGTCAGACCTTAAAAATGTCAGGCGCGCGTGTGAAGCAGTACTGTCATTTCGGAAGCGCGGCTATATGGTTCTCGCGTATACGCATTTCACTAACAAAAAACGGTGTTCTCGAAACGTTTCCGCCGTAAAAACTTTTGTAGCTGCTCATTCAAAACGGCGCGAGGATCCAGAGGCGTAAATCACGCGATACGTCTATGAATGGGGGCTATGCAGTTGCGTCTCGTCTACACTGTGCCTCTGAATGAGAAGCTACTTTGAAAGAGCTCTCACGTGGGAACATTATACGGCCCGTAACACACTTTTATAGAAGAGATTTCGCGCACAAAGTCCATCGATCCAACGTATTTACGTCGACACTGCACATGTGGAATTTATATATAGAAAAGTCTCTGAGATTGTCTTGATAGAAAGAGAGCGTCTATAGCGTCACACGTCTGGCATTATGCGGATTCTTCCTACGCGTCGTGGACGATGCACGTGAATGGGGAAGAGGATTCGATCTTCGGAGAGTGGCATCGGCTCTATAGTTGCGGCGGAAATTACGTTTTGCATTAGCGGAATCGGTTTTCGACCTCCGCAGCAGAGGCCTGTCTGATTTTCCTGCAAAGTCGGCTTTATCGGCTTCTGCTGCAGTGTCGTATACTTTTTTTCCATGCAGAGGCCGTCGTGCAACGAGGTGACATTTGCTCGAGGGCATTTTTCAACTGAATTATTTCTAATACTTTTCTACGATTATGCGTTATTGCGGTCAAAATGTTCTTTGATATTTTCGTGAATGCGAGACCATTCGTATTCTTTTGTTGTTGTTTTTTTTTGAGATTTGAGTTTACACCGAAGTGCCAGATCAGAAAATCATTCTGTCAACTCCTTTAAATTTTAAATATAATGGAAGCTATTTTTTAACACTATATGCATCCAACTTTTCATAACGCCAACTTAGAGAATAGGTATAGGAATAGTATATTACGTGCCTAAAGAGGAAAAATTTATTGTTATTTTCGTGTTAAATATAATACCTTGACTTATTCTTACAATTCCTTATTTTACTGAATATATTATATTGTGAACCGGTAAAAATTGACTGTTTAAGTAAGTGACATGATTCTTAAATCAATATTACAGAGTAATCGTAAGCATTTCAAACATCGAGAGTTGCTTTTCTAAATGCAAGTTAATTTGAAAACGTGAATCCAAAAAGCTATGTACACTTCATGATTTCTGATCGGGTAAAGGTAAAATCCGATGAAAACTTCATCATACTGCGAACGAAATCCATCGTACGTAACAATGTACAACGAAATATCGTCAGATTAATTTAGACGTCCTACCCCACGGTGCATCTATTTGCGCCTGCAACTGCAGCTCGTAACGCTATGTCATCACCGCCAATTAATCGAATAAAAATTAAACGATCCGTCGGTTATATGCATCGGTTTATGTGTCTCTCCGCACATATGTAACTCGCGTGCGAGCATAAGGGTATTACGAAAAGTATCTATATGTATACATTACCAGACCCTTACCTTGAAATAGTCCCTCATTGAATCATCCCCGAATCGAATTAGCCACGATTATATGGCTCGCACGCATACACTGCTTAGTCACTCCGAAAATACACACACACACACACACACACACAGACAGAGGGTTGCATGCAGAGAATCACATCGCGACTTTCAGAAAGAACTCATTTTATTGCGGCAACGACTACAATGCGTATACAGTAAAAGCACAGTGTGTAGTGTATAATAAGTAAGTGTAAAAAATCCCTGAGGCCATTGATCACCACTTTCTCGTATCGTCACCCTCGACATTACGATCGTACTCAGTAGTAGTACTGATTGTAGAACAGCGGAGCGTAAGAGCGATACACGGCGTAGGTCGGCGGGTTGTAGAATTGAACCGGCAGCTGATGAGGCTGATCGTACAGGCGGACTGGATTCGGCAAATCCGGGTCGGTGATGACCGGCACAAGCAAGTCCGGCTTGGCTGCTGGTTTCGGTGCCGGAGCCGGTACCGAGTACGCCATAGCGACGATGCCCAGGAGGAAGAAGATCTGAAAGAGATTGGCGTTAAAATTTTCATGAGAGCTTGCGTGTATATTTTTAAGTCCGTTCCAATTAAAGCGCTCGACGAGATGTATAAATGTAACGCGCGAGCGATTCAAAGCGCGGATTAAATCGGCACACCGGCTGAAAATACCGCGCACTCGTATGTACACTTGATTACAAATCGCGCGAGTCTTTCCTGAAAAAGGAAAAGTACTTTCCAGCGTAGGTATATAACGTCACGAGGATGAAGCCACGGCGCGTATGCATTAAAAGCCGCTTCCATAATAATCCAACGGCGATAAGGTATAAGTACGCGTAAAAGGAAAAGTGCGCTCGTAATCTGTATTATAATGCAGCAGCAGCTCTCGGGCGGCTAAATTACCAGGGGGAAGGAGGAGCTTGCGCTCGCTCTTTCTCTCTGTACTTACGATCTTGAACATTTTTCTGGTCGTGGTCGGTTGTCTGCAGCCCTCTCTCACTCTTTCTCTCTCTCTCTCTTGCTCTCGCGTGGAACGTGCTGTATACACTGCGGGCATCGGTATGCCCGGCTCTTTTATACGGCGTTCTAGCCATCGGACCGGCCTGCGCTTGAAAAACGAGAAGAAAGAACCCCTTCGACGGCGCATCCTCTCGCATGTGTGTGTGTGTGTGTGTGTGTGTGTGTTGGCGAGAGCAGCGCCGGTAGAGGTATATAGAAGCTGACCTTGTGAATAATCATCGAGAGCCTCGGCGTTGCCGCGCGCGCGCGCGCGTAGCTTTATCGCGTCGGGAGAGATGGGAGAAAATAATGGGGAGACCGGACGCGCGGTAGAGTATAGAGAAAAACACGCCTGGCCATGGGGGAAGGGGTTGTGCGCACGGGGCATTGCGCTGCGATGCACTTGCAAGTACGGTATATAAGGGGCCACAGGGCCTGGCCGAGGCATACTGTTCACTCGTCGAGCAAGCAGTGCCCACTCAACCCACTCTCAAGATGTTCAAGCTGGTCAGTATATATGCACCCTTATATACTGTACGCGTCGCATCGTGCTTTGTTCTAGCGTCGATCGTTTGTCGCTAACTAACTATATAAAACTTTTCGTTTTGCGATCGACGAGAGAACAGGGCATTTTTTACCCGATATACCATCCGATCAGATAAGGCTGCGCGACGCAGCCGCGCAAAAACGATCTCTGACGTGGGCCGCCTCGGAATGGAATATGAGAAATAAAAAGCTCCCCCGTCAGAGTTCGCTTCCCTCGACTCGGAGACTCTCGAACGAGTATAATGGCACGAGACGCTTCTCTGTTCACAGTTCCTGCTCGCCGCCATCCTGGCCTTCGCCGCCGCCAACCCCGCCCCGGCTCCGGCCCCGGCACCCGAGCCCAAGCCCGGTGCGATCCTCGCGGCGCCCTACAGCAGCTACATCGCTCCCCTCGCCTACAACGGCTACGCCGCCCCGGCGCTGACCTACAACTCCTACGGCTACCTGCCGACCTACTACAGGTCCGGATACCTCTACTAAGTCGTCGCGGCTGCTGCTACGTCGTCTCCTCCGGAAGGGCCGTCGTCCGCAGCCACAAGACGGCGCGACAACATCTCGACACGCAACGAACGCCGTCGGCTGCGAGAAGGAACAACCGATGAAGCGGAGCTGAGGAGGAGGCGGCGACTCGACACTCCGGGAATTTCATCTGGAAAAGCACGCATCACCACGCGATAACTCTCACCACACACACACACACACATACACACACCCCGTCCTTCCGCCGAACCCGTCCATCACCCGAACCCCCTCAGTAACGTCCTCCATCTCAGCATCAACCTCCCAGCAGTATCTCAACCGAACCGAAAGACCGAAGCATCACTCCCCACGTCTCATCTCGTTTCGTTCATGTCTCGGTATCACCGAATCGGCCGATCTACTCGAATCGCCGAGCGACTCTTCACTCTTGTAATGGGAGTCGCTATGGTCGAGTCTTGTGGACTTGTCGATCTACAATAAAATTGCTTAAAGGCTAATTCTTTTCATCGCAATCTGTCGTTATCGTTGTGTTATTTTCTTATTTATTACCTCTACCGAAATCCCATTTTCCCATACAAAATACATTTATTATAGACTTGTAAAATAACAGTATGCTGCTGCAAAAAATGCAGACTCTGCGAAAGCTCGCAGTCCAATTTCACTATTATTAATAGCTCGTACATATTCCAGCTCTGTTCCATAATCCCCCAAAAGACGGAGAGAATTTCGTCCTGCGTACCTATATAAAATGCATATCTCGAAAATCCGCACTGGTCGCACACGCAAGCCCGTATAGCCACGGGCGCGCATGTGTGTATTCGAAAAAAGAAACCAGGCGTGCCCTCCTACAAGCTGCCAAGAAAAAAGGATCATAAACAAATCCGGATGCATCCGTATCGCAGCTATATACATATCTATACTACGGCGAAACAAAAATCCGGCCAATCCGGCTGACTGCGTTCGCTCGCGCGATATTTCGGACGGGTCATTCACGCGCATAAATTACGACTGGTCAAGCATCGCAAACTAGTATGTATACGTATAGTGATATCATCCTTGTGCGTTATCTTGATTTGAAATATACGTCCGCTGCTTTCTTTCTCTATATTCTTAATGGTCGCGCTGTGCGCTTGGTTGGATTGGCTTCACATACGAGACGATGGCAATAGAAAATAAAGAGGATCGAGTGTACGATTAACCAAGAACTGCTTTGTTTTGGCAATTGATATCGCCACTCTAGCGTGCGCATACGTTATTGCATTAAAATTAAGTTAAATTAAATATCAATATCTCCACTTTTTGAGGTTAGACTTCGGAACTTGTTTAGAGTACGATGATGATAATGATGATACTGCTGCTGATGATGATGATGATCTAATGGGACGAGTTCTTTTAGTTTTGTATGCAATCCGCTGATAAGACGAGCTGTGGAAATTTATTTCATGTATTGTATTTTTTCATGTATAATTTGAACAAATTAATAATAATGACGATAAAATACGAATTGTATCTAAAGTGCGGACGCAAAATGGAGATCACGTAGTTTTGAATCCTAATACTATCATTCTATCAATGGGCCTTAACATAATAATCACTATTTCAAAATACTCCCTACTTCAAAGTCGAAGACGTCCTAAGGACGACCTCTAACGCAATATAAATGTATTTAACGACGATTTCAACCAAGATACTATATTTACGCATTATGTTGATATTTTGATATAAAGCACAGCAACAACAGAAAGTATAACGAGTCGCAATTCCGTGCCTCGGCATTACGCAATCGCGAAATTAAAGAACTACCTTCGTCGAGAAAAATAAAGCATATAACCACCCCGTGAGAGACATCCCCGCGAATTTCCAGCTGTGCAGTTGATAGACTTAAGGGGGCACACCGCCTTTGAAATTGAAATCAAAATTCTTCATTAAAAATGTATAAATACTTATATAAATGAGAAAAAAAGTTACATGATAGTTATATTAAAATTAATAAAAAATTGATAAAAAAATCAGTAATATGCTTATAAAACTTTTTCTATGAAATTTAAACCGAATCCCCTCATTCATACCATAACTAATGTACTTTTAAACAATATCCTGGAGTTTGATCTCATTTGGGCCATTCGTTCCTTTGGAATCTTACCGTCAATGAATTATGGACTCCTCACTATACGTAGGTATTATGGAGGTATATAGAAGGTCTAAAACCATCAAAATAAAGGTAATTATGTCTAAGAAGAGTAAAAAAAATTTGGTTTATTTATATAAGCATTTATAAATTTTTAATGAAAAATTTTGATTTTAATTTCAAAGGTGGTGTGCCCCTTTAATGCAGCCAGTGGGCCACGGCTATAGCGATAATCTCCTCACTCTCTCTCCCTGGAACGTATCGCGCAGGCAAGTACATGGCAGCAGCGAATCTCCGTACCTCGTCTTTCGCATTAGCATGAGAGCGAGAGAGAGAGAGAGAGAGAGAGAGAGAGAGAGCGGCTTCTTTTTCTCCCACAAGCACGCAGTCCGGGTTCGTCGCTCGGCCCTGAGACTTGACCGCCAGCGGAGAGCCAAGTTGCAAGTGCTCCGAGATGTGCGAGCGAGCGAGCAAGAGAGAGAGAGAGCAAGAAATTGCGCCAATTAGGATGCCGCTTTGACGCGCGAGATGAGCGAGGGAAAGAAGATTTTCAAAGGCGAGAGGTGCGTTGTAGTAGGCGACAAAAGTTCTCATTAGCCTTAATTACTTGCAGCTATCCGTCTTACGTGCGATTCGTTTGATTTTTGAACAATCATCCCGCGACGGTACAATATTTATTATACGGTAGCAAAGCGGTAGACAGATTGGTATTATATCTCGTTTACCGAATCGCAAATTGACTCGATTACTCACGAGCGCCGCGTTCGCGTATTATGGCGACCTTAGCCTTGACAGTGCCGGGTATTATAATATGCAATTACGACTTCATCACATGATCGGACACGGGGCTGCGCTATATATAGTCGATTCGAAACCAGTTGACAAAGGTTCTCTCCAGTTCAGATTTTTTTCGCCCGGAATCAAGGCGCCGAGCATACGTCGCGGAACGTATACCAATCTCTAAGTAGATCGAGTATGGGACTGGCAAGACGAACGCTTAATACCCACTTCCGCCAGGCATATTTTTTCAGCAGATCCTCGTAGACGAAATGCCTTTCGAAAAAAACCGTCTCATGACCGCGATACCGATCGTTATTCTATGCGTCAATGAAGCACATAAATCGAGTTTAGAGAGATGTCGAGCCATGATACAGCATCCCAGAAAATGACGAATGAATCGATCTTTGTGCGAGCCTTTGTCCCCCTGCACAGCCAGGTATATACCACCACGTGATCGCAGCCGGTGTGTGTACAGGTGGCGGGTACGTAGGGAGGCACGTCTCGCTCGTTAAGGAAATACCGGTCGCCGCCGATTTTTTCCGAGCTCCGACCGACGCGATTGGCCGAGCGGCAAAACCAGCCCTTCTAGAACTTGCCAGAGCGGCCGCTGCTCTTGTTGTTGTTATTGTTGTTATTGCACGTAAGAAGAGACGCGAGCAAAACAAATCGGTAACACTGCTGCAACGTAGCTCGGATTCGTATATAAGGCCGAGCCCGGCCAGGAATCGACAGACTGTTCTCTCAACGAGCACCAGTGACCAAACCCTCATTCAACATGTTCAAGCTGGTGAGTACATTATAGAGTTAGAATTCGATCGTTAATCGAAAAGATTCGTAATCGTCTAACGAATCTACGTCTGCTCATTTCAGTTCTTGTTCGCCGCCATCCTGGCCTTCGCCGCTGCCAACCCCGCCCCAGCCCCAGCCCCGGGACCCGAGCCCAAGCCCGGTGCGATCCTCGCCGCTCCCTACAGCAGCTACATCGCCCCGATCACCACCTACAACTCGGCCTACTACCCATACGCCTACGGAGCTGCCTACAACGCCCTGCCCTACTACAGGAGCTTTTACTACTAGACCTCTCAGCAGCCGTCTCCTAGTAATGCGGGCTGAAGATCGGGGGAGAAGATCTGCGTGGCACTCGTAAGCTGGCCCCGATGCTCCTGGCACATCTTTGGGAGCTACGGTGCCGCCTTAGGAGCCAAGGATCTCATCTTTTTCCGGATGTGTCAAAAGCACACTTTTCCAAGTCACAACTTCACATGCCTTTGGTGTACCTCATTTCGAAATCGATCAGCAATAAATTTGCATTCAGCTAATGTTATGAAACGAATTTTTTCTCTCATTCTCCAAGCCTCATCTTGTTTACCCTACCTATATTGACTGCAGTCTAATATTTTTAATCTATTGGATTCTGTCGAATTTTGGAAGTTTTTATTAATCAACAAAGATCAGTCATCATCTGCAACTGTCATGCAACAAGTTTTTGTCAGATTAATAGTTGTATAGTCACAAATGATTTTAGTTCAAATCAAATGCAGTTTTCAAATATCTATATACATATCATATTTTGCTTATGAATTTTGGTACCAAGTGAAGAGTTACAGCAGCATAAAAGTAAACGTGAATCCAGAAAAAATATTCATTCGCAGACTAGAACGACTTCTTATATGCTTGTTAATTTAAAGCTGGTTTTGAAATTAATAAATGCGAAATAATCATAATTTTTTTATATTGAGAAAGTTGAATTTTTGAAATTCTTCATTATCATCAAGGCAATTGCGCGTAGTATTGCAATTTAGAATAATTTTACAGCTTTTGAATTTCATAGGGTATTAAATAATCATGAGTAATACAGAGAGCGCTCGTTCAAGGAAAGTAGCATCACTTCTGTTCAGGCATCGCTCTAAGATTGCAGAAAATGTTTGCTTGGGATGTATGCAAGTACTTAGTCCAATATAAAATACAAAGAAAAAACAAAAGTAACAAAAATACCCGCATACATTTAAAAAAAATCCAAATCAATAGACGAAGCGCTGTATTTCGACTATTCTTAAAAAATAATAGTCAAACTTTTGGACAGTCCTTGCTTTTTTATATCAAATCTCAACGAAACAAAGCCATTTTGGTATGGCTCTCTTGCTACCGCTTAAAGTCTCCGAGTTTCTGAGTAGAGAAGATAGGTGGCACATAGGCGCTTTCCTATACCCATGATTACTATCTGCGCACAGAGCATATATATAGCGGTTGTCACTCATGCTGTCGCATATTGATGCTACTTGGGTTGTTCATGCTATAACTGTGATTAGTGTAATTTTTAATAAATTTGTTAATAATGCTTAATTTTTGGTCTATAAATAGTGCACCCATCTGAAAATTAAGCACTCTGCAGATAAATTGTCCTTTCCCGCTTGATGCAATCTTCAAAATATTCTTTTACACCGTTTTTTCGAGGGATGATAGGGAACGGGGTATAAATCGCACTGACAAAAGACCAAATTTTCCATAACATTAGCTGAATGCAATTTTATTGCTGATCGATTTGAACGAGAGCTGCCGCAGTGAAGCGGCGAGTGTTAATCGGTGTTGAGGCTTGGGTGTGCGTGCGTGTGGCTTTGAAAAGTGTTTTTGACATTCCAAAACGAGATCGGAGCGGCGGTTCTCCGAGCAGCTCCATGTCGCTCCCGAAGATGGTGACAGGAGTGTCAGGAGCAGTCGGTGCCCCGGCGATCCTCTCCCTCGATCTTCAGCTCGCATTACTAGGAGACGGCAGAGTCGTCTAGTAGTAATAGCTCCTGTAGTATGGCAGGGCGCTGTAGCTCGAGTACGAGCTGTAGAGAGACGGGTAGTAGGCGGATCCGTAGTTGATGGGTGCGATGTAGCCGGCGGTGTAGGGCGCAGCCAGGATCGCGCCTGGTTTCGGCTCGGGTGCTGGTGCTGGGGCCGGGGCTGGGTTGGCAGCGGCGAAGGCCAGGATGGCGCAGAAGACGAACTGTGCGAGAGAAACATTGTCGTTGTCATTATGGATACTTTCTATTTTTTCCTCGAAATTATTTATTTAGAACAAATCAGTATCAGAGAGGTTACTCACCAGCTTGAACATCTTGAATGAGGAGGTTGGTCACTGGTGCTCGATGAGAGAACAGTATGTCGATCCCTGGAGAGCCCCGTCCTTTTATACGATTCCGCGAGCGCGGCGAGCCGCTGTTGCGGCTCTTCGTTTTGCTCGCGTTTCCCTTGCGCCGGGATAATACGGACCTGGAGCTACCAGAAAAAACTCAAAGTTTACGCCTTTTTACTCTGCTTTCGTTTTCATGCGCGAGATGCGTGCGCTCCGGCTACGTACGCGCGTATATAAATATAGCCGGGCCGCTTTATAATCAAACAGGACTTGTCGTCTCTCAAGAGCTCTCGAGAGGCGAAAAGTTGTTATGCCGCGCGTATATACTTGTAAATCGAGTTATTATTTTCCAAAGGAACGCTGCGTATCGCGCTCGCTGGAATAGAGAAATTTTCGAACAATGGAAAAATCTCCAGCGAGAAATATCCCGCGCGACGCCTCAAAGGGATGAGAATCTCATTGCAGAACGAGTCTCGCTTCTTTGTTTGCCATATAGCCGCATCCCGTCCGGGTTCGTCGCTCGGCCCTGAGACTCGATCGAGAGCTGGGACGATGTAAACACATGTATCTACATGTGCTAGCGTTATAACGTTCAGGGTCGACTACTGCAGCATCGGCGGCGAAAAAACGTCGCGAGTAGCTGCTCTAGATTCTGAAAAATGCCGAAATTTTTTTTTAATTAGATTTCGATCAAAGTACTATTCACAAGGAGAGCACATGCATAAAATTATCGTCGACGTCGCAGAACAACGTTATTCGATCGCTTTATATTTATAGCTGACACAAAATCTACTGCTATAATATCGGAAACGAGACGAGCTTACACGGTTACGCGTAAAAGGTCGGCAGCACATTATTGGCGCGCCTCGGATCCTCTCGTCTACGCGAAAAAATGGTCCAGATTAATTATGTCAGACGAGACTAACATTATATTTCTCTCTCAGCACTCAGCTCAAATGCGGAACTTCTATTTCCGTCACTGGCACAGCGAAAGAAGATCGGCCGCGCATTAGCCGCTCTTTCGATATCGATCGTCCTCTCTGGGTTCAACAACTCGGCCGACCTCCGACCTCTTGGCCGAAAATATTCGCCGGTATTTTTAACGCGACTTGGATGCAGGCGGCGACTTAACGTATCCAGGCCGATAAGCGAGTGGAGTCTCCTTTTAGCTAAGTGTGCTTTCTTAAAATTTCAGAGCGATTACTAAAAAATCGATACAAGCGACTTGATTTTCACTCGGATTTCATGTTAGTATCGAGATTTGGAAAAAGTTTTGGCCTTTTCTTAACTTTTGTTTACACTTAGCGAACTAAAGCTTGTTTTAGCGACAACCTGATAATGTAACAATTTGATCAAATCAAAACTATCATTTCTCTTAAGAGGCCTGATGACGAGCTACGAGAAAGATGACACATTCTACGAAAAATATGCGTTGATGCTTCGAATATTTGCGGAAGGCGTATTTAGTTTTCTCGTAAAGAAACCTTTTGTAAAAATTGCTCAAACGTGTGTAAAATTTGTCAGCCACGTGTGACTGCCAAAGACGAGGCGATTCGCCATCACAAGAGTATAAATAACAATACGGCGTGTATACTTCTGACACGAGTATCCTGTACATAGTGAAAATGGAAAATTTCATAATTAATTCGCTCTAGCGTACGGTGAGCAGGTATCGCAAAATACACCTTAATTATTCATGTATAACAACGTGGTGTCCAAGGATTCGGTGGTAAGGCCTCCAGAGAACCAAATAGCTCATCGCTTATTATTGCGCAGGAAGAAAAGAAAGCTCAAAGCGGCATACGTTATTTCTAAAGTGTTTTCCTTCGAGGCCGCATATACATAGCAGCGGTATATATAGGACACAGGAGAGTTAAAAATATGGCTTTAATTAAAACGCGCCTCGATCGACACTTTCGATTACCCGGAAGTTTTGCGACCTCTAAAACAACGGAGACGCGCATGACGTTCCGCCGACGAACAAATCTAATTCTGAGAATAATGTTTGCACGATGAACAAATTTTTGCATGTGATCCCGTAGAAATTCACACTGTCTCCGGGATTAATATAGTAATCAGCTGCTTTTGTTGTCGTATTTCGACTGATGCAAACCGTCTGTACTTGAAATTCCCAATTACTATACAGGCTGTATTATACCTTCCAAGAAAGCTCTGGGTATATGAAACTGCGATGCACAAGTCGATATAGAAACGCTCTGTACAGGAATATACTTCGGTTGAAAAAAAAAATGCCGCGGAGAAATTCCAGAAACACATTTCTCATATCGAGAATATGCGCCGCGCGCAAGGCAAACTTCGAATATAATACATACAGGTGTCCTCTGCGAACAAGGTTTTCATTTACCGTCGGCTTTCTTCTCGGCATATACTTGAGAACTATCGAGGTCTTTTCTCCTCTGCTGCACGAGACAGTGCATATAGCGGCACTTCTAATACAAAACATCAAAGAGTCGTCATTGGCTGATACACGCGTAGAAAGATTTTTATGCGCGTGTCGGCCGGATCCGAAGTCTGGAAAACGAATTATGGCCCGGGACCAAATATAACGCGCCAGATTTTACGACACGTAACATGGCTGGCTTCTGGGCCGGCTACGGTGCCGTAAAAAGTAAATTTCGTATTGCGTGTATCAAATCTTATAAACAAACGAAAGCATAGTTTGTCTTCAAAGTTTTTACCTCGTCAAAGTTTTGCAATGCGATTTTCAATTATGTATATTAAGTTAAACTACGAATATTGGGAGTAAGAGAAAATATCGAACACGATACGTATAAGCTCAATGCGAGGGAGCAACCCCTAAAAGTTGAAATCATACTCGGCCGAGTTTTCTCATTATCAAGTATCAAGGATACTCTGCAGCGACTCCGAAGAAAGAACGCTTTTTCCTTATATAAATTAGCAGCGTACAATAAGTACGGGAATTCATACGCGCAATTTTTTTCATATTCAAGCTATGAGGTATACGTATACCGGGTATAAACAAGGACGCGTGCGTAGAGCGATTTTATTATATTCGCGCAGCGATCGAGATACTGGGAACTCTTGCTTCAGACATTTCCGAAAATACTTATTTTATCGTCCGTTACCCTCATCATCAATTTGAACAAAAAATGCTTGTTCTTGTCGCGAATCCATGTATGCACGGCCACACGCATAGAGCCGATCTATAAATACGTATCATTCGGAAAATCAGACATAATGCGCTGACCGGCGCCTATAGTGTCGCTAAATTATTATTAATATGCGCTATTTATAAGCTCGCCGAGTCCTGAATAACCGAGCGAATCTATAAATTTAAACGAAACGCATATTGACCGTCTGTTTGTAATTGTGCCTCGATAGCTGTTATGCACTGCCGAGTTCGCGTGGTTTCGCGCCACGTGAGAGTCGTCGACGACTTTTTTCTACGTCCGTCCGTTTAACAGCCATTATCCAGCGTCACTGATTATTCAGCGGTGAAAATTCCATTGGGTTTAAATTTACCCTCGATTTTGTAAGGAACAAAGCTAGAGTTAATACTTTTGATACATACTGGATCGTATATAGTTGCAAGAATGGTTCGGTTTGTTTTTCTTGAGCGTAATTGACTTGATTTTAAAAATATCGTTATAAACAAGTTCTTTGCGATCATTGGAACGAGTGCAGAATTATTCGGTTTAGCAGAACTTTGTTGGATACCCCATATAACCCGATCGAGAACCTATTTCCGTCGCAGCAGCATTAGTAGCATCCCAAAGAAACGCTTCTCACCCATAGCTAGAGCGGAAGCTCGCGCGGCGATTAGCGCGAGGGGCGAATTCTTCCCCGCAGAACTCGACAGTCGTGCGCTCGGTGCGCAAGCCCACGCTCCCTCTCTCCGGCTCGCGCGAAAGCTCGCGGTTGCCCTGGCGACGGCTTCTGCCACAGCCTCCCTCACGTGGATGCGCGCCGCCGCCGAGGGTATAAAAGCTCCACCGGCCACCCCATCTAGCTCAGTCAGCGCCCGATAACCGAGCCCGAGCTTTGTCCTCTCTCTCTCTCTCTCTCTCTCTTTCTCTCACTCTCTCTCCGTCTCTCTCTCTCTCTCAGTATCTCTGCGACTCGCCAGCCGTCTGCCCGTACCTGTGCTTTGCGGTGTAAACAAACGAGTAACAGTGACGAAAGTTCCGGCACAGAGCTTGCGCAGCCGAGAGAGACGAGATAAAGAGCCAGCAAGCGCGTTGAAAGTGTTGATCATGGAGGAGACGGCGCTGCTGCGGGAGCCGCACCAGCAGGTGGCCCGTAGCCGAAGCAGCCAGCAGGTCGACCTGGTGGACGACGAGTGCAGCACCGACAGCGGCTGCTCGAGCGGCGGAAGCACCGGCAGCGCGGAGGTCCTCTCGCGGCGGGGCAGCGCCGAGCGACACTACCACCACCAGCACAGCAGCGCCGGCGGCGGCGGCAGGTCCAGGGGCCGCTCGAGCAGCGGCCAGGAGCGGCTGAAGCAGCGCAAAGCCGCCGCGGCGGCCGGCGTCCTCTTCAAGCCCAAGTCCTCGCGCTCCTGGAGCCCCGAGGAGCAGCGGACCAAGTTCCGGCCGTGCCACTCGATCCTCAAGTCGCCGAGCCACTCGCAGAGCCCCTCCGACACTCCCAGCAGCGACAGCGACAGCCTCAAGCGCTCCTCGACCGCCAGGAGCTTGCGGAAGGCCTTCCAGAGCTTGAAGATCTCGACGAGCCCCCTGTCCGCCTCGGAGAAGAGCAACAACGAGAAGAACGGCGCGAAGAAGTGCCAGAAGAGAATACTCCGGAGCCCGGTGGCCTACACCTACGTGAAGGGCCTCTCAGGTTTGCCCACTCAGCGGATCCCCAGGAACGCCGTATAGCTGCCTCTGGCCCTGCGCTCCGGCACCGGACAGTAGGCGAATTCAAAAAAGACAAAACAAACAAAATTAAGAACTCTGACAGTGCGCGACGCGCTCGAGAGAAGAACTCACTATACCGACTCGTTCCCTGCGCGCGATGTTTTTCACACGTTTTTACGAGAGGGATACTTGTGGTTTCACGCGGCGGAGGTTACATGTGCAATTAGTACATAGTCGTCGTCCTATACGATAATACTACCTACTACTAATACTACTACTACTGCTACGATTACCCCCGATAGAGCCAACTAGAGCCACATACTCACGCGTAAACCTTATTACTCCGTATATCCTCTCTCTGCTCTCCCTCTCTCACATACATACAGTTAGACACTGTATCGGAGAGGAGCTGTGTACCACTTTGGGATCCTGCACTGCATTAACGTCCAACGTCTATGCATCTTATATTATACATTACTATTATTATATACGAGGAACATTCCTAGACCTACCAATTGTATAAGCACACATACTGTATACTGTAATATATATATACACATATAACGACCTTATCATTTTTGCTACTTTTCTTAATACTTTTCAAGTATCTCGTAATATAATATAATGGAAAATAAAGTTATAAGTATACATAAAAGAAAGGACGAGGATTGTACAAAATAACGTCCCTTTCGCGGCTCATTATTATCCATACGCTCGTACACATTATATATTACATATAGACTTTGAATTTCAATAAGTACATTATACGCATAAACCCTCAAACGCATATATGTACTCCATTATATTCGATCGATCGATCACTTCTATATTATTATTATTATTGTTATATACCTACGATACATAAAACTTATCTAGACATCAGCAGTGAGAGCGAGTATATACCTATATATAAGCAAGGAAAAGTCGCGCTTTCCGGTCGTCTTCCAAAAGAGTCGAGTCGTGTCGCGAGAGAGCCGCTATGCAGGACAGAAAGATGCGCATCGCTCGCGATTTTCTATATTATATTATATAGTGTGTCACACTAAACATCTCGGAGAGAGAGGCGGCACATGCCGTAAAAGCGTGTAGTAGTAACATATCACATTTCGCAGCTGCTGCCGCATACGCATTCACACGAGAGCGAAAAGAGCGAGACTACCGGACGATCGCGTTCTAGTTCGCATGTATAACCGTAGCAGTCAATTACAATGTCATTTAATATATACATTATATTATATGCCGTACGATATAAGACTTTGTTCATACAAGTGCGACAGTCTGACATATAGGCTGAACGCGAGGACACACACTTTTTACCTTATAGAGAGACAAAACTTGCATTGTGTATGGCCGTATATTGTGTTATTATACATATAGTTGATAGAGTGTATTTTTTATCACACACAAGCATTGTATAGCCAAGCATTAGTTTCGTTCTCTACACACTCTTTCTCTCAACCTTTCTCTCTCTCTCTCTCTCTCTCTCTCTCTCTATCAACCTTTCTCTCTCTCTCTCTCTCTCTCTCTCTCTCTCTCTCTCTCTCTCTCTCTCTCTCTCTGAATTCGTTCCGATTGCGCTAACTGCAATACACACAATTATATTGCGATATATCGATCAATGTCTCCTTTACGTAATAAGTATCGTGATTCGTTAAACATTTAAAACAGTATACCATCAGCAGCGTTTCTCAATTTTTCTTCGATGTCACTAAGAAAAATCACTCACTCACTCGCGTGCAGCTGATATATGTATATGATATTATGATACATTGTATAGATGAGCATCGGGTTGTCCACAGGCTGATGATGAGATTCGAATCGAGGGACAAACACTATGTAAGCGCGGCACACGCCTATATATACATGTATACTACTCGTGTGAAATAACAAACAAACAAAAACAAAAAATTGTCAATGATGCCTGCGTCATCCAACTATAGTGCCTTTTGTAGCGTTTCCCCTGTGTTCTGTCCCGATACGTGCAGAATCACACAAACACTAACACACACTAACACACACTAACACACGAGCCAAAAAAAAACACGCCTCGAGACATGACGATTATATTAAGGTGCCATTGAAGCCATGTACGAAGTGAATATTTAACAAAAGTAATAAAGAAAGCAGACCTCAAAAAATTTAAGATATACACACATGTACGCTATAAGACCTTTCGTTAATGTTGGTTTATTTTTTTCTAAATCTCTCTCGATTATGTGGATATATCGTGTACCGATACCGCATTTACAGCGTGTAGCAAGATTTGCAAAGAAAGGAAATTATTATTACAATTATGATTGTGTATAGAGCACATATTATACATATAGAGTAACCGTGTCGAGAAAGCCCAATGTGCAGGCAAAATGCGCAAAAGTGAAGATTGAAAATAACTCAGGTCTGGCCGTTTTGTACATATACTATGTATACGTAAAACTGTTCTACGATTGAAAATAAACGTTTTTCATGTCATAACTTAAATATACATAATCTCGTATTTATTGCATTTCACCCTCCTCCCTCCTCCCGATCTCCTTACAAATATATATTTATTATAACTGTTTTTAATTTGATTTTTGTCGAGTTTTGTATTTTCTACGATCCTAAGAATCGTTTATAAATACACGAGACGTATTTTTGTTGCACAACTGACGTTCGCTTCTCCAACTTATATATGGGACTTTGCACGCACGTCTTTTGTTATTCAATCAAAGGAAACTTTCCCACATACTTTCCTTGGCTTTTCTAAACTGCGTCGAAGCCTACACAGACTTGAAGGAAAAAAATACTCCGCATCCTTGGCTTTTCCCTATACGGTATTAATCAAATTGACGCCTTGACGGGGATGATGCTTCGTACGTATTATGCTGGCGTTTAGTGTCAGCGTAGACAAAACAATTATGCGGCTTGGGGCCGTGTATTGTGCAGCTAATTAAGCTCAATCGGTGATGTAACCGTGTGGCACGACTCGATCTGACCGAACGAATGTTTTAGGATTACATAACTGGATTATCGCAATTTTTCTCTTCGCTTTGTGGTCAGCTCGTTGAGGGAAGATTAGACCGTCAACGATTTTTTCGATTGCGTAAGCTATGTGTGTGTCTGTGTGTGTGTGTGTGTGTGTGTCTTTTGACGCTGTTCGCGAGTTACATGACTATCCTACTGCATCGATTGTTCAGATCTGTATAAGTTTTCAACCGTATCAATCGCCATGCGGTTTACATAAGATCCGAGCGAGCCTGTAGGAATTATTTTGCTTTATCCGCTGAAACGACCTACAGCGCTATAAAATAAGGGTTGATCGACAGACTTTTGCATCGCGTGGTGGCATCACGTAGTCACAGCGTCATGACCCTCCCCATAATTTGAGATCAGGAGCAGTACGCCGCGCGCGTTGTTTCACCGTTGAATAAAGCAATCGCGCGACACACTGCCTCGCTCAAAATGCTAATAATTATTAATTTCCCTCTGTATTCAGAGCTATAAACTTCCGAAGGAGAAATCCTCCGCGACGAATGAGTAACTTATCGCGACTCGAGCGTAGTATATACTGTAAACACAGGCGGTTCGCTCGGGCTTGTTTATATTTCGCGCAGGTACTGCCTGCCTGTCAACAATTCTCAATGTCGACTGCTTACTATACTGCTGCTACCTAGAGACACTCCTTCTTCGTCCTTGAATCTCGCTCTTATAATACAATGCTAGCATGCAATTGTAGCTGCGATCTTGAAAGCTGCGACGTCGAGGCTGAAAAAGCAGGAATCGCAGAGGGGGGGGGGGGAAGAAAAAAAGCCTCCCTTATCAGCACGTGCCATTGTTTGTCCAGGTGGCACACATCTCTCTCTCTCTCTCTCTCTCTCTCTCACTCTCTAGAAGGGCGTATACATCGAGGAAAGTTCGAGGCGTCCTCGTTGCGCGAGAGCGGGAGAGAGAGAGAGAGAGAGAGAGAGACGATCGAGGGGTGGCAGTAGTTCGGGTGCGGCTGACTGAGGCGTGGGGGTAGGTCGTCGAACCTGGCCACCTCTGACCCGATTACAAGCGCCAACCCTGGCTCTCTCTCTCTCGCGCGCGCGAAACTCTACATAACTGCAGTGATGCTGCAGCCGAACGCCCGTTATATGTACTGACTCTTTGGAGTAGCTGTGATATTTACGAGGCCGATATACTCTCTCTGCGTGCAGCCTGCGTAATTAGAGTTGGCCACTGACGCTGAGATGTATGTATGGCTGCATGCGCGGAGAGGATTGATAAATCGTAGTCGGAAGTGGGCTTTTATCGTCGCAATAATGCTACGTATGCGACGAAGCTTTTTGGTCTTGTTATAAACATTGTATACGTACAAATCCACGGAAAACCGGTCACTTTGGAGGGGCTGACCGAACAAAATTGAAATTTGAGAGCACACCTACCAGACCAACTTTTTTGGGTGCCTTAGGCCACCCAGAACACGAAAAACCTTGGGTTACCGCGATTACGAAATACTTATTTTTTTGCCGCGCAGTTTCAATTCTCTTATGGGAATTTAACACGGGGAAATATTAACGAAAAGTAGGCATTGCTCGACCGTATATCACCCAAATTTTAAAAGTAAAAGAGCTTTAATTTTATAGGGCTGGATGGTTGAAATTGACCGCTTGGATCAAAAGTTGTAAGAATTACTAAAAATAGGAAAAATCGCTGATTTTCGTAAAAAATCGAAATTTTCACCATTTTTTGCTATTTTCAAGCCTAGACAACTTTTTACCAAAGCAACCATTTTTAACCCACCAGCCCCTCAAATTAAAGCTTTCTTCGGATACTTTGATCGTATAATACACATTTTTGGATTGCGCTTCCGGACATTGGGTACCTTCAGTTGAGCAATGGCTAGTTCTCGTTAATCTTTCCCATGTTAAATTCCCATGAGAGAATTTAAACTGCCCGGCAAAAAATAGGTATTTTGAAATCACGGGAACCCAAGGTTTTTCGTGTTGTGGGTGGCCTATATAAGCGTCCGGTTTTCTGTGGATTTGCACATGTAGGTACGCACAAATCCGCCATCGAAGATGCGGGGGAAGAGGATCAAAGAGCTGGATCGAGTGATTCCGATCGGCTTTGTCGGTCGGGAAAAAGATGGAAGAGAAATATTAGAGATTTCCGGGCGGGATTATTATTTCCTCGGAGGACAGTCCATCCCTTTCTCTTTCTACGTATATCTAAACACAATATAATAAAAGCTGTTCTCGATTCAACAAAAACTTCTCGAAAGCAACCTCTCACCACACACTACAGACTATACATCCGATCTCAAGCCGTAAATCAAATATTTAACCCACGCGCAGCGCGCGCGCAACCCTGCGACATAAGACGTCTATTTCCATCTTCGCGCATGCAGTAGATACGAGCCGGGTCTGATCGGACACGTGCCCGAGACGACAGTATAGAACCCGGAACTACGCATCCCGAAGCTCGAATGGATTTTTCACCAGACTAGGTAGCTCCTCTAACAAGATAAAAGTCCTCCGCAATTCCATAGCGCTAAAAATAGCCGCAGATGTGTCCGCGTGTGTGCGCCGTACCGAAGAATATAATCACCAGGGCTAATGATTAAAAGCGCGCGGGTGGATTACTTTCGCGCAGGTGGAGCTAGACAGAGAGAGAGAGAGAGAGAGAGCGAAGGATGTACACACATACACACACGCAGATACGCGAGGGGCAAACCTTGACCGTAATGTCGCACCGAAGAGCGGCGGATCCCTTTGATCTTGCGCGGCCGTCTAAAAACTGCATTCGGAGGCATAATTCGAGGGCGACGACAGAGACAAGCGATGAATCCGATGATGCTTTCCGTTCGTTAATTAAGGTCCTTTGCGCGAGGGTTGTCCGCGAGCTTTTGTTTTCAGAGAGGGATGGCTGCGTATCGGCGGTATACTGCACGTGTCCTATTGGCTGAGGGTTGCGCTCGACGCGCATGGGTGCGACGCGTTATATATGCACCGAGGAATTATAGTGAATGCTAGAGATGGTTATCGTTGATTTCTATCACTCGCAAAAGAATTAAAAAATAGAGGAAAGCTCTTTTGATTATTAAAATTTGTCGTACTTTTATTATTTCTTAAAATTGTATATCAATCCAACGCTCGAAAACTATAATGCGTGTAAATCTCCTTATTCGTATAAAAACTGTTGAAATTTATTTATTGAATCTTGAAGTTTATTCAATAATATTACAGAGCAAAATTACTAGGCTATATGAAAGATACAATGTATAAGTGTTTGAATATGAAACAATAATATCGAGGAACTGTAGACTATCTTGTGCTGATGGATCGCTCTTATGAACCCTTAGCCCCTATCATAAAACCCCAGGTCAGTTTATCCTTCTTGAGGGTAGATGACGGTGGTGGGGGCGTATAGTCGATACTGCGTGGATATCGTTGAATTCCAACAAAAACGAATAATCAATTTCAAGCCGAGCAAACACAGAGAGAGAGAGAGAGAGAGAGAGAGAGAGAGAGAGAGATAATCGGCCCAATTCAGCGTAAAGCAAAGAATCAAAAGCGGATCTCTCGTGATCATCGCCATCCTTATCGGCGATCACGCTCCGGTCAATCTCAATAAACGCCCGACCCGGCGCACGTACACGCACCCTTGAGAAGCTTTCCACCACTAACGCACGTGTCTCTATAGTTGGACAAGGCCGCCATACACACACATACCCTCTCTTCTCGCGAATTTTCAACGAGCCACCCCCGATCAGGGCCTAGTGTGCGCTGCACCTCTGTGCGTGTATAGGTGTATACAGGTGTATACAGGTGTATACAGGTGTATACATAAAGAGAGAGAGAGAGAGAGAGAGAGCGACGCGGCTGTGGGCCTATAAATAGAAAACGTGACTCGTATTTAGGGCGGTTTGCGGCTATATTTAGATCAACCCACTTTGGGCGGCTGGCGCGAGTATAGCGCGCGGCGACGTGCAGCAGCAGTTAGCGCCGCGCTGCGCCGTATAGCATATAGCGAGTGTATAGGTAGTGGGGTGGAGGCTGCGCGCGCGAGAATCTCGTTCAAAGTTCACGGCAGACGTTGACGGAGCTGCACAGCTGACCCGGCTAAACGTGCGCCGGTGTGTAAGTATAAGCGAGCGCGACGAAATTCGCCGAAGGATTTTCCTTCATTTCGTCGGCGGCGGCATATGAAAAAGGGAAAAATTCCAAGACAGACCCTTTTAGCTCGACGAAGGCCGTTTGATTTTGAGTTGCCAGCGCTACACTGTTTTCACAATAGAGACGTCGACTCCTCCGCGCTAAAAGTTTACGTCGTCGACGACGGCTCAATGAAAGCAATTAAATCGGCGCTCGCATAATCAGGCGAGCCCTTGAAGAAAAACTCGCCCTCGTCATCTCCGCAAATAGACCCTACTAGCTCTCTTGCGCGGAGCTGGGAAAATAATGATTTCACGACAGCCTTGCAGCAGCACGCATACCCTACGCATGCGAGTAAAATAAAAATCTGAATGGAGTGAGGGCCGGGAGAGAGAGAGAGAGAGAGAGAGAGAGAGGGATCAGTCAGCGCGTGGAATTTCAAATGCGGCGCGAAGGCCGCCAGGGGCTGATGCGCAGAAGGAGGCAAATTAAAAACCGAACAGCAGCAGCAGCAGCAGCAGCATCGCGACTCGTCAAAGCGCGTAAGCAAGTTTACCTGTACACAAAGCCGCGCGCGAAAGGTCGGGGACGCGGCGAAAAACAAGACGCGGCCCAGCAGCGCTGCAGCAGCGAGTTTTCTAGGTCTTTTGTACTCGAGCACTTATAAGCGATGTTCCGGCGCACGCTTCCTGTGGCCATGACGGCCAGAAGCAAAGAGAGTGACCCAGTTGCAGGCTTTTGCACCCGACGCCGCCGGGGATGACGTCACGGCGACGACGCTATACACCCGCCGCTACTGCATCAACCCCATTCACGATCCAACACTGACCCAGATATCGCAGCGTCTGCTTGCGCAGCTGCGCAACCCCCATGAAATATCATCGTTCATTGAGGCTCGCCGCTCCCTCCCCCCTCCCCCCGCCCCCCTCGCTCTCCAGTTCTCATCGAATATATGAACGGGACCGCGCGCCGCGGCTTTTTATTTATAGCGACGGCTACGACTTGTTTTTTCATTGTTTCGTCGCGTTTTATTAAGTGCTCGACGCGCGCGGGCTCTTTTCGGGGGCAGTTTATTGCGCGCGGAGAGCTGATTTATGCGCCGACCCGTCGTTCGCGCAACTGCGTGAAACTCGCTGTATGACGAACCTACTTACGCACTGAAATTTCAGACATCCCGCCAAAGTGTCCTCACCGCATCAGCCAACCCTCGGGGAGCGGAGGAAAATTCAATTTTAAGTCTAACTACGAAATAATCTCGAGCACCTTGGATCCAAAGCCCGGCAAATCCCCCCCGTCTATACTCTCATCTGTCTCCAGCTTCAGCCCCGAAGAAGCTCGAAGCGCGAGGAAAAGCATCGTTAAAAACGACGACGACAAGAGCGAAGACAGGAGAAGCAAGGCAAGGCAAGGTTCAAGGCCCGACATCGGCGAGGGTCGACCGACTCATCCTTCACACGCAGCGAGAGAGGGAGACGCGAGGAGCGCCACAAGGTAAGGTCTCGCAGCTGCGGGCACTTATCGGTTGCCGCAGCAGCCGCTGATTGGGGCCGGCGCAGGCAGTCATCGGCAGCGGCAGTCCTCCTCTCTCACTCTCCCCCTTTTTGCGTGGAATTTGGCCCAGTTTTCACCTGACGTGCGCGCGTGACGTCACGCTTGTCATTGAAGACCGCGAGAGCGCAACGTGCCCTACTTCCGTCAGTTGGACAACGACGCGCCGTCTATTGCGCTGCAGAGGGATGCAAGCTCTGCAGGGCTTTGCGCGCCGGGACTCGATTCATGATCGTCCTTATGTAAGCGCTTCGCTGATTCCATGCCCAGCCCCGAGAGTCACTAGTAGACTCCGCGGAGCTCGCAAGCTCTCGAAAAGCTCGCGAAGAAATGAAAAAAGAGGTCGATTGATCGCTCGAATTCGGGAGAGCGAATATCCACACAATTCCTGCACTGCAGCACACAGAACGCATCGGAGGCCGCCGGCTGCAGCATCATCTCCAATCTCCAACACACATACACAAACGCGCTCGCGAGAACGAGGGCACGACGCTGCAGCGGCAGCTCGCGCAGCACCCATTCAACAGAGAGGCAGCGGGTCTTTGCTCTCTCCGCTGCAATGACGTCGCGGCGACGTCACGTCGTCATGGAGACGCCGGCGACGTTTGCTCACGCGGCGATCCTCTCGCACTCCCGCGCAGCCGCCGCCGCCGCCGCCGCGGGAGTAACTGGAACATTGACCTCCAACTGGGACTCGCGCGAGCGCGAGAGAGCACGAGCTCAGCCAAACATCCCCAGGACCCACGCCCCTCGACCCAACCTCGCTGCTGCTGCTGCTGCTGCTGCTGCTGCTGCTGCAGAGTCGTGCTTGTCTATGCAAACTCTCTCGGAGGGATGAATTTTTAGCGAGGCAGAGGACTCTCGAGGAAGAGTAATTATGATGCGTGATACGACGAGGGGGTGCTAACGAACCGTTTGTTGCACCTGAGAGAGCGAGAGAGAGAGAGAGAGAGAGAGAGAGAGCTTGATGCGTCAGAGGCTCGAAGGAATGAGATTTTTCCTTTGATGTTATTCTTGTCGAGTAGAATGGTTTGGAATTAAAAGATCAACACTCGTTCAACCCTTTTTACTTCTCTCTTCTAGCAGCTCGCGCTTTTTATTTATAGTCCTAGCCTCTCTCTCTCTCTCTCTCTCTCTCTCTCTCTCTCTCTCTCTCTCTCTCTCTCTCTCTCTCTCTCTCTCTACCTTACACCGACTCGACGAACAAAATGAGGCAGGAGAAAAATCCTTTCAGCCAATCAGCCTCGAAAGAAAAACTTCGGCGTCGATCGAGTACTAAAATACACACCTGTCGAGTGACGTTAAGGCTTGGTCTGGGGAAAGTGCGTAGGAACGCTACAACTTCTCAAAGTTCGTCCGCGTGATCGTCGCGTGAATAAATACCTCTGTACAACGGAGTCGACAGAAAGCAGGCGTAACTTTGTATCACGCTTCGCCGCCAGGAGCCTAGGAAAACGTGCCAAGAGGTATCGTGCAAGCACTGCAAGCATTCATCACGGAGCAACGTGACTGTCTCGTGCTTACGCGACGTAAGTCGGGCCATTCGAAACCTTATTGAAGCGCTCTTTCGACCTTTAACTGCGGCTAACTTGCTTCGTGTGATGAAAAGCCTCGAGAGCGAGTGAGGCTGTATAGCTTCGCCCTCGCCTACGAGCTGCTGATAAAGTCGATCCTGAGCAATCCAATTATCGAGTGAATGAAGGATTTTTCCTACATCGTCTTTTTCAAAATTTTCTCCAATTAGAAAAATCTAAACGAGTCGTTGCGAAATTTAGCCCATCTATTTGCTGCACTTATGCGATTCAGGTAGGATTTTTCGAAAAATCCACGTACATTTCCACGACTGCGACGCGTGATCCGTTTCGAATTTCCAACTAACTGACATCGCGGTGGCGCAGCAACGGTAAACATGTATAATTGTTCAATATTTGCCGTTCGAAATACAATACTCGCTCAACACTTCGATCGAAAGAAGACTCCCTAGGGCGGACGAAACTATACATTCTACGATCGATGACGAATAACTGAACAAATAAATGAGCTTCGAGGCGGTAATATAACGCGAAGACTTTCGATTTCGCAGGTACGTTAATGAGTTTTTCTTGTGACTCAGAAACACAAATGTGGAAAAACGCAGTGCGTGGGTGGCCGCAATGTAGCTATGGCGGCAGTAAGAATGAGCAGGAAGGCTTCTCTCATTGATATTTTAAGTAATAGCCTTAAGGCATTCACTCTGGTAAAACCATTGAATGCGGAAATGAATGCCGGTATAATGGGTAAAAATAACGCGCATGAAAGGCAGCATCCAAATAAATACAACGCGAATCATGTGTAAATTTGTAATGTTTATCTACTAATTGTAAGAATGTAACATGATATCGCAAATGTTTGATATCGGAGTCAAATTTGTACCAATGTCAATTTTCTATCTAAATTTCTATAAAAAAATAGAATATAAAAAATATCTTAAAATGATCACAGATTTGAAAAAATCTCCGTTTTCGCGCAAACTCCAAAATTATCCAATCTGAGTCAGGCATTTACTTTGAACATGTAGCACTGTAGGTAGGACGAGCCTTTCATTCCCGTAAATGTGGCGGGATAGTTGTAAATCAAAGCTGCGTTTTCTTCTCCTGCACTCGGGAAAGCGTGATGATTTTTTCGTGCTGCAAGCAGAAAATTTCAAAAGTTGAACAAATTCTTCGTCGTCTATAATTTACATGGGGCAATTAAAAATCGTCAAAATTTGCGTACCTTCGTTGACGAAGAAATCGGCGAAATACTGATTGGTTCTCACAGCATTGAAACTGTGAGGTATGTTTTTTCCTTTGACCCATTCATAGGCGTTCTTTTCAGGGTGGAACTGGACTCCGTAGAAAGGCATACTGACGTGCTCCAGGGTTGATATGAATTCTTGACCGTTCCAGTCATGATTGACGGACATGACTCGGAACTTGTTAGTCAAATTTGCCTTGGCGAGACCCTAAAACCAACGAATTTGTGTTTTTACAGATGAACACAGAAACAAATAATTGCACTTACCTCTTGGGTGACGCAGTATCTGTGATAGTTACCGGTAACATTCTCACTTCGCAAAATTTGAATCACGTCTGACGGAGCTTTCCCGAATAGTCTACTGTCTCTGAAATCTAAAGAAAGAGTTTGATAATTACTGAAACATATAGCATTTCACAGAATTTCCTATCGTTCGATCAACGCTTTACTTAATTAATTTTAGACGAAGCTTTCATTATCATGTAACACCTGTGCTCTTGGAATGCTCTAGTCTGCAGGGGAGCCAGACCTGATTGGATCTTATAAAAAAAAAAAAAAAAAAAAATTCATCCACTCTAATTATAAAAAAGATTAAAAAATAATTCCGATATAATACTTCATTTGAATCGTCAATGCGATCAAAATGTAATAAATCGTTACGCAATGGTGACTAGCGATGTCTGCTGCATCGAGTGCTCCTTCTCAAACTTTCAATAGATGTACATAGATGATAAACTGACCTGAAGTGAATTCAAGAGGAAGAGCTTGATTATGGCTGGAACAGTCGGACCTGTGCTCGAATTTATTAGCCGCAACGTATGTCAATAATTCGAATCCGAGACACGTGCCCCATATAGGAAAGAAGTCACCTTGCTTGTTGAATTTTTTCGCAATCCTTAAAACAGTACATGATTCAATTATTGAGCTGCGGAAATATCACACTTTTTAATCGAATGACTTCGCAAAATACGAACTTGTATATGACCGCCCCCGCATCTGCATAGCCGTTGCTTTGATTGAAATACGTCGATCCTCCGGGAAACAAAACGCTATAATAAAAAAAAATTATACATACATACCTATATATGTGTATGCTTATAAGTTATTTATACACCTGATCGTAAGCATTCTTTTCTGTGCGTATCAACTCGAAAATAATTACATATAAACAGTATCTCGATGAGGGATTGACACGAGGATTTATTGATAGCAAAAAAATGATTTAATTGATATGCGACTGAGTGCTAATATACGATAAGATATAGACGCTTAAAAAGTGTAAACTATTACGCAATACGCATTCTCTGATATTTGGTTTTATAATTAAATTCGCAATAAAAACTATTTAAAAGTAAATCGATTCTATATACAACCTCAATCATCAACTTACCCGTTGATTTTGCCGAGAATATCTTTGTAGTATGAAACAGGTTGTCCAATCCTGCAAAATTCCAAATTCATTGGTTATTAGAATAAAAAATAAAAATCTAATGAGGTTAATTTTTGTAAAATCTCGCACCAGATTGGAACTACTCTAGCACCGGCACTCTCTATGTACTTCACGTACGAGGCCGCGATGTAGCTATCATACATTCCTGGGTAGACTTCATTTAATTTGTAACTAATCTCCTGGCTCAAGATTCCTGAAAAAAAAACGTTTAGACGTACGAAATTAATTTAGTACGTTTCGATCGTTAAAGATAATCAAATGCAAGAGTAATGATGACGTCATGATATCTATTAGCCTATAATTCAAAATAATGTATAAATTTAGATACGACGACTATTGGTCCCATGCGAAGTGCCCTGTCTTAGCGAAGGTCTTCTCCGAAGTCGCAGATAACCTCAGCATAGTGTAAAAATTCATTCCACAAGTTCTGCGTTATGAGGGCATGCATCGACTGAAAACTTAAACTTTGATAATGCTAAAAAAAACGTAAAATGTGATATTCTCGCTGCTTTTAACGTTGTTAATATTCACTTGTGCGTTGCATGACTGATATAGTGTAAAACGTAATAAACAAGCTTTGAATTAAAAATTGACAATAAAAAAAGAAGCCCAAAATTGTTTGGCAAAAACAATCAACTTAAGCGCATATATAACCAAGTATATCGACCCAGCGAAGCTAATGCGACGAGACTATAATGATTATTACAATAGCTGATGCACGACAAGATGCAATAATACATTTGCATCATCAGCGCGTATCCCACACTAAGGGAGCTCGGAAAGGGCATTATGCAATCGTCATTTGACAACCGCTCAAGCGTATAATCAGCCTATTTGTCGAAGTCGACGCTGTTCCCGGTAATCAGACTTGACACAGTGCATGTGCTAATTAAACTGATTTTTAAAAGGTATTAGCGTTCCTCGCGGCGAAAGCTCACGGTATAATCTTCGCCTACTTCATTCTATAGCGTTCTTCCTTTGCTGCGACGCAGATAGCCGCGATGGGATTTATTGCGCGTTTCGAAAATTTTCTAGAAATTGTCTTAACAACTCGATTTACGTAACTCTGTGCTGGTAGGAGCCTGTTTATTATTTTTTCAATTTAAAATTGAAAAACAAATATTGTTTATTTACGAACATGCTGTTTTTTCACTTATTTTCTCGGTTTTTAAACAATTTAACTGTCAATAAAGTTTCAAAGGAAAAATCGTTTCTTGAGATACAACCGCTTTTTTAAGCCTTAATCAATACACAATACACGGGGACGCGTTTGTTTCAAATGATTGAAGTCGTTATTGATTGCCCATTGTGCTCGTTAGCGAGGGCTTAACTCGCCATCGAAGCAACGCAAATACATACATATCGCACAAAACGCGAAAGATTTCGTGGAACCGTTTACCTATATACCGAAGGGGTACCGTAATCGCGCGTTAAAAAATCGTGCAAATAGGCATAAAAGCGAGTTATCGAATACGTTGCGTTTCAACTTTCGTATATTCCCGCCAATATTTGACAGTACAATTTGGTAAACATGCGTCAACTTCATATATACATATATATATATATATATATATATATATATATATATATATATATATATATATCCCATGCAGTCTGCTATGATATTCAGCCATTTCACAATATAATATTTCTACTGTCGAAAATCGTTATTATTGCAGTAGGTGCCTATACTGTTTAACATGATGAGAAATGAGGGGTTAGTATGTTACTATATAACAGTCATGCTTATTGTATGTACATCTATAGCGAGTAAAGACTATATATAAAACGTACCTATGATCGGACGCTCATTGACGACTACATTTTTCTTGGCTGCAAATACAGATGGTGTATTAATGAACAATATTCCAATGAGAAAGAGAGCCGCTGTTATTGGCACATGCATCTTGAAAGCGAGAGATCGTTATTGACTGTTGAAGCTGTTAGGTACTGTTCACTTTTTCAAAGGGGGGGACTGATCGACACAGTGCAGAGAGTTGTCGAGCGCCTCGAGAGATCGACTGGCCACTTCGACATAGCTGCTCATTGGGCGGCTTTATATCCAGCTCACACATCAATCTTACGCATGTGCTTATCAACAAGCACGAGTTTAGAGAGATTAATTTATATATTATTGAAGATACACGTGTCTGATAAAATGGAAAATTTAATTCTCTGTTATAATCAACGTATTAATTTAAATCAAGTCATTGATGACATAATCCTTAGAAATTCGAATTAATATCGACGTGTAAGATATTTAAAAAAACTCCATGATTTATTTATAATTTTTTTTATACTCTACACAATAACGCGTTGTCCATTTCTGTCAACCGATTCCGAAAATTATCTATGATTATTATATATTAGATTTGAAAAATTGTTCTAATAAATAAAGTACATCGCCTATTATATACGTTCAAGCGTATTAATTGCAAAGATTTTCATGTGGCAGGCACACATTTTGTTGGTCAATCGGAATCCAGTTTACCATAAGTAGGTAACCCACGCGACGTCAAGAATTTTCGTTCGAGAACACGCGACGCACGCGGCACTCGGCAGCCTGCAGGCATCAGTCACGTTCGTGGTGCGTTGTACAACAGTTTTGCACGCTTCTGATCCTCAGTGAAGCGATATTATTGCAAAATAATCGCCGAGAGGTTCAGGGTTGTTATAATTCGACATTTATTCTGTAGTGACCGTACGGAAAACCGATAATCATGGTGAGTTTATTCATTAATTTAACATTTACCGACTTTTCGGAATTTTGAGGTTACGTTCAACACGTGCTGATGTTTATTTTCCGGTTTTGCGTTTGACTTTGTTCAACTTTCCGATTTATTTAAGAGATTTATTCAAATTGTTGAGTTGATTTAACTTTCAAGTGAATAGTACATCGAGCGTATTAATTATTCAATAAAATACATCATAACTAAATATCTCATTGTCAAGACTTGTATTTTCAACTTTTTCTCAAATATATTTAATCTTTGTTTTACGTTTGTTTCAGACTGAAGAAGTGAATCCTAAAGCTTATCCGTTGGCGGATGCTACGCTTACAGCCAAGATACTGAATTTGGTGCAGCAAGCACTGAACTACAAGCAACTCAGGAAGGGAGCTAACGAGGCTACCAAGACTCTTAACCGTGGTCTGTCCGAATTCATTGTGATGGCTGCAGATGCTCAACCATTAGAAATCTTACTGCATTTGCCACTGTTGTGTGAGGATAAAAATGTTCCTTATGTATTTGTAAGAAGCAAGCAATCTCTTGGCAGAGCATGCGGTGTCTCAAGGCCAGTTGTGGCCTGCTCTGTGACGGTTAATGAGGGTTCACAATTGAAACCACAGATTACAGCTATTCAACAAGAAATTGAGCGTCTTTTGGTTTGAGCAATTGAATTGTATGGAGAATCTTTTATTTCCATAACCACTTTTTTCTCTTCATTTTTATATCATAAATAATAAAGTGTAATAATTTTTCTACATTGTAAATAAATATGTGCATAGAGTATTAATTTTCGTTCCAAAATTATCTAATCGTTCCAAAAGATTGTAATCAAGAATAATAATTTTGTATTTTTAAAATAAGTCAAAACATACCCACTTCTTTTGTACCAAGAGTTTTAGACTCTCCTAAGCTAGCTGACATTATAGACTAAAGCTAAGTGACTACTACTGCACACTCTGTATCGATAGTTATTGGTCAGTTGCACACTTGCATATGACACTTTTGTTTTGTAATCAAACCAAGGAGTGATAAGAATTCTTAAACAATAGCCTTTCACCTACAGGTATGGAGTCACTTGGTTTTAAAATAATGATTATTGAAAGATATACTGATGTAAAAGATTAGATAAAAAACGTTATCATTCCTTGTTCATACAAAAAAGGTAACAATTAAAAAAAAAAAAAAAAAATAGATTTTTTTGTTTTATCTAAAAATAAAAAGATATTGACCATGACTATCAGACTATTGTTCCTTTGCAAGACCTTGTGAGAAATATACTTTAGCTGAGCAAGTTGCACACTTTAGAATATTTATCAGTTATAATGAAAAAGAAAATTAAATTTAAGTTAGTTGCTTTTTGTCTTTTTTCTATTATTTAATTTTTTGAGAAATTCATACATCTTTTTACAATGATTTGAGTCAATAAAAAAATTCTAAAAAAAAAATAAATGTTAAATTGCAAATAACTACATATCATTATTTCTTAGCAAGTACCTAACATGTTGATTTATTTTATCAGAGTTAAAAACTATAATTCCCAATTTTCAATTTTCTTAATTTTTTGCAATGGTTAACTTTAATTCTTTATTCTTTGTTATAAGACAAAACGTCACAGCACAAAAGGTAGCTTTGTTGCTTACATTTGTTACCATGCAGATTCAAACTGTAATCTACTTATTTGATTATTTTGATTCCTTAGATTACTGCATTAGCAGTTTTTTGTTTAAGATAAAATGATGTTAAATTGAATTTTTAAGCATCTACTCTTAATGACAATATTTGATAACAAGTAATTTCTTTTTAAAATGTAAAATGAATGCTGTATGATGATTAAAAAATTTGTCATACTGAACTATTTTATATATATATACATTTATACATTAAGAATAAATGCTTTGATGTAAAAAGACTTGTCAATTTAAATAATATTGATATTAAAACAAGATTAGGCTTAAATTAGTTAATAAATGAAATCAATTCAAAAGAAGTAGACATATATTGTTAACATTCAAAACAAGGCAGTACTTCACTTTTCCAATTACCATGCCACCGAAGTTGTTGAAACATAGTCAATTCATATTTAAACCTTGAATTCCTTTGCTGTTGTCCAACATCATTGGGAAAATTGGTAAACCATGACTTTAATTGCTTAGTTAGTGCTTCACAATCAGAAAAAACTAAACTATTCTCATTATGCCTAACAAGTTCGGGTAAACTGAAAAGAAGACAGTTATTTTTAAAAATTCCAAATCAAATAATTTTACTTATTCCGTATAACATACCATTTAAAATTGTATGCACATACAGGCAAACCACAGCCAAACATATCAACAACCTTCATTGGTAAATCTAAACCGCTTGAGGATGTGTGCAGGCAGACACCTAAATCTGCACTTGCTAAAAATGTAATTTATTTTGATATTTAAACTGTTATTCTCATTTAAATACTTTCAAGTATGTCAATGATTCATACCTAATAACTTTGGATAATCTTCAGTTTCTAACCAAGGTGTAATTATTGTCACATGTTTCCAATTTTTTTTTTCTATTATAGCTTTATAAAAATCTTTTAAAGGGCCTTTGCCCGTTATCACACATATTAAATCTGGAAACTTAATATTTTTGCTAGTTTCACATTCAGTTTCATAATCTGTAAATTTAAATCAGCAATTTATACTAGATTTATGGGTTGAAAAAGTTAATAATAAATAAACATCATTTTAGTACCACTAAGTGCATCTAATAAAATAGAAAAGTCTTCATCTTCAGTCCAACTTGTACTTGACACTACTAAAGCAGGTCTGTCATTTCGCAATGCAACCTCTCCATTTGGTAATTGGGTTGTAAATGCTGTACAGTTCTCTTCAGTGCCTTTGAATATATCATAGTCTTTACTTAATTTGAGCAGCAATTCGTGCTTTTCTTCTATAGAAATTGGATGAAATTCTTCAGGTGGTCTATCATACAATACTTTTGCCCTACAAATCAATTGATTTATTACTCACTTGGAGACAAAAATAAAATTAATTTCATTAAGCATAACTAAAAAAATGAACCAACTGTATCTTCCATTTCTTTTCTAAATCCTCTTGCATCGCTTTGGTTACACAGAAATTGTGTCTAGCTTTAGCACCAAAAAATGACTCAATAAAAGTGGCTAATTTAACAAGACGATGATTTTGCCCTAGACTGAGGGCCATAATAGTGTGCGCATAATTATGCCAGTCAATTGCAAATTCCACTCTGCGAGCATAGCAGTAAAACCAACATACAGGAATGGTTGGTATCGCAGGAGGGTTTTGTATCAACAGAAAACTTGAATTACATTTAAAAAACAGCACATACGATAAATTCAAAGATTGCCAAACAACTTTAACAGCATACGAGAGTAATCTCGTCAACTCTGCAACATTGAGAACAGCATGTAAATAATGCCCATAAGAACCCTTTGAAAAAATAAGTAAAAAATACCTACGGTTGTTCAAATTCGGCGGATTACGTAGATAGTGAATCTTGACATTCGCGTGATCTTGCAGCTCTTGGAGCGGCGGCGAACCGGGGTAACCTACAATTTCGACAGCGTAGCCCTCTCTGGTGAAGGATGTCGCGTGGTACTGCATCCGGGGACTACGGCCGATGTCCCCTAGTACGACAATACACACGCTCTTTGTTTTTTCCCGTCGTTTGAACCATAGTGCCAGTAATAGACCCAAAATAAACGATATCCCGAACGAGTGCACCAAGAACTCCATGTCTATGATGCCACCGCTGTTCCCCTCCTCCATCGCGAACCAAACTGATCATATGTAGCTATAAGAGCTGCGTTGTGTTTATAGAGATTAGAGACACATCAGACATCTGACCCGGAGGGCCGCCCTGTTTACGTTCGCATCGCCTGCAGCAGTAAAGGCTGTCGCGCGCTCACGTGCATTTATTTTGGATTTTTTCGGATAATTTGTTGTTAATTTAAATAAGTTAAAAATTCTAAAGAGAAAAATTGATATTTAATACAAGTGAATGCACAACAGACCTGCAGCCGCTACGTCGACAAATCGTGTTTATTGTTAACAAAAACGCGGCAGATGAGCTCTGATAGGCTGGCGAAGAAAGCTAGGTTTCTGGACGCTGTCGGGTGAGGTTAGGTACAGTTCGATGGCGCCAAAAGTGTGTTCACGGATCGCTCGTATACTCTGTGAAGTGTGAGAGATCTTCGTGGCTGGCCAGCCTTAGTAACGTTATTTTTCAACTAAAAGTGTAAACAACGGTTGAAAAGCCACGACGAAAATGAAGGATATCACCCACTACTTTGCGGATCTGCCCAGAAACAGCGAGAGTGCTACAGTACCGACGAAAGAGGTTAGAGAGGATCACGCCAATATCGAGGAGACTGTGATTGTCGAGGAAGAGTCGAAGCCAAAGAAAAAACGTGGTAGAGTCAAGATCAAAATATCCAGGAAGTCAAAGGAGGGAGCGGTTTGTGACATCGTCGATAGTTCGACGGATTTGGTGGATAAAACACCCAGCCCCTTCCCACAGCCCAAGCGCCAACTCATAGAGACTAATGATGATACTCCGAAGAAGTCTTTGCTGCAGGATTCATCATCTCTTTCTGTCAGACTCAACAAGAAGATTAAGAAGAGTATGGATGAGGAGATGAAGAACCAGGCAAATGGAGTTGAGACTCGGACTAAAGCTTGCGACGACGTACCAAGTACTGAACAGGCTGCTGTTGATGACAAGACCAATGAAGAGAAAACTGTAAGTCTTTTGCATTAGTTTTGTATGAGAATGTTTTGAAAATGTGGTATGTAAATTATGCATTTACAGGGAGAAGATTTAGTGAAGAGAAAAAGGGGGAGACCGCGAAAGGATTACAAAGAAAAATTAATAGAGTTGGCTGAAAAAAAGGGGTATGCCAAAAGGAAGGCATTAGAGGAACAAGAAGCTGAAAAAATGGAGAGGATATTTGAAAAGAGGAAACAATATTTTACTGTGCAACCAAAAAATAATAATGCTGAAGTAACACAAAGCGATGAAAATAGTCCAAAAAACAGTGAGCCTGGTAGTGTTAAACGCCCAGGTAGTTTACTGAATTACTTCAGGTATGTAAAATTCATTTATTTGTGTTATGAAATACTTACTTATTATTTAATTTTAACAAATGTCTTTTAGTAAAGCCACACCTGAGCATCTCGAGAAAGAAAGACTTATGAAGGCAAAACTCACAGTAAAGGCAGAAGTTCATACACCTACAAATTCACCAATCTTTGTTACTCCTGCTTCTGACAAAAAGAAGAAGGGTTCTCCAAAAAAGAAAAAGTCAAGTGCTAAACAATTAGAACCAGAGTTTGATGAGATCCAATTGATACAAACGGAAACTATCGTGTTATCACCAAAAAATGAAAAACTCAAATCACCTATGTCACAGAACAAACCTAGATGGTCTATGAAAATTCAACTTCAGTCAAACAGCGAATCAACATCAGGTAAACTAAAAAACTTAATGTTTATTTTTGTATAAAATGCCTTTTAAAATGTTTCAAATGATGACAATCGAAGCTAAATAGTCTCCTGGACATTGTCTGGTTGACGGCAATGATTTTTGACACTTTGATCGCTGATTCTCAGTTCTTTTACATTTTAATAAGTTTTAAGCTATATCATAACATAATTAATGCTAAAAAGTGATTTTAGGTATGAAAGATGATGAGGAAATATATACTCCAACTGCTCTTTCTAAGGTACCGAGAGAAAATATGAAAAATAATAATAAAATTCCAAAAGTATTATTGCCTATAAAAAATAAAAAGTCAGATTCAAGTACTATTTCATTAGATAATCACAATAAAAATAGTAATGAAGAAAGATCGGATAAAAGTGAAAAAAAATATTCAATGATTGAGAAAGAAGAAAAATCAAATAAAAAAGAAAAAAAGAGTTCAATAAATGATAAGGAAGAGAAATCAAGAAATGGTGAAAAAAAAAATTCAATAAATGATAATATGGAGGAAAGATCAAATAAAATAGAAAGAAAAAAATCAATTAATAATAAAGAAGAAAAATCAAACAAAAGAGAAAGAAAAAATTCGATAAATAGTGAAGAAAACAATGTAAAGACTGATAAACAGAAGACTGTAATCAATGAAAAATTGAATAACTGTTCAACTGCTAAAAAATGTGAGACTCAAAATGAGAGCATTGAAATAGTAGAAGTGATTGAAGTAATAGAAGATGAAGCTCAAGTAGTAGAAGAGAATCCGTTAAAAAGAAAATCGAAAGAAAAACTTGCACCATTATTTACAAAACGAATAAAACCGTCCGCTGAAGTTATAGCTGCCCGGCGTTTATTTTTACAATCAGATATAAATGAGAACACTGATAGCAATGCAAAGAAGAAAACTCCACCTTTAGGTCCAAAAGTACTGCCATTTCCAAAAATAAGTCACGTTAATCAACTACAACCTGCAGATACAAATGGTGTTCTAGAACAAAAGTTCTTGTTAAAAAATAATGGAATTTCTCAAGCATTATTTGATTTCTCACTTATCAAAGATAAATCTGTATTAGACCGATCTATTCCAGTTTCTGAACACTTATTTGAATGTGTAAAGACAGACATTCAAACAGTTTTAGCTGAGATAGAGTCTTACTGTTCGGATGTACACTCTTTATGGAAATATGTATCTACATTCTCAAAGCCAGAAAACCCTAAGCCAGTGCCTAAAACAAGAAGACGAACATCTGAAAAAAAAAACTTAAGAAAATCATGTGATGCCTTAGATGAATTACTATACAGTCCATGGACCGATAAATATAAACCCAATACTACTACAGAAGTAGTTGGTAATGAAGAAGCAGCCATAAAATTGAAAGCTTGGTTGGATGGCTGGAAAGCTGAAAGAAATAGAGAAGATTACAGCAGTGGAGAAGAATTTTATAATTCAGACTGCAGTTTATCAAGCAATATTGAAAACCATCACGTTGCAATACTGATTGGACCACATGGTAGTGGGAAAACAGCAAGTGTGTATGCAGTTGCACATGAATTGGGTTACAAGTAAGCATATTATTAACAATATTATTTTAAAACATTATATATCAAGTATAAGTCATAACTATAATTTAATAAATAACATTTTAGAGTTTTAGAAGTAAATGCATCATCAAAAAGACCTGGGAAAAAAATACTTAAAGATTTTGAAGAGGCAACAAAATCACACAGGGTGAAAAAATCAACTTTGAAAGATGCTTTCGTGACAATGCCAAAAAAAGAAGAAACCAAAAAAATTTCACAAAACTCTCTTATTCTCTTTGAAGATGTAGACCTAATTTTTGAAGAGGATGAAGGATTTGTATCAGCAGCATTCCAATTGGCATCCAATACCAAACGACCGATTGTTATGACGCTTAGAGATACCTGTTCTTATCTTCCAAAATTGGCTCCACAACAATTCCGTATTAATTTCCAACCTGTCAGTGGAAAAAGGGTACCCACTTTATTACAACTTATTGCATTAGCAGAAACGGGGTGTAAACTTTCTCAAAATTGTGTCGATGTAAGCATGAGAATTAATATATATTTTAATTTTTATTTGCAATAGCTGTTGCAATACAAACACTTTATGTAATGCAAACATTTTTCAAATGTTACAGGCTCTTTGTCAGAGTGGGGATTTAAGACAAGGACTTTTACAGTTACAGTATCTTTTGATATCTGGTAAAGACCGAATTTCATCTACCTCTTTGGCTGTGAACAAATCGATATGGAAGGAGATAAAAGCAAACCTTTACAAACCGGCAATCAAGGCGGAAAAAAGTAAAAAAAAAAAGCAAACATCTGACGATAAAAATTTGTCTGACAAAGCTTTAGACAATTTAGTTACTAATTTAGATAGGTTTAGTACAATTTCGACGTTAATTGATATCCAAGACCCGACTTCAGAGTTGATCGATATAAAGTCTGAGCCAAGCATGTCCCTTTCGGAAAGCATGAATTCTTATTCTAGTTTAGAAAATACGAGTTTAGAAATAGGTAATTGGTTGAAAAACGCCGTAATAAAATCGGCCATTAATGACTCTAAAAAATCGAACAGTCAAATAGATTCGAGTAATCATTTACTCACTAAAAAGCAAATTAATCGTGATGTAGATTTAGCTCTGTCACAAATTGCTTCGAATACGACAGATCGACGTGCATTATCTGTGGACTATCTTTCGAGTATTAGAACTATATGCAGAGCCGAGGAGATCCGAAATAAATTAAATAGTAAAAGAGGAAATAGATTTTTTCACTATTTACAAAATTCAAGAATTGCGAGCGGGGCAGCAAGGTCTGGCAACATTTTATCTGCAGCATGTACAATGTTACACGATAAATCTTCTACTGCAGAGACTTGATTGTATGTTTGAGGGTTAGTTTTAGTTATTTCTGTTTTTAAGGTCAAATCTGTAAGATATGTAAGATATTATTTGATAGTTGTTTTTTTTTAAATAAAAAATTGTAAATTGTATTTATAAAAATCGATTTTAGATATACATACAGTAGATATAAGTTTATATATTTATAATTATATTGAACCAAAATCGATTTTCTTCTAAGGATTTTAGTTTGTCAATAACACGTTTGAAACGTATAAATAAAACAACCTTAGTTGGAAAATTCATATAAATTTCATTTATACTTATTCATAAAATTATATTCCTATTGTTATATAATATTTTGTACTAATCTTGTGTTATCATTGTAACTTTTAGTGCGTAAATATTACAACATTTTTCGTTGTGATTTGAAATTGGTGTACGCAATTCTAATGAAGGCATTGAGATGTATTGTATTTACTTATAAAATGTAAAAAATTTATAAATACCAATTTGAGTAGAAATTTTTTTATTTTGTCATTCTCTTTTGACATCTGTAAGGTCATTAAATTCATTTATGATCTTATATTAGAAACTTACGAGCCTTACGAACTTAGATCTTAATATGATGCAGTTTTCTGTTCAAATCTTCAAATTTCAAAATCTTCCGAATGAAAAAGTTTCCATACCGATGAGCAACTTTTGTATCTGCTATGTGAATCATGTCGTGATCAATATAAAAATCGAGCTGAAAAACGATAATAATTTGATTAATTAATAGTTTTGAACTTAATTTTATTACAAAAAGTTGAAAATACATACCTCAGATCCAGACTGGAACTTTCCATCTAATCCAGAAGCACCTTTAGTCCAAACGATGTTCTTCATCTTGTGCTTAAAGCAAAGAAGGTAAATTGTCAGCTTGGCAATCTCTGCCTTCAAATCTATCTCCAATTCTTCTTCAGTTTGTTGTGGATTGCTGATCATAAATGTTGCTAACTTGCTTAAGGGTAAAGTTGTGTAGAGCTTAAGGTACGAACGAATAGTTGGCAACATCTTTTGCTGTACAACTTCTTTCATGAAAACCGAAGCTTGGTGTTCAATGGCATCTCTAACATAATCCTCCTTAATAGCATTTGGATTGGGTGGATGCAAACACAAGAACTTGGGACATGCGTACAGGAAGCAAGCTTTGAATTCATCTAAACCACCACACTGCATAATGTACATCTTTTCGTAATATTTTTTCTCTTTGAGAGCTTGCTGCAAACCTTCATCAATGCACTGGGGATGTAATACTAAGCATATTGCCAACAAGTGATACATCTGATCCGTTTGTTTGTTGATTTGATCATTTTGATAACTTCTTGAGGTAAAAAGCTGCTTTGTGCGCTGTACATACAGTAAAATACCAGAGAATGTCCTGATAGCATCTGTGTATCTCCTCATCATCATGTAAGCAAATCCAACGTAGTATGCAGTAGAAATCTGACATCCTGGCACATGCGAGTATGCACTCTTCTTGTAAAGCTCAACATTCTCCAGGACCTGTCAATAAGCAATAAATGAATATGTTATAATAGAATGAAAACAAACAGCATTACAAAACAAAGAAATATGAACATACCTTAATTGCTTGATAATAATCACCAAGAAGAGAGTGGACACGAAGTAAACCAACAAGTGAAAAATATCCCATCATTTTATACAAAGAACGCCTTCCAAACTGTCCAGCAACCGAATCTGGATCTCCACCACTAGCAAACACTTCCAACTGACTCTTAATTTTTGACTTGTCAATCAAGTAATGCAAAACATTGAGTACACATAGAACATCCCAGACTTTGCTGCAGTTAGACAAGGTTTCAAGCTCCTCCTCGGTTTTCTGCGATACACTAGCTTTGTATTGAGTAAAGCTCTGGAACTGGTAAACAAACTCATCGATGAGCTCCCACAACCACTGGTCAGGCAACTCCAGAGATACAGGCTCATTCTCATCCAAGATATAGTTAAAAAGTTCGCAGTAATTGTAGAAAGACTGGATGCGCTGCTCCAAAGTAGGCGTCATGCAAGCATAGATATGCCTGTAGTACAGTTCCATGTACAGCGTAAGAAAGACATGATCACCATCAACAATATGATTTATTTGCTGATCTGAAGGCCAGGGTATTTTTTCAAAGTACTGATCCGAAAGCTTAGGAAACGTGTTTTCATACAAGTTTTGGATCTCAAAAATCATGCCTTCCTTAATGTACTTTCTCAATAGTACCAGGAACTTTTTGACCACTTCAGGCATCTGACGGGACGAGTACCTGCCATACCCCTCGAGATGCTCCTCTGGCTGACCATAGTCGTCGTATACATAGTCCTAAAACAAATATTTCCAGTTATTATTGCAGCAAATCTATATTGAAAGAATGCAAATAAACGCCATGTAAAGGGAAATATAATTACCGTATCACCGTAGTCGTCGGAATACATTTTTACAGCTTTGGCATGCGTTTGTGTAAAAAAATAACCTCAAACGCTACGCACGCCGGAAACCAAAAGGAGAGGGCTCGGCCGCAAAAGAGCAGCCAGCAAGTCGAGCAACGCGAGCTACGACGACACCTTGCTATATAGATATACATCATATATGGAGCCTATATGCGGGGCTGTTTTCATGGCGGCGATTATTTGCCAATTCGTATTATAGCGAATAAACGCGCGCGCCAAGTTCGAAAATCAATCAACTTACTTAAGAACTGGATAATTTCTACAAATTTTTAATAAAATACGTGATGCTTATGTATACATCTTATAATTACTACTATAGCTAGTCACTGATGGTGTCTACCGCCAGAATGACGGTAACTTTCATCGTCACAATTTTAACAGCGTATACCTATATGTATCGTTATCAGTGATCTAACGACTAACACCCCTAAACGTATATAATCGTTGCCAACCATAAATTAGTAGTAGTAGCAATTGTTATTATAAGATATTTATTATTTATAAGTTTAATTTTTTTATTAAAAATTAATTGAAGTAATCGACGTAAGTTAATCGATTTTTGAACTTGGCGCGCACGTTTATTCGCTTATGGAACCGTGTTGATTTTTCAACTAAATACTTAAGTATATAGGTACGCAATAAAATACTTTATTGCAATCAAGATAGGTGCCATTTATTAGCACTCTGTGCAATTCTAAAGAAGCTTTATTTACCAAGATATCGAAATTGCAATATTAGTAAATCGGTGACGATTTACTTTTTGATTTTTCATAAAAAAAAAATGGAGGGTGGGCAATCAGGACTACGAGTGTAATGGTAATGCGCTATTAAAAATACGTTGACTAGTATTTTTTTTATACCAAAATATGTGATCATGCAGGCTGGAGTGGGGGAGGGGGCCTGAAAGCGTAAACAAAGGTGCGCGAGAGAAAGAGAGTGCGCTGCGCGCGATGATGTAAAGAAGTCCAATTTTTAAGTGGTCGAAGTGTCGTGGAGCGAAAGAGAAAGGGTGAAACAAGCGAGGAGAAAAGAGAGAGATAGCAACAGCGCAAGCAAGCAGCCCGCAGCGCAGCGCGAGGCCGCGAGTGCGAGAGATCTGGCAACAGGGTGACACAGTCGACTACTCCAAAAGCGAAACTCGCGGCAGCAGCAGCGGCGGCGGCCAAAGCCCGTCGTCCCCGTCCGTGTGTACTTGCTGCGTGTGTCATCGCGACGAACGCACAACACAACAGGAACAGCCGCGGCTGCAGCCACACTCTGCCCAGTGCAGAGAGAAAGAGAAAGACAGACAGCTGTATGCGCATACACACACAAGCTTCTCTGTCTCTCTCTCTCTCTCTCTCTCTTCCTCTGTCTCTCTCTCTCTCTCTCTCTTCCTCTGCTCGACTCGAAGACTCGAACAGCAGCGACAGCAGCGCCAGCAGCGCCACCTTCGTCCTCGTTCCTCTCGTCCCGCATAGCTGCTGCTGCAGCGAGCGAGAGCCATCAGCAGGCAGCAGCCTCGAGTGTGTCGACGAGAGAGAAGGAGTTGCAGGCCCCAGGGCAGCCGCACACCACATCCTCCTCCAACTGCCGACGACGACGACGAGCAGAGCAGCCCGAGTGAAGGGAGCCCGAGAGCCCGAGGTACACGCAGAGAGAGCCGCAAGCCCGAGACGCGCCAGAGCGGCCCGCGAAGAGAGCAGCGCGAGCGAGTCCACGATGGAGCTCTAGGCCCCCCCTCGCGGCCTCGCCTAACCACGACGAGCCAAGCTCCCGTTGCTGCCACTGCAGGCCCCCAAGCCGAAGCAGCGAGCGCAGCCGAGCTACCTCGAGCAGCACCAGCACCGCCCGGACTCACCAGCCCTGCAGCCCGACCGACGATGGAGCTGCGCGTCGGCAACAAGTACCGGCTTGGCCGCAAGATCGGCAGCGGCTCCTTCGGCGACATTTACCTAGGTGAGAGCAGCTCCCACGCCGTTCGTTCTCCCTTTTTTTAGCGCGCGATTTTCCCTTATCTCCCACTACCCTCTACTCTTCTGCCTTTCCAGGAACCAACATCTCCACTGGTGAGGAAGTCGCCATCAAGCTGGAATGCATCAAGACCAGGCATCCCCAGCTCCACATCGAGTCCAGGTTCTACCAGATGATGAAGTGTGGAGGTGAGTTGACCGTCTGTCTGCGCCTCGTGCTGCCTATTCACCAGTGTACTAATGTTGCTTTGTCTCTGTGCAGTTGGCATACCCATGATAAAATGGTGCGGAACAGAGGGTGACTACAATGTAATGGTGATGGAACTCCTGGGTCCGTCGCTGGAGGATCTGTTCAACTTCTGTTCTCGGCGCTTCTCCCTTAAGACTGTTCTGCTGCTCGCCGATCAGCTGGTAAGTTGGCTTTTTCTTTTCAATGTTCTCTCTGAGCATGTCTTCTGTGTGTATGCTTTGGGCAATGAGTGCTTTGAAAAACAGTGAAGCTTTGGAGCAGGTGTAATTTTATAACACTGTTTGCTCCACTTGCAGTAGTTTCCAAGTGGGTCATACTACTGCTTTTGCTTTTTATTGTTTTTGGGGAAAATGCTAGAAGTGGCTTTTGACAATCCAAAGCATTTTTTGTTTCTCCAGCTCCAATCAGTACATTAATCATCATTTCACTACGGGTCTTTATCAGCTTCAATGATACTATTTATTCGAGTTTAACTGTTGATATTATACTCGGCTTTCTTACTGTGTGGCGAGGTTGTTGGCAATTCAAGACACTTGCGTGATATACGAGTCACGGTGATTCATAATATTTTTTATTTAACAATTTGGACATGCTGATGGAATCATTGAATAATACATATCAATAAAAAGTGACTTGTTCATTCACACTCACAGTTCACATAACTTTACCCATACTCCTTTTTGTGTTCATTACAAACTTTTGCCTATACATAATTGTGTTGCAATTGTGAAGGCATATAATCATGCATTTCAGGTAGAGTATGAAAATAATAATTCTATTTTTACCTCTCAAAAGCTCATTTATATAAACACAACCACACAATGTTTGTTATTTGAAAACTGTACTTTAACTTATTATCTCCAATTACCACAGTTATTGACCTCAAAAGATGCGTCATGACAGCATATATAAGTCATATCTAAGAGCGGACATTATAGATACAAACATTTTTGTGCTCATTTGATCATTAACATTTTAAATTGAATGTTGCTTCTTTGAAATTTATCACCACGCTAACCATTCCCTTTGCCAACACATTTTCTCAGTTCTAAGACTTTGTTTGTTTTGTAGTTAAGTAGAACAGACTACATACATAGTCGGAATTTCATCCATCGGGATATCAAACCAGACAACTTCCTGATGGGGCTGGGAAAGAAAGGCAATCTTGTGTACATTATAGACTTTGGACTGGCGAAAAAATATCGCGATGGGCGAACCAACAAGCACATACCTTACCGGGAAAATAAAAATCTTACCGGTACAGCGAGGTAAAATAAGCATTTTATTTTTTGGCAATTATACTGTGATGTCTACAGTCGATGTTCTTGATGAGACTAACATAACACTCGCGGTATGTCGACAGATATGCAAGCGTAAACACACATCTTGGAGTTGAACAGTCGCGAAGAGACGATCTTGAGTCGCTAGGATACGTACTTATGTACTTCAACCGAGGTAGTCTCCCGTGGCAAGGTCTGAAAGCAGTGACCAAGAGGCAAAAGTACGAGCGTATCTCGGAAAAGAAAATGTCCACTCCTATCGAGGAGCTGTGCAAAGGCTATCCAAGTAAGACAACTATTAGCAATAATTGACTGAAAAAAATAAACGAGCATTAAAATACGAAAATGATTACAGTGGAGTTCGCGACATACCTCAAGTACTGCAAAGAACTGCGGTTCGAGCAGAAGCCCGACTACACTTACCTGCGACACATGTTCCGGACCCTATTCCACAATCAGGGTTTCACGTACGACTACGTGTTCGACTGGAACATGCTGAAGTTTGGTAACGCGAGGCAGCCAGCCCTGCCGTCGGCGCAACAGGCGGCGGCGCACTCACAGCCGACCAACAACCCGGCGACGCAACCCTCGGGGACCAACAACGATCAGGAGCACCGATCGAGGTCAGTATTGCATCTCGCCTCGCGGTAAATCTGCTCGAGAGTGAGTGAGAGGTAGAGAAAACGGAAGAGAGAGCTTGAGTGAGTGCCAGGCCAAGAGCGAAAGATACAAGAGAAAGAGTAAGCGAACGAGTGAGCAAAAGATAGAGAAAGTGTGTGCGCGTGTGTGGAGCTTTTCTCGATGCGCCTCAGATCTTGATGATGCAATAAAATCAGCAGGAAAGCCACGACGAGCGTTCCCTGCAACGAACGTCCCTTGCGTGTTTATAAATAGTTTGGTCATCTTATTGCCATGAGCGCACTCTATTCTCGGCGGCCTGGGTCAATGAATCGGCCGAATGAAAATGCCGGCGCGTTTATAGAAGCTAGAAAGTAATGTGCCAATAGTGAGATGAGTATCTTCCAACACATTTTGTTCTTTTAGCTTTGTTTCTTTATCACTAAACACTGTATTTCAATGGAGAGGACCGACGGTTTGATTTCCCACCCGGGACACTTACACGAATTTTACCATGTCCTACGACTGACTGAGCATTATTTCGCTATAAAAAAATCTTCGCTTCTTGTTTTCATCATACTTGACTTAATCTTTTATTCTATCCTTTTCTTTCCAACAATTTTTTTATTTTTCGCTGCATTTGTATACACAAACTAATTCGAGTTTTAAGATTACACTATACATGTTTTATCTTATGTTCTATATGTTTTCCGACTGAAGAATTGTAGTATATAGAAATAATTAAGCTAACGATTTTGTCATAACATCATTAACATGAATACCGTTGATTTCGTACTATTAACTAATTTACCTAGTTGTTTTTACTTGAAGCATAGACAAGCCGCGTTTCACAAATTGTGTGTATTGTAACAAAGCGTTTAAGGAGATAAAGATAAAAAGATTGTTTATACCAGAAAAGCATTTTTCATTTTTTTCATGCATTTTTTCACCTACAGGATGAACTGTCTCGAACCCACGGGGATGCAATCCGCCTTTTACTGTTTTGTTTATACCTCTTTTATAAAAAATATACTCCTTTATCATCACCACCATCATCATCATCGACGACGACGACGAATACATGCCCTTTGAGTTTTTCGAATTACGTCTCGCGGTTTGAAAAATAGAAACAAGCAACTTTCCCACGATTTTATTAATCATCATCGAGCTCACACGCGCGCGCGCATGATAGCGCATTCTTTACTATTGCTGCATATAGTCTGTAAGCAAAAGAGAAAATAAAAAATATAAAAAAAAGAGAGAAATGATAAAAATTAAAATGAGAGAGCAAGAGCGTAAGTGAGCTGACCTCGCAAGTTTCAGGCCGTACACGCGCCAGTGCCTGGCGAACGCATCAGGAGCCGGAGTCGTCTCGACGACGGTGGTCGGCAGCTCGGGCCGCAGACAACAGAACAAGTTCGACAGCATAGAGGCGCGCGCCGAGCAGATCGACAATCAGGACAAAGGCGAGCTCCAAGGTAAAATACTACCACACTTGTACGACCAAGAGTTGCAGCCGCAGCCGCAGTCGCCGCAGCAGCATCCGACCGTTGTAAACGCTGGTGGTGAGCCGGGGGCCGCCGCAGCCGCAGCCACATCGCACACAGCAGCAGCAGCAGCTGCCCCCGGCTCGTGCCAGTGTAGCGCGTGCAAGTCCGCCGACGTGCGCAGCCTCTATCTCGCGAGCCTCGGGCTGGGCAGCCACCGCGAGCAGCCACCGCCACCTAACGTTACTAGCGCGAGCGCGAGCGTATCCCAACAGCAGCACCCGGGAGCCTCCTGTCAGTTTAGCACCTTCAAGTCCGCCGGTCGCTCCCTCTACCTAACGAGCCTGGGCCAGCAGCAGCAGCACCGCGAATACGGTCCGAGTCGCGGAGCCGGCGACGAGCGCTATCAGGAGCAGCAGCAGCAACAGCAGGTCAGGCCGGCCGATCCGGAGCCCCGCCAGCACGACAAGCAGAGTTATTTTTTTCATGGGCATAAAACTGAGAAAGAGCTAGACCGCGAACTGCTCGGTCTCGGTCTCGACGAAACCAGGGAACCCAAGAGGGATGAACCCGGCGCCTCAGCTACCTTGCCCGCGCCCTCCAGCAGCACCATGAACTGCTTTAGTAGCCAGACTCTGGATGGAAGCTCGAGACGTCAACCGAGGCCACGTTCTGGTAACGTCGAGTTCACCGAGAAGGAGGGCGAGATCTTTCGCAAGAGTAGCAGCGAGCTTCTGCAGGAGGCCTCGCAACTCAGACGTCGCAACCTCTCATTCCGCAGCAAGGAGAAGAGCCATCGCAGTCTAGAATCTCTGGCTGAGAAGAGCTGTCTCCCTGGACTACCTCCACCCCCAGCCGCGGATGCTCGTAGTCTTGATCTACTGCCGGATGAGCGACCGCCAAGACTAGTGCCGTTCCACGCCAAACATCAGAGCCTGGACTCGAGCGCTGGCCATAAGGCTGGCAAGAGCAGCGGAGCGCGACCCAGCATTTTTCAGAGGATCGGGCGTAGCCTCAATTTTTTAGCCAAAGACCGCAACCGGAGCCAGCAGCAGCTCCCGAAGCGCGACGAGGGAGGACAACAGCTGCGCCAAGCACCGAGCACCACTAGGAAGGAGCTTGATTTTTTTGGCAAAACCTCGAGCCAGGCTGAGGGGCTCGAGCAGATGCCTTGCCTACAACGCGAGCCCAGCTTCACCGCCACCACGAACAGCGGCGGCAACAAGGACAGCCTCGAAATCGGTTACTCCATCAGCCAACTCGGTAGACTCCAGAAGCAACAACAACATCAACAGATCCTGACGGAGAAGAACCAGCCGGAAGACTGCGGAGAGAGCTGGGAGCGTTGCCTCGGCTGGATCAAGAAGGTCGACCTCGATGCGCTGAGCCACAGCACCAACTCAAGCGACTCGCTCGGCCACTCTAAGCCCCAGGGCAAGCTCGACATCATTAAGGGCATATTGCTCGACATCTTTGTTTGCATCTGCATCTGAGCAACAACCACTGCCGCGGTCTCGCTCCCCCGACCTGCTGCAGACGGGCGTGTGCTGTTTGTTCTTCTCTCTGCGCCCGCGAGGAGGAGAGCGAGCCCGGAGATATATTTTACCGTACACCTCTTGATCACCAACCGTTTTGTGATGTCCCAACTAAGGCTACACAGTCCGACTAACTCTAATCATTTACGCCGCTATACAATTAATTACGTTAAAGTTATACACACTATGATTTTTTAGTTTCACGATTAGTTATTAGATGATAATGATGGTTTTCATATCCTGCGTTGGCGGTTAGTTTTAATACTTTTTACGTGTCATTGTTACGTCTGCGTGAGGCTCGCGACTCGTCATCCGTCGTCGTACACTCTTATGTTTGCGATGCGCTGAAAAGGATAACCCAAATGTGGGCAGAACGCGCGAGAGGAGACGCCTCGCTTGCTGTTTGTTTTCGCGCTTTGAAGAAAGGATTTATTACCTCTGCGTCGTCCATCTCGCGTGTCTTGTTCGCAGATATGCACTTGGCTTAGATCTTTAATTGATCAGCGAGGCAAATGGCTGTAGCGGAGAGTACTTCCGAAAGAAACTTTTACCGGAGGGGCACGTCGGCGATGCGTTTTTGTTCATGAGTCTGGATTTTTTTAAGTTGAACTTCTGAACGCGACACTACTACTCAGTCAATTATATATCTACCGTGTAGCTCTTAAATCGAATATTACAGACTGACTGTAAACCATGATAGACTGATGAACGCGAGGACAATGCAACTTTTATCCCAGTTTTATTTTAACGCTTCTTTTTTACTACGATATATTTAATTATTTCGCACGGTCGCTTTTAGATAAATATGACATCGATCTCATTAATTGGTTTGTTATTTTTAAAATCGATTTTAATTGTCAAAAAGAGTTGTGAATGTAAATTCGTTAGTGTATACCTTATTTTTGTGGTTTAGAAGCACATAATGTTGCAAAGAAAATATTCGCTCACTCGAATTTTTTTTCTATCGTCATTTGCACGAGTTCGAATCAGGCAAGAGCTGGTCATAGCAGCCAACGCTAATGTATTATTATTACTACTTAATTATTCGTTTGATAATATTTTAAATTTATTTGTCTTGACGAAAACAACTAACATTTCTCTCCAAGTTTATACGGCTTCTTTCACGATCATCTCTTGCATCAGTTTTGACAATCACATCATCAACCGTATGCGCTCCATTGATCAGTCGTTCGCACATAAACCGAACCGAGCTCTTTAAACCTCTCGTTCACCAGTGATTTTTCTCGTGAATCAGGGTTCGTTTGTTATTCGCTCGAGCCTTGATTTCTGTGTTCTTTGTGGATGTACAGAGGAGAAAAAAACTACATTTGCCTACAAAAGAGTGTGTGTGTATGTGTTTGTGTATATATATGTATGTGTATGCGAGATAGAGATAGAGAGAAAAAGAGAAAAAGATAGAGGTAAATCGAACGCGCGAGCCGAGAGAGGCAACGCGTACGAAGAGAAATCACACGCGATATATTGCGAAACGAGGATAAACGAGACGCACGAGGTGGCGTTCAATTTTTACCAAAGTTTAGATAGAGACACAATAGTCCACGCATGCTTCATTTCATCCAAGACTTATTTTGGTTTCTCTTTGAGCTATTGTCATCTCGCTCGAGCTCACGCATACCCTTCGAGAACTGAATGAGTCTGGTCGAAGGCTGGACGCCCATTTCGAACGAGCGCTTACACGCGCGTCCTTTCGTTTCATCACACTACTTTTTAAGATAAGAATCATGTGTCATATCGAACGACTAACGTTCTATGTAGGGGTAAGATTTAACCTTAGAGATTTATATGACACGTATACCGTTATACACCGAATATTTTTGTATAAGTCTTAACGATAACTATAACTACTACTACTACTACTACTAATAATAATAATAATAATAATAATAATAATAATAACAATGGAGAGGAGGCCATGGTGCTGCTGCGCTCGTTCGAAACGTCGCGCGTTCGGACAGAGGAGAAACTTGTAACACTTCAGGGTTGGCTTGTGTTATGGTCTATTGTCGTCGTCAATTCTAAAGACTATCATCGTGACCTGTTCGCCTCTTACGTACGCGTATTATTACGCTATTATTTTGTTTTTCTTTATTTTGTTTTTAATTTTTTTTTCATTTATTCAATTTTTCCTTCACTTAACTTTACAGTTATTTTAATAATTTTCTCCTCCCTCCGATTATGCATTCTTCTTTGTGCCACTCACACACGTCTATTGTAATCACGTAAACAAATATAGCCTGTTCTATATAATGATGCTGAGAAGAAAGTAGAAATAAATGTTTTTCCATTCAAGGACTGGCCTATTTTTTATTTATTCACACCACTCGTTTTAATGCACTTTCGGGATCCCGAAGCATATCAAAATTTTCTCTCTCACTTGGCTTGAATGGAAAAACCCTCGCGATTGAGTATAAGGCCTAGCCGGTTCCTTCGAAATTCCATTTTGTACATTTATTTGCTTCGCAGTATTGTTATCCTTATTTAATTTTGTTTATTTTTTTACCTTTATCATAGGTGTTATCGTGCACATATGTGAAAGGTGTTATATTATACGTTGCCGGTAAACATTGGTTTAATCTTGGACGAACCGGAGGCCTATTTGTTTTTCATTGTTACTGTTTACATTTGTACTGAATTTTGCTGTTAAATTATTGCTGTGTCAAAATCTATAAAGCATCGCATATATTTGTACATTTGTCTCATACATGGCACCTCATTTTTTGCATTAACATTCATACTGTCCAGCTTATTCGGTTACGACTTCTATTTGCATTTTTCGTTAATTTTTCCATTTCAATGGCCAAGCGTGAAAGATCGTCCTTGCCGTCGTCCTCACACTGTAAGATTTGTTGAAAGAGACTGATTTTATCTGTAAAATGATTCAATCGCTCTTGATGAAATGAGTTCTCAATGCAACTGTTTAATTTTCTTGCAAACTTACATACATGTCTTGAATAATAATCAAATAATAATAATTTCTTGAATAATACATTGAATAATAATAATCTTGTGTTTTGGGACGACGAGACAATAAATTAATTTTAATTTTGTTTTCGTTTGAAAAAAGTGAAAGTTAAATTTTTGGACTTAGAATATACATCAAGTTAATCATACATTTGTAATGTCAGCAACGGAAGCTCGTTACACGCTAGTGCCAACATTATTGCATTTTTTAAGTGGTGTGGGGTAAATCATGGTGGGTATTATATACAACGTATTTTCAGCACTGTCTTTATATTCTTTTGAGTGTCCTTAGTAATCTCTCTTTTTATTTTTCCTTTCTTTTTGTTACATATTTTGTTACATATTCTTTTTTCATTCATCATCAAAATACTGTGTCTACTAAATGGTTTTTAAATATGTTGTGCTTTGAATTGTACTTTCTCTTGAGTAAAAAGCGAATTCGTTAGTATAATGTGAGCAAAACTTCAATACATGTTTAAAATTCACACACAAATATATCTAATCGCCATAAATGCTTTCAGTGACTCTTCCTCTTTCCGAAAACTTCTGTGAAAACATCGAAATTGGGTATTTTATTGGCTGTTGTAAAAAAGTTTCAGACTATTGTACACGTAGAGAGAAATTTTGCTGTTTATTTTTCAGTATTGTGCATCGTAGATCATGTAAAATTTTATGACTGTTTTACACCTTGAGAGAGCTTTAATAACAAACTGTATCATTAGACGTTCTTAAGTGTATGTATTCTACTGTGTTTTGTGTCGTAAGGCGATGCGTTGATCTACTACTTCATAACAAAATTTCTCTGCCACGAGATTAACGTATCAAATTGTACACGCTGCCGTGACTTTTAAAAACTAATCGCTAAGAAGTACACTTATACGAACAGGTACAAACGTTGCGATTTCAAAATACCCAATTGCTTTATATACACTAATTATTAACCTAACGTAAAGGTATTCTTACTGACTTATCTGAAACAATTAGCACACGCAACGATAGCGCATAATTATATGGCAAAAGGCGTATAAGGATAATTCAGCGAGGAAATCTTTCGTCGACCAGAGTAAAACAAAAAAAAAAAAAAAAAGTGTGCGCTCTCTTTTTTCCGTTTAATGCCTCTTGGCATGCAACAAACGAAGCGAGCGAGCCCTGTCTATCGTCGTCTCACACGAATTTTCTGATGATGTCTTTCAGTGCCGGGCGCAGTCGGCCAGGAGCGAAGGGTCAGCGTCAGACTGACGCATCGCGGTAACGCAGCGGCAGCCGCCGGTGAAATTCCACCCAAGTCCAAGTGAGTTGCTTATACCTAATTACCTTCACAACACGCAATGAGCAGAATAGTGCTCCGCGAACACTCTTTTCTCACACTGCACTGGTCGCTAATTAGCCCAAGCTCTCGTCTGTTTAAGGTATCGCGAGGTGATATTCCTTTAAACGATAGATGTGTTTTCAAGGATTATAACTGACTTTCCCAACATAATCGTTTGAATAAACTTGATTTAAATGCGCCTTAAGTAGACGAAGCTTTAGTTTTCAAGTTCGATACTCGTGCCTATATATGTGTCTTCTTTAATTACTTATTTCAAACTGAGTGAGTATTTTTGCACGAGCATCGAACTTTTTCATCAAGTCAGTATCAATTTATTCATATTTGTTACGTTTCATCACTATGCTTACTAAGATAATTCATCACCATATTATTAGGTTACTAGTCGTAGTTTGTAAAAAGAATAACCGTTAAAATTCAAAGATACGAGAAACGGTCTGAAAGATAATGATAGTTTATGGTGTTGGTGTAAGTTTGTTTATGATGTGAATGAGAAAAGTTTTCGTTCTAACTTTAAAACGTGTGAAAGTGACATAAGAAAAGTAAACGAAATCCGCAGTGAATAGTTAGTGTGTACAACACTTATATCTGCTTCTATAGTCAATTCACTTATTTTTCAACAAATTAAAATATTTAAACTTGGGATTTTCCTAGAAGTATGTGTCTCCTAGTCAGTTATAATCAGTAAATTTTACGTAACTGTTCACTTTTGCACAACAAGATTAAAGTAGACAGAACAACACTCGCAGCTATTGCAGTGTATAGCCTTAGTACACAAGAAAATATTTATCTTAAAATTCTTAAATTGACGTTGAACACTTGCAATAGCTGCTCAGCTTAGTGAATCTGGATTTTTAAATAGATATTAGATACAATATACATATATACCGTGGCATAGTTATCCTCGATTCTCCTCCACGCGGTGCACGGATTTGTAAATATTGCTTTCCAATATTTACGAATTGGGTACATGTTCTTTGCGTTTTCTGGCTGCTTGTAAGGTGTTTCTACTTTCATTCGAGTGTTCTATTGAAGTTCTTGTAAATTTTATTCGAGAAGAAGAAGAAAGCTTTATCATATTGTCATGTAAAGTTGTGAATATAGCCTTCAATAGAATACCCTCTATATTGGAAACTGTTGTGGCATCGTTGATATTATACATTCTCGGTCAAGTTGATCTAACAGTATCCATGTGATTGTAAATTAATTATATCAGTGAATATTGCTTAATAATAAAGGGAGACGCGTCATTCTTTTCATAACCCGATTTACAATACGTATGCTCATTAACAACGATATACGTAATTCTCGTGCATGTGCACACGGTTATGTTAGAATACTTCTCAAATCGAATTCTTGTCCAATCTATATAAAACAATAGTAATTAATTATTTGCTTTGAAGCTAACAGTCGCGAGGAAATTTTTTGATAATTCAAAGCAAACATAGAGTCAGTTCGTCACTGGCATTACTTTGTGCATGCAAGGTTGCTGCTTACGGTGTTACCGATAAATTCCCCGCCGGGATTTGGTTCTTTGCTTTATTGTCTCTATCTCACACTTGTATTTTTTCTAAAAAGTCTTTTTCTCTCTTCAATAAATAACTATGTAAAAGGTGTAATCTGTCTCATATACGCTGGTCAACACTTTAACTCTTATTTCTTTCTTTCTTTTTATTTTTATTAACAAAACAAAAAAATCTCCCTCTGCGTCTCCATCCAAGGAAGGAAGTGCAAGAGAGCGAGAACATTTTTGTCAATTAAAAAAAACTTTTTGTGTGTTTTTCCGTTGATTTTTCAGGTAGGCCGAAATCTAACGGGCTAAAGTAGGCACGCGCACTCGCCGCGTGCTAGCTATCGCAAAATCACACATACACGCACGACGTGCAAAACCGACGTGAGAGAGAAAGAGGGCAGAGATTATGAAAAAAGAAAACGAAATTGTGTGTAGGCAAACAGGCGTACATAGAGCGAGAATCACGTGTTCCTGTGCCACGGTATAGACAGAGAAAGAGAGAGTGAGAAAGAAAGAGGGAGAGAGCTGGGATGTCTTTCACAGATGTGTGCTTGTGCAGCCAAAAGGAGTGAACCTCCTCGATTCTGCCTTCTCGTATGCCCGGGGCGCGCGCGCGTGTGCAATTTTCTTTTTTTTTACGTGTGACTTACTCCGCGCAGTCGATAGACTATGAACTATATGTAATTGTATAAAACAAATTCTGAGCCGAGAGTGTGCAAAGGCTCGTTCTTTTTTTATTCCTCTTTGTGTACGTTTATCGATTTTTTTTAAGAGTAATCTTTTTTTTCTTGTTACAAGTATAAGGATGTACCTATACGGTTTAAGGCTAGATTCGTAGAGTATGTAAAAATTGAAAAAAAGAACTTTTTTATTTATAAACTTAACTATATGTTAACGACTCGGCTACGGAGACTGCCTGTAATAATGAAGTGCTTATGATTATTATTATTATTATTATTATTATTATTATTATTATTATTATAATACTTCTCATCACGAATTAATTGATAAGTCTTCTTCTAACGATGCGTTCTATTAGTGAATATGAGTAGATAATTGATTGTACGGTAATCATTTCCCGCGAGCATATCCCAAGTAATGATCTAGTTTTAATAGCCCAGCATACCATTGACGATCTTTCGTATATTTTCTTCTTTTTATATATTCGACATGATCGAATATAGAGAGCTTTTATATAGGACTCGTGAAATGTGCAAAGTGGGCAGTGTCGAGTGGGAAGAGAATATGATTCTTAGGATATAAGAGCTCAATTGATACCGTTCAATGTGCAGTTGAAATCTGACATTTGGCGAAAAATTGATTTTTTTTCTTATTGACCGGGTCTGTGGATGCTATTTTTAGTCTGCATGGGAAAGACTAATTCTTTAAAAGTATAGCATAAATTATTAATTACAATTTTTACTTTGTTATATATATATATGTATATTATACAATATTAGAATCAAGTGTAAACAATACAAGGAGACAATAATTTCTAAGCTTGATTGCTGCACTGAAATAAAGGCTTCTCCTATTCATTGATTTTTTATTTTCGGTTTTGTGTGTGTATACATATATTATACATGACTAGTTGATCGAGTTACTTACTATTAAAGTGTAATCGTAAGTGCAATTGCTGAGTAAACTCATTTTACACGCGAGTGAATAACACCAATTAAAATTGAGAAAACCCAAATAGCATCTGGACGTCGTATATAAGAAATGTAGAATAAAGGAGACGCGCGCGGCAAAGTGTAAAATTTTTCGAGCAGATTGTCAGATTGACGACTCCTCGGTGGCGCGCTAATGTCGCTATTTTCTGTGTCTTTTGTTTTGGAAGCGCCAATGCGACGGCAATGGTAGTACCCACCCTGGCGGCCAGGCGGGCAAGCGTTCAGCACAACAAGTAAGCCAGCAGCAGCAGCCCCAACAGCAGCAGAATCAGCAGGGAAATAATCGATACGGCCGCAAGTAAAGAGGGAGAGAAACATACACACAGGCGGAGAGAGAGAAGAGAGCGAGGGAGCAAAGGACACTCGAGTCATAATACTAAAAAGCTCCTCGCTAGCTCGACCGGACGGACAGTGCCCCGACAGTGCGACTCTTTAACTAGCACGCCTACGGAAAGATATCCATATACATATGAATATAAATATAAATTTATGAATATAAATATATAAATAGTTAGGTGATAAAAAAAAATACGGATAGGGCAGTTCTGCTGAGAGAACAGCGTGTATACCGCTTCGATGATGAAATTTAACGAATTGAATTTAAGAACAAAAACAAGGAATCACTGTACATGCGGCGCGAACCAGCGATTACTCTGCTCCTCGGCTCTGGCTATCTCGCGTCCTCCCCCCCCCCCCCCCCGTTTTAACTCTTCTTTTTTATACGAGAAACAAAAACTAATACAAGAAAATTATTGTGTAAAACGATTCAGCTGGCGAGGCATCGCTTGGTGCACGTGTGTGTATCTTGAGGAAGAGAGCCGGTAAGGTGAGCGAGTGGCTGGAACTGCCTGCGTGCATACATATTATACGTGTGACTGAAATCGCGTGAACGAAGGGAACGATGTCTAAGTATATGTATGAGCAAAAGAATGAACAAACGAGAGCGAGAGAATGGGGCGAATGCCTCGGCGATGCCGCTGGAAAATTCTTGTAGAAACGGCGACGCGCGCGACTAGCGACATCAGCGATTATAGCGGGAGAAATTCCTCCGTCTTTTTATAGATTTTTACGCGCTTCCAAATGATACATTTCGAAAAAACGAGAGTGAGAGTCAAGGATGTAAGTCTAGGCTTTTCGAGTAAAAAGAGAGAGCGGCAGAAGCTATGTATAATTTTTTTCCGAGTGTACACATACCGAACCTGAGCGCAAATGAAAACAAAATGATAACTATTGTATAAAACAAAACAAAATGAAATGAATTAAAAGTACTGAGAAAGAGGAGTAAAACTATATGCGAAGAAAGAGAGCTACCCTATATATACTTATACGTACGCGTTTCGACGAGAATTTTTCGCTTATACGTGGTTTACAAGCGCGCGCTTCAGCTGTTAATATAATCGCATTTCATTGCTCCCGCAGCTAGCGCTCGTGCAAAGGAACGATGAGAAAAAGGTGAAAAAAAATACAAATCATTGTGAAAAACATATTAAGAACCATACATACACATACACAGACACACACACACACACACACACACACACACACACACAAAAGTCCCCGTACGCGTGGTCGTGAGATTTTATATTAACTGTGTCGCATACAGATGGGATAGCCCAGCAGCATACAGATGGGATAGATAGACAAATGCTTAACTTTACGAAGCAGTCGAACGAAGCTCTGTCATCCGGTTGACTTCGCTCTTCCCCCTCAATGGACTCGTCTCTCGCTTATTTTATTTTTTTTTTACGCTAAAGTTTTTTAGTATTTTTTTTAGTATCGACGACGTCGATCGTGTCTACACACCTTTGCAGGAATCTTTGCAAAGTCATACAAAAGACGAACACTGACTTGGTTGCATTGCTTCGTTCGAGATGCGATGAAACCGTTTAAAATCATGACGGATGGCGGACAACAATGCGACAAGAATATGTGAAATTATATTGTGTGAATGTTAGGATCAATGACGATGATTATTCAACGATATTAATAAAAAAAGATAAAACCACTAAAGGAGTTATCATTCAAAAGTGCATATTTTATTCAAAATTACTCTTAATTACTTGACAGTGGAATGTTTAGATATAAAGAGTTAAGTCATTGAATGGTGTCAATTTACTTTTACCTTTGATAGTAAAAATAAACTATATTTCGTAAACTTAAATTTACACGATGTGAAATAAAAAAAAATTCAATTGCCTCAAACGATTAATCCACGACTATCCCGCTCCTTCATCCATCTCAAACATCAAAATATATACAAAATCAAAAATTATACATAATAGAGGTACTTTCATCTTATCTCTTAGCAATGGGGACGAGTTCACAAAGCTGTATTCTAATATGTGTAAAATACTAAAAATTCATTGAACAATAAATTTATATAAATTTTACATGATCTCATTATGCTTTCATAACATCTTTGTTCGTTATAATCTATTTTTATTTTTATTTCTTTTAACATACTATATAACGAAAAATTATGTAAATCATCAATTCTTTTCTGTATTTACCTTATTACCATATTTTATTTTTTAATTGCCACCCTTTACATCTTTGACTTTGCCATCAATCAACGTAACATTGATTAGATATACTATCATTACAGCTGGTTTTTATGCAATTCTAGCTAAGTATGTTTAAGCAGTCTTGTATACTTCGTAGATAACGAGAAGATGCCATACTTTTTATTTCGATGTAAGCAAACGTTGGTAACAGTTATTAAAACCGCGGTCATAAACATAAAAATATTTATTTATAAAGTGCAGTACTTATAATTTAAATCTTGGACAGATCTTTAAAAAAAGCTAAAAATAATCCTTTTCAGATCTCACCTTCGCATAAGAATACATGATCACTACTGAATATTTTGGCATTTCTTGCAAAAGTATGTAATAAAACATTGAGATTCTTAAATTACGTTGCAATAAAACCGCCTTCGACTGGAATACTTGCTCCAGTTGTCATTGAACTTTTGTCACTCAAAAGGAACACAACAGCATCGATCACTTCATCCACCTCTAAAAAATGTATAAGCATACATATAATTAGAAACTTTTGCCATTAACCACTTATATATTTATAATACAGTTATATAGATAAGTAAGAATACACAACCGGCGAATCGCCCGAGTGGAATTCTACTCAGCATCTCTTGAGCCTTTTTCGGCTCACTCCAGCCGAGTTTACCCATCTCCGTCATGACGACCGTCGGATTCACAGTGTTAACACGAATATTGTGCGATCCGAGCTCGAGTGCCATGGTTCTGTAAACAAGAAATTCTTGAATAAAAATCGATTTTAGAAAAATCAATCACAAATTGAATAAACCATTATTTACTTCGTTAGCATGTCCAAAGCTCCCTTGGAAGCGCAGTATATCGCGTGATCTTTGAGCGCAGCTTGGCTAGCTTGGGACGATATATTAACAATGCTTCCGGCGACTTTTCTCTGGATCATATTCTCCGCGACGATTTGCGAAACGTTCAATATCTGTTTGACATTGACGTCGAAAGTCAGATCGAAGTCATCCTGAGTGGCTTGCAAAAACGGCCTCAGACAAGCTACTCCGGCGTTATTTACCAAAAGGTCGATGGGCAGAACGCTTTTGATTGCTTTTCTGGTCGCGTGCCAGTCTCGCAAGTTTACGCAGAGGGTCTCGATCTTCGAGTCTTGTTTGGTTAGGATGTCGAGGTTCTCCTTCGTTTTCGAAAGAGCTATCACTGTGCCACCGAATTTTGACAAACGGAGAGCCATTTCTCTTCCGATTCCTACAACAATTTTGAATTAAACTAGGAAAGCTTGAGAAAGCTCTGTTCGATCATAGAGTTTCCCGCTAAAACTTTCTTTACATATACGAACGCGCGATAACCTGTTGCATTCGTAAGGTGGATCAGCGATCGAACAAATCTTTGTTGTTTCATGAAATTGCGTTATAATATTCATTATTATACCTTGTCCTGCTCCTGTAACAAGGATACGTTTCCCCTCGAATCTGATGTTCATGTTGAAAAGTTATCTCGAGAGCACTTCAATGTTAACTGTAGTGTACTGCAGTGCTCGCGTTTATAGTTATCACTCGCGATGACGGAAGGCTGGAGTATATTTAGTTGTGGAGGGGGTAAAACGTTATACTGATGTATATAGAAATTGTAGCTTGGGAGTGGAAAGTTCACTAGATAATGGTGATAAAGACAACTCAATTTTCAACGTTGCGACATTGAGATCAACAGGGCGATTAGGCAATTATACGATACAATTAAAATTTTTAATATGTTTATTAATTTTCATGAAACAACGCTATGGATACGTATTAAACTAAACACGTTTTAACGAGCGAGATTAAGAATATATTACACAGCCAGGTATCCACCGTCGACTGGAAGTCCGGCTCCGGTTGTCATTGAGCTGTGCTCACTGAGCAAAAATGCTATAGCATCCACTACCTCGTGTGGCTCTGAAATAAATGCGACACATTATAATATTTGCTGCAAGACTGTTTATGATTTCAAATCGCTACCTGCAAATCGACCTAATGGAATTTTCCTCTTCAGATCATCGGCTCTTTCTCTGTCTCCCCAAACTCTCTTTCCAAGTTCTGTCATAACAACTGTCGGTCTCACCGAGTTCACGCGAATATTGTGTGGACCCAGTTCCAGAGCCATTGTCCTAAAATTTTCCAAATAATAAATACAATGAAAATTGTCGCAATCCAAGTCTCATGGAATCCTATATACTTACTTTGTCAGCATATCGACGGCCCCTTTCGAAGCGCAGTAGATAACGTGATCCAGCAAAGCAGCTCGACAAGCCTGGGACGACAGGTTAACGATACTACCTGACACTTTGCGTTCGATCATATTTTTCGCGACTACCTGGGAAACGTTGAGCATTGCCTTGACGTTCGTTCCGAAGGTGAGATCGAAAATTTCAGGCGTCGCCTCCAAGCAGTGCTCGTTGACCGACACACCGGCATTATTGACGAGCAGATCGATGGGTAAAACGCTCTCGACAGCTGCTCGGGTCGCCTTCCAGTCGAGCAGGTCGACGCATACCGTCTCGATCTCGGGCTGTTCTTTCGACAGTTTGACCAAGTTTTCTTTGTTGTTCGACAGGGCTACGACCTTTGCCTTGTACTTCGACAGGCGTAGAGCAACTTCTTTGCCGATGCCTGCACGGATTCAAGTTTTGCATAAATTTGCAACTTTTAATACTTTATTTTTCTAAATCATTGATGTTTTTGTTCTGTCTACGTACCTTGACAAGCACCTGTTATGAGAACGCGCTTGTTTTCAAAATTTATGTTCATGATGAATTGGAACTTTCGCCAAGCGCGTATCAATCACGACTGGGCAGTGCAATTGATTTGCCGGTGTGTGTTTTAAGCTGATAAATAATCAGAACGCTGCAGATAAAACGTTGATACAATAAATCGCTTGGATACGATCAATCTTGCTTTCAACATATCTGTCTGCTTATGTTGTAAAGACAACAATAACATTAGGTATGAGTAAATTCCCGTCGAGTAGCTGTCGGTGGATTCAATAATTTTATTCGAATCACTAGCTGTACAATTATTAAAAAGCTTTTTTTATTCATTCTGTTTGCGTGATTATAATATACAAAGGCAGAGTAAGCTTATATTTTGTAAAGCTTGAAATACGTATACAAGTATTTTTAATGAGTGGTGTATCCTCCGTCGATCGTAAGCCCAACACCGGTGGTCATTGCGCTCTTGTCACTAAGAAGGAAGCAAATGGAATCCACCACTTCTTGAGGCTCTGCGCATAAGATACATTATTAGTCAGTGTAGATCTGTTGATAGCAGTATAGATACAAATCCAAAATATTATCTTGCGATATTTTGTTTACCTGCAAAACGGTCCAGTGGAATTTTTTCTCGCAACGTGGCCGCCTTTGCCGGGTCGCTCCAATTGGCCTTGCCCATGGCCGTCATGACAAGGGTCGGGTTGACGGTGTTGACGCGAATGTTATGTGGTCCCAGTTCCAAAGCCATGACCCTGAGGAGGCAATAATTATACCCGTTAGCTTCCTACCCAACCGTATTTGTAGATTTATACTAAGCTCGTATTATTCTATAAATAAAACAAATAGAACGAACTTTGTCAGCATGTCCAAAGCTGCTTTCGCCGAGCAATAAATAGCGTGATCTTTGACAGCTACCAAACTGGCCACCGACGATAGATTGACGATGCTTCCAGCAACTTTTCTTTGGATCATATTCTCCGCCACAACTTGAGAGACGTTGATGATCGATTTTAAATTTACATTGAAGACTTGATCAAAGTCCTCGGGTTTGAGAGAGAGAAAAGGATCCAGTATCGCAATCCCGGCATTATTGACAAGCAAATCTATGGGCAAAACGCTCTTAACAGCTGCTCGCGCTTTATTCCAGTCCTGCAGGTCAGCGCAGACAGTTTGGATTTTCGGATCTTCCTTTACCAGGGAGTCGAGATTGGCTTTGGTTTTCGAGAGGGCTATAACTGTGCCGCCAAATTTGGATAGACGCAGAGCTGTTTCTCTACCGATGCCTGAAATCGAAATAGTCAGCTACTGAAATTTGTCATATGCAGTTTTGTGCATTTACAGATACGTCTCTCTTCTGCGCAAGAGTCCTTTGAGGATTAATTTATGTATACCAATTGCAGCGTAAGCATATCTGATAAAGCTCTAGGCCATAAAGGGATTATGCATTACGGAGACCTTCATCTATATATAAAGCTTAATCTCAAATAGCCACCCTGGTAGAAAATTAACGAGTGAAAACCGTTAAAAAGTTAAGTTTAGTTGACCATTATTATCAAAGTTGAATGTAAAAAAATAAAGCAAAATGTTGCTAATATTTTAGTGTAGTTCGTGTCTATTATACCAACACAGTATTATTTTTAAGTTAAAAATTGTTTTTTCCTTTTTTTCTTGCATTAAAACGTTTGCATGTTCTATTACAAATAATTGGATTTTTCACGATTGCAAGATATTTTTCTATAATTTCTCGATTGTAACAGTCATTTGACAAATTTCAAGCAAATGTTCTGTTTTATCTTGAGTTAATGTGTATATCTATGCATTTATAATGTTTAAACTCTTAAATTGTTAACCACAACTTAGCTAAGTGGCCCAAAACTTAGCTTATTAACCGTTAACGTTTCTACCAGGGCATCGGGCATTGTTATATGATTGAAATTATAAATATGGGGTTTTTTTTATTAAAAAATGTCTGCTTGACGAAGAAATTCGTTGAAATGAAGTTCTAATCGAAGTTTTACATAAGTTAGTCGTAGTATGTCGAATCAGAATTTGTTCGACAAGTGGTGCCAAGCCAGTAATAGTATACAATGACAAATATAAATCAAGCACCCTTTACTGTACAGCAACGCTCTCTAATTGAATCGAAAGATAAAACACGGCGATAATTAGAAATTGATTGAAGTTTTGATACGATAATGAGGTTTTGGGTAAATGTTCTACTTTTGAAATACGCACACTTCAAACAATTTAAAAATATAATGCATCATAAATTGGAATAAGAATATACTAATCATCCGCAATTATCGATATTGCTCTGTTTTGTTAACAGTAATTTAAGGATGGCTAATTTTAAACAGAATAATTAGATATTTTATAAAAACAAGCTTTCGAACAGTTGCTCCTATCAAACTTGTAGCTTATTTGTATTGCTACTACACAATTAACGCAATTAAAAATTACCTTGACCAGCACCGGTAACGAGAATCCGCTTTCCTTCAAAAGTGATGTTCATGACTGCGCCGTGTGCTTGCAGAACAGGTAATGAACAAGTCGTCTTCAAGTCTCTACGACTTCAATTGAACAATTATCTCGCAGCAAATGTAGCGTTCTAAGCTGCTGTAAATTCTGATCCCCAGCGCATTTGCAAATATGTGACTAGCATCACTTGTAAGCGAGATAAATTATTTTTCTACCGCAAGATAAGACTATTATAACAATAAAGCCAAGGATTCTGCCCGAGTCGCGTAAAGCTCGATCGTTTGAGTTGCACTGTTAAGCTCGTTTTCTTCTGCACTTCGCTCGGTAATGCAGTTTTCTGCTAGCCGACGGGAATCTGCTACGGCTTACGGTACACCGTTGTATACACGTACCTATACACGTATACATGTAGCAGTAGCTTCCAAATAAGTCATGGTCGACCACCAGTCATCCAAGTATGCGCGCGTCCTGTCGCCGCAGCAAAAAGTGAAAGAACGTTCGAAATTCAAATTTGAAATGACCTGTAGACGAGGGCAGTGCGACGCGTAGGAAGCGAGGTAGTGCTGAGTACGTTGAATTTTAATTTTTGCATCTATAAGAGAAGGTAAGACGATTGTTGCTATCTCGTTTCATTTTGGAAACAATTCTACCCGTAAAGCTTTGTTTATAATAATTTTCAAATGTGAAACCACTTGTGTCCATCGACCCTTTCACGATATTTCGATAGAATCATATTCCATTAATTAACCCAGCCCTTAAATAATATAATTAACGAATGAAAACAGTTCTTCTAGGTTAAGTTTGTTTCTGGAATAAACGTCAAAACTCAGCTCAGCTGGCTGTATAGTCGACACAGCGCTGTTACATTTGCCATGCACAAGATGGCAGCAGAGATCTTTCTGGGCTCCGGAGGGATGCTTCACAGGGCGTTACTTTTCATGCTGAAGCTCGGCTGGAGATCACGATTCAGACTGCCAGTCCTCATTGTTCTAGGACTAGTGGCTATGGACATTAGAATGCACCTCGAGATCGATGTTGAGTTTTAGGGATTTTTTGTCTACGAAATGAATGCGTTGCAGATACTCTGCTTATATGAGACTGGTTTTTGCAATACAAGTATTAAGCGATATGAGAGGGTGGATTTTACGATTTATAATTATACGTGCCTAGATTTTCCTTTAGATTTTCAGATGGCCAGTACTGCGAAATTTTGCAAGTGACTTTCAAATGTCCTCTTAAAACGATAAGTAGTTGGATTTTCTTTTTGTTGAGGCGATTCAATCTGAGATGTAAAATTTATGATTTGTGATATTTTGAGAAAAGCTATAAAAATGTTTCCATAATTAATAACAAAAATAATAATAATCGCTACAAACCGATATACTAATTACCTCCGATATTGATATTCTATGATGCATATCATAAAAGCATAATGATTAGCGAATCCATTGTCTAAGTGTAATTATCTTTCATATACTAATTATAAGAACAGAATGTCTGTATATACATGTACAAGTATAGGCTGCATAGGTATATTTAAAAATTGTATAAAATCTTCATTTGAATTTATCACTATAATTTGAAGAAAAAAATCTGCATTATATTTTTTCCTGTAACAACGCTTCCTTTGACAGGTAATGCTTGCAACTAAAAATATGCAGTACATTTATTATCAAGTTATTTTCCACTAAACTTGAATAAAAAAAAAACATACATTGTGTGTATGTACCTCAAACATCAACAGAAAGTTATGCTGTATAATAAATTGTTTTTTTGAAAAATAGTGTCAACATTTATTTATTCATTTAACAAATGATTATTTAATCCCAGCTATTCGAAATACCCGCTGTTTAGAGTTTGCATTAGCGTGAGTGCATTCTTAATCTAAATCTCAAGCGTCAATCCCGTTGAAGTTGAGAAATCTCTTCGATTTCTCCACCTTAGGCTGCAAATGAAGAAAGAACGAAGTAGCCGTGCGCATCGCTGCTGTGGCTCTTTTATTTGATTTCAGCTCTTGAAAATGTCAATGGTGGGGATTTTATAAAAGCCAGTGGAGCGAAACGGAGCTTGCGATTTCCCAGCTGCCACCGTCCTAGTAAACTTCGCAAAAATGGACGTCAAATTAATTTTTCTTATTTTCTTGTACATTTATTCAATAACCCATCAAGTGATCAGTGCAAAGTTTGATACTAATAAATTCGGTGAGAAAGCTTATTAGATATATCTACATATCAACTGTGTATTCAAATACTTCAATACAGAATCTATGATTTTCGTTACAATTATTTACTACGGTCCACGCGAACGTATTCAAATTAATAAAATTTATTGTGGTGTAGTTCATCGTACAATTTGGAAAAATGAAATTCGTATTTTAATCGATGCGAAAAAAACGAATAATATATAATATCGGTCACTGCAGTGTAAAAGTTTTGTGCGCTTATCTACTTTAGTGCCGTTCGTTCACATTTCCATGTTCCTGAAAACCTTTATTTTGAATACGTAACAGTGTATAAAACTGAAAACTCGTTCTTATAATAATATATAATAGTTTTATATTGAAAAAATTTATCGATTTCTAGAAAGGAAAATGCTAGCGTTAATGAAAGTTTTAAAGTATTCGATAGAAAGACCTGAACAGATGAACATGGATACCACGTTTGGAGTAACTTTCGCACAAGGTATAGACGCCAAAATTTAACATCACTATCGTCATAGCGTAACTGAATACTTAGTATATTCTTTTTTTGTAGCAAACATACAAGCAGCTCTGCGACACAAAAACGTGATATATCTGGATGCCTATCAAAAAGACGTGCTTGAAAATCTTTTAGAACTTTCAGAAGATACTCGAAATTTACTTCATACTTATGAAAAACTTCCAAACAAGAATGTGCAAGAATGTAAAATGCAATATTACTGATAAGTTGGTGTTGTGTTAAAAATGTTTCTTCTATATTTATTTAAAATTTACGAATATCATGCACAGATGTAATAATATTGCGATAAGTGTTTCATTGTAGCTTGTTAATTTTTATAAATTTTAAATTCCAGTAAGCTTCCAACTGAATCGCCCAGAAATCTGGATCAAACCTATCGTTTGGAAAAAACTGGATCTAACAGATAAACCCTTGCCTAATCCTGATTTGACAGTAGATGAGACCGTCGAATCAATGTTTAGGGGGCACCCACAGGAAGCGGAGAGCGATTATTGCTTCATAAATTTAGTAAATCACTGCGAATTCCCGAACGAATGCCGCGATCTAATAGTGCACAACGATAATGCCACTACTGGATATCCGCTCACGCATAGATTACTCATGATACAGCTCATGAATGCTGTGAGTGTGTGTATAGATAAATATTATTCCGAATTTGCCATTTGTTCATCAAAGAATGTTTACAGCTCGAATGCGAGACGAAAATAACGCAATTCACGCCGTACCTCGTCTACGAATTCTGCTCTTTAATTTTACAAGATTTGGTGAATCTTGAAGCCATGGAGTTTCCGCACGTCGGTAAGGATCTGGCGTTAGAGCAAAGTAAGCTACACATTTTTAATTTTATATATGTCTTCGTAATCACTGCTACAATGTGATCAACGTTTAAAATTGCAGTTTTCTTGTGCGGCTTGGAGGGATATCTCGACTTTCTTAATGAGCATTACGAGCAATTGTTATTAGATTGGCAGCACCCAAGTGGTTGTTACAGCGGAATAGGGTAATTTACTTGTTAGCCGCCCACATATCAAATGCAACTCAATCATGGCTCGTGAAATTTTTACGACCGTCTCTTTATTAGCATGTGAATTTATGGTGTCGAATTTGTTTTTTAGTCATTCAGTAAATTACAACTGGGCTAAGACACGCGTTCGTCGCTCTGGAGGTTTCACGGATTTCGGTTGTGTGAATCACGCGACAGGTCTTGGAGCAGCCGCGCTAGCATTATTCATTCGCAAGGATATCGAATTGATGGTGTAGACGCGCACACAAGACTCTGAAAACAACGAATTTAATTGTGTTTCCATTTCAAAACTCGATTGATTAAAATGCCTGATTACAAAGAATATTGTATTTTTTCTTTGAATGTCTCGATTTTTAAGTTGATAAAAAATAAAGGAAGAAAGTTAGTGAAAAAAACAATAATTTATTGCGGTTATTAACAGTCAGTAAATTTCTGAGGAGATAATATTAGGAATATATATAGTAATGCATATACGTATATGCGATTTACAATAAATTTATATCAATAAATTAAACAATTTAAGACATTCATCTTTTATCTCTAATAGTTATCGTATTAACAAATTTACGTTTCTACTATAATGGCAACAATTATATATATATATTAATAAATAAAATTAAAAATTTGCATTTTCTATTATTCTATATACGCAGAAGTGCTATATAAAATCATTCACGCTCAACTTCATTCTTCGTTACATTGTGTCCAACTTTGCTTGAATTTACATTCACGATAAATTGAAGCCGTTGGAAAATAAATTACGGTTGTGACAGACAAATTCTGACTCCACACATACGCACAAATATATAAATTGCATAGCTACAACGCTCTACATCAAGTAGTGCAACATATTAATTTTCGTTATGTTTTTCTGACAGGCATGATATAGTACATTCATAAATATATTCTTATAGAACAGTCCTCTTACAGAGTGAAAAATGAACGACGTTTAAGCATGTAGAACATCGAAATCTCATTAGCGAATACACTATTTAAAAAATGCTATAAATATAAAAATAATCACAATACGATGTCAGATCTCTCTATATTATGATTTCAAAAAATTTAATATTCCAGCTTGAACACAGTGAGTTGCTTCATATTTCAAGGCCTTTGTGTATAAAAAGAATGAGATTCATTAGCGTTCTCGCCCATTCAACATTAAAAAAAAGCTTTCGAGAATAGCGAGCGCGTAGAAATTATACAATTATAATATTCAAGTCTTGAGTGAGATTTACGAAGAAGTCGTTTGTAGTATACGTCCTTTCAGTTTCGTATTCAAGGCCGCTGGTAAGAGTAGGGTCTTCCGTAAGGACCGATCTTCAGGCTGTTCTTCTCCTGCCTCAGCTGCTGGAAGTAGCTGTAGGTCACTATCCAGAAGTAGGTACAAATTACTGCAACACAATAAGTACGAGCATTACTCACACGTGCAGCAAGATTGCAAATCGTGTAATTTGAAGAGACAGAGTATAATTCCGTCTGCCCGGCCTGTATTACTTACCGAACGCGAGAAGACCGAACAGCAGGGCCAATACTCCGTACAGGACGTGGTGGACTTCTTTCTTTTCTATGAAGTACGCGACCGAGGTGAAGATGACGCTGAAGAGCAACGCGATCAAAATCAAGACTCCCAGGACTACCCATGGCAGCATCAGCAGGATGTTTTTCTGGAAAATGTATTTTTTAGCAAAATTACAGTGTCTGCATCGGATGACAAAGAGTCAATCAACCTACCCTTATAGCTCCTATCGTCAAGCACAGCGAGAGGATAATCGTCATGACGAGATTGATCGTATAAATTATTTTCACGATCGTTGAATTGAGGTCGAAGATTATAACTTTAAACTGAATATTCGTTGTGAAGAGAAGTACGATCGCGATGACGGACAGTATCTATAACGAAGCGGCGCATTAGCATTGTTTATATGACGAGGCAGAGTTAATGCCAGACTTTTAAAAAATTACTCACGATGCACATTATTCCGCTGAAGATCGCGCCGGACTTCAGGGAGTAGCAGCCGCAGCATGACGTCACTCTGATCCTGCAACGATAAAGTTCACAATATACTAAACTGCAATATCAATTTTTGCACGCCTGAATGACGAGCAACAAGGCCTTTTATTTCCTAAAATATTTTTCCTCGAACGCAGCTAAGTATGGAGCTATTTGGGTTCGTCGCGCGAGAGTCGCTCGTTAATTAGAACGCCCTATACTTAGGCTCGTGTGTGCGTATACCATCTTGAAGGCTCAATTAGATCCGCTCGAAGGAAAAAAGCCAGCGCGTAACATTATAGCTCGAGATATTCCGTGCTTGATAAAAAGCCCGTATATACTGCCAGCCAAATAAATTGCAAGCTCATTGGGGCTACGACAAAGTGTCTCTCTCCCGCATTCGTTTATACAGCTTCTCTCGTGTATATAGCTGAACATACGCGCGTGAGCTGCACACAAGGAGAGAAACGAGAGAGAAGCGCGAGCACGAATCTCGAAATATGGGTCATTGTCGATTACGTTTTCGTTCACTATTTCGGATTCTCGCGGCTATTTCAGATTCTTGGGCAAGCTCGCTGACCTTCCCTCCTACAGCTGCGGCGCGTCTCTCGCTTTGGCTCGGGGACCTTATATCCATAATACACTCGCTGCGCGTGTGTGTGTACGACACCTTCTATTATGTACATCCACGAGGCTGCATGTTTATACTTATACGTTTTGCATTGATTGACCGGAAGCGCCGTTCATTTCATTACATAGGTGCAGTACATCTCTTTGAGGATCATTTTGCTCTATACTCTCGAGGAACTAGTTCGCTTAATTAAATGTTTGCTTCCGTTTTAACGGGGCTCTCTCTCTCTCTCTCTCTCCCTCTCGGCACTCTTTTTATTTATCGGCGCATCGCTACGGTGCATTGGTTCGTATACGTATTGTCCTCTCTCGCTTGAATACTCTCCGCGAAGCTCGGTACAAAAAGTTTGAAGCGGTTGTGTACATAAGCTGTTATTCACGCCGAGAGATAAGAGTCGCATGCTTGTCTTTTTCGAGAAAGACGTCAAAATAACAGAGGCCAAAAGGCGCCGGCAAAAATCCGTTTAATCGCCCGGAGATTACAAAATCATCATCGCGCAGAGAGAGAGAGAGAGAGAGCAAAGTGGGTCAGCGGAAAATTCTACACGCCGCAGAAGCAGCACTTTTCACGCGTCGCGACTTTCTCCACACAGACGCACGCAAACACACACGGTCGCGAAAAAGAAAATTCATAGCTCCGCACATTGCGATAAGCGCGGGTCAGTCGCGCGGCCTACCTATATCATGCGGTCATATCCAACTCTCTCTCCCACGTTATTTATCCAGGTTGCAAAGCCGCGGGTCGCGCACGGTACCGCGGGCGGTTAAGGTCATCATATCTCGCCGCGGTCCACGATCTTTCTCTTTGCTCGTGAGCCCATACAGCTGTACTCCCCCCTCAACACTGCCGACATCGTGTGCTGCATGTGCACACGTCGAGAGAAAGGGAGAGACTCGCGGTGAAAATCAATCGGAAGAACGATTTAATGCCGCGCGCGAGTTTCACCGTGACACTGTGCGTGGAGTGTATATGGGGAATTCTACGGGAAAAATGCCATTTTCTGGTTAAAAATGCTTCATTAGGTGAAAAGTTAGCTGCAATTGAAAATGCGGAAAAATCATGAAAATTGCAGGATTTTTCAAAGTCAAGAAATTTGTATCTTTTTTCATGATTTTTCCGCATTTTCAATTGCAGCTAACTTTTGACCCAATTTAAGCATTTTTTTTAAATTGAAGCTCTTTTCCCGTATTCTCTTCCTACCGTAATACATTTTCTGTTACACAAGGCACTTTTTCGATGTTGGAACGTGGCTTTGCATGGTTCTAAACATGTACAATAAGAAAAAAAAAGTTGCGGGAGTGTGCCCCAACATTTGTTTTTTTTTCGGTTTCTCCAACCAGAAAATGGCATTTTTCCCGTAGAATTCCCCATATATACTCTGTTTCCTCTTTTTCTTTCTCGCTCGATCTCTCGGGGATATAGAGATACGAGTTTTACACGTCTACCGCGTTGCGTAATCGAGGAGGAAACGAGAGACGCTTCGCTCGGTTGAGAGAAGCTTCCGCGATCGCGAGATAGAGATCGGCGCAGTGGATTTAATATTCGAGCGGCGGACACGATGATGCAGCTTGGACTAATTATGCGATGCTTGCGGAGAGAGATAGAGACCGCGATTCGCGGCGGCGGCGCGCGTTTGTAGTGCTGCGGGAGGATGATGACGATTGGTCGTGGAAATCGGATGATCGCAGCTTGCTCTGTTGTTGTTCTGGAATTGGATAACTTTTCAAGCCGAAGCTTTTCGAGCCAACAAAAGAACCGCGGCGTATAACAGGCGTATGCGTGGACACATCCAGAGAGAACGTGTAGTAGTGGGTGTCAGCCTCTGCGCGTACATTTTGCCGTCCCCAGCCGTAAAAGAATGCGCCGCGGCGTTCGCTCGCGCGGAATCAGCAATGGATTGGTACATGACCGTGAGTCGAGGTCCGGCGAGCCCCATAAGGCAAAAGCCGGCAGCGTCTTGTTCACCTCGCGCAAAAAACTACTGCGTCATCTCTCTCTCTCTCTCTCTCTCTCTCTCTCTCTCTCTCTCTCTCTCTGCTCTCTTGCGGAGCTTGTGTATACCGCAAGGAAAAAGACGCGCGCGCGTATTTTACACATCATCGCAGACGAGTCGACCGACCGAAACGATCCAGCTACTTATATAGTGTGTATATGAGTTGTACGTACGTAGAGGCTCGTGTTACGCGTGTTATTTTTTTCGGTTTTTCATCTCGTTTCTTTTGTCGGGGATCGGGACTTTTTTGGCGATTCGCTGCAGTCCCCTGGGATTATGACTGTTTGTCTTTGTGTACCTACGACTCAATCGATGAGAAGCAATTGATTATACGCGAGCTTTCACCGGCCGATTGATTACGCCGCGGGAACGCGAGCTTTTATCGTTCATAAATAACGCGGCCTGATGTTTAGAGCGCGCTCGATTTGAATAAACGTGAATTACATACCGATAATTCGCCCGATCGACGAATCGAACTGCCTCTCGTCGCCTATGGCAGCTCTCTCTCTCCCTCTCTCTCTCTCTCTCTCTCTCTCTCTCTCTCTCTCGTGCGTTTGGAGTAATAGCGTTAAATTTAGGCACTGACTAAGCCACGTGGTAAACACGAGGTAAAAATACACGAAAAACTTCGATAAAATACGCCGCGTGGATCGAAAGGCGAATTTGCTTTCCTCTTCTTTTTCTCTCGCCTTCTAATTTTACAAGAGAGATCGCTCATTTTCGACCGGCTATAAATGGACGCGCAACTCAACTGGAGCCTCGAGAGAGCGGCGGGAGAGAGAGACAACACAGAGTGAAAATCGAGCGAGCAAACTCGTAAAACTCTCGGTATACATACGAGCGTAGCCTGGTGCGTACACACAAGAGAACCGGTCGCGGATTATTACGCAGTCGCTCGCGGAGTGGCCCGCTCCGAAAAACGTGCCGGGAAACTCAACAAAAGTGGCGAATAAACCTCGGTATACCCGGCGAGCTCGAACTAAAATAAAAAAAAGGCGCCGACCTAATTTCGAGAGACTCGCAGCACGTGATGCGACGATCGATCGACGTGTCGCGTTCGCGCGCGCGCGCGTGTATAAAAAGGGCTGGTGCGCGATCGGCTGCGCCTTATTTTTCAAACTCTTCCGTTTCTTTTTTCGCTCGTTCCGCCCTTCCCATGGGCGAGCGCGCGCGGCTATTTGGGACGCGGCGCTTAATGAAAGCCTAGCCGATATCCCTGTCAGCGCTTGCTTGGCTCGAGCTATGCTCGATCCGATGATGATGCCTTTTTCTTTTATATCGGGAATGGTGAAATTCTATTTTCGTCGATCGGCCGCTCGCTCGCTCGCTGTGCGCGCCTGCGCGTGTCTATAGGTGCGCTCGCTCGGTCTCGAGACGATTAATTAATTGCTCCTCTTGACAGCACCCCCTTCGTTGCTGATTGCTATTATTTATTTTCCCCATCGAGCTATCGCGGAAAAACGGATCGTTATAGCGGCGATAATCCGAGGGCTCTGCAATTTAGAATATATTTAGTCTGTATTACTTCGCGCGAAATTGTATATTTATTGGTGCAATATTGCCCATCAAGGATAACGACGACGGGCATCAGCCGCACTTTCAATTAACTGCTCACAAACTATTATTGGCCTGCCGCGCGTCAATTATTATTTCCGCGATGTGTGTACCCAACGCGGAGAGAGAGCTTTGTTTATAGCCCTCGTCGTCGCGCGCACGCGTAGCCTATACCACTGTTGACACTGCAAATTGTTTTATCTAACGCAGCCGTTCTTTCTTTCCACTCGAAAAACAGCCGGCTTTTTTTTATTCCAACCGTGAAACGTGCAGACTTTCAATACCCACGTAGTACAGCAAAAAAAAAACTCGCCTCGCTGTGCGATTTTATCTAAACTGCAGAGGCACATAATTTACGTGGGTGTCGAATTGCTATATTCGTACAATCGCTCACGAGCGCGCGCGATATGCGTATTGCAAAATGGTTATATTTGTACGTGTGTGTGTGTCTGTTTTTTCGTATAAGAGAGCCAGTGTGGGACTAGTCAACTTTTCACTTCCTAGCCGTGCAAAAATACCGGTACGAATGTGTGTGTGAGTGAGTGAGCGGAACGATTTGCTCGGGTAATTGAAGCGAAAAAGCGTCGAGAATCGATGTATGTAGGAAGGACTGATTTTTCAAGCGAGAACGTTCGCCGACTACTCGATCCTCATTGTCAACGCAGCAGATTTTCTCGCGAAGATCGCGGCTCGATCGGTTCAGTCCTTCTAATCGAAGGCTATAAGTGTAATACGCTGAATATAAAAGAAGTGAAACTGCTACGTATCAAGCTCGTTCTCGAGCTTTCGATCTAAGAAAAAAAATTTTAAAATTCGCACTCACCTCGAGTCGCGCGCCATCGTGAGATCCTCTCGTATAGACTCCCCGTCGATCTTTTTCTTCCTCCAGTCGACCGCACAAGCAACACTCGACAACAACCAACGTCGTATTACACAAGCTCGAGCACACTGATGTATAGCTCACATGATGCTCGGCACGAAGCGCGGGATTTTCAAAAAGCTCCCTCGCGATCGTCTCGCGCGATTATTCGAAAAGACGCGCGCCAGTCCCGTCCGCTCGCAATAGGAGATGGGCAGAAACTGTGCCAAGAACAGTCAGCCCCGCCAGCGGTCCGATGTAGCACACCTACGTGTACGTGTGTACGTGTGCACACACGGACACACAGTCGCACACACCTACATCTGAGAGCCAAGAGAGCGCGAGGGAGAGAGAGAGAGAGAGAGAGAGAGAGAGAGAGGAGTTTGAATGAGCGGCTACTACGCGATCGTCTTTCCGCGAGCTGCTGCGTTGCTCCTTTACCCCTACCACTGCACATGCACACTTAAACTCTGTATAGAACGTCGTCGTGCGCTTCCTTGCTATATCGCGGAGTATCGTAGACGTCGTCGTCGCTGTTATTGCGGCTTTTCCTTTTGTTTATCGATTTTCAGATTGGGATCTCGGAGGTAGGGCTGCGGCGCGTATTATATCTATCGAGCTGGTATCATTAGCGGAGAGAGAATGAGAGTCGTTATCTTACTGTGTATAGGTATATAGGCGTATATAGGTACTCCGCGCCGCGGGGCAAGTACAAAGGGTTGGGTTGATGTCTACTGCTACTACTCTAATGGCGTGTTTATTATAATATAAATGGACAATGGAGAGTTGCGCTCGTCGTTCATATCGATGAATTTCATTAGACGCGCTGCAGCGAGGCACTTTGCATCGTAGATTAAAAACACGTGCACGCCCGCTTGATTAATCTTCGCGGAGGCTATATACGTAAGCGCGTATATCGATCAATATACATAATGAAAAAATAAACTCTTCTATCTCTGCAGCATATGCTGTATGGGAGTTCAGCACGCGATTCTCATTTCGTAAGAGCGTATAATCGCGCATAAGCCTCTCGTTAGTTCCTCGTTCGTCTTGGCGATTATGATAGCGCGGCGGCGTCTTGCCGTACTCGGCGCGTTCTACTGAAATTTTGCCTCCTAGCTCTCGATGTGCGCATGTATAGTTCGAGTTCATTGATCGCACCGAAGAAACATGTGGCTCAGCCGATTCGAGGCTTGCATTCTTCGCGCATTTCCAAAGGTATAATTTATCTATAGGCCATGTGTTAATTTCGAGTGTTTCATCTTCACTTAGCGGCTCTTAGCTGCTTTAAATCCGAGCGTTCGACTACTGTTCGCCTTTCGAATGGAGGTGTGTAGAGTTATTTCTATATGCGACAAAAATTAGGAACCTGATGTGTTGCCTGATTGATTTCGCGCGACGAAAGAACGCCGTGACACGGGGCTTTAACATTAAAGGTGATATGCCGGAGTTTATATTGCAAGTATGACGTCAGCCTCGCGCGCGGTTAGGCTCGCGAATAGCTCGCGAATTTTCCACATTAGCATTGCAAAATGTCTGCAGCTTTGCGCTAAGCCTTTATGCTATAGACATATACCATATAGGCGAGAAAAAACGCATAGCTGACAGATCTTTTCCTTTCACTCGGAAACCGTGTCTATTTTTTTTTCGCACCTCTATAACGCAATGAAAAAACACTATGTCATCGAAGATTCAAGAGATGACGAGTTACGTAACGAATTGATTCATCACCTGCGTCGCGCGTTGTAATTCTCATTGTGCCAAGTGCAAATTGCAAATCCAGCGGTCACTTTAGAATCGCTTCCGCTTCTCTGAATTCGTTGAAGAGCCGCTCTGTACTTAGAGCTTTTATGAAAGCGCGCTTATGTAGAAGCTGCGCGAAGAATAATCTGCAGCGCGGGAGAACGCGTGGGAGTTAATGCTGCGCGCTTAGCGTAAACGCGTGAATCTGGAGGTCTCTATTGTAATTTTCAGATGACGCGTATGAAAGGTAAATCTGAAGAGAAATTGGAGTACTAAGTGTAGGTATAATCGATTTCTCCACTTACATATAATTACGATCAGTGAATTAGTTTCGCACAGGTACGCGAACCGATGACGACATCGGGGCGGAGAAATTGCTGCCAAATTGCATGGGTGATGCGAGCTGGCCTGCACGAATATCATAGTTATTTTTAACTTTGATAATAAAACGCTCGGAGGAGCGCGATTATGCTGGTTGGACTTGGCTTGCGATTGTTGACACCGACTTGTTGTTTGTTTGGCGGCGAAGTGAAAGCGAGTTAATGAAATTTCGCTATTCAGCTGAATAGCGGAGTTGACATTTTTTAATTTGCATTATAATAGATAATTGTGATGCAGAATATTCTTTTAACGATTTTCCAGCTTTTAAATGCGAATGATAAAGACAGAAATATTGCGATCAATGACTGTCACTGCCATCGGGGAAAATATCTCGCAACTACTAGAGAAGCAGTTACCGACAGCTACTCGATAGATCGACGGAATTCTTTCATAGATGGAGCAGCTTGTGAAATACCGTTTTAGTAAACAAGGCAACGTGCTGTCTTTCACCTGTGTGTACTTTCGTTTTGAAGTATAAAGTACAATTTTAATGTTTATAACGGCTGATTTCTGTTGAATTTTAGTTAGAAAAACTCGAACATGACATGTTTATTGAAAGAACAAAAGTTCGAGTGCCGGTAAGAATGTCAAGGAAGAAGCTAACAAATATTTTCCAATACCTAACCACAAATATTAATATTATTTTGATGTTTTTGTCAATTTTTAGTGTCAGCTCAGTGTTGAATAAAAACGTAAAAAGCTATGGCAAACAGTTTATGTTCGACGATGACGGAGAAACGTGCTGGAATTCGGATTCTGTGAGAACAATTTTCTTTTTATAAATAAATAGTTATTTCCACATGTTCTATTCATGACTATATTTTTAGGGAAGTCCTCAATGGGTATTGATAAGCTTTCCACAAGAAGTCGATTTATCGTCGATAGAGATTCAATTTCAAGGCGGCTTTGCCGGACAGAAAAGCCACGTAGAAGCTGGAGCGGATTCCAAGAGTTTGGAAAAAGTGCAAGATATCTATCCGGAAGATATAAATACTACTCAGCTTTTCAAACTGAACTCCGTGATAAAAGCCAAAGTGTTCAAAATTGTTTTCGAAAGCAGCACGGACTTTTTCGGCAGAATTATCATTTACAAGTTGTCCTTGATTTCGTGATATAAACATTGTCAATACATCGATAACATATTTTTATAACATTTTTGTACAGTATTTAATAAAATAATAATTTACAAGGATTGTTTTTTTTAATTTTTATTTTTTATTTTAAACAGTAGCGGGAAGAGGTACTTCATTAGCACAGCAGATGGCGCGACTTGTCTTAAAGCTGCGCTTCTATTATCGATCAACTTTCGTCATGAAAACTGAAAGGCGATTGCACAGCTGCGGATCTCGACAAGAATGAATCGAACCAATCGAAAAAGTCATCTCAACAGGTGCAAATTTTTAATCGAGTCGGTCATCACACGAAAATACATGAATCGTGCACGGACCACGTGATAGGCGCGAAGTGGAAATCCATGCTTGTTCCATTATTGACGCTTATTGCCTCATACAGTATAGAGTCTGCTTAAATAATTAAACAGCAGAACTTCGCCTGATAATTTTATTCTTCGAGACCTGGTGCCGAATTGGTGAAAATCGGGAATGGTTGAGAAGGACAAGGAATGCGAGGTCGACATTTTTCGTGACACGGCTGTGAGATATCTGGGTAAGTTCGGGAAAGTTACGATTGATTTGTTTTGACCCTGCATTTGTCGAAAACAGTCTGTTTTTATATCGTAATAACTCGAAATTTTGATCTTTCAAAAAGCTGTTACTATTGATGTTGAAAATCCCATTGATTGGCAGTGACATTGACCGTTGGCTCTCCGATTATGTAACAATAACACAGAAGCTTAATAACTTTGTATGGATGGAAAATCTTATATTGCTTTGTGTTTTATAGGCTATACTAATGAAGTCGGAGAGGCATTTCGAAGCATTGTCCCAAAGTCTGTTGTGTGGTCCAGCTATGTTGTCGCATGTGGATATGTCCTTGCAGACACAGTTCACAAGGGATTGCATGTATACAATGTGTGTTTTTTGTAACTACTAAATGTGTATCGCAGCCTCACATGTAAGTGATGTATAAAGACTAATGATAAAATTTTGTATAGGAGGATTCTTCACCACAGAAGACAAAGCGACTACTGCTGTCAACATCGGACACGCTTCTATGGCAGGGATTTGCTTCTGTCATCATTCCAGGGTTAACAATAAATAGATTATGCGCAACCATACGCTATCTGCAAACTAAATCATCTAGACCTATGCTACGAAGTCCTTGGATTTCAACTATAATTGGCCTTGCATCGATACCTGTGATAATTCATCCGATAGATGTGTTGGTAGAGGATTCTATGAATGCAACTTATAGGAAATGGACTGGTTACAAACCATTAGAGCCAATACAGTCAACGTAAATAATGTAATACTTAGCAGCGAAATTCTAGTATAAAATGCTATACACGTTGAAAGTATTTTAACCTTTTAATACTTGGTATTATATAAAGCACAAATCCGGTGAAAGCAAAAGATTCATAATCTTTTGATAAGTGTAAAAATGTATAAAAATTGTGCACATTTGGATAAAACTTGACTACTAAATCTATGATGTGCACATGAGACTACAAACTTTCACTGCTTGTAACACAAATTCTAAACTAAGATAGACAATGTGTACAATACGTTTTATAAATTAAAAAATAATATAATAATCTGACGAAATGTTTGCATTTGAAGTATATTTTTGTAATTATTTAAGGTAAACAGAATTTTTTTAACTGACACTTAGCTCTGGCTAGTTTATCAACACATAAACGTGATTTTAGTAATATTCTCAGTACAGGTTGTAACGAGACAATTTTTTTCTTTTCGACCCATCACGAAAAGATCGATAAATGAGAAAATATTACATTTGAGTAACATTTAAGGGGATGTCCAAAAAAACACTGTTTTTCTATTCCATAAAACTTTTTGAATAAAGTTTGCAAATGAAAAACCGAGTCTGTAGCACCGTAGTGTTAAGTTTAATGAATCGTTCTAGCGAAAGAAAATGCTGATTGGACTTTTTGTTTTGCTAAAATCTTGGAAATACGAAGAGATGTTTACGCGTACTTCGTCGTACTCATGCGATTGCAGCGCCAATCTTAAAATCTAATTTTACATAAAACTTTTTAAATAAAGCTTGCAAATAAAAAACCGAGTCGTGTTAAGTTTAATGAATCGTTCTACCGAAAGAAAAATTCGATCGGATTTTCTGTTTTTCTAAAAGTTTGGAAATACAAAATACCCCGTGGCGGATTTGCGAAGCTTTTGGGACGACATCCCCTTAATAGTTAATACATGCAAAACACTCCTATGAATATAATCTCGTTGTTTTTGTCTAAAATAAGCACATCAATAATTTTAAAAGTGCGACACTGTTTAAAATGTCATATGTCCGAGTGTCTTGACCATCGAAAACAAACGATAATGTAAATTGCACATACTTACAATGTAAAAAATTCGAATAATCGGCAAAAATATAATATATCTATAAGTATATATTTTATAAAACATTAAATCTTTAAATATGCATATTCTTGTATATCGACGAGAGCTTACTAAAGTATTAAAAGCTTAAATTACATGGGTTAATCAGTGCTTAGCGCTGAGTTTGTAGATATATACGAATAATTGTAAATTATACATTCTGCAGCACCCGAATGACGCCGAGTGCTCTAAACTGTAACGCATTGTTGAACAAAAATGAAAGTATAACGAATATTACGTCTGTCTTGTTTATTGCTCGAACTCAAACCAAAACGGAAAACATTACGTGCTCCAAACCACCGGATATATACTTGCAGAGAAAAATCTCCTCTATAACACCCCCAGAGCACAGATGCAAGCTCGGCGCTGCCTCTACCTACATCAGAGAGTGAGAGAGAGAGAGAGAGAGAGAGAGAGAGAGAGAGAGAGAGCCGTCCAGAACAATAGAAATAAATTAGCTGCAGCGGACAGCCAAAGCGTCGCTCGAACGACCAGCTGCGTATATACGCTATATAAACGAAGATTTTTCCGCGGCGCAATCAGCCACGCGTCAGTCACTAGATGAGCGCGAGAGTAGGCAGTGGACTTACGCGCGCCTGTTACATTCATTCCTTTGAGCGGAAAATTCTTGCGCGGCGACGTAAAACTCGTTTTCGGCTGCATTATTATTATTCTCTATGTATATAATGTGTGCGCCTCGACTAAAGAGAGAGAGAGAGAGAGAAAGAATCGCTCTTTGAAGTGCAGCGCGAGCGTGTACGGTCGCCGCGCGTTTTCTGCAACGAAAAATCATTTAAATTTTCGCTCTGCGCCGCACGTTTCCGCGGCTGAAAAGGCTTGATTTATAAGAAAAGCTGTTTGGTATAATACCTCATCTTTATAATTCGATTATCTGCAGTAGACGCCAAAGTTTATACAGTAGATAACGTCGAGTACGGTCAGACGCGGAGGAAAAACTATTAACGGCGCGAGGAATCGCGGAAGCAGATCTCCACAAAGTGAAAAACAAAAGTTACACACACATGCGCGAATATCTCTCGCTCTCGCCGAGTTATATTCATTATTTCGCAGCCCACTCGCAGGCGCGAACTAAAATTCGCGAGTGTGGCAGATCGTATCGCGCCCATCATATTCTCGCGCTTACAAGCTCCTGCTCGCACGTACTCCCACACACACACACAGACACATATTGTGTGGGGAAGTACAGCTGCGCTGCACACATAGGCGGAGGAGCTATGACACGTGAAACTCGTGTACTGAATCTGCAGTGGTCTAGTACGTGTGTACTACTTCGCGTGTGCGGCGAACTATCTCGCTTATAGTCGCAAACAAAACAATACGTGTATACGCGTGCAGGTATTATGCGCGGAAGCTCGTGAAACGGAGGGATTTCGCTGAAACCTGTGGCGTTTCAGCACACGGCGGAGGACCTTATCGCCTAGAGCGAGAGAGAGAGGGAGAGAGAGAGAGAGAGAGAGAGAGAGAGAGAGAGAGAGAGAGAGAGAGAGAGAGAGAGAGAGAGAGAACTTGGCGATGCGAAAAAGGGAGAAGCTGTATAGCGCGTGTGTCACGGTGCGAGAAGCTCGCGAGACGGAGGGGCGGACGGCAGAAAGCTCGTGGGTATGGAGGAATTCGCGGGGGATCGATATCTCTCTCGACGCGGCGGCCGCCGCTGTACTGCTGCTCTCTGCCATACACGCGCGAGAGGGAGAGACGTCGACGTTGCCGAGATTTTCGACGGAGAGAGTATATCATAGTCACTGACAGAAATGCCCTTTTTGAATCAAAAAGAAATAATATTGAATATGCTAGCTCCCTTGTAGAAAATTGTACAGATTTCTGGTCAAAATTTTTTAAAATAAAGTTACATGAAATTCGAAATTCCAGTAATTACACTGAGAAAACTAGATATTAAAATTTACTACATATGCAGGAAAAATTACTATATTATATAGTAACGGACGGTTATACTTGCTTTGTATTAAATTTTACTATCTCAGATAGTAATTTCTATACTGAAATGAAATTTTTTTTTTGCTGGGCAATTTTACGCGCTTATTCGAATATTATTATTATTATTGATATTTTAATGTTGTTAAGTGAAATAAATAAACGAAAGAAAGAAATGTTTCTGCGGCGACGGGAATCGAACCTGGAGCTCTGGAATGGGAGTCGAGCGCGCTGACCAATTACCCTGACAGTGTACAAAATTTGAAATCTGATATATTCATATATCACATTTACTCATGAGTTAATATTAATAATAAATTGACCAAAATTATTAAATAATAGCAGCGAATGATATTTTATCACTTAATAATACCAGATAAACAAAAAATTATAGATTTTGGTCTCTGATTACTGCATAAATCAACTTTATAACCTCAAATTCTGGCACACGGAGAAATTCTTATAAAATAATTCTTACTATATAATGTCGTAATTTCTAGTAAACACGTAACAAATTTTAATATAAGTCTAACTTAGTAAAAATTGTCATGGAGCGAGTATGATCTGCCGTTACTATCTAATATAGTAATTTTTCCTACATATGTAGTAAATTTTAATATATAGTTCTCTCAGTGTACAGATAAAATTCAAAAGGAAAAATCGATTGGGATTCTGCTCACTTTTACCAGAATCATTTTGCTTTGAATTTTTACGTAAAAATGAGTATTTATATAAGATACAGAAACATAAATGAAAAAAATAAATATCCCACAAGATATAGAAATTAAAAAGAAAATCCTTTTGGTATAGAAATTTTGATTCAAAAGGATCGTTTCTCTGAGTGATTTTGAAACTTTAATGATTGAAAAACAAATAATGGAATATCATACTGGGATCGAACATCGCAAAAGAATTCTTATTCCTACATAAGATTTTTTTCGGATGCCCGTGCTGAAACTATCTTCGTATAGAAATATGCGTAACAACGTGTCAGAAGCAAGCGATAACTCCTCCGATTACTGAATGACGAAAAAGCCCTGACAATCGAAAATCCAAAGCCCGTTTCTCGATTGAAAATTACGAAGCCATTACGAATACCGAACTTTCTCCCCGCGGCTTGCGCGCGCACGTATTAATCGAAAGAACTTCAAAGCCCGGCCAAGAGAGCTTTGCATTCAATTTGTAATTCCGCGCGGCCGAAAAAAGCTCCGCGCTCGGCAAAATCAAATTGCTCCCCCCCCCTCTCTCTCTCTTCCTCTCTGCACACCCCGTTCGCGGCGTCGACGGCCCACCCCCTCGGCAGCAAGCGCCGCAAGCTCTCCCAGCTCGCTCGCGAATTTTCGCGCGAGCTTTCTCGCGGTCGAATGAAAAAGCCGCCAACTCGAGAAAAAATTCGAAAATACATATACTCCGCGCAGGGGGCTGCGATGGGGTGCATCGCGTATCGGAAAAGGGCTGATCGCGCGCGCGTCTCGCGAGGCACACACTGCGCCGAGTATCAGAGCGTATACGTCCTCCGGAGTAGCAGCAGCTGCCCCCACTCAGGCAGAGGGCAGCCATGTCTGGCCGGGACGGTGGGCGGAGCCTCGAGCCCCCACCAGGGCGCAAGCCGACCAATGGGCCGGCGGCGCTCGGGGTGCAGCGTGGGCGGGACCGGCGGCCGGCCGAGGAGGAGACGTCTCGGCTCGGGAGCCGCGGCGCTCGCAGGTGCGGAGCATCGCACCAGTTGGCTGGCAAACTCTCGAGCGAGCGGCGCGCGCCCGGCTTCTCCCGACTTGACTCTCCGCTGCAGCGAGATCACACACGCGTGCGAGTTTACACGGCGCAGAGCTCTCTCGAGGACAGGACTCCCGGTGCTTCGTAGTGCGAGTGTGAGGAGCCGCGACATGAGGATCGACCTTTGCTAGATCTCAGCGGCAGTGCGCGGGGACATCGAGGAGAGAGAGAGAGAGAGAGAGAGAGAGAGAGAGAAAGAGAGAGAGAGATAGAGAGAGAGAGCGGGAGGTCGAGGGGAAAGCTCGTGTGCGGATCGAGGGCAAAGGCCGGCGGGAAGGTCGTCGAATGCCCATCAGGCCGCGGCGGCCGGCGGCTCTCGTCGCAGCTGCAGCACGTGGTGCCGGCGGGCCCGCTGCTGCCACCACGAGGAAGGACCAGGACGACAGTAGCAGTGTGAGTTCGCGCCTCGTCTACTCAAGTGTGCGATGCTGAGAGCTGGGACTCGCTGATCGCTCACGCGGCGCGGCGGATCGAATCTCTCGAATCGAATCCACGACCAGCTCGGAAAAAAGCAGCCGATCGCAGGGCGGTGGGGGGCGCGAGCGAGAGAGGTGAAAGGTGGTAGAAGTGGGTGCTAGCGCTGGGGCCCTCGGGGGCGTTCGGCCGGTACGGGCCTGCGGAGGCCGGGCCCACCGAGGCGGCTGCGGCGGCGGTGGTGGGGGTAGGCGGCACGCAGGCGGCGGCAGCCGCGCAAGCGGCTGGGGAGGTGGAGGGCTACGGGGCCCAAGGGCCCGGGGTTGGGGCCCCTGGGGGGGTCGCGCAAGGCGCCCCCAGGATAAGGGTCGCGACCCTCGGGGCCTCTTGCTGCGCGCCCCTGCCCGTCACACAGGCTCACAACATAGGTATAGGTAAGCGCCATATGTATCTCACCTTTTTATACTTCTCTATTCTCTCTCTCTCTCTCTCTCTCTCTCTCTCTCTCTCTCTCTCTCTCTCTCTCTCTACCCTCCCCGCGCGCACACACGTGTCGCTCTCGCTCCTGTTTTTGCTCTTTTTTCCCGCTCGCTCTCTTTCTCTGTGTAGTAGATCTCTGTGTAATTCCTTTGTCGACTTGTGGTGTTTTTTTTTGCTCGGCGCGCGGAAGCCGTCGGATTAACCGACGCTCCCGTGCGGCTCCCCGATGCTCGCGAGCGTACAAGAACATATCCCGGAGGATTTGGTTTACACGTTTTATCGCAGTTTTTCTACGGCTCTGCTTTGCACTCGTTTTCTTTTTTGTTCTGCATTGATTTTCGTTCGTGTGTGTGTGTGTGCGCGTTGAAAGCGACGTTGCTTGTGTTTTTCGAGTAGCAAAATTACTCCCGCTGCGGTGAGCATCGATTATATTAACGGAAGTTATGGACGAACATTTTCAATTTCGCCTTTTGGCCGAATAATAGGTAGCAAAGGTCGAATATTAACGAGTTTAATCGTACAGGATGGCGCGTTAATTAAGTGCGGCAAGTTTCGAGCGAGTCCGCATTTTCGGTTCGTTTCAATTTGTGTTATCACGATCATAAACCGTAGAAATATGTATAACTGAATATAAAAATTATACGTATAAAAAACTAGTGTCCTCGATCGAAGTATGTCATTGCAATAACACGTGCGTAATGCAGAATATTTACGTTCGCTTATCAAGGTGTAAAGTTTATAACCGATTAATTTTCGATACATTTTCTGGTAATTTTTATTCGGCGAAACAAACATTCCGAACGTAAACAAAAATATTTCCCATGGACAGCTCGAGTAGCACGACCATACCGTAAACATTGTTTCAGCGCGTATAACTGTTTTCGCAGATAAACGCATCAACCTCTTCGATCTACTATATAACTTCCACGAAAAGCCGTAACTGCACGTCGATCCAACTATCGGTCCTATCGCTCACGGGCGTCCCGCGAAGCTTTAAAAATCGTTCAAGTTCAATTATACCATCAGAGAGACTATAGAGCGAGAGCAGTCCCCTTCATGCTGTAACTTGGCTATTCAAATCGTTGCGGGAAAGACGGGGGAGTGTGCAGAGTAGGGTGTAAGATCGAAGTCAAGAGTATGTATAGGTGTGGGTCGGAGAGCTTGCAGACGACGAGGACGACAGTGAGGGTGGGTGGTTTGTTTGGTTGACAGGCATGCGCTGCTGCTGGTATAGGACTCTTGTCGGCTCCGCCCATCGAAGGAAGTGGCAAAAAATTCATAGGGCTGCGCGATGGCGATAAGTCCTGTACGCGCAGTATTGTTTTCATTTTTTTTTTCTCCTGCTTTCGCGACAATACGGGTAGCTCTCCGCGCGTTAGGACTGCGGGTAAAAGTTTAAAAAGATATACGCGGTGTATGACGCTATGTGGATGTCTTGCTGTGTGTAGCGCGGGTTGATTTTATTTTAGAATTGATATATTTACTGATTATACATACGCTGCATGTTTATCCGTGGAGAAGCGCGCATCGAGTTAATGGTGCCTCAAGGCTTCGTTATCTTAATCAATTGTACACGTAATTTATGTACTGTGTGATGTGGAAAAGCTTGCTGTATAATGATATGCATATTGCAGTCGATATATCCATATTTAAGTGCATTATTGCGCGATTAGGATGGACGAGTTAAATTGAATAAAAGTTATTGCGCCGTTGATGAATGCATCGTAAAATAACTCGTATGCGGTATCTGAATTGAATGCATAAAACTTTGTAATCGAAGCATAAAAAAGTGTATTATGTATATGGAAGTAGTGTATTTTTTTCTTAAACGAAGCTTGAAGGTGTAATATTTAGCATGTGCTTTTTAGTGGATCAGACCTAAACGTAGCCTATCTAGTCGAATGAGCCTGTACACTTTTTTCTAGCACCCACTTTTGCCTTAAAAATTTCTTGGGTGGGAGATTCCAAACGATGACAACCAAAAAAAAGAAAGAAAAAGGAATACACCTCAGAGAAATTTTTAAAATATACATCATTGTCCTCCAAAGCGACAGGCTGCGGAGATTATAGACCTATACACAGTGGGCGATCAGCGCAAAAAGAAGCTGCCACGCGCACGCGGGCAGTATAGCGATAAAAAAAAATAAAAATAAAAAAAACGCCCGACCGTTCCGTCTGTTGCAGGCAGGTGTGGTTTGGCGATGCTCCTGTCATGTGCGGGATGCGACAAGCCGATTATGGACAAGTTCCTGTTCAACGTGCTGGACCGGGCCTGGCACGCGGACTGCGTGCGCTGCTGCGACTGCCGGAATCCGCTGCAGGAGAAGTGCTTCTCGAGGGAGGCCAAGCTCTTTTGCAGGAACGACTTCTTCAAGTGAGTTCAGCGACACCTATACCTTTTTTCCCTCTTCTTTTCGCGCCGATCTTATCTCCGTCGGGCCCTCGTATTTTTTACATTACACGGAGATCGGTATCGGTGTACACTCGACTAGATCGATGCGATTCGGGAATCATTGCATAAGTGGGCCGCCGATCGTGTCGTCGTCGATGATTATCCGGTGCGTAATGACACGCGACGATTAGCCAAACGCGAGGAATATTTATAAGGGTACATCAAAAGCGGTTCATTAGCACCATCTAAATTCTGATTAATGGCCCTCGCGGCATCAAAATATTTCCGACTCTCGCGCATCGGTTCCTCGAAAAGTCCTCAACCCGTCGACTCTCACAGCTCACTCTCCCGGCGCGCGCGGCCCAAAGAAAGAACAGCGTGCGCGCGTCGAATCGCCCGAGTCCTTGACATTCGGCTCGCTCGCTCGCTCTCGCGTCCACGACCGCAGATCTAGACCGCAGCGAGAGAGAGAGAGAGAGAGCAGTCGTAGGTCAAGCCGCTTCTCTCTGCCTCCCTCTTGCTGCTGTCCCGATCATGCCGAGAGCTTTTTACTCGCCGGACAAAAAATCGCTCGATTGTGTATACGAATTAGCGTTTTTCTCGGAGGATCGGCTTCCGAGCGTACACGTATATAAGAAAGACTCGCGACGAAAGAGAGTTTCCCGGTGAAAAAAAAAAGTGATGAACGACTCTCGCACGTGCTTTACGCGCTTTGCATACTTGCGCACGTACGCGGACCGATGAAAAATTCATCAGCTACTGCCGCGGTGCGGCGCACACGCGAATCTTCGCGCGATCTACATATATACGACTGATGCACCTATATATAGGCATGCGCCGAACGACAATGAACGGAAGTCTCTGTGCGCCGCGGGTATGTAACACTCCGGCCATGTTGACGCCGCGCGTCCGTAGGAGAGCTTTTCTCGCGCTTGTCGGCTTGTGCTAATGAATAATGTGCAATTATTTTTTCCGCGGTGTCGTCACGCCTGTTTTTCTTTACGTGCGGAAATCTATTCAGCCAGAGCTGTGTTTGCCTTATCAATCGTGCTTTATGCTTTCCGTGAGAGGATCGATGTGCAATTGCGCCTTTGCTAGTGTAATAATAACAAGCGCATCAGCTATGAGCGCGAGGAATGAAAATTATACACAGTGCAGGAATACACCGCGCGCGCTTTCTTCTTTATTTAGGCGCGTAATGACGCGGGAATTTGAAATTCAAATTCGATATCGTCGCGCGCTTAATTTGAATACGGGATTCCGATATTTTACTCACTTTATAGTTAGTATTTCATAAGTTTCGGCCTACTCCGTGACGCGTATAATCCGAGGAGAGAGAGAGAGAGAGAGAGAGAGAGAGAGAGAGAGAGAGAGAGAGAGAGTGAGAGGAAAAAGAAGCCTGGCGATGCCGATCAAGTGAAATATATTCGCGCAGAGTATGGTCTTGAGTTAAATCCTTGTTTATTCCGAGTTTCTCGACGCCTGCGCCTTCCATTCGCTCGTTCTGTAAATATTGCCAGCCGATGTCTCTCCCGGTTTTGTATACTCGCACATACAATGTTTCGAGCGCGCTGAAATATGCTTTTCTCGCGTTATACATGTGCGCTGATTAAGAAGCAAATAAGCATCGTCGGAAAATATTTTCCCGACTTTACGACTCTGCGCGAAAAGTCTCGCGATAATATATCGGAAGTCGATCGCGCTTATCTCGCTTTACGCTTTTTCAATCGAGCCGCCGATTCGAAACCTGTTTTCCTGTCACATGCTCCTTTACAACAATATCAACGCGAGAGTCGCCCTTTTGTTGCGTCCGAAAAATCAGCCCGTTACGCTTATACTTATATTCGAAGCGAAAAAAAATCGCGCGACGAAAGCGCAAGGCCGGATATTAGCGAGTTTATCGGCGCCGCCGAGGATGATTACGGTGCAGCGAGTCGAAGAAACGGTATACACGTTGCAGCATAAGAGTCGCCTCGTATAGGCCCCCCCCCCCCCCCCCGATAATGGCGGGGGCCCTATTTGCCTGCCGGCGGCCCGCGAAAATTATTATTAGCGAGGAAGCGGCCGATTATGCGCGACTATACGTCCTCGATAATTCTCTCTCTCTCTCTCTCTCTTCGGTTTCTGCGGAGAGCCGCGCGCGTCCCCGGCTAATTCCGCTGCAGCCGGATAATGCAGCGCCGCCTAACCGCATTATGTGCCCCTTCTAATTCCGCCGATTATTCCTTTTGTCTCTCGAGTGTGGGCGAGTCGCTCGCTCCGCGCGGTTTTTTACAGAGATGCGATGCACTTATATGCATTTCGATATATTTATCGTCACCTATCGCGTCGCGAGCTGAGACACGCGGAACGAGCGTGAATAATTCCGAATGCAAACGAGCGTTTAAAAACTGCGCGCCGCGCGCGTGTCTGCGTATTATAAGCGACAATCGAGAGCTAATGCGATTATCCGTCGAGAAACGAGATCGGAAGCGTGCGAGCGTGCAGGTAGCTCATTCTTCCCTATACTGTCTCCCTTTCAGCCTACCGGTCTCTATATACAGGCAGCGATATTTATAATCCTGTATGTCTTCGCCGCCGCGGCCGCCGCCAACTTGCTCCGGCGACTATAAACCAGTTCGATTAAAAAACCCGCTCCTTGCACACAGCTCAACTGTGTGTGTGTGCGTGTGTGTGTGTGTGTATGCAGCACACCTACACCGACGCAGCCCTCCCCGGCGACGGCGGCAAGAGAGACTAGGAGACTTTCTCAGAGTCGTCGGCAAAAAGCCGATCGCGCAGGGGGATGGGGATCGAGCGAGCGAATAAATCGAGAGGAAGTGTTTGATTTCACGCGCGCGAACGCTCGTCACGCGCAATAGCCGATCTTTTGCATTGCGCGCGCGGCGGACCACCACCAACTATATACATATTCGAGACTTGGAGCGCGCGTATAAAAAATAATCACTTACAGCGAACCGCTTCTTTTTTCTCTCTTGCTCAACGTCCTGAAACTTGTACGCGTACTCCGTTACCGGAATCGGCTATGTGTGTGTCGATTTTTCTCTATAATATACATGGGTATGCATGAAGAATCGGGATTATAACGTAGAAGCCGATTCGTTCCACATCTACTGTCTTTTCCCAATATACATAAACGCGTATACGACTATACGCCGCGATAATGTTCCGCAGCATAATATCAACGGCTGCGATCGGCCCGACCGATTCCCACGAAAATCCCCGATAAAGTATTCCTGTGCAGCTCTCGCCTCTCTCTCTCTCACTGGTACCTATCACGCTCATCGCATCTCTTTCTCCGGCGAATCCTCTGAAAATCCTCGCCCTCGCTCAGCTCCGGAAGAGGTGTGCAAAAGAAGCTGGCGTCTGCTCGCACACGTACAACGTATCGCGAGTCGTGGGAGCCGACGGCCGCGCGCCGCGTATATATATATAATACGCACACGAGAGAGAGAGAGAGAGAGAGAGAGAAGCGAAGCGAGAGAGCTCGAAACTCGAACGTGGAAATATTACAAATGTGCCGTGACGCGAGACCGGCCGAGAGAGAGAGAGAGAGAGAAGAGAGTTTGTTGGGCGTGACGGCGCAGGGGTTCCCTTCTCGGAAGGTTCTCTCTCGCTCTTCTTCTTCTTCTTCTCTTCTCCGCTCGCTCCGAGAGACGTACGCTTTTTGCGCGAGTGTATATCGCCTATATAGCTACGTACGAGCGTTTAATGAGAAGAACGACCTCCGCAGGAATTTTTCGGATCCAACCTCGATTTCAGTTTGCTCGATCAACTGGAGCGCGTGTGTGCTCACGTCAAAAGAGGTGACGAAGCGTTCACGTGTGCGCAATAAAGGACGCGCGCGAGCGCGGGAGGTGTAAAAAACGCAGCTGTGTATATCGACAGCGCTCTATACTCTCCAGCCGATAAAGCTTTATCAACGCGAGTATATTCGGCGGTGATATGGAATATAGCGAATATATGAATATAGCGTACAGTGGTCTTAAAAAACAATATAACGCGTATACGGAGCGCGAAAACTGATAAGGATCTGCAGTGCGCGAGCGGCTAATTTATGGCGATGCAAATGCGCGAGTTCGATAAGCCCGCCGCGTGCGCGTTCGGTGCTCTAATGCTATAGAAGCGAGGCCGACGCATTCAAAAGATAAACTCCGCTGATAAATCATAGAGACGACAAGACGCACGTGTCGCTCTCGCGCGCTCTATAAGTATGTCCGTGTAAAATTATGCTGACGAAGTTTTCTAATTTTTACACGCATCTCGTGTATATAATAACATTCCGGGAAGCATCGTAGCGTCGACGAATTTCGCAAGAAGCCGGCCTCTGTCTTGTTTCGCATATTATTATTACTATTATTATTATTACTATTATTTACTATACAGTTCGCGAACGCTACCGCTTTCGACGTATCTCGAAGAAGCGGCCGATTCGACGCAATCATCAATTATGGTTTTACTCTTGTCAACGTCAGCGTTAACGATGGGAACGGCCGTCGTCGTCGCTGGGGAATCCTTTGCACACAAAGGTTGCGCCGCTATATATAATATAACGAAGCACCTAAAATATATACCTTACGCTCTGCGCGCTCGAGTTTTTCTCTCTTATTTTCGAGAGCGAGCCCTCGCCGCCGATCCGAAAGGAAATAATACAACTACGCGTGGAGATTCTGATCCATACGAAGGAGTTGATAAGCGACGCGTAGGAAAAAGTTTCCTGCCCGACTTCATAAATCTGATAAATTCCCTGTGTTTCTCTCATTTCTCGCTTTACGAGCATATAGCAGTCTCACGGCAAACTTGGAAGAGAGAGAACTTGCCGGGCTATTAATGATCTTTACGGCCTCTTTTCTTCTCCCTCTCTCTCTCTATCTCTCTCTCTCTCTCTCTCGCTCTCTTCTTTACCCTGGAAATGAATAAAAGCCCGAGACTATAAAGGAGAGAAGCCGCTCGCGCGGCGCCGGGGATAACTTTTGACGCCGGGCTCTCGATACACTTAACGACGCCGTTAATTAGACGCGAGCCTATACCTTCGCGGCGGCGATCGCACGCATAGCGCAATATAATAATACGATGAAAATATGTGAATGAATAAACGAAAAATAAAAATTGCAGGCGTTACGGCACAAAGTGCGGCGGCTGCTCGCAAGGCATCAACCCGTCGGACCTGGTGCGCAAAGCCCGGGACAAGGTATTCCACCTGAACTGCTTCACCTGTTTGGTCTGTCGGAAGCAGATGAGCACAGGCGAGGAGCTCTACGTTCTCGACGACAACACCTTCGTCTGCAAGGAGGACTACCTGTCGGGAAAGCCTTTGCCCATAGGCCACCACATGCACGGACGTCACGGTATAGTACACCCACACTTCTTCCTCTTTTTTCGTTTTTTTTTCCGATCCCGCGCGACACGATCGACTGACGCCGCAGATGTTTTGTTCGCTGCTGAGAAATTGTTTTAACCGGATAATTCCATTGTGGTTTTTCGAGGCTTCTTACATATTCCGCTTGAAATATTCAACAGCGCTGGCTATAAAAACGCCTCGATCGGCCGATAAATCATCGAAAAAAATTTGCATAAACGCGTATGTGTGACAAGAAGCCGCAATTTGTAACAGTCGCTTTGGACGCGTGTCGTGCGCGCGTAACACACACGTGATAGAGCCGTCGCAGCCGTCGAGATTTTCCCTGGAAAAAAGGCTGTCCTCGAAGGGCATAAATCTCTCGTTTGTCGGCCGAAGGAATGTGAGAGAAAAGTCGGCTTTTTCGGCCGAAGAGCGAGCTGGAGGGGCGGAGTCGGGATCAAGGGGGTCACAGTTCAACGCGTTTCGGATAGAGAGAGAGAGAGAGAGAGAGCTGCCGCTGCAGATGGAGCGAGAGCACAGGGCCGAGAACGGGAGAGGCGCGCGGAGGAGAGAAAAAAGAGAGGAGGTGGAGAGTAAAAAAAAAATTGAGACAAAGGGTCGGCCGAACTGTAAAAACGAGCGCGGGAGTGAGGCTATTTTCATATATTCTCTTTCTTTATAGATTTATGGACCAAAGTGTATACGAATATACGTGGGCTCGCCGCCGAGATTATTTTCTCACCGTCATTCAATTTGCCTCCTGACACCTGAATGTGCACTTGCGGTGCGCGCTCTGACGCGATTGTTTTCGACGCGTGTATAATCTTTTTATTTTCTTCCTTACGAAATTCGCTGTCTCCGCGAAAAAAGTTCACGCTCTCTCTCTCTCTCTCTCGCGTGCGCGTGAGGCGATGAAAAACGATGAAAAGTCAAAGGGCAGACCAATCGAAAAGAGAAGAAAAGAAAGCCCGGAGGGGTACACACACATGTACACACAGGTACTCGAAGTCAGTCGATGGCACCTTTCACCGCGCGCGTTGTTTCTTTTCGGCAGCAGCAGAAGCCTCAAGCTGTGAAAATACCGGCAAACAGCCCGTGGCTATAGACTCACGCGCTCGCGCGCAGGTCTATGATCTCTAGCACACTATATAGCCATAAGAGAAGAAACCGAGAGCGTATATATAGTATATAGAGGCTCGTTTTGTAACGATGAAACGAAAACCGAAGGTCGTTACGTTACGCAGCGGGTTCCTTTTGTCGCTCGCCGACTTGTCTAACCGCAAGCCGCCGCTCTCTCTCCCGACTTTATATCTCGACGCCCGTAACTTATCGCGCTTATGCGCGCATGCATATAGCTGCGTACACCGGCCGGAACGCCATTATCGCGTTATTTAGGAATAGAGGCGTCTTATATATATATATATATTTTTTTTTTGAAAAATTATCCGCCGGCGCTGCTGTAGGTCAGGCCGGGGCTTTTACGATCTCGCGAATCGCTGCGGAGCAGCGGCATTGTACGCTTGAATTTTTCACGCTGGAAATTCACGTGTTGCTGCAGCGGCACGGCTTTGCTCTCTTATTCCCCGTGTGTTACACGCGCAGGTATACGCGCCGCGGAGAGTTATTAAAAAGCGATGAGTCAGGTGATTGATGATTTTCTGCGCGGCGCGAGAGCGCGATTGTTTTGGCTTTTGCTTTTGTTGGATTTCGAGTGTGTACAGTTGTTCTCTCTCTCTCTCCCCCTATCTCTCTAATCGAGAGAGAGAGAGAGTGAGGAGACAATGGCCGCCATTTGACAAATTGCGCGCGCGAAATCAAAGTGTAACGATATTTTTCTCATTCTCTGATTCCAGTGGGCGGGGACTCGCTGATGGGATCCGGCTCGGAGGACGAGGACGAGGAAGGTAGTAGCGTGGGCCACCAGCATCCTGGCGGTGTTGGTGTGCCGCACCTGGGAGTGCACAGTATGGGCTCTGGGGGTCCCGGCGACCAGGTCGTCGGGCCCGGCTCCGACATGCCCCTCGGCGGCGATCCCTGCAAGCAGGAGGACTCCGAAGACCAAGGTAAGCGAGCTATAGGCAATACCGAGACTTTCGAACCGAAGTGTGTCAGTCGTGCGCCGTCTGCAACTACGCCGGTGGTTTACGATCTTTCGCTTCTAACGAGCTTAGTGTACCACGGCGATCTCTCCTCGCGATGCTCGCGCGCTCGGGACACAATGGCAGCCGATACGTACGTATACCTCCTGGTGTCACTTTTACTCGACGCAGAAAGAGGCAAAAGGAGGCCAGAGCGAGCGCATCCGCGTGTGTATTATAATAACTCTATAAGCGCGACCTTTTTTCCTCGGCTCTCTGGTCTCTGTGTATTGTATCCATGCCACTAGACGAGAGAGAGAGAGAGAGAGAGAGGGGCTCATCTGGCGCATGCGAAAAGAGAGTGTATAGGGGTGTCTTTAAGGGGTGCCCCGTAGCGCGGCGTGACACTGTCCAAACATTTTCTTTGTCCCGCGGTTAAGACCCCCTCACTCCTCTCTCTCTCTCTCTCTCTCTCTCTCTTGCCGACTCTCCACAGTGCGCAGATTATCGCGGAGCCCGTATATCTATAGCTGCTCGGATAGATTTCAACGGGGAGCCGCACAGTAATCCGGCGCACGGAGAGGGGTAGCTGCTAGCATACGCAGCGCTTCCGGGGCTTGGCGAACTCGCTTGTTGGCCGAGCGTGCTGTTGCCGCCGCGATAGAGATACTCGAGATACTCGGCAGTTGTGCGCTCAGCTCTCGGTCTACCTGCTGCCGTCGATCGCTGCAAGTCATCGGCGAGAGATTTCTCCTTCGACACACAGCCTTCGCGGAAAATGTCTAGTGCGCACGAGGGGAGAGAAAGAGAGACGCGGGGCGCGCTCGAGTGGGGCGAATTCTATTTGTAAGCGAGAGAGAGAGAGGTATCCTTTGCCCAATGCGGCTTTATCCTGTTTGCTGGCACACTCGAGTCGGAAAGTTAATTTTCTCGTCAAACACGATTTCCCGCGCGAGTGGTGTGTTGACCGATGCGATACAACAGGTTCGCTGGACGGCGACCCGGAGACCCGGGACAGCCAGACGGAGAACAAGAGCCCGGACGGGGGCGCGGGCGGCGGGAGCGGCGACGGCGGGGCCGGCTCGAAACGCCGGGGGCCCCGCACCACCATCAAGGCCAAGCAGCTCGAGATCCTGAAGACGGCCTTCTCGCAGACGCCCAAACCCACGAGGCACATACGCGAGCAGCTCGCCAAGGAGACCGGACTGCCCATGCGAGTCATTCAGGTATATACACATAAAGATACCGCGGCTGCTCCGCCTAACGTTATATGTATATAGAGACTTGTCGTATGTGCGCACAGGTCTGGTTCCAGAACAAGCGCAGCAAGGAGCGCCGGCTGAAGCAGCTGACGTCGATGGGCAGGTCGCCGTTCTTCGGCGGCTCGCGCAAGATGCGGGGCTTCCCCCTGAACATCAGCCACGGCGGCCTCGGCGGCGAGGACGGACCGCCGCCCGGCTTTCCCTACTTCCCCGACAAGTTCGACTTCAGCTACGGGGCGCCGGTCTCCTTCCACCACGAGTTCTTCGGCGGACACCCGCCGCCGCATCCCCACGGACCGCCCTTCGGTGGGCCTGGGAATCCTGGTGAGTTTGCTGCCGATTTGCTGGGCCGTAGTCGATCTTATAGCGTATGGCGTGTCACGGGGTTCTTGATCCCGTGGGCTTGTCAAGATTTTTGCCTTTTTTTGCCTTTTTCAATATCTTAGTGATTTACAGCCCTGGTAGAACTGTAGAAGAGACCGCGTCAAGCAAATAGTTTTCAAATGAGCCTGTTCTACCAGGGACAGCTGGCACACGTCATACCGTAGCATGATTATAACAGTAGAAAAAAGAGCATGGCTTCGGAGATGGCACTTGGGTACGACGAGGTCTGATAAAGTTCCGGGTATGTTTGCGGCAGGTCTGGACCCGACGAGCATCGCGGGCATGGCCGCGGCGGCAGCAGTGGCCGGCGAGTACCCGCCGCCGGGCGCCGGTGCCGGGCCGCCGGAATTCCTCACGGGGCCCCCCGGCCAGGGGCCGCCCGTACCCTCAGCCGGTAGCCCCGGCGAGTTCCTAGCGCCTACAGGTACGTCACACCTCCTCGACTACCTTATACTTATGTGTGCCCACGCCTCGTTATCATCTACCCCCGCGTTATACACTCGCGCGCGCGCGCGAGCAGCTCTCGTTGCTCCAGCCGCTGCAGCATCGATACTCTCGCGCGCGACCATCAATTATTCATTTAATTTTTCAGAGAGAGAAAAGGGTTGCGAGCGCGCGCGCGCGGCTCTCTTTGCTCATGCAAATCTCTGTTTGATCGCGCTTTTCATTATAACGATCCGAAAGAGGGCACGCGTTCGATATATAATGACACGTTCCGAGGAATTCCCGGCACCCGGAATGCGAACGATTTCTTAATTCCACGTCAGGTCAATAAAGCCTCGTCTTCTTACGTCTCCTCGCGGAATCGTTCCCTCGATCCTCGTGTTTGATTTCGTCCTTTGTGCGGAGAGGGCTTGAATGGAGAAAGAGAGAGAGCGAGAGGGAGAGAGGAGAGTCGGCGCCGCGCGCGATGATTTATCAACTGGCTAATTTAGCGGCGCATTCTTCCGCGGAATGTGATATACGCGCTAATGCGGCTCCCCGGCCAATTTGTCAGCGCGCGCGGAGAGAGCCGGTTCTCGAGCCGCCTTCTTTTTTTCTATCCCCTCTGCGCTTATAATACTTCCCGGGAATCACTTACGACGAGTATCGACAAAGAGGGATTACGCGATCCCCCGCGAGCACACCTGATCCCGCATATACTAAAATTTCTATTTGTTTTTTCCCGCTTGTGTCTGTGTGCGCGTGTTGCGCACCAACTCATATAGGTGGAGGCCAGGGCAATCCGAGCGGTGGAGGCAACGCAGGCGGACCCGGGGGCGGGGGCGGCGGTGGCGGCTTCCCCGAGCCACACCAGATGCAGCAGAGCGAGGGCCTCGTCTGGTAGGATCAGCGCCTGCTGAACCTCTTGACGTTTCATTAATTTTTCGAGAGACAGAGCCAGTGTTTGTGTGCTGCGTACGCGCGAATTATGTACGAGAGCTGGGATCGGATCCACGCGAGAGAGAGAGAGAGAGAGAGAAGCGATCTGTAGGAACTTGTATTATTATTATTATTGATATTATCATTATTGCTATTATTATTATCATCGCTATTATCATTATTATTATTATTAGTTGAAAGCGGTTTACGAGGCTCGCGGGAGCTTTTATTATTTCACTGGACGCGCAGTTTTGTCGATTATTATTATTATCGAAGATGATAGTAGTACGCGCTATTTTTATGATTATTATTATTATTATTATTATTATTATTATTATTATTATTATTATTATGAGATATCAGTTATCGATCATTATTATCGCATTGTGTATAAAATTCCGGACCCGAAAGTGTAATATTGTACCCCCATCCCCCCTGTTGATTAGTTTGAGAGAAGCTGAAGGTGCGATTATATAGCAGCGTTGATTTCGCGAGAAATGAGAGAAGACGTCCTGTAGATATAAATATGATGAAATGTTGAGTAACGAGCTGTTATACACGCGCAAAGTACCATTCAGACGTTATTCCGATACGCGAGAATCAACGCTATAAAATATTTCGAACGTACACGAAGAGAGACAAAAAACGACGCGAGAGACACGCGCGCTGCGATGCTCCGACAAAAGTCTCTCGTATTCATACAACATGATATATATATATATATATATATATATATATATATATATATATTACATGTATAAGTGTAGGAGATTTCGCTGGAGCGGCGGGAAACTCGCGCGACGGGGAGAATAGTATATAAATATCGACTACTCTCTCTCTACTAAACTTTTATTAATAAAATTTCTCTATACGTGTTGTCCCCCGCGCCGCGACTTTAATACAATTACAATAAAGAGACATTGACTGTGTATAGGTAATATAAAACTGTATAAGCCCCGTCGCCGCGGAGTTTCCGCGAAATTACACGTACACACTTCGACTCGACGACGACACCGGTGAAAAAAAGAAAAAGAAAGCGAATTCCCGACGCGAATTCCTTGGCGGACTTTTTGACGGAACGTCGCAGCGGCTGCAACGCGCGCACGAGAAAGTCAGAAAAATATATAGATAAGCGCCGCGCACGGACACGCAGAGTCGCGCGCAAGTACTAATTATATCGATATAAATATGAGTGTGTGTGTGTGTGTGTGTGTATATATATATATATATACACACATACACACGACTATCTGTTAAGGCGGCGATCGATGTAAATACATGTGAGAGGCATATTATAGAGCGGGAGAGTTGTATGCCGAGAGACGAGGAGGAGAAGAAAGTTTTAGGAGAGATAAATAAGGGTGACACGTACTTACGCATCAGTGTGACGCGAAGCGATACTGTAGCGCGCATTGAGTACAGAGAAACTCGATGACTTTTTGCGGTATTACTATGTAAGAGGAATTTTATGGTACAGATTTACATACTAAAGAAGCTGGCTAAAATAACAAAATATGTACACACACCGACACACACAGCTATACCGCCACGAAAGCATGATGATTATAAATATAATTATAATAAACAACCACGTATTTCCGTATAAACAATTGTCTTCATTCTCTTTCTTTTCGCACCCGAGCATACTTTACCTCACATAAGTGCGTATTTATCGACAGCAGCTCCAGAGGCCTCGCATTCTGTCGCCCAGTGCACGTGAGTATATAATACGCCTAATTATACACGCATTATTAATCCGTACATTCGTTCTCCGCAGAGGAGGTTCTATTTCCGAAGCGAAAAACTCCCGCTTTGACGGAGTAGCCCTGGCAGCGGCGTTGACGCGAGCGTTAATTGCTCGAATCGCGGCTTATAACGTACAACAATGCCACGATTTCGCTATTTTTGGGATGCGAGCCTATCGTGTTCTAGAAATTTGTACGAGAATAGCCCGCAGAACATGAAAGTAATAGAGAAAAAAGAAGACAGGAACGGAAAGGGTTCGGCTCATCCCGAAATCCCGCACATGTTTGCCCGAAGGACACAGGCGTACATCGAGGCCACCGGGGAGTACAGGGCAAAATCTCGCATCGCTAATAAAGTGTCGCCGCTCTCCGGAGAGCCTCGCAATTACCATCGAGTTATCACACGGCCGGCCGAGCTCGTGAGCATAAGTACCTCCTAGAAGAGAGAGACAGAGAGAGAGAGAGAAAGCGTTTAGCCCCCGCCGAGGCAACAACATGTGCGGCCGCGTCTGACGTCGTTAGGCTCGTCGCGCGAGCGGACATCTGCCGGATTCGATTTTGATGTGTTTCTGCGCCCGCGGGGGTATGTACTGCGCCCCGTCTCTCTTTCTCTCTCTCTAGTGCCGGTCCCCGGGGGAGGATCCGTCCGACTGTCTGCCGGCGTGTTTGCTCCTACTATCCATGCACTCGATCTCGCGTCTTCCGAACTCTTCCACTCGTCGTTTTCTTTTTTTATAGACGTCTCGAGCCACGTTAATTTTATTCGTGAAAGGACGGTCACTCGGATTTCTTTTGTATAAAAATTTCAAAAATCGTGAGAAAAGGAAGCCCGATAAAACCCCATCTCTCGCCCCCTCTGTTATCGCAACCGGTAGCTCTCGATCGCGCGACTGTTTGCTCTCGTTTTCTCGCGACAAACACTCTAGCTCGTGTGCACACACTCCTCCTCGTCGTCGTCGTCTTCTTGGGGCTTCGCCCGGAAAATCGCGCGACAGATGCGTCCGCCTCCCCCCTCGGGACTACACCGCTACCCCCCTCGACAAAAGCTCTCTCTCTCATACTCTCGCGATACACACACACACACACACACATATATAGATGAGGGAATCGATTCGCGCCGAGGATTGATGGGCCCTGAATTGCAGCCAGTGCAGCTCGCGCGGGTGTGTGTGTGTGTGTAGCGAACGCCCACATAAATCTTGCGCACGTCGAAATTCGCGTCGCTCCGGAAAAAGAGCGAGGGTCTACTCGAGGGGTAAACAAGCTTCTGACGAGGGGCTGTATATACCGCGCGTTTATGTACGTAGAGGAGTAGTGGTGCAGTTTTACGCGCTGATGCGCGTTAAACGCGGCATCGATACTGCGGACTATACTCTGTAATTCGACGGGGCTGGTCTGATGCGAGTTTTATGAGGCTGGATTGTGTCGGCTCGGTTTTAATTTTTCCGGGAGAATTTCAAGCGCGATGGATCGTTTCGAATTAGAGATGCAGCTTTTTTGGTCCACTTTCGATCCTCTGAAATTCGAAATTGAGACGTTCACCGGTGTCTCAATTTATTATCATCGCCGCCCGATAACAGCGTATACACAAAACTCGCCACGCATTCCGCGCCGCAATCGCTCGCGACGAATCGCGCGCCTTTCGTTCCACATCTACCGCAGGTGAGAGAAGCTGCGCCGTCACATCCTTATCGCGACACGCGTCAGCCGCAGCAGGTATGGCGGCAGCGAGATACGCACACTAGCTCATGTGCTATACATACATACGCATATAGGGGATGAAAGGAGAAGAGAACAACAGCTAGTAGTACTGTATAGGGACTGCGAAAGGAGCCCCGCGGGGGCTGACGAACGCACGGACTCACGTGTCGGCACACGTGTCCGACGTCGTCGTCGTCGACCCTCGATCGGAAGCCCCGAGAGTGTGTACGCGGACGATTGTGTTGTATGGATATATATACAGAGCTATAGGCGCACGAGCGTCTCGAATTAATCGCTCGAGTTTGTAACAATTACGGGCAAGAGGGTGGGTGCAGGGTTGCGTGGGCGCGAGACTTCGCACGCACACGCATACGTATAGTTTCGGCCACTTTGGGGGCTGCTTTTGAATTTTTCTCCTCGATTCCGCGCTCTAATACCGAGCCGACTTTCACACCTAGGCTGCATCCGATTCGTAAATCATCGGCTCGAATTGTGGGTCAAATTTTTTTTTCTCACCGCATCGCGCCGCCTGCAGGTAATTCGATAAGCGCGATAATAAGCTATACTCGAACGGAGAAAAAAAACAGCTCGGAGCTTATACTAGAACGAATTCACTAAAATATTGTTAAAGTTATAGCCTCTACTCGCGCGCAACGAAAGGAGGCGCCGCAACAGCAGCGGCACACACACACACGCACACGGCAATATAGCCGCGACCGCCGCGCGGTGTCTTTTTCGTCGTGACGCGGCGTTATGTATATGACGCAGAGAGAAAGAGCGAGCGAGAGGCCAGAGCCGCTCACGGGCGGCTCGCTTTTGAGAAAAAGTTCTCTCTGCGTCGATAAATCATTTTTATGGCCGCTAGACGGAGTCGCGCGCGCTCGCGCATATCGATTAAGCCTGTTGATTTGGGAAAAATTTCTTCGGCAGAGAGAAATAAAACTGTTCTCGGCTCGTTAACTAACTTTTTTTTGCCTTATACGCGCGCGGCCTCTGATGTATTCACGGTGGGCCCCGCTGCTGCCGCGATTTCGTTCGGCGGGTTATCAAAGCGAGATATAGCTGTGTATTGCTCAATCGTATTATATGCGCGCGAGCGGGAGAGAATTTTCTCGGAGCCGGTGAAGGGATCCTCTGACACGCGATGACATTTCTGATACTGACGCAAGTTCGCGCAGCGTTTTAATGTGTGTAAATTTATTGATACATCCGAGCTATTTATATGTTATACAGACGCGGTCCACCCACTGCATCCATATTCATGAGCCGATTTAGCAACTCAAACAAACCGATCGTCGCGGCGAGTGAAGGAAGCCGAAAAAGCGGAATAATCTCTCAAGAGTTTATAATGCGCGGACAATGTAACGGCTCTCGCCGTTATCTCGATTCTGACCCACATAGCACGACGACGAACTGCACGTCTCGTCCCACATATTCGGCGCATCTTGCGTCGAGAGGCGAAGAGAGAGCGAGAGAAAGAGCGAACAAGACAAAGCCAATAAAGCGACAGCTCGTGAAAAGTGGCGCGTCGACGTGTCTACGCACGAGAGAGAGAGGAGGCGAAAAATAAAAATAACGGATTAAAAGAGGAGAGAGAGAGAGAGAGAGAGAGAGAGACGTAAGGAGCTCTGCATCGGCTGAGATGTGGTTCGCGTGTATACCCCTCTTTGGAAACGGCCGGTAATCCGGATTTCGGATTAGCGCGAGAGCTTGCGAGCATATGCTCGAGAGAGAGAGAGAGAGAGAGAGAGAGAGAGAGACACGTATGAAAAGAACACGCAGTTGACGTGCGGAGAGCTGCGGGAGAGAGAGAAAGAGTTGCTGTAGGCCGCTGCGCGTCACGTCGCGGCAGAACGAGTAAGAGCTTGACGTTTCCATTGTGCGCGTCGAGTCGCAGTCTATACACTCCTACGAGAGCTCGAGCATTTTTTCTTCCGACTTTTCTCGCCGCCTCTGACACGGCTCTCTCTCTCTCTCTCTCTCTCTCTCTCTCTCTCTCTCTCTCTGCTGCAGTCGTGCAGTTGTCGCTGGGTGGCTTGCCTTTTCCACGGCTGATTTTATCTGCGAGTTTTATAATGCGCCGCATACACACGAGTCTGCCGCCGCGTGTATAGATCGGGAACTTGTTTTCACCCTTTTCTCGCAGGCGTGACTGCTTCTTTCGATGCCTGAGAGAGGAGGTTCGAGCGACTCCCTACACACTACACTCGTGTCCCCTCGCGGAAAACTTCCGCGCGCGATAAAAAGAAGGTGTGTGTAACAATAAAGCGAGCGATAAGTGAAACGCGCGTTGAAAAAATGCCCTCTCCTCCGCGCGTTTCCTTGTACACTAGCAGTGCACGATGCCTCGGGGACGACGGCGATGGCGTATCGGCGATAAGAAGCGCCTGCGCGGCTCCCCCTTTCTCCGGAGAGAGAAAGAGAGAGAGATAAGTATTCGCTATTTAAAATACCAGCAGCCACCATAACGCGCGTGTGCGCTCTGGCGTTCCGCGCCCAAGATAAACTGTTCAGCAGGGGTTGATTATAAACCGAGGCTGGAAAGGGGCTCTCCAAGGGGTCCAAATCAAGAGGGTAGCGCGCATTGCCCCCCTTGTGTTTTCGCGCTCTAGCGCTTGCGCCCGAGCCTCTCTCTCTCTCTCTCTCTCTCTCTCTCTCTCTCTCGCTCTCTCTGCGCTTGCAGGCGTCTTATCGCCGCGACGGGCGCTTGTTTTTCTTTGGAATTTCGCTTTCATGTGCGCGTCTGTAGCTCTCACGCGCGGGGGCGGGCTCGTGAATTTTTCAAGAGGGTGCAAAAATGTCTACGCGTGCGCGGTATCGTATCCTGATTAGCGAAATTAATAATCGATGCGAGATTCCCTCTCATTCCTTGCTCCCGGATCCTCGGGGTTTAAGAAAGTTCGGCGATCGTCATCTCTACTTGCGACCCGATAGAATAAAGGAAAAAAACTTTCCCCCGGTTCCCTTGTGCAAATTAAAAGAAAATCATCCCCGCGCTCGCAACTTCTCAACAAAGCTCTCTCCCGCTCTCGTCGAACTTGTAAATAATAAAAAAGCTCGCGTCCCGAGCAAACAGAGCGGTGTACAGCGCGCCCGAAACAAGTATATAGCCAAACAGAGAGAGAGAGAGAGAAAGCAGAGTCCCCTCTCTACAAGCCAGCGGCGATCGCGGCGGTTTACGGGGGTGTGCTCGGCGCATTGTTGTATAAATAGGTTTGGCGAGTTAGGGCTTCGCGAGAGCGAGAGAGAACGACCCCGAGGGAGCTGCACATGTCCGCATCGATTATACCGCCCCTTCGTACACAGCGTTTCTCTCCCCCGTACACGCTCTCTCGCTGTCGCTACGTACTACTGCTATACTACACCGCTGTACTCCCTTTCTCGGTCCAGCATCGCCGCCGCTTATTTTCGAGCCATTTGCTTTGTAAACGCGCGCAATCTCGAGCCCGCACTCGAGACGCGCGACTGACTTGGCCGCTGGAGCTGATACGCTATTCGGATTCGTCGCGCTGCAGAGCAGTGGATTTCACGCGCAGGTGCGGATATACCTACCCCCCGGCGTGCGCGTTCTTCTTGTTTTCGCCGATATAGGCCCGCGCGATGAGTCGGCGCCGTTGTTTGCAAATGTTAATTTCGGGTTTATTCCGCGAGCTTGAAGCCGCCGTCGCCGGTCGAGCTTTGTACTCGATCTCGCTCTGTGTTTATTTGCGCTGCGGAGCTGCGCCCGCGGCTGTGGCCGTGCGCTCTGTCGCGCTGCATTGATTGGAATTTGTTTTGATAATTCCGCGCTCGTCTCTCGAAATTGCCGCTTTTCCTTCGAACAGCACTAACACGTGCGTCGCGGGCTATAAAGGGTCCTCGATTCGATAGAGGCGTCAGAGTCGTCGCTTTGGGAGAATATCGCTGCGTCAGCCCGTGCGTGAAAAACTTGGTTAGTCAGTCAGTCAGTCGCGCATTATACAGGTATACCCGCACGTGCGCGCGAAATGTCCTCTCGAGTGTGAATATGAGCGATCGTGCAGCGTCAGGCGCGCGTAAAACTTTTCCTAATTACTCTCTGCTTGTAGATCGTGTGTGCAGATGCGGTCATGCTTCGCGAATTCCGCGAGAGTATCGAAATTCGACGAACAGCTTACTGCCGCGACTATCTATACAGCTTTACGGCAAAGCGACCACTGCAGTCAAGTGGTTTTCGTCATGCCAGGGGCACTTGTGCAACGCGCTCACTCGCACACATAGACACACTGCCCCCGGAAGCATTAAAACTCGCTTTGTGAGCTGCTATACTGCCATTATGCAGTGTGTACCTTCTCCGCTGTGCTATACTAGTAGTCCGTAATACGTCACCCCAGCGCACTATCTATTCTATATATTCTATATATTCTATATATCCTTCTGGCAAACACTGTACACTCGCGTGCGTTTATATTCTCCCGAGCTATAGATCCGCCTCGTCCTTGTTCCTCCGCCTTATCGCGACCAGTCGTATTTTTCCAGCTCCTTATCTTCCGCGCATATTACTCAGCCCTATACCGCCGGCGAGCTTCTATGGTGTGTAATTGTAAGCCCTTCGCGAGAAAAATTCTCCCTCGTCAGCGTACTATATACAAGCGAAGCCAAGAGAGAAACTATCCATTATATCCGCGCACTCGAGAAGTGTTTACGGCTTCGGCAATAATGCAATTATAGAAAAGGAGAGCTGGGATATTCCCCCCGAACTCGGCAAACAGCGATCTCTCTCGGTCCCAAAGTGCGTATACCCCAATCGCTCTACACACAAACGCCCGTCGCGTGTCCATGTGTGTCTCTGATGTCAGATCACCCCCGGAGCGCGGCGCATCGCAGAGACGCGTGCGGCCTCTAATTTCTCTAATTTCGGCCTGACGCGATCTGTCACCACAAGACGCCGGACGGAGGAGACGGCCCGTTTAGCCCTTTTATTCTTTTGTGCAGCGCCTATACAATCGTATATGTGTGTGTGTGCGTCGGAGAGGCATTCTTTCGCGCCTATTCTCGACGGATCGGTTTTACGCATGGATTGAGCTGCTGTATGCGCGGCACTTGGACACGGGTTTTTTGAACAGTGAGTTACTGCTAATTGTGCCCGCGTACATGCATAATGCATGCGGGTAATACGAGTGAACGGCATGTTTGCGTCAATTACCGCAAGGCGTTTATCGGAGTAAGAGAGAGAGAGAGAGAGAGAGAGTGAAAATACGCTTGATATCGTTGTGATTAATGAGTCGCGATTATTAATTACATCCACATAGTACAGCACATACTGTATACAATAGAAAGCGTTCGACAGCGCTGAGCTATGTAATTTACGTAATGTACAACGATTGACAGTGATTGCTCCGTTTCGAAACTCGCAAGTTTGCGCGCCACTGATGGCTTCCGGCCGAGTACACATGAAAAAGCGCGAATATTCAAACGAGCATAGCTTTTTTTCTCGAAAGCCGTGCAGTAAATCACGACGAGGCTCGAGCGAGTATACAAACAAGCGGGTTATTAATTATTATCACTCGTACATTTTCAGCGCAGCCGTGATCAGATCGTTCCCTCTCGTCTTCCTTTTGATTTACGAGGCGGGAGCTTCCTCAAACTATGCAGAAACGAATATAATACGCACACATCCCGAGAAGCGTAACGCGCGAATCCGCCACGTGTATGAATCTCCGGGTGCGCGCAGTCACCTGTGCCTAATGCGCTCGCGCTTCTGATTATTCATGAGGGTATGCGAAAAACAATTATACCAATACATTTTTAGACTCGAGCGCTGCAGAGGGCCGTTACGTAAGTGGAATCCCAGCATCAAGATACAGCCAAGAAGAAGAAGAAGAAGAAGAAGCCTCGGTTCCCCCGGCCGTGAAGTAACTCCCTTATACTCTCCTCTCTTCTACCGAAGAGAGAGGAGAGAGGCGGGTAATAACGCGCATGTCGGAATAAAGTGCAACGCACGCGCGCGTGAGATACACGCCCCCCATCTGTGAGCCACCGTACATACGTACACGCATCACGTGCTCGCGCGCCCCGATCGCACACCTCCATCAGTCTCATTGACATGCTGCCGTCGCTGCTGCTGCTGCTGCTGCTGCTGTCGTGGCTTGACGAATGCTGTAGACGTATAGGTGTCCGATTCTTTTTATTTTCGAGCAAAACGCCCGTTAATCACGAGGCTACTCGTGCGCGTCCTCATGCACGGCGTTTGGAAGAATTTTAGATCGAATACGAAAGTCCTTGCACGGAGCGCATCGAGGGGATGGCTGCTTAGTATGAATGAATGAATGGATGCGGCGACGGCAGGTTGAAAATGTCACAGAGGGGCTCGGCACGGAATTAGCCTTTCTCGCCCTCGATACTATAGCGCGCGCACATGTCGGCAAATTAGGTGGATTTGAATTATTATATTTCCAGAAGGAGGAGACCCACCGGCTACTTTATATATTTTTCCGATTATTGTTATTGCTTCGGGGGTGTGCGCGAGCTGCGAGGTGGAATTGCCCGCTCGGTTATTATCGTGCGGTTATATTTGGTGGAGGCCGTGATTTTTGTGGGGGTCTGGTGGCTGCATATGCTCTTCCATTGTTCGACCATCGATGCTTACCGATAATAGCTTTTTCATGCGTAATTTGTACAGCACGACATTTTACAGTACTCGGTTACGTACTCGTACAGTTGTAGCGTGAGCGGCCCAAGCGACAGGCCCGACAATGCTCTTTTGGAATTATATGCACTGCGCGCGCAGTATTTAGATGGGGGAAGCTGGAAGGTGCCTATGCGCCACCTAGCGCTGATGTAGCCCAGCCAGAGACTCGGAGAGTTCGAGTGGTTGGAGAAAGGCCGGTCCAAAACTGCTTGGTTTCCTCGTGATTATATTTAATCAATATTAAATTCCATTTAATCCTCCGACCGAGCCAATTTTCAATCAAACAAAGACCTGTGCAATTCATCAGTCAATCACTCGAAAAATTCGTCCCTTATACTATATCCAACCCGGTCGATCTAATCTAATAGAGTATACAAGCCGAATTTCACGCCTAACTCTCGTTCCGTTCGAACTCCGCACACCTCCGATACGATCTCCCTCCCCAGAGCCGCGTACAACGTAATAATCCTCAGCTGGTCGGAGCATCCATGCGCTTTAAGAAAATCGTTCGCAGCTGAAAAGCTCGACTCCTCCAGCCTCTATCATTACCGAACTCTCTTGACCCGCGCCGATATACCGAACCAAATTGGGCCCCATAATGCTCGTGTAATCTCTCGCGAGCGTGTCGACGACAAACGAGCCATCTCGAGAGTCATAACGCGATGCACTTCTCTGTCTCACCCCAGCCGGAACAGGTGTTCGGGGCGAAAGTGGGTGTGTACAGCGAGGCGATGAACAGAAGCGGGGTGAATATCATATCGGCACTTTGGGATAGACGCAGAAGACGCGCGACCCTAGTTTTATGCGCGGCAGCGGCCAGTCGAGCGCGCGCGCGAACGCTTACGCGATTATGTGTCCGCCCTGCCACGCTGTGTTATGCATTATAGCGCGGGGCATGATTTGTAAAGATTAGTCGCGCTCGAGGGGCGATGCGCAGCGACGTTTCGCGCTTATTATTGGCCTCACTTGTCCGATATGCGATCGAGCTATAGCTTCTTTTTTTTGTCTCTCTCCGAATTTTATCGCGCGTTGCGAAAAGGGAATAACGAGGTTAAGTATAAGCGAGCCGCGATCGCCGCGGCCAATATCAACTTAAAACCTCAAATAAGTCTTCAATCCTTCTCACCCGCGCTCTCACTCTCTCCCACAATATCAAAGAAAAAAGCAGCAGCATCGCATGCGGCCGCAAAAAAACTGGTTTTCCACGTTTGGCTCTCTCGGTCGGGCTAAAAAAGATCAAGATACAAGAGCGCGAGGCCCGTGTACCGCGCATGTATATACGTGGGTGGAAGGAGGCTCTGGGCGGATCGCGCGCGCACGTATATACAGGTATACAGAGGCGGTGGTAGGGATATGACCCCGTGGCCCGGCACGTACTCGGCTTCGAGTAGCAGCAGCTCGCGGGGCCGCTGCCCAGAAGGTATATAAGGCCCCGAGCGTTCCAGCCTATACTTATCCTCCTACTAATACCACCACCACCAGCAGCAGCACGACTACACTGCAGCGCGGCAGCCGTGCGCCCGCTCGCTCGCGTTACCTTATACTTATTTGCCCGTGGGCTGCCGGCAGCGCGAGATACCCCCTCCCCCCTCTTATTATTATCTGACATTATCTATAATTCCGAGGCGGCCAGGAAGCCCACTTAGGGATTGTGATAGCCCCCGTGATTAAAGCTCCCTCCGACTCCGAGAGAGAGAGAGAGAGAGAGAGAGAGAGAGAGAGAGAGAGAGAGAGATTCACCTTACTCGTACACCTACACACGTGTATAGGTACACGGGTAGCCGAGATATAAGGTATATATTCCGACTTATTATTCGCCTATTCGCGGCTACTTTCGCTATAGGTATATACCGCTGCAGCGGGAGCCATCTGACAATTGTACTTTAATTTAGGTATATGCTGCGCATTGACGTACGTGAAGGTACTCGGGACGCCGAGGTATACCATGCACGATCTGCACCGCTACAGATATACCCACGCGAGCTTTTCCTTTTCAACCGCAGCCTCTGCAACCGCGAGTTTTTTTCCTGCGGTGATATCGGTCTGGGAGCTGTTTTTAAATTGCTCAATTTGCATTTTCCCATGCGCGGTGCTTTTTCTATTTGGCTATACAGTAGTATAACGGCTACGCGCTTCTATTTGTTCGACGTAGCTATATAGTGGAATCTGATGGATTAACGCGTAATTGTTTTATAGGAGCGCTAATTGATACAAATCGACCATTTGTAAATAAATTGTGCATCGGCAGAAACGATCATTACTCAGTGACTTTGCAGGCGAGAGAATTCGCTGCTATATTTATACACACTTGCCATTTAATTCGCTATACACGCTGTATAGGGGCGAAACGATTAAAAAAATAGCGAGCGATTCCCGGAAATAGTTCGCGGCGGGGTAATTTTCTTTGTAAAACTCTGCCGGCGCATTTGATTGACCGCATAATTATTCGATGATATATGAAGGTCAGCATTAACTCAATCGCGAGAGCCGGCTACTTTTCTTATAAATAAAACATAAAAATTTGAATAATTTTATATAAATTATTGAGCGCTCGAAATTGCTTGATTGCGCCGTTGAATTTCGAGGCCGGGATCATGGATATAAATTTTCAAAATTTAAACGCGCCCGCGCTCAAGTATCATAATTTCGCGGGAGAGTTTTTTGCAAAATAAATTATTCATTTCTAAGAATAGCCCAGCTATATATATATATATATATATATATATATATATATATATAAGCAAGACGCAGCATCGAACGGTAGCTATTTCAAAAGCGAAGGAATTCCGTTACGCCTCGCTCGATTCCCTGATGCGCGCGTCCTCGAATGGAACTCTCGCAACAATGGCAAATGTAAAGCATCGAGGAAAAAAACTCTCTTCCCGTTGCTTCATTCACGCATACGGGTCTATACTTAAACGCGCGTGTGCAATCGTACAAGTGTCGCTGATTAATCGATCCGCCGCGTCAGAAGCAATCAATCGCCGCCGGGATCTGAAAAAGAACACGAGTGCGTACCATATAGCAGCAGCGCTCTCACATTATGCAACGCAAATTTACAACCCATTCAGCCATTGACAGCCCCGCGTGACTTATTATTATGAAAACCCACTTTTTCGCGCAAACCCGCGCTCTCGCCTAGCATGCACAAAGCTCCTCGAAGAAAGACATAATGTATAATGGAAATAGAAATAAAAAAGAAGCCAAGGACCTCGAGAGGGAAAGAGAGTCGTGGGTGCGCTTATCGATTCCCGGAAGTCGATCTCGGACAGCTTGGCTCTCCTGCCAGGCATCGACATCCGTCTTTCTAGCCGCGCGCAGGCAATACAATGCCGCGCGCGCACACACCTTGCCCGCGCGACAATACGACAACAATGCCTCCCAGCCATTCACTCGTCGCGGCGGCGGCGGCGGCGGCGGCGAAATGAGCCGCAGGTAGATCAGCGCTATCACGGCCCGATCTCGAGCCGCGCGCAGTCAAAATATACAAGCTTCGGATGTTCAGTCGATGGCTCTAGTGGTATAGAAAAGGATAGGACGAAAAAGAAAGAGGAGAACGTACACGGATCTCGGAGAGCGCGGAGGAGGTAATCGCGTACACCCCCGAGGGGTTATAACAGTAGGCAGTCGGCGGGGCCGGCACTTTGGTAATGGCTCGGTGATTATAACCGAAAAAGCCGGAAACCAGTTATGATGAGGACGTATAGCTGCTGCCGCGCTGCATCCCGTCGGCGAGCGAGCGATCGACGAGGCGGTTTGCGAAAAGCGGAGCAGAGGCGGCGGCGGCTGTCGATTTATATATATAGGTGTGAGTATACAGCGCTCGAGGCCGAGAGCTGCCGGGAAGCTCAAGGAGAGTCGCTTCTTGAGTGTGTTATTAGGTTGTTTGGATTGGAAAAATTGCGCGCGAGAGCTTTCTGCCGCGAGATTTCGTTTTGTTTATTTTGCTCTTAAAAAGGCTCTTACAATATGCAGGGGACAGATATGGCAAGAGGTGTTTCGGCCTGGATCATGCACGCCAAGAAATATCGTAACACGTTCCAAGAATTCCACGTTGCATCGAAGCAAGGGATATTATTGAGTACAGTTTTCTTCCTATGGTTAGTAATCACTGCCAGTGGCTCAAGAAGGCCTGACGAGGCTGTTCCGTCATAGGTCACATCGCTGTACATATGTGGTGGTCATACAGCACCCGCTCGCGCACGCGCACGCAAAGACTCCAGCATTCGTGCCGGTTTTTCCGGCCCGGCCGAGCGCATTAGGACAGATAAGTCCTTCGCATCGAGGAAGCAGTAAAACACTCGGACCCGCGCTCGAATCTTTTATTGCAATTTATTGATCGGTGATCGGTACCGGAGGGAACGATCGAGACCATCGACGGCCGACGCTGGAGCCGACTAAGTTCAGTACAACTGGAGCCACGACACGAGTCGCGTCACTTCCAGACTTTGTCACGCGAACATCAGCGTTTTCCTTCACTCTCCTGCGCCACCTCACTCCCAAACATATATGGCAACGTGGTAGCAGATTGAGTTGAAGGAAGTGAGAAAGCGCCTATGCGCCACCTATTTTCACTGGCCAGAGACCAAAGCGCTGGAAAGTTCAAGCGGATGCGGAAAAGGCCAGTAGTTATATATAAATAAGCTGTTTGATTCGCGGCTAAGAGTCATTTATAGTGTTATCACTGCTGATTCCACAAGCTCGCAAACCTCTTGGATTTTCGAAATCAAAATATTTTTAAAAAGAATAAATTATCTTTTAATATCTTGGACACATGTGAAAGATACAAAAAAAAAGAACATTTCTCCAACAATACAGTTGTTCGGGAATGATATAGGTATTTTTATGTTACAGCTAATGCATGTACGATTTCAATAACTTAATCCAATGTCAAAAGAGAAAAGCATCGTTAAATCGTTAAACAAAACGAACCGCTGAAACGGCGGTTTTTGTTCCAATTGCATCAAAGTATGCTCGTTAAATTATTATACAATTACTTTCATAAAATAGCATAAGTAGCTCAAGTAGCAGGCCAAACAAGGCAGTTTTTGCATTGGTGGCACGCCGCTACGTATAGAATTGTATTTGCAGATTAAGTTGAGGGAAATATATCTCTCTTAATGTGACCAGTGAAAATTTCACTGATCTCATCAGTGAAGCAACTTTTCACTGTTAAAACAGTTATTATTTCACTGCTTGAAATTGTTCGGTTATTTCAACTATCAAAACAGTGAATATTCACTTTCAAAAAACAGTGAAATTCATTCACTGTTCAAAACAGTGAATTGATCTTCCCGCCGAATCGTATCGATTAACAAAATGGCCGCCGGCGGTGCAGTAGCGCGGAAGGTCAGTTTGGCGGGATCGTGCGACAAGTTGACACATGCGGATGCCCTCGCGGATGCCGGACACGTGCGGATGCCGTATATTTGACGAACTCGTTGCTCGTTTCTATTGCTGCTCTTGCTGCTTATAATATATTGGTAAGTTTATCGATTTAGTAATTTATGAAGACGAATAAGTGATAATATAGTCGTCTAATGCCATGCTGAATACGTGCAGGTACGCAAACAATACTTCGTATAAGCATACGAAAAATCAATTGATGTATGTACAGACATACAAGAAGGTTATCTCGAGGCTTGAGGGTTATATGCAATATACATAACGTAGAGAGAAGCAGCTTTTCAACTTATTTGTTGTGTGCACTCGTTAAACAAAGGTGAGTTCAGTTTATATCCTTGTTTATTATTTTATACTTTTTTTTATATTTTCAAGCACTTAAACTTTCAAAGCGTATTTGCTTTTTTCTTAAAAAAAAAGAATTTTCAAATTATTAAAGTGCAATAAAATTTGTTTAAAAGTATCATAAATATGTAAGGTTTTGTGATAAGCTGTAACGACAAACTTTTAACTTACTTAACCTAACCTATGTATACTATATTTGATTTATTTCATTTTGTTACAGTTTTTCATTCCTCTAAAACCATAAACGATGGATCAGATGAAAGATCCTGCAGATTTGAGGAGTTATTTGGAAAATATTATTAATGATAAATCAGCTGTCGAACTACTAGAAGGTAAGACATTCTTATATGTATTATGAGGATTTTGTCGTAATCGAATAATTACAGGATTCGCACTGAGAGAAGATTGTGGCTATATATATGTCCACGATCAAAATTATTCAAGATGGTGAGTTGTGTTATTTATTTTCTCTTATAATATATAGTTATACAAGTTTTTTATTAAAAGAATTATTTCGGCTTGCAGATAATCTTAAGGCTTTACTGATCTTAATCGACTTGCTTCCTACATCGAACGCATGCATAAGAGGTGGCAAAGGTGGGAAAGTCAAATCATCAAAAAATTTGCTTAAAAACCATAAAAATCACTCCTCAAAAATGCATGTTAGAATTCGTTTCTGTGAATAAAATTTTGTTTCCAAATAGTTTCTATTTATACTGTAGTAACAATTTTTTGTTCGTATTTTAGAGTATTGAAAGCATACAGAATTTTTCAGAAGAAAAAAGACTGCGCATGGGAACGCCTATTCAACCGTACATAGTCGCTATTGATGGGCGTACTACACAGTTTCAAGTCCAAGGCGATGGCCGTATTATTGCCCGAAAACCCTCAAATGAAATAATCACTACATTTTACCTTCTGTTTAAAATGTATTATGTTTTTAACTTAACGTATCCTATTCTACTACAGAATTTTTATCTCTTTATGCAAGTAAATGTTTATGGCATACAGGACAAGTGCCCTGAAAGTGTATCGTCGTTGTATACTGCCTTAAATTCTGTAGAAGAAGAGGATGATGAAGAAATCTCCGAAAATAATACAGATGAAAAATAAAATTGTTTAATATGTACGAAAATTTCATTTTTCATTTTTATTTTTACATTTCTATTTTTACAGTTAATATTCACTGTAAAAATATCGAATATTACACTGTAAAAACAGTGAATATACACTGTAAAAAATAGTGAATATTCACTGTTTTTAAAGTTAATAGTCACTGATTGGAACAGTTAGTTTTTTCACTGTCTTGGAAAGTGAATATTCACTGTTTATTAGTTACCGACTTATGAATTTAGCGAATAGTGACTATTCACTGAAAAACAGTGAAATTTCACTGGGTCACATTAAGAGATCGACCGCTGAGCTAAGCAAAACCCTAACGATCTCAGCTCCTTGTTAAAAAATCCTATCTCGACTTGGTGTTGAAAAACTTTCTACTTTGGCTGGACGTTGGCAAATCCTGTACCTAGAAAAGTGTTATGGTTTTCTGAAATTTTAAATCGAATAATTTGTTTTGAATTAAAAGTTGAAGCACGGCAATGCATTCTTTCATTTTCCAGCTTCAAAAATGTCTTGTAACGTTTAAGAAGCATTTCCCAAACCCATAAAACAACACATAACCGAAAAACTGTTATAATAATGCTTGACTATTTACTCGAGTCTGCTAAAGAGTGGTGGCGTTTTACAAAAACAAAGTTTTCGAATTAATCATCCCACTAGCCTTCCCAAACACTGAGTTGATGTTTTTTTAAAATCACTTTACACTTTGAAATCATCAACGCACAGGATTCTCTTATCGGATGACTTTTCCATAGAAGCGATATATCCAATCATCCGTACCGATTTCACGCCGAAGCCAAGTTGCAAGCATACTTCTCTGCAAAAACCAAGCAAACCTGCAGGTCTACAAAAATACAGCTCATGCGCATAAACATAAACGCGCGATTGCCCAACAACATTCCATTTTCCTGCGCTATAACATACACTGCGGCCAAGAAACATCAAGCCAGCGCGCGCGATCACACCCCTTCGTGTATAATACCATATACACGTAAGAGTAACGTTCTCAAGAAACGAAACCCCTTCACTATAATATATAGTATACTATACGCTCGGGCGTATAATACATTTTCGCAGATCGCCATTCTCACAAGTGCATATTCATATTTACGCGCGGGAGCACGCGGCTTCTGGCGCCACGCCCCCATTGAAATTAGCGCCCGACGCAATATCTCGCGAGGGACAGGTACGCGAGCTTATCTCTTGTGTTCTCTCTACTCTCTTTCTCTCTCGGAGTAGTGATTTGCGGTCGAGAGCTTGAGCGATATGATACTCGATTATTAAGTGAGTTTTCGGTTGCAGCTGCCGTGTACGATGGTTTGCGGGAATTGCCGATTTCTTCCGACGATTTTTTTCGCTCGGCTCTACAACGCCCTGGATACTACGTCGATAGAGTCGAAGGTGCTCTCTAAGAAGTCGAGTTGAAGATTCAGCGAAGAATACGCCCGAGATAAGCACGTCACAACATAGTGACACAAAAGTACGCAATTATAAAGCCATGATGATTTCAGAGAAAGGGAGCCACCGATTCAGCCTCCGAATACGACGTATCTGCGTCAGCATCGAAAAGTCCATGAGCGACGCGCAGAGACACATCGATAAGAATCTCTCTAAGAGAGAGAGAGAGAGAGAGAAGAGGCGCGACGATGACGGGAGACCCCCGCGGTTCGCGTGGGCCACTTACAGTCGCTACCGGGTTCTCTTCGTTATATACTTATATACTTGCCCGCGAGATCGTCGAGAGAAGCATTTCTTTCTCACGTGTCGATCGTCGGGCTCTTTATCGGCTCGGCTGATCTTGCGTTACCTTGCATATTCCCGATGGATATTTCGTCTTCTCTTCACACGTGAGCGGGGCTCATTTAGCGATTGCCGGTCAGCGCTTTATGTATGTACAATCTAAAAATCGAGCAAAAAATCGGACGCGCGCGCGCGCGCGTTACACGAATTTTTTGCTCCGTATGGCAGTGCGATAAATTGGAAGATCGAGAGCAGCGATACGGCTCGTTCTTTTTTTCTCTTCATCTCGCATGGAAGCCGCAGCCTCTCGGCATTGTTTATCCGCAACTATATATAAGTGCGCAAAATAAACACAAAGCTCGTCGCTCTTTATCAAGATCCGATTAAACTCGCCGCGCGACTTTTTATTCGCGGGCAATCCCCCCGAAAATCCTCGCTTATACTCCCTCTAGCTGGCGCTCGGAGAGCGCAACGAAATGATCGGCACGCATGCCGCGCGCGGCGTATAACGTCGAAAACACGCGATCCTCGCGGGCAGCCACGTGGAAACGTCATCGGCAGCTGGAGGGGTCGCGACCGGGCTGCAACCCCCGGTAAGCCGACCACGAGCTTATTTCACGAGCGAGCGACCGCCACCCCGATGCAGAGAGAGCTGGCTATGTGTGCGCCAGAGAGAACTCGAAAAACTAGAGAGAGAGAGAGAAAGCGAGCTTGGACTTAACGGAGAGGAGAAAATTGATGGGGCCGAGCGAGAGAGAGAGAGAGAGAGAGAGAGAGAGAGAGAGAGAGAGAGAGAGAGAGCAGTGATAGCGTCGCGTGTAGTTTGCAGGAATATGATGACTAAGGGACATATTTTGGGCATGTTTTTGGCTACTCTGCGGAGCTGGCGTATTGGAGTCGGAGAGCGGGAGAGATTTATGCGCCGCCGAGGTCTAATTCTGCACAGACGAGAGCAGAGGCCTGATTATACTCGCGAGTTATTCGAAAAAAACGCCCGATCGCAAGGAGAAAGCTGCCACTTCCGCGCGTGTACATTGATTTACAACGGCGTGTATCGATGCTCATTCCGAACAATGATTTCCGAATATCGAACGCAGTCGTTATAAATATTGCGCGCGCTCGCAGCTTCCATAACTCAAAACTCGCACACGGGGATTTATACATCCGGCCACACAGCCAGCTCTCGTCATCAATTAACATAGAGCAGCTTGGTCCGCAGCGCGATTCAGAATCCAATTAATGAATAAACTATTATAAATTCCCTCTCGCGCGCAGAATATCAAATTCGCGAGCGACAAGAAAAAGAAACGAGCGATATCCCCGAGAGAGAGAGAGAGAGAGAGAGAGAGAGAGAGAGAGAGAGAGAGAGAGTATGAATTCGCGAATGAAAGAAGATGAGCTAAAAAAACGAAGAGGAGCCAAGACTCCGAGCGGCAGCCTCGGCTATACACAACAAGAAGAGCGAAGCCACCGCAAGGTAGAAAAATAGGAAACACGGTAGATAATAGAGAGGGAGTCAGCAGCGTCGACGGCGGCGGCGGTGGCAGAGAAAGAAAGAGAGGAAAAAAGGCGCACGGGAGCAAAAAAAAAAAAAGGAAGAAGAGGAGAGGAGAAGAAGGGAACGAGATGGAAGGTATAGAGGGTGGCTTATCTTGACCTGGCCAGAGTGGAAGTCCTGCAGGAGAAGTTTGCACGAGCGCCGAGCTATTGCTGCCGGGCGAGATTGCGCTGAATTGCAATGGGCGAGAGCGAGAGAGAGAGAGAGAGAGAGAGAGAGAGAGAGAGAGAGAGAGAGAGAGAGAGAGAGAGGAAATCTCATTGAAGCGTTAAGCCGTAAGTTATTTGCCGAGCGGGAAAAAATTTATATAGAATATATGCCACCGCCACCGCTGCTGCTGCCGCGCCGTCGACGACTGATTTATCCGCGTGGGAGAGAATTGCATAAAGGTATATTTGTGACTCGTTGTTCTTTTTCAAACGATATTATCCGCATCCGCGATTGGTTCCCACAGAGCTCCGCGCATTTCAATATCAATCGGGGTTAATTCGCGGACAATCGTCACCGCTAGCGCAGTGTGTGTATATCTAATAAAGATTCAAATACGCAGCAGACGCTTAAGCCTCTTAGCTGCGTGCGATACTGCGGCTCCCCATACGGCCTATACACTGCACACTCTGAATCCGATTCTTTTTTCGACGTAAGCGCACGTGGTGTCCGAGACAGTTCTCAATTTGCCGGACATACGGGAGCGAAGTAAGCCCGACGCGCTTTCAATCATAATTTTGTAATATGTAATCAGCGGCCACTGTTTAACTTCCGATTGACGAATTGAGTTAAGCGAGCTTAATGGATTTCGCTTTAATTTGACTTTTGCTAACTGGTGTTTAACTTCTCCGTCGGCTACCTTTCGCGCGAGCGTATGTACGTCTGTGTTTTTTCAGCCTTTTTCGAGAGCGAGCTGCTGTGCGTTTGAAAGGTTCGCCGCGTTGTAACAGCGCTTGGATTTTATCGAGAACTATCTAATAAGTGTGCGAAACCACGTCACTGTCTAAAAAGATTTAACGTACTTGTTCAGGCTTTGAAAGGCATAAAAGTGATGATAAGCATTTCGAAATCCAAATTGTGTACAGAAGCTTATGCCACTATAAAAATGTTCACTATTCAAATATGAAAGACGATTATATCGTTGTAGAACAGGGTGGTCCCACCGCTCAAGCGCTTTGGGTAGTACCGGTTAGCGACGATAGGTGGCGAGTCGGTACTTTCTTCTTTCCCTCATCAGTATCAGCACGCAGAATGTACTTAATTGCGTAAAATGTCACCAGTTTCAAAATTGTCTTATCGCGGCCGTGCTTATTTGGCCGCTCAAGCTATAACTGCAAGAGACTCATTGCATTGGTTTTTAAATTTAAGTGGTTCATTATGTATAACCTCTCCTTCAATAATACAACGATCGCTGCTTTCAGCGTCGCAGGCTCTTCGAAAAGCATAACGCAATCGTCATTCATAGGAAAACTTTCTGTGACAGCAAGACCCGAAGAGAAAAAATTTCCATTTCCACCCATCAGAGAGAGCTTATAGCCACCCTTTCCAGCAGCCGCATCCACACGCGGGCTTCGTCCCCGAAATATAAGAATCAAGATGCATCACACCGATTGCGCCAGCTCTCCCACATACCTGCAGAATGAAGCTATATCTGCATGAGAAAGACTGGCCGACTTCGACAGCCGCACGCGCCGCCGTCGCTCTCTCTCTCTCTCTCTCTCTCTCTATCCGAATATATACAGCATCACAGGGGCGGTGGCGGCTGATGCTGCGAACGAAACGGGAGAAGCGAGAGCGTTATCTACCGGCTCCCAGGCTGACAGGGCTGGGCTTCGCCCTTCGGGAATAGCGCCGAGATAAGCAGCCGCCCCGAAAGCTCACCCTCGCAGAAATGCAAAGAGATCTTGATACGGGCTCGAGCGACGCGCGCGGATATATCCCTATATGGACAGATACGACACTCGGACCGATTTCCTCCCTCATCCACTGTGCAGCCTGCGTATACGCGTATAGGTATATACGCGAGAGAGCTAGAAATGGCTGCGCGCTGAGGCTTATGTGCGCGAGTCCTGTAACTTATGAGTCAGATTTATCTCGGCCGACCGGCTGACTGATCGCCGTCGTATTTTCGGGGTGCCTCTACTGCCATATAGCTCTGCTGTACCTACACACACTGCGCTATTGTGTACGCGTAGCCGTATTTATACCGCTGAGGCAGAGATTAAAACGTTTATCGATGCAGCGACTGCAGCGACTTTGATAAGGAGCTCTCCGGATACGCAGCATCGGCCACTCGAGGGAATCTATTATTCGACTCGCTCGGGGCTACAGTGATTCCCGATCTCGACGATCGGCCGCCGATAGGCGCTCGGGCTTTCCTGGCCGCTTTTCCCTTTCCCTCATTGAATCGAAGCGTCGCGGCTTCCCAAAACCAGCTCGAATAATCCACTGTTCCACTATACATATAGCCTAAACAAGCACGCCTCGATCGAAAAATCGCGGCGTCCGGCCCCGCGTACATCGGAGCGATGGATATAGAAAAAAGCGCGGCGACCGGATGAAGGGCACGCGCATAAACTCGGTTAATCAAGTGGAACTGTCGGTTGGCCCGGCAGCGCTGCAACAAAGAGATTGTAGAGAGAGAGACGAGCGAACGCGATTGACGGACAGACGTCGCGCGACCGGCGGACAGGTGGCACGAGCCGAGCTTGTGTATATAGAGGTACCGAGAGAGAAGAGAGAACCGCTGTGCGTTTTTTGTGCTCCGCCGCCGCCGCTCTGTGAGTCGAGGATTTTTTTGCGTCTACGCGTGCGATTAGAGGTGGATTCGGTGCGGGGGGAGGGGCCGCGTGCTGTATACCTGCGCGCGCGAGTCCGAGATATGCGAGAGATTATAATATGTGCAATCGCGATCGATTAAGATATTGCGCGTTAATTAAAACGATTTGTTCCTCGATAATTGAGGAAAATTTTCTGCAATCAATTTATCGAGAATAAAAAGCCAGCTGAGTTTAAACGTTGCCCCATAACAATTAGACAACGGGCCTATTACCGCGCGCATGAATTTTCGCATCAATCCGTGCGCAATTAACCGCGAATAGATCTTTCTCTCTCTCTCGAGCTCGATCGATGTATCCCCTGCACACCTCGATACAGTTAAAGGCTTTAATTTAAAGGCGATTCGTATTTTGGCAGGTCCTCGCGAGAGTCGGGGGGTCATCATCGTCCGTACTCCGCTCTCTCTCTCTCTCTCTCTCTCTCTCTCTCTCGCTCTCGAATCGAGAGAGGATCTCTCTCGCGGCGGACCCCCGCGGCGTGCAGTTTTGTACTCGGCGCGCAGAGAGAGAGAGAGAGAGCTGCAGGCGAAAGGGGGAACCCCCGGGGTGATAATTAGGGGCCCGCGTGTGTTTCTGGCCTCGCTCGCGCTGCCTTGGATCTGTACCGCCGAAAACATCACCAGTCATTCTCTGCGGTGCGCACCTCCCACTCCTCTCTCTCTCCCTTTCTCGGCTTCGTAGAAGGCACGAGGCTCCGCTCTGTATACCTATACGGGCTGCTTTTACCTAGGCGCTAGCTGTCATCTGGCGCTCGGGCTTTGATCAATGCCCGCCGACAAGAGCATCTGCAGTGCCTGGTGTACTGTCTTGCGGTTATGATGAATCGTGCGCCCATAGCTGCGCTGACTGATAACCTTGCCACTATGCCCGGGCGTATACGGTTCTGATTAGGAATTTATGACTGCTTTTTCTGGCATATAGAGGAGGTGGCTACTCCTATTGTGTAACGCTTGTTAGGCGGGGGCGCAACGGTACATTGTTGCCGCGACGCGGCATCGGCCACACTTTCTTATTTATTCATAAGTGCGATGCCGCGGCAGCTCGAGAAAGGAGCGCATTATATATAGGAGTGTGATCGCCAGGCTTCCGTAAAGACATTTGTCAAGTTTTCTTCTGCTCGCGCGACGATTAGTTCTGCGCTCTGTGTGTATTAGAATTAGTTCTTCTTTTGTGGCGGCAAATTGCTTTGGAAATTAAGAAATTTAGAGCTCGTTCTGTGTAAGAATCAAATGGTTTTTTATTGGTTAACGAATAAGAAGCTCAAGATTATTATTTGAATAATTTCAACAAATTACCGAAAAACAAAAGATTTTTATTATAACCCGATGACAATAGCATAAAAAACAGTGTTTATTTATACACTCGTCCAGCCTAACACAGCCATACATTTCCCCCAGCGAGCGCAAACTCAAAACGTATACCAAAATGATTAACCGATTGCATTACAATACTTCGATCGAGCTTCGACAAAAGAAAATATCTCATTACAGCCCACGCTCACGCAATCTCTCCCACTGCAACCGCGTATAACAAAAGCGCAAGCGGCGAATATAGCTTATCAATAGCCATATATTACAGTCCCGGCACGCAGCGGCCTTGCACACTACAGCCGAAAGAATTGATTCTCGACCAGGCAAACCCAAGAGTAGCCCAACAATATAACGTATAAAAACACACACACTCTGGTCGCGTGCTGGCCGGCTGCTCCCGACGGCAGAGAGCCGCATTTGTTTCCGCATTGTTCGCGTCTCGAGAGCGTACAGCGGTAGTCTTATTCGCCCGGGGCGCCTCCTGTGCTGTACAGCCTCTCTCCGATATAGAAATTTAATGCGATTCATAGTCGAGCCGCCGCAAGATGCCGCGCGCCGAGCGCCGAGCGCACGCGGGGTGGCTGTAGCATATAGTTCGGGATTCGGTGACGGGCCTGTCCCGCGCAGCAACGACACGACGTATACACATGTATATGGACTATACCTTCGATGCGCGTATACGAGCGGACGGCTACACTTTGATCGCTGTACGCGCCGACGGCCTCGTCAAAGCAAATAGCCGCGCGCGCACACGTCAAACAGCCTGACGCGCCCCGCGTGCGTGCGCGTGATGCGCTGCTCTGCGCAAAAAAAAAAAAAAAAAAAAACGGGCGAGTTGTCCGGGTGTATACGCTTACGCGCTGAAATGAATATAAAAGTGTCCATAGGTGTGTGCAGTATTACATATGAGCGCGTTTATATCAATTTTCTCCCGCGGATTTAGCATCACTGCGTTGAACTCTGGCGAAGAACAGGGGAAAAAAAAAGAACGAGGGAAGAGCGCTACCGCTCTCGTCGCGCGTGTCTACCGTGTCCGTCAAAGCTCGCTTTCGGGCCTAGTAGTTAGCGTCACGCGCGCGCCCGCAATCATCGTCCTATACATAGTGGCAGTGGCAGAGTCGTATAGGCTTGCACCGGAGCTGTACACACTGCAGCACTAATCCCTTTTCTCGAGAGTGACGTGCCGGGCACGCGATCGCGCGCGCACGTGGGAACCTCCCCGATCAAGCGTCCGCTGACGTGTAGTCTTTCTCTCTCTCTCTCTCTCTCTCTCCTTCTCCCTTGTACGCGTGTACGGCTCTTGATAGCCCACGTCAAGATCACCCACGCGACTGTATACCGCTGTGCAGCTCGCCCCTGCGCGCAGGAAACGAGTTTTTCTGCGCGCGCTCTTTCTCTCTGCCTTTCTTGTTTTGACGCGCTTTCGGGGGAGTGTGTGTGTGTGTGTGTGTGTGTGTGCGTGGAGGGTGTACTTTACCGCAGAGGATGCGGGATTATACTGAGGTGAGTTTTCGGAAGAATTCGCTGGGGGTGAGCGTTTATTGGGGGTTGTTGTTCTTTTCTTCCTTTTTTGTGGCGGCGACGGCGGATTGTGATTGATGATCCGGCTGGATCATGGGTGTTGAGAAATTTGCAAGCTTGCGGGAATCTGATTGAGGACGAATTTTGAGATAGAGAAATGGTCTCATAAGATGAGTTTCGGATAGTTTTGGCTTTTGTGCAGAGACTATCTCGATGCTCCTAACGATTCGAATGGTAAACATCGGACGAAATTTAGTTATTGTGCTGGTAATATATATACTTGTCAAATATACATATAAATATTATCCGATTTTTACCATTCGAATTTCATTTAAATCGGTATTTTTTGCATATTAAAAACTGCTGTACAAAGTTTTGTGTATAATGCGGCATTTGCAATGTGAAAATAGGGAAGACCCTTTGAGTCTCGTAGCGACCCTCGTAAATGTGGCCCATGTGTTTAGGATTACGGGCGAGCGTACTGGAATCCGGCGCGACTTGGTTCACGCGCTAGTCTTCGCCGCATAGACGACAGAGCGTGCTTCTCTTCGTCCGCATGGAAGACAGAGAGTTTTCGTTTTCGTTGCGAGCTCGCTGTTACAAACAGAGAGGAGACAGAGTCGAAAGCGAAAAAGTAGACGACGGGACTCGCAAACCCGAGAGCCAGAGGCCTGTGCTCTAACCACTGAGCTAACGTCTACGATGCATTCGGACGCTATGCATCGTAGTACGGCTCGGCGGACTCTTATCGCTGACTCGTCTTCGCTGCTCGCGTTGCAGACGTGTGCGTCTGTGACATCGCAACACGTACTACTATTCGATGCAAAGGTTTCTTAGCGAGATAGTCATCGCGGCAATCTTGATTTTCGTGCGATCATTCGTTACAAGTCGTGAAATGAGCTAGAGTTCGTAGTTAGCTGAGTGGTGCCAGTCTTCGTTAGGAGCGTCGATGTGTTGTTGAGAGTTGCATATGATTATGACGATGATAATTCGTGGTTTTCTCTTGTGATTTATCTCGAGCTTATTGTATTAAAATTTGAAGCTTGCTTATGCATTAAACTCTTTTATTTTATAAAAACATACGTACTAGACTTCTAGAGCGGTATATCAATTATCAAAACAAAGCAAAAAGCAGTTTTGGATTGGCCCTTTCGTTAACGCTTAAATTCTCAGTATCTGTGGCAAATGAAATAACTTGATAATGTCTGATAAGCTGATCCAATAAAATGAATAAAGAGAAGTTGTAATGATCAGGGTTCGATGGGAGAAACATAACAAAGTGAGGATTACTTTTATTTGAATCACAGTACAAACATTGATTATCCCTTCGAACAGGAGATTGTATTCACTTCTGTAACGACCAAGATTACACCAGGCGCGCGAAAAGTATGTTTTGTGTATGGAATCGAACGGAGCAGCGGCAAACCATACAAGTCGTAAAACAGAGCAGTTTTGGACTGGCCCTTCCGCCATCACCTGAACAGTTCGGCTCTTTAGTCTCTGGCTAGCGGCGATAGTTGTCGCATAGGCACTTTTTCACTTCCCTTATTACTATCAGTTTGTACACTGCATATATAGAAGAATACCACCCATGCCGAAACTGCTTCGTTGGGCCACTCACGCTGGGACCGAGCTGGGACACAACGCGACTTCTAATTCTTTGAAATATTGAGTTGTACCGTGATTAATGACGATGCAAAAATTAATTTCTTCGCAATTAGTCAAACATAAGACCTCTTTAATTATTCTCCCATTATTTTCCAAGAGAAAAACGTTTCCTCCTTATCACGCCGATACTACTCGCGACGGATAATCGGCGTGAAAAAACAGCGCCGCGCGAGTAGAACCGCTGATGTATGGTCAGCCAGATTTTCGCGTAAAAAGACGCATAATTAATACCTTCGTCGGCGGCGCAATCGAGGAATGCGCGCCAGCGATATATTATATCGGAAAGCATATTATAAGCGAACGCGGTAAACAGCGATCAATCCACGCAAAAATTCGAAAATTTCCCCGCAACGCGGAAGTAGCCATAAACTACGCGCACACACTGCAGCTTTCCCGCATCTCAGTCAATTTTTCAAAAGCGTCGAATCTCCCCGCGGCGAAATTAGCAAAAGATGACGCGACGGGAGGCAGCTACACTCTCGCACCTCAGCTCTCCCGCGAGAGCGATAGCATCTCTCGCTTCTCTCCTCTCCCCTGATTTATCGCCGGCGATAGGCTAATGAATTCGCGCGCTTTGACCTTGCGCCCGCCGAATAATTACCCGCGCGAGGCTTGTGTACGTTACACGCGTATTTAGAAGACGCGAACGCACGAGCCTCGCTTCGATGGGCTCCGTGTAGTCATCGTCATCGTCGCTCCCCACCACCACTAGTGTTATACACGGCTTATGTACCTACAGGATAATTGTCTCTACGGTGTACCAGCAGAAGACGAGAAGCGCGCTGCAGAAAAAGCGTGTTGCCGGTTGCGGTGCGTGTGCGCGCGAGCTGTCGGGTCACGCTTCGCTCATTAACAAATTTGTCGGGGCTTTTTTTTTAATTGCACGATAACTTGCAGTTTAGTAGCTCGCGAACGATGCCTATCGCGGCTCTCGAGCGCGCTCTACGCTATCGCGATCTCCGATCTCGTCGGTGCGATTCGGGATTTTTATCGTTCGCGCCCGCTCGAATCATCATCTCGTTTTTTTTTCAACGCTATACAGCTATGATATTCGGCCGACGCGTGAACGTTTCGATAACGAAATATCCCGATTCGCACCTGCGGCTGCAGCGACGAATGTTCGCTGAGACGAAGAAAAAGAAGCGCATCGGCGTAACGAAACGGCCGGCCGCAAAAAGCGAAGAAGACAATCGGCCCGGTAATTGCTTACACGCGAATGGCACGCAGTAGTGGCATCCGCTGCAGGTCCCACAGCAGCCCTCGCGCGATTTCCCATCCGCGCGCGCACACACACACACACAGCGCCGCGGACAGACACAGCGACGCCTCTACCCCCGCACCGCCGCCGTATATAACACAACAGAGCGAGCGAGAGAGAAGCGGGGCTGGTACACTGCTCGGCAGCTCGGGGGGCTTTAATGAACCAATTTAAATGCATGCGATGATCAGTTGGCCTCTGAGCCCTCTCTTCTTATTCTTGCGCTCACCCGCTTGTTCCCCCGGCAGCAGCGGCAGAAAGAAGCGACGCCGCTACCTTTGCGCTCCCGCTTCTCTCTCTCTCTCTCTCTCTCTCTCTCTCTCTCTCTCTCTCTCGCTCTGGCGTGCGCGCATCGGGGTTGTGTTGCGGGGGTGTGCGCAGTCCTTTTTTCATCGATTCGCGCGGCGCGAAACCCTCGCGTCGCGCTGCGCTTCATCGACGCCGATCATATTTTACCCGGTATCGGCCCTTTCGCTGTTGGTGCACCGGTATATAAAGGAGAGAAAAATGCGCGACTGCGGTAGTATATACTCTCTCTATAGAGAGGCTCGCTCGATTATGTATGCGAGCGCGGGGCTAATTGATGAGCAGCGGCCGATCGTGACTTCGATCCGCGCCGGATGACTGTATCTGCGCGGGCCCATCGAAATACTTATCGGGTAGAAAGAGAGAGAGAGAGAGAGAGAGAGAGAGAGAGAGAGAGAGAGAGAGGATGTTCAACTCGGGCTTGATTTATTCGGGAGAGCGACTCGCGTCTAGCCCCGGCTAATGGGCTAATTAGCGCGTATAACGAATGGGCGGAGTCGCTCGCGTGTATGCGGGATTTAATGGAGCCGCGATTGTTTTCGATATTTTATTGATTTTTCGCGCTGCGCATTTCGAGCCCAAGAAATGCTCCGAGTATTGAGTGTGAACTCCGTACGAGCTTTTTACTGCAGCCGCAGTGCGAAGCTCATTATCATCCGTAATATGATCGGCGGGACGTTAAACCTGCGCGTAAAAATGACGACGCGTCGAGTCGATGGTAAAAAACAAAACGGCCTGCTGTCGGCGCTGTATAACATAACCGATGTACTCGCCGAAACGAATCGCGCGCGAGTTTCGTTTCGGGAAAGACATTCGCTCGCGAGGAAAAACTTTACGAGACGACTCTTAAAGCTCGTTTCGAGGAATGCATCCGAGCACGCGCCCTCGGCAGTCCTTAAAAAATCATTCGTCTCGCGCATATGTTTCCCGTACTCGGCGCGCAGTATGCGGGCCGCTGCACTTCGCGCGCGCGCGTTATGACCCCGTGAAATCACAAACACGCGCGCGCGCGCGGATGTTCCCTCTCTCGGTCCAGTTGGTGGGCGCGCCGAGAACCCGAGGCAACAAAAGCTCGGACTTCTCGGGCCGAATCGACGGGGCGCGCATCGTACAGTCGCGTCGCGCACACTTGGACCCCCGCTCGCGCGCATCCGACAAGTGCCACCGCCGAAATCTCGCCCACTGCGCGCGAGATCACCCGCCAGGCTGCGACACCCCTTTTCTGGGATGCTGTGCTCTGCCTTCTGCTCTATAACGCCTAATTGTCGCGAGTGGCCCGCTGTTTTGATTTTCGATTTTTCGCGTGATTGATTAGTCGTTAATATACTTTCACCGACACACTAATTGGAGGAAGAAGCGGCAGCGAGCGAGAATCTATTTTGACACGACGGTAACACCTTCCAGCCACTCGAGTAGTCGGAGAATTAGCCCCCGAAGCCGGGGATATAATTACACACTGCCGGACGGTCGAGTGGCATATACACTGCACCGTATCGGTTTCATCAAGCGCCGAAGAATAAGCCACCGCGCAAACAATGCGACCACTGCACCGCAAGATCATTAGTCCCCTCTCCTCCTCCTACGCATACGCACTCGAGGACTGGTCAGCGAATTTTCCAACGGCGCGTGGGAGTAGCCGCGCGCACACAAACGAAAGTGCTGAAAGCATTTTGCTACGCGCCCCGTGAAGCCTCGCCGAGAGAAAGGCCCTCTCGCCAGCGTGCGTGTGCGCGTGTGTGTGTGCACGTATACACACATACAGCTGCAGAGTCACGCCGGTGAAATTTAGTGGCGGGGCACTAAATTTCTCAGGTATTCCAATATATTGCTTGCGCGCGAGCGAGCGTTCGCGAGAGAGAGAGAGAGAGAGAGAGAGAGAGAGAGAGCTGCGTGCGTATCTACCTGTTCGCCGCCGCCGCTCGACTTAAGAGAAAAGGTATAAAATGAGAGAGAGGATGGGGCGTTCCCCGGGTCCGAGTTATTAATGGCTTTGACTTGGTTGCTATGGATATCCATAAGTTAGCCGCCGCCGTGGCTTCTTATTTTTCCATCCACTAGCTTTTTTGCTGCTGCTGCACACGTGAGGTAGCTGCAGCTTTCTTTTATATATGCCACATAAGCTGCCGGCTTTCTACGCGAGAGAAAACGGAAAGGGACGTATACCGCGCGCGATCTTTGACTTTTCCACTTTCGCGCGCGTGTGAGAATCGGATCTCGCGTGAGTGAGAGAGAGAGAGAGAGAGAGAGAGAGAGAGAGAGAGAGAGAGAGCTTGTTTTCATTAGGCATGAATCACTCGGACCCTTATTTATGACACTTTATTATTGGATTTTTCTCGGCGATCGATGCATCATCCCTCTCTCTCTCTCTCCTATACGGCGATTCATTCGCATGTATATATACGAGCGGGCACAATCGGCGCGAAAAATATTATGCAAATAGCGCAGACACTCGCTCAATACAAATCGGCGGCCCGCTTGCGCTCTTTCTCCATCCGCGCAATAATCAATAACTCGCAGTTTTATAATATCTAGAACTCCGCGGCGCGCGATGATTTATGCCGGCGAGCGGCACAAATCATCGCGAGCGCAATAACTCAAAAATCCCCGAGCGCCGGGCCCGCTGCATTCGGAGAAAAACCGAAGCGCATCGCAGCGATAAGAATATACTTGAAAAGAGCAGCAGCGTATCGCAATCGCGGAAGGAAAACCTGCAGCCTGTACGTGTGTGCACGTGTGTGTGTGCACGGGTATAAGAAGAGAAGCAAAGGCTGATGTGCAGAGGATGATGATCAGCGGGACGCGGAGAGCGACGCTACGGGGAGTCTCGTACGGCTCCGAAAAATCTCATCCTCTTTTAACACGCGAGCTCGAGCGAGCGAGCGAGTCTCTTCTTTCTTTTACACACCGCCTCCGCGTATAGTCCATCTTCGAAGCGAGACAAATGAGCGGCATTCGTCTGCGTCACCTGTCCGTCAGTGTTTCTACGTAACTTTCGGCTCTCGAATATCGCTTCGAGGAGAGCGAGAGGGACGCGCCCGTGCGCGGGATCCGTTTTTCTTCCTTTCTTTATATCTCCGGCGCGTTGTGGCTTCTTCTTCATTCTGTTCTTTTTTTCTTTTTTTTTGCTCGTGTGTACGCGCGACTAGCGGCTGTCCGTCTGTCTGGATGCGGGGAGAGGCATTATGACTAAATTTAAGATTTAAGGCGCGGGTTCGGGGACTCCTTCTTTTTCCCCGGAGTTTATTGTCGCGACGATCGAGAGGGTTATTCTTCGGGGAGAGGTCTCACTCTCGCTCGTTGCTGGGCTCCAATAAAGTCCGATTTATATCGGACTCGAAGCAAAAGCCGCGGATCCAGAAAGTATGTAACATGAATCAGCGTATAATCCCGCGAGACACTGCAGCCGTACAGCGTAATCTCACGCTCTCGTGCAGCAGCCTCGAGAGAGAGAGAGAGAGAGAGAGAGAGACAGAGAGAGAGAAAAAATTCGCTTGTCCTATTTCGCAGTCGGGAAAACGCCGCGCAATCTCGATGAAACAAAAGAGAGGGAGTTATATGTATACAGCTCTGTATACGCGACTGCGCACGCTATGCCCATATTAATGCGTGTGTAGCGTAGCATTAGCTAATAACTCCGCTGGTCGCTGCAGCAGCTCTCTATAGCCGCGCGGCGTAGATTCTCGTGACTTATTGGGATGGAAGCATAAAGGCAGAGCCTTGAACTGCTTCGAGATTCGCATCTTCGTACGTACATAGTAACCGCTGCTTCGTAATCAAGAAAATTCGCAGAACTTTTTCTCACTTTTTACGCTGCACACACACACACAGAGGGAAGCTGTTGACGTCGGCTGTTATTTATGGTTTACATCTCTCGAATATATTGTTGATTTATTGCCCGCGCGTGTCTAGTTAGCTCGTGACAAACGAGCGCAAAAAAGGGTTAATTTTTGATCGCGCAGTAAAAAAGGGAGCGTAATTAGCGTTTCTACGATTTCACGGGAGAGATAACGCGCAGCGCAGCGATTCGCCGAGATAATCCGCAGCCGATGATTAGCAACTGTCCGAAAATCCCGTTCGTCACGCAGCGCGGATATTATAATTCGCCGATCTGCGTTCGCACAGAGCTTACCCGGAAAAGGAGCAGCTCGAGTGTGCGACAAAGAATCGGCGTAATGAGGGCTGCGCTAGCATATGCTTCTCTGCACACTTCGTCGAGAGCGTCTTCGAGCAGTCACAACACGTACGCGGCCTCCGACGGACGGCGAGTTACCCCGAGAGAGAGGGAGATAGCCCGGCAAGATTAGGACTCTCTCTCTCTCTCTCTCTCTCTCTCTCTCTCTCTATGGGTGTGTCATTGTCGTTCGATCTCTTTCTCTCTCTCTCTCGCTCGTTTTGTGCGCGTGACGTGACGCGATCGAGCTTCTGTCCCGCGCGCCGATGACTGATCGTCATTTTAAAGCGCCCGACGAGCTTCGAGTGTACACGCCCGGGGACTACTGTATTTTTTATTTTAATTCGCGCGCGCGAGTGACAGTCGATTTTTAAACAGCGGGATCGGCGAATTTTACGCGAAGAACACGCACGGCGATATTGCGGGGGACATTTAGAGCGTGAAAAAATCAGCATTAATTTGCAAACGGCTTTACAGCCTAGCGGAAATTTATCGTCGCCATAAAAGCGCGCGTCTAATCATTAAATGCGAGGATCTCGGCTAATGACCGAATTATCTAAGCGCGTATAAACGCTTCGCGCGCGCGCCCCCCTGATTTAGAACTCTTTTTCCCGGCAAAAACGCAGGCGAGAGCAAACATCCGAAAAAAAGCCGTAACCTGTCAAAGAAGCGGCGATAAAAACACGGGCATCAACCTGCAATTCGCCGAGATATTTCTCCTTTGCGCACGCCGAGAGTACACCTCCGGCACATCCGGTGTCATCTTTAAATACACAGCGCAGTAGTGCTGTATACAGTCGTCGAGCGTATACTTACTGCAATCATTATCACTTGCGCGCGACCGTCTTACGCAACGGCGGAAATCGGCAGCGCCGCCGGCAGTTTTATGTATTACAGAGCGCGGCTCTCGGGTCCAGTATATAAGAGAGAGAGAGAGAGAGAGAGAGACAGAGAGAGAAATAAAGAGGCGCGTCGTCGTGGTCGTCGTCGCAGCCGCAAAAAAAGGAGCGCGGATTTTACGACGTCGGCGGCGCTTTACGATTTCCTTCATTGACTTAGAGCGCGGCCCTCATTATCGGCGTGTGCGCGCACGGTGGGAAGGATATCTCGTCCGAGAGGGAGAGAGAGAGAGAGAGGCTTTAATGCCCGCAGAAAGGAGTCTCCCGTCTCCGAGATTTTACGAGCGACAGGCCTTTGCTGCTGCCGATTCTGCGCGCGCTGCCGCTACTCTATACCGATGCCATGATGCGATTGGTATGTCTTGTATACTATACGTGCGCATTCTAAGCCTCGTTGTCTCGCGCGATAGAGGGAAAAAGTCGCTCTCGCTTTTTGCAGATAATCTAATTTTAAAACAACATTACACGAAAAAAAGCTAGCGCATCGCGCAAGCGATAAATCAAAGCCTCCCGTACACTTAATCAAGCCCTTGTCCATCAGACTCTTTCATCATAAAAATGCGTTGATTGCCACAAAGTGCAGTATCACTTTTCCCGCGAATCCCTCGCTGCGGAGAATATGCGCGTCGCAATTCCTCGCAAATTACGTCCGCAGCCAAGACACACCATTTAGAGGCTTTTGACACTCGACCCGTGAAAGATACCCTGAAAAATCGCGCCGCGACTATTCACTGTAGCCAATGGAGATTCTCATGGTCAATCAGACCGGCGGCGAGTTTTTGATAGCGAGAGAGAGAGAGAGAGAGAGAGCGGCTCGTTGATATGCTCGTTTCTCGTCGCTCCATTAAGCTTTGTTTGCGGATGCGACGCTACACCTATCCATGTATATGGGAGAAGCGAGAGAGAGAGAGAGAGTCGGTGCGACCTTATCCCAATTATGCAAATCCGTAAGTGATTCTCCGGAATTTTCGAACGTCTTAATCTGACAGGTTTTCGTACAGTTTGTTCAACTTTTTATCTCTCCCTCTCGAAGCGTCGCGGCTTATTATGAATAATTTATTCATTTCTCGTTCTGCTCGAAATCCAGTCAAGATTATTCCGAGCTATACAGTTCGCGAGACGCGCTGCGCATACAACATTGTTCAGAACGGCCGTTCTGCCTTTGGGAGGCATAAACCGCTCGCTCCGATGGTTGCAAACTTGTAGGTTGGCCCAATCGGAAACTGTATCCGCGCTGCCCACCTGTTGGGTGACTCCGATCGATTAACGATTATCGCTCGCTCGGGCTGGCTATGTGCTCTTCCGAGCCCTGCTCTGAAAAGTGGTATATATATCGAGGTTCTTCGGGGCCCGATGTTTTCACCGGTGTATAATTAGCCGACGGCCAAAACCGACAATGCCCCTAGTCGGGGCTTTTGCGCGCGGCGGATAATATACGGGGATAAGCACCGGAACTTTGTTATTATCGATTAGCCACTTCCGTTTCATTACGACCTACTTTTTCGTGGGTATTTTTTTAATTTATGAAAGCTGCGAGCCTTTTGAAAATCTTCTCATTGTAAAGCCCGCTAGTCTCGAGAGACGTGCGTCCCCCCGAAGCGAAGAGCTGAAAAAGTGTTTTTTCCGCGAACGTCGGGCGCAGACGATAAAAAATCGTGCACACGGCGAAGGAAGCTTCTCGAGTTTACATTGGAGTGGAAGGACACTGCTCGGAGAGCGTACACAATGATCGGAGAGAATCCAGAGAGCTTTCCGAGGTCGATCGGAGGACAATCAATAAGGGGGAGGCCGCGGGGGGGAAATAATTTCCCCGGAAAGTTGGCAATCCCGAAGCGAGTCGAGGAGCTTCCAAGCCCTGGCTATAGGCATACGGCAGGAGCAGCAAAGGGAAGAAGAGGACGACTGGCGGTGGAAGGAGGGACAGTAGTGTATAGAGAGCAAGAGAGAGAGAGAGAGAGAGAGAGAGAGAGAGAGAGGAGGAGGACAAGTAGGAGCGAGCGGCCAGGTAGGAGGTTCGAAGGAAGAGCAGCGCGCGGAGAGAAGGAGGAGGAGGAAGACGAGGAGCCTGGCTGGAAGGAAGGATCGTTCGGTAGTAGCAGCGGCAGCAGCGCTCCTCTCACGACTCTCTCTCTCTCTCTCTCTCTCTCTCTCTCTCTCTCTCTCTCACGTTTTATCTTTTCATCTTTTTTTCGCCGCCGCGTCCTCCTCTCTCCGCCGCAGCGCTTCTCATTTCGTACATAGGTATAGATCGAGGGAGCCAGCGCACAGTCGAGCGCGCGTGCAAAGCAAAGCAAACCGAACGAAACGAAATGAAACGAAGGCCTCTCTCGCTCTCTCTCTTATTCGATCTTCGCTCCACCTCCTCCTTCCACGCCGCACCTTCTGCACAACGCCTCTCGCTTCGCTCGTTTTTTTTCCAGCGCCGCTTTCTCTCTCTCTCTCTCTCTCTCTCTCTCTCTCTCTCTCTCGCTCACTCGCGCACTCGCGCCTCCATTTTTCCCTCCTCCTCCCGTTCCGTCTGTCCCTCGTACACACGCACACCTACACGTATACACGTACCCACACACAGAGCAACAGCGCTGGAGAGAGAGAGAGAGAGTAGCGCCGTCTCCCTCTAATTCTATCTCGCGGCTTGCCGTTCTCTCTCGCTCGAACAACCTATCAACTCGGTGGGTCGACGTCGGCTCCGGACTCGGCCGATTCTCTCATCCCATCGACCCACGTTCTTACACCGATATGCCCCGTAGCCCGTCGCCGCCGCTGCTGCTGCTGCCGTGCGCCAGTATACTGTGCCTGTTTCCCTCTCTCTCTCTCTCTCTCACTGCGACTGTGTGTGCTATTTCTGCGTCTGTGTGAGCGCCGGCGAACGCACACGCGCGAGAGCTTACCCTTATAACGGGTGACTCCGGCTGACTTGGACGCGCGTTTATTACGCCGGGGGGGGGGGGAGCTTTCGTAAGCTCGTGGGAGCTTTTATGGGGCTGTCATGATTTTTTCTTTCCCTCTGTTTTTACGAAGATGATGCCGACTTTTTTTGCCGCGAAATATCGACTTCGGGCTATAGATGTAACCGATAGTTCGACGAGAGTTCGCGGAACGTCGCGAGGTTAGTTTGTAATTTTCTTTTTCAACATTTACGCCGGCACTGCACTCAAAGAGAGCGATATTTCTTCGAGGGGGACAAAAAAAGCCCGATAAGCGAGTGATAAAGTGGTCGTTGCGAGCAACAAAAGCGGCTATCTGTTAATTATATGGCTATTGCAAAGCGCGCAGAGAAGAAGCCGTTTCTCGCGCATGTAAATTTTACGACGAGGCTGTCAATAACCGTGTATATAGATAACTCGAAAACGCGCATTTTTCACACGGAGCGCGCGTCTGACTCTTTCCGCCTGCTACTACTACCTGCGATCCCTGGATGTACAACCGACAAAAAAAAAATCAAAATACCTCAGTCTAATCCGCATATGAAAGTCCAATCTCCGGCAGAAAATAGTATAATCGTCGGTGGGATCCAGCTCCCAGATAGTCAATTATTCTCATTGACGAAAACGTGCACGCGCGCGCGTGCAGGTGCAGCTCGCTCGGCTTATTCCCATTCCGATTATAGGTAGCTGAAAGCGGAATAAAAGAGGATAATCTACGTTGAGCGAGCGAGAGAGAGAGGGAGAGAGAGAGAGAGAGAGAGAGAGATAGAGAGAGATGAAAGGGAAACGATTTCGATATGTCGCTGGGCCGATGCACGAGCGCGAGCCTAACTCAATTAGGCCCGCGAATTTGCATCCAATTTGAAAGTACTTTACGACAGGTATATACAAACGAGCCTCCGGCGCATCCTGGATTCAATTTCGTATGCGATATCGATCTATACGCCGACACGCTCCTTATTCTCCTCTGCGCGAGTGCGGAGGCGTTATATTCTCTTTTCTTCGAGTTTCTTATATATGCGCAGCGTGAGCACGTCGAACAATCAAATAGCTGGTTGCTGCCGGTGTGTGCAGCGCCTTGATTGCGCTTTATGGGAATAATGCTCTGCATCTCGTTGGCTTATCGTGCGCCGCGCGCGCGCGCGGGTCTAATGCGTTTTTTGATCTATCTCCTTCTTTTTCCGCTGTGGCCGTGTGGTATGTATATACGTGGGCTTCGATCTTGATGGAGTTTTCCATGAATTACCCCGCGATCGTCGAACCGTACGTTGATCGCGGTTTTTAAAAAGAATATAACGATTTAGAGCAATGCTAACCTATTTAGAAAGTGGTACGCGATATATTGGAGGATAAAAATAGAAACTTTCGTATACCGCAGGTGATTGAAAAGTCGCGACACAAAGGATTGCAAAGTTACAGCGCAATAAATATTTGATGACCGTCCTTCTTATCCTTGAATATTACACCGCAGCGCAGGCTCGTTGTCTTATACACGCGCAAGAGGTGACGTTCTCGCTTCTCACGCTTTCGATCTCGATTCGCTTGCGTTTAAAAATTGTACACCGAAAAATACCTCTCGAAAACTACGTTACGAAAAAATCGATAATACAAGAAAGGCCGCCGATAAATCGGCCGCCTAATTTTCGACATTTCTCTCGACTCTCTCGGCCAAAGGAAAAAACGAAAAGGTAAAAAGAACAGAGACATTAGCAGCGCGTTCGGTCCAGCCGTAATCACGGCAATCGATCTACCGAGCGGTGCACAACACAGAGAGTGAGCAAGCCGGACTCTTTATTACGACGATCAAGTTAATTAATGCTTCTTTTCTCGCGGTCGGCCAACTTGGAAGCGGCGTCCCTCTTGAAATCCAAGTAGCTGCAACGGCACCCGTTCTTTATCGAGTGAGAGCCATTAAGGAGGCCTCCGAAAATTAAGAGCTCGCTTCTCTGGAAAATCGAGGGGGCGTGCTCCCTCCCTCTCTCGACGTTACATGCCGCGTTTGACGGACTTTCGAATTTTTACTGCTGTCGCGCCGTTATATTGTTTTTGGATCGTAAACCCCGGCGCGCGAGCGACTTCTTTTTCCGGAAAAAGCGCGGAATGGCGTTTCGCGCGCGCGCGTCCGCGTGACGGGAGAAATTTTTCATTTCCTCCGCGCGATTTTTTCCGAAGAAATCTGGTGTACACTGTATACCTATATAGAAGCCTGAATGATTAAGCCGGGAAATCCCGGCGTCGAATGAAGCGAGCTAAATAACAACCCCCGAGAAAATTGTTCAATTCCAGCGGCGGAAAAACCTCTCTATTTCTCTCACTCTCTCTCTTGAGAAAACTAACCCTGGCGCAATAAGTATATACGCGGGAAAATGACAGTAGCCGGCGGGGGAGGGAAAAAGGCGGCTCTTCGGCGCATAAGTTATTTAGCGGACACCCCGTACGTGGCGGCTCATATATATACAGAGCGAAAGAGAGGAGAGCAAGAGCCGAGCGCGCGCGCGCCAGCGGTAGACGCGGAGCTTTGGGTCGCCGCTAGCTGCGGCCGTCCGGAACCGACGTCTACCCTCTCATTTACCATTTGGTACCTATATAGATAGGTAGCCTCCGAAACATACAGCTACGCGCGCACGTACACTCCCCCACGCTTACACACACGCGAGCGAGCTTATGTACTTATTTTTCTACATAACAGAGGGAGGGAGAGAGAGAGAGAGAGAGAGAGAGAGAGAGAGAGAGAGAGAGAGCGTGTACACGCAAAAATACATATCGCGCTCGCGCACCCGCGTGTGTGCATCGGCTTTGTTTTCTGCCCTTTTTTTCGGGGCCGTGCGCGCGAATCGAGCTTTTATTTTTCGCGCAAGCTCCGCCGGATCGAACGGGATTTTCGGCGTGTTCCGCACGCTTGTCGGGGGTGTCTTGCCGCGCGTGTTTTTCGGGGCTGAACGCTGTGAGCTTTTTCTAAAGTTGATGTGGATGACGAGTCCTTGCGCTTTTTTCGCGTTGCGCGCTCGGTTTTCTAATTCCGAATTCACGACGTGTAGGCGTGTTTTTTTTCCGCGTCTGACGAAGCGTCAGCCGGAGATGCTTTATTTTGCAATTGCAGCTCGCGTATACGTACGACCGCGGGATATGATCGACGTGACAGCTCGGGTATTATGCAAAGTTATGTAAAGCGCGAGCAATGTGTAATCGGATTTATTCCAAGATTCCACACGTACACGCGGGGTTATTATTACAGGTGTGCCGATTGTCACTCGTGCGGGGAAAACATTTTTGAAAAGTTCTCATTATTTCCTGACACCAAAAGCATCTAGGACATACTTTCCTGCGGTTATGTCATCGTCAGCGTGTTTACGTATTTCTCTCGTCGGAAAAAAAGGAGTCACGCGTCAAAGGAAGTCGCCCGGGAAAAAGTGAAAAGCTCGCAGGAAATAAGCTGTCGTTCTTCGCGAAGACGCGCTTGACAAATCGCGTGCTCGCGACCTCTATACACGCCTTGTTTATTTTCCAAGCATGTTATACGCGTGTGCGTGTACATTTTATTATAAAAAAGCCGCATACGCTGCTCATCAACGCGTCTGCTTTCGGAGAACGCAACGAGACGACGGGCGACGCGATAATTCAAAATAAGATCGCGGAATCGCGTCGTCGTGCCGATTCCGAAAGCCCAGACCCTCCGGCGAGTAATCGGAAAAAGTGGCTCTGTTTAGAGACGGGCACACACGCGTGCACGTATATGGTTAGCGCTGCACGCGGGATTATGATGAATAGCGACGTAACGAGGGTAGTTACACAGCTGAAGAAAAGTCGAAGGGTCCCGCGGGCTGTGCGGCGATAATGAGGCAATTAGTTCCGAGAGACGCTTAATCGGCCGTGTACTGCTGCGGCCGGGGAAATTTTCAGCCATGATTAAGTAGCTGCCGAGTTGGACATGTGTGGTGTTAATTACTTCTCGAAAAAAGGGGGGAAATAGAGATCCGCTTATGTCTTCTTGTCGCGCGTGGCATGTGTCGCGGCCTGGCGCTCGTCGCTCTTTTTTTTCGTCACTACTGGCGCGACTCCAAGTGTCTTCTTAGTCTTCTGGTTTTTGGGGAGTGAATTAGTCGTTTGAGGTTTCGTATGGTGGGTGGGGAGTAGAGAGAGAGAGAGAGAGAGAGAGAGAGAGAGAGAGAGAGAGAGAGAGAGAGAGAGAGAGAGAGAGAGAGCGAGCGAGAGCCTGCGGATTCAATCGAAAAATTGGAAATCTCGAGAGACTCGACCGCGATTTCGCTCTCGTAAACAACGAAATTACGAACCGCAAAACAATTAATCCAGCGCAATAGAAGCCGACTTTATTATCTCGCGCGCAATTCAATATCGCCGGCATCGCGGTTCCCTCACAGAAAATGCTTTTTCTCCCCCACACGCGCGTGGGCGAACGCACGTCATCTATTCCCTATAATAGGATTGGCGAACGAATTTTCCAACCGCGAAAACGCACCGCATTCGAACTGCGTGGGAAATTTCTCTGGAAAAACAAAGCACACACGCGTGCGGAAGCTTCGCGTACATCATTTAAACTGAAATTCAACGTCATTGTTTCCCCCGTGATTGCCGTTCAAATTACAAGAGCAAATGCAAGCCATCGTTCGACGGCCGGCATATAACATATTCGCTCGCCGCGAAAAAATGTATCTTTATTCAGAGAGTCGTGCATATATAGCCAGGCATTGTGCAGCCTCTGTATACAGCTTGATGCAGCAGTGAGCGCATACAAACGTGTACACAAAACAAAGCGCTAGCTCTGGCTGTAATTAAAAGTCAATAGAGGCGCATTAACGACGCGCACTTTTCGAGACGCTCGCACCGCGAAAACAACGCGCGGTAGCACAAGAAACTCTGCTCTCGCGCGCGCGCGTATGGCCTGATATTATACTCGTCCCGCTCGAAATTAGCTTAAAAGAAAAAAAAGCGAGTCGCGAAGGTAGACCCTCGGGAAAAAAGGGTCGGAGAAATTATTACGGAAGGCCGGTGGTTCTCTCGCTACTCTCGGCGCTGCATATATATACATTCCCTCTTGACCCTCTCTTTCTTCTCGCCCTTCATCATCGTATGCGGTATATGCGCGAGAGCGCGGGGCCCTTTTTTGTCGTTGTTTCTTTTCGGTCGGAGCGCCGACGAGAAGAAGCGCGGGACTGCAGAGAGAGAGAGAGAGAGAGAGAGAGAGAGAGAGAGAGAGAGAGAAAATTTTCTCGGGCTAATTTGACTCCGAATCCCATTTGCCGTTGCTGCTGCCGCTGCTGCAGTCGCGTCGAAAAATGCATTTCCGAGAGGTAGATAGAGGGAGAGAGAGTTTGGCAGGTGAAAAGAGATAGAAACGGAAAATGAGAAAATGGCCTGGAAAGAGGTTATTACGGCTGCGTTATATTTGTTTATTGTTATTGCGAGGGACTGGAAACGCGAGCGAGGAAATGCAAATTGCGAGAAAATCGCTGGAAAGCCTCGCGCACTGTGTAATATATAATTGGGATTTTAATCGGGATAAGCGAGTTTTGCCGGGAATTCGTATGGATATATGCGTATACAATTTCATGGAAAAAGTCGCTTGATATTCATTTCGACGCCGAGATGCGTTATTATTCGTAAAATCGTTGGATTGGACGAGTCGACATTAATTTTAGAAAATATGAAACGCACTGATCTTTCAATATTCTTTTAGCTGTCATTGAACAAAAAAATATTTACGTAGGTATAAACGATGATTCGCATTTTTGTAAACCAATGCTTATATACCAGATTGCAAATACTATAATATTAAAAATGCGTCAATAGTTAAAATTTATTTTCTATACTATTATTTTTATTACAGATAGGGGAGATGCAGCGTTCAGCCCTCTATAATGAACAGTATATGTGTATTACTATGATGTTATTAGATTTTCATAAAAGAAGCATCCACTTCCAATCGGCTATTGCATATATGTATTAATGTGATCTATTGTACCTTTAATTTATCATAGGAAAAGTTGATTGAAAATAAGCATTTTTGTGAATTTTCTGAGTATTATAAGTTAATTTTGAAGGTTCAACCTTCTCATGAAAATGTAAACCTTCATAAGTCGATTATAACGTGACAAACGATCGCACTTAACTATTACGCGGAATGTGAAAGTTGACTATATTAGTACAAACTACATTATATGATTTAAGTGGAATAAGTAGTCATCTACAACACAACGTGTACTAGCACCCCAGCGGTACAAAGATGCGTAAAGCCGTACTATGAAGGTAAGGTAGTATAATTATTATACCACTTTTATTATTGTAAAAATATTTTATTTAAATTAGTCCACCATTAAGTCTACGGTCAAGAGACAGATGTCTAGTACATCTTTTAATCTTTTAAACAGAGTCAAGCAGAAAAATTTACAAAACTCAACTAGACAGGAAAAAAGGCACATTGTATATGTTTTCAGTTTATTTATTGCACAAACATTTTGTATACTTACAGTTGAATCAGAGCATGCTCATTGAATCGATTTTTTTTATTCTACACATAATTCTTAAACTATTCGGTGTCATATCTTAAAAAATTGAAGCTTATACAGTCCGTGCGTAACCTTTTTGCATTAAAACGGGCTAGATAACATGTTCTAAAATGATTTTGAGGAACAAAACATCTAAAAAGCACGCTTTCTAGATCTGTCAAAAAAATTCACGATCGGATCCAGCCACAAACTCATAGCTTGATGACAAAGCGTGTTTTTTTATTTTTTTTATAAGATCTCTCATGCGCAAATATCTATATAGCTTTCGCGCTATTAACAAAGCCGATAACAAGAACTATGACCAGCAATTTTTTATCAAGAAGAATTGCCGCTTTTTTAAAGTTAACAATATTCAACAAGGATAAATTAAAAGTCACTATATCATATCTCTACAAACAGTCCCTGGTAGAAAATTGAGCAGCGAAACTGGTGAGCAGACTAGTGACTGGCCAGTGCTACTGGCCAGTATGAATTACATGTCACTGGCTAAGAACTGCCAAGTATAATTGATACAAATCTATTATACGAATAAACAGGTATAATAATAACAATCAAAACATATTTAATAACGATAATTATTTTCAATTACGAATCTACTTAAATCTACCGTTTACCGAAATAGTTGTGATAATTTCAAATGTACGTGTTAAAGAGGCATAAAGGAACAACCTAACCTAGTATGCTATGTAGTGTGTATACTACAGGTGGTACAGGCTGTCTGCTTATATCTTACTTATATTCATATAACAGCACAATCAGTACCTAACCATACACGCATACATATAAGAGTATATATACCACATATAGTATACAGGATAACACCACACACAGTTCTCACATTCTCAGTTAATGTTAAAAATGGTATACACTGACTCAATCATTGTTGATTAAGTGTAAATTATAAAAAAGTGCCATCTATGTGCCCAAAGTGACCAATGATGAGGTCTGTAAAGTGAATTGCACAGATATTTTTATCTCATCAGTATGCGAGCCAGTTACTGTGAATGTCCAAATCTGTCATTAACATGCTAAATCCATGATATTAAAGTTGGATGTCTGTTTTTTGGTGTAAAGACTTGCTAAATTATTTAAAAACTGCCATGTCAGTTTTTACTTAAACATATTGGTTCGGATTTGATCTTGAACCCTATGGCTTTGGCGGCAGAATATATAGGTGGGTCTATACATGAAAGACGAATTCATATCAGCTAGAATGGATTCAACTAAATATATTGTTTCAACATGCCAATACAAATAAGATGCAAATTTTTAGTCCTCTAGTTATGATAGTTTAAAAATTAGAGCAAAATTAAATTTTTATTGGCTTTGATTACTTGTTTCACAGTTTTATTTTTGCTCTTATTTGAAAACTATCGTACCTAGAGCATTGAAAGTTAGCAACTAGCCATAAGGTTCAAGGTGAAAAGCCGAATTAAGACAGTCAAGCAAAAAACTGACATGGCAGCCAGTTTTTAAATAATTTAACAAGTCTTCAATTTAATTTAACAAATATATAATCACCACTTAACAATCACCATTTAAGAAAAATAAATTTTTCAGAACAGTAAAAATATAATAATGTTTAGAGCTACATAAAGCGCATTTGTATTCATACATAGTCTATATTTCCTACAATCTAAGTAATATTCTAGGTTGTGTAGATTTGAATGATGAAGTTTTAGGTTTAAGCAATTTATTATTTAAAATAGTAGGATATGGGATTTTAGTTTGGGGGACGGAAAGCATAGGTTTAGAAAGTATTTTTGTGGTGGATTGTTTGCTGGGTGGCGGTGGAAGTACTTGAGCAAGTCTTCGGTTTCGGCGACGAATGTGACGGCGAACGCGTTGTCGTGAGGAAGATGTGGATTTGGAAATGGCCAGCCATTTTCGGGAGACTTGAGCAGCATTCAGCAAGGATTGAGTGTCTAGTTTAGACAGAATGACTTGAGATAGTTCAACAGGTAGTTCGCGAATGAAGTCGATGCCTTGGTGGTGAACGCCCATGGCGATCATTAGTTGCTTGAAGGAGTCCATATTGGCAGCTTTTTCAAAATGCTCAGCACTCTTCAAAAGCAAACCTTGGATTGATCAGAACTGAAGAATCGCGACCTTATATACCTACCGGAAGACGGTTGGGATGTCACTTAGAATGGAGGGATGCCACAGACAAGGAAAGGGGCGCAACATATGTATAAGGACGGGGTGTCATATGAAAGGAAGGAATGTCATGTAAACAGAAAATATTCAAGTATCAGTATAGTTGATAATTTGCTTACAAATACTAACAACCTCAGACGCATCAATCGTTTAAGGTTTAGAATAATTGAAACACATGCGATAATAAATATACTTTGTCTCCGCTGAAAGAGACCAGCCAATTATATTTTTTAAAAATATTACAATAATAATAAATATCCAACTGTAAATAAAAAACATAAAGGGAAGATCAAATTCGATATTTTTCTATGCACATATAATTGCATATAGCTACAGGGAACGAATAATAAATAACAAAAATTAAAAGGGTAGCTTTTCAAACTTCAAAACTTCATGGTCTCCCTGTTGTATTTTTACGTAAATTTTAGCGTTCAAAATTCTGCATCAGGGTGGACTCATCATATCTACGTCCATACGAGTGATAATAAAACTAAAAAAGGTTTAAAAAAAACTGATATTTTGTGATTTTACAATGATTTTGTATCGCACAGAAATGTCATCAGTTCGTAAAAATTACCGTGAATATTTCGATCACGGACTATCACCCAAGATTAGCGCAAATCTCGCAGTTATTTTTACCGCATGCAACGCATGATTATAATTCAAAAAAACTCCTGACAAATGTCCGCAGCCATGGCACAAAGTGCTCCGCAAGAAATTATCGAAGGCTGAAATTAAAAAGTATGATAGAGTGCGCATCTCCGAGCGAGATAAGACTGCGGATATAGCCCTCGCTTACGTGTGCCAAAAGAAAATAAGCTACACGGACGGCTAAGTCCCTCGCGAGAATAAGACAGAGACGAAGAGAAAATTGGACCACGCCTGCAGTCCGAGAAAACGCGTGTGCGCGTAACGTGCAATGGCCCGTGAAACTTGCTGCTGCTTTTCTGGCAGAGCAAAAAAAGAAGAAGCAGGAGCTTCCGCGGCAGCTATGTTAATTAAACGCGCGCGCGCGCGCGCGCGTCTCTAGCCTTATAGGAAGTCGGGATGAAAAAAACGAAGGAAGCAGAGAACATCAGAGCAGCAGCAGCAGCGAAGGAAGAGAGAGACATCCGAGGAGAGAGATCGAGAGGGAATATTAGGGTGCGAGAGCTAATAACACGTCCCGTACAACGAAGCACACGCCCGTTTAACATAAGACACCGCGCGTCCACCCCTTCCATTTTGGCTGCTGCTCTGTGATTTGACTCTCGAGGCGTTATTCTCGTCTGTCTAAAATCCACGTGTTTTCTTTGCCGACTACTTTGTTACGGTCTTTTTTTCTTTAATTTCGCTAGATACCGACGTATGACGGTAGAAGTACGGGACTCGAGTGAGAAGCTCATTGCAAATTGCACACTTTCAGGGGCAAATAAGTCATTCGGATGCAGTCCGGAGAAGAAGAACACGGAAGAACGAGAAGAAAAAAATGCAAAGTTCATCAACGCCAGTCGCCATCAAAGCACGAAAATAGACACGTCGCGCGCGGAATTCTAATATGCAACTTCGCTGCAGCGACAGCAGACGTTCTATCTTTACATCTCATTTCCCACTTTTTCTCCATCTTTTCTCTCTCCCTTCACACACACACACGCGCGCGCGCGCGCCCGCGCAATCACTCGAGCATAAACCCAACAATTTGTTTCCCATCTCTCTTTTCCCTCGTACGTGTACGTCGCGCTAGACACTCCACACTCGAGATTGATAAAGAAAGCCGGTAGCCTTTTTTCGGCCGACAGAGCAAGAGAGACATCTCGGAAGAATAAGCGAGGCGCGACGCCGAGTACCACGAATTTAGCCGAGGAAATTGAAAAGAGGATGGGAAGCGCCGGCCATATGTGCAGCTTTCGGAAAGGGAGGACTGTCTTTTTCGGTTTCACCGAGGCGTTGAGCGATGACTCTCAGATATACGAATGACCCTGTCAAATATAGTGTCGACGCGGAGTTGATTGAAACTGTGGCTTTTCCGAGGAACGAAATGGGAAGCGCTCCGAGTTTTTTTTTCTGGTCAGGGTGAGGGAGGTTTTTTCGCTCTGCTTTTGTCGCATTCTACGGAGTGATGCTACTGGCGGGTGATACATTTTTTATGGCGAGAGTGATGTAGAGGACGAGAAACGTCACGATTGTTATGAAGTACCTTGTATCTTTTAGGGAGAATAATGCATTCGATTTGTTTGAAACAACTTTTTAAATCCTTATTAAATATTGGAAATAATGTTTAAAGTTTTTAAAAACAGTTGCTTTTCGTAACTGTATGCATTACAACTGTTAGCAAAATTTTTATCAGATTACCGATTCATAAATCAAAATATCGCAACTGTTCAAATATAGACAGATCAAAAGCTTTGGAGCAAGTGAACACTGACTCCCTCTTTTGGTAGATGTGGAAACTTATCGTCGGCAAATTATCATTCTACTTTACCTGTTACCATATTGACTCTACATGTACTAGCATTAGGTAAATACTAATAATTTTAAAAAAATTTTTAAACAAATCGTAGTTTTATAATACTATATGTTTGGGAGGATGTGGTATACGATAAAGAAAATGTCATCATTATGCACTGCGATTTTATTATTCACTGAAAAGCACAAACATGACTTTCTATGAAAAGGGTTAAATATAAAATATAAAAGAAGTTGGCTATCAAAGGCACATGATCGTTACAGTAACAATGTATAGCTGCTATAATATTATTTCAAACTTGAATGAATGAATTTTTTTCTCACAACAGTCTTTGTAACACAAAATAGTCTTCACGTTTATGATTACCTAGTAATGTACAAATTATTAATGTATTACAAATATTAATCATTCAAATGATTTAGAGACACGGAACTAATATTTCATAAGCCTAAATTTTAATATGAACTGTAAAAAATAATCCATTGCATAAATAGTACCTCTAAAGTACATCTACAGCGAACAGCAGGTCACCAGTACATTGAGAACATACAATTGCCATATAATACTATAAATGCAGCAGTGTACTTAAAAACAAGCAAAAATAATTCGGGCGCTGATGAGAGTTTAAGTGAACAGTTTTTAACATCTCAGGCCGCTACGGTGACAAATTATGTCTATGTACTTTGAGGCGTAGAATCTGATTGTATTGAATTATAAAATTAAAAAAATTTAAATTTCCAAGCTAGGAAACTATCAAATTCGAATTCGACGCCTCTAAATACACTAAAAATCACCCCTTGTCACCGCGGTGACCAGTAAGTCCAAAATGGTTAAATAGCGCTCACTGAGACACCTGCCCGTTGCTCACACTAGAAAATTTTAAATGCAGATTACGAAGTCTTAATTTTGTATAAATATTAGCCAAAAACATCTTACGTTATTTTTTTGTTCTTCATCCCAAAAAATAAAAAGCGATTTACATTAGAAACATTTTTGGTAAATAATGTTATTCATAGCGCGACGTGAAGGTTAAAGCTAAACACTGCGAATATGATAACCAATCGAGGAAAAACCATGATGAGGAACAGCCTATTTATTGCCCTAGGTAATTCATGTACTGCTTTTGGCCTTCGTTGGCAGCGCGAATCACAGCCGCGAGCTTCTGCTCGTCCTGTAAGTCGGATCCGATCATGACACGATCGTACAGCTGGGAAATTCGGTTCTTGTCACTAAGGGCCAAATTCTGCCATTCGTTCTCCAGCTCCTGCAGCATCAAGTCTCTCATGGCATTAGTCTCGGTCTTGGCAATGGCTTCGTCCTCGTGGACCCACTGCTTCCACAAATCTTTTGCTTCGTCACTGTGAATCATTTAGAGAATAGTTTGAAAATTATTCGATATGCTGATACCACAAACTTTGTTAAAAAGATAGCTATGAGTAATGGAATACTATTATCAAGTTGATGTGAACGTTGTGACTATCCGACTCTTCAAAACAACGTAGATACTGCATGTAAACAAGCAAAACGTGCGAGGCGAAAGAAATAAATGTGCATCCTGTTGTTGTTTAAAATCCACGACAAGTGCAATTCATCATAAATATACGGCCCAAAAAAAAGAAATGTTCAATCTCTCTGACAACGTCTCCTGCATAAACCGTCTCTCGTGATTGCTCAACCATCCAGTGGCGCTGCAACCCAATACTCGAAATAAAATCGAGAATTATGAATCGCGAGCGGCCCTCGCATTCATAAATTCACTTAATTGGAGCAGGCAGCGTAGCGGCTTCCGAAAAATCTCGTCGCGAAAAATATAAGTGTAACGAAGTGCGATATCCCGGCGATGTTTTGACAAAAAACGATCGAACAACAAGTCTTGTTGAGAAACGTCGGCTACGATGCGCGACGATACGCTTTTGGCACGAGACGGCTTTGCGTAACGCCGCCCGCGCGCTAAGATACTCTGATGCAGTTTAAATCGAGTCGATGTGTTCGGCGAGTCTGTTATGTGTGCGTTTAGCTGTCATTCGGCGCGCCCTAGACCCTTGGCATTGATGACACCTCGGCATCGTATGGTCGTTGGTCGATCGGATGACGAATGCTCGGGCAATGATCCTCTTGCGGATGCTCTGATTCTTTTCTGCGCTTGTGTTAAATTGTCTTGAAGAGAAATTCGATTTTCTTGTTACCATCGCTACTTTTAAAATAAGTGTCAACAGTACAGATGTTACAAATAGAGCGTATACATCGATCGTAAATAAACCTGTCGTTATATTACGTCGACAGACGTTTGGACTCGTTCGCAACGATGGTAATATATTACGATTTTATAGTCGCAGCGCGGTAACGATGACAACGACGACGCATATAATGCGTTATTTATACCGGCGGAATGTAACAAAATTCTATGGAAACAAAAAATTATACGCTCGCACGCGAGCCGACATTATCACGTAATTGAACTCGTAACTTTCGCGAGAATTTCGCATGGCAAAACAGAAGCGCGTTCGTTACTATACGACCGGTTTTTATGTTAAATTCATCGCGAGCACGCCGGTCGTAGAATATTTAGATTTGAATAATTACAGTGTGTACGTGCGATCAAGCTGGGCGTTCGTTTATGTTATATGCGTATTGAAATGCGACGATTTATACTTGTGTTCAAACATGATAAATCGTGTTAACTCCTTGGTAATTAAAGAATGTAATACTTCGACAATTTTACGCGTTTATAATTGTTTTCTTCTTCTTCTATACGAAGTATAAACTAGCTTCTGCTGGACGCGCGTGTGTGATTGGGAGCAATTATGAGATTTGCATAATTAATAAATTATTTATAATCCGATGGCCGTAAAACCAATCATGTTCCAGCCTTGGAGACACGCATAAAAAAAAAGTGTAGGATTACTAAATGAATTACTTACCTATACACATATCAAAAACGAGAGACGCAAAAGCCGAAAAATATGTCTCCTGCTTCTTAGAATCTCTTAATATATGGCATGTTGCCAAACGATGCGCGACGTGCAATAACAAAAAAAAAAAAAAAAATACGTATGAAGGAGACCGCGAATAATTTTGCGCGAAAAAATGTACGCAGCAAGGGTCGGGTGTGATTTTCAGTGAATTAAATGATTTTGTAAAATGATATAATGTCCGAAGTGAAAATATGTATACCAATGAAAATGAACTTGATTCATTTACCTGTACAATCCGGTGTTGCGCATCTTTGTTCTTTTCTCGTTGAGTTTCTCCCGGGCAGCGATGACTTCGAGTCCCGTTTTTCTGGTCTCTTCGTCGATGGCAAGATCCTGGTTCTCATAGAGATTCTTATTCTTCAACAGAATCAACTCATTTCTCATCTCCCTGAGTCTCAATGCATCGTCAAAGCTTTGCTTAATTACAAACGTGTGCTCTCTCTTGCAGAGATCCACGATCTGGCGCTTCAAATCATTGTGCTTGAGGTAGCGATACATCTGGACGGAAATGTCGGCATCGCCAGCCACGTCGGCATCCTTCTGACGCATATTACCCCTGCGGTGTCTGTCCATGTCTTCTGCCGCATTATGATCGTCAGTTTTCTCGTTCTCGGTGTGGCGTACAAAGGCCGTCGGTGCTGTAAAGTCCGCATGCAGAGGAGCTGAGTTTACCTGCGCATGATCTGGCTCGTCAACTTCCTCGCGACGCTCCTCGGGCAGCGACTGCTCGTACTCCGAGGAGGCGTTGGATCGGCCTTCCATATTAAGTTCGTCGAGTCTCTCTTCGACTGATCGATCTTCCTGAGCCTCGCTGGAATCATCGTCGCGATATTCCTGCTGTGCCTCGTTTGTCTGATTAGACTTGTTGTTTTGCTGACGCTGTTCCTCCTGCTCACTCGGAAATAGATACTGGCCATTGTTCTCTTGTGGGGTATGGGTAATGTTATGACATTCTCGTGGATAATCGTCGTCTCTGAGGTTGGTTTCGCACATACTCTGCTGGTTGGAACGAGCGGCGAATCGCAGATTCGATCTCGGAACGTGCTCGGACATCTTATCGTGCTCGGACATCTTTGCCGTTCTATAGGATTCGGTGTAGCGTCGACTGGTAGGTGTTAAGCTCTTGTTGTCCTCGTTGTTGTTATTGTTTTCCTCGTAGTCGTAGTACAAGGCCCTCCCAATTGAAGGACTCGTAGAGAACCGTGTGTGCCTTTGACTGAAAAGAAAAAAAATTTTCAGAAATTTGACAACAGCTATAAATATACAAGATTTTGAAAGTGTATTTGCATTAAAAGAAGTTTAAGTTTCTAAATATAATAACCTCCCAAAAAGTTTTTGATTAGTGTGTGAGAAAAGGATAGTGAACAAATAGGTTAGCATAGACAATGCATTTCATTCTCCAATAGACACACTAACAAGAGTTTAACGAAGCTTCTTGTGCATCTATCAGAAACGGATATACTTTGGTTTTGCTCAAAATACTCTAGGTAGAATTACTTGGTAAATCTTTGCACAAGCTTGGTGACTGACAATTTGCTCATCAAAATCGTGTAAACAAAACACTACATTCCTTGACCTAAACATAAATAGTAAAAAAAAGAAGGCTTGAGATATCGAAATCCATAAGATTATCTCAACAATCTCAATAAAGGATAACAAAATAACTTTCCATATGAAAGTGATATTGCGTGTTTCTGTTAACAGGCTTAAAAGGAGGCTTGAGATATCAAAATCTACAAGATCATTCGTCTCAATAATCTCAATAAAGAATAAAAAAAGAACTCTCCATAAAACTGACATTACCTGTTCCCGCTAACAGGCCTGACACTATCGGAGCCATTATTCGCATTATCTAACGCTTCTAACTTTCTAGCCGCATACGTAGGGCTGAACGCGTAACTCCGCAACCTACACGCGTTCGGATAGTACAAGCTCTGTTCAGCTTTTTTCTCCATCAACTTTTGCCTCAGCTCTTCCAACGTGATAGCTTCGTTCGACCGCCTCCTCGTCAGTCTCTGTTCTTCCAATTCCTTCTCGAATTTCTCGTTCTCTTCGGCAAACAGCCGACGAAGCTTCTCTCGTCGTTTCTTGAGGTTCTCAGCTCGCTGAAGTTTCTCCAATCTGTCGGAGTAGCATTCGCGGCCTTTTGTGCTCCAGGAATTGAACTTTTGGGCCGCTGCGGCCTCTCGTTCGAAGTACCGAGCCGTCTCTCGGTAGTAGTCCTGGCGTACGTGCTCCTCATGGCGCTTCTGCGCCTGTAGCTGGTACTGGCGCTCGAGAAACTTGTGAGGCCTGAAAGGAGGTTTCTTCGTCAGTTGGATGAGGTGCTTGGTCGGTAGGATACCGTCGTCTTGTGGAGTCTTGCCAACGATTCTTTTAACGATTCCACAGTGTGTAGGTTGGTTAATCAAGCCAGCCCGCACCGGATGATTTATTCATTCATTCATTTACGATCTATGGGAAGCACATTAGTATGAATTGATACTATTGAAGAGTTGACAAAAAAATAATAGAGAAAAAAATTCAATTCTTCTTAACCATCTACAAAGATATGCATTCTACGCATACATCCACATCATTGCGAGCTTTATCCGCTGCGAGAGTAAGACCCTGGAAAAATCTTATTCACAATCCTATACCGCAAAAATTCATCCGCAAGCCCCATTATAGCCATGAAAAGCAATGCCCCACTGCTCCTTATACGTATTCCCAAAAGCATCGCGTGAAAAGCCCTCGGAGAGCGAAAAAAAAACAATAGCAGCAAGAAGCCATGAACGACGACGAGGGGACGAAAAAAGCGCACGCGCATATCACCCGAGGTATATAAGAAATTCCACGTGCCGGTGCGTAAGCGATATCCGCGGATCGACTACGTGGCGACGCTTTTCTCGCGCCGTGGAAATGAGACGGTGCGCCGTAGCAGCAGCAGCAGCAGCAGCAGCAGCAGCGCAGCCGAAAACCGGTGAAAGAAGAAGGAGAGAGTCTCGCTATTTCCGTACCCGCGGCGCGTGACGTCACGGGACCACGAAAATAGCCGCACCTTCCGGGGCGGGGAGATAGAGAGCGCGAGAACTGCGGCGATGATCGTCGTTGGATCGGTCTCGTCGCCGACGCGAGAGCAGCCGACGCAGCGATCTTTCCCCTAGTCAGGGAAAGTCCGCGACCCGCGCGCGACTCCGGGAAAAATCGGCCAGCGACGCAAGGATCACGTCCAGTTTCTTTTTTCCCCTTCGCGTCTCGAGTACTTTCGATTGAATTTATTTTTTTCACCAAAATAAGGGAGCCAGGACCAAGGTGGTGCTCGGAGTGGCTATACCGTCGCAGCAGAGGAGCGAGGAACGTACACGTACATATAGGTGTGTAACGACAACAACAGCCCGCACCGCGAGGTATAAGCGAGAGACGATATTTTTTTGGCAGCTGAAGCTCCGTGATTGACGCATGCGAGAGTGAGTGTACAGAGGCCTGATCGCGATCGAGATCGTCGTCGTTTTGTAGTCGTATCGTAATGGCGGATGATTCGTGTGGCTGCAACGCAGAGAGAAAGAGAGCGAGAGAAGAGACTTCGAAAGCCCGGTGTATATATTTTTATCGGTGCGACGACTGTCTTTGATGATATTTTTGGATGGCTGAGACACACACGCGACACACTCTTCGCTCTCCTTCGCGACGAGTCCACGAGAGAACCGTGTGGATCGCGCTGGATAATATTTTTTTCGAGAAGAGAGAGTGAGAGTATAGAAAATATAGTCCGATCGATCGGATTTATCGGTGAACTCATCGATCACGAAGCGGCGATTCGATTAACGTCCTGGTTTACACGAGCGCGGAGGTGTATACGTTTGTCTCGTTGGATTGCGGGGATTGAATTATAGCGGTAGTTATTTAGTTGGAAACTTGAGAGATGATACGCGTGCGCGCGTCTGACTATACTAGAATTTTCTACTGGCGACTAGCCGGGTGGGACAATTCATCGTATCGGTGGGCTAATTCATCGTGTCAAGAATATGTTTAGCAAACTGTTTTCGTTAATACTTATACGAGTACTTTTATTCTTAATTCATTCGATGAAATGTATTGGGCTATATTCTTAATTTAGAGGTCTGAATACCTTCGCAATGCGTAAGGCGCATTATTTGCGACGCTTTATATTCATAAGAACGATATTCGAAATCACTAAGGTTGTTTTGTAATCGGCTCTTACATCGTTGACACGCACAGGCAATATTCAATCAATAGACGTAAATTAACAAAATCCAAATGAACGCATGTTTCAGGGTATACGAAAATACAATCTAGCCGCGGGAGCATAATCTAAATACGAGGAGAAGAAAGTAGGGGAACAATGCCTGGCGCTGGGGGTCAACCACCCCAACGGACGACGTTCAGGCCACCCTGGGTCAAAGATGGACCACCGCCGATACCGATGCCGACAGCGCCGTGGACTCTAAACTCTCGGAGAGACTCCAAAACTCCAACGGATGACGCGCCAGCCTTCACAAAAGTCACGCTCAAGGTGAATTTCTCGATTTCGTAATTTATTAATCTTGTATACAGTCTTTGAAAAATTCAGCGTGGTAGGTTATGATACTTTATGAATTATTTCGACGCTTCTCAAAACGCACCGAAAAGATTTATTTTACCGAGGACAAATAGGGTCATAAAATGTCGCGAGGAACATTTCTTGGAACACTTTGAGAAACAGTGTCTTTAAATTAATCTCCGCAATTGCGATTAATTTCAGGATTATCTAAGTCGGCGTTATTAAGTATATAATAACCTTTCTGAACTCGTTTTCACAGTAATTTACGAAAAGAAAATAATTACGGTAAACACCGGTGCTTCATAGAAAAAGAAAATTAATCGTCACGCTGAGCGCACATAAGTTAATACGAAATTCACGCAGGTGCATAATTGCCGGAGCAGCAATGAGAATCCTCCGAGGCGAGATATATAAACCTTTGGGTCACGATTATTTAAAGACGCGCATCTATTTCAAATGTCCGGCTTCGCCAGCTGCGTCTTCCGCCAGTTTGTTCGAATATAACGCGTGCACGTAAACTCTTTCGCGCACCATAATGCTTATTATTCCTCTCGGAACCAAGCGAATTTTTCGGGCTGAAACATTTTTTTATTTGCGAATCTCGTGTTGATTGAGATATAGTCGTATTGACAAGCAGTTCGACGATTATGAAACTCTACACTTTTTATAAATAAAATTTGATGGGAAAGGGAATAAATTATAGAATGTCATAAACAACTCTAGGTATATTATAGTGAACGGTATAAATTAAAAATATGTCCAATTGTGTATCCATATCCATCTATTTTTGGTTAACCACGTGGTTTTGTTTTGAGTTAGCTATATGGCTGCTTTGTTACGCAACGCAGAATCTCGGATATCTTGTATAGCAGATAGGCCTACATGCCTCTAAAAATATATAAATTTCCGTGCAGCGATTATTTATTTAACAACCGGACGATCAAGTTTTCATATGTATATCAAAAGAGACTTTGTTGTTGCAAATCGCACAGGAACAATTTGGACACGCTGTGCTAGAGTTTGGTAAAACAAAGAAGCGATTTTAAAGCAAGCTTCTCCATACGGGACTTCGAGTAAACTAACTAGCCACAGGCAAACCGAAAATACACTTTACGGATTTAAAAAGAGCGACTGTTTAATTTGACCGTGTACGCAGTGCGCGCGCTTAAAAAAGTTCCTCGCTTCCAAACACTCTTCTCGAGGGAAGCAAAATATTCTGCAAAAATACTGTCATTCGGTCTACTAGATATATTCAGAATAAATCATTCCCGAGAGATTGTTGCATCAAAAATAGGTCTTCGTGACGTCAGGGAAAACACTAAGTGACGTACATCAAACTTTTTTCACTCGTCCGTCGCTGATCTCATTCCGCGTTTTCGTATACGAGATCCACGCCAAGATTGTCAACCAAACAATATACGTATCAACAGGAAGTAAACAAAGTCCTAGCCGAGTTTCCACTCGGCGACTCTGCAGAAAAATTTAACAGCAGCGGCACGAGGCCGAAGCGAAGCCGATCTCTCGCGTTGTTTTCGCGCGTCAGCCGGCAAGCTCGTAAACACTTTTAGAAGGATCGTCGAAGGCTAATGGACGAACGCTTGTTCTTTCGGGCTTCGTTACAGCGGCCGCTCGAGCGCAACCTAAGCCTCGAGAGAGCTCAAGGTCACTTTATTTTTCCTCGGATTTGCGTAAAATCCGCGACATGGGCAAGAGACTTAGCGCGTTCGAACGGCTATAAAGCACGAGCGATCATTAATGCGTATATAACGCCGCACACACGGAGGGGAAGTCGATGGGCTTTTATATTTAAAGACACGCACGCGATGATCTCTCTCGCGCGCGCGAGACGAGTTGCCAAGTCACACACGCTGAGAATAAGAGAGGGAGGTAGGATGTAGATTGGTTTTTCTTCATTTTTTTCTCTTCACGATTTTACAACGCGCGCGGTCAGAGCTTTTCCGGGCGCGCCGCGTGTGTTATCCCTGCTGTGGGTTTGCGAGTGACGATCTTCGGAGAGTGTGGTTTTGCAAAGTTTGACTTTGTTCGCGAGATATATAGCTGCGATATTGGGTGTGATGAGTATTATAGACGTTCTTTTTTTCAAAAAGTGATTCGTTGATTTGTAGAAAGTGACAGATTCGGCGAATATTTCCGATAAGCAACTCGATGGTGAGCGTAAGTGTCACTTTATCGAAACATCGAAATTGCGTTTAATAGTTTGTTTTTTACGCAGGCGACTCGCGCCTTTGTCTAACGTGCTTTTTATAAACTGCTGATTTTGTAAAAATAAGTTCGTTTCCCAACAACAAAAAATGTGCTTCATCGAGTAATATTTTTAGAGACACTCCTGAGAGTGCGCGTTAAACCGAAAGCTCGTGTGGACGCGTGACCATGTGCTTGCAAATGTTATCTTCTATCGTAATTAGCTTCATTTGTACGCATAATTATACGACGCGAAGCTTCGAGACACATTGTATCAATTTTCTTTTCTACAAAAATAGTTTTCGCGAGTCATATTTTAACTCTATGCAAAATAAATAATAAAGTTGAACTTGAATGACTCAGTAAAACTGCTGCCAAAAAGTTAACAAACTATTTCCTCGCGATTAAAATTTTGTTCCTCGCAAGTAATAGTTTAGTTCCTCGCAGTTTTCTCGAGACGAATTTACGTCCAGAGAGTTGGATTTTAATTGCAACACGTGTACTGCGATTAAACGCAGTAAACCCCTTTCACATCGACACATGAGTAATGGAAACGGTTTGTATGTTGCACAGAGCGTACCAAAGCCGGCAGACGCCAAGCCGGCCGAGCCACAGTCACCCGCAGCCGCCGAGAGCCGCAAGACGAGCAAAATCACCATCGTGCCGTCGCAGCCAAAGAGCGATAAGAAAGCAGGCCAACCCCCGGCACCAGCCCCTTCGAAGGCTCGGGAAAATGGCCGGCCAGAGCCAAGTTCGAGACCGCAGCTCGAGCGCCAGACTCGCGTCGAGAGATCGAGGTCTCGGGGTGACCAGATTCCTCTCTCTAAGAGCGAGAGCACGACCGGCAAGTTCTCTCACTCTCCCATTTGTTTTTCTCGCGCGAAACTTTTTCTCCTTTCTTTTTTCTCGCTCTGCAACTGAATCGCGGTAAAACTTCTTCGTCTTCCTAATCGCAAATGAGTTAACCAATGTTGTTTCGATGATAATAAAAAAAGGAGCCCCAACGCTGCCGAAGAGTGCCTCGAGGGCGAACATACCTCCGCCGCCGCCGCCCAGACCACCACCACCGCCTCCGGGAAGGACAATATTGAAGGACCTGCCGCCTCTCACGGAGAAGCAGCAGAAGACCATAGAAATGCTCAAGTCGAGACCGAGAAAACGCCCGGACTGGAGTGACATGATGAAGGAGGTCGAAAGTGGCAGAAAACTCCGACACGTCACCTGCAACGACAGGAGTGCGCCGCTCATCGAGAGGGTCATCACAAAAGTCACGGCCGATCCAGCCGGTAAGCGTGTAAATTATAAGTATACCACTGCGATACTGCCCCCTGATCTCAGCTTCAGATTTAAAAAATACGTGCTTGCTTTATTAGAGCGGAAAATTCGCTCATTACCATCCAATAATTAACGTTATGATTTCTGTATCGGTGTATCGGATGACAAATATCGCTGATGCTCGCGGGCGCGGCTCATTTAGAACTGGATCAATTGGCGGCGGACCAAAACGCGTGTTGCAAACGAGATTAATAATAAGTAGTTTATTGCACGTGCAATCTTTTTCTTTGCTATGAAAAAAAAAAAAATTTAAAGAGCGCTCCATAAAGCTACTGCAAACTCGGTAAATCAAAGAAATAAATTATCTTAATTCGACAGGAGACGCACATTTCGTTTTCGATTCAGAAAAGTCAAATGTGCACAACAAACTACTTCAACAAATCCAGGAGGGTGTCAAGCTGAAAAGCGTGAAAACGAATGACAGATCTAAACCCATCCTGCAGGGCCTGAGAAAGTTCAGAAGGCAGTTGACGATAGAGGAACAGATGCAGAAAGCGGAGCAGGCGCCCACGGAGGAGCCCATTCCAGACGAGATGGACGATATCGACGCCGTGCGCGACGATCTTCAGAGTACAAAACAGATGCTGGCATTGGAACTTCGGAATAAGGAGGCTCTCGAGAGAGAGAACAAAAGGCTACAGGTAATGCTCGCGATAAGGGGGTCCTTTAATATCGTCTAATTTCGTTTTTCGACAGAATTAGATGAGGTGATATTAGAAAAGACATTTTTAACAATGATAACATGCCATAAGACGTTCCATGTCTTTATATAATATATATATATATATATATATTTACTAATAATTTTCGAATCATCTTCATTATAATAAAAATAGCTTTGAGCCTAAGGCTTCCGCAACAGCAATATTACCTCGAATCTATCTTGAACTCGACTAATTCATTACAAAAACAAAATCAAAGAATGAACGAAGCACACACTCATTAAAAAAAAAATCAAAGCAGATCTTCAGCGCCTAATTAGAAGCTACGTCACGCAGAGGTAGAGCAAAAGCGCGCCGTCAATTCTGTGAGCCAAACGCAATCATCAACAACAAAGTAAAATAAAATGAAATGAGAGCGAGAGCTAGATTCACGTAAAATTGCAGAATCCTTTAGATAGTAGTCCCGAACGACTACTCGAGCTTGAGAAGCTTCAACAAGAGCAATTTCGATCGCAGGCAAGGATTCTGAACCTCGAGGTAGAGCTGGAGCGGGCCAAGTCGCAGAAGACTGTTCAGGAGCACAAGCAGCAGGACGAGAAGTTGTCCGAGTCGCTGAAGAAGGAGGCCGAGCAGGCGAGAAAGGACGCCGAGAGGCTCGAGAAGGACTTCGCCAGCGCAGCCGAGGAGAGGGACAAGGCCAAGAACGAACTCGAGGACATGAAGAGGATGTACGCTAATCTGGAAAAACGCATGAAAGCTGGTGAGTTGTCGCTGTCGATTCAGTTATTGATTTCATTGCTAACATTACTAATCAACGCGCGCATAACAAATTCGTTGAACCACCTAGCAGTGGAAATATTTCTGCATTGCATTTTTTACTCGCTATTTTACGCTCTACTAAAGGCTTACTAATTGCAACCAACAAAAACAAAACATTGATACGGCTTTGCTTTGCTAATTAACGCTTCTTTCGCTTCTCCTACTCTGTTCGCTGCTTAGGCTCCAAAGAAACAAGCCAACAATCCGAGCGTGGCTCTACGAGTGAAACTGAAAGCGAATCTGTGGATGAGTCGGAGGATGGTCAATCCGCATGCGAGACAGAGCACAATGGCTCGGAGTATGAAAACGAGCCCATTGTGGAACTGGCCGAGGATACAATAGAGGTGGCTTGGTGGGATGTTTCAGGAATGGCTCTGGCTGGATGCCCCAGTGCCAAAGACGTTGCCAGAATCGCATCCCAAAAGAGTATGGATAAGCCTGAACCCGAGGAGAGCGAAGAAGAGGAGGAGGAGTCGTCAGAGGAGGAGAGCGAGGAAGACGAGGACCCTAAAGTCGCTGAGGAAAAACGCCAGCAAAGGGAGATCAAATTGATGAAAACGAAGATTAGGAATTTCAAGTTAGTACATCTCTGTTTGGCTGAAAGACAAGTTACAGGTTGATACACGTATACGATTAATTAAAATTTTTTTTCAGAGATAAGACTGCTAATTCAAAGAAAGAGAGACAAGTACTGAAAGATCAAATCAAGCAACAGAATAAGCTATTGAAGGAAGAAAAGAAAAAGTTCAAAGCTTTGCAAAAGGAAGTTGATAAGATGGCCAAACTGATGGCCGATGCAGATGACGAAGAAGAAGAGGAAGAGGAGGAGGAGGAGGAGGAGGAGGAGGAGGAGGAAGAGACAGAATCCGAGGAGGAATCCGAATCAGAAGAATCCGAAGATGACGAGGAATCAGAAACTGATGATGAATCTGCACCGATAGAGAAGCGCAAGACTAAACTACAGGCAAGTGTGAAGACAGTTGATTCTAATACACAATTTAGTAGAATTCAGAAAAAAAATATAAAAATTGTGTTCTTCCAGGGTCGTGTGAAGAGGCATGAAGGAAGATTAGCAGCATTAAAGAAAGGCAACTACTTACTCAAGGCGCAAGTGGATAGATTGAAGGATGATTTGTCAAAGCAGCGTGAAGAAAGCATCTCTTTACAAGAAGATTTAGACTCAGTCTTAGCGGAATTGGGTTAAATTGAAATGTACTACATGCAGACACAACAACAAATATGCACATATATACATACATTAATTTAATCTGTAAGGAAAAATACATTTTGATAACTTGAACAACACGATGACTAACAAAAAATAATATCGAAATGCTTGTTGGTTAAAGTCAATCAGATATGGACTTCTTGAGAGCTAAGTGATATTTATTTATAGAAAGAAGTCAATATCAATCATACCTTTGCTTTTAAATTGTAAGATATTTTTTAATATGGTTATTGGCTAATTTTTTTTTCCATTTTACGTAAATAACTAAATATCATTTCATTTCAACGCATTCATTCAGTTGATTTTAGAGTGTAAAATACTTTTTTATTATCATACTAGAAAATGAAAACTACACTAGTTTAAAAGGTGTAGACTACTTATATGCTTATACAAAGAATGTATACAATTTTGCCTGGAATATTGTAAAAATATTGATAAATTGATTGAAAATCCTATTGTTATTAATCAGATCATTATAAACTGTTTGTGTTATTACTATTTGTATAAAAAGTTTGTAAAATAAAAAAAATTGTGTTTTATACTTGTCTACACGTCACTGCACACAGAATCTCATAATTCCTCGAGAAGAAACTTATAAATCTACAGAACAATAATATAGCTTAACAGAGCTTAAAAGAAAGCAAGAAAAATAAAATCCTTGTTAGATAAAGCTGAACAGTTATATATTCTCTCATTACTAAAACATAATTTTTCGATAATAATTGAAAATGTCAATTTTGACATCCAGGACATCATATTTGATAGAAAGGAAGATGCCCATATGAGCGTTTCTTTAAGCAAATCTACAGGAACAATAAACTTTTCCTTACTTTTACTATTTCATTGAGAAGATCTTTAGAAAATTTTAAAAACTATTTTCAGCACTTTCCCGGATTGTATGCTTATTTTACAATAAAATACCTACTCTAAACAATAGCGTCAGTTTTGAACGTTGCCCGACGTTTGCCGAACGTTCGTGGGCGTCCTCCTTTTCTAGGTTAAAAAGTACGCAATATTCAACTTACATTTTCTCGAATGCACTCACTGCTTTTTCCGTAATACAAATATGTAAAGGTGGCTTAGAAGCATTTGTAGCCAAACTGATATGAAGTCTTTATGTCCTTAGATTAATTCTTGAATGACAACGCGAATAATTCACTTGCTTATATGCCGGATCCAACGCGTATATCCAACGAATTCAACGGCTGCCGCTTGGTCAAAAGCGATTCGCAACGCGCTTTGGCAATGATACGTATACGTGATGTGGAGTGGAGCGGGTACTGCGCGACGCGACGGCGTAGTTTGCCTTTTTTCTTCTCCTTAATAGTACTTAGGTATATATTTATGATACGCAATTCGCCTTGTTTGGCTTTGTTATCGGTGTTTTGCTATAGTAAGCATCAACTATACGCAGGTGCGGTATAGAACCTTCAAACCGTTTTTTTTTTTTAACGAAACCTTTTAATTTCATCTCATCAGGATGCAGTAAATTTTTCGTTTTCAAAATTATGAAATTTACGGCGTGCACGTTATAATTAGACTCTGTTTTGATTTAAAAAACCGTTAATTTTTGGACAAAAAATGTGTTCTCGCTGGGAATACATAGGATTAATTTCCGTTCAAAATTCAGAAAGGATTTCAAAACCATTCTCAGAACAGAACGTTGAAACAACAATCGACGATCGCGGAAAATTTCATTCGATTCTGGACAAATGGCAGTCGAATGTGCTGCTATCTGATGAATTATATTCGAAAGCGAAAACAAAGCATGTATCGTAATCGTACGGTTTTGTCCAATAGTCCAATACTTTAAAGGTGGCGAGCAGCCGAACTAGCCGCAGTCTGATAAAATACTCAAAATCCTCGGTAAAGTTCGTGGTTTACGCTATTATGCGTTTTATTTGAGTGTTACTACCAAATATACAAGGCAGAGCAGAGCGATATATAGTGGAGGCGATTCGCCAGTAATCAAATTAAGTTTGAAAATTCACGCTGTCTTACTATGGCCGGGAATCGCGATGTCATCCTCGCTGACTTTCAGGTAATAAGTAACTTTACGCTGGTATCCTTTTCTTTATCAGTGAGTCTTTGTGTCTTCGGGTCTTGAAACTAGGTTATGGAGTGGAGTTTCGTTATGTACGATGACATTGACAATACTGATGCTTTGACGGCAATCGCGGCCTCTTAAACGGGCATTTTTTCCGTTGACAGCGATGTCCGAGGGACAATAGGGCATGTTTTGATAGGAGGGTTTTCGAGGCTGACCGATGTTGCCCGATCAATCACGTTTTGTTATAAATAATTTCTCGAACAAGAATATTCCCGAGCCTAAGCTTTGCTAGATGGTGCTATTAGTATCGTTTTGGAGCAATGAAAAACGATTTTGTTTGGCTGATTTTCAAAGTCATCGCCTCGTGGACAGTTTTAGTACAATGCGTAGAAGCGAGAATATTTTTCCAACGCGCGTTTCCGTCGGAAAATTGTTGAAAAATTGCTTTTCGAGAGATAAAGGACACATGTTTTTCACCTTTTCGCTAGTTCTTTTTCCAACCGGCACGCTTCTCACAGATGGCGTCGGCTGAAAAGCAGCTATTTATTTTCCTTTATTCTTCAAAGGCACATGACGGCGGATTTCTTTGTTGTGCTTTATTCTGTCAAAAAATAGAACTTACTATTTGATGCTATAAAGATGTTTGGCTCTATGAGAATTCACCATGTTTTAGGCCTGCACTGACATCGATGATGTTGGTGAAGCTATTTTACACTTGGAAGGCACAAACTGGGATTTGCTAGTAAGAAAATCTTTATTCATTTAATTTATTTCACGGTGAGTTTCTATAGAAATAATGCTTATTTGGATTTTCATAAAATTACAGGCAGCCATCAACAATGTGATGCCTCAAAATACACAGCAGTTGCCATCAGAACTGAATCGGGATGTTGAGATGACAGAAGAAATAAAACATGTTCCACCAAGAATTGCTTCCACAGAAACAGCTAGCCTACCCCACACCAGGAATTCTTGTTCAGCTGACAATGTGGAAATTTTACCTGGCACTAGCAATTCTAGAAATATAGGAAAAATGCTAGCTGGATCAAGTAGATTAAAAGATCAACTAAGAATTCTTACATTCCATGTACATTATCAGAACGACACATATCACATTGATATACCCGACACAAGCACCGTGGGTCAGTAGATGTTCATTATTGTTTTTTATTATCATGCCTGTCTCAATCATGTTCTAAAATTCAATTAATCTGTTGATGTTCAATCTTTCCACCTTTCCAGGAGATTTAAAATTACAAATATTCAATGATGTAAATGTATCGCCGTGTCAGCAAGAATTACATGGTTGGAGGAAAGAGCCCAAAGGAGATACAAATACTTTGAAATCTCTTGAATTACCGAAAGAAAATGAGTTATTTATGTCTCCGGTATCAGACATAGGCGACTCATCATCCCAAGTGTAAGTTTATAAATTGTTTAATCAAAAAAAAAAAAACGTCTTAGTCATTTTTTATCTTTTTATTTTGCAGAATGAAACTTTCAGAACGTCTAGCTAATAATTACATTTTGGAGATAAGAGATGAAGCCAATAATGTCACGTATAAATTGAACTTTCTTGGTACAACTACGATTTTAGAAGTAAAAAATAATATTTACACTTTAAATGATATACCACCAAGAAATCAGATGTGGAAAGGATGGCCACCAACTGTTAAAAATGATTCAATCACTTTGGCACAAAGTGGTATTTCTATTCCTGAACATAAACTGAGTGTTGATAGAATGCCTAAGAAAGAAACGAAAAAGGTATTATTTAGTTTTTTAATTATTGATAGTGCAATTTAAATTAACTAGAAATGGAAATGTTTACGTTTCTGTTTAATTTCAGGAAGTTGTTGATTTAGTTGATACAGATAGTTCAGTTGAAGAGCAAGAAGATGGAGAAGATTTTGAAGATGCTCCTGAGACTTTCCAAGTAGATGATGATATTTTTATAGATCATGTTCAGCCTACCAAAATTCAACATCTTAGTAAGTTATACTTTTAAACAAGTGAATTTATGCAACATTTTTCTAATATAACGTTGATTTTAAATATTTTATGATTTTTTACAGTACCAGATAATGTTGAAGATGAAGTTGTCGGGACTATGCATTTTATAGAAGAGTATAAAAAGAGATATGGATCTGTTCATCCCAACTTTTTTACTGGCACTTTTGAAGATGCCATTGCGGAATCTTGCTCCAAACCTCCAAGAGAGGTAAATGAAATTAAGAATATCAAATATATGGATTTTTTATCAATTTACTTAGATACTAAAACAATATAATTTTGATTTAGCGAAAATTACTAGCAGTATATTTACATCATGATAACAGCATTCTAGCAAATGTTTTTTGTACACAATTATTGGGTTTTGAGACTGTTCTGCAGCTTCTTTCAGCTAATTTCGTAGTATGGGGCTGGGACTGTACATACGAATCGAATAAACAAAGGTGAAAATTTACAAATTGTATTTTTTTATACATTATGTACATTGTTTACTAATTAAAAAGAAAACAATTTTAGATTTCTTACTTCTATACAACAAGCATTAGGACCATCTGCTGCAATGACAGCTAGAAATATTGAAGTTGATATTATGCCTGTTCTTATGATTATAATGCGATCCAGGTCTAATACAGATATTTTTACGATAGTTTTTGGAAATGTTGGAGTAAATGAATTACTTACCAATGTAATAGAAGCTGTAGACGTCTTTCAGGTAAATATTAATTTTATAATGAATGGCTCAACCATGCCATACTTCGATTAAATGATCAAATTACGTAATAATAAACTGTTTAGGAACAAAGACAAAATGATATAGAATTTGACGATGAAAGACAAGCTCGAGAAAAAGTCAAGGAAGAACAAGATCAGGCATACCAAGAAAGTTTAGCTGCCGATAGGTAAATAAAAAATTATGAGTATTCGTTTAAAAACCTGTTATCTTTAAGTTTAACATTTAATAAATAAACGCATTCAAACTTATAGGGCTAAGGAAGAAGCAAAACAGTTATTAGAAAAAATTGAAAAGCAAAAAAAAGAAAAAGCGGAAAATGAGAGGCTAGCTGAGCAAGCCAGGAAAGAAGCCCATAGATTAGCTGTAGAATCAAGTCTACCGCCAGAACCTCCACAAGATGCTGAGGGAGTTTTGAAAGTCAAAATACGACTTCCTTCGGGACAATTTTTGGAGCATAGGTTTAAGTCTGATGCTGCGCTCCAAACAATTTTAAATTTTTTGATCGTAAAAGGGTACCCCACAGAAGACTACAAGGTCATATCAAGCTGGCCTAGAAGGGATGTAAGTAATAACTTGTTAAATTCAACAATAAAAGTATAGGATACAAATACAAATAATATAAGTCAAATAATGTCATAATATAAAATATCGTTTACTTTCGATTGTATTTGTACATACATAGAAACTGTTACAATTTTTATAAAAGAAAAAAGTCATAATGACTTAAGTATCTTATAATAATTACTAATCACTAAATTTTATTACAGCTCACTACCGTGGATACAAATCAAACACTGTCTGAATTAAAATTTTGTCCCCAAGAAACGTTAATAGTAGAAGAACGATAAACCTGCTATTTGAATGAAATCGAGATTCATGGAACTGAGCATCGTGATTCATATGTGTATTTATTAAATAATTTTTCTAGTTTAGAGAATTTTTTTCGTCTATTCGTTAAGTAACTACGTTTGTACGCAGTGCTCTTTTTATACAATATAAAACCACGTGACGAACGTAGTTCTTTTATAAAAATAATAAAAGATAAAAACATCAATTTCATGCATTAACTGGATGATCAAATAAAAAAAAAATAAATTAGATTGTAAAAATCGTTAAATTTTGCGGTGTATTTATTTATTGTCTGATTGTCAAAAGTGAAAACTGAATAACAGGTTCGAGCGTTCAGCTCGTGATCAAGTTTTTGTAAAAATCCGTATAAATCGATCATTTTATAAAAAAATATTGAAAAATTTACATATTTATAACAATTTTAATTACAAGTATAACGAAGCTGCGAATACAATATCCCTCTTAATCAACTTAATAGCCTCGCTAAATTTATTTTCAAGATCCGTATTGCCTATATTTTTCGCAGCTTGCAAAAGTTGTCGAAGAACTTCCTCTAATCTTCGCATACATCGAATTATGGAACCTGTAGAAATGTAACGTTATGAATTATAAAACAAATTTACAAACTTTAATAATTTTTAATCTTATCGTATGATTTTTACCTTCGAAAATGTCTGTCATTTTGCAAATTTGTAAAAACGTAGCTCCCTTGCACCAGGCATAAACTACATCCATCAAAAATGGTTTGAACTTCTCAACATATGAATCTTCATCTAATTCTAGATTCGCCTCTGTTGATACTTTTGCTATTCTTCGCGCTATGTCTTGCATTTGCCGTAAAGGTCCGCTCAACTCGTCAATACTTTTAGGAGTTTCACTCGATTTATCATCACAAACGAAACAACTAATTAATGCAGTCATTTGAGGTACAGTCAATGCGTTAAAAAGACCGTTAAAAATCATTTCGGTCATAAGTAATTCATCAGCTCCATTTAACTCACACGCCACACGACCTTTTAGTTCTATAACATCTGCTGCTGTACAATAAGCTAATCGGCGTAATACACGTTTTCGACATTTTAATTCATCCATTTGAAGAACCGATTTAGCGCGCTTTAATTCTGTCTTAGCGTTTATTAATTTCTTTCCAATTTCTTCTTTTATTAAGAACTTTTGGTACAAATCAGTCAAGTTGGGATCCTGTAAACAAAATTATAATTGTAGGTATAAACTATGGTTTTTTGAAACAATAAAAGAATTAATTAAGAATTGATGTAAAAAACTTGAATGCATACTTTGTGCAGTGGATGAGCATATAATCTCTCTTCCAAAACTTCTATCCTATTAATTATATCTTTGAATCCTGGATCTTCGATTTTCATGTCCGTGATAGGATTCAGCAAAGGAGGTCCATCTGGGAATCGTTTCTTTACTTCTTGTATCGTTTTTAGTACACTTTTCCTATTATCAGCTGGCCTTAAGTCTTTTGGATAATATAGCCTAAGGGAACTGATTTGTGATATAAGTGTATGTAAAACAGGTACAACTTCTACTTCTCCTTCTTCTCCTTCTGGACATGGTTTTGGAGCAGCTTCAGTAGAATCCTTAGCTACATGAAGTAGAATATCTACAATAATACTCGTTTTCTCTTTTTCAGGATTTTTCGGATTCTTCTTTTTGAAATTTACAATTATACCCCAATCAAATGACTCTTTCTCGTTTTTTACCTGTAAGTATTTTTTTTTTTATCAGTAAACATTTAATAGAGCGTTGCCATCAACTATGTTAGTAAAATGAATTTCTTACTTTAATCATTCTTCCTGGCTGAAGGAATGGAAGTAAATATTCAGGTTTCGTTAAAAAAGCTCTGAAGTCTAGACTCAGACGATCTAATTGTTCTCTTATGTCGTGATAGGCGGACATTAGAGTGTATTTGTCAAACTGGATTTCATCATATTCATTTTGTAATGTTTTGACCTCTGTCAAAATCAACAAATATGTAATGGTTAGATTAACAAATTTTAAGTATTATTGCCGATTAAAATAAAAAAATCTTACGGTTATATAATTCAGGTATGGCTGCTTGATTTTGGAACTGATAAAAACTCCTTTCTAACATATATTCGGGATTGATTTCTTCAACTCTCAACAAATTCAAAACCATATTGTAAGTTAAATGAAAAGCAGAATTAATTGGATCAGCTTTTCCTTGAACTATTTCTTTTCCAACTGATGGGCTAACTTGTTCGTCGATCATCAGAATGACTATACCTTTATCATCAAGTCCTCTCCTACCAGCTCGTCCAGACATCTGTATGTACTCTCCAGACGTGATCCATCGGAAATCTTTGCCGTCAAATTTACGCGGCGCAGTAAATAAAACAGTTCTGGCAGGCATGTTTAAGCCCATTGCAAACGTTTCTGTTGCAAAAAGAGCTTTGATCAGACCTTCACCAAACAAAATTTCAATAGTTTCCTTTAGAATTGGAAGAAGTCCACCGTGATGTATGCCGATTCCACGTCTCAACAATGGTAAAACATTTTCTACTTGAGGTAATTTTCGGTCGTCTTCATTGAGAACGTCCATAGCGTTATTAAATACTTCATCGACTAATTTTTTCTCTTCTGCAGTGTTAAGATCCAACTTTGCAAGTTGCATAGCATATACTTCGCAGTCTTTCTTAGAAAAGCTGAAAATAATTACGGGAGCAAAATTTCTTTCCATAATCATCTTGACAACTTTGAAAATGTTTGTCTGTCCAGCATTGGTTTTGTGCATTCCACCTTTACGACCTTTAGTATCACCTTTAGCTGCATCTCCTTGCAAACAGGCCATCGCTCTGTTGAAGTTATCTTCTTTGAATTGGCCATGTTCATCTACAACCTATTAAAGAGTTCACAGTTATTAATGTTATTCGCACAGTAAGCATAAACAATAATACACAAACCATACCAAATGTATTCCATCTCCTCCAACTGGAAAGATGTAATGTTGTAAGGGAGTCGGTCTGTAGTCTGTATAGACAACATGGCAAGGTTGGTGATGCAAGTGAGCTACCCACTCAGCAAATTGCCGAGCATTTGGAATAGTTGCAGACAGGAAGACGTAGTGAACATTGTCTGGTAGTAAAATTAATGTTTCTTCCCAAACCACACCTCTTTCCTTGTCACGCATATAATGAATTTCATCAAATATTACCCAACCTACTTCACGCATTACCTAAAATATTCACGTTAAAAATAATTTATGATTAAACCAAATTACAAATAAACCTAATTTATATGATAGTTAAAAATTACCTCAGAGCCTCTGTAAAGCATATTTCTAAGAATTTCTGTAGTCATAATCAGAATACTGGCAGTTGGATTGATTGTTACATCACCAGTAACCAATCCTACATCCTTAAACTCTTCATAGAATTCTCTGTACTTTTGATTACTAAGGGCTTTTATAGGAGTTGTGTAGATGACTCTTTGCTTATCGCGCAAGGAACATGCAATGGCATACCTAAAAAATGTTCAATCAACAAAACATTGTAATCTTTCATTCATTTTTACAAAAAATAATGAATTACAAAAATGTGTGGTGATTCACTTACTCTGCTACTACAGTTTTTCCTGCAGACGTATGAGCGGATACTAGAACTGACTGATTATTTTCAATACATAAAATGGCTTCCTTTTGAAAAGGATCCAACACAAATTTGTACTCTTTGGCTGGTTTTGTTGTTGCATTTTCAAGTGGAACATACTCCTGATCTGGTGGCACTGCAACCTCGTGTGTACATGATTCTATAGTTTCAATGGTATGAACCGTTATTCTCGATTCAATCTCATTTAAGCTGAAACAGGCATCAAAGATATTTAATGTAGATTCAAGTTATCTATTTGTTTATCTCTGATGCGTGTATGTAAACTCACTTGATATCTTCAAGAATAGCTTCTGTTTTCAACTTTTTAACGGTAGGCTCATCTTTTGCGTCCTCGTCATTTTCCCGTTTCACGCTTACGGGTCTGAAATAACAATAATTTAGTAAATGCAACTTATCGATAAATTAACGAAAAAACCGACAAGTGTTTGAGGTTATGTTCTCCACACTTTGAGCGTTTGCATAAAGTATTGAATTGTTAAAGAAAAAATCGTACGTCAGAAAAATCGGATTAAATACATACCTACTGATTTCGACGACCGCGTCGTTGTTTTCTTCGAATGCGTCGAACAAATCGTCGCCCAAATCCATTTTTCAAAAATAAAATACCGCTGTCAACGCGTGGTGAACTTGGTCGGTTGATCAACTCCGACGACGCATCTATCTCAAGAATATAATGTATTATGTATGTATATATATATATATATATATATATATATACTACGTCGCACTGCAAGAAAATGCACCGTCGGTCGAATAGGAACTTACCTTACCGATGTTGTGAAATCTATCCGAATCGAATGAAGGATGAACGAAAAAATGAAGTCATGTGCGGAGCCAGAGCTCTTTATGCAATACTATATCTAACATGTGAAAAAAAAATTGAAAAGCATACAAAATTAAAAGAGATGTCAACAACACGCGGGGTTCCCAAGCGGTCACCCATCCAAGTACTAACCGCGCCCAATGCTGCTTAACTTCAGTGATCGGACGAGAACTGGTTTTTTCAGCGTGGTATGGGCGTTGACGTCCATTTTGTTATTTAAAATTGTTTATTACTTACGAAGTGCCTTCCTTTTATGTTATAGCTATTTTGGGGGTCTGGTAAGTCTGTTACCGACTAGTATAACACAAATTTGATTAGTATTTCATTGAAGATTCATTAGATATGTCGAGAAGAAAACATTGTAAACTAGGTATATTATGCTCTTAGAACATAAATAATTTTATAGTTAAGCCTGTATTTGTAACAGTACAAAATAAGTCCATTTTTGTGTTTCTTTTTTCGTAGTAACACGGCATTGGCTCAGATACTGTTTAAAAATCACATAATTCGAATGAAGTTCGTCGTGATGTTCATGTTATCTTGTAAATGTAGAAATATGTTTGATAATATATATGAAATATCTTCGTCCAATAGTTATTTTATAACTTTATTCTTGTTTGGATTGTACGAAAATACATAATACACCTTACCTTTGATGTTCTGGTTCTAGTTCTGCTGTGATTCACTTTGCTGAGATTCTATTTTATCCTTGTATAATAAACTTCAATGAAATCGGAACATGCTCTGTTATGGAGTCAAATAAATAATTTTAATCCCATTATTCTAGAAATTCGCTAGGTATTGTTTTTCCAATAAATATAAACAAAACGACTTTACTCTAGCGAACATATATTTTAAAAAAATATAGATTGAGATACATGATTTTTATGAGCTTCACTGTATGTTATACCAATATAATAGTTTCAAGTATAATAGGCATTGAAATTTTAAATTGTATACGATCAGTCATTAATGTAGTAATTATACCTAGGATTCTTATTCTTATAAATGTAGTATATAAATGCGAACTTTTGCATGTATCGTGTAACTTGTGAACATTAATTTTTCTTATAATAAGTGAAATAAACATCCACATTCTTGGAGAAAACGCTAGTGAATAATCGCGCTTATTCCATCACTCTTTGACTAAGAAAGCTGTAAACTAACAAATGCTCGAAATTTTAATACGACGTGGTTATAAAATTTAATCGCATTCTACAGTTATTGTTTTGTTAGTTTGCTAGAGAAGAGAAAGTGATGTGCAGGAACTCACAAAAAATATCTCAACCAAACTCGAGCAGTTTTACCCGGAATGCTAGAAGATGCTGAAAAGAATATGGTCTTCTACCACTTTCCTGGTTTTAGTTTTCAACCAAACACAGTGAGAGACGTAGTCTTAGGTTATTATATCAAAAGTGTATTAGATTCAGCCGATTCTGTAAAGCTCATCTTTACAATGCCCCCCATTCTCTATACATTCGGTTTGGAAATTTAGATTTTTTATTTTCATGTGCTAGCGCGCTGATAAGTGATTTGGGAAAGTATAAGAAGAGCGTTGCTCGTGTGGTAACAAAAGTTGATGATAAGTACATAAAGGATGGTGATAATTCAGTCTTATTGTCGGACCAATTTATCATAAATGGCATCATTAAAGTTTTACAAGTATCAAGAGCTTCATTGATAATTTATTAGGAAAAGATAAACACGGAAATACAGAAAAAATAGGTATTATGAGAGAACTGAACACAGTTAATGAATTCACTCGTATAACTTTATTACAACGGAATAAACAGTATTTAATAGAGTTGATACACAAAAATCTCGAATTTGTTGAGTACGATAAAAGTGATTTTAAATACACTAGCTTGTATTCGAACACACACCAAGCCCATCAATTGTTTGATAAGGTAGATGAAAAGTTATTGTACGAGTTAAGAATTATTCGACCAGAAATCGAAAAGTATTACTACATGCAAGAAGAGCAATCTGGTGATATTCACGATTTGTATAACAAAACTCAGTCATGGGATGATGCTTTTTCCGCTCGACAAGAAGCTGTAAGTCTGTGTAGAGATCTTCGATGTGTCGTTAACCGACTCACTGTCATAATTATCGATCACAATATTTGTCGATCAAACGAGCACTTTTTAACCATGAAACATTATTTCAAGCACCTAGAATTTTTAGGCATAGTGATTGAAGCTCAACTCGTATCGCGACTTCCTGTATGGATTAAAGAATTTTCATCTGGTGTACAATCATATTTGGCTGATTCAAAAAAATGGTATGGCTTTTTTATCTACTTACACGACATTTTGTCAAGTTATGATGCGCAAAAAAATCTCCATAGGTTAAATGATTTGAATATAGTTGACTGCCAAGACAAAGATAATGTGATTATCACTGAATGTAACTTTGAAAGCGTTGCAATGCAATGCTATTAAATGAGATTAAGAAAAATGATTCGTACAGCAATATTGTGGATGTAAAACTTAACGAAGTGAAGCTGAAATTTTTAAATACTTAAGTCTTGACTAAAGCAGTAAAACATAAAGTAAACTACTCGTGTGAGAAAGATAAATTATCGATTAAAGGATACAATGTACAGCTGAGCAGTATCGCTGATGCAAAGTGTTATGGACCAAAAGTGATAGAAATATTTGCATTGAATAAAATATTGATAGACAAATATTTAGATAATACAGGGGATGAATTGCAATTCTCTATGTTATTTCTGAGTTAGAAATAATTTTAGATGGCAAAGATGGCGAAGAATACCTACCAACAGTGCCAAACGATGGTTTAGGAAGAGACGGTAGCGCCGGAAAACCAGGTGGTCCAGCTGGAAGTTTTTTAGGCACTAGGAATGAAGGCGCGCTTCGCGCGCTCTTGCTTCTATCTCTGTCTAATAACACTGGTAGAAAATCTATTATAAGTGTTGGGCGGTGCACTAACGTCTGCTAATATTTTATAAGCATGTAAAATGTTACTAAATCCCTCAAAACTATTTTTTAATAAATATATTAATAATGCTCAATGTCGTCATCATTGGTTTGAATAGTGAATTTGAAGAAAAGTTCAGTATAAGAGTCAGTGGGTTTGTCTATCATTACAATGCCATTTATTTGCATTATAAAAAAGCTATACAACTGAAATTTTACACAGATACTTACTATGCTACCTAGAAAACATGTAACCTACATGATTATGATTTAACTGTTTTTATTCATATTTTCACATCGAGGCCCATATGAATTTTTTAATTTAGCGTATCAAATTTTGCTTGTAGACAGTTACACAGAAACCACCATCTCTAGCACATTTTATTTCTGGTTTCCAGTGTATTTTTACACGAAGAAAGTGATAAGTATGTTAGCTATTTTGTCAAGGCATTAATTAGAATTTTGACTTTCGAATGAGAAAAAATGGAGAAATAGGTATCGGTCTCAAAATCTCTCACAACTGTTAAAAGTCAAAATTCTAATGACCTAAAACCTTGACAAAAAAGCCAAAACATTTATCACTTTCTCCATGTAAAAATATGCTAGAAACCAGAAATACAATGTGCTAGAGATAGTAGTTTCTGCGTACTTGGCTATAAGTAAAATTTGACCTGCTGAATTAAAAAATTCGCATGAGCCTGGATGTGAAAATATGAACGAAAACAGTTAAATCAGAATCATCTAGGTTACATATTTCTAGGTAACGTGTCTAGTAGCCTTTTTACAATTCAAAGAGCATTGTATAATGATTGACTTAAACTTACTGACTCGGATACTGAACTTTTCTTTAAATTCACCTCTCAAACGTCACCGAGGGCGACTTTGGGCACAAAGACACAGTATATCTTCAAACTCTTTATTCTTTTAATTGCACTTCTCACTGACATTTCAAAAAACAAAATAATATTCACAAATTGTATTACTACTTCAAATGGGGTTAGGGTGCCACTTTTAAATACACATGTTGTAATACTACACACTCTTGGTAATGATTAATTTTTACTAAAATTTCTTGCTAGTTATATTACATATATTTTATCTATTATCAAGGTTTCCACATTTCATTTTAAACACCTCAAACCTTTCTACCAGGGTTATGAGTTATAACTGTTTTGAGGGTTATGAATTTAAAGCGCGGTTCTAATCTCGTTGCCTAGGCAACCAATCAGAATCACGTATTAAATGCTTCACAACAAAGGCCATCATTTTTTTAAAGAGAGGATCGGGCAAAGTTTTGTTAACTCTAAATATCTTAGTATAATTGCTGACAGTGGCAATGGTGGTCCAGGAGAACATGGAAATGATGGCGTAGAAGGTCAAGATACTGATCCATTTTATATGGTGTATATTCCTAAAGACGGTACTAAAGCCCAATGGCATAGTGATTCTTGTCAGACAGATAGTATACTTCAATACGAACCATCAGCTTATTTCGGAGTTCAAAGTTATTATGAAAAATGGAATGGAACATACTCTTTTAATTACGGAAATTGCAGCAACGGTGGAGATGGCGGAGGTGGTGGTACAGGAGGACTTGGAGGAAATAATGGAGATATTCTACTATTTTCAATAACAGATAAAGTAAACATCGAGATTCATAATGCCAAAGGCAACAGAGGAATCAATGGAAAAGGAGGAAATGGCATGAAAGGAGGTAAACAGTTCTTAAAATTAATTTTTTTGGCGACTGGAAATTATACTAGTACTGAGGGATTTTCCAGCAGCAACGAAAGATTTGTTTATACTGTGGACTCGAACATTCCGCTATGTTTACCAGGAAAAGATGGTACTGCTGGTAAAAGTTTGAAGAACTTGCAGAATTCAAAACCTGCAGTTACCATTTACTCGCCAATCACCTATAAAAACTATATGAGAGAAAACTTGAAAAATGTCATTGTAGAGTCATCTCTAAGAAAATTTCTAGAAGATTTAGATGAAATAGATGAATATGATGCGTTAGGATATTAGAACAGTAGTTTTATAAATTGCGTAAAGAGTTTCCAGTATTGCTCTTTTACGAGTCAATGCGAAAGAGGGTGATACGTTATGCAGAAAAGAATCATAGCGATAAGACTTTGACAGAAGATGAAAGAAAGGTGTTACGTTATTTGTACACGGCAATATCGAGCAAAATTTGTAGCACAAACAATATCGCAGTCAATGACTTTTCTATAAATATACGAATGTACTTAGACCAGGCAGTAAATGACATCAACGAACTGAAAACTTTTAAGGATATAACAAGAATGAATAATTATCTGAGCAATTATCAGAAAAAGATTGATGAAAAAATGAAAGAGGCTTCGAATTATATCGACACGATCACAGAAGAAATAGAGACTGTATTGATTTAAATAGATGGAAATATTAAAAAATTGATTCTAGCTACCCATGTTAAACGAAATGAGACCATAGAAGAGAGTCATAATCTCATGAAACAGGAAGAACAATTAAAGAAAGCTCTAACTTTAAGAACAGCATTAGGCGTTCCAAAAGTTTTGAGCATGCTATTAATTTTCTTAGGACCTGCTGGCGTATCGGCGTCATTAGCTATATCGAGTGGTCTTACAGTCGCAGAATCTCTACTATTGGATAATATAAATAACACAAAAGTCAGTAAGATAAGTACATTACCCGCTGGAGTTATATTTTCTCTAACAAAAATGTCAGATATTCTAAAACCTAGACAACAGCGTATAAAAACGCAGATATAGACGAGGTAGTAATACTTCTTAAAGACGTCGAACCAAGCGATCAGTTATTCGACGTAAAAACAAGGCTTAAAGATCTGATAGGAAAAGTGTCAAATTTAGCGGATGATGATTATGAATCGGCAGAAGAGTTATATAAAGAACAACTCGAAGTACAAAAAATAATAAACTCGAGAAAGGAAAAGATAGAAAAGGATGCCAAAAAGATGCAAACTGCATCAGATAATAAATCCACGCGTCTGCTACTAACTATAGTAAAGCTTCAATGGATTCTCGAATCGATTAATATGGTTGCCAACGTTTACAATGACGTAAAGAACCATGAAGGTATGATTGAAGCCGTTGGAAAATTATTAAAAGAATCTTAAGATAAAACAAAGTTCCTGCTTGAGTATGAAAACAAAATATACAATTTTATTATCCCTATTTTTAGAGATTTAGAAAATAGCTTCATGAATACTCAGAACAGTTTGAAAGGAAAATCAAGCGTTGCCCTGGATGTAAGCTCATGGCGAGTACAGAGTATTTTAAAAGATGCCAAATTTCAACTGGAAAAATTAATAGCTGATTTTGACGAGCAAAAGAATTTAATCCATAGTATAAGAAAATTACAGGATAGTATGGATATCAGGATCGAAATGTATAATCACATACAAACGTACCGAGAGAAAAAGGGAGTAATTTATATGAACTAGATTAATAATTTGAAAAGACTCACTTCGCAAAAAGAATTCGGGATCGGGCTCGACGAACGAGTCGGTTTTAACCCCGGAGCTCATCATCGGGGCGACAGCCTTCGTGTACTTGGTCACTGGTCTCTTCACCTCGAAGGTCTGCTCGCCATCTTTGACCTTCCGCTCGATAAACGCTTTTGCATTAGCGGAGCTTTCCTTCATCCTATCGAAGAGCTCCTTAATTTTGCCAGTGGAGAACGACGGGGACAGCTTGTAGCGTAGCTACCTCCACTGCGAGTCCGTCCAGCCGAAAATCGTCCTGGTAGAAGCCGAGAAAAGCTTTGTCGGGGTTTGAAGCGTGAAGCTCGGCGAGTCGATCTTGGGACGATTGCTGGAGGAGCGAAGTGGCCGGCGAAAGTGACCGAAGAACCAGTTGTTGCTCGGGGCCGAGTAGACGCCTCGACGGGCCCAGTAGCTCTGCTGATACTTTGCCCAAAGATAGAACAGGCTGATGAAGCCGGAGAGGATCAATACATTTTTTGTTTTATTATAAATTCGCGTATGTGTACGATGTAAATAACAAACGTTGTGCCCGTGCAGCGCGCCTTGTATGCGGCTGCAGATCAATCGGTGGTAGCTGAGCCTGTAGAACTGCTTGCAGACTTTCTGAATCCGAGGTATTTATAAGCTCTGCGAGCAATCGTCGCTTGGTGTTTTGATGACAGGGCATTTTAAGAGAGATAAATCTTTGGAACACTGAGGACAGGGCTACTATACGCGTATTTTGATGAGAACTGTAACTATAGTGAACCATAGAGTGATGAGCAATACATCCGATGTCTAAAGGACTGATATAATTAAACAATATGATTGTCATGCTCTTGACCATTTGCATTTTTCCGACGACTACATTGTATTCATTGGATGAAACGTCTTATTTGCAAACTTGTTATGCTGTCGTTGTGTTGCCATTTGAAAAGTATCAGCGAGATTTGAAGAAAGTAAATGTGCAAGTCATTGCGATGCATTGTTAGTCCGGTCATTATACAGGCTTGAAATAGCCCCTTTCTGGATGTTTGTAAAAATAAAGTTTCTATACTGCGGAATATTGTTCGGAAAGTTGAGGAAATTTGTTTAAACAAGCCTTTAGTTGTAAAATCGGTTTTTTGGCTCGCTTATTATACAGTGAGTGTTAATAGCGAAAGTCGATATTACATGAAAATGTTGGCATTATAGAAAAGTATATAAAGTAGGCTGGATCTTATTAAATTTCGACAATAATTTGTTTAAATAAGTGGAACCTCGAAAACCACCGAAATCAGTCGTTTTTTCGATTTATAATAATTACTATACTTTTTATCGTAAAGATGTGTAAGTATAGGTACGTTTTTTTAACCTCGTGCTCGATAAGTGGTACAAATTTCAGATGGAAAGTTTGATTATAGTTTGTTCTAAATTACTATTATTATGTTAAGGTACGATTCATTCTTAAAATGTAATCTCTATATAGCTTACGCTCATTCCAACCCTTAAGAGTTATTTTCACGTGCATTTACTGACGATATCGCTCTGACAATTCAATCTGTTTAAAGAAATTTGAATTTTCGCTATCATGCTTGATTTGCTTCCGGTCTATAATGTATAGTCTGGGCTATTTCTTATAGCTATTTCCAGAGATTATTATACTCTCACCCCTGTTTTCCTTTTTTAAGCGTTTTTTGCAGCCATGACAAAAAGAACGCATGTGGCACTGTCTCATTGAAGCTCCGAATAAAAGAACGTACTTCAAACTTGTAATTACTTTGTAGAAAAATGATAATATGAAAATAGAAAATGTTTTAACTGAAATTTCAGCTAATATATTGATGTATATATTTATTGTATACTATTTGTACAAATTCATCCGATGTCATTGTTCTCAAGGTCTATTTTCATCCTAATGTGCAGTGCAGGTGTCTATTTTAAAATGCAGACCGAAGCGCACAACTGGCAAAGGGAGAGAAAATAGGGGTAGAAAAGGGGTAGTACGTAGTAATTCACTCCGGTGTATGCATTAGAAATAAGTGACGTGACTAAAACTCTGTCATGACGCTAATAAGAGATCGCCAGACAAGTTATTAACTGAATTCGTTAATAGATGCGGGTATAGTTGAAAAAAATGTCGTGAACAGTACCCATGGTTACGACGTTCACAAGAAAAAAAAAACGCGGGCATTTTCCATTCAGTACAGGTACAATAAGCGTGCGTTCAAGATGCATTGCTCGTACTCTTTTTTTCTAGTGACTGCTTTCGCAATGTGGCGGCCAAGAAGTTGGGATGACTCGAAAATTTTAACTGCCCTGTACACTTTGTACAGTATACTTTCGTTCACGGTGTATTACACCTTTTTGATTTCGCAAATTTTGGATATCGTACTGCTGGCGGAAAACATTCAGCAAATAACGGAAAATATGATACAGCTTATTAATGTGGTCAATGTGTCTCAGAAAAGCCTCTGTTTCTTCTTAAAGCGAAAGAAAATCATAAGGTTCATGGATTACTTTTTCGAGGATATGACTTTGCCGCAGTCGCCTAGGGAAAAAGAGATCCAAAAATCATTCGACGACGAGTCCAAGTAGGATCGATTAATTCTTCATGTTTTCTCATGACAATCAAATCAATGCAAACATTTTGTATTGCGTTATCAAATCCGAGTTTGAATTTTTTTCAGAGGAAATTCCCAAAAATTATTCGTTCTCTATAGCGTATCCGTGGTGATGTACGTGTACATGCCATTTTTTATATCGAAGCGCGAAGACAGAGTGTTGCCATACAGAGCCTGGAGGCCTTACTCCCTCGACAACGTCAACTATTACTACTTGGCCTACCTTCACCAGAGTTGGTCAGTCACTATAGCCGCAACGGGAAACGCAGCAACCGAGACGTTGGTCAGCGGATTCATGATTCAAATATGCGCGCAGTTCGAAATTCTGGAACATCGCTTCATGCAGCTGCCGAAGATATTGAAGGAGATGCGGGAAAACGGAGAATCAGAGAGCACCGTTCTCGCGACGGAAAGAAGCATAATTATCAAGCTCATACATCACCACTGGCGCATCTTCGAGTGAGTATGACGAGATTGTTTCAACACCTGAAACTTGTCAAATCATTTAAAAAGAAAAAAAATTCAGTTAGAGCGAAATAGAAGAAACGATTTAAAAAGCCTCGAGCTTATGATGATTTTTCGCTGAAACAGTAATCTAACACGATTTTGTGGAAACACTTACTTATTTTTTCGTGTTCTGCACGTTCCATATAGAACAAGCGAAAAAATTATCCCAGCGCTGTAGTTAATCATTTTTGTTTTTTTTTTTTAGTTAACTAAGCTGTATAGTTAATTTTTTTTCTGACTTTTTTATCATTCTAGCTGAATGTTTTTCTGGATTTTCTTTCATATATTTTGTCGATATCAGGATGACGGAGCTTTTCAACGATATTTTCGTTTTTGTTATTCTATCACAATTCGTGACGAGTATAACGGTTTTGTGTGTTAGCACATATAACCTGGCATTGTGCAAATCGGTGAATAATGATTTCGTGACCATATTTATGTACTTACTTTGCATGTTGCTGCAAATATTTATGTACACATGGTACGGCAATGAAATAACATTAAGGGTAAGCACGGTGATTATTGGCTTGAGTTGATCTGAGTGTCGATTCAACTCAGATTTTAAAATCGTTTATCTGTATTTTACAGAGTTGTGATTTAGGCAATCGCATATTTCTTTCTGAATGGAGATCACTGAATCCTCCTACTGTAAAAAATCTGTTGATTATAGCCCAAAGAACGATGAAACCTATAATTTTGAGTAGCGGATATGTAATCACGTTGTCAAATGTTGCCTTCACAAGTGTGAGTAAAATTTTTTTTTAGTTTAAAATATATTTTTATTATTTCTTTTGTTCTTTTTCAGATTGTTAAAACATCGTATTCTGTATTCAATGTTTTGAACGTATGAATTTGTCGTCGATCATTAAAATTTACTTGTTTTTTAGACGAAATACATTATTTATGTACAAAGTATTAAATCTTCTGCTTCACTTGTTACATGTAGTGCACGAATATTTCAAAAACTGTTTCTACTATTCTTCTAATTGAAATTTTATTTACTAGAATTAAATAAAAATTAACTTATAATTCGACAAGCTTATACCTATAATGCCAATTGATTATCTTCAAATATTGATACACTTGTCTTTTTTGTTATCAAAAATCAATTCTCATGAGTTTCTGACAACCAGAGAAGCTTCATCTGATACCGCTTAGTACTGTTTGTTTGGGCAACGAAACAAATACTTAAAGTATACATTTAAATTATAGGTACACGCGCATAATACCTCGTATTAGTTTCAATTGTCATGCCACAAGATAGCAACTACTTGAAATACCATATGCTTCCGTTTAATTCTCCCTTATTGAGCTTTTAATAATACACGCCTGCATATCTTAGAACGTCTGAGGCAGTCAAGTCTTTACATCTTATATAAGGTATTAGTAAGCAACCAACTATAGATCAGATCGACATAATTATTTTCGTTAAAGATACTTTGTAGAAAAGAGAAGTAGAATAAACGCCAGGCTATTTTGAAATTATGCAAGTATGCACATATTGAGTTTAACGTTTACTTTTTTTAAAATCTATGGATTTTGGAGACCATTGTCATGGAAGTCTCCAACTCTTGGTTTTCTTTACGACGTTTATACATTCGTCATGTTTATGATTGTATTTACATTTGCGTTATCACAATTGATGAGTATCATTTTGACGGTTCAGACAGTCGATGAATTCACAAGTAGTTCATTTATATTACTCTCTATTGTTAGCGCTTGCTTTAAGGCAAGTAATTTGTTGCTGAAACGCAAAAGCCTTGTCAGGTTGTTGAATGTTTTGATCAGTACAACGTGTAAGTATCAAGATGACGACGAAAAGATGATTCAGGATATGTTCGATAAAAAAGCAAGGTTTGTTATAGATAGTTTTCATGGTTGTAGTAATATTTTAATCACATGTTTTTCTCATGAGTAAAATAATTTTGCTTGTATAATGATGTTTTAGACGTAATACGGTTTGGTACATGGCACTGATTCAATCGAGTGTTTTCATGATCACTTTGCAGTCAATTTTTATCAACATACCTCAAAAGACGTTACCGTTTCCTGCCTGGCTTCCATACAATTACTCCAACACACGTCTCTATGCAATATCTTATACACATCAAGTCATTGGTAATGCTGCTTCTGCTACTTTGCACGCGGCCAACGACGCATTGATAAGCGGCATAATGTTGCAAATTTGTGCTCAGCTTGAGATCCTAAAACATCGTATCTTAAAACTGCCTACTATTGTCCTAAAAATGAACAGTGGAAAGGAGGCACCTATGAATACAGTTGCATCGAAGGAATCTGAATTACTAGGAAACATTATTAAGCATCATAATTGCATATTCCAGTTCAGTATAGCTACATCTTTCTCGTAAATTTTCATAATCCTGCTGGAAAAAGTTGATAGAAGTTGATACCTTAATAGCGCTAAACGTTATCAAAACGTTTACTTGACAGCGGAATAACGTTTTCCAAACAAGTTGTGGGAAAGTTGTAAGTCCGCTCATTAGCGCTTGCATAACGTTGTTTAAAACTTTAGAAAAGTATTCATTAACAATGGTAATTGAAATCATTAAAAAAGATTTAGGCTAAAAATGGTACCATCTGGATGATACTTCCAATTATCGTCCAATTATGGTGTAGTATCTACACCTGGATGTCATGTTATTACACTTTAATTCTTTATTCCAGCATTTCCAACGTTTTAAAAACGTAATTTGAACGTAATTGTAACGTTTTAATATTTGAATAAAATGTAAATGAGGCGGACTTAAGCACGTATTCGCAACGTTCTTGCAACGTTTTCATAACTTGTTTGAAAAACGTTATTTAGTTGTCAAGCAAACGTTTTTACAATGTTTTGTGCTATTAAGGTAAGATTTCTTATCGACTTGAGCGCTATACTCTAAGCACTAATGCTGAAAATTGATTAAAATTCATCATTCAAGTCATCGATGAAAAAGCTTTTCGACTTGAAATAGTAAATCTCATCGAATTTATCAACTTTTTTCCAGTAGGAAAAATCACAGTTATTAACGATATTGCATTGTATTATTGATCGATGTATTTCAGATTCTCAAAGGATATAAACGATACATTTTCCATGGCATTGTTCGCCCAATTTTTCATTGCAGCTTTAGTCATTTGCTCGAGCGTATACGAACTGTCAAAGATAGTTTTACTAAGTTCCGATTTCGTAGCACTCTTGTCATATCTGTCTTGCATGCTTGTACAAATTTTCCTCTATTGTTGGTATGGCACCGCCGTGACTATGAAGGTACTTTGATTTTAGTGATAAAATTATTTCAGTTTTACTGCCTGCTTCATCCCTTAGAGCTGGAGCGTGGGTGATACAATTTTTGCTACGGACTGGTCACCTCTGAGCATGGGATTGAAGAAGAGCCTCTTGATAGTCATGATTCGAGCGAAGAAACCAATCGAACTTAAAACTGGAAAAATATTCACTCTATCAATTTTAACTTTTGCAAAGGTTGGCAATCGATTTTATTGCATATTAAGGTCCCTCAATACACTTGATATAGTACAATATGCATGCAAATACAATTAGTAGAAAAGACGTCATTTTTTTCAGTTCGAAATATCATTTCCATTACAAAATTTATTGGTGCAATAGAGTAGTACGTTTTCCACCTACTATAATATATTAGTAGTACTATATCAAATGCTGAAAGGGACCTTAATCAACTCATGACGTAATTCATATTAAACATTCTGAGTTTTTTGCAATTTAGATAATAAAGGCATCTTATTCTGCGTTTAACTTTATGCAACAAGCATGAAAATATCTATTTAAAAACTGTTAAAAACGAATCAAGTATATTTTTAAAACTAAGGTATTTTGAGAATAAATAAAAATTATTACTTACTTGCCTTTTACACTACAAAAAGGAAATCTTAGTGTAAGATCACCTGATTTGAAATTTGTTGCATGTCAATTTTTTTGTTTCAAAACTATCCACAACTTAATTTTACTGTGTTGTAAAATAAAAAATAACACGTTTACCAATATTACTATGAGCACATGAAAACATTTTTGAAAATGCAACGAATTTCAGATCAGTTAATCTGAAATCAAGATTTTCTTTTTGTAGTGTACATTCCTTATTTCGTATCCCTTATCCCATTTTATTTTATTAATACGTCCAACATCATATATTGTACAAGTAACTAGTTTCGGGACATCGTCGATGTACGCAGTAACAGCGCAATGTTTCGCTCTATTCCTAGCAGAGTAGCTACTTGTAGCTACTTGGTAAAGAAATAAGCAAACGTGTATAATATATTCATTAGAGTCAACGAGTCTATAATTCTCTCCTTCACTGAACCATTGCTCCTTCTAGCTCTTTACCGTTCTACAACAAGGGTATCGCATATTTATAAAGATAGCTACCCTTAAGTACAGACACTTGGTATAATGGGAATGAATAATCGAATATCAGTACGCCCAATTATACTGCATCGTATGTGAACCAGCAGCAGTTGCTCTTGAATAAAGGAGCTTTCCTACAATGAGTTTGGGAACTTGTATGCGTCTGTTGTCATGACTCTTGAATTTTCTCTTTGTTTTTTTGTTATAAGCTTTCCAGTTTTTGTAAATTGATATTCATATTAAGATGAGAGTACTTCCAATAACTTTTGGTATATTAACCGTGTGCGGCTTTTGGAGACCCATAAGCTTGGAGTCGTCTATTCCAAAACAGATGTATAATTGTTATTCGATATTTATGTGCTTTTTAATATACACCTTCACATTGAGTCACTTAATAGACATTGTAATAAGTGCAGCTGATTTTGAAAGCTTGACTGGAAGTTGCTTTATGCTGCTGTCCATGATGAACGTTTGTTGTAAAATGACGAATATATTGTACTTTCGTAAGAATATAGTAGAACTATTACAAATACTTGCTAGTGATCATTGTACTGCTAAAGATGTCGTAGAGAGAGATATCGAAAAAAAATTCCACAAAAGAGCCAGGTTTGTCAGGTTCTTTATTATAGAGCCAAAATGATTATATGATTTACATAACAATTTTTCATCCATAGATCCGTTACCCTATGCTACTGGATATTAACGGAAACAACGTGCATGTTAATAACTTTAAGAACATTTTTTGGTAGCTCTAAACAAATTTTACCTTTCAAGGCTTGGATTCCTTACGAAATAACGGGCCTCGCTGTTTACTGGACAACTTTCTTTCATCAAACGATTGCACACGTGGCAGCAGCCAATTTACAAATTGCTAATGAAACTTTGATTTGTGGTCTAATGATACAAGCGTGTTCGCAGTTGGAAATATTGAAATACCGATTAAAGAAGATACCCGATGAGTCGAAAATTGATAAATTTCCTCTACAAAGTACTGTAAATAATGCTCAAAATACTAATAAAAAAGATACGAAGACATTGTTGGTAAATTGTATTGATCATCATCGACGTATTATCGAGTGAGTTTTGCTAATATTATTTTCTTCTCATTATACCAATAATTTCGTATTTTAATAATATTCATTGCAGATTTTCTGAAAAGTTAAATAGCACCTTCAACGTAATATTATTTGTTCAATTTGCCATTAGCTCGTTAGTGTTATGTTCAAGCGTGTATTTGTTATCAAAAATGAAATTGGTTAGTGTGCATTTTATGTCACTTTCCTTATACTTATCATGCATGCTTTATCAGATATTTTTGTTCTGTTGGTATGGGAATGAAGTTATATTGCAGGTGATTTAAAAATAATTAAATATGCTTTTTGCTTTCTATGCTTGTATAATAAACCTTAATGTTCTTTCTGTCCAGAGTCTTGATTTAGGAAATGCCGTTTACCATATGGATTGGACCATATTGAGCACAGAAGATAAGAAAAAACTATTAATAGTTATATTACTAGTTCGAAAACCGATACAATTTACAAGCAGCTTCCTTGTCAGTCTATCAATCGAATCTTATTGTAAAGTGAGTTTGAATAAGAAAGATAAATTATTAGATAGATTATTGTAAGTACGATAGTTTTAATTTTTTCAGATATTAAAAACATCATATTCTGTTTTCAATCTATTACAAAGAACATCGATATGAGGATTTTCCGGTCATATTGACCGAATAGTTTTTCTGTGTTTATAGAAATGAGCAATTAAATTGTATATTTAGCTTTGTATAATATTTTTAACATTCTAACTTTAAGAGATGTAATCGTTGCCAAATGATGATTAATTCTGTGAATCGTAGTTGCTCGTGCATACAAAAATATATTTAATACATAAATACAAATGTACAGAATTTTAAAAATATTACTTTGTTTAATACCCAAGCATCTGTAATATTACGGTACGGTATCGTTTTACTATGGCATATACGAAGAGTAGCAATTATACAGAAATGTTGGCCTACATAGTTTAAAGATAAAAATAAAAGTGCATCGTTCCCTATACTATAATGATGTGTATGTAAATTACTACCGCGTACCAATAATTGTAGAGTAAAATAGAAAGACGTCGTTCGATTGTCAACCCCTTACTCTTGGTAAGAAACTATAAATTGTATGCGGAAAATGCGACCTATGGAATAATTGTATGACTCTTAATAGTTCCCGGCTACATTTTATAATTGCACGTCATGATGACGCATAGCCGATAAATTACGGAAGCGCATAAATAGAGCTCTACTTCAATAAAATTGCAGGCTGCTAATCCCTTTGTTCCGTTAGACTCTAAATGTATAGCATGCCAATATAATTCAACTCTCTTTTTGTACAACGCATGTGCATATTTCTTAATAGACCTTTTTTACCGACTAGCACAACTCAAAATTTCCCGCGAAGACTACTTAGCACAAGTCAAACTTTAAACAACGAATTTCTATACAAATTTCCCGATTTTTGCGAAACTGTCCCTGATGAACATTTTCAAATATTTACAATTCACAACTTTTTACCGAATTTAAAATTGTTTTCACAAATACAATAATTGTTTACAAACATTTTTTAAAATTATCTACCTTTTTTTAGAAACCTTATAAAATTTCCGAAACCTTTTAAAACTTTGAGGTTTGTCTGTCTTTGTCTAAAGTTTTCATAAACTTGACCAACAAAATAACCCAATAAAAACGTAAAATACTCACATTTTAAGTAATATAAATTCGCGAGTTGCGCTAGTCTTGACGGCGTTTCTGAACTGTGCTACTCTTCGCTGCAAATCGTGAATTGTGCTAGTTTTCGTTTGAAAATTTGAACTGTGCTAGTCTTCGTACGAAGCGACGATATTATTCATTAATCGCTATTATTACTTCAGTTTTTATCACAACGTTATACTTGTAGACTGATTACTCCTTTGTTACAACAGATTTATGTACATTAAATATCGCTATATATCATCGATATTAACAACGTTTCATATATGCATTGGAAATATACCACGAGTATTTATTCACACGTCGTGTTGAAAACTACCTCTCTAATATAGCTAATTCGCAGCATCCGCTTATTTCAAACGTATATCCCCGCTACTAAACACGTCAAGGAATGTAAAAACTAATTATATAGAAGTCGCTGATTTATTCACGGCAATCCAGTTGTGCTTGTATCGTTCTTGATAACGGTTGTATCAATAGAACAATCACAAAGCTGTAGATAAAATTAGCGGGAAGCTCGTTTATTCAGTATCTTCGCGTGTCTCGTTAGAGTCAGTAATAACATCGAGTGTTTTAAAATACAAGTGTATATTCTACATGAGAATAATTGCGCGAATAAAAGTGACAAATAAATAGGATATTTCATTGCTTCACCTATTAAACTGTCAAATTTGCGTCTAAAAATGTCTCAACACACAAAGACAAGAGTTTGCGTGATAGGTGCTGGAGCTTCGGGCTTGTGTGCTGCCAAATTTTTATCCTTGGATCCAGATTTTTTTGAGTTTACTGTGTTTGAAAGAAATAACACCATAGGCGGTACTTGGGTTTATACGGATGACACAGGCAACGACGAATATGGACTACCTATTCATACGAGCATGTATAAAAATTTAAGGTGCGGTAAAAGAGTGAAACTTTTGGAATTGAAATTGTTTTATGATGTAATTCTGGAATTCATACAACTTGTACTTTCAGAACAAACGTACCGAGAGAACTTATGAATTTTCCGGATTATGAGAAACTCGGAGGTGATGATGGGATACATTGTTGCGTGACCCATGAAGACATGTTGAAATATTTGAATGATTATACGGACTTTTTTGATTTACGGAAATTCATACAGGTGAGCATATACGGAAACAAAATACATAGTTTAGACTTTTACTAAAACACCGCATTGCTTTAGTTCAACACAATAGTTGAAAGAATTATTCCGGAAACTGGAGCTGGCGACTCGGCTACAACTTGGAATGTGTCTGTCAAAAATTTGAAAAATAACGAGGTATCAAAATTAAAATTTGACGCAGTGATGGTTTGCAACGGGTAAAGTACGGCTTACATGAATATGGATGAATTCCTTAGCTACATGAACATCGTCTACTAAATCTTTTCAGACACTATGCGGTTCCGTATATTCCTGCGATACCCGGGATAGAAACCTTTCCTGGTAAAGTACTACACAGTCATTCTTATAGAAGACCAGAAGAATTTAGTGGTCAAAGAGTCACCGTATTAGGTGGATATGTCTCTGGCATTGATATATCTTCAGAAATAAGTCGTTATGCATCCGAAGTTTATTTGAGTCACAATAAGAACGAGTAAGAGCATAATAATAGTATGTATATAATATATTCTTCCATAATAATCATTTTAAATGCTAAAATTACAGACTAAAATGTGAATTGCCATCGAACGTTAAACAAGTTTCTGGAGTTCAGAAGATTGACGGAAACAAACTCGTACTAAACGATGGAGCAACAATTATTGCTGATAGTTTAATTTACTGTACAGGCTATCTGTACACGTATCCCTTTTTAGATGGCAGTTGTAATATTGTAGTTGATGACAACCACGTCACACCTTTGTACAAACATTTGATCAACATTCATCACCCTACAATGTGTTTCATTGGTTTGGCTAATACTGTTTTGCCTTTCCTTTTTTTCCATGTTCAGGTACACTTATATATGTTCAAAACTAGATGAGAAGATTTTAATTAATCAAAATTGATTAAAAATTATTCGATTGTCGCAGGTACAATACTTCTTATCCTCGTTAAAAGGAGTAGTAAAGCTGCCGCCTCGGGATGTGATGCTAGAGCAATTGAAATCCGAAGTAATACCGAAGAAAAAAGATTATCATAAATTTGACTGCAAGCAGTGGGCTTATTACAAAGAGTTGTCCAGAGAAGGACAGTTCGAACCACCAGCTAACTATTATAAAAATGGCTTTGAAGCTTGGAAAATTTTACGAGGCCAATTCCCAGTGAATAGCAAATATTTTAAATTCGTGTTGTTAGAAGATGGAGAGTCAGTAAAATATTTAAAACAAGATGGTTCGGATTTCCTCGATTCAGAAATGAAGAAATGCGTTTTTCAATGTTAAACAATGTTTTAGTAAATATTTAAGAAATCCACTGGTGAAATGTTTGATACTAAAGAATAATACGGCTTTTTTATAGATATTTTTTAATACTAAAATAATACAGTATAATAATACCTGGTATACCAATTTATTGCCTGTTTTTATTATTATTTTTTTTTATATAATGAAAATGCTGTAATGGTAATCTGAATATAGAGTAATCTTATACCACCGAGTACTCACATATTTGTACAATGATTAATCAATATCTTCGCATGTCTCGTTCAAGTCGTCTGCGTGTTACTAGAAAATGAAAATTAGTAAATAAATTTGTGTTACTATAGAAGATGAAGAGTTAGTAAAGTATTTATAGCCACGTGGTTCCGATTTCGTCGATTCAGAAACGAAGAGATGCGCTTGCCAATGTGTAAATGTAAATTAACTAAATATCGTAAATACTACAAGGAATCCGGCGTGATGTTCTATGCTAATGAAATTATGGCAGTTATTGTACATATTTTTTTATTATAGGTACTAACAGTATACTGATTACACTTCGCTTAACAAAATGCAGTAAAACGTCGACATATGGTCACAGCCATTATATTGCTTGCAGAACTACGTCCTGCATTTATTTTTCTTATGAAAATGGAAGAGTTAATGGTATATTACGAGTATAGTGACCGCAATTAGTGTACACACATCAAGTAGAAGAATTCAAAACTTATCGTATAGATATATGAATGAATGAAGTAATATTGTACTGCTTGCATTTTTTTCTAAATACACAATAAGGATATATGCCAGTGTTGTTATATCATTTGATAATACGTTTGTTATATATTATAATCACGGGAAGAAAAGGATATTAATAGTATTAAGTGCGTTATTGCGTTATGAATGCATCTGTACCATGCTTTACGTAAATATTGTTGACAATAATGCTAAATGATATGTTATTATTGTATTTTCATCTAATTTCATTACAATCGTGCTATATCGTAGTAATAGATCTGTTACTTAAAAACGAGACAGTTTAAAATATTACTTCGGCCATTAATCACATTGAATAATGTCGTAAATTGTTACTTGATGCAATATAGTTATATGACGTATTCGCAGTTATTTGCTTTTTAATTAACCTGCTATATTATAATCTTATCGGTGAAAAATCGAGAGAGGGAATTCGGGTTAAAGCAATAATCATCAACCTTGCGATTCTGATTATAAATTAATTATTATTGTGTCACTTTATTGTATCAAATTGACAAATTATAAACTAAATTGTATCTAATCAGTAATACTATCTCACGAATCATCAAGTCTGACGCGCTTCAACGCACAATACTGGGCGATTCATTGCGTTTCAACACATCGAAAGAGTTTCAATAAAAATCTTCACGATCGGATAAAAACACGGACTGGACAATCCAATGGAATACAAAAAGAGCTCACTACATTTTTTCGCAGTACGTTTCGCACACGAAAATTTTTCTTCCTTCGCAAACAGCCACTCGCACACTCACGTATAGAAAAAGAAAACAAACAATTGACACACCTGCGCGCACATGATGAGTGTGAAAGAAAACCGCTGACTGACATATTCGTCGCTTAGACATTAAAAACACGTGCACTGAGCGCAGCATCACAGTCGTGCGCTATATCGGCGCCTACATATTATACGGTATACAATTACAAACAAACAAAAAAAAAAAAAAAATAGACATCAGAGAAGACCTCGTCGCGCTTCACATACTGCCGAAGATCTTGCGTCCCTTGGTGACCGACAGCGAGACGACGACGACGCTGAGGATGAAGAAGACTAAGCCTAGGACAACGACGAGCACGCGGCACCACTGCCGCCTCCGCTTCGCCCTGGCGATGGCTCGTCCAAGTCGCTCCGCGCGCAGACCGTCCAGAGTGAAGTCCAGGTTCCTGTCGAAGCCCCGGAAGTCCTTGCACCAGGTGTTGTTGCCGTTCACCGAGTCCGTCACAGCCTCGCTCGAGGAGCTCTCGTCGCTGCATTCGAGCTGGAAAAACGTCCGCCGATTAGACAAGCGATATTGTATAAGAACGAAATAATGTCGCGACGAACGAAAAACTGTTTCAGCTAACCGTGGTGTATTCGTGCTCGGCTATCGACGGATAGTTGAAGCGAATTTCCTTCTCCTGCCTGGGGTCGTTGGGGTTCCGGCACTGCTTGCCGAGATTCTTCTTGGAGCCGAGCTTGTCCGGCGCGAGGTTGCAGGACTCCTTGTAGCTCCTGCAGCTGCAGATTATCCGATTCTTATCGCCGGCCGAAAGGAAGGACTGCGCGTGGTCGTCGGGGAGCAGAAAGATCGTCGGCTTCTTCCTGCCGTCCGATTTCGGAGTCGTCTCCTGGCTCGAAGACGGATGGCTCTGGCAGAGAAAAGTCTTGTGCTCGCAGTAGCATCTGAAAGGATTAAGCGTAACTCGTTTACGTATGACGGCAAGCGAGTTTCCTCGTACGCTCGCGGAATAGCGAATCGATAAAAATTTTCTGAGCTTATACGACTCGTAAAAAGAATCTCTCGCGGTAAAGAAATCCGATTCTGCGGTTGTTAACGACGAGTCCGCTGAGTAACCGTACACTCTTGAGCGTCGAATTTAAATGAGATTTAATGCCCAAAGCAGCTGCAGCTGCGTATCACGAGCGTCGCTCGCTCATTCAGCAGGCATAGCGGCATTAAGAGGTGTAAAAAAATCGCGAGGATTATACCTGATGTACATATAGCTATAGGTGCTCGAGCCTTATTAAATTTCTATCACGACGCTCATTAATTACGCGCGGTTGACCGGCACGCGACTTTTATAAGCGACTGCGCCGTGTCAAGGTCTCGCATCTTCCACCTAGCCGCGCTGCATTGTAATGCAGAGCCGAGTGTGTAACGAGCTCGTATACATGGCAATGAGATAACGAGCGCGATTACATAGAATTTTCTTCCATTTTCATACAACTTATGTATATACTACAATTTACAATAAAACGTACCTGTGTCCGTAGAGCCTGGAATTGATGGGATTAACTCCGATAGTCGAGGAGGACTCCTTCCCACTGCTCGTCAACGAGGAGTTCCTGTAGATGTCCTCGTAGATGGCCCGTCCACTGGCGGTACTGCTACCAGCGGGCTTGGCATCGACCCCCTGGGCGACGGTCCTCGAGATGTCCCTGAGAATCTCCTCGTCGCTTTTGCCGCAGTCGCCCTCGAGGACCGAGCTCAGCGTTCGGGACAGCTCGAGTAGGACCTCCCGCGCCGAGACCGAACTCGCCGGTCCCCCGTAGTCGCTGCTGACGCTGCTACGGTAACCCGCCGAGCCGTAAATGCCTGTCGGGTAAAGAGTTGCCGGCCGCATAAATGCAACGTGAGTATGCGTTTATAAGTGTCATTACGTGCAGAGGTGTGATTGTACGGCTGCGGCGTGTGATTTCACTTCTGATCTTTATACGGCGTATTGTGCCGAGCGAGAAAATGAGAGAATACATATATTGTCATCCGAGCTCTGCGACGACTCGTGCGTGAGAGAGAGAGAGAGAGAGAGAGAGAGAGAGATATTCCGGAATATGAAATACTCGGATGGTAATGAAATACTCATTTCGCGCGCAGGGCCGCAGGAGCAAAGCGACGACGAGAATAAATATCGTATTTTGCGACGTGCATGGAGTGAAAGTCCTATATACTCACTCGGCTGGGGTCTGGGCTGAGGCTCGCGCTCGGCGTTGTCATCACTGGACACGTTGTCAGGGGAGTGTTCACCGGTAGAGTCAGGCGGCGAGGGCCAAATCGGCCGGGGTATGATCTCGCCTTCCTGGATTACGGCCAGAGCCTTGGCAGCTGCGACCGGACCGACGATCACGCCGTAGGAGTGGGCCGACAGCGGTGGCGAGTGGCTCGAGTAGCCGGAGCTCGTCGAGTTCCGACAACAGCGACGGGACTTGCCGGACTGACGGGCCGACACCAGCCGCGAGACCTCGCCGTCTATCGAGTCCGTTTCGATCCTGGAAGCAAGTTTTTACGGATGAAGATACTTGGAAAAATATATAAAAATCTTGTCTTACCATCATAGTCTTACAAAAATTGATACTCGTGTCATTTTCATTTTCATTTTCACTTTCAGTTCGTTTTCGTTTTCCTTTGTTCGCGAAGTGAAAAGACTTGATTACGTGCTCGGACAGACGTGTAATTGGAACGCAGGAAAGATAGAATCTCGTGAAAAATTTAGAAAGGTAATAGAATTTAATGGCTATCCAGCCGCGTGTATAATAATATACGGTCAAACTGACGGATTAACATTTCACTCATTGCGCAAGCTATGCCGCCCTGTGTCTTGTGTACATAATAATGAATAAACATTTGCAAAAAGTTTGATTTTACGAGATTCCGAGGATAATAAATGTGCGGAGATATTGAGTCGTAAACGGGGATATACATCGAGAAAGAAACTCCTGCCACACCTTTTTCTCGTTACATCTAACGCGGCAGTTCGCGGCGGGTTTCATTCCACGCGGCGCTGTATTATTTATCTGCGCAGCCAGGTTCGCATAGAGGCATTGAATTCGATGTAGACAAAGTGTAAAACCTGCGCGCATGAGAATGCCATCGGCAATTTAGAAAAGTATCAATCTTAATTTACCGCAGATGCATATCGCAGACAATATAAAGCGCTTATATATCTGATGGAAATTCAATTTTTCTCGCGTACGGCTGATCGATCGTCGTAAACAGTAGACTGCCGTTTAGCCGTCGATAAATTACTATACACGCGCGACGGTGATACTGCGCTGAACAAACAGGCGTTTGAATTTCAAAAACGGCTGTACCGATTTTTTTTTTGTTTGTTCAAACAGCTAAATATTAATCAAGCCACACATACAGCACGGTTTTGCAAGCTTCTCGTTATTTATGATCTCCGCGAGAAAGTCGGATTCGCTAATCCCTAGAGCCACGAGGGCATTAGGCATAAAACGTCTCGTGTACCGAGAATAATCGTTAAAACGCACATTTGTTCTCCTAGGAATCTCCGTATCTTTTTATTTTTATTCTCCGGCAGCGAGGTAATTACGGTTATGTGATACTCTTTACAATGAGAAGCAATATCGGTCACTGCGGCGAGCAGCGGAGGAAAATATGCACGTGACCACTCGTGCGTCCGCTAATCGTACAAAAAACACACTCTCTCACGGAGTTGAGACATCGTTGTCGTTACGGAGACGGTGAAAAAAACGGGAGGAATTTAAACAAACAAAAAATTAGACTCCGTTACAACCGAGATGTTTATGCAGGCAAGAGAATTATTATTATTATTATTATTATTATTATTATTATTAGTATGCAGTATATTTTACGAGGTATAATGGTCCGCGGCAATTTGTAGCGAGTCGTGTAGAAAATAGCGGGCAGACTTCCGCATCTCACCGACTCGACGCATCTCGTAAACCGCGTGCTCTCGCACGTACGTGTATATATCCACTTTACAAAAAAGCCCACTCGCGCGAGAGGCTGATGATCGAATGCTTTATCCCGCGACTTGCGCAAGAGATTAGTCGAGGCGTGTAACGCGTACATAATTCACCGCGCTCTCGGCTTTCTTAAATCACACAACTGACCATTCCGGCAGCTCGTGGGGCAAAACGCCGAAAGTCGGCGTCCCGTCAAACTTCCTCCCATCGACGATGCCGATCTTGGGCCTCGGCTCCTTGAAGCTCTCGGGCGAGGAAGCCGGCGACGAGGAGCTCGACAGCTGCGGTGCCGTAGCCGCTCGCTTGGCGGGGCCGAGCATGAGGAGCCAATAGATTGCCCTCACTCTCCACAGCTACGCGCGCAAGTACCCTCTTGTCAGCAAGAGCGCTGCATTGGTCTGTCCTAGGCCGCGATTCGTCGGGGGCCAGCTGCCAAGGCAGCAGCATAATCAGCCTACCACCTCCTCGATTACACCTCGACTCGTCGATTTCGGGCTTCTTCGACTCTTAGCGACGATCCGGCGCATGATCTGGAAGCAGAGAGAGAGAAGAGTTCGTGTAAGCGAAAAAATGACAAGAAAAGCGCCGTGAGAATTTTTCGAAAGTTGCGTCGAATGTACTTTTATATGTGTATAAGCACAGCGGAGAAAGTGCGAGAGATGCGCGTGTGCGGAAGATTAGATTAGATCATATCGGCGCGCGGGGCATAAGCGGCTGCTATTATTATGCCCCCGAGTCAGGATTCTGTAATACGCGCGCGCGAGACGAGTGTAAGCGGCTGACAATCCGAATGGGAGGAGATCTCTGACGGACGAGACGAGACATTGATACGCGTGTAAAGTGTAAAAATAGAGGGCCATTTGTACGTAAGAGGCGTGTAACGCGCCGGATGAAAGGCATATTAACATTTTTATTTAATAGAGGAGGTATAGATTTTTGTTCATGAAAAAAAAAACAAATAACGATATCTATGCAGCGTATATACTCGTATAATTGCGTTTCGACTATTCGTCGTTGCAAAACAGCTCCCACGAGTATTTTCAAGACACTCGCCGCGCGCACGTGCTGCGAAGGTTAATAAAATAATAATTAACACAGCCGAGCGAGCAATTGAGAAAAATTATTATGATAGAGTAACTCCGAGAGAGAGAGAGAGAGAGAGAGCTGCAGCGCAGGTGAAGGTAGAGTTCTTTTATTCTCCTGCATCCTTGACTCGCTTAGGCTAATTTATCACGCGGCGACAAAAGTAAATTAAATATTTAGACAACAATCAACGAGGAAGAAAAGTCGAAAGGATTTTTGTTTTCGATCGCGAGTACGACTAGCCTGTGATTTATTAATGTACGGTCTGTACTAATTAGCTACTGAGGCGCGTAACGTATATCGTTATAAGGTTTTGCAACGCGCGCGAGCGAAAAAAAATCTCCGCTGCATTTAAATAATTAGAGCCTTTACAGTCGAGCTCGGCAATAAAAAGCAAGACACGGAGAAAAAAGCTTCCTCTTATTTCGGCCCTTTAATCGCATCCTTGACACAATGACGCTAATTAAGTAATCCGAAGGTCTTCGGCCGACTCGCTTTGTTACGGCTACTGTAAAAGTAGAGAATAAAATCGCTCGGCAGTACGAGGCTCGTCTCGTCTTGTACAAGAGGCTCTATTATACTCCATTACTTTCTGCGCGCATGACTCCGCGTTCGAGTGTATACAAAGAAACGCTACCTGGAAAGGTGAAGTGCCTCGCGCGGTATAGCTCTTGTTTCCAAGCTTTTTCTCTCCCAGACCCAGAGCACAAATTGGTACCTGTATACTCTCAATGGCTTTTTATCGCGTGTATAAAAAAAAGTTCGAGAGGCATTAAACTTTTTGAAAAACAGCGTCGGGGAGACAAAGAATTATCAATCAAGTCGAAAAAATTTATGACTTATTCGTCTCGAGGCATATCGCATTACAGCAGCGACCTTATACACTGCACAGCTTGCCATTGAATAATCCCCCGTATTACAAGCAATTTACTTGGAGATCGCGCGCTGCAGCGCGTATAAATTGAAAAAAAGCTACACACACACACGAGCTAATTTAGCCCAAGGAGTCGGCCCTTCGTTGGAGCGATAAAAAGCGACAGGGTCGCGGAGGAAACAATCGGATCGTTTATGCACGCTCCTGTACAATAAAAGCACGCAATGCCGTGCGTCGCGAGTCTGAAAATAAAATCGAACGAAGCGTAGGTGAAAGATCGTGTGCGCGCTCGCGCTGTGGAACGAGAGTGTGTACGAGAGGGAGAGAGAGAGAGAGAGAGAGAGAGAAGAGAAGGGACTGTTATATACTGTGGGATCGAAGCACGTTGTTGTTGGGAAAGAGGTGTATCGCTACCGCTCTCGCAAGGACGCGTTATATTATTCTCCCTCTCTATCTCTTCTGCGTGGAATTCAGTGATGATGGGCGACGCTGTTGGGAAACGACAACGGCTGTGTGATTGGCGAATTTTTTCTGATATTTTAACAATCGATTGTTGGAGCACGATCTTCGGGAAGCTTTGTTGAACTGTAAAATACACAAGAGAACGGCTTCCAGCGCCCTCTCTGCGCCCGAAGTATATAGGCACAGTCAAAATCGTCGAGCGCGAAATGATTCCCGGCAATTTTTCGCACCTAATCACACAGCCGAAACCCCTCGTTATCTCCCTCGCCTAAACATCAGCAATTGACGCACGCAAAGTACTGTGCGTCCAATAATAAACGACGACGCGGTTGACCTGAAACGGCCTTGCGACCCCTGAAGGACTCGCTCTTCGCGCTTTCGCAAAAGCCTCTGATGACAAAACGATCTCGGCAATTTACCTCTGATGCCGGGTTATACAGATCTCCGCGCGCTCGCAGTTAAGAGGGATTATCTCCCTCTCGTTTCCTCGTTATAATGCACGCGCCCGCGTCCACATAACAATCTCTCTCTCTCTCTCTCTCTCTCTCTCTCTCTCTCTCTCTCTCTCTCTCTCTCTCTCTCTCTCTTTCTCTCTCTCTCTCTCTCTCTCTCTCTCCTGCTCATTTACGCGCGCGAGTGTATAAGCACAGCAGCGAATGATATATTACGGTCGGTTGCGAAAGCTTTTGCGAGTGCGATTTCATATGAAATATCATGTGTTTTTAATATTGTAATGAGCTCGAAGGATACTAGAGAGAGAAGGGAGGGCTAATAATGCGACGGAATTGAATTTTATGTCGATGTTGTGCAAACTTACAATTGTAATTGCGCTGAATTGTCTGTACTGTCGAGAGCGCCTTAATTACACGGATTTTTATGCCACCCCGGCATTAACATCTTATTATACGCCCGATGGGCAATAAAGCGTCGTTATTGCGAATTTTTTTTTACGACGTTCCTATCGAGAAGGATTGACGGGGAGAATTACGCGCTCTTTGTAAACCGCTGAGACTTCGCGCAGTGGAACAAGCGATGGATATGGCCAGACATTATCGCGTCCGGCTAAGGATCGTAAATCACGGTTTTGAAAGCAGAGGCTTTCATTTCAATATAACGCATCGCTTTGATTCAGTAATAGTCGCGAGTCTGGCGCTAAACTCCGGTAGGCGTCTGTGATGTGTCATTCGGGAAAAAACGGTTGCAAATAAAAATCGAGATTACACACGCACACGGCGTGCGTTATGTAACGAGAAAATTTTACACGTGAAGAAGATTTAACGCACATTGTTCAACTTTCAAATTAAGAGAGAGACGACGAGAAAAATCCTTGCGTAATGAATCTCAAGCTCTGCGCGAGCGGAGTTTACGCGTGAAAATTTCTAAACGCACTTCCACGCCGGCTCGTCGTTATAATAAAAATGATCGTTTCGTCTTGTGCAAAAGCTCAAGAGTCGGGACTATAATACTCCGCGGCTCCGTCCAGGCGAGTATAACGGCGAGTTGAGAAATCACAGCGAGTCGAACCGAGAAATTAGACCAAACACCAAACTCTGCGCCGGCTTAATTATTATAAACACCGCATATCGAGTACACACACACACAGACACACACACATACACTCGGTATTTGGGTCAATCCATACGGTGCGCAGTCGCGCGTCGACTGTTACGTACAAAAAAGGCGCAAGAAGTGCAACCAGTTTGTGACACGGGAAGATCCAGCGCAGGCTATGCGCTGGTATATTTATGGCCGAGGAATCAATTAATATATATACGCGCGAGCGAGTGAGAGAGAGAGAGAGAGAGAGAGAGAGAGAGAGAGAGAGAGAGAGAGAACTCGATTTTTATATAAGTCCTAGAACAATTAGAATGCCGACGTGGTCGCTGCTGCAGTAGAACCGCTTTTTTGAGGCTATGCGCTCGCCCTGACCGTGAAGCGGCGAGCGCGCGTGTTACCGAACCGTCTCGTCTTGCCATAGCCGGAGTGTATCTACTATTCGAAGAATCCGACCCCGTTCTGCTGTATGATTGCCATTATCGCGGCCGCTAATGGATCGCCTGCGCTTCCAATGGGTAATATGGAATTTCGCAAGTGCGTCGGTGGCCGCGCGATGAGGTTTGAAGAGATCCTTGGCGGAGAATAATGCCATCAAACGAAAACCGGACTCGTTAAAAAAGTTAAAAAAGAAAAAAAAATGATCACCCTGGTAACACTAGAAGCTCTGTCGAAACCCGCCGGCTTAATCGCTCGAAACTAGATCCCCCCAAAAGTCTGTCTCTCTCTCTCTCTCTCTCTCTCCGCGCTGGCATCGTTAAAAGCGCAAGTGTCAAGCCAATACGAGCGAAAAGTGCAATAAAAAGTAACAAGCACAGCAGCGTTCGTTGAAATAGCCATACAGCATCAGCTGACGCACGATTTACATAATCCCTCGCGCACAACAACGGAGATTGTGTGTCCGATTTCCATAAAAAAAGGAGCACATCAACACCACAAACGCCCGGTAATTTCGGGCCGCCTTACACGCGCGTTACGTCAAGCTCGCGCATACGGCGCGCAATAATAAGTCGTCGAGGGTCGCCGGGTCGTCGTCGCGGCGTATAATACTGTTACCTCATCGTCCTATCCCCGTCGCGAGAGTGTGTATACAGAGGATGAGATTGATCGCGGCTGTCCGGTCGTATACGCGTACGCATACAAGGAGAGAAGAAAAAGAAGAAGAAAAAAGCCCGAGCGCCAGACGCCGAGCGGTGGGGAGACAGGCGCCAAAATATGTGGGCCTAGGTCGCCGAACGGCCTTAATCCAGCACAGCGGCGCAGGCCCGTTGCGCGCGAGTCACTGCAGCGAGTGATTTCCAGTCGGTGCGGGTATGCGCGCGGGGAAGCTGCCATAACTGTACACCCTTTTACGTCACGACGCGTGTGGTACTCGGAGATTTTCGCGGGAAAAATTCATATCTTCTATGGAGATAGGCCGATGTGCATTGTTTCGTTCTACCCTTGAATCGATCGCTGTACGCGTATCTGCATCTGATAAGGACGAGAGATAAGACGGACACAGGCGGTCTTTAAAATTTATCGCGTGTTTCGCCGGTACCTCCGGTCACCTCGTACCTCTGCATCGCCGACGAGGATATATCCTTTTTTACTCTCTTCTCTCGCCGCGACGTTGGCTAACGTTCCTCCTTATTTATTTTCGCGAATTCTCAATGCTTTCCTTTTCCTCCTTGTCGCACATCTTATTCTCGCGAAAGAAACGCTGCATCTGAACAGAGGAATAATAATGTACACGCGCTTCAAAAGGAATTCCCAGCGGTCATTACAATTTTGATGGTTGTAGGAAGAAGCGATAAAAATGGCTATGTCCTTTGTATACATACCCCCTTGTGCGCGCGCGTGTGTGTGCGTGTTTGTCTACGCGAACTTTCTCCGGAGCCGTTTATTTTGCGCTCCTTAATGCTCCCGGCGCTCCGAGACTCCTTTTATTTCTCCTCTGTCTTTCATACGGGTTTGATGATTTTTCGCTTTTACGTCTTCCGGCTATTCGCGTCGCGCGTGCAAGTGACTTTTTTCCGGCGTGAAAGAGAAAAAACGTTATCATTAACGCGTTCGAGATTTTCATGAGCTTATATAAGAGCGTAAGGAGGTGCGTTTACCGCGGGGAGAGCGAATTCCGGACGGCCGCGTAAACAAATTGAATTCGTTGTTCTGTCTTCTGTCGTAAAATTTAAAACGTCAACAGCCGGCAGTTGTAAAATCGCCTCGCAAAGTTTAACCTATTTAGAGACTATTCGATGAAAAGGCGAATCAATCGTGCCGCCTATAAATCAACTAAATTAGGATAAGGCCTTGGAGCTAGACCGTGCGTATTAAAAAAAAAAAAAGAAAAAAAAAGAAAAAAAAAGAAAGAAAGAAATACACATCCGAGTCGCTTTTTTCCATCGACTTTCACGCTCGTCCATAACTGTTCAATGCTGTGCGTGTCAAAATACAGACGAATCCTTCACGAATCGCTCGTATTGACCTACACACCCGCAGAAAACCGTTTGCGCGCGCGAGAGAGATCGAACTCGCTGACAAGGCTGCGTTGGTCAACGCCGAAACGAGAGCTAGAATCAGCTGTGTGAATTATAATTTCAGCCAGAGAGATAACGATCCGCCCCAGCTATGGAAAGAAATTTGCTGCCGCGAGCCCATAAGAATCTCAGCTCAGAAAGAGTCACGTACTCGCAGTAGAAAAGCCCGAGTATGGCAAGACGGCTTCCCTAAGACGCTTATCAGGAGAACCACGTCTATGAGGAAAACTACAGCTCATCTCTGCAGACTAGCCTTAAACAGAATCGGTGGAAACTGGCTCTTCTAGAAAAAACGAAGAACACTTAAAAACCCCCCGTTAATCATCGGCGGCGGGACGACCTTTCCTTCAATTTCTAGGGTGTCGCGCATCCGACCTTTTATCGCCGGCACACATCGGACGTCGCAAACAGTGCGCGGCGGAGAGTGAGAGTGAGAGTCAAGATTGGCAATCGCGCAGTGCGTGTATACGTGTGTATACCCGAGAGCGCTCGATCGACGGCCAACCTAAATTCCTGCGCGAGCCGCTCTTACCGGTCCCGAGCAGCAGAGAGCTCCCTCCTTCTTTGTCGCTTGCGACAGAGCTCTCTGTCCAGTGACGGCATCGTTGGAGTATGACCGGCGCGAAAAAAAGAACCACGAGAGAGAAGAGACTTTTTCGCGCCTCTCGGATTTTTCGAAGCTTTCGGATTTTCTTTCGGAATCCGCGTTATATATATATATATATATATATATATATATATATATATCGGAGCACTCGACGCTGCGGTGAGAGGCGTGTGCTCGTTTGCTGAGGAATGAGGGGAACCTTTCATTATATTAATTGCGAGGGGGATTTTGCCTTTTTTCGATCGGCGCCTTTCGGGGGGATCGGGTATTGAGCGATTATAATGCTCGCAAGGACGACTTGTCGAGGATTTAAAACGGAGTCGCTTGACGTATTCTAATAGCGTGTAAACGATTTCGATATATTTTAAAAGCTTATCGTTATACGCTGAGAGGTTTAATTATACATCTTAATGAAATACGCGGACGTTCGTGCGCGGCGTTCGTCAGGGGAGTTATTAAAAAATGAAAGTTTCCGATTCGGAGAGGAGACATTGTATAATTGTAACGCTTTGCGTATTTTAACGACGGAACAAAAGCTTTTTTATTGCGCGTAATTATGCCCCCTCGCCTATATCGGCGCGCGCGAGAGCATTTCCTACTTTTCCCACTATAACTTGTCTAGTGGGATAAAAGTGATTAGGAACTGGATTATATTCACGTAACCATGCAGCAGTATTCAGAGTAAAACAGCCCGAGAGAGCGAGGTAAAATTCGATGAAAGTCCTCGGCGACTTTCTCGCCTGTGTCAATAGAGCCGCGCGATATATTGAATGTAACAAAAGCGACCCGAGATTTTCGTGACAGGAAGATTGCGCGCTGCCCAGGGCTAAAAGAAATGCGTAGGACGGATCGCTCATTGTATCGTGCGAAAAGAAAGGCGTAGAAGAAAATAGAGATCGCAGCTCCGTATCTGGAGTATCGTATTATTCATTTGCATCGTTATTATAATTATGCTCTCTCGCTGTATTTGGTCGACAACTATATCTCTTTGGGAGAAGTGGGTGATCTTATCGAGATTTGTCATGCAAAGCTACCGGCTGGTTTCTAATTTTTAAAGGCTATATTTTTAATTTCACTTTACACTTTAACAGCAGCGAATCTCTCACCGAAAACTACCTACTCAGTATGGCATGTAACATCTGAATCACCTATAACAGTAGACGAAGACCCGCACGCCATCATCGATACACACTATACGTATATTCAACCTTTAGAGGTGACTGTCCTGTTAATGTCGTTCGAATAGCTCGTGGGGTCGGATTTTTGCAATATTACGCAAAAATCCCCGCGGCATAAATATTCATAAGGAAGAGGATGATCGCGCGCGCGCGTGTTTTGAAGGAATGCGCGCCATTGTCTCGCGCGGTGGCCATAATCTATGCTAATCGTCGCTGCTCCTCGAGATGGGAAGAGGCTCTCTCGGTATTGCGAAAAAATAACGACGACCTTGCCACTTGAAGCGTAGATTCGACCCTCGAATGACTTACTACGAACGCGCACAATTAGGTAACTGATATCCTTGGCGCCGAACTCGAGAATGATGATCCTTATCCTTACGGAGGCGATAGGAGCTGAGCTATCGCTTTTGGATTTATGCCGCCGAGCCGGAATATTCCAGGTGGTTTGATTTATTTTTCTAATATTTTGCCGATTCTTGTACATGAGTAAACAAAAAAGAGGCTTTTAAGAATTCTGGCGAAACTGAAGCTTTCAACGGGTCGTTTGGATAAGAAAGATCGAACGAAAACACCGAGCGTGAAAGAAGAAACTCGTTATCTTCTCGAAAACACCGAGAGTAAGTGCATACTCGAATGAATTATTCGACTCCCGGGCCGACTTCGAGCTTAATTGATTGAGCAAATATTGCCCGAGCAAAAATGCCAGACTAAATATTGACCCGATCTTGAGAGATTTTTTCGGCACAGCTGATTCACGCTGCTTCTGCATACATTACACACGCTCGCTATACATACGCGCGTTTAAAAACATCGTCGAAGAACAGCGTCTCTCGTTGCAACAACCCAAGCCCAACAGATCCACATCTAGTCGCGCATAGCGAACGCATCCATTCATCGGACCCACAACAAGCTTCGTACGCAGGCGGTATACGAATCGGCTCGTCGTAAAATCAATTACCATTACAACACAGTGGGTAATTAGCGCATTAGAATAAACGGTTTTTCCCAATCCCCGGCCGAGAACAAAAGTGCAGCTATGCGCAGCATTAAAGACGAGACAAAGAGGGAGATTATTCGGTCAACGAGCCAATTGGCACAATTGGCCGCTACTTTTGTTCGCGTTTCAAAACCATCCACCGCGGCTACTACTGCGGCGACGGAATTATCATCAGTAGCGGCGACCGCAATTTTTAAACCATCTCCTCTCCGAGCTCGCCTGTTGTGCCTTGTTATACACTGCACAGCTTGCATAATCGACGCGTGAAACTCGAGGCGAGCATAATGGTATAAGGTAAAAATGCACCTCTATCTAAGTATCAAAGAAACATTGTCCTAATGAAATCCAAACGAGCATATCCACCGGAGGAAATGCTCGCGACGAGGTCTTACGTAAATATTACGGCTTTCTACGCGCTATCGTCGAGGCGTCATCTAAAAAATCGACGATTTAAAGCTAATTGGAGTGAAGCCGATGGAACGGCCTCGTATAACCTTTATGCGCCAGTCGGAAGAGGAGGCACACGATAGAGAGATAGGACGGAGCCGAGAAGTGAATGAATTACGCGAGGCTGATGGCGATGGGAAAGTAAGGAAATGCCTCTTCCTACCTCTGTAACGAGATGAAATTGGCGATCGTCATTACATCTTTTCTTCGGTGGCTATACACCAGAGATGATTCCTCGCTTTACACTGACAGGCTATTATTACATTCCCATGTAACGTCGAAAGTAAAAACGAAACATTTTCGCGCGACACACACACACACACACACACGAGTCATCTCATAGGCGCACAATCAATTGCACGCCACAGACGCGCAGCATGCAGACTCGCGTCGATATAAATCGCTAAACGTTCGCAGCTCGAGGCGGTGCGACGGCGGCGCATTCAATGGACGGAAACTTTCACGAGAGACGGCCCGACGACGAAATCGCCGAAGGGCATCTCTCTTTTTCGCTCGAGCCTATTATGTGTGTTGCGCGAGTCATCGCGCCGATTTGATCGATCGGCCACGACGGCGCTCCTCTCCCTCTGCGTTGTCTACCTGTACGAACACGAGGGAGACGACGATCTTTTCCTTTATTGTACGTCGATCGCGATTGCACATTATTTCGCCCGAGAGATGTTCCTTATAGAGGAGATCGGTTTTCCTCTCGGGGGAACCTTCGAGCTGCAGCGAGAGCATATTGTTGTCGTAAGAGTAAGACGAGTACACGCGAGATAAATAAGCGCCTCTTATATACGCTTGCTCAAGCCGCACATGTGTCTCTCTGATGAGCCGCGACGGAGGATCGAGTGTCGCACGCATATGAGCCAGTGTATTTTTGGATTTGTTGTATAATAACATAACCTAATTTTCCATGAGCTTTTCCTATTAATTCTATTAATTATATTCTTAATATCAGAACTTTCCGCGAGAGAGCCTGCTCGTATACAGCGATGATTTGCGCCTCTCGATATAGTGCCTTCAAGGACCGACTTAGCATCGGAACATCATAATATGCAAATCCATAGCGGAGCTCGATGCCTTCGACATTAATTTAATGTAATTTTAAGCGCGCGTTTATAAAAAATAAAGCTTCGACATATTCGTTTTTTTCTCTCTACAAGCTCGATCAGTCGGAGGTCGAAAAATACGTCGCGGCGATTCCAAAATTTCGCGGATATTTCAATGTCGAGTAGCGCATATACACACGCGAAGATAATATGAAGAGAAGAAAAAATCGCGAGCGTCTAGACGCGCGTTTGGTCGCTGTGCTCTTCATAACCATACGTCTCCGGAATACAGACTGCCGGATTACTCGAGAGCGTATACTTGCAAAACCGAATGCTGCACGTATAGCACACAGGCTTTCAGTTCTGGCGTGTGTAATTCGCAAAAAATGCTAATGGATGAGCTCTATCCGCGCGTCGATAAATGTTTAATGTTCCGCTTCGCCATTCGGAGCACATACACGGGGAAAAGGTCCATATTCTTCATGTAGATTGTATTATACACTGCAGCAAGTTCATGTAACACGAGTTAGCGCACAACATCATCGCACGTACATCTTCGGATTATAAAACAAAGCTAATTGCGATAATCTCTTACACAAGCGGCCCAGAATTAAATTTCACCCTGGCCGTAACGGTAATCGCCATCAGCAAAGCGAATTATCTCACGTTGGCACAGGGCAAGCGTTACACGTACCTTCTCTCTCTCTCTCTCTCTCTCTCTCTCTCTCTCTCTCTCTCTCTCTCTCTCTCTCTCTCTCTCTCTCACTGTCAACCAGTGACATAATCGTATCACATCAATTATAACATTTTTTGGAACTATTTTCGTATTACGCCGCGCACGCAATACTAGAACTTCTCGCATTTTCTGCGTTGGATAACTGCTTAAACGCGCGCTTTTCTCATTGAGAAATTAACCTTACAAGCGAAGATTTTTGTTTTCGAAACAGCGAAAAACCGTCGCATGTACCGTACAACGCGCTACCTTGCCTCGGGTGCAGAGGAGGCCGTTCGTTGGGCCCGAAAAAAGAAGAATATATATATATATATAAAATAAGATATAAGAAGCGAGGAGCAGCACACCATCATAACTTTCACCCGTGCGAAGCCGCTCAGGGTCGCTTTGCGAAAAGCCGCTACTTGCGGTTCCGAAAGATCAAAGAACCTTACGGCCTGAAATATGTGTATCGATTCCGCGACTTTTCCTTCGCCAAGGACGACGCGTATGTGTGTATTATATACAGTGAGATTGGACGCAAGATGTATATAAGACAAGAAAAGGAGTTATCCAATCCGCATTATGATCCCGGCGCTAATGCATTTGTACATCGCGCGTCGCGGTGAAATTTTTCAGTCATTCTTGCGAAAAGGTGAAAGCCCGCTAATTACTTTATGCAAGCTCGGCGCAAAGCTACTACCTCCGCACCACTGCATCATTATATCCGCGAGCGTCAGCGAAAAAACAGACAGAGCGCCGCTACTACGTTGCTGCTAAAAACTTTATCAATCGACTTTCTAAAAGGCACAGCTACGACGCGAGATGCTTCCGACGAAGTTGTACCTATACACATTGAAATATCCTCGATTTTTTCAGTTCAATTTTTTAATTCTTCGTTACTTTCGAGCGACGCGTGTCACGTCCGCGATTATTTTCACTCGAGAGAGAGAGAGAGAGAGAGAGAGAGAGAGAGAGAGAGAGAGAGAGAGAGAGAGGGCAGAATACTCATAACGTCAATAATATAAGACGTGCAGTCGGCCGAATTCCCGCGAGGAAGTCAGCCGGCGATAAGGAGCGAACTTCGCTTCGGGTTTACGTGAGTTTCGGAGTCGCATCGCGATAGTTGTTGCGTAAACACGCAGGTGATAAGGTGCATCACGGCGTCGTACTTTTCTTTTTTGTGCGAATAAGCTGCGTATATACAAGATCGAAAATCAGTCGAGTTTCGTCTCGGAACTTCCCGTGAGACGACGGGAGACGCGGCAGTGTCTACTACTTCCTGATAATTAGCCGCGCGCGGCTCGCATAACGATAATTCACACGTTGTACTCTTTGTATAGTTCCTCGCTCGTATTTTCACCGGCTTGTCATATTCGTTTCACGCTCGGCTGTATGAGTTTCCGTGATTAATTACCCGAGCTATGCGCAGCACTTTACGCTTGATTTATCGCTTCGATCTCGAATAGATCTCCCCTCTAACGTCTGTATGCAAATAATTGCGCTATCCGCGTCCTACGAAAAAAAAACCCTGAAGAAAAGGCGAACCTGTCGAAAAAGAAGAAGAAGAGATCGGCTATACCTGTTGGGAAACGCACTGCAGCCTCGTTATTTACCGAAGGAGACTTGCGCGCACATAAAGAGCAACAACAAAGAGCATATGGGTAGTCGATTTACCTTTCTATTAGGCTCGACGCGCGGACTAATCGACGAGCCGTGTATGCGGCTTAATGACATTACGTCTGTGTGTTTATGTGTGTGTTTGGGTGGTATACGTCGTTACGTAACGCGACGCGTCGCACTTACACTTACACTTTCTTTGTGCGCGCGTAAGCGAACGCGCATGGCTCGGCGGTTAGGAGGAAGCGCGTCGGGCGCTGTGTATTATGTGTATGATAATGAGAAAGAAATTTTCGAGATTAACACGTAGGGAACCGGGTTATCGCGCAGGTGAGCTCCCGATGCTTCTGGGAACAGAGCCGAACAATTGCGTTGTTTCTCTCGCTCGTTACATATTATATATTGGGATGAACACTACACGCACACACACACACGGCGTAATAATATTCCTTTGTTTTCGATAACGCGGGACGCGTTGTTGAAATGTTTTCGTTATATCGGCGCCGAACAATTTCAGAGAGTTTTTCGATTAGAATATATGGAGAGGAAAAATTGTGCGCCGAAACGCGTATCGTTTTGAAATGAGATGCGAGGACTTGAATTTTATGTGCGCACTAAGGCTGACGATTCGAGTTTGTCAACACGCGGAACATACTTGAGATGATACGACTACGCCTTGACGAAAATTCCGAGAGCTAGCGATTGGAAATCACCAATTGCACAATATCGCGGCTATCCGAAAGCTTGATGAAATTGAGAAAATGCCGGCGTGTTTTATCGAACGTTTTTCCCGTCGTCCGCAGTGAATCATTCCGCGAAAACATAAGGAGCCAGCCGGTAACGAGATCGGATGAAAAGTCAAAGGGACAAACGTGCATGTAATATTCATTAAGGCCCATATCATCATTCACCGCCTCTACTCTTACGCAACTGCGCGCATTTCCATGCGAAATTCGCCGATGCCTTAAATGGACTACTGCTCTTAATCGCCCGTTTTTACGAGTCGAATTTTCAAAAAAAAAAAGAAAAAAAAACGCGCGCGACAAGTTCCCTTTTTCTCGATTACTACCTGCGGCTAATAAGCTTTCACTCCGGAGCAGACAAAAAAATTGAGTAATATTTAATTGCCGTCGCGATTATGCGCGGATCGTTCGCTTATCCGTGAGCTTACTATTCCACCAATACGAGCGCAGACGCAGGAAAAGAAATGGAAATAATACTTTACGACGATCCGAAGAGACGAAAGTCGTTTCGCAAAATATCGGCCCCTTGAAAAATGGGCACAGCCCCGCTGAAAAAGAAAGTGTGCGCGCACAACGCTCTCTCTCTCTCTCTCTCTCTCTCTCTCTCTATCTCCCGGGCGAAGGTGCAGCGACAAAAATCAATCGAGAGGAGAGAAAAAAAGCATCGGGCTCTCCGAAAGTGTAAATACGAGCGCGCGGGTAAAGCAAAGAAGTACACAACCGAATGGATTTTTATCCGGCGGAATAAAGATAAGATGCAAATAAGGTAAGAGGATGCGATGACTAGGGGCTTTTTTTCTTCCTCTCCGACAGCGCGCGGGAGAAAGTGCAAAAAATGACAATTGCTCTGCGGTACGTGTATACACACAAGTGCGCGAACGCGCGAGTTACGTGAGGACGTCGCATATGAGTTGTATATGCATACACGCCTTCGGTCGCGCGAGAGAGCCAATCCGAGTCATCGGCTCGTAAACTCCCGGCGACATATTCCGCGACGAGAGATGCATACGTGTATGCATATAACGAACTGCAGTCGCTCTCACGCTTGGCCGCGCGGATAATTACGCGCCGCTGTGTTTTCATAGCCGAGCGGCTCATCTTGAAATTCTTAGAAAGTTTCTTTTTCTACGCGCGAGCGATTTATGGCCGCGTCCGATTTTTTTTCTTCTAATTTTTGCGTGGATTCGAGCCAAGAGAGAGAGAGAGAGAGGGGGTTGCGTAAGGTGACGCTTTATTGGGCTGCGTAACTCTATTACAATTGAAAGTGCGGAAGTCCGAGCGCGAGTAGTGTGCGTGTGTAGAGGAGAGTGAGAGCTATTAAGGATAAGCCGCGACGCGTCTTCTTTTTTTTCTTCCTTAGCGCGCTTTGTGTCGTTTGACAATTATATTATAGGGGACTTTCAAATCGATGGAAAATGCGCGCGGCGTCATGATTATGTAAACCGCGACTCGGAACTAATTATACCGCTGAAAATTCCGCGGTTTCAAAACCCACACACACACACACACACACACACACACGTGTGCGTGAAGCGTTTATACGAGGAAGTTTATAGGTATGGGAAATTCGAGAGAGATGTGCGGCGATGGGAGCTACAGCCGCGTCTCTGACTAATTAGGGAGGATAAGATCGAAGGCAATTGCCGAAATCTAAAGATGGTCTCGAGAAAGTGTATGTTACATATGCCTAAATAGAGAGACTCTCGAGGAGAGTTAACACCGCGGCGCGATAACAGAAAGCTCAAACACGGAATTCCCAGAGCGACGCTCTGCTGCGAAAATATATGCAAACGCCTACATAGGCCACCAAATCGGTTTCTAACGTACACTCTCGCGCCGCACGAAAACTTTCTACCCGCTAAGTTTTTTGTCACAGCGCGTTATATAACTCTTTGGGCGTGAAATTCGGTATCGGTCCGCTATATACACGCTGCAAACGTCCAGACTCCGATTTTTTTCTCCAAACCCCGCGGGAATAGGACCAGTATATAAAGGCCGCGGCTGAACTTGAAATTCAGAGAGAAAGTTTCGGATTTTCATTGAGATGTTTGTGAATGAGTGGACACACTCTCCGCGGCGCAAGAGAGAGGCGGGTTACATCATTGCGTATCGGTGCGCGGGGCCACCGAAATAAAGAAAGCACCGAGCGCGCGTGCGGGAGGGAAAAAGTGAATTTCTTTATTTTGTAACCTTATCGGCTTATTCTAATCCCGATGTGTCGTGTGTGACTCGTATCTTTACGCTTTGGAAACCAATTTGGGAGACGAATTATGCACACTGATCTCCATTATCCTACACCGTATGTTTAAGCTCTACGGGGCTTTGCCTAATCGGAACAGATTGTTATCTGCCGATTCGCTTTTATGCGTTGCGCAATCGTATATCAATGCGATTAATGCACTCTCTATACTTTTTAAAAATGCAGCTCAGGAATGTCCATACTTCACACGCCGCGTATAATAAGGTATAACGACCTCGTCGATTATTCGCCATATTTTATGCCGATAGTTCTATAATTAGTGTCACCTTCGCGAATCAATAGTAGCAGACGGCACTGACAAGGCAGAACTCCCTCGCACTTAAAATTGCATTCTTCGATCAACGATCCTTCGGATGAAAGCTATTAATTACCTCGGCATCCCGTTAACGATCATTACGCTCTCTTCCAAGTTACGCAACGGTTTTATCGCGCCGCTTATTGAAAACAACGACGCGTGAGTGTACATGCAGGTGAATGAATTTCGCTCAATGTCACAAAAAACATCCTACGTATACGTGCGTGTCGCAAGTGGCGATCGATACAGGGGAGTCGGGAAAATGCAAGTGTCACTTGATAATTACCATTTCGTAAGGCTCTATGTAAAAGGTCTCCAGTTTTTATTGCGTTTTTTTCGCTGTAATCTAAGCTGAATATGATTATACGGGACAGCCGAGGAAAACTACCTGGAATTTCCCGGCTTTTTTGCAGTATCAATATTAATTTACAGCATTTTAAAGGAAATCCTCGCCAAACAAACCAACTCCGCCCGCATTACAAGAAAAACTGACCCAATTCCCCTGACATGTATCACCGTGTAATTTTACATACGGAATTAGGATAATACATTTCGATACACTTACATCCGGATCCGTAAAGCTGCACATACAACGCGGGCACATAACGAATGCGCATATATACATATACAGAGACACACATCGAGCAGCAGTGAGCCAATTATGCCTTTCATCACGAGCGCACAATCTCGGAACACACGAGCCATAAGCAAAGTCCTCGACGATTCCACAATCATAAATCCTCGAGCCCATCTCCGTCCCCTTCTCTCTTTCTCTCTCGCTCATATCCTCTCAAAGTCAGCGCGCTCGAGCTCCAACGCACGATGTTTTCTAAGGTACAAAATCCGATCGACGCGAGAATTAATCACGGCTCGGTGCGTTTATCAAATTATCTCCGTGTCCTTCGCGCGCGGCAGCATCAAAGTTTCGCAACGAGCGCCAGCTGCGACCTATTGACGGCGGCGGAGATGTTCCTACTCTGTAAACTCTATACAGCATGTACATCGTGACGAAACTGAAACTCGGACGGAAATCACGATGTGCGCGCGCGCGCGCGCGTGTGTGTGTGTGTGTAAGTGTGACGCGATGCGGAGGCCGCGAAAATTTATGAATCTCCCCCGTGATTCACTCGAGCGCTATGCGTGGACATGCAGGTGAGTAGTCGAGCGCGATATGCTGATTATCGCGAGCGATGACTGTGTTATTTCTTTTCGTTATTGTGCGCAGCCGACTGCGCTGTCCAAGGATGGCACAACTCACTTATTTTAATTGAATGTGAATCGGGATCTCTCGTATAATATTCTCGCTTTTCGAATCGAAGGTCGCGCGCATTTTCTTTTTTCTAAACCCTCGGCGCTGTGATATCGGAAGATAAATCAAAATGGCACAATTAAGTAAGATGCACATCACATGTTAGGAGTGCGGTGACCGTGAAAATCGGTTGAATAAAATCGGCGTTTTCATAAATTTACCATCGATCTCGCCGCGCGTCCACTACTTTTTCAAATTTCGGCAGACGATTTTTGGCCAGTAAGAGAGTAAGAGAGGAGACTCGATACTCTCATGCATAATTCAGAGGTCAATACCGATCTTCCATAGCGCGGCTGTATAAAATACAGAATCTCGACGGCGTTGCTGTACACTCGTGTCCGATTAGGAACACAACGATTTTGTAATACACGCGACGCGCACGCGATCAACTCCTGTCATTCATTTCCTATTAACCAAGCGCGTTTTCTATATCTCATTTGAATAAATTACAAGCTCACATCGTGTCGGTCCTAATCTAGTTGGAGGATGCGACGTTCATACTAATAACGCTGGATCATTACACGATCGATTTTAAAATTTCGTTTTATTGCGTCTCAATCCCGTCAGTGAAAGTCGACGAGTCCATCCTTCTTAATTTTCTAAAGAAATCGCCGAACGTCATTATGCAAACGAGCGCGATCGATGAGTTACCGATCGTTTAAGATCAGCGCTTGCATGTAATGTACGCGTCGCGCAGATAATTGCGCGAGGACACCGAGTTTGAACAATGGCGAGTGATGTCACGGAGATGCGTAATTTTGCAAAATTAAAAACATCCAAGCAATCCGCGTACTTATACGCGTGCCTCGATTAGGAAAGAAGTGTATATGAATTTTCGACTCCGACGACTTTGGGCCCGTTACATATATTAGCGAGCCTTTTTATATAATATACCGTCCAAAAAAATATAATCGGCCTAATGATCCGCTGATTCCACGAAGGAGCTCACGCGGCGGACGTCAGCTGTGATCGATCCGAAAAAAATACAACGTCCTTTCGCAACGATCCTATACATTCGCTGGAGAAAAACAATACGTGAGTTCGTCGACACGAGAGTCGACGCGATAAACACTCGCTGCGTATGTATACGCGGCAGAGCCACGCACACAGTCGGAACGTAAACAAACCGCGAGCCGAGGATGCATCGAATCCGCAGCATAAGTAAGTAAGTATCTCCGAGCTGCAACAAGTTTTCTCACGGCGTAAATATAGCCTCCCTCGCTGGCTCGGCAAATCGATTAGAAAGCGCAAAAAAATGACAGTCGGGCGAACGTGTCTCGTCTATACAGTTCCCTCGAGCGTCTGTACGTGTATACATACGACTACATCGATGTCGAAAGGGGGCCCCCGACGATCGCGATCAGGGCGCAAAGTTCGCCTCGAGGCTCTTAATAATCGCTCTTTTTCCTCCTCTCTCTCTCTCTCACTCTCTCTCTCTTTCTCCAGAGCAGAAGCTAGTAGTGTACGGCCAATTAATTACGTCCGTGTGTGCGAGTGTACAAGTGCAGCCAGTGCCCCTTACTTCGTTATCATGCGCTGCAGCAATTCCTGCCTTTCGGCTGTATTATAGTGCCAGGCTTGCGAAAAATCGCGCTTAGCGATGCCGCTCAGATTCGAGCGCGCGAAAGCTTGTGCGACTTGAAATTTCGACGATTGTGTATATAGTGTGTAGGTGTGCCGAGTGTGTTGGGAAGACATGGGTGTTCGATTCGAGTGACTGTCGCTGCGAGGCGATGAAAGGAGGCAGAGATTTTCAATTAATTAATTCGCAGTGTAATGGAGACCAATAAGCCCATCCCATTAGTGCAGCTGGAGAATTACGTTTCAATTAAAGGCGCGAGGATTGTTTGCGAAATGAATCGCTGCTGCAGTAGCGCACGCGCGCTGAAAATTACTCTCCCAGCGCAATTATGCGTGCGTTTATACAAAATTAAATCTGCCGAGCGAATTACACCCTCATTAGAATAATTCCCCGCATTATATACAGTTTTTCATTTCAAAGACACACACTGCAAGCTACAGCGGAACAATAAAATAATAAATCACCGGAGAAATCATCCAGATTTGCATAGTTCGACGAACTAAACGAAGAAAACAACAACAGCTCTGCTGTAAAATAAACGCATCAACGAAGCAGCAATTCCGTCTCGCGCGCCTAAGCGAGAGAGAATAGAATCCTTAACGGAGCGCGAGCGAGCGAAAGCCATTTAAAGACTAAAAACTCACACTATACGTCCCCGTGGCGTGTATACATAAGCGGAGCCTCGCAGCTCTTCTCTGCAAGATAAATTATACATTTTCCAGCCAGCAGCTCGCGGGTCATTGAAAAAAGCTGCATAAGACCTCGACGACGACGACGTCTCGCTTCGCGTGCTTCTCACGACTCGTCGGAGCCTCACTGTGTGTGGGTGTGTGTGTGTAATGTACGAAGATAGCGCTCACGTTTCTTCGTGCGCCGCTCGCGGTAGCTTCCTTCTGGGCATTTTTAAGATACGTGCGCCGCCGCGCAGAGAGAGAGAGAGAGAGAGAGGGACGACTCACGGCGGAGGATGAATGTAGTCGCGGGAAAAATGCCCTATTGAGGCGACCGCGCGCGGCATTAGTCTTTCGAGCGACAAACCGAGAGACCCGCGCGTTTGGCTCTATTCATATTTCAAATGCGCTACGCTCTCGCGTCTGTGTACCTGTGATGGGAGTGTATGGGTGTACGAGGTGGGAATGACAATGGGCGAGGCGAGCATGATTTTTGCGAATACCGTTAAGTGCATCGCCTGCAGGATATATAAAACTTCGCAGACAATGCAGGGGGTGGTCCCGGAATGCGCGCGTGATTTGCGACACATATCGGCTCTTTATCAGAAGTCGCGCGCGTAACGAGATCTAACGGCGCGATTTACGTAAAAGGACTTTCCCCCAAAAAGTGCACTTTACGCGCATTGCGCTGTGAAAAAAATTCCAAGTTCAACGCACTCGAGTGCACATGATCGTTTTGTAATCCAAGCGCTTGAAAGCTGCGCTTGTAACGCCGTCGATTTGTGCGGAGCCAGGAAAATTTGATGTAGTGTGTGTGTGTGTGTGTGTGTGTAACTCGGATGATAATCCGCGCGCGAAAAAATTGATCAGGCTTGCGATTATTCATGCATACATACGTACACTTGACTTTCTACGGGAAGTTGCGCGCGTCGATTTGAATACGAGTTAAGATTTGGGATCTGATTCCCATTGTGCAATAACGCGACTGTGTATAAAATACAATTTCGATTATTGTAACCGCGCTACTTTACACTCGCGTGTATATTATGGACTCCCTCGTGAGGTAACATAATTATTCAATATAAACTGGGTTAACTATTTCATAAGTATTTCGCAAGCGTTAACTGCACCGCGAGCCGGCGCATTTGATTATGTTAATTGCCATTACCATAATTAAAAAGCTCGACGCGTACTCATCGTTATTCATGTACAGTAACTCATCGACAGTAGCACAAGAGATGAACTTATCTCCCATGGCCGATCCCTGCGTGGAATTTGCATTAATGAAGGAAAGAAACGTATAATCACTCCGGCTCACTTAACGACCCTTCGCAGATGATAAACGAGTATGACCCGAAAATCCAAATAATAGCCATCAACTATTTCAGCGCTCGGAAAGCGATAAATTACGCTGACTGCCATACACTGTCGTCACATGCGGGCATGTATAAATGGCACACACAGAGAGACGGCCGTTGCGAAATCTAACCGAAGCGTTATCTGAATTTTCGTAAACAGCATAAGTAAATTTGAAAGAAGCGGGCCCACAATACCTTCTAATCTCTCCGGTGCACAGCTCTCCGGTAATCTCCCATAGGACGAATCCTTAATAGTCTATCCTCAAATGCGACTGAATCACTCGCGATCAAAGAGAAGGAAAATCGAACGCCGGCGACCACATCCATACAGATATATGTATACACAGCTCGCGAACTTTCACGCGGTCGCGTATAATGCACACAGCGCACGGCGGCGGCGGCGGCAGCGAGTCGTTGGTCTCGCGCTCGGGACGGCCCAAAAGAAACTGAAAGTGCCGCTCTTCCTCGGGACCGCGCCAGCCAGCCAGCCAGCCAGCCAGCAGCGCCGCGCGCCGCGAGTCTCTCTCCCTCTCGCGTAATTAACGGGATACACATGCGGCGAATTCTCCTCTGCACAGCCGCCCCCTTTTACTCTCGCTGGATTTTTTTCTCCGGAGGAGTTTGCTTTATGGTAATGGAGTAGGCACAAAGTGCTTTCCTTTTATTATTACGCAAGACCTGCTGAGGCTATGTATATAATTAAAAGGCCGAGCTTTTTCGGCTTATCCGCGGGAGCTATATATAGGCTCGAGTGAAGCCAATTATTTTTACGGAGGTCTATATGACAATAAAAGCTTTATACACTCGCTCGTTGTATTGCAGTCAAAGGGTTCGTTGCGTGAGTGTCTTTCTATTCGTCCTGTTGCCTTTTACGGCCTGCCCGCGGAACCTTGCGGATAATGATTTGCATTCGAAATGCTTGGACCTAATTGAAATCGTTCGCTTGTATAATGGGGTTCGTTTCCTTGAGGGTTATTTTTAAGTTAGTTTAGTCTAATTATGCCACGATATCTCGTTGAATGAAACAAGATTAACGCGCCGCTATTATTAGAATTTTCCAAAATCGATTTTGCGGAAGTGATATCGCGCGTCGTGTGTTTTGAAAGATAGAAATTATGCCGGGCGAGGTATCGGATATTTCCGATAGTCATTCTCGTGTACGCATGGTGTCGAAATAATTGGCCCTAAAAGTTTTCCGTGCGGCCTCTGCATCGCGACGAAGGTCGCTCTCTGCTGTGTGTTATACACGAAGTGAGCCAGAAAAATTCCTCCTTGGCATTGGGTGGCGCCTTATTAAAATTTTAAATATACAAGCGATAGAGAGCTTGGAATTTTTATTATCGGCGATAATTCGACAAGTGCGCTCGCGTTGACTTTTTTCGGCGGCTCATTCGCGTATACAATTTTGTAGTTCTTATCCGATTTATTGCAATGAAATGTATTTTTCGGCTCTTCGTTTCGCAACGGAATTCCTGAAATAATTTAAGAGCCACTGTATGCGGGTACTCCTTCGGAAGGAATTTTATGCGTACCGTACACACGAAACGATCTTGTATGCGTACGATTTTTCTCTCGAAAATCCGTATAATACGATCGTGTTTACGATATCCCGAGAAGAATATGAGTTAATTACGACGCATAAACTAGCGTATCGGCTGATAAAAAAATCGTAAAGTGCTCGGGTTAATCGGCACTTTCTGTCAGAAATAATTACGCCGCAGTGCCCTCCTTGCATATTATAAAAACGTTCGAGAAAAATTGCACAATCCTATATAACCGCACAATAAGCACGAGTGTATTCCACCGAAAAATTCCACATCATCCATCAAAGTAAAGCCTAAATCAGCCTGAAACTTCCTCGGATGACGCGTCGACAATATGCGACGCCCGATTGCAGCTGATGCAAGCAGCATATCAGCCCGCGCGAAATTACGTCAAAGAGATTCCTTACTCACTGTTTCGGGTGCCAGGTTCATCGCTGGACGATAAACGCGAATAATTCGCGCGTGGTTTCACGCTTTTTCAGAGAACACCGATCGAGGTCGCGCGCGCACACTCTCGCCCTCAAAGCGGGTTTCGTCATTTTTAATTTACAATATGGGACATTCCGTATCTACAGATGTAAAATACCAGCGAGCATCGCCTCCTCTCTCGATTCTCAAGGCGATTTCTCTATAGAAGAGCTGCCGATTTTTTCGCTTATCGTTATACCGTCGCGCGTCACTGCACTGCTGTGTTTATCATTGTTTACGAAGAGTGTATACGCGTGTATAAGGATGACGTTTATTGGGCACAGCCGCGAGAGAGCAGGTCCGAGAGTGTAACGAAAGTGAAATTACGATTCACGGGCGCGTTATGTAATTGCGCTGAGGCGAGAGTATAGAGTGGGAAAATATGTGCCGCCGAGAGCCTGATTTATGTGGACCATCGTGATTTATCGGCACACATGTCTCAGCGCTTTGCACAATATTGTCGCGTGAAAAAAAAAATTTGAGCGACGAAGCTTATCGCCGCACGGATAATCCTTTCGCCTCTTTTCCAGCTAATTAAACGATAAACCAGCTCACTCGCTCCTTTCGTTCGAGAAAAACGGAGGAACAATTAAGACACTCGTCGTCGGCGCGGCAATTCAGTGCCATCCAGCGCAGAAAGAAGAAACCAGTTTTTCCCGGCATATCTCACTCTCCTCCTCCTACTCCCCCGGCGCCCATAATTAATTACAAAATTACAATAAAATGAAGCAAAAATAATAATGAATTTTCAGGGCGAATATGCACCGGTTGAAAAGAAATAAAAATGCTGGCGCACCTTGCTCAACTCGAGCTGAGGAATATTCCGAATTCTAAGGATTTCGCTTACGACACAAAGGAATATGCGCGTGGCGTGTCATATAGCCGATCGTTAGATGAGAGAAATCGTGCAATAATTCACGCGCCCGGCGCTGCTGATGCAAACGCGCGGATCGTAAAGCGATGCCCCGCGCTGTAGTGCGCAAGGCTTTTCGATTGTTAATCGTATGCCTACGAATTCAATGGTTTTACGAGCGCGGATGTGGTCCCGTTTTGGCAGCTGGGCGTGCGTTTTCCCAGAAGAGAGAAAGAATAAGCGTTTTAGCTATAGACAGCTCTCTGGTATGTGCGTTAATTGTCGTTCTTAAAGGCAACGATCAGCGTAACCGAATTTACCTCGCACGGAGACTCGGTTCGCGCGCGATCTTGACCTCCCAACCCTTTTACCCGCAGCAACACGTCGAGTTATTACGCTAAAGAGACGTCAATAAGATAATCAATTTAAAGGGTCCACACGATATGTGTATATAATTAACGACCTAATCTGCGTCTCTCTCTCTCTCTCTCTCTCTCTCTCCCTCTTATAATAATAACAATAAAAACGGCTCGTGTAAAGCCGATAAAAACATTAAAAGCCAATAATTCTCGAACGTTTCAATCGAGGCTTCGTATTAAATCTCATTATTGTGGCTACAGAAGAAACAAGCGCATAATTTCTGTAAAGACAATTGCAACAAAGCATTGACTAATGCCAGTAACAACAGTAGAGCCGCGTGCGCATTGTATGCATTCGAGCTTCCGGGTATTGTAACTCTCCTATTAACTCTCGATGACTAAACTTTGGATGTTCCTATTCTAATACATCCTTGTTAGCGTCTCTCTCTCTCTCTCTCTCCGATCACGACTACGTGTACGCGACGCGCTTTTAATTATCCGCACACAGGATATTGCACGCACAGATACCGGTTAATATTTTCCATTACACAGAACGCAACCAACAACTCTGTAGAAGCTCTTATCGTTCCGCGAAATCCAAAGAAATTTCTCAACGACATTTTCGCCTGTACGCGTATAATACAATATTCCGCAAGAATAGCTCCACAGCGGTACGTCGGTGGCGGCAGCGCATCGGGAGAACCAGTTTCCAGAAATCTCAAATCTCCGCCGAAAACCCGTCCCCTCATAAGTATAGAGATCGAGCGCAACAAAAGCCTCGAGCGCTCGCGCGTCTATCCGCAGCTTCGAGCAAATTCCCTTACGCAATGCGGAAACGCGCGGCCCGTAACTTCCTGCTGCTATTACACAGACGGACACATGCGCGAGAGAGCTGCGTGCCTACATTAGAGCTCTGTGTGTATACTGTGTATATGCGCGTGGGTAACGAGGGGAGAAAATATCTGCGCTGCATCGTTCGCCGAAAGCTGGCTGCCTTCTCGAAATAATGTCTTCCAATGCGCCCATACACCGCACTTATTACGTAAACGAGAGCGTATTATATATATGTATATATATATATATAGGAACCGCGGGAGACGTAACCGCGATTTTCGCAACTGCCCTACGGTGCAAAGTTTACACTATGGGCGTATGCTCCTCTCTCATAATACCACCGCGCATGATGTATATAGAAGCTGTACCTTCTTTAAGCCTCTCTGGCGCCGCCGTACATGGGCATATTATACCTATATACACTTTTATGTACGCCCGCGAGAGAGCGCGCTCCGGTGCATTTTAAAATGCAAAGTACAAAAAGCTCCGCGCGGCGCGAATGACATATTATAGGTGTGCGCTCTCTCGCGGTTTTTTTTTACAGATTGCGAGAGAGTCGAGCTGCGACTTGCGCAATTCGGAGGCTCGAAAACAAGCCGTAAAATTGCTATTGAACGCTTCTCTCGCCCGAGAGCTGGACTGTCAGCTTGTCGATTATGTACATAGGAATCGTGACCGTTATCGCGGCCGAGCTCGCTTTTGTTGCTCCGACATGCGCGAATCGTTACGAGGTGCTTATTGCGAAATTTCAGAGGCTCCGAGACGAGAGTATGTGCTGTAATGATAATTAGATCGTGGTGTAATCGTCGGTGATAAGGCGCGCGACTAACGGATTTGATTCGAGAAAGAGCGAAAACAAGTGCTGCATAATGCTCGGTATAAGTGGAGCAGAGTGTACATAGTGATCGGAATCATTTCAATAGGTGGACATTTTTGCGGCGGAAAAGATCGGATCGATTTCACGCTCGACCACTGAACAACCTCGTTTCTTCATTGTGCACAAGTCAAGGTTCGATTCTAACAATGCGTACGTCGTGTATAGAAAAACGAGCCATCTTATACGACCATCACTCATTCGATAATCGGTGACCGATGAATCACCTGCGTCAATAAAAGAGATGGCTCGAAATTTCGCCTGTTATTACTTTCACTGTTCGAGCGAGAACGGAGGGTCATTTATTCTTAAATTTAAAAGTTCCAGCGCCGCGAACTGCGAACACCGTGCGTCAGCCCTCTATGGGACGCCGACACAACTATAGTTTATTTACCACGCGTATCTCGCGAAACAACGCAGATACCTGTCCTATCAACCTCGGGTCAGTGCGCGAGTGTATATCGATATCTCGCGATTTTTCACCGACGAAAAATAGCTTTTTAAATAGTCTCAGAGAATAGCGTTACAGCCTTTCAAACCAATATCGGGTTGAATAAACTTTTATCGAATTAATTAACCAAATTACTCGCGAGCCATTATCTAAACGATGATTAGAAAAACATCGAGCCAAGTATACATGTGCTCGTTATTGGAAACGCTTCGCTAATGTACACACATCGGACACGGCTATTACTATTATATCGCACTCCGAAACTATATCTATACCCCGCGCGCACCTACGTCACCATTCATCACCTGACTCACTATAATAAACTGCCTGGATTACAATTCCAGCGCAAAATTAAAGTGGCTCTTGTTAATAAAGTTGCGCAAGTCGTCTCTCTCTCTCCCTCCCCGTCACTGTCACTCGGGAAAATTGAATGAACGACGATTCGATAACGTTATTCGCTCGGAATCATCAGCATCAGGGGCGGGAAAAAATCAAAGCTCTTTTTTTCTATGTATTTATAGTTTAAGTATCTCGAAATCCCTCCACGCCACTTATAAATCAAAACAAACTTCGCCCCGTTCACTCGTCGGCTAATTCGTTATTCTATTTCTGCGTTTGTTTTCCCAGCGAGTTATTTACGTTCTTTTCGCGCGAAAATAACCACACACGCGAGCTCACTTGCGCCTCTTGACCCGATAGCCCCGGCGATCGCTTCCGGGCGGCTGAGTAACGCTCTATAGAATGCATTGTGTAAAATAAATGAAAAGACGAGAGACAAAGAAAGTCGCGCAGACCAACCCGTCTGTGTGCGTCGAAATAATTGAAAAATCCCGCCGGCAGCTTCCTCCGCCGCGGCGAACATGGCCGCTCGCCGCGCTGCAGAGATCCGGCAACGTCCGCCAAGACACACCTAACCTCCTCTCGTCCTGACAGCCGACATCGGCCGATTTTCTCTCGGCGATATCCTCTTGAAACTCGCCGAATCCTCGGGAAATTCATCCTCCTTCCTGATTTGCACGGCTCGATCGGCGACCCCGCGAACCTGCAAGAAAAAATCACCCAACGTAGCCGGCATTCCATCCTCGCTCTTTCGAAATCAGGCACACCGTCGTACGGTCGAGGAAAAGAGCGAGACAAAGCGCTCGTCGGCGGCGGCTCGATCAGCTTACACGTCATCATCGGCGGCGTCGCGGGCCGGCGACGAATCATCGACGCGCGCTCCCGACAAGGACGGATTGCGTGCGCTCCGCGGCAGAAACTGTAGCGCGAGAGAGACGAGGAGAGAAGAGGCAGCAGCGCCGCCCTCGCGACCGCGGCTTTCGATTGTTGGCGGGCGCCGCCATTTTGCGCTCTCCCGAGAGAGAGAGCGCGCGCTATACCATAGTCGAGCCGAGAAAGAGCGAGAGAGAAGCTACAACGTCGCGCCGCCGCAGAGAGAGAGAGAGTGAGAGAGAGAGATAGAGCCCGAGTCCAGAGAGAGTAGAGAGAGAACCGAGCCGCCGCCGTCCATATAGATCGTCGCAGTATCAGAGCCTGAGCTCCCGAGTGCGCGTTCGCAGTCCGTGTAGAAAGGTTGCTGGCCTCCCCGAGGAAGACAGGATCGTCGCCGCTGCCTCTCCTCGTGCGTGCGTGAGAATAGCTACAGCAGCGACGCGCCCGAGAGAAAGAGCGAGAGACAGAGACAGCGCTAGCGGAGAGTGTATGGGCAGAGACACCTCTCTCTGAGAAGCAGCAGCAGCAGCAGCAGCAGCAGCAGCGGCAGCAGTAGCAGCAGCAGCAGTAGTAGCACGACGGTTCCCCCTAGCCGGAGTCTGTAAAGTGTGCGTGCCAGTGCCCCGAGAGCCGCAGCCACAGGAGCCAGTCCCGCGCTCGTCCTTGTGTGTGATCAAGAAAGAAGCCGACTACAAGCGTCGCCAGGATGACCGAGAGGGAGGACAACGTTTACAAGGCCAAGCTCGCCGAGCAGGCCGAACGCTACGACGGTGAGTTATCGCTGTGCGAGTGAGCGAGAGAGCGAGAGAGCGTGAGAGCGCGCGCCCAACCTACGTGTGCACGCAACCTCGCCTCTTCCTCTATCCTGCCCGATGCGTAGTACGCGGCGAGTGCCGCACTACGTGCGCCAGGTACACGAGTGCGGCATCCCTTTTCTCCTTTTTCCCCGAGCATTCGACTGCCAGACCTAGTCCAGCTTCTTCGCAGCGGAGCACGACGAGAGCGAGATGGAGAGCGAACGCGAGGAGGGGAGGGCTCGATCGATCCGCGCGCGCGGACCCTCGCCACGGCTCGCCGATCTCCAATGCTCCTGCCGCGCATATCTGTCAAAAAGAAGGGCCGGCCCTCGGGATGACGATCGCCGCGTTGCATGTGCTCCAGGTGATGTGCGCCTGCATGGCGGCGTGCACTCGTACGATTCTCTCTGGAACAATCCTCGCTCTCTCTCTCTCTCTCTCTCTCGCTCGCTTGCTCGCTTGCTCGCTCCTGTGTGTGCGCGCGCTAGGAGAGCGAGAGCTCGATCGATTGCTGCCTGCGCCGCTGTGGCACGCTTTTCATTTTTCCGCGACGGGCTTCCGGGACGACGTCGTCCTTCCGGCCGGCGGCAGCGCAGTCTCTCTTTCTCCTGGACAGCAGCCATTCACGGGGAAGAGAGCGAGAGAGATGGATATGTACAGTTTCATGAGCATGTGTGTGTGTGTGTGTGTATGCGTGAGAGGAAGTACAGAGTCGTCGCGCTGTATGTGCCGCTGCCGAGGATGGGAAGAAGCGGGAGAGTGAGAGAGATAGCGGTGGGGAAGTAGGAGAGAGAGAGAGACGAAGGAGGTGGTGGAAAGGTGACGCACACGCGAGGGGCCCCGTGTATTATACCTCTCTGGGCGGCTTTTGCGCGGCAGCACCTCTCTGCGTCGTAGACGCCGGCGGCACGCGCTCTATCTCTCTCCTCCCCTTTCGCGAACCAACCTGGCCTTGATGCCTGCCTGCCTGCGCGCGCCGCCTGCGTGCGTATGTAGGACTACTACACACGTCGCTCTCTTTCTCTCTATCGCTCGCAGGCACGCCGAAATCTTTTTTTCGACTCTTTTCTGCTTATAGAGGGGTGTACTACCTGCCGCGTGCGCGAGGTTCTTCGCCCGGGACGAGTCGAAAATTCAATGACCACTCGGCTCAAGCGAACGATTCCGTAACCACCGCGCGGACGACGAAATCGCGGAAGAGCTCGGCCCCTCTCTTTCGCCTCTGCGGACGTTGTACTTGCACCTTATCTTTCGAACCGACCATTTATCGCACGACGACGACGACAAGTTCAAGCGCGAGCTAATAATATATAAGTACGAAAAAGGCAACCGCGCAGTTTTGTATTTCGGAGAGTAGGAGGAAGCATGACGTCATCCCTCCGAGCCGAGCGCACATGTGCCCGTGTATAAATGTACGTTTCCGAATTCCGGAACTGCTGACTCTCTCTACGTCGCTCTCTGTACACATCATCGCGGCTTACATAAAGAGGAAAGAAAAGAGAAAATCGTACCCGCTTTCAATTTCCCGCGATCGATCCGCGAATAATGAGCGGGGGCGCGCGCGCGCAACAGCCGGCCTCCCTCGATTATTCTCTCGTTGCCGGCGCGTGTTTCCCTGCGTTTTCCGGATCAAAGCCACCGCGCTTTAATCAAGTCCCCCTTCCTCCTTCGCCTCCTTTTTTCTCGCTCTGCCCTTGCCCTTTCGCTGTTCACGTATACGCGCTATGTAGGCTCCTCGTGTGAATGGACGCGACGAAGCCGCGCCGCCATAGAGGACGTCTTTCTGCTCCTACAGACACACATATCGGAAGGGGCTCTACAACCCCCTCGCACGCGACGACTATCGATGTATCAGCCGTCCCGGAGAATAAGGTGACGAGAGTAAGCGAGAGAGAGAGAGAGAAATGTAAATGGAAAAAAGCAGCGGAGAAAAGGGGTGTAGACGGGGGAGAGAAAGAGAGAATTCGAGGGCCGCACGCGCCAGCCGAGGGTGGCGCGCTCGGCGGGAGGGAGATAGAAAAGGAAGGGAGGTCATAGCTGAAGGAAAGTATTGATCTGCGCTCGCCGTCCTCTCTCTCTCTCCGTCTCTCTTCCGTCGCCGCTCGCCTATATATATATATATATATATATATATATATATATATATATATATACATATACGCATGTGCGAACGTATGTGTGTACGAGCGAGAGGGTTGTTAGCGGTGCTCGCGCGTCAACTAATTTTCCTGCCAAATCTCCGGGCAGCTTTGCTTTGCCTGCCAACTCTGCTGATGGCTTTGTGAGAGAGCGGCGCGGGGGAGGTCTCGGAGAAAATTGTAAACTCGCTTTCCCCGCTAGCTGGATTAGCTTTTTATTCTGCTTTATGGGATGTAATACTTTCGAAATAGCCCCTGTGACATCTTCTCGGAGGCACAGCGCTGTTTCGTGGGAGTTACAGCTCTGTGAAGGTGAGGCCCTTGACGTCTAGAGACAAGTTTTTTTTCTCTCTCACTTCTGGCCGGGTTCAATACTTAAAAAGCGCGCGCGCTCCCTTTTCGTAACTCTCCCCGTGAAACAGGTGTGCATAATGAGTCCGTTATAGGTGAATGATAATGCGGGATTATTTTTAGGTCGGTATAAAATTATGCCGCGCGGAGTGAGCGAGGGGGTAATTAAGCGAGCGCTGGCAGCCGGCTTTTTTGCGGCGATAAAAATACCTGCGAAAATCTTACGCGCGCGCGGGATTTTAATTGTCGCGCGAGCGTGAACAAAAAAAACTAAATAAATATACAAGTAAATAGGGCGAAAACTGATTTTCTCCGTTTGCTCGAATTGCAGAGATGGTCGAGGCCATGAAGAAGGTCGCCTCGCTGGACATCGAGCTCACAGTGGAGGAGAGGAACCTTCTGTCGGTGGCGTACAAAAACGTGATCGGCGCCAGGAGAGCCTCCTGGAGAATCATCAGCAGCATCGAGCAGAAGGAGGAGACCAAGGGAGCCGAGGAGAAGCTCGAGATGATCCGCCAGTACCGGTCCCAGGTTGAGAAGGAACTCAAGGACATCTGCGCGGACATCCTCGGCGTTCTCGAGAAGCATCTCATCCCCTGCGCGTCCACCGGAGAGTCTAAAGTTTTTTACTACAAAATGTGAGTAACCACGAATTATCGCATGCCTGTAATAATCACACTGCAAAGCGCACGTGCTGACTTTCTCTTCTTAATCGAAAATTCGCAGGAAGGGAGACTACCATCGCTACTTGGCCGAGTTCGCGATCGGCAACGACAGAAAGGAGGCGGCGGAGAACTCGCTCGTGGCGTACAAAGCGGCAAGCGACATTGCCATGACAGACTTGCCCCCGACCCACCCGATTCGTCTAGGATTAGCGCTCAATTTCTCGGTGTTCTACTATGAAATCCTCAACAGTCCCGACAGGGCGTGCCGCCTTGCAAAGGCTGCCTTCGACGATGCCATCGCGGAACTGGACACCCTGTCCGAGGAGAGTTACAAAGATTCCACCCTCATCATGCAGCTGCTCAGGGACAATCTCACCTTATGGACTTCGGACATGCAGGGCGACGGTTAGTATTGAATCCCCACCACTATGCTGTGTCTTTTCTGTATATACTCCCTCTTCTACTTATTCTTCTTCTTCTACTTCATCTTCTTCTTTTTAATTGTCCTCTGACACGTGTGAATGACAATGCCAATTTTCGTTGTTCAGAAAACGAAACCGAGCCACCCAACGACCAAGGAAACGCATCCACAGACATTGCCGACAATGTCAATCCTTAAGCCCCATCCCTAACTCCTACTGCCAATGAAAACGCGAAAAAATCCTCAGGTTAGGACCTTTTTTCATCGACTTAGCTATATACTGCTTACACCGGACACCAATTTCACCTCTCATCGTGTATCTCTGCTTTTTCTGTGCACAGGTGAAGGCGAGCAAAAAGAACAGCTGCAGGATGTGGAAGATCAGGATGTATCGTAACTCTAGTTGCAGTGAGTGTTAAATGCGCATACAAATGAGACAAGAAAAAAAAAACTCTTAATAATTATTAAGCAAAAGAAAAATCAGTTCAGCAGAAAGGAGGTTGGGGTGGGAGGGGAAGGTCTTTAGCAATTTGCGTGACCCTATGTACGCACGTACGGTTACTCCAAAATCATCCAATCACACATGTTGAGTTACGGAGCACGCAGAAATGAAACAAAAAAAAACGAAACTAATGTAAATGACACGCACCCTGCGATATAGTGAGATTGCAAGCATTTATAAGCGCGGCAATTTTTTCGTATTGCCGAATCGCGCAGTGAAAAACAAAAAATACCAACATTCGAGCTCTCAAGTGTTGTCCTTGCATAGTGTATGCCTGGATTCAAATTCCGTAGTAGCTGCATCTTTTCTTTATGAGGCGTGGACTCTGCACACAAACAATTCCTACTCTTCCGGCCGGATTGCGAAAAAGTGGAGGAGACACCCTGTCAGGTGCACTGCACGAAATTTCAATGGCATATGTTCATAGGTACCGATGTCGTCTCACTTTTTTTCTCCCTAGGACTTACTCAACGATATGCATTGTAACAAGTGACTCGTTTATATAAACCAATCAAAATTTTGATTTGAAGTATATTGCAACACCGTAAGAGTTGACCACAGACTCTGCGCTTGGTTTACTCTTACTGTAAAAACTTTGTCCTTGCCCATTTTTGTTTTTTTTTTTTATTATTATGCGCGTACAAGCTTATCTTATATATTTCAGCAATGATATTTACCGATATTTACCAATTATACGGATAAATGTTTGATCTAAATACATTTAATTTTGTAATTACGCGTCATTTTATTTCATAACCGCTACATCCCACGCCAAAAAGCTTCTAGAAAGATGGATGAATTTGCAATGTTTTATGAATAATAAAGTCTTGAAACTCGTAACGATTTTAACATACTATCTTTCAATTTTTTTTTTGTCATTTAAACGATTGTTCAGGTGACCGTACCAATTGAACAATTATCGCACGTATGCATGCATTCAGGATGAGAATATTGGAATGTAGCTGAAACTTTGCGACAAAAGACTTTCCTAGGAATTCTCGCGGAAGCGTATTAATTCAAGAATCATAGTAGACTGAAGAATTTGAGCTGCGAAATCAGCTTAGCGAATCGTTTTACTGTTCTTTCACTGCTTTCAGAAAGCCTGAAAAAATTGTGCTGGTTGTTTCGAACGCCAAGAAATTATAACAAGAAAAAAGCAACAAAAAAATATAATATGAAAGATGAATAAATTTCCGTATAGCGTTGATATTCGTATTAAACGTCTAGCTAAGTAGCTGATCTCTTCCGCGAATGTACGTTTGCATACGTCCCTTATTTCAACTGTATGGATATAGTTATGATATGAGAAATGACAGAATAAATGGTTCTCTGTACTCTGATTTGTCAATGTTTTTAATCTGCATTTATTTTATTTTTCTATCATTAGTGAAGTTTCATGCGTAGTCTTTATTCACTATAATCTAAAGAAAGCTAATAATCAGACAATGAGTTTATCGATGGCAATACTGTAGATCAATCTAAAAAGCTCGAAACGGATGTCAATCTTTTCATCGACAAGTCTTGTACCTTTCGCACGATGAAAGAAAATAAAAACTATAAATTCAACAAAACCTTTGTTTAATATATAAAGCAAAAAAGGATATGGGGGTTCACTACAAAAATAAAAATTAAAAAACAAGTAAAGGAATTTTGAACTTGGCGTAGGCGTGCAAGGCGAAGCATAAAAAAGTTTTTGGTAATAATCGAGATGCGGAGGGGCAGTAATGATGAAAACCGATGTATTGCGTGACCCCGCAAGTATTATATCAGTAATATTGCGTAAAAACTATATAAAAAAAAGAATAACATTAAAGTAATTATTGATAATGCTAAGTAAGATTATTGATATTTTTAATTGTGTAAGGAGTCAAGCAAAATAATTAAGGTAAACTTTTGCAATAGAAAAAAAAAAGAAGTAAGGAAGAACAAGAGAAGAAACAGCAGTTACTGTAAAATTACACGTGAGAAGCGCATGTCATGCGTGTGATCAAAGCGAATAATAAAAGAAAACTTGATGCTAAAGTGAAATAAAAAAATCTTCAAAAGCAAATAAAAATGAGAGAGTGTGTTCGCGACCATAAATGTAGATAACGTCAACGCGCTTCGCGAAAATCGTTCGATCGACGAAAAATTAGAAGAAAATCGAAACAGTGATCTTTCATATTTTGGATCCGCATGCATATGCTCTGTATTAGAGTTAATACAATACACCGAATATAACTTTTACTGTAAAGCCACACGTGGAAGCTGAAAATAAAGTGATTACAACTGTCTATAATTTCAATTTGCTTTCAATACATTAGATTAATTGTCATCGATAAATTGATCCACGTTCTATCGCGACTACTACTTCCATTGATCATACGATTATTCACGCGCACATTATGTTTATCACAAACGACGCAGGGTATGAATCATCACATTATACATTATTATATCTCTGACATGAAAAAGCAACTTTATTTTGCAAAACTAACACTCGATAAATTTGCTCAGAGCAAGTATAATTATTATTATATATTTACAAAAAATGAACATCTTTTCATACTTTATGCATGGTCATTTGTTTAAGGATAAAATACTGATTGTTATCTATTGTACTTAGATTAAAAAGAGAGTTCACGTTATAGCAATTTAAAAGCTAACGATTTATGTACAAGTTGTGTCATCAAATATAACGTATATTCACAAAAACAATTCTTTAAAAAGAAAAGATATCATTCATATCAAAACGGATTCCGATCTGCGATAGGCGAAGCTCTTTGGTGGCGTGTCCTTAGACAGGTCGGTCTCGCTGTTGCTCACTGCGACGAACTGAGATCTTTTCAAGACCCTACGATTCATGTCACTAGGCTTGAGCAAGTTTCTTAAAGATCCCTCGGCGCCGAGCATGATAGGCGACAGGCTGACGTTCGACTGGGACCTATTCCTGATGATCCTGGAGGCGCTTCTCGGTGATTTGTGCTGGTCTAAGGATCTGCGCCTGGCAGACTTTAACTTAACGTTGCGCAACATGTCCAAGGATATCACGGGGCCTCGCGGTCCAGGTACAGTATTTCTCCTGTTGTTGTCCTGTTAACAATTACCATTGTTATTCTGTGTATCATTCACGTATTTGAGCGAATTGAAGTGTTCCGTATACCTTTGAGTTCGTGGGAGCCTTTTTCAACGTGACTTTTAAAAGGTCCTCCACGGTGATGGAAGGTCTGCTTTCCAGTGGAGTGGAGCACTTTCTCGTTGGTGTCTTGCTAGTCGTCCTGAGGCCTTTTTTACTATTGGGTGTTGTCGTGATACTGGATTTCGCTACAGGGAACATCGGAGGTGGTGGAGGAGGAGGAGGTGGCGGAGGTGGTGGTCCACCAGCTGCAGATAAAGATAAGAGTGGCAATGGTGGAGGAGGAGGAGGAGGAGGTGGTGGCGGTGGCGGAGGTAGTGCTGGAGCACATATTGTTGCTGGTGTTGCAGTAGGTGGCAAGGATGGCGGCATTAACTTAATTTCGCTAACTTTCTCTTGTAGAGTTTTCAGCTCCTTTACCAGGGTGTTATTGGTCTCAGCAAGCTGGGTATTCGCCGATTGCATTCCTTCCACTTGTTTTGTCAGAGCTGTTAAAGTTGCTTCACTGGTAGTTCGAACCTTTAGGATAAAGATTTGTTCAAAGAGTTGCTTACTATTAGTTGATATATTTGTGATTTACCTGTATCAATTCCTGAGATAAAGTTGATACTTTCTCTGATAAAACAGTCAGTACTCGCTCATTTTCACATTTTATTACAGCTATGACTTGTGTCAATTCACTCTCAGCCAAAGGAGGTGGATAAGCTGTAGTGATTACAATCGACAATAGATTCCTAACACCTTTGTATCCCTACGAAAATCAAAGTTATTTTATTATTTTAAATGTTGAAATTGTTTCCTAAAATAAATATCCAAATCATTTTACCTTTCTGATCCAAATAATGAATTTGCCAGCAAGCCAGCTGCAAAATGTTGTTATTTTTATGAGAGAAGTTTTGAGTCTTCTATAGTAGATGGCACTCTTTTTCTCAGGAGTCAAAGGAGTTTGCACCTCAGAAACATTGTTCAGAATTGTTATTTGAGATTCCGTCTGAAATGTGTTTTTCTATCATCCAGAAGTCAAATTTTTACTAATGATTAAACTTACCGCTGTAGTTTTGCTTTCTATGTCAGAAACTGCTGGCAATTCAACAGGAGTTATGTTTTTTGGAGTGATGTCCCATTCAGTCTTTTCTTTGTCATTAGTAAAAATTCCTTTTGTGGTGTTTGAAACACCATCTATTTTTTCATCAAGCTCTATTGCAATACAACAGTTCTCTGCTTTTAATTTTTCATTTTGTTCTTCATCGGTTGTAGAATAATCACCATTTTCTCCAGAAAATAATATCTTGATATCATTACTTTTTGTTTTGTTTCCACAAGATTTTGGAGTGCTTTTTTTAACACTATCTTGTACTAAATTATTCTTTGTTGCTCCATTGATAAAAGCAAAATTCGATGACCCACTCTCCACATAAGCCTGATTAAGATTGAAAGTTGATGACGGTATTTGAAAATATCCACTTAGCGATGTCAGATCTTTTCTTGGCAAATCTACAAGTTCTGAACTAGTTTTAAAGTTCATAGAATAACTTTTTGAGAACTCGCAAGCTTTAATTGTGGACTCAGTATTTTCTTCGCAATCACTTTCCAAAAGTTTGTCAACTGATAATGTTTTATCAAAATCTTTTACAGCTTTGTGATTATCTTTTTCTATAATAGTATTGTTTTTGTTCTTCTCCACGTCTTCCGTGTCGTCATTCTCTGGTATATCAAGATTTAACTTGGGTTTAGGCAATCTGACATTAATTTTTGGACTCATGTCCTCATAATACTGAAGTTTTTGATTTTCTTCTTTCACAAATTCTGGTGTACGATCTTCAGAAACATTTATATTTCTATTTATGTCAGATGCAATGTTGCCAGAGAAATTAGGTGTTTCCATATTTGGAGATTCAGGTATTAAAGTGATTTTATCACTACTTGATGTTTCTTGAAAATTAAAATGTAAACTATACTTTTGCCTGTATCTCTTATGTATTTTACGTCTACCCATTTTTAAGCTGTAATATGAATGTTTATTTTTAAATATCAGTGTAATTAATTTAGTTGCGTGTGTGACAAAATTTATAGAATTCATTATGCTTACCCCTGGCTTTTAAATACGTTTATAGCAAATCACAAATATAAACAAAAACTGTCTTTTTTTTATGTTTAATGTATTAAAACGTTTTACGTATTAAACATTTCAATAATATCATATTATAAATAGTTTATGCCCTAAGGCATTTATTTTTCGCACTCAACTGACCAAACTGGTCAACAATTTTCACAGTAAACAGTAAACATGCTTATTAGACTAAGGTCAGTAAGGTAGACAATACCGGCATGAAATTCAAATGACACAAACTGTAAACATACTGGATTCCTTTTATTTTAAAGTGTAGTCACGAAATTCGATTGGTCTAGATAATTAAACTTGTCCAGAGTACAGAGTTTTGAAAATCGAATTTTCAAATTAAATTTTTAATGTGTAAATCGAATAAATACTGAATATGTACTTTAATTTTTCATATTGGATAAAGGATTCACAAATAAATACAGAAAATATATACACAATTTTGTCTAATGAAATTTTAATTTATAATTGTATATTACAAGATGTTACATGATTCTGATTGTACTATTGATCGTAAATGCTGCGAGTTTTCGACAATAGTCAACATTCTGCATAAAAAATCAATCTAATTGATTTTTCATTCTGTGTTGTGGTGTAATACGTTTTTCATTATATTTTTTTCGACCTAATTTACTTCTTCTTATTTACAAAGTCTTCTCCCTTTTGGATGTTCTTCTTGAGTTCTGGGATGGCTGCAGCAAGAAGTTTCGATTCGAATTCGTTGAGTTTTCCAAGACCTAGGTTCTTTTCAACTCCATTTTTCTGTGAAAATGTAAAAAACATTTTGGTGTTTATCTTTGCAAACTACATGCACAAAAATCATTTATAAAGAATTTCATTATACTTACACCCAGTAAAATAGGTGTAGAGAAGTATTTGGCTTCAGTTACATTAGACCTAACGTAAGAGCACTCAACAACGTTTGATTCGCCGTTCAATGCCCTAATCAGGGAGAAGGCAAAACGAGCTCCAGCGTATGCCATGGACAGAGTTGCAGAGCCAGTACCAGCCTTAGCCTTGACTACTTCTGTACCAGCCTCCTGGATTCTTTCAGTGAGAGCCTTCAGCTGGTCTGGAGGGAAAGCCACAGATGGTGTAGCTTGGGAGATCAAGGGAATGATGGTGATTCCACTGTGTCCTCCGATGACAGGTACATTGACCTTCTGGGGGTCCAAGCCCTAAAATCATTTTGTTGGTGTTGAATTCTTGTTGTCCAATATGAATTTTTTTCTTTTGAAAAAATAAAATTACCTTGGCTTCTCCAACAAAGGCATTAGATCTGACAATATCAAGTGTGGTAACTCCAAAAATTCTGTTAGGGTCATAAACTCCAGCCTTCTGCATGACTTCACTGGCGATTGGCACAGTGCTGTTGACGGGGTTGGAAATGATAGCGACAAAGGCCTTTGGTGCAACCTCAGCAACAGCTTGGGCAAGATCACGAACAATCGATGCGTTTGTGTTGAAAAGATCATCACGGGTCATTCCTGGTTTACGTGGTACACCAGCGGGAATGACTACAACCTGCAAATATCAACATTGAATTGATTATATAACGATCTAAAAAAATCACAAGCAGATAAGATGAGCAAGGTGAAGATTCTAATAAGTGATAGTTATAGGACTTTGTTGAAAATAGAACAGATTAAACTACACACCTGAACGCCCTTGAGGGAATCTCTCAGCTGGTCTGGTCCAGTGAATCCTTTGACTTTGGAGGCAGTGTTGATGTGGGAGAGATCGGCAGCAACTCCAGGAGTGTTCACAATATCGTAAAGGGAGAGTTCGGTGACCAGTGGGGACTCCTTGAGCAGAAGAGACAGTGGCTGGCCAATGCCACCGCTCGCACCCATAACTGCCACCTTAGCATTGTTCTGAAAATCAAAAAGTCGAACGATGTTATTAATAAATACTGCAAAATGCACAAGCAAAGCTGTGATCTAAAGAGCGCATCCGCATACACACACAACAGCGTTCGCGCGAAGGTCAAAGAGGACTACATTTAATTAGAGCACTGCAGCGTCAAGGTGTCACAGAAAAAAGAAGCAAATCATTCAAATCTTATAATTCCGCACGACTACTTAATGCCAGCTCGAATCACTTCAAGAAAATCGCGCAGTTGCATAACACGCGGAATCCGAATCTTCTCTGCACTGTTGCTTTTCTGCTTGGAGATAGAGGAAAAAATGGAGCTCAGTCGTGAAAAGCGTCGGAAAATCGGCTCGCTCCCGGCCAGCTACGGAAAATCAGTCTCGCTTATCTCTCTGGAAGATCACACGCAAGACGTTCGAGCAGGTGAGCGCATATCGCGGAAATAAGAGCAGCGATGAATTGAAGATAGGTACCCACCTGGGAGCTGGTGGAGAGCTGCTTGGCGCCGTTCTGAGCGACGGCGATGGTCGGCCTTAGAAATCTCGGCAGCATTTTTATAGTTTCGGTGGCACAACTCTTCTGTTCTCACTCACGAGCTCCTAGTGCTGCTGCTGACGACGGCTTGCAGTGATCGTCTCTCGGGGCGTAGTTGGCGCGCTGTGGACCGGACGCGAGATTCACGCACGAGGTGGAGCTATGCAGATAGAAAGAGAAGGATATATATATATATATATATATTCCGATAACCCCCCGGATCGTGACGTGACATCGTTCGCTGCGCGCATGTCCCCCCGCGACCTTGCCGCGATATTATACGTGTACTCAGACATTCGCACTTAAGCGCTATAGAGTTACGTGAACCAGTGCCGTCTGTGATGCTGGGATGAAATGTGTGGGTAGAGAGCTTTTGGTGCCGGTGGGGACGGGAACGTTTGAAGATTCACGCGCGAGCTGTTTTATCGTTGGAGTGCGGTCATAACCGACCGCTGGTGAGGTAGGGATTCGAGCTGGATTGTTGCGACGGGTATTTTCGAAAGAAGAAGGCGAAGCGTCATTTGCAATTGTTTAATCAATTTTATTTCAGCCCTACAGTTTTATGACAAGGGCGTTTAACTTCGACACAACACAATGTATGTACTTATTAATATACACGCACTGCAATAAACTGCAATCGAATCAATAATCGTGCATGTGTTCTTAGTTAGTTTTTTTTTTGTTTGTTTATCATAATATGTAGAACTACATATTCATAATCCCATTTACCAATGTGACAAAAGGCAACATTTATTTGTAGTAGGTTATTCATTCATGTTATTATCAGTAATTAATACAATAATACAAGGAACATCGGTTCGATCCTCGTATCTTTAATAAATGGACAGTACATTATCGTTTAGTAATTTTTTTTTCAGCTAATCATATGCGTTTTTGTTGTTTATCCGCTACACGTTACAACGTTGTTGGTTTCTTTTTTTTTTTTTTTTTTTTTTTTTTTGTAATTTGCATGTTTCTTTTCGTTTCCGACAAATCTACTACTTCGAGCAGCGCGAAATACCGACAAAGCAACTACTTAGTACTTTGGCTCCTAAAAATATATCATCACAATTGTATTCTTTTGATACATCTTGTTTTGCCTTCACAAATATGTTTACACAAAATTCTAGTCACGTGAACGCGTTTTTATTCTCCTTCGAAACATTTTACATAGTCAAGCAACATTTTGACTTTTTGTCACTGATATTCTTTCACAATATCGATACAATTAGTTATTGTAGAGTTAATTTGTGAATTTTTATATAAGTTAAAATTTAATTTCCTCGAATAATTTTTCGAAATCTTCACTAAATCAACTTTGTATTATACATTATAATAAACGCTACAATAAATCCTCACATAGATAACAGACGTAGATTGTTATCCGTTAAAAAAGCTTCATTTCCCTACAATGACAGTTATTTGTGACAAGCTTGCGCTCTCGACTGTTTGGAAGATTTATTGATTTTAGATCGGGTTTATATCATAGTAAACTGTAAAAAATTTCGATTACTTTTCAAATTCGCAGAACGGAGATTATTTCAATTGATTCACGTGAAATTAAAAATATTCATATTACTCGAGCGTTTGTTCCTACGCATAATCTTTCAAATCTCACCTCTCTAACGTGTATGTACTCTACGTAAGTAATCGAGTGATTAGCAAACATAATTAGAGATTTGGTCCGTTGCTTTATTATCTAAGATACAATGGACACTTAGCGTACCACGCACAAGTTTAATTAGTATCATGAGTAATAAAATACATGTAAGGCATACATTTTTAAATTAGGTCAGTTTGCGATCTGGGGTTGTCCGTAAACGCACACTTTGATTAGCTTTTTTCATCGACGACATTCGAATTCGTTTAGTTTTTCAATTTTTATCACAACTATAAATAACTAAATAACTACCCCAATATTTCGATATCATCGATAATAAACTGACTTTGTAATGCAGATTCATTTTGAACAATAATTTAATTGAAAATTTTAAAGTAAACGCAAATCTACACAGGTGTGTACGGGAATATTATGTCATTCGAATCTCGTCAAGGAAATCATTCTCATATTTCTTTGCATCACTATAATATCATCTAGGATGTACTTAGGTAATATTGTTGGTAGAAATTTGTATAGTTTATAAGTATCGTACCTGCACTGTGGTAATTAATCGTTAATAATTATATAATTATCATATTTACAAGAATGCGGCGCCGGCACGCGTTTAATACATCACATGAAGTATATATAACTACATTATAATACACAATCAGCGTAATCGCCTTATACCCTGATTCTATCAGTTTTCCCCATCTTTTTATATTCATCATATAATATATTTAAGTTTTTAATTTTGCATTATTTGACAATATTTATAATTCACGTATAAGGTAATTCACTATAATGGGTCAATTTTTCCGTTATTATACAATATTCAACTCGATCTACAAACACTACGTTTCGTTATAACTCCGACTATACATTACATAATTTAGTAGCTATATTGTGATACCATAAGAATCGCAAGTTTATTATTCAGTCGCACGTACACAACATTAATATTGTTACGTAAATTACATAATTCATTTTGACATTATTTCTTATGTTTCGACGTTTGAAGTTAAGTTAATGCCTCGTGCAATATTGTATCGCTTCATATAATAATAGTATTATTATGTTATCGTTCACTTTCTACAGAACTGCTGCATTGTTCAAAGAGACAATTATCAACGCATATTGGTCTTTTCAGTGAATTAGCTGGAACATTTATTGATAAATACTTTCTTTAGTTCATTTCGGATTTCAAATGCATCAATTATTTTCTTTTGAATATAACTACAACTTTTTTGCTACAACAATCATTATTTGTCCAGTATACTATAGAAGCAAAATCTTCTTACGTTAAATTAAAATGCTATTATCGGGTCTGAGTTCGATTCCAAAGATCTAAGTTTGAACGTCCTTGTTCAGGACAAATAATTTGAAGAACGATATTTTCTATACTATAAACGTTTGAACTTCCTGTATATTAGTTAACTTTTAACGCACTATTCTCAACTATAAGATAAAAAATGTAAATTTATCTTCTATTATATTTGTGACGTTGATATTGTATTTCTATCAATCGAACATCCGATGAAAATTTTAGACTTGTGCAACCTAGCCTTTAACACATTTATTGCAAAACTGGTTATTCATATCTTATATATATATTCAATCCTTTTTAATGCTGTACACTTACGGTAAGATGAGAGGATTCTATTATATTTTTGTTGTTTAATTTTTTCGATTCATTTCTATCAAGATATACAAGATATGTTATTGAGTATAAAAATTTCAAATGTGTTATTTATTGTAGCAGCTATATTCAATAGTATAGAGATCAGTTAATCCGTTAATTTAAAAAAAAAGACTATATATGGCTAGACGGTAAAGGATCGGTGCCTAAAGATCGTTGGTTGGTCCTTTACCTCGGATAAGTAATATTCAGCTGAAACTATTTCGACCTTTGATTTTATTTCTAATTATGATTATTTTGTGCACTTCATAATATGGTACGCACATATCTGCATTAATCTTCAATTTACGTTCTTTTTTGAACTAAGTGAAGTTTTGCGAAACCAACAATTTTTACAATACAGTATCTCTTGCGTGCAGCGATTCGATCAGTACTTCGCTACGGCAGAAATACTAAATATAAAAAATTATTTACAAAAATCTGAGTGTTTAATTTGAAAATTTGATTTTAGAAAAAGAAATTTTTTAGAGCATTATTATTTTTGCGCATTTTTTCCTTACGTATATGAACATGCGTTTGTTGCATAATGTGAATTCTACGTCAATTTATTTAATAAGTCTCTTGTTGTTTATTATTATAGAATCATATTGTAAAAACTGCATAGATAATAAGTATAAGACGTAATTTTTAGTAAACCTTGATTTCACGTATTCATATGATTATTTTCCTTCGAATTTGTTCTTTAATATAGCTGCAAAAGGGATTGTATTATTTGTTTGCTTACACGAAATGCACTTAAATGTATAGTAAATATTGTTCAATATCAACAGCTTATATTTGGCGTACATGCAATAAAATGCAATAGGGAAATATTTCAATTGTTTATATAAGCAATATATCGATGTACCAATCTTGATGTACATACTTCATTCAAAGTTTCTGATAGAATCTTCTAATTCTATACCGTACAAATTCATGATCTCTATTTGTTGTAATTAAAATTTGCGGTTACGACTTATTAATTTATGCATGTTCTTGTTAAATATAGAAGATCTTTGTAAAAGTTACATTCAGATTATTTATAAATATATTCCATATTATTACGTTTATCACGATAAGTCAATTTTTAAAAATCATTGAGTGGCTCGTGAATTGTAAGGGTGCAAAATATTAGATATGAAAGACTACAAACATTAAGTCCCGAAAATCGCTTTGAACTTGGTAAAACCTTATCTGTAGAAAGTCAATCAATATTACACTTAGTACCATACTATCATAAGCATCATATTTACATTATTATACTAGATCACATCGAAACTACAAGATCTATTTTTTTTTCTGCGAAACTCCCAAAGGAAGGTATATTTCATATTAAGTATTAATAAAACAAGTTTCTGCTCGAACTTCGAAGAGAACGCACAATACAAAAATACTCTAAATTATGCAGAAAAAGACCACGATGAATCGTGATGTTCAATTGTGTTTTTGTTATAGGAATAGCTACAAACGACCGTGGCTATAGTCGAGAGAAAAAGATACGGGATATTTTACGCAGAACAATTTTTATTCGAATCTTAGAATTGTAAAATATCTATTTACTTTTATTTCAATCGTGAATTAAGTAAACTAGAACAACTTAAGATTAATCGGGTAGATAGTTAAGGTAATTATAGTTCGTAGGAAACAGAAATAAGGATAAATTAAGTGAACTTAAAACTAAACAAAATCGGTAAAAAAATTAAAAGACTACATATTTCCATCAGTTTGAAGGTTTTAATCTTTGTTTATCAAATATTTTACAATTGTACATTTTTATTTTGCAATAAAACAAGTATACCTTGCAATTGTTACAAATGTTAGCATTTTTTACAAATATATTCTCCATGCACGAGTAAAAATTGAACGCGATTCCCTTTGATTTTACTTATTCGACCACTGCATTTACAAACTATACCCCATCACTACTGACTTTACAATTGACTTAGGTGCTATTTACAAAATAATAATCAGTTTCCTTATTGAAAGTCTAAATTGTTGTCTTTTTACAAAAATAAAAATAAAGACAATTTTGGCTTTTCTGCGGGAAATCATTTTTCATCTTTGTATTGTAACCGGTAATTTTCAGAATGCAGAACGAGCTAATCACTGCTCGACTCTGTTTTACAATAAAATCCGATACCATCGTTCTACGAACACTTCCGACAAATGTTTCAATGCAAAACGCCCATACTCGTGACATGGAAAATGTTCGGTCGTTTAGTTAAAAGAAAAACCATTTCAAGATTCGCAATATAATCTTAGGATTTTCGTAGATAACTCTACTCACAGCTTCAAGCGATTAAGCGCCCTATAAGTTTCCCTTTACAATCATTACGTTCGTTTATTTAAATTGGAGTTTGGTCAAGCTAAGCGCGTCGTTTTTTTCGAAACAATCTTCTAACTCTATAACGCGGGGTCGATGTATGTGTATGTGTGCTTGTATGTGTTTACGGTAAAGCTGAGGGAAAAGGAGCTCGTTAATCGTACTTCACTCTTGCAAGAGTAAAGTGCGACCGATGATGGCTCCTTTCTCGTGCAAAATCTGATTAACTTTTTTATTAAAACTCCCGCCTAACTCGCAAAATATCCTAGTCACATTATATTGCGTGGCTAAGATTTATACAACACGTAGACGGAACACGCACATCTATCGAAATCCAAAAATATGTCGTATATTACATCTATCCTTTTTTCTCTTTCTGTCTACAATGTATCATCTACGCTGCGGTTATACGCCTGTTTATCTCTTACAATTTGAAAACAATACGTATTAAATTAATCGGTTATGCTACAGATATACGTTTAACTCTACACGAGTAGTTTTTTTGTTTGTTTATTCAGTTCAGTTCCTTGTGTATTTTTTGTCACCCGTCGAAGGACTGAGAAAAGCGAGGAATCGCCACAAGTCTGCTGCCCAAAATCTATGGCAGTTGAAAAAAATTAAGCGATTCGTCGTCATCGTACAAACTTTCGAGTGAAACTATCATAGGTACTTGTTCCTCGGCTTATTTCAGTTCTCCGGCAAGTCTCGACGCATCGATCGACTTTCTCTCTTCGAAGCTTTGGCAACTGCAATGCACAATACGGACAAGGCAAATTGGGCATCCGAAATATCCGAGTTTGAAAAAATCGCGTTGTGAAACTGTCATCGTGCCAGGAACGCTACTCTTACATCTGTTTCGCAAAACAACTTAATACATACTCAACTTTAGTTTCGATAGCGAGAGAGGATAAGTGCTGATTTTGTTGTTCCTGTTGTTTTACTTTTTATACCATACAGAATTCGGATACGCAACCGATAAATTTAAACTTGAAACTCGGGCTTGGATTGTCACGTTTACACAATGCATCTCCTGCATTGCATTCAGTTTTTTATTCTTTCGTTTCCATACTTTTCTACATTCGCGTCAAGCGACGTATCATAACATCTTTCATGTTCTAATGTCGTTCTATTTCTTATACTTGCCGACGTGTATGCGTCAAATCACATGCTTGATTAAACTACGCAATTTTAATATAATCCCCGCGTTATCCGTTATAATGACGCTAGTTTTAAATCTTTTTGATTTTGTCATTTGTGGACTTTCTTACACTTGTTCTTTTTTTTACGAAAATTATTGTACGCAATAATTATTACGAAATTATTGTACTTATAGTTTTACCGTTGCACAAACAGCTACTTTCGGAAAAACATTAGTTTTTTTTTAATTTTGTACAAGGATGAAAGAAATACTTTTGAATAAGTCGCAATTTTACAGTTAAAATTAATAGAATACAGCGCACGAACAATATTCAAAGGAACGCATATTTAACGATTATCCGAACGACGCAAGTGTCACTTTCGTAAAGCAGGAATTAGTTTCAAAAATATATACTATATTTAACACCTAACATTATTGTTACTTTTATCGACAAAAATCCAAAGAAAATTGTAATGTAATAAAATAGAACATTGAACATTACTTTAAAACGATGAGATGAACTCGATTGAAGTTTTAGTATGCAACGCAATCAAACAATCATATGAAATTAACATTTAAAAATCCTACTTTTTAAAAATGATTTTAATAAACTTTTATCGCTTCTCTCTCTCCCTCTCTCTCTCTCTCTTTCTCTCTCTCTCTCTCTCTTTCTCTCTCTCTCTCTCTTTCTCTCTCTCTCTCTCTCTCTCTCTCTCTCTCTCTCTCTCTCTTGAAGAGTCGTTTAAGTGTTGTTATTATACGACTATAGCACGTGTTACAAACGGAAGTAGACAGATGCACAGCAATCGAATTACAAATCACGTATCAGTACGTACAGTCGATTAAATAGATAAGCAAGGCATGAATTATAAAAACAAGTCGCACGAAACCCTCAGCTCTAAATGTTAATTGTACATGCAATAATTGCAAGGGCCAATGGACGTAAAAAGAGATTCGCCCGCGCTACTCGATTAGTGATTTGAAATTATGTTACTATCCACCTAGTCCAGCTATGTATACGATACTTTTATTTTGTTTAAAACGTATATCGACTCTATAGTTATCGCCGATACCACAGTTCAGTCCCTTATACAAACATCTTCAATGACTACTCTACCGAAATTTTTAGGCACTACTCCTAGCCTAACAAGTACCACAAATTCATTAAGAAACATATATACAAATGGAAATCCTGGTTAAAAATAATGTTTTACAAGTTATTTGTTTTTTTTTTTTTTGTTGTCTTTACACATTAAATACACACGTTCAATGCGTGCGCATACTTTTAATATACTTATACATCTCTGCATGTATATTCGAAAAATCTCGTGCACTATGTTTATTAAGAATCGACAGGTGCACTGCACGTCACCCCTTTATGACGCGCTATTTAAATCGTTGGCTTATATTGTTATTTTTTAAATTAAAATATCCATAATATTGAAAAGTATTCTTTTTGCCTCAAGTTTGCATATGTTTGTACGCCAACGAAATCAACTAAATAAATTCGCAACTTTCTGACCCTTGACTTAAATTCTTGCCAATTTTTTTGCATGTACATAATAATAATAATAATAATAATAATAATAATAATAATAATATTTGCCCTTCTCCGAACAACCATCTTCTGGTTCGAATTTTCTCTCTTACATCGTCGGTTTACATCTCAAGGCTTTAATAAGATAGTTATATATATATATATATATATATATATATATATATATATATATATATATATTTCACGTGGATTTACTTTGTATTGTGTATATATTTTACTTTAGCCATTTACCAAAATTTTATAAATGTTCACCGCTTAACTATAGACGTCTTTACTTTAGTAAAATATCACAACTAGAACCAACGACATGATTACAGTATTTCATTATCCGCTCGGGACACTGTTTACCCTTGTCTTTGTTTCATTTATTACTTCTTTCTGTTTTTCGTTATCCTTGCATGGATGATTTTTATATTTACGTTTCTTTAGCCTATTTCTCGTTTATAATGTAATTGTAAATTGTTTACATATGACTGTGTGATGCTATATAATTATTAGCGGATAATCTTTATAGCAATGCAACGATCGTTCGAACAAACTCAGGATATTATTTTAAACAAGTGTTCATCAGATTATTGAAAATTACATTTTCTTTTTACAAATTTCGTATTACAAACAATATCGCTGCACTGACAAGTATTATAATAAAAATTAAATACGATACGAATGAGCGTTGCGTCGAAAGTCCATCTAATCTCAACTATACCATTCTGCCGTCTATTGCATATAGTACCAACGCAAATGACTCAGAAGTGAGCACTTAAATATGACTCCTACAATGGATAAAATATGTATATCACTTTATGTGTTCCCGAAAAACGATATATATGTTATACGCTGAATATAACGATATGACTAACAGTGTATGATACGTCGACCTTAGACTCGACGATTTGTATTATGGTTCTGTGCATACATATGCAAAAGGAAGATAATTGCGTGATTTTATATCTTTAAAAAACTGAGTTAATATTTGCATTAAAGGTGTGTATGCTTGAATTACGTTGTATTGTTGGTTAATTTTTCTTTACATGTGCGCAAACTTTTTTGTTCAGCGCGGTCACATTGATTGATTAAATGCTACGGCCAAATATGAGTTTTATGTTGATATTGATAAAACGTTTCCTTGCTCTATAATTTTAGTGTTGTTCTTTAAACTTCCGCTTTTTTTATCCGCTAAACATAAATTACGATTACTTGTTAAACAGGCACATCGACGTGATTAGATAGATTTCGTACAGAATTTATTATGCGGCTATACATATTAGACATCGGCACAAATAATTTTTTTCTGTTTTGTTGATATTGACGTAGCTTGATCTGACATAAATTATTTCGACATATTCTCACTCTTTAATCCTGACTAATGCATAAATTGTTTTAAATTTTGCCTTTAGATAAAAAATTATCGATAAGTGCAAATTTACAACTTCAATTATTCTTCGGAAATTTGAAATAAAATAAAGAAACACACTTTACGTTGTCTACGCGTACGTCAAAATCATTATTCAGCCTAATTTTTAATACCGCTAATATTGGAGGCATTATTATTAATTGCTTATCATCAAGTAAAGGATCCCTTACAACTCGCGATATTCTACATAACGTATTTCTAAAACGTTTGAATGTCTTAGAATAAACCTATACATACAATATAATTAATTATGTTCTGGACGCGTATCACTATAATCAATATATCAATCCCGTTCATTAATAACTAATTGTATTTTTAGCTCAAAAAGTGACTTTGTGTAGATGATTTTTTTCTTAATTAGTGCGTAATATACATGTACTTATATTTCTGGATTGAATCTCCGATAAATTAATCCAATATTAGAATTAAGAATTAATGCGTCAATTTGCAGTTTGTATTGAGCAAGATACAGTTGTTAGATGCGCAAATACTTTAAAAAATAAAAAATGCATATATTAATTAAAAATCTATGTACAAATTGATTTTCCTCTCTTCTATAGAAATCATATTAAATCGCATGATTAGATTCGATTTCGTGAAAAAATGAAGGGAAGAACGTGATTAAAAGATAAACTAATCTAGTTAAAAAAAAATCATGCATCGCGTTACATTACTATTATATACAAGTGTGATGACGTGATTCTATCGAACGAATGACAATGACTATTGGATAAACGAAACAATCACGCACAAATTTTTAATTTTTTACAGCGTAATTCGAAAGTTCTTTCAGATCCGGAGCTCTGTCGTCAACGCGCTTGAAAATCATTATCATTCATAGAGAAGGACATGGAACTGTTACCGCGTGCGTTTATTAGTAAAAAGCAAGCAACATCTGGGAAAAAATGACTGCTTATATGTTACGTAAAATAATCGATGAATTCATTTTTTTAATCTGCTTTATAATTTTTCTCCCCAAATATTTGGTCTCTCGGGCGGTGCTCCTCTATACACCAATACGACAAAAAACGAGCAAACAAATTTAATGCGCTGGACCGCCGGAGATGAGAAATTTGTAAAACTGTGTTTAGAGGATCTTATTTCATTTTAACCTTTTTCCGCATATTTTTATAATTTACCCACGACCTAAATAAAAATAAAATAAGCGTGCACAAATAAGTATATATTAATTAAATAAAGCTTGTTAGAAATACATCAAAAAGAAAAATAATAATGAAAGTGATGCATATTGTATATCTATAGGTACGTTATTCAGTGCGATGGTAAATTAAAATGTCCAGAGAAAAAATTCTATCGACCCACGAAAGGTATGAGCATCAAAAGAGAAGTACTTCTCCTCGCTCAGCAATATATACAAGTTCGCGAAACAACGGCACGATAACAACGAAAGTTCATTAAACAATAATAGTAATAGTAGTAATAATAATGATCATGATACAGTAATTATAAAAGAAGTCGCAAGCGTAGCGACAACCACTTCTAAACACAGTTAATACGCATAGAATGAACAGCGATTTACAATAAATAGTATAATAGGCTGTCTGGGTAAATACACAGCTTTCGCTTCGTCTCCGATGTGCGACACCCTAATTTACCAAAAAGTGCACGTGGGCGCGCGATCTAATACATCGAACTACTGTTGTCTATGTCTTACTCGTACTACCACCCAGTTCGAATGATGCGATAGTTCGCGAAAGAATGAGAAACATTAATAGCATAATTAAAATTTGCTGCGAACAAAATCAGAAGTAACCCTAACTAAATCATACAAGCTTGATTTTGAAAGTAGTTCATAACGAGTGTAAATTACAAAGAAGACGTCGTCGGTGCCTTCTACGTGTGTCTGTGTACTTTTGTGTCTTTGTGTTTGTGTATGCGTAGTCGTCGCAAAGGCAACGCGCGATGTGCCTTCCTTACTCCTCTTTCACGACGTCAAAAACCTCTATCGTTCATTAAAAAATTCCCTTTAGTGACCCAAACGAAACAAAACAAAAAAAAATATCTACCAGACGGTGCGCGCGGACGCGGCGCGTCTTTCTTTCCCATATCGAAACTAAAATCCGCATTAAAACGAAAGCGCTAAAAACGATGTCTATATGTATATATAGTTATACAAGCATGATACGCATCTAGCATACCATTAGAAATGCAAACTTATATGTCCACCGTATGGTATATAGTTTTAGTATATAGTCAACGACACTAATAGCAGTGAATTTCATAGTCGCTGAGATGCGCAGTTGTTCGATCGGTCGAGCGCTTCATTCTAACAATTTCACTCGCAGGTTCGTACGGTATATAACGCATCCAGCAGTCGCTGGAACCCTCAGTCGAGTGGCGAACTGCTAGGTTCTCATTTCGCCAAAGACTCCAGCAGCGAATCGGCTGACTCGCCAATCACTTAAGAATTATTATTTTTTCTTTCTCTCTCTATCAAACTTCGTCATCCTAAAGTCGTCCAGACTCGTTTCCGTAGGCTCCTTGCCTGCCTCTAGTGCATGTGATCGCTCGAACGAACGAAAAATAATAATATACTTTGCTCTCATATATATAAACTCCAGTCGACGCTCCTCTCGCACAGCGAGAGAGAGGAGCGCGCTTGCGGCGCGTGGAAAGAAACAACGTTTACATTATTATCCCCCGAACTCCTCTGTTTTTGTTTCATTAAACATTTATACTCTCCCCGTACACCTAACGCTTGCATTTAATTTTATATATATATATATATATATATATATATATATATATATATATATATATATATCCTAGTTACACACAGTCAGCAATCGCCCTATACAATTGATCTCGTTCTTGTGAGGAACGGCGACGCGAAGCGTATAATATTATACAATAATCCAGAACCTTTCGCGTGCCTCATAAACGGGGATGAAAAAATGACGTAGCTCATAAAAAATCGCTTAAATTCCCTGTACGCATAACCGCGCAGTATAAACTCGAGACTGAGATATAGACTTATAGTGCACGTAAACTTTGGACAGGCAGTGGATGGGGACCGGGGAGGACTCCCTCGAGCTGCTGCTTTAAGGACGGATTGTTAATGCGTAATTTTATTTTCTCTTTAATTGATTTTCGTTTCTTACGTTTTTCCGGATAGTTGCTCTAGTCTTCGTGTAAGCAAAGTAAAAACCGTTGAGGGCAACGACCTGATCCTCCCCGTTCGACAATAAACGTACGCTTCATTTCGCTACGATGCACGTGCGTATGTGTCCGCGCGCGCGCAAAAGCTCTGACGCTTCGCGACACCCTTCCATATACTCTTTGCTCACCGCGTCGTTTTATCATTAATTTTCGCTCACGTAGACGTGGACTTTTGTCAGAAGAACCGAGGCAGAATATAATATATTATCATGCATAAAAAGTCTTGAGCGTGTCGTTAAAAAGCCCACTTGGACTGAGCATGCAATTTGACTACGACCTGACCACTCGATTTCGAAATAAATATGCACTGTGCATGAATCCATTATTTATTTGAGATCGAGCAATAGACCTCGCTACACGCAAAAAAAATTGATCCTTAAAAATTCGTCACCCCTCGAGCGCTTCTTTCTACCTCGTGCTATTCTGGCAAAAGTCCGTTACATGTATAATTTTTTTCTCTCTCTTTTTCTCTTCCACTAAGCGAAAACTCGGACTGACGAGAAAATTTAGTGGCGGCGGTGGCAGCAGATGATTTACTCGGTGAACCAGAGGCCGGACTGGTATTGGTGTTTGGCGGGCGAAAGAGGCGCCAGGCCGTAGACCGCCGTGGGCTGCATGTGGGCCGGTAGCGGATGGGCCGCATGCGAGGCGAGCAGCGGCCTCGCCGAGCTGTGATGGGCCGGGGGCGGTAGCGCCCGACTAGAATCATACAACGTTAGTGGAGACGAGCTGGAAAATTTCAAAAGCACAATTTTCGTCACGTTAGAGATATACTGTCAGTCTTACGGGGCCAGCCTGGCTATTATAGTATTGCTACACTGCTGAGAGATAACATAAATACAAAATTTTGATTTATTTGAATTCATTTAAGAAAAATTTATTTATATGCTATCGTTATTTTCTATATTATATTTATCGTTCTTGTGAATCCCTTGGAGCGAAAAAGGTACTAGTGCTTTGAATACGTTTACAATACAATATTCAGTCCAAGGAATTTAAGAAATTCATTTAAATTTACTTTTTAATTGGCGAGTATCATAACTACAAATTGTTATATTCTTATTGCAATGGAATATGTTGAAGTTTCGTATATTTAGTGCAGAAAAATCAATGTAGCCCGAGTCTCTTAAAGTGCGATATTTGTTTAATATTGTCCTATGAATATTATTTTGTAATTTTGTATTTTTCAAACTGATATTTTATATATAAACGTACATTAAAGAAGACAGTGAAAAGGTCGCGTTCAAACGCATTAGATAGAGCGTTATCGCAATCTACATTAATCAAATTTATGATACTCTCCAGTGACTAATTACTAGGCGTATAACGTGCACGTGCGCGTATTCAAGGACTTTACTTTAGGGCGCATATATTGTATGTGTACATAGCTATATACGAAATGCGCGTAGATAATTTTTTTTCTTCTTTTCATTATACAGAGATGAGATTAGCGCCCACAGACGCAGACTGTTATCAATTTTAGGGTAGTGGACTTTTATCAAGTTTCCGAAAGTGTTTTTTAATGTCAAGTACAACGTACACGTGGTCAGACTTCGAGGAGCATGTCGATATCCGAAGGAAAGATTCCGTCAAATTCTTGTTGGTTTGAAAATGTAAAAAGCGATTCGTTGACATGGGAAGGTTGATCACTAATTGAAAAAAAAAAAATAAAATAAAAATAGAAATAAAAATAAAATAATAAAATAAAAAAAGTTCAACATAAATTAATACTTTACTTGACACAATATTTTCTGTTTAATAAATGGACATAAAGACGTTTTGGACATTTTTTCATGCATATATTACACACGAATCGCTTAGGACTAGAAACATAAATCTTAAAACTACAAAACTTTAATGCATGCATGGATTTAATTTATAAAATTTTCCATTACAAACACATAGTCCACTTTCTAATATTGATAAGTATTCAACATCGACGAATACTTTCTCATCCCTTCTAAATTTTAATCAGTTAAAATGTTCAAATTTATCTACTTCAGTGTTTATCAACTACTCATAGATTACTACAAATTTATCCATTCAACATGCTTTTAATATTTCAATTTTATATGGATATGTTTGAATCATATTCTCGAATACGTAACGTGCAATCTTATAGTAATATATAGTCTAAATGGAATGAGTGATTCTATGCTTGGATTTTTGTGGCTCTATCTCTAAATAGCGATCAACGTAGCAATGACAGATTATAAACGAATATACAAAAAATTGTTGTAACAGAATTGAAAAGAACAAGTTCTATCGGAACTATAGAGGTTTGAAAAACTACGTCATATTATAAAAGTACAAAAATACTTTGCTGAAAATAATTAAACAGTTTGGAAAAAATTAACTACATTGACGAACGACGATTAAGCAAAGACTATATAAAAAAGGTCAGAGAAGCAAATAGAAAAACGATATAATTGACTTTACTTGAAGCTTCTCCTGTCAAGATATAGAATCATATGATTAAAAAAGATAGATGAATGATGAGAAACTAATCCTAAAAGATAGATAATAATAAAAGTGGTACACACGTGCATGCATCAACTAGGTGTCTAGGTACCCACCCGGGTGTGAATCCCTGGTAGGTGGGCAATTGCTGCTGCTGGGGCGGTTGGCTTGGGGCGGCGGTGACGTAAACGGGTGGCGGCACCGGATGAGCCCTAGGGCGCACTGCGTGCGCGTATTCTTGGTAGAGGGGCTGGCCGAGGTGCTGGGCCCCGGCGATGACAGGGGGACCCCCGCCACCCGCGGGACTACGCCCGCCTCCAGAAGTCTGTACGACTCCACCTCCTCCGCTGACCCCAGAGCCGTTGTTAGGCCCAGAGCCAGAGCCGCCGCCACCGACGCCAACGGCGACGGACGAGCCCACTGGGCTTAGGTGCTGGCCGTGCTGTACACCGCCACTCGGCTGCACCGTACCCGTAGTGCCCACTACCTGGCTCTGTCTGCAAACAGCGCACGGCACGCCACGAAAAAAATTCGTATCAACTAGGCACTTACTCGGTTTTTCTTTTTTTTTTTGCTTGCTCGGTTCACTAAAAAACTCCAGTGACCTGTGTCGTTTTTCATTTGTAACATGCTCAAATGTGAATCTTTCGGCAAACCGAGCCAGATAATATTATTGTTAAATTGTTCCATTTCTATCAATCAAAGTAAACGTAAGCTGCGTGAATTAGCTTAACATTCCTTGCTTTAACTTATATCAAGTAAAGTTTCTAATGTTTCAGTTTACTTTCGTTTCTCTCATTCTATAATCATACGGTTAGTAACAATAATAATCTACCGAACTTTACATCCCAACATCCCTACATACATTTTAACTTTGAACGAGCAAACAAAAACAACAAAGCATGCAAAAAAATGTTCAATTTTCATTATCATTTGCTCTTGTGCCAATTCATCTACAAGCAATGTTTCACAACATTTGTAAACTCTTTCAAACATTACTTGATATATCGAAAATTAAAAAAAAAGTCTTGAAGCACTTTATGTGCACATTAATTTTATTATCATAAAATATTTCCAGATCACGTCCTTCATGACTTCGTTGATTTTACAAAGCGACTAATGTGTAGGTAACATATAAGGGCGTGATATTACCTGTACTGATGCACAGGATTAGCGACCGCCCACTTTTGATGGTCTCGCGAGTGGGCCGCTGGCGGTTGCACATACTCATGCTTGTACTCAGCTCGCTTACTGGGCCACGAGACCCGTTTGTCAGCCCCGGTTGTATAAACTATATGTTGCTCGAGTAGATGCGGCTGTGCACTGCTCGTTGTTACATACTGCAAGAAGTAGTCACGCATATCATAGCCGTCATCCTAGAAAAATATTGACCAATCGAAATTACTAACACATGTCTTAGGTTACAAGAAAATGTACAAGCCATTCGAAGAGGTTATTTCTGAAAAGTTCAAATGCTCAAACATTTGTTAAGCTAAAAAACACACTATACAGTAAACAAGTCAATCATAAGTGTAACATATAATACACTTTTACGCTCACTCCTGCGCTTTTTTTTCCTTTAATGATAATAAAATTAATAGGTAAATTAAGCAACTGGTTTTAGGCTGTATTTTCTCAAAGCCCTAGACGTGATTAGTACATTTCAGTCAAAGAAACAAAGGTTAACCTCCTCGCGTACCTGGTACGAAGGTGGCTCTTTGCAGGCCGCTGCATGACAGGGGTGAGGTGCCAAATACTCAACACCAGGTTCCGGTTTCGTTGGTACGTTTATCATATTACACTCCGACTGCACTTTAGCCAACAGACGCTTCTTTTGCGATTGAGAAGAGTAGCCAGAACTAAAAGATAAATACCAAAACTGTTAATAGAGACTCAAAGACAACATGAAAATATCGTTCTGAATAAAAAAGAAGAGATAACTCACTTGATATGGTGTTGTGGCTGCGGTTCATGCTTGATGTGCTGCGTCGTTTGTGGATGTTGTTGGTGCTGGGGTATCTGTTGATACAGGTGAGTCGGGTGTGACCTGTTGCCAGGGCTGGCCTCACCATCGCTGTCGGCAACCGTTACGCAGTTTATAACGTTTTTACGATGAGACCGTTGTGTACTGCCGCTGTGTCCGTTTGTCTGCGAATGGCTGGTTGAGTGAGCCGGTTGCACCTGCTGTTGCTGGGGTTGCTGCTGCTGAGTACTGTGCACCACGCGAGAATTCGACTGTGTGCTATAATGTGAGATCACGTATATGAACACGAGAACGAAGCTATGATTTGAAGTTATTAATATTGCGCAGCAACCACTTTCGAATCAAACAGCAACGCAATCAAGACTTATTTTGATGAAATGAATGCAGGCCAATTAAGCTTTGAATTGCTATTGCACTGTGTTTTTAGGTGGTTGTTAGTTGTCTAAAGGATTAGCTCTCACTTCAAGTTCCACAACCAAATTCCAGCATGAACCCGATTTTAATTAATTAGAATATAGAAGATCCCTGAAAATAAGGTGTCCATCTTTCCAATGAGTCAAAGGTCCGTGTAGTATAAAACAACACGAAATACACATGCGCTATTTTCGATACAGCGATGATAGCAGCATATTGTCATAGGGTTACCCAAGGCGCGTGAGTGTAAAAATTCTGATCAAATCTGCACGTATTCACATCACAACCCACTTATTAGTTTTCCAAAGTGAAGACGAGACTATATCTTTTCTATTTTTACGATGAAGATTACACAAATAATTTTTTGCAATAATATTCTTAAAAATATTGGCAATATAGTCTCTTCTTAATTAGCAATGTGTATTTCGTTTCTTTATAAATATACCTTCGTATGACCTCCTCACGGATAGGACGTCCATCGCCAGACAGGCGAGGTGCCAAACTTTGACAAGCTCCGCACTGACGATCTCCACAGCTGTTAATGACATTTAAGTATGATTCTAGGGCTGCTCGAATTATTACAGCTAATATAATCTATGCATTAATGTGTCATCTATCGCTCATAATTTGAGCCTTCTCTAACGGCTACACTAAAATAGTACGTTCAATAAAAATGAAAATCGAGACTGTTAGTAATTTTTATTAGATTATTAATTTATCGTGATTTTATGCAGAGGATTTGAAAGCTTGCGTTGGTTGTTGTTTTCCGCGTTTTGGAAGAATGTTGTAGAAAATAAATTGAAAGGTTTTTTAAGATTAAATTAATGTAAAAACAAAGTCAAAATTCAATTAATCAACTTTTTAATTGATAAAAAAAGATCATGGATATCGATAAATGAGGCATATTTACTTGTCAGTCATTTTTTAATTTTTTTTTACAGCCCACCTTTATTGCAATAACCTTCACAGAAACGGTTCTAAAGTCTTGAAGTAAAGTAATAAATTTTAATAAAATTAATAATAATCGAAATCAGAAAATTGAACGTAAATGTAATGCGTCCCCTGATACTAGTGCACATACTCTCCGTTCTCTCCATTTACTCGTGAGATCATTGCGCTGCATAATGCGCATTCCCTTCACTATACTACTTGTAATAAAATGTGGTCAGGGACTTTGGAGCTTTGATTTTTATACTTCTTCCGGTACTTAACGAGCCTGTCTCTTCGAAAAACTCAAATGGTACAAGAATTCAATAAAAATGCTGTTTCCCAGATTCTATCACCGACGCAAATATTTCTCAAGGTAAGACAGAATCTGTATGCTAAGAGACTTTCATCGATGTCTATACGTAAACAAATTACTAACCATTTTCCGGGCGTCTCGTCCTCGCTGTCGCTGATGGTAATGACTGACACGGCAGGCGATGGCGTGTCGTGTATCGTAATGGTCTGCTGCCTAACATAGGAGACCTGCTGGTGCTCGGGCTGCTGCTGCTGCTGTTGCTGCTGCGGCTGCTGGTGCTGATGGTGTTTGGTCGTTGAATGATGATGCGACAACGACAAGGAGGACTGCGAAATTGGCTGCGTTTGCCAGGCCGAGGACGAGGAGGCCTGTACTGGCGGCGGCGAGTGTTGCTGTTGCTGACGGCGCACATTGCTCGGCGGTGTGCTCTCCTTGACGCGTTTCTTCACCGGGCTCAACTGCTGCTGCTCTTTTTTGTGCTCGTGGGTGCGGTGCTGGGACTGCTGCGGTACGCTTAGATGGTGCTGATGGTGCTTGCTTACGCTGCGCTTTCCCCAGTTCTGCGGAGGCGCGTGATCCACCAGGGCACTCGTGTTGTATACCTCCGTGACTGGAAATACCGGCCTCTGATCCTTCCCCAAAATTAGCGGAGATTAGACACGTGTGTAGGGGTGTATGATGATATAAATGATATTCTTTTTTTTGACAAGTTTTTGCACGATTTTTTTAAAACAAATTGTCTGCTGAACAAGCAGTGCAATGTCGTAAAAAATATTTCGGAACAGGAAAGTGCGTCGAAAATTATCACAAAAAGCTGTCATTGGCGCCTGCTAGCATTCTTGAATAATAAATGAGAACAAAGTCCACGCGCAATCGCAATGCTAATATTTAACATTGAAAAAATCCTTTATGATTCTTGTTTTAATGTCGGCGAATGATAATATTTATTGCGATGCTCAGACATTCTTTTTATTGATTTTATATGACGCTCAAGCATTGATAACAGTTGTTTATCATTAATAAGAAAGCGCGTCAATGTGAAATCTATTCTTTAGTACTAATAAACATTGCTTTCGCTTCTTTTTCGATGCATAAAATAAAATGAATTTAAATACTTAAATAAAAAAGACAAATATCTTTTTACTAAACTTTGAAGATAAATAAAGAATGAACAAAATTATACCTGTAAAATTGCAGAACTGTCTACTATCAAAGGTCTGCCCCAGTCTCCAGCATCGCTCAAAAGAGGTTGTTGGATTGCAGCATGCTGAGGAGGCAACTGCTGCCACGATGGTACAATTGCAGCCATTTGTCTACTTCCGCCAGGCCAAGACGTTTGCACAGCATTCTTTTTCAAGTAAAAATCGTCACGATTAATTAGACGTTCAATTTGATAAAAGTGATCAAGCATTAATATCTTTTGTATAAGATGAACTCACCGTTAATAACATTTGACGTCCAGTTTCTACCATAGATACAGGTACGGCGTATTGCTGTTGCGCTGCAGCAGCAGCTGCTGCAACGGCTTGCTGTGAAATAATAGATGGCTGAATCTGCAGGGGAGCCTGTTGAGCTTGCGGGGGCTAAAAATAAGAAGTTTCGAAGTATAAGCATATATTTTTTCGCTTAGTAACAGCGGCAAGATATTAGAAAAACCTTCAAAATCGAACTTACCTGTGCAACAACAACGTGCTTGGCTGGGCTTGGCATTGTTTGATAACCAGGAGGCGGACAAAGAATGCCAGGTACCAGTTGATGCGGGAAATCATGTACCGCGCTTCTACCACTATTTGAACCATTGGACGAACTGCTGTACTGATTAGCTCTTCGACTACTGTTGCTGTATATTTGGTACTGCAAAGTATTTGGGTATAAACAACCATCCTCAATAGAAAATGAATTATTTTCCGGTAATGGATTGTATCGCCGTACCAAATTGTCGTAACCCGACTGAGCGGTACGGTGCTCGCGGACCAGCCTTTGCACTTGGTTGTTAAAGGTGAGCGTAACTGCGCTACCGTTAGTTGTTGGTACAAAGTTAGCAACAAGCGATGTCGGTGGCGGCGGCTGGGGCGCCGGCGGAGCCTGGTGGTGAGCCGGACTCGCCGTAAAGTCGCCCGCCCGTCGGCACACCTCCATCATTTGCACGGATGCCTTAACGTTATTGCAGTGTGCATAATCAACCAAATGCGCTAGTGTCACGAACGCATGATTCAAAGCCTCTCCAGGTGTTATTCGGCGCTCCTAAAAATAAATTTGTAAGCACAAATGTAAATCAAATCAATTTTTAAGGCGACCGTATTGAATCCCATTCTAGAAGTAGATTAGATATTACTACCTGGTCCATCGTCAGCATCCTCTTGAGAAGATCAATGAATTCTCTTCTGTCGGCTTTCTCGGCCAAAAGTTGACCCCCTTCCAAGTCCGTCGGTACATTAACCTGTCCAATATCGTCGAGGCAATTGAAGATGTACTTTCTCGCTTCTTTAGATTTAATACTCGTTTCTGCTTCATGTTCCTCGGGTGTTTTTAGTCGCCAGAAAGGGTACGTACCTAAAAAACGGTTTCAAGAACGGTTATATAAGAGTGCTAGCAAACCGAATATACTTGACATAAGAAAAATAGAAAAGTACTGACTGTCAATATCCCTGTAGAAAAATTTGGTCGTCTTGCTGGCGTTGTTGAGCATGTGCTCAGTGGGTAGGCCTTGGGTCTGGCTGATGTATCGAATCTGGTCATACTCAGAACTGCCGGGGTAGAGCGGCCAGCCGAGAAAGAGCTCGGCGACGACGCAGCCGAGTGACCACATATCAATAGCCTCGCAGAATGGCAGTCCGAGAATGATCTCGGGCGCGCGGTAGTAACGCGATTGCAGGTACGTATTACAGACGGCCTTGGAAACGTGCGAGGCCGAACCGAAATCTATGACCTTGACGCGGTATGGTTGGCGTACGGGGTCCACGAGCATGATATTTTCTGGCTTAAGGTCAGCGTGGATCAAACCCAATTGCTGTAATTCGAACAAGGAGTTTTTCGTTAGGTTGAAATTGAAAAGTAGTCGATTGGTTTCAGAGTGATACTAATCGCTTTTAGCTGATTTACACTATACAAGACTCTAGTTACGCTGACTCAATTTTTTATATAAACGTTTTGTGAATAAATATTTCAGCTCAGAAAGTTCGCTAAGATACACTTCCAACTATACTGTTGGGTTTGAACTTACTTTGAGTTTAAGCAACGCCGTGAGAACTTGTTGGAGAATGGGCCTGATGTACTTGAGTGGTAGAGGCGAAAATTTGTTCTGCTTTAAAAAATCATAAAGATTCTGCTCCAGCATCTCGAATACTAAGCAGGTGTGTGACTTATGCTGGAAGCATTCGTAGGCACGCACGAAGTTGAACTCATCCGCATTTTCCTGACTAAGACGTGACAGGATGGAGACCTGAGGATTTTGAAAGAAAAGCAGAAAAATTAAGAATGTTGCTTCGCTGCTGATTGCGACGAATAAATTGGCGCGCGCGCAAGCGAACGCCATTCTGATTGGCGACAATCGAGTGAATATTGATACTGACCTCAATCTGACCTTGCCGAGCATACGAAGGATGATTTTTTAGAATTTTGATAGCCACTATTTCATTTGTTCCCTTCTTCCAACATTTCACGACCTGTGGAGTAAAAATAGTTTTATATACATATCCTTCTCAATAATAGTAAATGCATGCAAAGAATAAATAAATTTTCGATTGAATTCCTCTTAGTGCGTATAGGCATTAACACAAATAAAGTAAATAAATAAATTAAATTAAAATTCCTTCAGTTATTGTTAATGCGTAGAATATTACAAACACGCGTCCATCCATACTCTTTATGTAAGTCACGTCAAGTATCGCGGTATCCGTTTCAGAAACTGCCGTTACGTCTCTAAAAACAAATCCATTACCTCCTGTTAAGACTCGCGCTAAATATCCGCGCCTGTACGTTCTCACCTCGCGACGAACAATATTCTTCTTCCTCGACAAACGAAAACAAAGCACATACACGCGCGCGACAATAAAACTCGCTCTAAAGCCGTAACGAGTCATAAATTTCAATTTGCCGCGTTTAATCGAGCCCGAAAGGAGGCGAGGAGGCCGCATACAGCGCCAATACGTCTCCAAAAAAAGGAGTAAAGCTCGCGGCAGGCGGTGACGGCTCGCGTTAAAAGCACACGCAGCAGGTGTTTCCGAGTAGGGAATCTTGGAGTGACCCAATAAGTTTCTTGCTCGAGAGCCAGCCGCGCCTGAGAGCTGTGCTATACATGTGCACGGAGAAATTCGTTCGATGTGCGTCTCTCGTAGATGCTTGTTGAAAAACGTTGTTTTGATTGAAATATTATTACTGGAAAGAAAAGCTCACCTGTCCGAATGTACCACGTCCGAGGAACTCGAGCACCTCATACTGGTTGGTCATAGAGTACAGCACCTCGTGCTGGACCAGCTGGTAGTCTCCATCGCCCTGAGGATTCGAGCCGCCGTTGCCGTTGCCGTTGTTGCTGACCTGCTTCGTGTGGGACGTCATCGTGCTGGCCTTGTGCTGTTGCTGCTGCTGCTGCTGCTGCTGTGGCTGCTGCTGCTGCTGCTGCTGCTGCTGCTGCGGCTGCAGTTGTTGCTGGCCGTGGAGTTGGGATACTAGGCTCGTCGTGCCCTGTACTGCTGCTGCCGTAGCTGCTGCTGCTGCCGCTGCGTTGTTGGCTGTGTGGACCGCCAGGACTTCAGCATTACCTTCCCTCGACCAGGATTTTCTCTGCAAACGAGCATCGGGAGAGTTATGACTCGTAGAAGCCTCGGGTATATATTTACAGAGGGAGAGGTGCGGCCGGGAGGGGGGTGGGTATATAGTTTGGAAGTTCGGGGAATTCAAGGGTGCACAGGTATGTGCGTAGGCCAGGGGGATTAACTGCGCTACTGCACATAACGGTCCAGGGCCATCCCATATATACAATGCTTGCGCGCACTGCGTTAACCTGCGCTTAATGAAATCTTTGTTGGCGCCCGACAAACGATTATGGCTCTAGGCGAAGGTCCTCGTGTAATTCGCTCCCCGGGGAATTCCTTGAATACACGCGCTATAAATACGATCGAAATATTTCTCCTCGAAAGTTTTACTGCGGAGCTGTAAAGTCTGCTACCTATGTATATGATATTCGTTCAGGGGAAAAGCCCTGCGTCGGGAGGACAAGATGGAAGTCGATTTTTATTTCCGGCAATAACAAGGCTGCAGCTCGCGCAAATTGCGGGGCACATTGTTTTTCGATAAACTCGCACAAAAGCGCGCGCAGCACCTGCGCTCAAAAAAGAATGGAATAGTGAAACTCTAGCTCGGGCGGAGAGGGCGCGCTCGTAATATGCTTACTCCTTTAAAATTTTAAATCTTCATAAGCTCCGCGCAGAGAGAAAGAGCGAGTGGAAATCCCAAGCTGATATTATCATCCCTTTTGGCTCTCTCTCCTGCTTCATTATTCAGTTATATAAATATTAAAATGTACGTATTACGCTCGAATGCGCGCCGCATTATTATCATCCATTCATCCATTCTCTCGGCTGCACAATAGCAAACTGCGTCAGACGTATACAGAAAGGGGCATCTCCGCGCGCAAAGGATTAGGTTAATATTCCTCCTCAGGAGACGATGGCCTCTCCCCGTCATCTACGCCGTTGTCCAGCGTTTCGCGAGCGTTACATCACTCGTACGATGTAGGTATACCTACTGCGCTGCACTTTTGAAAAAGCGCGGGAAATTCGATCGCGAGAATGACCGCGCGCGGTTATACCCTCATCGTGTAGTATATATAGGTGTATATACGGAGCGACTCACCCTGGCGGGGGTTTTTCCTCCTCGAGCCTCTGGAATTCCCCGTACATCAGGGGTATCTCCTCCGCAGCCGGCGCGTATGAAATATGAAAGAGTCGCCGGCTAGAGAGAGCCTTGAACGGAATCGATAGCTCGCGCGCTACTGCGTCGCACGCGCGGCTATAGCGCGATGAGGGCTGTGTATGCGCGCGCGTGTGTGTGTGTGTGTGTGTGTGTGTGTGTGTGTGTGTGTGTGTGTGTGTGTAGCTACCGGAGAACGAGAGCTGCGTCTTATCTCTCGAGATTCCCTTTATTGTCGCCATACCTACTCTCGCATTGGATATCTCTCCTCTCGGGAAGTGGGATTTTCTCTCTCGGCGGATATTTGTCGAGCAGAGGTGGTGGAAATTTAATTTTGATACGCTTTTGATTCAGCGATCGCGACTTTTTCTCTCTCTATGGCCGATGGGAGTGAGAGATTTATTTTTGAAAGCCATCGGTTTTCCTTGCTAAGCGGATCTTGATGGCCACTGCTGAGTTGCCGAGTTGTAGGACGGTTCATCGACCGAGTCATGCGCGCCGACCGGCGGAGAGAGAGAGAGAGAGAGAGAGAGAGAGAGAGAGAGAATCGACGCGGTAGATTGGATTATCTACGCGGACGCATAATGGTTGTTTAAACTAGGTGAAACTCGATGTGTGTCTGTGTGCGTTTGCGTCCGGTGTGCAACGCAAACGAAACGCGAGAGCCGTCGAGATTTTCCCGAATACGCGGGGAAAAAAACGATACCGGTCTCTCCACAGCTGTCTAATAACCTTAAGCGAGAACTTTCAGCGTAGGAAGAGTATATTATGAAAAGTGATCGAAAACGCATATATAGTTGTCAGTGTTGCGCAACGTTGCACTCGCGGGTACATCTACGTATGTACAATAGCTGCATCGCGTGGAATGTATACGTACTATCAGGAGTCAAGGACGAGTGAGCCGATCGAGATACCAACGCGTACCAGTTGCAGCTATATAGATTAGAAAGCCTAATAAGCGAACGCAGTAGTTAAACATCGTTGCAGGTCTATAACAAAAATAACCGCGCGACGACGATCTCATCCCTTTTTCCCGGAACTTGTCAACTCCAACGCAATTTGATGATAAGCGCAGGTTAATGCGGCCAAAAAAACTACATCGATTTTTCCAACTGATTTACGAGCGCAAAAATTCTCTCTCCTTACGTCTCGAGAACGAAACGCGATTATATTGCAGCGCGAGTGAGGAAAGGCAGAGACAGGGCAATAGGAGAAAAGCCGAGACAATTGAGACTCTCTCTCTCTCTCTCTCTCTCTCTCTCTCTCGCTCTCTCTCTCGCAGCGGTCGCATCATCTAAAACTGCGCGCACCGGCAAAAGCATCGTTACGTAAAGGCTTTTACCCGACGAGCTATGCCGAGATCGCAATCTTGGCCGCGGCGCGCACGTATAGAGAGAGAGAGAGAGAGAGAGAGAGAAGTGCGAGTTGAAAAATTTATCCGGTCGATCGAGTTTCGAAAGGTGAGCGTGTAATAGCAGCAGCGACTCTCGAGTGAGGTATAGAGAGAAAAAACGAGGTTTCGAGGAATAATAGAGGAGCGTAGATTGTCGCATACATTTTCATAATTCACCTTCTGGCCGCAGCGCTGGTACGTGTCTAAGAGCTTGATCGTCGAGGCTCGCACGAGGGTCTGTTGGTTCGGGCTCTGCTTCTGCAGCCCATTATTTTGCAGCGTGCCGAAGGCGGTGCCGTTGTTGTTGCTCACCGAATATCGCTGCAGGGCAGGATTACTGTCCAATTGGTAGTCGCTGCTTGACTGGACCAGAGCGTGCTGGATGACCGGCTGGCCGATGTCGTATTCCAACTTGCGCTTCTTGCTGTGGTGGTGGGCGGTATTGTTGCCGCTGCCGCTACTGCTGCTACTGCTGTTCACGCTACTCGTCTGCTGTGTTTGGATGAACATGTCACACATTCCCTGAAACAGCAGAAGAAAACGCTGATTTTTATTACCTGCCGCATGTACGTAAACAAAGTTACTCGAGGCTGTTTATTAAAAGTTCATTCTATAACTATAACGGTGGCAAAACAACTTTCATAACTGGCAGCATACCTAGACCCGAGTGACATTCATGCCTGTATCGCGCCGATTTCAAAACTTATGATTGGTGGATTGAGCAAAAGGTTGGTATAGGCGAATTAAGCAATTTCATAAAACCAAATAATTTAGATACTTTTTTTTTCATTTTATACTGAATTGGAAATGAAATTGATTAGTGTTTAAGGATGGTCGTAGCGCCGGCGAGTATATGCTTCCCTTCACCACTACTGTATACGAACTCAAATGAAAGGTGCAATGTCGTTTTGCGCTCTCTGTATTTAATTTTTATTCAGCTATAAATAGGAAAATCACCGCTAGGCATGGTTGTTTTTATTCAGAAGCCTTCTTGACGTGTCTCTTTTTCAAGAGTTAATCTATACGATAACATTTTAAAATTTCCATCCAGACTCTAACGCAGCAGCTGCTTCTACTTATAAGAACACCACTGCGCCAGCAAACTTTTTAAAATATAAATAACATTTTTAAAACCTGGATAATCCAGTTTACCTATCGAGTTTTCCACGCGAGCAGCTGCTCATGGGGTTAATATGCTTTTAGCGTGCGCAGCCAAACCCTTTTATGAAAAAATTATTCAACTATATGAAACTTCACCAAATCTCGAGCGATATATTCTAAAGATAATATATTTTTGTCGAAGAACTCGATTTACCAAAAATTTCAGACTAGGTAATCGATCGCAGGTCAACTTTGTGAAAACGCTCCTACGCTCTTTTATTAAATAAAAATCGATATTCGACACTCTACACTCTGTACTTCTTCGCAGTTGTACATACACGCTCTAATGGAATCCAATTAAAACATTTGTTGATCCTCGAAAGTCTGAAGAAAATATAAAACGTACGGGTGAACAACGCAAAAGCGATGTATTCTTTCTAGGTCAGGGATCGAGCGCGGAAAATTTCAGCGCTGTTAAAGGATTTTTAATTGCCTTCGTATCGCCCGATACTGGATCACCGATATGGCGTTTCGTCAATAACGAATTCCTTTTTATTAAATATAAGATATCATCGCATCCTTTATTACAGCCTTACCAAAGTCCCGTCGAATCCCTCTCTCTCTCTCTCTCTCTCTCTCTCTCTCTCTCTCTCTCTCTCTCCCGCAGAAGAATAACAACGAAAAGCGTCAACTCATCAAAACGAACGTACGCATACAGAGCAGTGCGGCCGTATCCACTCGACGTCTCTCGCAGAAAACGCGACATTTGAAAAATATAGAATGGAAAAAAACCTCTGACAAGCGGCAGCAGCAGACGGACAGAAGGAGAGCGACGGCTTATCAAGCGGCGATTTCACGAGCCGATCGATTGCCGCCGGGGAAAAAAGCGCCGATTACACGTAGTCGTCATAGTTGCGCCGCCGCCCTCGCACGTGGACGACGGCTACGGCTCTAATTATAACACCGCGATATCATGGAAATATTTATGCGGTTTTCCGCCCGCCGTTCTGCAGATCAATCCAGAGAATTCGCGCGGCTGGATACTATATTGTATACGCATCGATCATTTTAGCCCGTTTAATTCTTCAAGATGTTGCGCGCGACGAACGATTTGAAAATGCGATTCTTTCTTATTTATTGTAAGAACGTGGATAATAAAGAAAGTGGATGATAAAGTTTTACAGTGGAGACAATAAAAGAACGCCGACTTATTTTTTTTACGCTCGGCTATTTGAAGAGCGCGTTTCTTAAAATAAACTGTTGAATTTCCTTTTTGGCGACGAACAATAGACTCTGACTGCGCGGATTTTTCGTGCTTTATTTACAGGCGAGTTAGTTGCCGAGAACAGACAAGAACACGCAGCGTAGACGATGAATAATGCATTTTTTGCAAAAAAAAGTTGCCACAATAAGTAGTGGTATCATTATACCCGGTGTCGAGTCAGTGCCTACGTAGTTTTGCAAGCATTATTCTGGGGCAAACTACACGCGAGAGACACATATTGCTTATACATCTGGCTCACTTCGCGGCGCAATCAAGTCTCTCTCCCCTCGCGCAAAAACTTGCGCAAGCGCCTCTGAACACCAAAAGTACAGCCTCCTCCTCTCGTCGCCACGTATAATGTATGATACAAAATTTATGGCACTTTTGTGCTTCAATCCAATCTCGCCCGAGCCCACACGGCTGCACAGTGCAGTTAAAAGAAAAAAGCCGTTTCTCTCACAAACATTGATTTTCAATGCGTTTTCCGGCTGCGGCGCAGCTGCGCGAGTGTGAATCGCGCGCGGCGTATTTTATCTCGAGCCTCGAATCTGGCGAAAAGGCGCACTGTAGTGTGTGTGCAGCTGCCGGCGCGCGCGTCTCCTGCAGCGAAAGAACGAGTCCTGCTACGGCTCGCCAATTCTTCCCACGAGTTTCGCGACGACCTACTTCCCTCTTCTTTCGCGCTGCTTCTTATTTACCGTCGTCGTCGTCTCCGTCGCTCTCGTGAGTCAACCGGCTCTCTGCGCCACGGCTCATATTAGTCATCGAGTATCGCTCGAGATTTCTGCATCAGCCGTTTGCTCTTTCGATCGCGAATGTGGACTATATAACCGCTGCACGCGAAGTGAAGCCTGCGACTATATGTATATAGGTGTATCTACACGGAGTTGAAAGCTCTGGATCTTCGCGTCTCTCTCTCTCTCTCTCTCTCTCTCTCTCTCTCTCTCTCTCTCTCGTTGTTATCGACGATTGTCTTTGGTGTCGGCGCGACGTGTATAAAGGCTGTGTGTTTTTTCCAGCCGGACGTGAAAAACTCGAGGCATCAGCGTTTTCGTGGAACTGCGCCGCTTTACGTATGTGTAATAACGTTATAATTTACAAGTTGATTTGTACGAGACGCGCTATATCAGAGCTAGAATACGAACTAATTCAATTGGCCGACGTAATTGCGCTGCGCGAACGTATATTTTATAGCTTATAGAATAAAAGCTATAGAGAGATGACTGTGCGCGATGTGTCGTACTGGTTCTAAAAGATTGATTTTTCGATCAGCCGCCGGCTTGCATTTTTCATATAACGCTCGGCTTTTACGTGGACGCAGACAAAATAAAAAATATATATACGTCTATTATCGTTTATCTATTACACTCGGGAGAATAATCGTCGCGCTGTTTACTGTACGGCGCATTTGTAAATGATGGATCGTTATTTCGTTGACAATCGCGATGAAAATGCGACGATGTTATCGTTATTGTGTAATGTTTATGGATGCGAATTTGCGGCCGTTTTGGTAATTATTCCCTTTTGCGCGTTCACAGTCATACTGCACACGAGGTGAAAAGTTCCGTATCGAGATTCGAGAGAGGGAAATGTTGAGCTGACATCAGCCGCTGCGATTGAAAATCTTTGTCGAAGAAGCGCGCCGGAAAGTTTCGTCGGATCGCGCGCGATTTCTTCTCGCGAGGAAATATCGAAAATTTTCCAATATCCAGGCAGTTTTTTCCCCCTATCTCTACGTGATAGTTTTAGTTTTATCCGCGAAGTTTCCGGCGCGCGTTGCGTTTTCCCGCGCGAAACATTCAAATTGCGCAATCTCAACCGAGTTGTTTCAACAAAAAGTTGTACACTGCTATACGCGAAATTCCATAACTGCGTAGACAGTTTGTTGCAAACGTACAGCAGTAGCAGCAGCGGGACAATAACAACTTTATGAATTCTTGCATCTGCCCGCGGAGAAAAGAGAGCAGCGGAGCGCGCATCTTCCATTTTGTATAATTACGATTTTACGGCTCTAGTATGGTAATAACAAAAGGCAATATTTTCCCTTAATCTGAGAGGGAGAGAGAGAGAGAGAGCGCGCTGATGTATAAGTTTACAAGCACTAACTTGGATACTTAAACCGGCGCCGTAAAGCCTAGCGTGCAGAAGCGCGATGTGCGTATAAAATTACTCCGGAACCTTGTATGTTAATTACGCCAAACTAAAACTAACCTTTTCGCTCTGAATTACACGCTCGTTCATAAGCTCCTTTCTCTTCTCTACGCACATTTCATCCCGATGCCCAACCTCCCTGTATGCGCGTGCCCAACGCTTTCGAATCGGCGTATCATTTAACGCACATTAAAAAATTTCATAAGTCTAATTCAATTTTTATCGTTAATGCACGCCCGTTAATCCGGCTAAAAGCCCGAGCCAGTTAGACTAATGAGAAAATAAAATTTACTGTACTACACTGTGTATAAAGTTGCCGGGAGAGCCGTAATAATTTTTCCACTCGATGATAAACCCAACCGCGGAAGCGCAATCGAGAGGCTGTATAATACAAAACCAGATCGTTTCTCTCAGACGGCGCGAATGTAACAAAGCAACTCGCGGCGAGTGGTTTATTATACAAGAGTTCGATAATCGAAAAGTCCGACTTGCGCCAGGGCTGTTTTCGCAATGCAGTCTTATTTTTCAGTGTAAAAGGGAGAAAAAAGATCTCGTGCGTCAGACCAAAATCAGATCGCTCACACACCGCTGGGGGAATAAGGAGGCCATAATCAATCGTTAGCCGATCAACGTATTTTTGACGACGGATGTGTGTGCAGGTATGCGTATACAGGCGGTCGAATCATTGATCGCGGAACCATCATGCTAATGCACGTGCGCACGCCCTTCTCCCCGCATATTCCTTTCGATTTCTGGTCTCTGCGGAGTGACGGGAAACTGGAGCACGAGTCATGAAAATTGCTCTCGGCTGATGACGAATTAACCGCTGAAAGTAGCCGCTGTGATGAAAGGCGAGCACAGCAGACTTGGACAAATTTCAAAAGTGAATGATCGATGCAGTAGCGTTTAAAAAGAAATCACACAACAGCGTCGAGGACAGCAGCAAACTGATCCGTTGACTCAGCTGATAATACCGTCTCTCACTCTTATTCTATATACTATAGCAAGTTGGATACGTTTCGTTTGAAATTACAGATTTTGTGTTAAGGACAAACGTCATCAGGCTCTATCGAAGTGCGACCGACTCCCGCGAGGAAAAAACACAATCGATTTACAGTTCGAGAGAGAGAGAGAGAGAGAGAGAGAGAGAGAGAGAGAGAGAGAGAAGCAGCAGCGAACTACTTTAGCAACTTATTTCAGTTCCGAGAACGATACTATCTGTGCCGCACACAAACCGGCTGTACAACAACACAAGCGAGCGATTGTATGTTTTCCTCCTACAAGCAATCCTATTATATCCGCGTTTCGAACGCGAACAAACAACTTTATGCACGACGACGACGCGCGATATACCTTTCGCAAATTTCGGCTTTTCCGAGAAGTCGTTAGCACCGCTGTGCTATGTATGTCCGTGTAATTCTTCCAGCGAGTGAGTGAGTCACACGATAGAAACATTAATCGATCGGGGCGAGAATCCAAGGTAGTTTAGTCGGCGGCGGCGCGAATTTTCGAATCGGCCTTGGATGATGAGTCTCTCTCTCTCGGCGTCCTTTCGAAGTGGGGCCGAGTCAGGATCAAAGCGTCCATTGATTAATCGATCGCGAGCGTGAATTTAACTATTATCCGTGAGGTCATATAGGCTCGAAATCGAAAAAAAAAAACAAAAATAGCTGCAGCCTACGCTCTTCTTCTGCCATCGCTGTCACATCGAGTTTTTCCGAATAGAGAGAGGCAGCGAGTTATCAAAAAACTAATAGCCCGAAGAGTTGCTCCAGTGGAACCCTATATCGATCTCTTGCGGCCTCGAAAAGCACTTTCCATCAAACTTCGAGAAAGCCAAGCCCCGTCTCGAAAAGCAATATATCCGCGAGTCTCGGGATTTAAAAAATATCTTACTTCTCCAAAAGGCGGTTGTGGCGGTACTCGAGATTTATTAAAAAGAAAGAGCCAACAACTCGTAATCCTGTTCTCTTAATGATGATTTTTAAGCAGAGCGATGGCGGCGGCGGCTGCAGTTCACGAGAGAGCGCGTCTATACCCGCTCGCGCCGTCCCAGTTTCTCTCGAGTAGGAGGCCGTCAGTCCGAAAGCGTCGCGGAAAAAGCAGACGATCCCGTTTGCCGCTGCCGCTGCAAGAAACTATCGCCCGACATTTTTCCCCACGACTGTGTGCATATGTGTGTGTATCCATCTGAAGCCACGAAAACAAAGCCGATTCCCAGTAATCGCATAAGCTGCATTAGTGAGCGTTAGCTCGTCGTTCCTATTTTTTCCTCTATCCGCGGATCAGTGTATATAGTACGTGTGGAATTACACACGCGCCGACTTGCATTAATTTTACACACTCACTCGAGAGCGCGAGGGACGCGCGTTCCGCCGAGAGCGAGCGATGATTGCTATTCGAGAGGTGACAGCTGCAGGGGATTGAACGCGCGGCTACATTGGGAAAAATTAATGCGCCGATGTAGCAGCAGCCGCGCAGTATGGAAACGGCCTAGGATATTAGCCTGGAAATATTTTACAATTCGACTCCCCCCCTCTCTCTCTCTCTCTCTCTCTCTCTCTCTCTCTCTCTCTCTCTGTTTGAACAATAACGGAACACGAGGCGCCATAAAACGTTGCGTGTACTTTCCAAGGCTTATCGCATCAAGGCGAAGACGCAAAATTTATAACGAAAACGTATTATAGCCGCGGCGGCGACGGCGGCGGCGTTTATCTCTTTTATCTGCGGACGACATAGAGAAATCCTGCCGGCTGCAGGTTATTTTTACACTGCGCGTGCAGCTTATACAGTCGTGCATCGCGATAAAATTTACTTTATCGCCGCTGCTAAGTGCAGAAATGCTTCGTATACCGAGATACTTTTTTCCTCCCCCCTCTCTCTCTCTCTATACACTTTCCTCACGCCGACGCAGCTGATCTTCGAGTAAATTGCGCGAGAGCTCTTAATGTATACTCTGCACAAAAGAAGGGAAACAAAGTTGTTTAATTAAAACAGCGGGGCTACGGCGATACTCTCCCTCTGACGCAACAGCGTAATTCGCCGCGGCGATGAATACGGAATCAACGAAACACCTGAAAAGCAACGACGAGGCTTCGACTCTGTATACTCTCGTGTGGCATATATAACGGAGCGCAGAGCTCTCGTTCATCTATGAAAGGCTCGTCGGGACCGATGAGACGAGAGAGTGGAAAAATAGACGACGACGACGACGACGCTACGTGCAGCTATAGGTACACACACGAGCGCGGCACGTGAAAGAGAGAAAGGAGACTTTGAGTATGGCTTTGGTGAATAACGTATAGAAGCCGCCGACGCCACCGTTGTGTGTACTCGCGCGCGCGTAAGAGAGAGAGAGAGAGAGAGAGAGAGCGATGATAGCTAATTTATTTATTGGACCCGACGTACACACACGCTGCTGCTGCTGCTACGCGATAAATTATGCATTTCTTTTCTCCGCGCGCTTGTCTGCATTGTCGCGGAAGCAGAATTTCATACGCGCGCAAGAAAGAGAGATAGATCATAAAAATGGCCTTAGATACGCCGTGCGTGCAGCTTTTTGCTGATTTATCGCGGAATTTTTTTGCGCTTTTGTTTTGGAATATACGCAGCACCACGTTGCCTCTAATTAATCGTTATACTCCAGCTGATTGCTACATTGAAGTTATAGACGCAAATTTTTCTCGCTCTCTCGAGCTCGAATAATCCACAAAATTGCCAATCACTCTAACGAAGCGCCCCGAGGACCTCAGAGGTGTATCTTCCATTCCCAACAAAGTGTACCTAACGAAGCCGATTCGCAGTAAGGCGGCGCCGTCGTCGTCGTCTTTGGCACGGTAGTCACGCACGCGCCGCGGAAACTTGGACTCGGCTGTGCGTTATATACTCTCGACTACTCCTCTCTCACTCGAGGTAAATTTTCTCTATCCGGGAAAAATGCGTGAGCGCGAAAGAGGGAGGATTCGTGAGAGCTCCGAAAATAGCCGTGTACGATATACACACTCTTGTGAATAAAATGGACGTAATTTGCAGAGAGAGAAAGAGAGACGCTCTACATAGCGTTCGTTAGATCCGAGAAATTAATCTCCCCCAGCGACTCTAATTAGCGCGATACGTTCCCATTATCTAATTACACAGGGGCTTCGCGATTTCGAAAATTTAGAGACGAAAAACAGCCTCACCGAAAAAGCAACCGTCAATTAGCCCGCGCTTGAGCGTGAATTTTTTCTCCAGCTCGCAGGCGCTTATTACGCAGTCAGTCGACCACGCACGGTTAGGTTTCCGTCGATAACACACACGCGCCGGTGGCCTGCGCGAAGAAAAACAGCGTCGCGCAAAAGTCAGGCTCTCTTGGAAAGAAGGAAGAGAGTAGGGGAACGAGAGGAGGAGCAGAAGAGGAGTAGGAGAAGATACACGTGTCGTCCCCGAAAATTTCGAAAGCCGCGTCAGAGGGTCGAGCAGCGGCATCTCTTCGCTCTCTGCGCAGATCGGATTACTACTTTGCGAGAAGAGGGAGAAGGAGGCGAAATAACACGCGTGTGCGAGCAAATATTTTCCCTCCGGACGTCTGCGTCTTAGGCTTGGCAATCGAATTTCGCTGTATGCGTGAGAGAGACTCGCTTGTCTTTTTCTTTTTTTTCCTTCTCGTCGCGGTAAAATCGGCCGGTGCGCATAACGCAAGAGAGGCGGTTGCAGCTGCCGGTTGTTGCGGTTGAAAATAATCGTCGTCACAGTGTGTCGTCGTCGGGGAGGCGAGAAGTGCAGTAGTACGGGGGGATACGTAGAGGATGGGCTCTTTGCGCGCGCGAGAGTTTTGTAAACTGATTTTGTTTGCCAAGCGGGCAGTATTCGCGACTCGGTTTCCGTTGTTAATATAACACAGCGGTGAGGAATGTCGAGGCGGTCATCGATAATCCGCGTCTAAATGAGGATTACCGGCTGGCTCGAAAGGTCGAAAATCATGCGAGGAATAGAACGCATTGGTAAGAAAGTAAACAATAGATATAAGTAAGTAGGCTAAAGATGCACTGAAGTTTCTAGCTGCTTGCGAATACGCAGTCGATTTCTAGAATCGATGCGAATGCAGGCGTTTTGAACTTTTTGAAGATCGCTAGTATAAAAGTGTAATAAAATGAGCTGTGCGCGCAAGCGGCAAAGGAATTACGAGCAAGTGCGCAAAAAGGCATTCGAATAACTACTTAGCTATTGCAGCGCGTCTGACTGTACACTGACTCAGCGAGATTCTCTACTATTACACGCTATGCGCATGTCTGGCGCTTGAAAGTGCGGCGATGCCAAAAGTTCCTCAGCGCGATACTTCGTCTCAATTCGCAGTGATAACGATTGCAAACGTTCGTCTCCATTTGACATAATTCGACACAGAATAAAAAACAGCACACTCTCATGCATCGCGGCGCAAGTCGTCGAAAGGCTTCTTACGAAACAATCATAGCACTTTTTCCGAATATAAGCCTCGAGTGAAACGAGAAAAGGATCGGCGACGGAAGTGCTCTCGGTGCACACAGCAGAGCAAGCTGCAGTGTATATGCACCAAAATATATACTACCGTGCGAATCGTTGCCAAACTTTTTTCCGGCGTCGGTTCTCTCTCCCTCTAACACACACATACTATCATAAACACAGCACGAGCCGAGAATAATTCTGCCAAACCGCAGGCTTTTCGGCTCGTCATTCATGGCTTCAAACGTCCGCGTTGCATTGTCATAGCGATTCTCTCACTGCAAATGTATCACCATCAAAGAGAGAGAGAGAGAGAGAGAGAGAGAGAGAGAGAGAGAGAGAGAGACACTGACTGGCTTACCCTTGTCGCATACATATTCCTCGACTCGAATCACACGTACGTCCTTCCGCACTCGCTCGAGTTCTCTGCGAGAATTACGTTATATTTTCTTTATTCTTCCCCCCTCTCTCTCACACACACTCTCTCAATTTCGCTCTCTTTCCCCTCGAGAAAGACCGGCCATCCTTTTGATGGCTGCTTGTGTGTGTGTGTGTGCGCTTTTTCTGCAAAAGAAAAATGGAGAGGGCCCCACAAAGCAGGAACATCAGTATACCGCCGAAGAGCAAGGAAACAGAAAATTAAGGTGCAGCGCGTGCTGAGTGTGCGTGTATATAGATATATAGAAGAGAAAATACGGGGAAGGATGAGAAGAGAAGACGGGAATCGCGCGCGGGTCCGAAATTACCGCGAGGCTCCTCTCTCTGAATGTGTACCAATAAAAATAGGGATGTATACAGCATAAATATTGGGAGGAAGATGTTATTTTCTGTGGAGGAGCAGCGGTATGAATTTTCGAGTCACGCGTTCTTTTATGAAAAAGAGCAGCGCTGCTTTTGAAATGTTTTACGCGATGTTCTTTATATAGCGACCTGACCACTCTTTCGATCCTGTACAAAGGTGATAAAAATTTTAGGCTGTACGTTCACTGCACTTTTTCTTTATATAGATACTTAAAGAGCTAGTATAAATTACGATTCGAAGAATCAATCATGAATTAACTTTGAGAAAAGACGAATGATAATTTAAACTTGGCTTTCGAATTGAGAATCTGTTTTTTTTTTCGATGCTACGCTTCCTGCATACCTCCAGCGCGCATTATAATAACATTTCTCAACCGAAATTGATTACACTTATCGAAGAATTCTTCAAAGTTAAGAATCGACACGTGTGTCTTGAACCTCGAGTCGATCAAAGTAATGAGCATACGGATGAGTAGCAGCCAATTCTCGATATCATCAAAAGCAGCAATTCTCGCCTTCATCAGAGACAGAGAGACGGATGGAAAAAATAAGTTTTCCAGATAATAGAGCACATCGGTTATCCCAGCCAAGCACACTCGTGTCACGATAATCTTTTTATCACCCGGTGCAATTTTTATTGCGTAGATCACCCGTATACGAGTGCGCGCACGCACGTGCGGCGTCATCGCGAACGTGTATAGGGGCCTTCTCTATAACGAGAGCCACGTTAACGACGCGAGAGAAGACCCCTGCCTATATACAGCCACGTGTTTTGAATTCGACACGAATAGGCTTCCAGATCTCGGCTAAAATATATAATATATACGGCCGGCCTACGTAACGAATGCACATTCGTTAACATGTATGAGGGATTTTTCAAAGGGGACCCGGGGCAGCGGGCGTACGAAAGTCTCGACGCGTTATTTGTTGTACAGGAGCTAGCGAGCGAGCTTGGCCTCTAGGCGCGGTGAGTGAATAAATAAATAAATAAATAGCACTCACTTTCGACTCTATATACTTTCAAGCTGACCTTATATACGTTCCTTTTTTCTGACCTCGAAGATTTATGCTGTTACTTTTGCGTTTTTTACGAAAAAGGAGCAGAAAATGATCGTCGGGCTAGAAAAAGCCGGGAGAGAGAGAGAGAGAGAGAGAGAGAGAGAGAGAGAGAGAAAGGGGAGAAACGCAGTTCATCATCAAATTGCTTTCCTCCTCCGCTGAGTTGGAAGAAGCATGTTGTCTACACACTACATACAGACTCTCTGAGAACTGCGCGTAGGCGAAAGGATATAGCATGGGCTATCTGCCTTTTTCACTCATTAACTACGTGACTGTACGGAAAGCCGCGCGGCGAGAAAGCACACGGCCATATACTACCACTATATAACACTGCAGCGTACGAGAGGGAGAGACGCGCGGGGAAAAGTAGGATTAGTAAAATGAAAACCCATCTTGACCGAGTACACATCGTGTGTTTGTAGCACATACGACACGGTTATACGGAGAAAAAGAGAGACGCGAGATCCTTCGAAGCCGTCTTAAAATAAGTCCGGGGGAAGAGGCAGAGTGTGGGTCGCCGGTCCATTTTTGGAACCCCTAATCAGCCTACAATTTACTCACGACTGAGTTAAAGGCGAATAATCTTATCAGGAGAAAATAAGGAACTAACGCGAGGACTGTTGAGAGGCGAAAGGGATCTTTTTCGCTGTCACGCTTGTACGAGTGTATTTTTAGTAACGAGGAGGAAACAATGTTAAAATTTTTTTCGAGCAGCGACGCTAAAAAGAGAACAGGAGGAGGAGGAAAAGTAAGACTTGTGCGCGCGCTTTTGTACGCAAAAGTAAAACGCAATATCTCTCTGACGTGAGAAAGAGAGACGCGCTCCAGTTCTTGGACAGGTTTAATTGCTCGTATAGGGTAATTCATAGTCGGCGAGGATAAAAACGTCGGAAGCCGAGAGAGCAAGATTGCGAGCGCGCAAGGGAGGCCTGCGCCGAGAGGGAGAAAAAAGGCTGGCCGGCAAAGGCGTCGCTGAAAATTAAAGCGCCAGGGCCTCAAATATTCAGTGGCCGATGCCGACCTTTTGCACACGAAGTTTGGTAAATCGAGTATAAAGACAGCCGTGCCGTATACACTATAGCCAGATAGAATTGGTTCAGTCTCTCTATTGCGCAGAAGAGTTGCGCGGAGCGAGCTGCAAAAAAGGAAGTTGCGAATAAATTACGCAAGCCCTCCTCGTCATTGTTTTTCATTTTCTTTCTAAAAAGAATACGCTATTATTTATGGTTCGATTCCATTGTGTCACGCTTGATCCGTTTGTTGCAGGACGCTTTCCCGCGCGCGCGCGGCACTTTCGCGAAACACAAAAGATTAATAGGATAATAGACGCGAGAGATGCAGCTATAACTCGATATGAATTGACTTTCTACAAAATTGGATACTACGAGAGATGAGCAGTGTCATCTCTTTCTCGAGTGTTTGTACGTACCCCCGAGACTTTCGAAAACATTACCAAAATTGCTCGCAACGCGCGCTAAGTAAAAAGCCCTGTTCCTAATCCAACGACAGCGAGGAGCAAAAAAGACCCAGCAGACACTGTAGAAGCAGAAGAAGAGCAGTCGACCGCGAGCAAAAAGCAGCGGAGAAACGGTGAGTCGGACATTTTCCAGGCGTCGGAGGAGGAGAGTGGAGCTGGCGGCACCAGGTACGCCGCCGCCGCCGCCGCCGCCGCCGCCGCCAACAACAACAACAATTGCCTTTTATTTCCAGCCGCAGAGCCTTTCTAGCCCGAGCTAATCGCACGCCGCCGTTGCGAAGATACGGCGAGCGTTGTAATGCGCCTTGATTAATTATAACTCAGCGTATATTTTCGCGGGAAATTGCTTTTCCTTTTACGCTTCGCAACATCATTTTTCATTCGTTCAATTTTTCCTTTTATATGCAGTGAAACTCGCGCGAGTAGTTTCCACAAACACACGCCGTAGTGTGTAACGCAATAATAAAAAAAATAGTTGATAACGCGACTCGACGTCAGGCGAGCGCGTGCGACAATGCTATCGCGATCACGGTTCTTTCCCATAAAAACCGTTAGACGCTCGACGTTTCGTCACACCCTTACTTTATTCCGGGTAGAATTTTTTTTTCATCCAACTAAAACCATACGCCTCGCTCTCTCCGTAACGTGTCTCGCCGCTCGGCAACAGAAGACAGGGCAGGTGACGCCTCGTCACAAATACGTGCCGCTGGCCGCGCGCGCACACAAGCTCTCCCGAAATATATTGCGAAAACGGCTTTTATAATTAAAATTGTTGATTCGGCGCGTTGCACTCGCGGACTAATTGCGAGAGAGTCAGAGGCGTATATACAGCGATCTCTTGCGTGACTCACTTTCGGACGTATTATACGCGCGTAGCTCTGGCTCTCTCGAGGTTTGAGTATAGGCTTTTCGAGAGAGAGAGAGAGAGAGAGAGAGAGAGAGAGAGAGAGAGAGAGAGAGAATATCGAGAGTTGAGTTACGCCAGCTGGAAATAGAATCGAGCGAGTTTGTCATCTTATGTATGCAGGAAGGGACGATATTCCAGACTCTCGTGATAGCGATTGATCCACGGGGCGTGAATTTTTCAAAAGCCCGCGCACGCGATTTGAAAAATTACGCAACGCCGCAGCTCGGATAAATCATGCAACCAGAGCGCGCGATGTTGGGTTGACGTCACAACGGAGCTACACAGTGCTGTTCGATGTTTAACTTTCGATCGCTGAACACAAGCTGCTCTTTATATATTTGAAGTGTCTTTTGATTATACGCTTGGTTGCGAAATCATAGCTACGGAAAATAAGGTTTTAGTGACAGTTTAAAAGATCGTATTGTAAAGAGCTGCTTCGATTATGTCTCAGTTGGAGAGAGTCGCTCTCGCAACTTTTAGCAAGTTTAATATTTTCCCTCCGTTGATCTTGGAAGAACTGTCTCGATAATAGCCGACTTAAAAATCTAGACGTCCCGAGGGACACGTGCGGCGAAAGGCAAAGATATGTGTGAGTATAAAGGCCACGAAATAATTATCACGGAAAAAGGTCGCGAGTGACGTTCTCTGTCCCGAGGCATCGGCGTGGAAGGAAAAAAATCACGATACTGTGTGTTCTACACAACGGATTTTAGGCGTCGCTTGCGCAAAGCCAATTAAAATTGAATGAACGCCGAGTGGATAGTACACACGCGAGCGACTCGTAGCGTCACCGATGTTTACGGACGGCGGCGGTACTGTGTGCTTTTTTTAATAGCTGCTGCTCTCTGCGTCAAACTCTCGGTCTGATGGAGAGACGAAGATGGACTGAGTCTTGGGGTTAACGCGTCACGCGATTTGGAAAAGTTTTTCTCGTTGACTTGGGCCGAGTACTTTTTTTGAGGATCGAAGTAATATCGAGATCGCGAGACTTGCGAAGGGTTGCCTAATCAATTTGAGCAAAGAAGTGTATTTACATCATTTTTGCAACGGCGTTTCGCATCAGTGAATCGAGTCGTTAAGTCTACGAAATTGGTCATTACAAAAAGTAGCAACGTAAAAAAATAAATGTCCATCGTTAAAGTTTCAACTTTCTAATATTAATCAAGAGAGTTGCGAATAATATTTCTATTTCTCCTAGACCCAATCAACTTGAGTGTATCGTAACCATACACTGCAAGTGCTACTTTAGAGGATTATTTATTTGAGAACTTACTTGATAAGATATAAAATATAATTCGCTTGTATAAACCGACTAATTTTAGCCGTGCCGAATAAGATCAACGATAATTTACGCTCGTTTTTTTCCTCCCGACGACTAATAGTCAGCGAGTGAAAAACGTAGCACTCATCCTAGTGTGTGTAAAACGACTTCAATTGCCCGACTAATGTTTTGCATACGGATCGAGCGCGAAAATTACCGTTCGACCCGCGCACTTGGCTCACAGCATGCTGGACAGGCAGCCTACTTAAGCCATTTCAATTTTAACAGCCTAATTTACTCGGAGCAAGAACGGCCGTTAATTATTCGGTCCAAACCATAAATTCAGAAATATTACGATACCCATTAAGCCTTTTCTCTTCGAATTTATTTAAACAATCCCCCTACGCAGACTGTCGACTTTTTCATACTCGAGAAAATCTATCTATCTCTCGCTGTTCTGAGCATTTGGTTATAAATATAAACCCCGCCTGTAGTGGTGATAAATAACCGGTCCACACACAGGCGTCCGCAGTGAAAAAACAACAGCGACACAACACCGCCTCGCACGCGCGCGAGGAGATATCCGTCTTTTGTTGCCGAGCCGCTCTGAAAAGGACGAAATAAAGATTGACGCTGTTCGCCCGATTCCCGTGGAATTTTTTTATCGCCCCGCGCTTACGTAGCATTTCCCCTATCGATAAAAGCCAAGCGCGATATACATTTTGCGTATGCATGTATATACTACGGCGTTCCCGGATTTATTTACCTTTATCTGCTTACTTCCCGGAAGGCGCCGCCTATTCCCACGTGCGCGACTTTTCGATAATACCGAGAGCAACATCTGGCCGAGAAACCTCCTGTTTTCCGGGAAGGTTTTTGTAAACATCAAGTTTATTGCCCGAGGAAAAAGTTAAATAAAACACACCGCTGCCACAGAACTTGCGGAGCACAGGTACAGCAGTAACAGTGTGTATACATATACATCTGCGGCTGTCTCCGAGGTTGAGGGATTTTCCCAACTCGAACTGTATAAGCCTCTCCCAACGTCACCGCAACTTTCTACGCTCTTTTTCACGTTCTACAAACGCCGAACGACAATATTCTGCGCGTGTGTCTGATTCGCTCATTTCGAACGAGCGTCGCGCTATTGCGCCGTTCATTGTAACCAACGCGTCGATGTATATCTATATGTAGAGAGACGATGTCTGAAAAAGTATTTAATTGCAAAACGCGAATCGGTCGAAAAGGAGGATAGATAGTCGCCGGCGATATACGAGGATTGAAAAGTTGATTAGAGACGAGAATAGATTTACGGGGAAAAAGGACGGCGACGAGCTACAGAGAGATTGCAAGTGTAAGATAGAGTCGCCGGCGCGAAATGAGTTTTTCGCACGAAACGTTACGCGCCGCTGACGTTGATGCGCTGTGGACGAGCTATACTCTCTAATATTATTATATACGAATCCGACAGACGTTGTCATTAAGTATCGACGATTGCTTCGCGATTATACCCGATCACTCGTACAGCTCTCCTTTAAAGTCCAGCCGTCGCGCATTTCGTTATCTATTTACCGCGTTCGAACGCACGCACACGCTATTTGCTCCAATAAAAGCCCGCGTCACGAGTTAAACGACGATAACAACTCCGTCCTCCGCAACAATCGCAAATTTTCAAAAAAAAAAAAAAATAATCCCGACTACTCCGAAGTAATTCGTTAACGCTTATTCCCGATAATACCGACTGCCTCCGCTGCTCTCTCGTGTTGCGATATTTATTTTAGCTGGCCTAATTCGCGGAGAGCCGCGCACGGAATTTCGTACACACGACGTATGCCTGCGCCCGCTCTGTACAACCTCGACTGCTTCTGGCAAGGAATTAACCAACAACGCCGGTCCGATAAATAATCTCTCGGTGGCCTCGATTAATCACGCCGCTGCCGTGTATAGTCCATGCACGCTCGAAGGTACACACGCGTCCCTCCCCAAAGCCCATTGCTTTCCACGCGATAACCATAGGACTTAAAGTAGAAAGAAGCGCCCGCATGCGAAACAATAAAAAAAAAACCAGCTCCGACGCAGGCTATATTATTGCGCGAGAGCCGAAAAAATTTCCACTCGCATATACATGTGTGCGCGTGACCGAACGACGACGGCGTGTGCAAACAGATAAGCGAAAAACAGTACAAAGAGTATTGGTGTACGTGTACGGCTCGGCCAGCGCTGTTAAAAAGAGAGTAAGAGAGATGGAAGAAAAGTCGGAGAGGAAAGCCCGGTTAGGTGTGTGTATGTGCGCTGGCAGAGGAGAAAGTTGGAGTCGTGTATGTATGTACACACTGTGCAGTGGCCGTATATACAGCGATGCTCGTAAAAGGCACTGCAGGCTGGAAAAGGGAGCAGAGCGTCGCGCGCTGGGACTTCCGGGCAGTGTGTATAACAGCGGCGGTGTCCCTTGCGTGTATGCGTGTGGGGTATATAAAACACCTACCTCTCGCTCCTCTCGGCCAGGTTCTCTCTCAGTCCTCGGGCCCGTCGATCAGTCGTTCTCTCTCTTTTCTGTCCGCGGTGTCCCCAACTGCTGCTGTCAGTCTCCTATCTCTCTCTCTCTCTCTTCCTCACGTAGCGCGAGTCCGACGATGGTGCTGTCGTCGTCTCGGTAGCTCGGCGCTCATGTTCCTCCGGCGCCTACTCCTGCCTCGTTCAGCTCGTGCAGCCTCCAGCGTGATGAGGGGCTGTCGCTGTTCTCTGTCTCTCGCGCTCACTCCCTTTTGTGAATCTCCACGCACCGGATTCCCTTCGCTCGCCCGAACAGACTGCTGCTGCTGCTTCCTCTCAGACAGCCACAGCCATCTTGTTGTGCCGCCTGTTCGTCTCTCTCTCTCTCTCTCTCTCTCTCTCTCTTTCGCTCTCTTTCGCTCTCGCTGCTGCTCCGACTCTCTGTCTCGCTTAGACACACGCACACATACGGCACTCACACACAGAAGCTAGCGAGAGAGGCCTTCTCTATCTCCAGAGAACCGGAGTCGAGCTGCTGCTGGACACGTCGCTCGCTGGGCTGGCGAACCTCGGCGACGAGCCTGTCCCTGCGGCTGCTGCTGCTGCTGCTGCTGCTGCTGCACACATTGTCGAAGAACAAGACGATCACGAGTCGTCGTCGTCGTCTTCGCGCACTACGTACCTCTATTAGTAAACATGTACTCGCAATATATACACACGGCACTCAGTTTCAACGCCGCCTCGCTCGCGAAGGTCGGGCTATACGTGCTGACGGACGCTCACTAGCTCTCGCGGCTGTTGGGTTATAGCAGTCTTCACCTTCAGTCCCCGGTGTGCGAGCGACTCATCGTTCGGTCTAACACGCGCGCACTCGCGGACACGACGATCCGTTTTACTCCGTTCCTATAGCTGCGCGTTAGTCTGCCCGTCGTGTGTCCTCTGCTGCAGCTGCTACTCTTTCGACGAGCAGCTTCGTTTCTTCGCAGCTCCGTCTCTGTCGTCCGCAGAGCCACGCACGTCCACTTGCGAATGCTGCTGCTGCCACACTGAGCCGACTGAGCGTCGCGGGGGACGTGCGGTGGCGCTGGCGTCGACCGAGAGATAGTCCAACGGTTGGAGTCTTCGGGTCAGGTCGACTCTCGTTCGCTGAAGCCTCGGCCGAGATCGGGGCTACGCTATACCTATACTTATTCGCTTGGCGTCTCTCTTCCTTGCGTTGGCTGTGGATACGGCTGTCTCGCTCGAGTCTGGCTTTGGTTTTTGCGTGTGGGCGAGCTGATGTATATACACGTATATATATAGATATATTGCCCACACTGCTGCGCGCGGCTATGGCAACGGCGCTGCGGTCGCAGGGCGGGAGATTCGAGTGTTGTTGTTTATTATATTTATTTTATTGATTCGTTATGGAAATACACTTTTCCATTAAAATAAAGAGACATCGTCGCGAGAAAAATTGAAGATTAAAACGCAAACGCTATTAGTTGCGCAGTCAAGTTATGCCTTTGATGTTTTACGACATAATGCACGTACGTTACATACCGAGCGCTTGTCTTATGTAAATTCGACCGATCGATGATATAAAATTTATAGTTGGGCTTGCGCTAAATTTTTCAAAACTCGCGCTTTTCCATCAGCGCATAACACATAAAACAAGCATCTTTTTCCAATTTCTCGCAGAACGCGTACATACACATACATTTTTTATCGCAAATTCTATTTATATCCTCGGCCACATCACCAAAACGCGTATATAAAGTTTTTACGTAAACCCATAGCGCGCGTAAGCCATAATACATTTATACATTTCTTTTTACGACGAAAGTCTGCAGTTGAAATATTGTCCATGTTCGAGCGCGGCGATACATAATCTTCGATTGAACAGAAGCGTTTTATGCCGGCAACGGACAAATGCACACGTGTAGCGCCGATAGGACACAGAAGGAAAAAGAGGGTTATTTGCACCGGGCGATGTTCTGGCTTGGATTCATTTATTTATTTTTTTTTTATTGTTCCACTCGATCTTCTTTATTACCTTCTTTACGCTTACGCTGCAGAGTTACGCGCGACGACTGGATACTTTCGAATACGTAATGAAACGCACGCGGTTTTGTTATTCGCGCACAGCGTTGTAATCTGGAAGATATTGATAGAGACGCGTTATGTAAAGCGTTGTTCAATGGACTTCTCGAAAGAAAATCATTTTCAATCCCTTATCACTCTTCCCTCGACATCGAGCTCAGCTCATCCAGTTCAGCCGAAATTCTAACGATCGCTCTTAACAAAATTTATTACCCAATCTTATCTCATCCATCTTCACACAGCCAAGCTCGAAGAAAAGCTCCCGCTTGCGCGCGTCTTTGGCTCGTCGGATCGCGTTACACTCTCGTCGTCGTCTCGCGCATTCAAAGGGTCCTGTCTCGCTCACTTTTAACAGTCCCGAATAGCGACCTCCTCTCTCTCTCTCTCTCTCTCTCTCTTATCGGAGGGCTCGTCAAAGGGCGCGGTTTGTCCCGAAATAGAGCCTTTGGGAGCTTTGACTAGCGGACTTTGTGCTGTTATTTATAAGATTGTTTATTTTTGAAAAATCGATTCTCCCTTCCTTTCGGAAAATAACGAGCGTGAATCTTCTTTGTTTCGCCGGGGAAACCTCGGCGCAGCCTCTCCTTCATTATCTCCCGAGCTCATAGCGGAGAGATGAATGGATGCTCGTTCGTATGCTTGAGCCGCGTTGCACTTTCACTCTATTGTCATCCTACGCCGCGGCGCTTCCACGGTAATGAGCGGAGGAGAGAAGTTTCCATAAAAACGGCCACGCTTGGATTTTCGGGTAAAACTTGGTGCAAATTTCCATAATTTCGGCTCCGAGTAATTCCACCTCGACCTGGCTGCGGCTGGCTGCGCTGGGTTGGGGGGGGGGGGAGAGGATGGAACGGAAAAGCGCATTACCATCCATTATCCTGTGTGCCACAGGCGAGCTCTTTGCTTAGGACACTTGTGTGCTATGAATTCAGGGCTCACCAGCTGGTGTCAATGCGAGCCGCGACGCCTGCACAGGAGCGAATGAACTGGAGGATCGCGTGGAAAATTTCTCATCTGCGCAAAAAACACGTGTACGCGATGTTGTCCGAACGTGAGAGTGAGCGCGGGGAAAAGTGTCAACAGGAAATGCGCGTGAACTCGAATCGAGATCGTGACTGCGATGCGCGTTTTTGACAAGTGATCGCGCTGCGTTATCGAAGAGGGAAGTGGCTCGACGAAAGGGGTATAAAAGAGGCTTTGCTTGTTTAGAAGCAGTTTGTCTCGAATCGTCCCGATCAGCCTCAAAATGTCGATTGCTATCAAGGGATTATTGCTGAGCCTCGGAGTTATGCTTCTCGTTACCGGCCAATTGTGCTGGGCTTACCGCCTGCCTTATTCCTGTTCAGACGAGAAGAAGCATCATCTGCCCTACAGAGTTGACGTGAGTGTAATCGTTCTCCGCGTGAATTTTTAACAAAGACGAAAATAACGCTATACCATCGTAATTCAATTACCAAGGTCCTGACTCCGGTAGAGCCGGCACCTCTAGGCCCACATCCATCCCCGCCGCCTCCGCTGAACGACTGCGACGAGGATGTCTACGACAACTACAAGCACCACAGCCGCGTCTACGAGCACGTCGCTGACCAGTACAAGGAGCCGAGGCCCGGTTACTTGCAGAAGTACGTCCTCTACAACGAGGAGCAGTGCTGATCCCTTCGAGCTATATATACCTTTAAATTAACATCGATGCAACCATTTTTTGTAATATACCAAAAAAAGTACGCTAACACTTGTTTATATCGTTTATTTATTTAAAAGACTTACGTTGCGCGCAGTTATAAGTGCACTACATATACATAGCATAAGGAGAAAGTGAGTGTAAATAATATACTATTGTGAACGAATAAAAAAAAAATCATTTTTACGCAATGTACAGCTCGGCCGTGTTATATTCAAAATCTCCTGCACGTAAAACGGAAGGCACTCGACATTCTCAAAATTCGCATGAGCAAAGAGCCGTCATTTTTCTCGCGCAATCGTCGAAGAGGCGAGGCACATCACCGAGAGGCAGATGAAAATGTGAAAGTATACGCGGCGTGTCTGCACACATAGCTATCTGCAGAGCTGTATAGAGCCGGCCGAGGCCAGTCTGTTTGCGCGAGGTAACGTTCCCGCGCGGTGTTCTCTCCCTTTCCAACGTCCCTGGAGCGAGTACTTAGTAGCTGCCGCGCTCGCATCCACGAGCAAGTGTGTCAAATATTTTTTTTTTTTTTTTTGAACGCCGCTGCCTAAATACTTGCGCGCGACTCTTTTTTGCCGGCCGACTGCGCTGTGATACTTTTTGCTCGCGTTCCTGCGAGGCGTTGGCAATTTTCTTTTCTTTTTCTTTTTCTCGGGATATCCTCTGTACGCGAGGCGTTGTGCGTTTTTTTACGTCGTATTGTTTGGCGTAAGACAAAAGGTGCTATATGCTATGGTGTGTATTAGCTTTCTGCGCCTTTCTCTGCTATGGAGTTGGGGAGTCGGGGGAAATAGTACTTCTTTATTAAGTATCGTGTCGATGAAGTAAACAACAGCAACATTCGTCAAACTTATTCATTGCAGATTAGAAGGAGCATCGCTGGAGCAAAAAACAAAGATCGAAGCGACATTCTCCAGTATTAGCAGTCCTCTTTCTGAAATAGATCATAAAAACAATAAAAAAAAGACGATCTACAACGATGCTCGTCCACGACTTAAATTTGAGCGGTTGTCGTTCTCTGCTCGCTGGCACATTTTCTTCGAGTCTAGCAATAATCAAATAAGGAATTTACAAAAAATGAAGATCAAAATATATATGGTAGAGACATAGATAAATGACAAAAGACATAGATAGAGACAACTTTGTATTTCAGCAATGGTAGTTTTCAGTTTTGATCCAGTTGCATGTATGCAATTTATGTATTCCAGCGCAATGTCCGCTTTTAGTTTTTGAATTTTGCAACAGTGTCTGTTGCAATTTGAATTAACTGCAACTAGTTTTCACATTGCGGGCATGAGAATTAATATTCAGTTCGGTGTATTAAGGAGAAATATTAACTTTTATCAAAATTTCCCAAAGTTTCCCCCATTAGCCATACGTAGATTCGTATAGATATGCAGAACGGGGAGTAGGAGATCGAGAGGAGCGACGACGATCCAAAGTATCAGTTCCTTTACGTAGCGGTGCGCGACGAGGACGCTGCATACTTGACGAATTATTACGCCGGTAATTGATAATAATTTATTTTCTCCTCATGGCGTCTCGGTCTCTCCGTGGGGCTCAGAGCCAGCCGCGTGTATACATGTATAATATGTATACGTAATATGTATATGTGTCGGGGCCAGTGAACCGAAGACCGAACAAATACGCAGCGCTGTATAGAGTTTCTCTCGTTGTATACATAGGGCTTTGCAATGCCGCGTACAGCCTGCAGTCGTCTATATATATATATATATATATATATATATATATATATTATCGTATGCGCATAGCAGCTCTCCATGCAGCTTATCGATTCTATAATGTACATCGACTAGGCGTTCGGTGAATTTCTTGTCCTTCCTCTTTGAAAATTGCTTTTTCGGTGAACTTTTATTGCTTATCGAATCGCCAACGGTTTTTCATTGCGCCCGTAAGACCGCAAAGAGAAGAGCTACGTGATTAGCGTCGAATTTTATTTCAACTTTGTGGAATGAGTAATATAATACGATATTCCACGAGAGCCCCGGCGTCGATCCATATATCCAAGCGCTGCAAACAGCAGTCCCATCGCGCAATCAGACATGGCTCTACACCGAGCCCATCACGGGCCGCCAATTAAGTCTTCGCTCGCGTGCATATATGATTCAAAGCGACTGCACATATGCATATTCTAGATACATTCGCAGCTATACCCTCCCAGACAGCCATATCGCACAGAAGGGGGTGTTGCAGCCGGCGACTCATGCAGCGCAAGCTGGAACGGGAAGTCGCGCAGGCGTCTGGCAATCGGCTGCTATCGGCGGCTGCTTATCAATACGCTATCACGTACAGGCTGTAGCCGCTCTCGCGTCTGCGGTCATACATCCACAGCCGACGAGAGCTTCTCTCGCCGGTACCCCCGTCCCTCCCTCTCTGCTCCCTCCAGGACCACACCGCCGCGCTCGTCTCGCTCGGCGACGGATCATCCTCGTAGCTCGGACCTAGTTGGCGGAAACGCTGACCCCGGCCAACCGCAATCTCTCCTGCGCGCATATACATGTGTGTAAGCGCTACGCAACGTATAGCTGTGCATGATCAATTTGTATTCTCTTATTGTATAAATGAGCTGGTTCCGCGAGGCCATTGAAACCGACGAGGGAACGCGCGCGCACCGGTGCGTCTCTGACCTCTCTCGTGAGTTTTACTCGGATTATTATATCGATCGGACAATCGTGTGCGTGGATTGATAACAACGGCTGTCGCGCGGGGAGCTTTTAATTACGCTGATGATGCTGCACGCGACACATTCGAAAGTCATGCCGCGGCCGAAGTTTTATTATTTCGCGATTCTACGTCCAGAGGTATACCTATGCAGACTGTGCATATAATATATCGTGGCGCCGCGCGCTCTTGCTTTTCCTTATTGATTATCGATTCGTGCGCGGGTGGAAATAGCAGAGATATAATCAATTCATCAGCGGTACGTGCCCACTGCTGTGTGTCTATCTACTTCCCATCTCTTCCGCCGCGCCGGGGCTTGACGTGTAATTGTCACGGTCCTTATGTCATTCTGATGCGGCTAAGCACTGCGATTTGTTGGCTTGATTTGGCAGAAATCGTCGTTTGCCGATGACAGCGTAGATTATATAGCTCGCAGGTATTAGGCAACCCTGAAGTTAAGCGACCTTTAAACGATGTGCTGTAATTCCTGATGTAGGTATAAATCGAATTATTACGATGCACAGAGGAATTATTATGAATATTTTGCATTATCTTATTATTAATTTTCAACTTGCCTCAACCGATGTACTCGGTTTAAAAACATTTATCTAAAATAAGTCATATACTATATTTTGCCTTCACTTGCCGATTTGAATAATTGCTCTTGAATAATCTTTCGGTGAGTTATGAAACTTGCATACTACTGTCCTCTGGCGGAATTTTGTGGAAGATGGCGTAGGTAATAAAGGATGCAAACGATTAACGATCGACCTAAGCTACAGTGGAGTTTTCAATAGTAACCGCAAGATAACGTTACTGGATATATGTCCCACTGAAAGAAAAACAACTCTTGTTAACAAAGCCGCAGACGAGTACTGCAAACTCTACACTTGAACTAAAAAGCACACTTTACGCTCTTGGTACACAATATATACTATTATAACCGATAATTAGATACGCAAAATAAATTTTTAGAATTTTCATTAGTAAGCTTAAAAAATATATGTATATTTTTATAATAATACAGAAAATCTATAATATTTAGACCAGATATTTGTTTTTCAACCGATCAAATAAGGAAAAAAAAGGATAGACACTTACAAAACGAAATGAAACAGAATGATACTTGATTATAGGTAAAATGGTTGTGTATTTTATTTATGTAAATGATTATTACAAAAGATACGTATATACATCTGTTAATGATGATGCTTTTCTCTGATTTGTTACAAAAACACAATAACGTAACTATCAACTAAAAAAATAGCAACTTCAGAATGACATAAGTCTATAAGAAATGTCATTCAACCTCGCTCAAGAATCAACGTCGTTTATAAACATTAAAAAGTTTTCAAAAGTCACGCTATCTATTCGATATAGAAAGCGAGATTTTTTGTGCGTAAATACTAGATCACTTGTAGAGTACTTATTCAATAACTCTCGACGCCATCGACCGCGAGGGAAACCGGTTTGTTCGTTTGAACGATTATCCAGTTTCCAGCGATACTGACGTTATTAATAGCTACGCCCTTAGCGACGTGGGCAGCGACGACCTGAGCGAGATCTTGCGCTGACTTTGCTTTGTACAGCGAGATGTTGTCCTGGAGGTGAACACCATCTACGAAGACAGAATCGTCGATCGATACCAACAGAGTGGCGTTACCGACTACCGTACCTGTAAAAAATAAAAAATCGTTAATCTAGAGGAATATTTTTTTTGACCCAAGAATCATTTGTCAATAAGGATGAGAATAAAATTCCTATATACATATGGCGTTCAATATCGTTAGAGATACATTTTATCATAACCTTTCCGACAATATTTACTGTGGGATGAGACAAATTAAGAATGAACCTCCCGCAGTTATCAAACTAAAGTTCAATCCTAAAAAACATTGAGCTGCAAACCTTGAACAACGTGACCGCCAGCCTTCACAACGATGGCATTTTGTCCAACATTTTCGTGACCCTCGTTGACCGTGATGCCAAGCTCCTTCGCAAGATTTGGCGCGTTGACGAGGTTGAGTCCACTGTTGACGCGATTGGCCAGAAGACCAACGTTCAGGGCCGTGTGGACAAACTTTTTGGAGGCAGTGTCTGGTCCGGTAGTACGGCTCTCAACGACGACCTGTCCCTGATTGGCAACGAACTTGCCGGCAACTTTGCCCAACCTCTTGGCCAGCTCGATCCAGGCAGCGTTGTCGGGGTTGGCAGCTGCGGCCATCACAGGCGCGTTGACAATTCCGGTAACGGAATACTTGTCGGACTTGCCGGAAATCGCGAGGAACTGCTCGGCGATCTCGATAGCCACGCGCGTTTGGGCCTCTGCCGTGCTGGCACCTGAAATGTAGAAGATATGATCGATAAATTTTGTTGTCTTGCTCATCAAGCTTCTTGCAAAAATATCACTTTATAAAAACAAAATCTTACCAAGATGGGGTGTGGCAACAACTTTGGGGTGCTTGATAAGCTCGAGTGTGACAGGGTTCTTGGGTGGCTCCTCAATGAAGACATCCAGAGCTGCACCAGCTACATGACCAGCATTGATCGAATGAAGCAGCGCCTCCTCGTCGACGATACCACCACGAGCTACATTTACAATGTAAACTCCCTTCTTACATTTTGCTAGCGTAGTAGCATTGATCAAGTCTAAAAGAAAAGTCATCGCATGAGTATACATTTTTGACATCTCATCAGCTTACAAATTCGCAAACTTACTCTTGGTCTGGGGAATAAGTGGCGTGTGCACCGTAATGTAGTCCGCGTTCTTCCAGATGTCCTCGAGCTCACCCTTGGTAACGCCAATCTGAGCGGCTTGTTCCTTGGTGAAGAACGGATCGTAGGCGATGATCTCCATACCGAAGGCTTTCATGCGGTGGGCTACCTCACGACCGATGCGGCCGAAGCCCACGACACCGAGGGCTTTACCCGAAAGCTCACGACCAGCGTAGAGCTTGCGGTCCCATCTGCCCTCCTTCATCGACTGACCGGCTTGCACGACGTTGCGCGCCAGGGCGGAGATAACGGCGCATGTTAGCTCGCAAGCGCTGACGCTGTTGCCTCCAGGAGTGCTGTTAAAGTAGAAGAAATTTGTTAATAAGAAATAATAATAATTTTGTTGAATCATTATACCATACTTTCAAGGCAAAACATACTAGGGGTTCAAATGGAAAATATTCGACCCTGAATGTTAGGAAGGCAAGTTATAAGAAACCGGTCATTATCATCATCTTCCGCTTACGATTACATTAATTACAACATATGTTGTTTTGCAACAATCATAGACGAGCAAGCCAACGCTTCGAGAAAATAAGCGATATGTTAACAGCATATCGGAGCAGAGAAATAAAAATATTCCGTTATCGTGACAGAGCGCCGCGAGATAATTCACTCCCAGGGGGTCTTACGCGCGAGAGTCTGACGCGCATACGAATGTGCTCGTAGATAGCAACGTAGATTAGACTTACTTCAAGACCAATATTCCATTGCGGGTGGCTGCTGGTATATCGATGTTGTCCACACCGGTGCCGGCACGTCCGACGAGCTTCAGATTCGGCGACGCCGCTATGACGTCGGCGGTGACTTTGGTCTCCGAGCGCACGATCAGGCCGTCGTGTTTCTGAAAATTCGATTGCGCGTGTGAATTTGCATTCTAAACTTACAGTTAAGTTTCAAGTTTTAAAGAAAAGATCAGTTTTGAGTATAAAGATGGTTAAACCTAAGCAGAAACACGTGGGAGTTATGTTTTTATTCAAAAGCTTCAAATAAAATTAATTTAATGCAAAATAGATTCTATACTCACTTGAAGCTCGTTGATCAATTCTTCCTTTGACAACTTGTACTTTGTCGTAACTGGGACTCCGTGGCTTGTTAACAGAGCTGCGCAGCGCTCGTCAACTGGGTCGCTGACTAGCACACTTCTGAGATTGACAGACATGTTTCTGAAATAAAAACATTATTTGTAAATTAAATTGATCTTATTCAACTTAAATTAATGAATTGAGTTTGAGAAAACTAAAAGAGAAAATAGAAGAAGGCGTGTAATAGTGACTTAATTTGAATACTTGAATCGATTGCCTTGTTTACGCGCGCGCGTCTTCGTATTTCAATTAGATGTCAAGCGCACGTGTATTCGATTTGATGTAGATTGTAAAAATCTGAGGTTTTATCTTCTATCGGAAATTTTTGGAGGTTCGATTGAGGCCGGGGGTTGAGTGACACTACTGAAGCGTCTCCCGACACTAAGTTGTACGGCAACAAAATACATGATTCGATTGGGTTGTTTACGTTCCACTATTTTGATTGAGTGTTGCGAGCACGTGTATTCGAGTTAGGGTATATCGCTAAGATAAGATGAAAAAAAAAACAACAAGTTACATAACGAGAAAGCAAAAAATTAAAATAGCATTGAACGAATAAAAATCGCAAACCAAAAATACTGTTAAAATTTTATTTTCCAATCGCCTCATATCTTTAAATCAATCTTGATCGTATGCATAATATCGCTGCACTCCGAACGAGACGTTTATTGCCGTTTCAATCTAAAATAATACTTCAAAGTGATAAAACTCGCAGTTGGCAATTATCTGTCATTACTGATATGCATTGAACTCTGAGAGTCTGGAAGACCCCACGCGAATTCTTGCTCAACTTTCCACTGCGTGCCGTCAAAGAAGACGATAAAATTGGCTAATATCGCGTTATTTTGTAACAATACAACCGTATAATCTTCCTCGCGTATTTCCGCCTTTCGCAAACGTCTGCACGCGATAAGAAAAGTGCTTAGTGTAATATCTTGGAAACTCAATTTTTGTCGAACTGAAGCTGAAAAGTCGCCGTTCGTGAAAAAATTACTTGATGAAATTGTAACAACTTGGAGATATAGCTATAACCGCTTAATCCAACTTAAAGATAAGTGACTCTCGAGATAATCTTATTTTTGGATATTTTCGCCAATTATACACGCGTTCCGGTGAAAAAGTAACAGATAATAATTTGATTGGGTACATCAGTGCCTTCTGTAATATTATCGTCTAGATCGATTTATCTTCGATATTTCTTATTCCAGAACAAGGCACATGTACGAATATTGAACTATATGAAAATTAATCGTATCAGTTGTGGCATTGACACGTAATACGTGAATTAATTGACGAGATACCATTGCCTAATGTCTTATAATTGCGGCTGAAGATAAAAGTACATTATTGTAAAACAGCATTGATTACAAGCAAGTGTATTTCTTTGATTTAAAATATTGTCTATAGACTAATTTATCAAACTATTCTTGCATTGAAATTTAACTATTCAAATTTTAAGAACACAAGAATAAAAAATAATATTAAAGTAGAAAAATGTATCAATTTTTCGGCCAGCCTCCGCGACATGCTACAGAATAATCCCAATATAACACGTTGTTTCCAAAAGAGACTGGTTCACGAGCAAAATCCACGAGAAATTCGAACGTAAATCAAATCCACGACTCGAGCTCTCATAGAATCCGCATAAAAATCTAATCCCGACCGACGAAATTCCCTTCGAAATATGGGCGGTTCATATATACTCACTCGTGCGTTGCGGAATTTTCCAAGCTGTAGACCACGATTAATTCCAGGCGTGTGCGGCTCTCTTCGTTCGCTCCGAATAATAGCAAACGAATATAATATCGTCTCTAACCGGCACGACTCGTAGCAGCACACTGCTCGCTCTCGGCTTCGTTAAATCGTTTTCCCTCTCGGCAAGAATATCAAGATAGCACGCGATTGAGCCTCGTTCGCTTATATTTGCCCGTGTGTGTGTGTGAGAGAGTCTGGCCGTCCCCACTACTTTGATAAGGCCAAGCTAGAACAGGCCCAGTGCTTTGCTGACGCGTCAGCGGCCATGTTATCTTCGTATCTCTTGACTTGACTTATTCGCGTGCGCGTGGCATGTCTGCATATTCCGGTTCTCCGACAATCGCAGGTGATGTGTGTACCTGCGGGAAGATCGGCTGACGCACGGTAAATATGAAGGATTCCATGTGGATTGATCTACAATGAAATGAATATCGATGAAAATTTTCTGTAATAAAATCGGCATCAGATTTTCTTGGTTTTAGTTTAAAATGTAGACAGTTCAATGAACTTTGATCTAGTGGACTTGATCGTTGCGTCCAATGTTATACCTATTTAGTGCGATTTTTATTTATTTTTTGTCTTGTTTTCCATTGCGCTCCTATTTCTTCGGTAAAACTAGCCGATTCTCCTCATTGACACAATGGGCAAAGCAAAGCTATTGAAAAACATACCACACGCGAACTTATCGTCTTACGTAGGCTGTTCGAACGTCAAGTTGTGAAAACTATGTTGAAGTTAATGTTGTTTCCCTCTTCGACCATGCGTATATAGCGATTGATGTTGAAATACTGTTTGCGCAAAACTGATTTGCATAAAATCATCTTTTTACTGTAAAATTACGGGGTTGAATAAATTAATTTGACGTTTAAAAGAATAATTTAATAATTTATTGAAAACTGTAAAATAATAATAATTAATAAGCGCTTACCTCGCGGGATCTCAAATGGTTTCCTCGACGCTACAACAGATGGCTCTACGCGTCCGTCCAAGAACCTTGATCATAGCTATTTGAAAAACACCCCCAGCCGAGTTAGATGTTTTAGTTGCATCAACAAACATAAATGATAAGCAGTTATCATCATAGCTTCTACAACTTTCCAGAACATAAGAAAAATAAAAGTTATCTGAACACTAGCATAAATGCATGGATACAAATTCATTCGTAAAAGCGGGCAACTTAAAACAGGCCTATACTTATGCAATAAAAATAAGGCTGTTGAACTTTTGCGTGCTTAAACTTTCCAAACCTGCCAAACGCACGTTATTGGATACAGCTCGGCCGTAAAGACTCTGTGAGCCTTTAGGCAATAAAATGTACAGGTGTAACCGGTCATTTGTAGCCATTATATCCAGCAAACCCGTGTGAATATTTTACCCCTGTGCAGGTGCACGTCGCCTTGCATTAGCGTAACCATCGTTACCCAACAGCTTCGAAATCTGCTCGAATTAACCTACGCCTATAATTAAATTACAATACCTGCTCCCACCGCGCTTTTTGAAGAAAAAAAAACAGAAAAATTTTCATCGAATGGTCATCCATTCGTCACACGTAATAAATTCTCGGAGGCTATAGCGCAGCCCGACAGGCGTGAAGGCAATCGACACGCGATCCGAAAATCGGCAACGGATCCTTCGGCTATTTATTCGCGCAGGCCTGCGTACGGTGATCTATATTCCCTACTCCTCGTCGGCACAAAAGCCTAGACGCGTGTGACAGCGCGCGCGTGTATACACACAATAGAATCGCCCATATGACGCTACACACGCACGGATATACACAATACGTTATAATGTGTAAACGCAACGCATCCTCCCTCATTCGCGCGCGCTCGCACCAAAGACAACGGACTGTATAGGCTGTTCTAGGACACGTTTTCCGTTACACGAGCAGCGCGAAACGCGCCGAGAAGCCCTGCAAGGATCGTCGTCCTTATACTTTATTTTTCGTAAGGCAGACCTACACGCCGCGCGAGAGAGAACCCGATACAGCGCAGCATTTATCCACACATACATACACACAGCTCTTCGACGTGCTCGATCACGCGAGCCTGCGGCATATGGCTCGCGGTGCCCCCAGCATGGAACTAATAGGCCAGCCTTACGCCCAGCCCGGAAGAGCCCGAATTCAAGACGTCTAAGCAAGCTGCAGCAGCTTTCTTCGACATTTTATATGATCGACGATATAATACAGAGAGAAGAGTTCTTTAACGCCTATGAGGCGCGCATTATAGCTGCTCGTGTGGGGGCGCGGACCACTTGCCCGTGAAATGAACTATGAAAGCTGCAGCAGCAGGAGTTAATTTGGACGGTGTGTGGGAAAGCCGATTCGCGGAGCTGTACAGATGGTGCGTGAAGGCGTCGTTTAGATGGACGCGTACAAACTGGAGCAATGCGCCGGCTGCGCGCGAGTTTTAACGAACTCGGCTTAATTGATTTGTGGGAAAAGGTTGCATCTGCACTTATTTCTCGCGGGAGTAATTATTTTTTCATATTTTATGCACCATCGAGCTATCGATTTTGTGAAATGTTCGTGAACCGTCTCGCTGTGCTCGGTCAACGGCGGCCGTGGAAACCAGTCGATTGCTCGCTCCCACCATTACAATCATTTTTAAATTAGCGCAGCGTTAAAATCCTACAATTGGCTCGCTCTATTACGACGACATACCACTAGCAGTTTGAATGCTAAAAATGACCTTATAGACGTATAACGCACGCGAAGAACATTACTTATCCACGATTTCCAGTACTGAATTTCGCGCAAACTCACTCGCGTAGTTCCTGTCGCTCTACAACGGCAAGAAAGTCAACGGTGCTCGCGGCCGGACAAAGCCGCATCGGCCAAAAGGGCCGCTTTCCGCGGCTATTTTACGCAACATAAATTTCACGTCTTGCGCGAGTACAATGCAGTGCTCAGACGACCGGACGACGGGCGTAAAGAGCGTCGACGTTACGACCGAAGCGAGAGAGCTTGTGCGAATTATAAAGCGCTCGTAGGTTTATTACCTTGAGTTGACGGTTTAATGTTGTGCTTTTTTTCGAATACGATCTTCGTCGTTAGTTCGGAACGGGATAATAGATCGTAATTGAAAGAAAAAATTTACAGAACAATCTTGCCTTCGACGTAACAATCGACAAACATCTCACGCAACGAGTTATAACGATTTCTAAGCTTTTTTTCGCTCGAGTGCCACAAACAGTCGTATGTACTTTCTGCCGTTGCTCGAGTATACTTTACGATGCAGAGCTGGCAGTTGCATTTATGAAACGCAAAACGGCGCAGACGTAGACTGGGTAACAACGAGCAACGTTTTTATTTTATGAAGATGCTCGAGGGCTTCCACCTGATATATGACTTTTTAATGGATGCCCGTAATGCTCGTGACAGTAACATGCGCATAATCGTTTTTCGGCTCTCTAGAATGAATCGCACGAGACTCGAGTGCTCAACGAACTTTCGATCAATTGCACAGCAATTGTCAAAACATAAGCAGAGTTTTGCCAGTGAAAATAACTTCCGCGCGTTCCTATGACTGAACCGTGCACGCGAATCTCCATAAATTCGGCGGACTTCCCTGTCTGATTTTTCGGGCCTAAAACGGAAGTCCACTGCTCGCCTTCGCTCCGCCAATTAATATGTGTACAATGGTCCCTTCGCCGCTATTTGCATATTACGCTCAGCCGAGGAAGAAACATCGCCCTTCCGTGGATTTCGCGCCAAACTGTATTATGCATACATGCATGCGGTCCGCGAATCATCCTGAATTACACGCTACTTGGCTTCGTTCGCCAAGGCATAATGCGACGCACGTGTCTCTCCCGACTGCGCGGGGCGTTGCTGTACACCTACGTTTCTGCATACAGTAGGTAGCTTACGGAGGAAGTCCGGGACATCCGAGATCTTGAGCCTGGCTTCTCGATGGGCTTTCCCTGTTTCCGCTCCGACTTCTCGCTTTTTTATGCTCTCATTGCGGGTCTTCTATGAGTGCAGAGCGATGCCAACATTGTTGTAGAAATTGTGCGGTTGTAGAAAGCGGACTCGTTAATTTTGCAGTACAATGCATTTTATTTATTTGCGAATGTGATGATCGTGTACATTGATACTGCGTTAGGTCATACAAAAGATAAAAAAATTACTTAACTTAGGCGATTAGGTAAGATATAATATATTTCGCGAGATATTTCACTTTATAAAGTAAACTCTAATATAATTTTTATATATTAAATATATTTTATATATTATATTTTAAGCGACTGAGTTAGTTTACGATTCGTTATATATTAAGTCAACTAATAATATTATTCTCTTTTTAATTTTGATTTTGTACTAATAGGAACACAAGAATTGTTTTCAGTTCTCATGCAACTTCACGAATAGAAATTTAGATTAAAACATAACTAGTCTTATATGTGAAACAACATGTAATATAACATTTTTTAAATTTAAAATATACTCTTCAAGAGCCTATTGAAAACATCAAGATTTTCATAGATCATAGAGAACTTACTCTTAAGATTGTATAATTACATATAAAATCTTGATGCCCGCAATAGGAATGTCAACAATGTGAAATTAATTCGTACATTCTTTAGTACGATTTTGATCTGTTAGTAATCTCGAATAGAAAACTTGTGATAATAATAAAAAAAGATTATCTTTAGTAAACTTTAAAACTACTTGTTTTCGTATATTTTTCTGCAAAAGCCTTGCCACTGGGTGTAGGTATCGAAAATGCAATGTCATCTATCGACATTATATGTCCGTAAAAGTAATTTGCTCTAGAACGAAATGAATGATAAAAGTTAATATCTATAGTGTCAAAATATAATACGCGAAGAAATATTTTGGTTTATGATATTTACCGAAGGGTATCGACGAGTTTTGTAGCAACACCTTGCCTACGATGATGCTCTGCGGTCCAAATAACATTTATACCACATTTTGCAGGGCTACTTTCTGATGAACAACAATTGAGTTCAGACATTTCTGGTATCATTTTAAAAGCTCTGTGAATACGTTTTGATATCAGAAGACCTATGATGGATTTGTTTCTCACATACAAGTAAGCCTAAAACAAATTATCAGTTAAATAGTTGAAATGGTATAAATTATTTAATTCTTTCGGAATACTTTTTTTAATGCTTACCTTATCATCTACATAGTCTGACGAAACTAGTTCAATAATACCTAAGTCTTGGTTAATTATTTGGAGAATGTCCAACACTTTTTTCCTATGATTCATAGGATCACTGGGTTCTATTAAAATTATCTTACTTTTTGTATTTGAATCTTGAAATACTATGTGTTCATTTTTCCAACCCTATTAGAAAAAGATCAGATTAATCTTCATCATTAAAAATAAAATAAAATAATTAAGAGTTTGTACACACTTGAAATTTTAATCCTAAATCCTTGTTCCACCTGTTATGGTATTTAATATGGGCGTTTTCATCATCTTTATCTCCCAAATGGTAAAGTAATTGACATTTTTTACATTGACTAATGCCAAAAAGTTTTTGACCAGCATCTATTTGATACTGCTTTGGATCACTGCTATGATTTACCAATACCCTGTTTTCATTCATCTTTTTTGACTTTACGCTTGTACTGAAAAAAATATTGAGTATTTTAATGAATATGTTTTTTTAAATCAATCTTAATGATACAATCTTCATTTGATTGCTTACTCTGTCACAATACCAAATGAGGATCCCTTGCTAAATAGTGGATAATATTTTTTGCTTGTTTGTTCGGATAGTTCTCCACAATTTTGCGATTCAGCAGTATCATTTGTTGTAGTTTCCACTATATTTTCCTCAAACATGGTACTGTTATAGACATTTTCGTTTGTTTCTAATAGAAATGAAGTATCACTCACTACAGAAGTGGAATTGCCTGTGGGCTCCTCATCTTCGCTCCATTCATTTTGTAAAATACTTAGAAGATCACTCACATCTTTTTGAGAAACTGACTTTAAAGCAATATTTTCCACAGCATTCTCATTTTCCGATGAATTTAAAAGAACACTTGGACTATTAGTGGCAGTTTGATCAATTTCCTTGTTCATATTTTCATAGCTTGATAAATTAGTTTTGCGAGATTCTATTATTGATGTTGTAGATTCTGACAAGGAGTTCCCCATTGGTAGGTTAACTGTATCATTCAATCCAAGGCTTATGACAATACTCTCATAACTATTATCAGCATCTTCGATAAGATCACTATCTGCGGGTATTAAGTCCTCCACAGGTAGATTGATCACATTATTCAATCCAAGATTGATTGAACTATTTTCATTGCCACTATTTACATCTTGAATATCGTTATTCGATCCTTTTGAAAAATTATTCACAGCATTCATACTGACTGTTTGAGTGACTGAAGTATCAGCCCAATCATCTTCCAACTCCTTCAAAAGATCCTGCACTGGGTCGATAGAATCCAGATTACTTATATTAGTCAGAGAAGTATCAAAGTCTGTAATATCAATAGCTGAAAGTTTGTTCCAATCATCGATATCTTTCTGGCTTATCAACGGTTTAATCATTAATTGACCATTTTTCTCACATAGACCTAAGTGTCCAATAGTGCCAGCGCATCCTGTGGTTTTGGTAGCAGGCTTTTCTGCTACTGCGATTGCCTTATCTGCACAAGTTATCTTGCCGATGGATTCATGTATTGGAATATCCGTATCTTGAGACTCCGTCAGTGGAGAAACTGTCGTAGAAGATTTTGCAGGTTTCTCCACCGTGCGTCTGTTGTGCTTGAAAAACTTTCTTTTTGGATCATACGTCTCTACAGTTGTACTTTCCGTGACATTGTTACTGTCAAAGTTTTCAATCTGATCGATATGTGCTTCGATCGGAATCCGCTCTTCTACTACACTACTGTTCTGTTTATCGCTCAAACTCTTGTCGCTGTCCATTGAATCATTTTTCAGTGAACTCCTCTTACGCTTTGGCTTCTTTATACCGTGTCCAACTCCGCAGTTGATCTCACCTTTCCTCTTGTGCTTTTTCATCGCAGCAGGCTGTGCCAGACTCTTCTTCTTCACAACAGGCTGAGCATCCGGACTTCTCTTCTTCTTGGAGCTATGTCTACTCACTGGTTTCACCGTCACTGGAGCTAGTGCATAACACTCTGGGACTTTCTTACAGGAAGAGCCGTAGAACGACTTGGCACTAACGGAAAAACTCGGCTTCTCGGGCTCGTTCTCTTTGAACCTACTGTGAAACAATGACACCTTGACCTTGTGGAGATTCGAGTGTTTGCCCTTCCTGTAACTCCTCAGCTTCGTCGACTTCTTCGAAGCGCTGGTGAAAATACGATTCTCCGTACCTCTCCTGCTCTTCGGCGACTGTATGTTCGCGTTGTCCTCTAGCACGCTCACGTTGTTGTCCAAGACACCGAGAGATTTCCTGATACGATTGAGGCTAGGAATCGGGATAATTATGGGACTCTTGATCTGCGGAGATCCATCCTTCTGTGGCGTTTCTGGAACGTACGTGTTTTCGTCTTCCGCGTCCGTCTCCTTGTCCGGCGATTCGGGAACAATCTCATTCATGATTTTTGTTTTGAAACTGGCACTTGTCAGGACCAACGTGTCTCGCTGTGATTTTGAAAAGAAAACAATCCGCCATCTGTAATCGTGTGGCGCACGAGTTTCGAACGCGAGTTTTGTATATCTATATATACTGATAGCGCGAGTTCCGAGAATCAAGAATGACACACCTGTTGGTAATGGGAGAGTCGACTGTTTTATCGATGGAGCTCTCGAGAGTCGCGAGGCGCCAAAGTTCGAATGTATAGTTTTATCATTGTTTGTTCGGTGCTATTTGATTTACACTATCATTGTTAATCATTACTGATCTTTTTTTGTATACCTACATTATCATTAATCGGTTAGTTTTTGGAACTTTATGGATAATATTATGTAAGTTTATTGAAACAGCGAACGTTTTAATTAAGCAGTGCAAATTAATCATAAATTTTCAAATAAAACCAAAAAATTCATTTTTATTAAATTCATGCAAGATCTGAGTAATATAACAATTAGTTCTGTGACTGTCATCAGGCAAAACGACATAAGGTCACATCATATTATTTAAATAAGTTTTTTTAATAATTTAAACATTGTAATTACAGTAGTCTACAAATCTATGGCTGGAAAACAAGACAACATATAATAAGCTTATTATTGTTTTTCTTTAGTGAATATTTACTAGAATCAGGTTCGATCATTATAGTTGTTGAATAGTACTGAAAAAAGCCTTTGGAATATGTGGAAACGGGTTACACTAGCGTTGAAATAAACTTAAACTATTAAATCTGTTGGAAGTCCTCGAAGACGTCCTACAAAATTTTCGGTAGACTTTCAGAAATCTCAAAAGTCTTTTGGAAGTTTTAGAAGTCTTTCGTTAAATATGTTTAACTGTTTTCTTTGGTGACTTCTTTAGTGCTCAGTTCCTCGGAGTTACAAAGTAATATTTTGTTACAAATGAAGGAAAGAAAGTCCCATAGAAGCCACTATAAAATCTGAAAGCAGGACTCATGATTGGACATATCCCATAGCTTTGGGGCAACGTTCCAGTAATCTCGTACAGTGAAAATGGCCTATTGGCAGAAGATACGATATGACTTATTCGGTTCTGCAGCCTATCAGCCACAGAGCTGTTATAGTTTATACCTGTTTTTTTTTTAACGACTGTAGCACACACCACACCAAATCCTGTCATAAACAACGCGTTATTCCAGTCACTTCCGTCGCGCGTTTTAAAATATACATACATTTCGTTGAACCCGACTTTTCACGCTTTACGGATTTCGATCACTAGCACGGAACGACCGCATAAATAATTTATAAACCGGCACCCACAACGTCCCGTGGACATTCCGTAGACAACGCAAGGGTGGAAAGTTAGTTCTGACTTCCGGCATAGTCGACACACCGCAGCGATTTCAACTTATTAACAGTTTCACCAGTCACGAGGACCGCGTGCGCGCATAAATTAAACCGAATCACCACCACCCACGAGGGTGTGTATACTCAAAAGTACGTTACACAAACGTGCACAACGGCAAAAAATCATCGAAGCACGTTTGTAACGCGCGCGCACAGCTTCATTTCTTCTTCATTACCGTATTTCCGAGCCGACCCGCAGCCGCGCGTCCATTCATCCCATCGCGTCAGCGTAAAAATCGGCAGAAGCCAAAAAGTCAGCACCCCACCGGCAAAACTGTTTACCTCAAACAAAATTCGCCCATCTCACGCTGCGGGAGAGACCCGCATGTACACACACAACGCGCGAAAATACAGATGTACCTTCGTCACAGCTGCGGCGGCCAAACTTCTCGAGAAGGCCGAAGCTGCTCTCCACGGGGTGCGCTGCAAATTGCCGGAGAGAGAGAGAGAGAGAGAAGGCGTACGCTGCTCGATTACAGTGTACCCTACCTATACATGCTACTCGATTTTGCAGGCGTTGCGGAGGATCATTGTCTGGCAGTGAGAAGAGAGATGAGGGAGGCGAGGACGCCTCCGCGTATTCGGTGCGGCCTTTGTTGCGGGGGATTTGCCGGGTATACTGAGCTGGTCTTTAGGCGTGTTTGCTTGGACACTTTTGGCTGTAGAGGCTTTCCGAGTAAAGCTTATAATCTGACGTTTCAATGAGCTGCGCTCTTTCTCGCTCAGAATTTAATATTATTGATAATATTTGAATAAATTCGTTTTACACAATAACGAGCAGCTGTACAGAGAGGATCGAAAAAAGGAATCAACCAGCTATAAATTTCGAGATCGATCTCGCATCAAGCAATCGGCAACAAAAAATCGGTGCTCAAATTACAGAGAGCAGCTCGGATGTGTTCGCGGGGTGCTGATTCGTATCTCTCTTGCTCCTGCTCACACCTGGGGCTCGTGTGCCTATTGACTGAAAAGCGGCTTTTTTACGCTAGAACAGCTCGCTGTTGTGGCTGTACGTTCATTTCGATTTTGGTGTTCTTATAGGAGAAAACAAACGCTCTGCGCTGTAACGGTTGTGGTAAATCGTCGCGTAACTATTTTTAGTGCGAATTTTGTTATGTAAATTGTTACAGATGCGGCAATGTCGAGCTGTTTTCTCACGGGATAGGCAGACGTATGGACGTTGTATTATTTCGCACACAATGAATGAGTTGCTATCGGCTGTGTTATGTTAACAATAGTAAATTATACTTGCTACGACGACGATTATATAGTTTTAAAACGCTTCGCAGAAAATTAGTTTCAAGAAGTTGATAAGTATAAAGCAGACGGAAATAAAGTATATCTCTATGATAGGAAATTAGATAATAGTAACTCCTGCAAACTATAAAATAATCAGAATATTCTCTACCTAAAATAGTGTAAATGATTTCACTCTATAAACTAGTGAAAATATATTAACTATTTCAAACAGTCAGAAGCTATAAACTGTAAAAGGTTTTCATAGATGTGTTGTAGCATTTTTTAAACAGAGGATGAGTATTTATATTCTTAACAATCATATTTCAGATGCACTCACTTACAAAGTTTTATAAATGTAAAATTTATTCTCCTACTGGGAGTTGGAAAACTCGTAACAACCTATGGTGCTGATGGATTCCAAACCTTTATCTTTTACTTTTTTCGGTTAACAGCACATCTGGTTTTCATATTAGTGCGGAATCTTTTCGAAAATAACAAAGTGCAACTCGTAACGTATCATTAGAGTAATAAACTCGCTGCACCTGTATAAAAACCCAGACTTCAATTGAGAGGACCGCAAGCCCTGATCAAGGATTTTTGGATCCTCATAACAAGTACCTGATCACTCCTTGATCAGGGCTAACGCTGAAGGTCCCGTGGCGCTTTTTCAGATAGAATCGTAAGTCATTAGAATATACCAGAATATACTTGGCAATGTTCATATACCCGAGGAAGAGAACAATTTTTGGGTACCTTTATATTCAGCTAGAATGCACCTGAATAGATAAAAAAGATCCTTTCCCCAAAAGCATTGCAGCAGGGTAGAAGTAATGTGGACTTTTTTATCGGGTCTAGTGTTAAAAAATGTCCAAGATTTAAATGTACGATCGATTTTAATTTAATAAAATAAACTTTGAAAACGTGTAAAACTTGTAAAGTATACTTATGATTTTAACTGGTCGTTTGGTAGAGCATCATGTAGTAGGACATGGCCGTTTTTAGAATCTACAGCGTTACGTGAATGAATGATCAAATTAATACGTTACGCTTTAATTCGATGAATCTTTGAACGACTTACAGTGGTTATCCGTTGGTGATCTATTGGAAAAAATCCGTAAGCAGTGCAGTAAAACGGCTTTTGCGATTTCATAATGCACATTTGCAAGTTCATCCTGAGCACGTGACCATTCTCCGTCCATTTACTGTTGTAAACTGCTTCGGCTATCGAACCCGCCTACGTATAGAAAATCCGCGTGAACATATTATTATGTGAGACCGCATAATAACCTGGATTTTTTCACTGTACATATAGATAAATTTATCGATATGACGTAAGGCTAATATACCTGCTCGGTTAATGTCTCAGCGTAGTCGCAGTAAACTAGTAACTGAAAAAAAACGCTCATAAAATGAAAGCTTTGGAGGGCTATTCCGGCATACTGAGCTTCCAAAAACATCTGAACAAGTGAAAAAAAAACACTAAACGTTTCAAAAGTATTCGTGTTAGTTTACAGCGAACAAAAAGAAAATACTATACCTCTTGCAATTCAAACAGATTAACGCACATGGTAATGGCTGATAAGAGCATAATTATGAAGATTATTGGACTGAAAACATCTTCGATCGCATCACAAATTCTATTGAAAATTTATATACAAATTAAAATTTGTTTCATTTCTCAACCGGTATCTCTCAGTGAAGTAATTACCTCAGCAACTCTTGATGTCTCCTAATAATGTCTACAATGTTTTTTCTTGATTGCCGTTCGTCTTTTGTGTTATCCGAGGTTTCTGTATCGTAATGCAATATCTAAATTTGTTTGTTAGTAAATAAAATATTTGTCCAACGGGTCTCCTCCTGCAATATACTTCACCTTAAATTGCAAAGACGTATGGCTTGTCAATTGTACGAATAAAGTATCACAACACATCCAGTGTAAAGCAGCTGCATAAAGTACCCATAATTCTTGGATGAAAAGAAAGTTATAAACTTTTAAATTGTTTACTTCGAAGGGATATCTTACGAAGAAGATTCTCTCAGTGTAATCGTAAGTGCGATTAGCATTCCGATCAGTGAATTGCAGAATGAAATATCTGAAAATTCCAGCGTGCGATATAGCTGTGTAGCAAATATCCTACCATACATCCTACATACATCTTAGTGCAAACACTCAAGAGTTTGCACTAGATTCGCGTAGTAAGCATAAATGTCTTGATCTCGAAAATGCAAATTTCACGTACTCACTTGAGTGGCGGCAGACAGAAGGAAAGGCTGAGGAATAAAATCATGATGACGTAGAATCTGCAGAAGACGAGCGTTTTCTGTGCCTCTCTTGAAATTTCGTTGCGTATTTCGTGACGCGGCATCCTTCTCCGCCAAATCACTGCCATATCTTCGAAAAGCGTTTGCAAATCCTCCCTGTTATACACCAGTCGAAAGCCCTAAACTTGAAATTTATCTTTAGATCGAATACTCTTTGAATTTCACTATTTCAAAATTAGAGAGTATGAGTATAAGCAGAATAACGTGTAATCACCTTGCAAAGGCAGACAAAATTGGAAAGAGCGTTGGTCAAGATTTGCAGAACAAATTTCTTATCAGTCTTCCAAATGTCGTTGATCCATTGCATTTGATAGACGAAATCCAAAAGACAGATAATGTTTATCAGCACCGTTGGCACCCGTTCTATAATCTGCGATCTTTTGTCCCTTTTATTGCCATCTGTACCAATGCCCATACCCATACATCGGAAGAGTAGAGAATTGAGCTTCGTGTAATCCTCGAAAGCTGGAGTTACCGAAGGGCTGTCTGCGATGCATCGTAAGAAAAATCACCTTTACCATCAAATTACGCCACATAGCTATTACACTATACTGATCTTACCCTCAGTCTTCATGTCGCTTACCTCCCTGGATCAGTACTGACGCCGAGATGCGCACTAATCCTATCGTCGCGGGTCCGCGCACCGCGGGAATTTGCATATTTGATGCCGCGTTTATAATGCACCTGCTTATTATACCCTATTAGCCATCAGGGATGTACATTTATGCACACGCGTGGGTCTTTTCTATCTAATGTGTTTCTTTTTTCCTCGATGGACATTATACTCTACAATAAAATTCTCCGATTATGTGTGTGCAATATACATGAATAGCATATGCATGGATATTGCGATAACCAGTTATGAACATAATATGATGTTCTATAGAACGCATGCAATATTTGCTTTCGCTCGTTATGAACATATTTAGTCGCTCCCAGACATCATGCACGCTAATATTCTAGATAATGTATGAAATATTTGATGTTGCTTGTTATTCTCAATGTGCTTATTTCTTCTGATGTTACAATATACGAGTAATAAAAGGGGTTGAATATTCAAGGTGTATTCTTTTAGGAAAACTGCTGAGCGAAGAATAGAAACGTTTCTCTTGTACTTATTATATGTAATGATGCATCCCTCGCAACTTTGCTGTCGGTTCACAATATAGCCGAACATATCTAACGTAAGTATTGGATTCTGCAGTAGCCATTTGTGTTATTATTGTTTATATTATCTGTGGTGCGTTTGGGAGTAATTGGGTAATCAAATCAAAACTGCTGTGATTGGTTGAACGAATCAGCGAAATAGTATAGTTTTCGTCAAGAATTGAACCAAGAATTAATTAGTGTAATCATTGATAAAGTTAATATAACCAGGGTATTGTATGCGTATTATTACGAGAACATTTTTTATTATTAAAACACGTTCTGTCGTTATCGATGTTTATGTTTTTTGTAAACTATTTTTGAAGTGTAACAGCTCTTGTAACTAACTATTATAAATATTAAGTAACATCTTTATCGTCATCTTCATCTTCATCTTTATTTCAGAGGACATTGTACCCTTTTGTATATTTTTACCTCGTTCATCGCATATTGACGATGCCCCTGCGTCCACTTACGCTGTTACAAAGTAATGTTGCTATACCGCGCAGTACGAACGTAATAATCTTCGCAGAAATAATTTTGCATTAAAGTATGATCGAACGAAATACATTATATTCAGCGTATCTCATACAGTATTCGCCGGCTCCTTGCGTTTTATCCGCTTCTCTCGTATTCGCGTTACTTCATTTTTTACGCGTGAGTAAATATGAATGGGTAAGCTGCGCGGAAAGAAAGAAGCTCGTGCGCGCAAGGTAGCTGTGAGCTGTGTAGTAGCATTCGTAGGTGAGCCATTCTGTCGTCATTTGGTGGTGTTGGTTTTTCTACAGTCATTAGTCGCAGCCAGCAGTTAAGCGTCGCGAGAAGAAATGAACAATTCTATTATAACGTAATGAAGATCAGTCATCGAGCTTTTGCTAAGGTTGGATTTGTCAAATATCAAAAATGTTTTACCATTATACAAAATATTTACTTTATACAATAAATATTACAGAGACTGAAAAACAATCCTCACAAGTTTCATCTATATTTTACCAATGCTTGACAAATTTAAAACAGAGACATTGCGTTCAATCAAGCTACGCATGAATATATAAGCTTCCTCGAATAGCACCATTATACCGAACATAATAATAGTCACATACAGTCGCACACACTCGACAGTGAAGCAGGTACGTTCTTATCCTGAGTAGATGTATACATCCACGTACTTCAACTGATGAGCTTAAGATTTACAACAACTTTGATAGTGAATTCGCTGGGCGAAATAGTGAAAAGTTCATTACTTTCAGAGAGTATACTATGTATGTATAATATGTACTAAAGCGACAGATTTGTAAACGAAAATTTTTGTTAGCTCTGCTTAGGTAACCAAGAATGAATTTTATTTCTGAGGTCGGCGCGTATTACATAGTTTTCCATTCATACACAATGAATAGGCATATGACTCACGACGAAAATTGACAGCTAATTTTGAGTCCATTAAAAGAGCCAAGGTAATATCTACACTCCTAATCATTGAATGCTGTCTACACCCTTGAACTATCAGCAAGCAATTATTATATCACGGTAACCACAAAATAAACTTCATTAAAAAACCTTATCATATCAGAGGGGAAATCCCCGATCGACTTTTCGATTCCGGAGCGGATATGCAGCAGCTGCCCACTGACATCAATATACTCTCAACAATGACCTATAATACACGAGTCCTTATTTCTACAAAGTATACATACCTTTCTTCCGCAGCACATAAAGAACGCGAGCTACTATGCTGGCCTCGAAAATTGCGGGGGGGTTATGTCGTCGCTCGCGTACAATCAAGGTCGCAATTACGCACGTAACGGGTATAAGTGACACTGAAAACGAACGGGGGGTTGAAAAAGGGGTTGAAAAAGAAACCGCGAACGCGTGTGCCTTTAATTTCCGCAATTTTCGACTGGACAAAAAAAGGGAGCAAACGGAGTCCGGCCGTTGCTGGGGAGATTGATGCGGGACAATTGAAGTGGAGCGACGATAAGGTGTATGTGAGTATGGGGTTCGGTGGTTTTTACTGTCGTGACCGGATATTGTATTATACGGTTTTTGCGTAATTGGCGTATAATGGTAGCCGATGGGGCTGTAATAAATCATACTGCGATGCTATAATTTCTATTGTCTACTTTTATTTGTTTTTAATTTAGCATTCGCTTATACACACATTATACATTTCAAGCGATATCTATACGATAACTTTTGTAAAACAACAGACAATTATTCAATTAATAATTGAACTTAAACGCACGCACATAACTTTCGTGAAGTATTTTCAAGGTTTCAACTTTTTATAGGAGGAACCCTTAAAAGTGCCGTTAGCGAAAATTACTCCGACGCAGTAGAGTATGCGCTTTGAAAGTGTGCAACCGTATGGCTAACCGCAATTAGGTTGAGGTTTGACACTGTTCTCTCTTCTCACCGGCGCGTAATTGACATAATGTTGCGAAAATTATTCAACGCACGGGCAACATTCTTTCCGAGAAAAAGTAAGTCGTGACTCGAACAAGGTCGCGAGCTTTTTCGCTTTTAAAAATAATTTTTCAAAACTCTTTCCGCAAACGCTCGATAAAGCATGCGAGAAGAATAGCTTAATTTAGCGGTTTTTTTTTCAATAAAAAAAAAGAAAAAAAAAACGATAAATAGTGAAATCTTGCAGAACGAGACCGCATCCGATTTCCACTGGCGCACGCGCAGGAGTCGAATTAAGCTTGTCGCTGAGACTTGCACTCGCGACTATTCAAATGCAGCTTACGGCACTTGTTCACCGAAAGAAAGTCGCATTAGCAAAGCAGATCGATCCAGTCACTGCCCAGAAATTAACATCGCGTTACTCCTAAGCATCGCGACCCTAACTACCCTCCGCAATAAACACGCCATTAGAGTGAGAGCCAACGACTGTACTATATGATCAATATACAGTCGCTGCTGCACATCCCGAAAGATCCCAATCTCTCATCGCGCTCGTCGTGTTTACACACTGCAGTCCCTCCTCCTGGACGAACGCATCACGATAAACACGGAAAAGCTCGTGAGAGCAGGCGTCACGATCGGCCAAGTCATTACCCCCGAGCTCTCGAATCGCAGCCGCATTCCTATACTTTATGCTATAGAGAGACTCGTAGCCCACTGCACTGTCGCAAATCACCTACGATACTTCTGCTCTCGGACGAAATTACAGCCGCTCGGTCACTGCAATAGTCAAAAGCAAATGTAGAGAGAGAGAGAGAGAGAGAGGAGCCAGTAGTAGGTATATATAGGTATACGTGTATCCAGGGCCGGCGACGGGCATTAAAATGCAGTTAAGCGCTCGGCCTTCCGCGATAAACGCGCTGCACTCGCGCGCGCGCGCGCGCGGGCCGTTTATAAGGTCTGCGCTGACATTCGTCGAGGGCGATGCAATCGGCGCGCATTTCCGAAAACCTCCTCCTACTACTTACTTGCTACCTACATGCATCGTGAAAAACCGGGACGGAAGCCGTGTCCGGCCCTCAAAGATTCGGCGGCGGCGGCGGCAATACTCGGAGAGCCCGTATTGGGTCGAGGCGATAGCGATAAACTCACTCACTCTCTCTCTCTCTCTCTCTCTCTCTCTCGGCTATGCGTATACGTAGGAGGAGCGGTGGTGGGGCGGGAGAAGAGACCTGTACGGTTTTTCGACGCCGATCATCATTTTCTGCGTGAACGACGAAAAGGACGCCCCCGTGCACCGAGAGCGCGACACATATACACATATTTCCTCCGCTGGCACTGCACTGCTGACTCGGCGGTGCGCGCGCCCGCGGCCTTGCACTTGTCGTCCGGCCGTTCGCTCGTCCGGTTTTGCTCTCCTTGTCCGATTAGTCCGACACGCTTTTGGATTTCGAGAACGAACGTGTTTACTCTCGAGGATCCGTCGAGTGCCTGCTGTATAGGCTTGTGGCCGTTTTTCTTTTGGCTCATATTCGATTCCCCGAAGACGAAGATGAGGAAGGTCCGGACGATCCTGTTCGCGCTGGCATCAGCTGCGATTCTCCTGGCGAACGGTGAGTACCTATACGCGGCATTGTTGGAAATAGACGCGCTTTTTATCAACTTCTCTGTGTGGCTCATATTCGTATCGATTTTCAAATTCATATTGTACAGATATACGCGCAGCCGAGCTTTGCTATCGGTTTTGTCACTCGCGTTTACAACGGGCCAGTCTGTGTTTTCTTTTCTTTTTTCAAGCAAGCGAGGAAAACTCTGCGCTCGGAGTTTGTTAAACAAAGCCTCCGGACTTTTATACGCTTCCTGTATTATCGTATTGCGAAACGCGAAGTTTCGAGGCGCAGGCATGGCGCGACTGCGCTGCACCTGCCTGCGCGAATGGAACTCCTGGGAGTCGTGTTTTTTAAACAATGCTTCGTTATTTGCGGAATCGTCAATTTCGAGGCGTTCGAATGTATCTCGAGACGGATAGTGATAAAATTCTATGCAGTGGGTTGTACAGGTGCGCTTCAATAAAGCGCGCTTAAACGGAGCCTTGAACGTTCTATTTTGACCGATGGCCGTTATTTCAGTCGAGATAAGTAAAAGCTTCGTTGAAATTCAAAGGCCTAAGCGTATATTCAGCCGGCAGACGTGTCAGGATAAAATCACGTAACGAGCTCGAATAGATCATCCGCAGAGCGCGTTTTTCGAAACGGTCTTCGTGTTACTCGAATTTATTGCTCTTTTTTCCTGTAATTTACCTCGGAACTTAATTTTAAATTAATATTTCAATACAAGCTTCCTAATGCAGGATTGCGAAATCTCAACAAAAAATGTTACTCCTGACTTTCAGCGCAAGAAGAAGCGGAGGACAATGGCAGCTCCGATTCAAAGTTGAAGGTCCTCGGATTTTTAAACAAGCCCGCGTTATCTGCGAACGCGAGGAAAAGCCGCGCGATCGATTCTAAATTAGCCGTGGAAAGTGAAAGTCCTTCGGGGCATGATTCACTGCCGCTAATACGGGGCCCGAGAAGCGCCGAAGATAGCGAAGACAATGAGACTGTTGTAGCTACGACTTCATTGCCGTTGGAGAACGATGATTTTACGCCGAATTACGCGAGCTCGACGAGTACCGCGGAAGTCGAGTCTAATCCAATAACGACGGCTGACCCTGAGTCTTCTGAAAAAGACAAAGCTGCAGGTGACAATACCAGTATGCCGAATTCGACGCCTACGCCTATTGAAGTGGCCGATAACGACGAGGACGAGGTCAAGGCAGAGCATAAAGCCGTCTCTTCTTCCGAAGAATTACCCGCGACTCAAGCTTCGGAGCACGAAGCTTCCTCTTCCGAGGCCGTACCCGCGATTCAAGCTCTGTCGGAGCAACCAACTCCGTCTTCCGAAGATGTGCAAGGCAGGAGTATGCCGGACATCGAAGCTCTGGAGCAAATGCATCCGGATCTCGCGCCATCGTCCTCGCCATCCCAGGACATCGACGTACAGCCGTCAGCTTCATCCCTGGATGTCAACGAGTCGACTCCGATGATCAGCTCTCCAGCCTCGATGTCGTCGGTCGAACGAGTCGAAAGCGAAGCTCCTGTGTCATCGTCCTCTCCAGCGAGTGGAGAACGCGAAGAGGGAACTCCTGTACCTTCAGTTTCTCCAACGAGCGAAGAACAAGCTCCTCCCGCAGCAGCGAGTGAAGAGAGCAAACCGGAGTCTGACGTCAAGCAGGATTTGCAAACGACCACCCTAATTAACGTCGCTGACCCAACCTCCGACGATGCTTCAGCCGAAAAGACATCGCCGAGCGAGGAGACCACCGAAGAAATCGAAGATAATTTTCCCAATTTGGAAACTTCGGAGAACGAAGATATCGACGAGGTGACGACCGAAGACGACGAGGACGATGGACCAACCGATGCCACTTTCGAAGAACCTACGGGTTCACCAGCTGATGGCGAATCGACCGAGGAAACTGTCCCCACAGCTCCCGAAAGCTCGGTCGCCGCTACCAGCACGTCGTCGACTCCGACGCCGAGTAGCAAGTACGATTTCCTGCTTTACGACGAGTCGAACGTCGCTTGCATATTGGCCTCGATGTCCGTCACGCTCAGAGTTACCTATACGACCAAGGACAAGAAGGTATGTAATGACGTCTTTTTTTAAACTGTTTTTCCTAAAGCTCGATTTCTCTTTCAGACGCGCACGAAATCGATCCAAGTTCCCTCCACAGCTTCCGTGAGCGGATTCTGCGGAGAGAAGGACTCCAACATGACTCTGTCCTGGCCGACGTCGGACACGTCGCTCGAGCAGAAAGACTCGATCACTTTTATGATGAAAAAGGACGATTCCAAGTTCTACGTCAGCAGCGTCCAAGTCAGTCTGGTTCCCAACAACCAAGACTTTCCTAACGTCATAGGTAAATATTCGAAATTTCAAAATGCATTGTAATTAAAAAATGTTACATCGTTTGAATTTACAGGCGAAAGTCTGAGAGGAAATTCCGCGACGGATCTGAGGCTGTTCTCCGCCCATCTAAAGAACGGCGCGCACGTTTGTCGGCCCATGACGGAAGTCACTTGCGGCCAGATTGTCGTGCTGATAAAGGACGTATCTCTCATTGCATACAACGACAGAGATAGCCTGGCCGACAGAGAAGGTAAGGAAGCGCTATCTTTTCTTCGAAAATGTGCAGCAGCTCTCTCTCTCTCTCTCTCTCTCCCGGCTTCCTTTGATAAGCCAACATTTTTTCCCCGCGTTTATGACAAGACCTTATTATGAATATTTTGATAAAACGTTTCAGAGGAACGCTGCTCGCCACCGCCAAAGAGCATAAGCATAGCGGCTGTCGTGGGTGCAATCGTCGGGCTGACGGTGACTATTGGAATCGTCGCCTCCTACGCTTGGTACCGGAAGAGGACCAGTACGTTCAGGTCCGAGCTTCCTTGAAGGGCACCGAGAAGACGCATCGCCGATGTTGATTCGAATCGAAAAATCCACGAACGTATAGATTTACGCCCTTGAACTCGACGCGATTCTATACTCTATATTATAATATAGTCGAGTCGTTTTTGTTTGTGATATGAGGAACGTCGAGTTTTGAGTTTAAGTTTAAGAGGATAGTATAGCGACTACTCTGCGGAACCAAGATGCAATGAGTTTAATTTTAAGCGAATGTTGATTTTGAAAATTATTCATTTCTGGAAAGTGTAGAAACTGGAATAGCCAACGCGTTGACCGTTATTATTTCTTCGAAAATCATACGTTTGAACGTGCACGTGTTTATTACTGTCAATTAGGTTTAGCTTATATTTTACCGAGAGAATATAAAACTGTTGGAAATTGCATGTCATTGTTTGCGTTAGTTGTAGATGTCTATCTTTATTACGAATGTGTAGAAATCAATACGTAGAATCGAGATAGAGTAGGCCGAATGTGTGCAATATACTCTACATACGTAATTTTGTTTGTATAATAAATATCAATTTTGTTATAGATGACTGTAAGCCATCTCAATATAAGTTTATTTTGTATATTATGTGCTTCCGAAGTCAATCTCCAATCTTGTATACACTACCGCGCGAACGAATATTTTACATTGTCAACACTTTTCCACGTTTTTATCACATTATTACGGTTGTAGGCGTATTTAGAAAGTGATGTGTGCAAAGTATCGCAGAAGCTACTTAAAATTCTGAACAATCGTTAGTAATCTAGATTTATCATTCGATTCTTTACCATTCAAACAGATGCCTATATGTGATTAGGACTCGCTTGATTGAGTGCGGTTGCGAGATAACTTTGTGTGTGAAGTATTAAATGCAGCGTTACGATTGTAAACACATGTACACCTTTGAATAAATTATTATAAGAACATTTATCCTTATCTAATTTTTTAGTCTCTTCAAAATCTGTATTAGAAGTATACGCATGGCTTACGTCACGCTTCGAAATTTCGCGCCACTAGCCGTTTCACTATGAGAGCTGCAACCGTGGCGACAAGAATATCACTAGACGCGGAGACAAAGTTACTAGGACGCGAGCCCATCGAATCAAGCAGACAACACCGCCGGTGAAATTTGAGGTTATGCCTTTGACAACACGTGTGTATGTTGCGTGAAAACAAACCGTGAATTCGTATATTTGAGACCTGAAAATCAGCGAAAATGAGCGAAGAAAATGAAAAAGAGGGATCTGGGATCATGGTTCGATTGGCCGTCAATCGGATCGATCAAAATCTTCCCACCCATCAAGATCCACAAGTGTTCCTTTACTCTCCTGGAGAAGAAATATCAACGCAGCCAGATTTTTTGAGGTTCGTTAGTAAATTTTGCAATTAGGATCATCTGTTAATTGTGAAACTAAAAGTTAAATATTTTAGGGGTCATGGAACGTATGTGGACGAACAAGAAGTTCTGCGAGCATCGGTTGCTGGTCGATTGGAAAGAGTCAACAAGCTGATATCTGTGAAGCCTTACAAAACCAGATACCAAGGTGAAATCGGAGACGTCGTTATTGGAAGGATAACAGAGGTTCAGCAGAAACGTTGGAAAGTTGATTGTAATGCCAAATTGGATGCTGCTCTTCTTTTGTCTAGTGTCAATTTGCCAGGAGGAGAGTTGGTGCGTCAAACTTAACGATAAAACATTCAAAATACATGAGATATTTGCATATTTTGAATAAATATATTTTCCCAGAGGAGAAGATCAGTCGAAGATGAGCAGGCAATGAGACGCTATTTACAAGAAGGAGATTTGATATGTGCAGAAGTTCAGAGTATCTTTGCCGATGGCTCTCTGTCTCTGCACACTAGAGTCCTTAAGTACGGCAAATTATCTCAAGGCATCATGTTGAAGGTATCGCCTGCATTGATTAAAAGGCAAAAAACTCACTTCCACAATCTAACGAATGGAGCCTGCTTAGTCCTGGGAAACAATGGATACGCGTGGATAGGAGCCAATGTTGCTGATACAGACAGGTCGGAGGGTGGGTTTACCCAGGATTTATCCAGAGTCAGTCAAGAAGACAGGGAGGTATGCGCCAGACTGCGTAACTGTATTCTGAGTCTTGCCAAAAGTCACATTCTATTGTCGGACACATCCGTCACTTACGCCTACGAGGAATCGATGAAGTACAGCATTCACGAGATGCTGATACCAGAGGTACAGCTCGACGTCGCCTTGCTGACACACCAGAGGCTCACCATATCGTTATAAATAACATTTATCTTTATAGTTGTTAATAAGAGTATCGAGTAAGTTAAGAATGAGTATTGATTTTTATAAAATCGACGTAATATAATTTTATATATTCAGGCAAAAAGTTTAGTAAATCACGAGATATTTTCTCCCATAACGATTCGCTCGTTTTTTCTCGTTTGCTCTTCTCCCTCCCGATACTTTTATTTCGAGCGAAAAATCAACGATTGGAACGCAATTTTTCCGCGCGTTATACCTCGAAGCTCCAACAAACGAGCGAGAAAAATGAAGAACAAAGCCACTTTTCACGCTGTGCGCGCTGAAAATGCCAAAGGTTTCGCGCCTCCGAGCGACACTTCTTTCTTCCCATTCGGCTGTCCCCGCTTATGCTGCACATTTATACCAATATACTTCTATATACAGGCAGCCTATCTACCTTTTCTTCGTTTCCCGCCAGAATTGGAAAGTAGTAAGCACAGTCCCTTTTCTGGGAACCGTCGACTTTTACCTGCGCGCGACACTATACCGATGCGCCTACGTGCCATCGGCATAGGCGACTTTGCAGGGGTGGCGGTCGAAATTTTCCACCGATCCCTTTAAACTTTAAAGGCCTGCGCCTAGTTGTGTGTGCCTGAGTCGAGGCAGAGAGACGAAGCCCATTACGGCTGAATTGGCCTTTACTTTGGGAGACGTCCAGAGGGAGAGAGAGAGTCGGGGCTGCAAATTGCCGCCGTTGCGTCGCGCCTGTGGAACACGTGAATTTCCATGGGAACTTTTTGGAAACGAGGTCGACGACAAGGAAAGCTACATAATGGCCCGAAAGACGCACCCTCGCATCGCGCCTAACGATTTTCCGCAGGGCGCTTCGCTTTTGCCTTAATTATATAGGTGTGCGTGAGTATATTTTTCACGAGCGTTTAAGTGCTGATTCGTAATTGCCTCAAACGAGCTTGGCTCGTCTTGAAGATTTTCGAACGTGCGTGAATCGGCATTGAAAAGGTTTACGCGAAAAATTGCAAATCCCTCACCCCCAGTCGTCCACCTCGACAAAAACTAAACAGCCCACCCATCCACCTAACGAATTCCTCCCCTTTATAGAAAAAGACACTTTTCCACCAAAAAAGATAGCTATGTGACGCGCGCGACATATAACAAGCAACGGTCGTCCCTCCTCGCCGCAAGCTCGTGTGCGCCTCCACACACTCGCACCTCACCTCCGTCGCGCGCAGCAGCACGTGCAGTGCGTGCGATCGACTGTGAGAAAATATCCAGACCACGTGCATCGCAACAACAGCAGCAGCAGCAGCAGCAGCAGCCGGTAGCTTCTCCGTCTCTCAAGGCACGCGTATTCGGGCTTCGCGCCACGCGCCTCTCTTCTTCCTTCTGAGAAAAAAAACTGCCTGCCTGCTGCTGCTCGCTTTCTTCTTCCTTTTGGCCCGCGTCCCCTCTATACCCGGTATAGGTATCGGAGACGCGGCTATACTCTCCTTATAAGAGATCCCGAAGTCGTTCCCACGTGTCTGAAAGGACGACGGGCCCTGACTTTTTCACTCCGCGCTGCTGCAACGTATACATCAGCAGCTTTCATTAATCTGTTTTAACGCTGCGCTGTGTGTAGCTCGTTCGACGTTCTTTATGCTCGGCGCGACGTATCGATGGCTTTTCTCTTATCGTGGGAGACTCGATTCGCGTTGACTCTGCCTTTTTCTTTTCGAAAGAGCTGGAATCGATGATTATTGCTTAAGAAACGCTCTCCAACAAAGCCCAGCTCGAATCAAGCTATAATCGCATTAGTCGAGGGGAAGAGGGCAAAAAATGGCAAAGAATGGCAAAAAATCCCGCACATCCTATTTAGCCATCCTCGATGCGAGCGAGTGTCACTCGAGAGGCACATAAGTACACATATGGGAAGTCGAAAGTAAAAAACATACCCCTCGAAAATTACGGAAAATCCCCGCGCGAAGATCTCAACTTGTACACTTCCCGATGATAAATCGCTCCTCTCACGACGCCACAGCTCTGTTTACCTTTGTCCTTTCGCACTGCGGACCTGTGCGCGCTCCTCTGCGGAAAAATCGAACAAAGAGCCGAGGGCTAGCGCGCGGAGTCGGTGCATTTTCGCGCGCTTTTCCCTCCCCAATCTCCAGACGTCGTCGTCTGTGGGTACTGGGCATACACGTATACATAACGTCGCATCCATCTCTCTCTCTCTCTCTCGCACTCGTGGCCAGGGTCTTATGGGAACACCAAGACGCAGATGGGATTGTGTTTAATGAAGTCTGGCCGAGGTTGCACCTGCCGTTTCCCGAGACGGAGCGAGAAGAAGCAGAAGAAGAAGGAGCGAGCGAGCGAGCTGCGCCGTCCGGCGACGACCGTTACGGCCTCGAGCTCCCGCCCAAAGTGAGCCGATGGCGGGAAGAGCCGCCCGCGAAATTACTCCGTGCTTGTGTATACGCTTACCTATATATACACTAGTATGTACGTATATCGCGATGAGTGAGAGGAGACGAGGCCGTTGCCAAGTGGAGCTGGCGCCTTTTTTCCGAAACGAGAGAGAGAGAGAGAGAGAGAGAGGAGCGGCTGCAGGTAGCTACAAGTATACGCGTATACCTGCAGCTTTGCCGCGCGCGCTGCAGCGCACTTGATCTGCCGGCCCGAAATTCTGCAGCATATAGGGTGGCTTTTGAATTGCAAATGAGTTTTGCGGCTTTTTTATGAAAAATTTACGCACGACCATGGAATTTTCCCTAATTTCCATGATAATAAAGCTCGGTGGGTAGCCGGAGCCGAAGTATTTGGGAAAATTTAAATTTCAGCCCCACGGACTTTCTAAATTTTCGACCGCAACCCCGTGTGTCGTCTTCTGGCTGGTACCCTCTTGGCTAATGAGCGCGCTGTGGAGGATACCCCTATAGCTGCCCTTTAAATTCGAGCTCATAGCTTATGTGCACTAGAGTGCTCCTATACGTTTCTTCTCGACTTTTGAATATCAATTAGTGTACATTATCTTTATTCATCCAAATCCATAGTTCAACAGATACACAAAGTCGAAATTCGTTTACAAGATTCATATGCGAACATAATTACAATACTAATGGCAGTAGCAGAGATAATCAAAAGGGAATTTATTAAGCACACTTAAAAAAACACAAAGTCGAGCATTTCGTCTGTTGCCATGCACTGCAACCTGCATACCGTGCTGTTGTAAGATAATAATAATAAGAGTCCACTTGTCGTGCATGAAAAATAAATAAAGTTAGCTTTGTTGCATTAAAATCTTACAGCTGTAGATTTTAATATAATATAACAATAATTGAAATTAATATAAATACAATTATAACATGCTTTCACGAAAACTTACTGTTTTTCAAAGCTAAGAGTAATAAAAACTACATAATATATTAACTGAAATGCAATGGGTACTTCAAATGTAACAGAGGTTTGGCATATACACAGCGCTGGTATAGTCCTTTTCTCAATGATTCGAAAATAAAAATGAACGCATAAGAAAATGCTCATACCGATATACATCTGTAAACAAAAGAACGATAATTATTTAACCACAAGTTATACAAGTTATTTTCTTTGCAGCTTGTCAAGTGTTTCAATTGTTATTGTTAATTTTATCGATTTATATTTTACCTTCAAGTTGTTATACATGTCCATTTTTGTAATCATATAAATTACTTCCAATCTATACTTGCGTATAAACTCTTTCGTTATAAGTACATTCTTGCAAGTCACGCTCTTCAACGCAAAGACCAATCCTAGGAAGCAAAGTTCACTTTGGAAAATAACGAATTTCTGTCGGCGCTCAAAAAGTACAGGCGGGCACGTGCAAACCGACTACATAAAAAAAAGACGGAAGCAGCGGCGCAATCCTTTCGAATCGAGCAACGATCTCTCGCCGAGGAACAAAGCCCTCTCTACGCGCGTGTATACCACGCAGAGCTGGTCCTCAAAAAGAGCCAACGATTCCTCTTTTGAGCTTCTCGCCTCCGCCGATCCCTCTCTTCCTCCAGGGAGGAAATCTCCGTCGACTCGACCGTTGGAGTTTCCGCTGGCGCGTGGCATCTGGCGGTCCGCGGGACACCCCCACGAACCCGATCTCTCGTTTAGCTATAGCTTTAGCCGGGTCGGGAGTCGAGAAAAAATAAAAGGAAGGGAAGAAAGCGCGGGCCTGACCGAGTGTTTTCCGATATGTTTTACGATCCAGCTGCTGCGGTCGTCGAGCCCTCGCACTCGTACGAATTATAGAGAGGAGAGCGAGAGAGTTGGCTTTCGCGCCAGAGGCCGTGTGTTTTAAATTTCTTGGAAGGAGCCTGTTTCGGCAGATATTCTCTGTCAAAACAGCTGATGAACGCTGTCCGGAGTTTTCGCACCGAGAGACAAATGGATGCGTCCGTTATTGATGGTGGCGTTTGGAGCTAATTACAGCGAGTTGGGGGACGTCTTATTTATTGCTTTACGACTTCTGTATACCACATGCGGCCGATCACAAAGCCTGTAATCCGAGTTATGAAATCGCGTCGATATCGATAAAAGCTCGGCGAGCTTTAAATGCCCACAATAGGCCTCTTTTCCAAGCCATTTAAATACCTCCTCCCCGATGCATCGTGCGTATAATGCATAGGAGAATCAACGCGCAGACTGCAGACTCGAGATAGAGCTGGGAGAGAAAACGTTGAGCATGGGATTCCAGAGGCGGCTCTCGGCAGTCCGGATACACCGGCCGGCGCCCTCAGGTGGGGGTGCAACAGCTGTTGCGCCAAAAAAGAGTCGGGATATTTAAAGGCTCTCGGTCCTTCTCTATCCTCTACTCGTCTCTACCCGGGCCTCGATCTTCTCTCTCCTCGTGCGAGTGTGTACCGCCTCTCGCTCTGTGCTTCTATATACGTCGATGTAGATCCTCCATAAAGATCGAGAATAAGAGAGAAAGGCGAACGAGAGGACTCGGATGTGAAATGTGTGCTTGTGCGTGTGAAGAGTGAGTCTTGATAGGAGTAAGTGTGCGGGTCTGTCTGATTGATGTGACGGGAAAACCGTTGGGAAAAGCGCGCGATTTTTGGTGGACATGGGCATTGTCTGTGAATAGTGGATGTTACCGCTCATTAATTGGGGAATTATTTTTATAGAGGTCATGAGTACTTATGTCGCGGAGAAAGTGTAGGACAAGTTGAAGAAAGAAATCCGCAGTTATTTTGGTTATTTTTTTAACTCATAGTATTGACATAAGGAAACGCTGTTATTTCAGACTGTTCCACATTTAAATACAATTAGCAATATAACAAAGAAGAAAGCTGAAAAAAGTGATTAATGCAAGAATCGTTATTTTGTTTTTACAAATGCATCAGTACAAGCATTGTCTTTGCGTGCGTGTAAATTTTAAAAATGCATATAAAGATTGAGAAACGGACGATCTGTACGTGCAAATACTTTGTTGTATTTCATTGATAAATAGACCCGTCGTATTTCAGTTAATAATATGAAGTACTTGTTACTTTTCCTCGTTGCCATCACGATGATCAATCAATGTAAGTACACGAATTAGTGAATTACCGCTCAGAAAATGTTTGGTAAAAGTAAATGAAAAATGCTGTACACGCATTCTATTTAACAGATTTAGATGCAGCAAAAGCTTATATTGCAATATGGATTTTTTAATTTTTTTTATTTTTTTATAACAGCGCATGCAGGTTGCGATACATGGCAACTCATTAAATGCTCGACCTCCTGCTTCTTTAAGAATGCTTATGAATGTCAAATAAATGACTACGATGGTTATCGCTGTTACTGTCATTAGTATTGTTATTATGGCACTAGAATTGTAATATGACTTAACAGGCTCCAATAAATAAAGATTCAAATTAAACGACAATCAAAATATTTTATGTGATACGCTCTCACCTTCGACTCAGGCTAAGTCACCTTGACTCCTATACTGCAAACACTCCACATTCGGTTTAGAAAAATCCACTTTACGTCCTTGTCACGCATCATATTTTTTGTCGCACAAAAATCGATTTTCGCGTTCTTTTAGATGCGGCACGTGCGCATACACACACGCAATCTAGTGCATAGGTCAGAAAAATGTGAAAATCGTTTGTGCGTTACAAAAAAAAAAACAATGTATCTATTAGTTCCTAATCTATCTAGAAGAACAAATCTCGAAGTCGCAATGTCAGCTGCAACGAAAGAAATCTCACCCGAGGTAAAAAAAAATAAGTACACAATTAGCCATACTTAACGTTCAAAATAATCGTCAATCCACGCATAGCCAAAAAAAGGAAAGACAGACGAAGCCTCGACGAAAAGAAAGAATAACACGTGCAGACATAAGTCGTGGGTCCCTGCGATGGTCGCACGGTTCGCCGCGCGCAGTCTTGCGTGTAACGCTCATAGCTGGACAACTCGACCCGAGGCTAAGTGCATTACGGCGACGAACATGTATACAAGTATCGCGAGCATGAGAAAATACGAAAGGAAGAGGAGCTGCGCGGGGGAGACATGGGAAAAAGACGAAAACTACCTGTTGGGTGTATATAATTGTCGTTGAGCTGGTGTGAACGTTCTGGGATGATTAATAATTATAAGGTGCGCGGCAAATTGAGTTATTTTAATATTTCATTATTTACTAAAGTCATAAATCACAAATTTGATTGTACTAGCAAAGTCCAGCGCGTTGCTTGACCTCTAAAACTTTACTTACAATTTTACAATACTTTCTTTAAAAAGTGACACGGGAAAAGTAAAGCCGCTGAAAATGCTAAATTCAAATTTCTGATTCAGAATGATTTGAAAATAATGATTTTATTGTTATAATTGATGAAATTACACTTAAAGTGTTCTGGCGCCATTTAACACAGATATCGCTTCATAACCAATAAACCGTAATGGCAATCAATCAGAATCACGTACTAAATGCTTCAAAACATGGGCCACCACTTTTTTCAGAGGGGATTCAGTGTTGAAAGTTACAAAAAGAATATTCAGTTAAAAAAAGCTGCAACCAAAGTTCCTGCGCTCAGCAGACATCATTAACGCATTTCAAGAGTCGCTCTAAAAACAGACCTTCAGTCAGCCGATGTAAAACCGAATTCATCCAACGAATCGTCGCTCGTAAAACATAAAAGCATTTTTCAAACTCGACAAGAACACACTGCATCCGTACATGCAACGATCAACGATCACATTCCCAGAACGGGCGATCGTGACAAACGGAAAATTAAAAAACAGTCACAGCGAGTTAATCCGTCACACAGCGCGCAGCATGCGCGAAAAAAATAAAGCGAAATCCCTCGCATCGGCAATACGCATACACACACACACACACACAGCGGAGTTGGACGTTTAGCACAGGAAGCGAGAAAGGAGCCGCATAGCGCGCATTGTGTGTGTGTGTGTCCGTTGGGCCTGGCGCGACGCACAAAGTGCCTTCCTCCGGTCTATATATCTCGCGGTCGCTGCGCAAACCTATATGCGTGCCACAGGAAAAGCTGAAATCCGCTCGGTAACAGAGTGAAAGAGGCGCGGCTGAGCGTGAAATGTCCGGCGCGTTATGTAGAGGGACGAGAGAGTTGCTTGTACACTGTGCGAATGTTATAACGCGATGTGCGGCTCGGAATCTTGATTGCTCTGCTATATGGTCGCGTTGTTACATCCCTGCCTTTAATAAGGGCCGAGGAAGAATCTCGGGCGTTTGTCACTGCGTAACGAGCGCTGCGCGTTTTTTTTTTTTTGATCGATTAAAATAACACGTGTACGTGAAAAGTCATTATATATTGTTACAGGAGTATAGTCAGCTGTGTGTATTACAGAAAAATAATCCGAGTCATCCCCACGACGAAATCCTCGAAACAGCCTGCGCACGCGTACGGCTCGGGCCATCGGCTGAAAGATCCGTTGAAGAAAGGGGTCGTGCGCGGGTGTGCCTGGCTGTATAATACAATATATCGGACAATCGCGCGCGAAACTAGCATCTGCATAGGCGACAGATGCTGCCTCGTCACTCTTTTCTCTCTTTCTCTCTCTCTGGTATAACCCCTTGAATTTCTTTTCTCGAATTATGATGCTCACGGACCACGGGATTTTTCGTGCGATGCGCGTCTTGGCCTTTTCCTTTGACTCTCTTCTCGTGCAGTGTATATAGTTACAAGGCAAGGAGGAACGTCGTAGCTTTGCGGCTATTATTGTGGAGATTCCATCTCTCGCGAGTGTCATCGCCGGAGAGTTCAGCCGTGTGGAATATAAAGGATTCGCGCGATAAAAGTGGAGTGCGGCGTATTGTTCCATTGTCCGTCGAGCACAATGTCATTTTTCCAGAAAATCTCGCGCTGCTATCGCGCGCTTCCTTATGCCATCTTATAAGGATAGTCCGTAGTTTGACGCGTCACGACTTCTGCAAACGAAAGCCGATGCCGTAAATTCGATTCTCCGGAAAATGCGTTGACTCCATACCCCTTTTTCGAATTCTCGCACACGCCTTTGCCATACATCACCCGCACCTATACTCTACTGCACGTGACAAATGGCGAGCCGTAGCACATGCTGCAGATGTTTAAATCTTCTGCGAAGGGTTAAAGGTCCGATGGCGCACGCGACGGGGGTGTCTACCGGCAGATGACCAAACAGCGCATCGGATTACCCCTTATAATATACGCGTATATATTTGCGCGCGCCGAGTTTCCGCTTTTCCCTGTTTGTTTTCCGGCCGCGCGTGCTTTGTGCGGCATCGGTTTCGCTTGGCGAACGCCCTGTGTACATAGCTTTACCTTTTGGAGTGTGCGTACAGGGGGAAGTAAGCTTTATGCCCGGTGGTATAGGTATTGTAGTGTGCGTGCAGCGCTTTTTCCGGAATTTTTCCGAACAAGACGTCGTAAATGCGTGTACACTGTTATACGTGATGACCATAGGAGATTATTCTTCTTGAGTTTTAGGACGGCTCGGCGCTACGCGGGAGGGGACAGATGCGCCCATCGGACGACGATGGAGACGTATGCGTGTATAGAGGGCCATTAGGCGGTATTTAAACACCGCCCGCTTTGTATCATCACCGCTCAACGTCGTATGCCGCGGTGCGATTTCTTTGAATTTTGCGAGGGCTCGGGGATTTTCTCGAATTGAGGGGCCATCCTTACCCTCCTTTGGAATATAGGATAATGAGCGTTTCGGATTGTAAAATGGAAATTTTTCTCTAACCGAAGCTATATGGTTGTTATAGGTTGCGTACAAAAAAACATCAATTTATACTTGCAGCACAGTATCGGGAGCGCAACGAAGCCGCGCGGCTGTGGAAAAGCAGCAAAGCGCCGCCGAAAGAACTTCAAAGGCGCCGACTTCGCGCTTTTCGGCTGCCGCGCTCACGGTACGCGCACACCACTACACAGACTCTCGGAGTATGATTTCGAATTTCGGCTCTCTCGCCAAAGAACAATGGGCGCCTCTGGCTACCTATATATACAGCGACGTCTATATAGATATATACGCTAAATTTGTACACGCGCGCGCGCGCACGCCCGAGTGTATAATGTATATGTATAGAGGCTGAAAGTGGCCAGGTGCAGCTGCGAGTTGTGGTGCTCTTTTCGCCTACTAAGGGCGCCGTTTGTATTTTGCTCCTTTTACTTTTCTCTTTACTCCTTCTGTCTTCTCTTCGCTTTCAGCCTCGTGCGTTTGTGCGTATAGATGATTGGATACTCTCTCGACGTGTACGTCGGAGGCTTGCGCGCATTACGTTGCAGATGCTGCTACTATGTCGTTCAGCTCTGTATAAAAGGGCCTATTTCGAATTTTAGAATGAAAAATCAAAATGTTTATCGCATACGAGAGGGATTTCCGTGCACTGCTGCATTGTTTCGACCATGTCGTTGAAAGCTTCTTCCCTCGCACAAAGGAAACAAAAAAAAAAAAAAAAAAAAAAAACGGTTGATGAAATTCAGTAAGCGTATCGGCAATAATTATCGATGTCCCTCTCCTCGTTGAAGGACCTCCATCAGAGCACCCTTTTTTCCCTTCATATAATCCCCCGCGGACACGATTCCCGTCTCGTTTTTCCGGAACGAAAACGCCCCGAAAATCCGAGAGCAAGCCGGTGGGCGGAAATCACTGTAGACTACTTTTCGTCTCACAGCGAGTCGCTGCACAAAGGGTCGATGCAGCACACCTGCGGCGCTCTCATTATTCGACTCAGTCCACGGAAAATTATTGCGGTGGATCGTCTTCGGCGAGCTTTGCGTGGGGTAATTGGCCTCCAGGATTTTTTTCGTTGACGTTGCGATTGCTATGGGAAGGGAATCTCGACGGTTGAGTTGTACACTTGTAGATCTGTTGTTGTGATTGCTTTAGGCTGGAGCGAGTTTGTTATTATCTTGTGTACTGTTTTCGAGATCGATGCATCCCACAGGTACACAATATAATTGTCAACGTCAAAGTATCAACTTCTAGGTTTTCAGGTGAATTAGGACAAAATGCTAAATGGGAATCACCGGTTTTATCGTTTGAATTGTGCATCAATTGGTCAACGTCTAAATTCTGTCAAGATGCGTCTAGTTGATTTTACGTACACTTAAGTATTTCTTTGTCTGATCTCGTTCATCGAGTACAGCTGTCATGCAAAAGAATGATCGATAGCCATTCCCGCAGGTTGCTTGTTACTTAGTAAATCTAGAATCGCATAAAAAACAGATTCCTCAAACTTTGAAATTTCCAACGCTTCCACCGAAAAACTCTCAACGTTCATACACGATAATAATATAACATCAAGGCACAGAGAAAGAACCTACTCCACATTCGTACGTTACGCAATTATAGTTTCACGGCTAAAAAGCATAAGGGCATGAGACACGTCCCGTAGTAATGCTCTTCCGAGGGAACCGGCACTACACTTCCACTCAGCTGTATATGCGCCTAGCTATATCATGTGGGCGCCGCACAAGTGAATAACCCCCAGCAGAGTGAATCCCCGCGACACTGCGCATTACTACAGAGGCCCATAGATGGGTCCCCGCGTTCCGCTTCGCGGACTCGCTGCCGGAAGGGCCTGCGGGGTGGAAAAAAATAAAAAGCGACTGGACGGATGCGCGTAACGGATACGCATCCACGCGTGTGGCTATATATATATATATATATATTTATTTATACCTATGTTCGAGCAACTCGGCGGGGGAGGAACCGATGAGTTTAACCGTCGCGACTACTGACCGGTCGGTTATAGCCGTACTGCGATTGCTATTGTATACAGGACATGAGTATTGGAAGGAAGAGGGTTGTTGCGATCGGTTATTGGTGCATGGGAAGTGTAAACAGTTGGCGTGATATGATGGTTTTGCGCGACGAGGGGGGAAACGAAGACGCGCGGTATTTCTTCAAGCTAATAACAGAATGCCTTATGGCTCTCGCCTTGAAAATATATATGTGTATGCAATAATTACACGCATTACTTTTTCTCAAAGACCTTATAGCCATAGTCCTGAGAACGTTTGTGCAAACACGTTTGTTTGCTCAGTCATTACGAGGAAGAAAACGTTATAAATTTGAATAAAAAATGAGGCTCGATTAGTTCCCCTTTACGCACACAAGCAGCAGGTAGCCTTTTCCTCCCGTTCAAATCTCCGACCATTAAAACGCAACCCTTAAAACTGACCAGCCCTCGACGTCACTCCCTTATTTCCACACACAAGTGCACGTAGATACATCATTACGCATGCACATACCGCCACCTACGAATGATTCAGCGTTAAAAAAAAACAGTCAGTCCGATAATTCCATGGCGGAAAAAAAGCCGCGCATATGCAGAGAGCCAGAAGAAAATCCCTGGGAAGCAATCTCGCGCGATCGTTATGGTTTTTTGGCCAGCCGTTCTCTCTCTCTCGCACCTGCTGTCGGTCTCACGCGCGCTCTCGGCGCGCCCGCATGTCTCAAGGCTCTTTCTTCGCGCGCCTTTTTTTCGTAACGGTCGAATTTACCCCCATACGAGTGCAGCGCGGAGAGTCGTGATAGAAGCGCGCGATAATGCGCGAGCATTTTCCGCCCCTAACGAGCGTGAAAGGTCTTACTTATATTGTGACCGCGAGGTGTGTATAATTATATACGCGATAAAATTCCTTGAGGATCAGGGTCGCAAAAAAACGGGCTGCCTATTTATATGCACGTGTGGCTTGATTTACATTTGTTTATATTGTTTTTGACGTGTTGTTCAAGTACAATTCATCTATACATTAACGGAGATTTAGAGATGTGCTTATAACAAAGAGTTATAGTTACGCGTTGATTTGACTGCTCATTTCTAAGACTCATTTGATTGACGATTATGCAAAGTGCATAAATAAGACTACTTCGTCCTGCACACGACGAATATTGTAAATTTTTTTATTTTTACAAAAGTTTAAATGCCTTTTTTTAGAAATGTTTGTTTAAAAACAATTGTTTCTCAATATCACACAACTTTTATTATAACAAATGCTTTTAAACGGCATTTATAATCTGCTGCTGACAAAACTTTAATAGATTATTATGTCAGTACAGTACAGAAAAGAAATCTTAACATCCAACCATCCTCGCTTAATACGTTTGAGCTTTAAATTTTAAGGATAGCCCATAGTCTTCACGTTGTCAACGCTTCCAAGTGGCAAACACAACGCAGCGACTTATTATCCTTTCAATCCATTCTTCTCCATCCAGCGACGTTTAAAGCGTCGTAAACTTTCGAAATGGTTTACGACCGATAGTTTACCCCAGAATCGGAAAACTTCTTGTCTGTGCGCGCGAAACCCTCGAGAGAAAAAATACAAAGGACGCAGCGATAAGATCTGTCTGGTATAAGCGTGTACAGTTTGCAGGCCGAGACTTGACTTTGACTCGGAAAATTTTCGAAACAAATCTAAGCGTGAAAGAGGCCTCCTGGGAGCACCTTTTTGAGGTGGCTACTTGTGTATACCTACTGCGTCGGGAGACAAAAAAAAGTCCTCGAGAGTTTTACAATCGGCAGCTCGATCGATTTTCCGCGCGGCTTCTTCACGAGAAGACTGTAAAACGTTGAAACCGATCCCTGCGCGATACCGATCTCTCTCTTGGGGCTGCCGATTTTTTGCCAGCAGAATCATCAATCTTATTGCGAGCTGCGTCGAGAGAAAACATTGTAAAAATTCATGTTTCTCCGTACGTCCTGAATATTAATCCAACGTAAACAGCGACAAATTATACGTCGATCGCGTATCAAGCCGAGCACGTGCGCAGCTCTTTGTAGCTCTCTCCCCGCGTCTTTGTCTCCAGCAGCCGGCTCTTCCGCACGCGGAAGTTTCCCAACTTTCTTTCTCTCACATATACACCTATATATACTTTACATTGTGCGAGAGTCGAGAAGTGGCTCGTCGTAAATTGATTCGGCGCGCGCAGTATACGTGTATACGCGTCGTCTGCTCTTTGCCGCTTTCGATTGGCCCCTGCAAATGCGCGGGCTCTTTACGTGCGTTGTTTGTGTTTTTACGAGACAAAAGGAGGACACTCGGGACACGATAGTCTTGCGAGAACAAGAGAGAAAGCTCTCTTGAGCTTTGACGCGTCTTGGGAGATAATTCGATTCACGCGCGCGCGCGAGAGAGCTTTGTAGGCCTTTTGTGCGGAGATACTCGAATGACTCGGAAAAGCGAGCGTGAAGCTGTATGCAGGGAAAAGTCACTTGGGGCGATATTGTGTGCACCGCTTTTACGCGTGAGGACATAAATATTGTCCGCGCTTCTCTTTGTGCGCTCGCGCTTACTGTCCTCGTTTTTAACTAGCTTTTGTGCTGCAGGAGCAGAGTTATGTGTTGGGGTAGCAAATTCTACGGCTTTGATGTTTTTCATCGACTTTCAAGAATAACAATCACTCGCAGTTATTCCCAATCAGCCATCACTCCGCCGAATTCTCATTACACTACTCGTCGCGGAACTTCTCCGAATTTCCTTCCTCTCCACACTGAGAGAAAGATATCATTGCCGTAAACATGTACTACGCACGTTAGGAGCAATGATTGCTAATATATTCGTGTACATCTTACAAATATTATATACGAAACAAAAACAGTTTGTATGTATACTATAGATTTCTATAGTATACACACAAAATATTGCGGGAAATATATGTACCTTAATAGTTAACATACCTATGAATTTCATGACTATCGTGCGTAGTGTTGCGTGCAGATGGCGTTTCTCTCGTACCGCCTAACCTCAAAATCCGTCATCCTCTTTCATACAAAAAATATTCTTGAGGGTTTATTTATCATAAATAATCAATAAATCATTAATAATAGAACGAAAGCAACTGAATATACCTAAGGAAGCATGCAAAGTGCCTTTGGAATGATATAACGTCAAAATTCAAAATGTTGTCTTTCATCGGCTTTTTGGGTCTAAATACCAGATCTGACAGTTCTAGTCTAGAGATAAAATAATAAGTGTGATTCCAACTGATTCAGCAGCCTCTGGAATTTCCAAAAAGGTATATGTCAACTAGTTTATCACTATTAGTTCAAATGTTATTGGAAAAATTCAAATCTGAAAAATCAATGATTACGATATGATGTTTAACAAACTACTGCATTTTTCCAATAACATTTGAACTAATAGTGATATATAGTTGATATATACCTTTTTGGAAATGCCAGATGCTGCTGAATCAGTTTTTGAATTTTGACATTATATCACTGTAAAGTTACTCAGCATTAATAAAATTCATACAAGTGTGTTTTCTAATAATTTTTATCTGATTACTTCATAAAGTCTATGAAAAATCGTAAAGGGCAGCCATATGTTAACTATTAACATGCAGCTATTTGACATATAACATAGCTACGTTAACTATTAAAATACATATTATTGGCTCAAACCGAACATGCCTATGTTAACAGTTAACATATATGTTTGCTGCAATGTTACTTTTCTCTCGGTGCAGCTCGACGATCTCGATCACGTAGCCCATTCATCGCACCTCCCTCTACTCGGCTCTCACCTACACACACCTCTATCTCTATATTCGTCCCTCCTATCTGCATTTTCTGGCGCGCACGTCGTTCTCTCTCTCTCTCTCACTCTCTCTCTCTCTCTCTCCAGCTCCAAAATCACTTAGCATAATCCGTTGGAATACACAGCAGAGCCGAGAGATCGCGCGCGTTTTTCACTGCGCATCCGTCCCGCGCACCAATGGCATTCAAACCGGTGCGTTCGACGGAGTGGGGGCTCGCCGGCTCTTCCTACTCATTGCACGCACACACGACACACCGGCCGAGCGCTCACTCCGGAGGCCAGCAGAAAGTGCCCGAACACTCGCCAGTGAACATCTCCTCAGTCCTCTCTCAGAGCGACCTCAGAGTTGTTCTTCCGACTGACGTGTGGTACACGCAGACTAGTATACTTGCACTGCAGACTCCGACTCCATCGTCGAGGCGCGAATCTTCAGAGTTTGAATCGCGACAATTCGAACGTGCCGTTCTCTACGCTCGAACGCGCAACTTTCAAAAAAGTACGTTGCAGCAGACACCACCACGCGTGACGCAGACCGTGTGTACGCGCGCTAGCATTCGAATCCAGATTGCAGAGAAGCGATATGCTCGCCGCCCAGATCTGCCGTGAGTTGCACTTCGGCGTTATCGCCACGAGGATGCAGTCACGGGTGCCGCGCTGTCTCTTCGGCCCGCCGAATCCCCGGGACACGATGGAGCTGCTCCAGGAGGCCCTCGAGACCGAGCGCAGCAGGTTCGCCAAACGCTGGGGCGTCGATCCACTGGCCGAGGACGATGACAAGGAGAACGGCGGCGGTAACGTCGTCGTCGTCAGGAGCCACTCCAGGCAGCAGAGCTGCTCGCCCTCGAAAAAACGCACCAGCCCGTACGCCAAGCAGACCAGCATTCACGGTGAGTCTTCGACACGAAGCTAGAAAATTTCATTTTATTCGGTATATCGTATGCCCGTCTGCGTTTTCTTTCGACGATGCATCGAAGTTTTGCACAATATTTCAAAAATTCAAACAACTCTCGCATCGTCGCTTGGCATTCCTTATCGTTACGAAACGATGCGTTCGCGCCAATTACAAATGTTACGAAATAGGCCAATATCGAACGTCGTCGTTGTCGGGGAGAAAAGCGCGCGCGCGGCAAGTCGTAGCAGAAACACGTGACTCCGCACGGCGGAGAGAACTCTTTCGGAGCAGCGCACACATACACGTACAAGAATGAGACGCCGTAAACGCGCGTCGTGGCGCACGTGGTGTACGCGGAGTTTCGAATGCCGCCGGCTCCTCCTTAACCCTGTACGTTCTCGTGCTCTCACTCGTACACGAGAATCGAATCGAACGCCGAATTTTTCGAAATTTTCCTCGCTTCACGCATAAAAGTTGCATCATCACCGGGCATCGTATTTTCCGCTGCTCCGCTTTTCAAAAGCTCGCTCCGAAATGCAGGGAAAAAACATTCCCTCCTAGGCACTCCTCGAACTAAAATAAAACAGACGCTGTCCAGAGCGAAATAGAACGTTTCTGAAAGTGAGAGAGATAGGCAAAGCATTCGGGGGGTACGCAAACATGTGTGAGTGGGCTCTGACGTCGTCGTACAGCTCGCACACGTACACAGCACTAGGCGAGCGCAGGTCTCTAAAGTCTCTAAATGTGGCGCGTCGCGCGCGCCTTTTGGCGGGAAAGACGCGCCAACGGTCGAAGCTGCACGACGGGTCGGCGCGGTACAGGCGCGGTCGCGTGGCTCGCTGGGAAAACCTGTTTCTTTCGATGCGTATTATGGCCTCCCCTCTCACTCGTGCTTGCCTTTTTATATACTGCGTCTTCTAGTGTGGCTTCTTGTCTTACGCTACGCGCGCGGGCTTCGGAGACGAGAGACCAGCGTCTTGGGGGCTTTTCGGTGCGTAGAAGATTCTTTCGAGGGCTTTCCCCCCTGTAGAAAACTCGGATTTTATATTATGTATCGCTGAAACGCGTTACCGATGCCGAGGTATTTCCGGAAAGGGAGCAGCTTACGCCTTTCGCGTGTCCGAGATATTTCGCATCCTGGCATCGGTGCTATCGCCGTGGGCTAGTGTCTAACAAAGCTGCAACAATGTCGCTATTGTCCGCTCAGTTTCTCATCTCGGGATGTATTTGTGTGCGTTTAGCTGTGCATGTTTAGCAAAGTTTCTATTCACGGGAATCATGGGATATACTTATTAGGCCGATTCGGTGTTTTTCTTCGGCTACCGGTATTGTCCGCTATTTGCGGTCCAGGTGATTGAATGCGTCGAAGGAAGTTGTTATTGGTCTATGTATATCCGCTTCTTTCACGGCCGTACATTAGAACTAAATGCCACAATTTCGGACTCCGAAATCGTTGCATATTAGAGAGAGAGAGAGAGAGAGAGAGTGAGAGAGAGGGAGGGCAGAGAGCGAGCGAGTCGATGCACGTTCAAACGGCGCAGCATCTTCCCCTCTCGCATTAGTCATCCGACAAGTTTCTTACCTCTCGTCGTCGTCTCGCGCAACCGTCTCCTTTTTTTCATCAAAAGCAGCGACGCGACGACCGCTTGAATCACGGGGGTCACATACCTATATAGTGTACAGTCAATAACGTGATTCACATACGGCGGCGTCGGCGGCGGCGTTGCAAAAGGTGCATTCCGCGGAGGTCTCGTCGATCTCTATCATCCCTGTTGCCATTTTTCTTTTTCGTAAAAATATGAACTTTCCGAACGAAATCTCGCCGCCAACGACGATCGAAATTCGCGGGAATCAACCGACCGAGACACCACGCACCTGCTGTGCAGTACATAATACTCGCGTCTACTCGTCTCTCTTTTTCCCACGATTAAATCACGCTTGCACGCGATGCACTCGAGGCCGGCGGGAAGGCCGAGCACCACCTGCCGCACCTCCTACGACCTTATCGACGATCTGAAGATTCTCGCCCTGTCGGCATTTCTTTCTTTCCCTCTCGAGGATTTCACGGACGTTGACCCGCGAAGGAAAGCGGCTCCTGGTTTTTTTTTCCAGCTCGGGTCGGCCTCTTTGCCGAGAGAGAGAGAGAGATGGCTTCTGGAAAATTAAGGGAAGAGTTTTTTGTGCAGCCCCGCAATTTTCGGCGTTCCAGAATCAATTGCCCTTCTGCCCTGCGTTACGGCCTGCCAGACTTTGAAATGGAGCGATAAAAGCGCTGTTTTATCGCTGTGAGCCCGTCGTTTAAGTTTCGGAATGTAATTGGCGCGTGTGTATGATCGTATGATCAGCTTTACCAGTGGAAGAGTTTAGACCGTAAAATCGCGCGTAATGACACTTTGTTCTATTCTAACGACGTTAGCGCTGAGAGTTTGGCAGTTTCGTCGACTCACACACATGCTTCGGTTTTACGAGCCAGCCGCGTCGTTACGTGAATTACGCGAGGCTCCAATTTCAGAATACGACTCGCGTCTACGCAATAAAAGTCTGTATGGGTATACTTGGAGAAAATCTCCTCGCGATACATTTTACAGTCGCAGACGCAATTTTCTTTGTCGTCGCTTTTTACACCGCCCTACTACTTCGGGGGGAAAAAGATCGAGAAAACAGCTGGTTCCGGCCCTGGTTTATCTCGAGACGCGATTATCCCGCCTCGTGGATCGCAGCCGTCTCGAGTCTCGACAAAGAAAGTCTTGCGCGCGTCTTGCGAGAAAGAAAACGCGCAATAAAAAAAGGATGTAAAAAGACGCGAGTATATACGGGACAGATGACGATTTTCCGGGGGAGACAACCGTGTAAAGAGCGCCTCCTCCTCAGCTCGGTTTAGAGAAGTCGTAAAACGCGCTTTTCGCGTCATTGTGCTCGCGGGACTCGGAAATTTTACTACCGCGTATGCGTGTGATCCAATTGTCGGGGTCGTTAAAGTCGAGAGATTTCCCGGTCGTAAAATTTTGAATTTTTACTACCGGATGAAGTTACCTACACCGAGAGATTTTCTCACCGCTCTCGGCTGATTTTACGAGCGTCTCTCCTCTCGATCATCACGTTATACTACGACGCGACGGCGCAGCTGAGATCGAAGCTTCGAATTAGTGATTTTTTGCTCGAGAAACAAGGACGCGCGCGCAGGGAAAAACTCGCCTCGCTAGCGACAAAGAAGGAGCCGGAGAAAGAAAGATCAACCTGGCTGTCCCTCTCTCTCTCTCTCTCTCTCTCTCTCTCGCGCGACTTTCCCGCCGAAGAAAGGATCGGCCGTGTGCGTTATAAAGAAAAAGCCCCTCACGCGCGGCTACGCGCATTGTATTGCGGAGAGCGAAGGCCTGCGCTCCGAGGGAAAAAAGGAGAGCCTGTGCATCGCGGGAAGACGAGAAAAGCGCGCGTACGTCGATCGACGCGACAAAGGAAATCTTCGTCTAGTGTATACGCGAGGTAGAGGCTTTCATGAGAGGCGAGCACGTGCACCGCTGCTAGGTGGCTTTTTCTAGGCACGAAACTCGACCGTTTTCTTTTTTCTCGATTTCGTTCGCATATCAACGAGGAAAGGTAGAATTTTGAATCGACGCGGCTCTCAAGATGTTGCGCATTACGTAACGCGTGAAAGAGCCAATAAAGCGGCGCATCGTGACAGGTCCGAGGATATGGAAGTGGATATCGGGTGGTCTCTCCCTCGCATTACAGATGGCAGACGCGTTCGAAACACTACGCCCCCGCGGTTTTCCTCTAATAAACTCGCGCTCGAGTCTCTCACGAGCGGAGGTCCTAAGCACACTGGAGGTATAATATTTGCTCTCTCATCATCCTCCGGTGAGGATTTCTCGAAGGCCGAGCGCCATATGGCCGCACGACCGTTGGACGCGCTTTCGGTTCGCAAAGTGCCTGTATATAGGTGCGCGCGGGAGATAAAGGAGGCTAAGGAATTTTCGGGAGGTCGTATCTCTCGCCGATGCGGTATGGCCTATCTTATCGACGCTGCTCTATCTCGCTCTCCTGGCCTGCGGCGCGTTTCTGCTCGTTTTCACGGGGGCGATACGCTGTACCTTCTCGTGCTCTCTTGGGAAAATTTCTCAACTTTCCTTCTCGAGCGAGAAGTTTCGGCTTAGCAACGCGTAAAAATCCGCTGCTCTCAACCGCGCACCTGCTGGTTCCTCGCGCGCGCGCTTCGGAATAAAAAGCGAAGATCGAGAGCGAGAGAGAAAGAAAAAAAGAAGAAATCAGTTGCTAATAGGTCGGGGGGCGACCGTTGAAAACGACGACGCGCGCGAGGGAGCGAAGAAGAAATCCGCCGATGGCGATCTGCGCCCCGACTCTGCGGCTGCCGCACCTGTCACGTGTCCTCCAGCTCTTCGGGCCTCGTGTATAATAAAAAGAGACCCTACCCGAACCGGCCGCGAATATTCCACCGAGAGTTGCGCGCGCGGGGCGCAGGCAATTGTGTATAGACTATGCGCGTATAAAGAGCTGCAGCGAAGATCCCGACGCCGAACGTGTCCGCGCGTTTATTGGAGACAATATATCTCTCGCGGAGGAGCGGGAGGAGTGCAGGGCATTATCGAAAAAAAATCTACCTGCGAGCGAAGGGTGCGGGGCTGTCTCTTGTTGTGGAAATTTCTGTATTTTCGCCAGAGACCCGAAGGGGCAGGTTACGACGACGCAGTAGACTTGGTCACGTCCCCCTCGAGACACATGCAGGAGAAGGACTTTAAAACGCGATTTTTCTCCTCTGTGTCTGCAGCTTTCTCGAACGATTCACTGGAATCAGGTTGCGCGAGCGCGGTGACAAATGATTTTTCGAAATCGTCTCGCCTTCAGAACTTTTCAAACGCGAGAAAACGCGTCACGTGTTGTTAGCGCGCCTCCTTTGAATGCACGAAAGAGCCATCGATCTCCCGATGAAATCCGACAACGTAACTCATGTCCGTCTCGTTTTTTCTTTGTTACAGACTACTGGCGCTCGCGAAAAGTCTGCGACTCCAACAAAAAGCCCAGCGGCAGCGCCTTCGCCGAGGTCACCAATGTGAGGCTGCAGCAACAACCACCGGCACCGTCTCCCCCGAGCGTACCATCGCTGGAGTCGCCTCCTCAGCAGCAGGAGCAACAGCAGCAAAACGACAGACCGTCCACGAGCTCGAGTCAATGATTCATCGTCGAAGCCGATCCAATTTTCGCGCATCGCATCATTGCACGCCTCATGTATATTTATTGCCAGATTATATATATTATATATCCGTAGAGTATGCACACGCTGTGTAAAAGAAGAAGGAGAAGCCATCGCGCATCCTATGATTCGATCTGACGATCGATGCTAATCTGCGATGGTCCTTACTAATAGCATCACAGCGAGTCGATTTAAAGTACTGTGTATGTGTGTGTGTGTGTGTGTGATTGTGTAATCCTTTGTAAATATCGCGTGATTAATGGAGGTATATATGTATGGGCGCAGAAGGTCGGGGGTGGATTATAATATGGCTTCTGTGATGTGTGCTTCCTTTCCAGGGAGCCTTTCTCGGCGTTTGTTGGATTTTTCGCCGATAAGAGCCCCCTTTGGAAAGCCACCTTTATAATATTAATGGAAGGGATGTATACACTTGCGTAATTCTTTTGTTCTCTTTTCATACTGTAGTCTTCACTCGCTATATACTCCGTTGAACCGGCAACGAGTGCCTTGTTAACGCAATCATCTTTCCTACGTACGCTTAGAGCGAGAAAAAAATATCACTAAAATCATGTAACGCACACTTGTAAATAGCGCTATGATATCATCGCGCGCTAACCACTTCATGAGCGAGGCTTCGATTTCGGCGAGACGACGTCGAAGAGTCCATTCGCCGGAACCGAGAGTCGAGGGATTGAAGAAAAAAAGCGCGATCGTGCACTTCCTCGTTAGATTTATACACGCTCGAGCGACCTTCTGATGACGGTAATCGCCGGAAGCCTGAAAGTATCGATTCCACATATTGGAGCGACAAATGCAGCGCCTCCAAAGATTAATTATTTTATATTTGTAATCGAGCGCCGAAGACCCTGACTGTCATAGTTGCGAGGCCGGCGCGAGGTCCTATGTACATCTTTATACTACTAAAGTTAAGAGAAAGAAAAACGCTCTAGTCAAATATACTAGATTAGGATTCATTAGTTGAATAAAATATTAGATTTTTTATACTTAAAGACATTGTTATTTTATTTCTGCGTACTTTGCCCAATTGATATCCCTTGCAAATTATCCTCAAAATGTCCCTATCCAGTTGATACTTGATCAATTCGAAAATGCAATTCACCATAAAATCAATATCTACTGTTTGAGAATCAGATACACAATAAAATATATATCATTAAATAACTCAAAGTTTATACATCTATAGCAGCAAACTTGTAAATATCAATGTTTTAGTTGGAATTGTTAGTTAAAAAATGAATGCAAAACGTATTATCTACATAAATGGACTATATTTTTTAATGCAAAATTTTTTGATGTGTAGTAAATTACACGAAACAGCAGTGTAAATTACAGCAGCCTGCATAGAAATATTTAAATAGAATAATAGATACACCTTGAGATACGCACCCCAAATAAGTGTTGAGGGTAGTACCGGTAGATGGCGACACATCATAGTCCTAGGTCCTAGCCTATAGAATCCTGGTCTATCATATGGATAAAAACGACATTTCGAATCAATTTATTTGAATAATGAGAGAAAGAATATACTGACATTTTATTTGCAAACTTGAAAAAAATAGCTAGTAGTATATTTTTGACAAGAAAAATTAATCAGAATCATTCAAGTAACCAAGCACTATAAATTAAAGTACTGTAGTGCATTACAGCGAATTTAGTTTATGTTTAAACAACTAACAACATCGATAGAAAGGATATTTCGTAGACCAACGGTTTTCATCGTATGGCGTTTTGTAGAGCCAGTTTAAAGTTGTAAACTCACCAGGTAAGAGGTAATTAAGATCTCAGTGTGCTCACGATACACACGCGCGCGTAGCACATTTTTTCACAATAATGTATCTCGAATCCAAATATTTGAAAATACATTTCTAATTCTTAGGACCATTAACTCAAGGCTTGCAAACGTTATCTGTAATACTTTCATGGAAAAACATTTATGATATTATAACGATATCTAATTAGTTTCTTAAAGATTTCACTCCTATAAGATACTCATTTATTGCGTGATTTTTAAAAGCTTCAAGAGTCTGTAAAAATAAGCCTCTCGAAACGTAGATCAACAGACCAGCAAAGATGGATAATTAACAACACTGATCAAAAGTTAAAATTTCACAAGTATTACACAGCAGTTCCTATATACAAAAAGAAGCAATACAAGAACGCAGTCGACGCGTGGCCGCACTAAACGCCATGGCTACTCTCGCCCTATCAATTATCGAAAGCCGTGCATAGCTGTCTCATCCTCGTTCGCCTATCGCCCCCAAAAATCGGCGCAAATTAGGCAGCTGATCGTTCTCTCTCTCCCTCTCTCCACACGTCTATATGTATACACATACCTCATCGCGCTTACATAGTTTCAACGTACGCGATCGTCCACCTGGATACATATATCTAGCGTAGCGCGCGCGCGCGTGTCAGGCAAAACCTCGAGGGGAGCCGCCTCATGGGGGTACATCCCTCGGTATGCAATGTACGTCTGGCCGCCGACATGGGGGTGGAGGAGGCCGCGCGCTTAATTACAGCGCGCCGATGAGTCGGCGATACACTACACACACGCGCACCGCAAAACGGGAATTATAGAACTGTTGCAGCTGCTCGCTCGCTCGATATCGAGCCCCTTTCAATTTTGCTCTATATATGTATACATCGGGAGTAATATTTAATTTCGCGACGCCCACCGTTCCTTTATGCTTTACCGAGGATCGAGCTGGGTGTGGGTCGACTTTTTAATGTTTTTAGGCATTGATTTTTCGAAAGTATACAGGAAAATCCGAGAATAATTTAAACTAATTTGAAAAGCCTCGAAAGATAGGGGTATCGGGCTTAATATCCCTCAACTTTTTATAATTGCATCTTTTACCGCAAAAATATAAGTATACGTCGCTCGAAGGAGCCGTGCACGCGAACCTCTGCTGCGAGGCCTTTCGTGCACTCGTTCGCTCCTTAAGTCGGCGAGTCTCATCGATCCATCAAACCTCGTTACTAGGAAACAGCGATTCTGCCTCCAGTCGTGGAAATACAAGCTAAATACGTTCGCGAGCAGGTGCTCGAGCTTGTCGTTGGACAAGGAGTAGTGAGATTAATTCGGCGGACAGATGAAAAAAACTGAACTATGCCGACGCATATTGAGGTCGTTGACAGGCCGAGTAGCGAAATCGATCAGGTAGGTGTTTCCGCGCGTTGAAGTTTTAAAAATTTACGAGTGTTTTTGACGTCCATGTGTGTTTGTTGAAGACGCAGATAGCAAAGTACCAGAATAGTTATCGACTGGAATCGCGTAATGTATTTAAACTGGAGACTGTGGACAAGCTGGTGGAGACGATTATGAACGAGAACTTGGAGAACTTCACGTACGAGCCGAAGGAGGCCGTCAAAATTTGCACCGAAACCGCTTCGGAAATTCAACGGAAGATACGGGTGCTCAATTTCGACAGGTAAATTTAGTATACAGCATCTATTCGAGCGGAAACTCTCGATGCGCTTCGACGCGTAGAGTGTTGCCTATGCCGAGGGGCCTCTACGTCTATCCAAAAGCAAATTTTGAAATATCCGCACAAACGCTTACAGGTACAAAATCGGCGTGACTGTGAGCATCGTAGAGAAGGCCAGTCAATCGATGGATTCCTCGATGGGATTTCTCTGGGACAAAGACAGAGACAACTACACCACTTACACCTTAGAAGGACACACGTACTACGCGATTTGCTGCGTATACGCTGTATACTACGAATAATCAACTTTATCAGCTTTTCGATTATTTTTCTCAACTTGTATAGTTCAGCCACTAATGAATAAACACTATATTATGCTCAAAACAAAAAAGAATATTTTAATACGAACTTGCGTCACAACGTCAGCCGAAGCCCGCATATGCGTATCGCACTTCCTTCTCAACCCCCGTGTAATCCGGAGAAAAGCGCGCGCAAAGAAGTATGCCAATCCGCTCTTAAAGTCTCGCTGTTCAGGCTCGTTTCCCGCTCGCTTCCTCGATAGATAAAAAAAAAACGAAGTCGCTTCATCTCTCGCGAAAAAGGAAGACACATTACCGCCTAATCTTTGAAGACTCCTCGAAACAAGAGCAGCTCTGTGCTCTTTGTCGCGAGGAAAACCGGGTCAAAATCGCGGGCGCGCAGCTGTTCGGCATCAGAGAAACATTGTCCATGAGGAAGAAAGAACCCGCGCGCAGGCGCGAAGACGGGGCAAAAACGCGCCAGATGCGTTAGGTTATTCTTCGGGTCAGTCGAGCGAGTCTCCGACCGCGACTTCGCGCTTCGAGCTTTATTTCTTCATTCGCCGGCCGAGCGAGGCAGTATGGCCAGATTTTCGAGCTACGATGACTGGACTTGGCTGCACATGTCGCTTTGTATTATATGGTAATTGCTGCGTGTGTGCGTTTGTAGCGGAAGCCGAGCTTCCATAGGAAGGTAAATTGGGGGTTGCGGTGGTTATTGATATTGAGGATCGGTAATTATTACGTATGTCATATGTGTGCGGTGAGGCTCTGCGTGTAATTTTTACGTAGAAATCAGAATAAACCAACATTTTTTTGTAATTTCTGCTTATTACGCCGAGCGAGCCGTGTTCCGTAAAAGTCTCGAATACGCGAGGAGCCGCACTCGGGAAAATCTGATAGGGCCCGCAGCTGCGCTCGCATGAAGTATAATATCCTCGCTTTCTCGCAATAAATTGCGACCTAATTTGCAAAAGTGAACGGAAAGGAATGGCCCGCCTACTTGACTCAATTAACTATTGATCATTTCGCACTCCACTTATCGCATTGTCTTTTTGAAAAACGTTGCTCCGTTGTGTGAAAAAAAGTATAGCGTACCGAATCGAACAACTCGAGAGTCCGCGCGCAATCGAACGAACGTTACAGTAATTAACCTATCCCAGCCGCTTGCTCTCTTTTTCGATCGATCATCCCGTTTTTTTTCTCTCTGCCTACTCGCGACAAACCTTCCGCTATACACTATACCCACTTCTCCATCATCCGCAAGAACAAACGTCGCTCACCCCATTGTGCGCGACATTATGTATGAGCGTGTAACGCGTCTCGTAAAAATTGATCGGCCAGGAATCCACGAAATTGTCTGCAATCCCTGTAACGAATAGAAAAAAAATTCTACAAGCTCTACAGATCCGTATACTCGACGCGTAAGGGGGTAAAGCGAAAAGGGGCGCGTGACTCATTGCTTATGCGATACTTTACGACATTTTGGCGCGTCATCGAGCGGACCGCGCGATCGTAGTCTCTTTTTTTATCCGGGGATCCAACGTGTCGGGTCCTCGATCACGTTAGACACAGTCTATAAAATGCAATAGTTTAGAGACACGTCCGATGGGCTGCTGCGTTGGTGCATCTGGTGTGCGTGTCTCCTCGTCACCGTCACTCGAGTTAACGGCTCGGATAAGTCATGTCGGACGCCGTCATCTGCGAAATTGGGGATGTTCGTAAAAAGTAATTTATATAACGGTTTCTCTCTATCTCTCGCTGGGTCCATGATTTTTCACGTTGCTACGTACACGCAAGTTTGATTTTTATTACACTCGTGTTCATTCCGACGATCTGAAACTTCAGCTGTTTATTATATTCGAAAATGCAAATATTGACGCTACCAGGGCGATAATGAACCCCGACTCGAGGCTGCAGCACACAAAAACCGACCTGTCCAGCCCATACACAGCAGCCCAGTGACTCGTGTAACGGATTACACGACATCGCGCACGCGACGCTTCATTTCCATAAGTGTACACACAGATCGCGCATGAAAAGGTATACACCTCGGCGTGTGATGTGTACAGCGGTTTGCTCGCGCCCCTCGCTCGTTTTTTTTTGCGAACACACGAGGGTTCGAGTGCCGATACCACTTCGGGGAACGACTTTTGGCTTCTTGGCACATTCGACGCACAGCTTGCGGGGGGAGATGCCGTCGGTTGGCCCAAGTGACTTTTGCGGCCAACGAGTTTTTCCTGAGGTAAGTTGGCGTTTGCACGCGTGTGAAAGTTTCTACTATCTATGGCGCTATCTGACAGATTACTAAAAAAGCTGCACGAGCCTTATTCGAGGGCCGGGCATTAATCGGCGTTTCACAGCCGCAAGCCAATAACACTCGCGCGATCAGCGCGTATAAAAATAAAACGGCGCAAAATATCGTCCCCCTGGCGTATACGCATAAAAGTCAGAGCATAAAGGACGAGAGGCTGTTACGGTGGACGCCGCCTCTCGCATTATTTATGCAAATCACTCCTAATGTTCTGCTGTGTATACACACGGGAGGCACGAGCCTCTCGAGGGTCTGCTGTCCCGAGAGCAGAAGGAGAGAGAAAAAAATAGCAAAGGCGGGGTGTATACGCGACGCAGCGCGGCCGCAACCGACGCTTTAATTAAGGCCACATTCAGCTCTGTGGCTTTTCACTTTCGTCGCGCCGGAAACACGAGCGATGAAAAACGCCGGCGAGAGAGGAACTGGTTGTGTGTATGCGCCTATATATTCGCGAGAAGGGGCCCTCGCTACCGCGGTATGATGAAGTGTCTCTTTCTCTGGTCATCCTTTTATTTTAGGGGGCTGTGTGATGGGCCTCTTGCCCGTCTATTTTCGGAGCATTAATATTGCGAGAGTGAGCGAGCCCGACGGTTTAGATCCATACGCACACTCACACGTGCTCCAAATACAGGATTCGGCGAGTTCGGAGGGAAATCATAAATTACGTTTCCGCGCCGCGCGTCAGCTACGCCGCGCACAAAGGATCGCGTAAAACAAAATCGGGAGATTGATGTGGACTTGTTTCCGTGGCCTTTTTTGATTCCGCGTAACCGAAAATGAGAACACTGCGCTGCAGGCTTTTCAATATCGAGAGATCCGACTGCGTCAACGCGGCCAAGGCAAATAAATTGACGAGCATTGAAAAAGCAAGCGCTGATCTCTGTCATCGCCGATTTCGTCCGGTCTGTTTGCTTTTTCGCGTCTCTCCTCTCGCCGTATGTTTTTCGTCCGCGATCTCGACCCGATGCATCGGCGCACGCACGTGTGCGATATACTGACGATGACGAGGCCGTGAATGGGGACCGATTGAGAGACGCGCGTATACATCGATTAATCAGAGCCACGATTTATTTATGCTATAGTCGAATTATATACAGCACTGCTGCATCGAGGATAATATCGCCTTGCGAAACCGCAAACCCACGCGGATCGAGAGTCTGCGGGAAACTGACAGCGACATGCTGGTCACGGAACCAAAGCGCGAGCGCACCGCAAAAAGTGTCTACAAACCAGAGAGAGGACCACTGACCGGTACACCGCATACCTCGCGGCTGCAGATATATCCTGCCCACAGGATTGTCTCACGCTCGCGGCTCTTGTTGTTGTCTGCATAGGTGGACGAGATAGACTACTGTATACACTATACGCGCGAAAACCTCAAAATCCGCTCCGGCCATCCGGTTTCGCGCCGACTTTATACTGTTTGCTAAACACTGCGGGCGAATTGTGTATGTGACACTTTCGGCTTCCGTTGAGGAAGCGGCTGATGCATCGAGTCGTCGTGTATTGTGACGATTGCATATTGTTTTAAGTTTTCGCTCGAGTTTTGATAAACATATCGTTCTCGAAATATGAATAAACGCGCGAGGACTGACGCCAAGGCTTGTTCTATGCATTCGATTCACGAAAGGCCCGGTGTGTTGTTTAGTCTCGTTTAAAAAGGTGCGCGTCTAGACACTCCGGCTGTTAGAGTAAACTCTTGCGAGAAGGCCAAAAATCTCGTTCGCGCTACATGTAATACAGTTGCAAAGAACCGGCCGTCGAGCCATTTAAAATCAGGAAGCTTGTCCGGCACGCGCGTTACGGTCCTTGAAACGGAGTTTTTATAACTCTTCTTTCTCCTTCTCGTACACTAGCACTCCTGCGCAAGTAAATTCACAAATTTGTAATCTTCCTCCGAATCCCGAACGCTTATTTTTTCCTCTTCTGCACAAATGAACCCGTCAGAAAAGGTGTTGAGGTCACGGAAAATCCAAGCAACAGCCCCCAATTTATCGCTCGGCGGCTCCCGAAAGCGTATAAGCGGACGTGATTATAAGAAAAAAGCCCTCGCGCCGCACCTTCGAAAAGGGCGCGCGCGCGCGCGCGCAGCGGGAGGAGCGAAAGGAAAAAAGGGGGTACGTAGATTAGTTGCAACGGAAGAAATCACGTGGATGCAGGCCAAGCGAAACGCAAATAACATAAAGGCATTATAACGGAGGCGGACAGGACGCCTCGCCTAGATCCTGTCCGAGGATTCCCGTCGAGCGTGAAATCACTTCCACGCAGCGCGTGCAGCCGTGTCCGTTTTTGTTCCATATCAACGGCTCCGAAAATACCTCGCTGCGTGCCGCTAATAAACGTCTTGGATCTTACTCCAGCGACTCTGGAGGTCTGATTTTTTGCGCACTCGATTCTCGTTAAAAAATGTTTCCTCGAAGCATCTGCGGACCGGAGAATCGCCGCGACGAATCGATGCAGGTTTTATAACTCTACTGCCATATGGAAAGCCTCGTCGCACTAGATACTGCGTATATAGTTTTACGAGCGATTTTATGACCGATCGTAAAAGTCGAGGAAAGAAAAAACAAGGAGGCTGGCGACAAATTTTAAAACTGCGTATTTCCCACATAGGAAGCTAAACGCGCTGAGGTCTTCATTTTCCTTCCGTTCCGCTTGTACCCTTACAACGGGATTACGCAATGCTTCTATTTGACGGGCTATACTGCACCGTACAGCCGTTTATTGTTTATTCATGAAAAATGAATATGCACCGCGGGGTGTAATAGAACGGTTGCGAAAGTCGCACAGGGATTACAATAATTTTAACGATCCGTGAATTTGGCAGCTTAGCTTTATTAGACTGTAAAAAGGGTTACCGATACAAGTCTGTGCGTGTTTCAATCCGTAGCGTATCCCCAATCCTCTTTAACCATATCGGCAGCTTTTTCAGCGATGGCCATCACCGGAACGTTCAGATGCCCGGAAATGATCGTCGGCATGATCGATGCATCGACGACTCTCAGACTATCAATGCCGTAGACCTTGAAAATTAACGTACGTATTAATCTACATATTATTACACTGAAAAAAAGAAATCAGCCATTTTAACTGAAATCGCACCAGTAATCTGCCATTGTACGAAGACTCGCCAAAATTACCGTAGAGTTCAGTAGTTTTAAAGAATCAGTTCGGTCGTTTTTGCTGGTGTTCCGCGTGAGCGACCAATTTTACGAGTCGCGACTCGCCAAAACTACCAGTGGCACACCGTTGTTCTTACTGAACAGTCGTTACGGTGGCAGAACGGTTAAAACTACCGGACTTTACAGCAGAAATGACTGTGTTTTTTTCAGTGTAGAGATTTTAAATGACGATTATTACCTTCAGTCTTGAATCGACCACAGCCATAGGATCGTCGACGGGCCCCATCTTGCTGGTGCCAACCGGGTGGTAAGTGGTCGTTCCAAAAGTTCTCAAAGCGCAGTCCCAATATTCATCCGAATACATTTCCAGCTTCTCGCACCCGAGAATCCGATTCTCGACCAAAGTGGAGTTGTACTTTTGCAGCGCTTCGGCCTTGGACAATTCGATCGCATATCTGATTCCTTTTGTCATTACTCTGACGTCGTCCGCGTCGCTCAAGTAATTCGGGTATATCTGTGGCTTTGCTCCCGGATCTTTGCTTTTCAACGTTATTTTTCCTCTACTCTTGGGCGACAGCAAAATGACTATAATCATAAAGGATTGCTTGTTCAACAGACTTTTATACGTTGTCTTGTAATGATCGTCATCTATATTCAAGATATCGTGAAAGAAATAATCGGAGCCAACGGTGGGAGTGACCTGAAAGTATTCCACATTGGGACTTCCTTTTCTAGCTTCCAAATCATCGACGTTGATGAAACCTATTATTTCTCCGCCACCACTGATCGTAAAAGGTCCTCGTCTCTTTTTCAAGTAATCGCCCGCTGCTGGATTAGTTGGGGAGAGAAGATCCGCAGTGACGATGGTCACGGAGTCGTTCACCGTAAACATCAGGTTCCAGTACGATAAGTGATCGATCAGATTTTCACCAACACCTTTTGAATCTTGCAAAACGTTAATCCCCAATTCTCGCAGCTGATCGGCTGGTCCTATTCCGGAGAGCATCAGCAGTTTTGGAGTGTCGACGGAACCGGTGCATACTATCACTTCTTTCTTCGCTCGAACTTCTATGGTCGTTCCATCTTTGTTCAAGAAAACTCCATAAGCTTTCTTCGTGTCCGGATCGATCAGCACTTTATCCGCGCGAGTGTTTCGCGTTAGGAAGAGATTAGGTCGCCCATGGATGGGATACAGGTAACCTCTGTTAATGGACCATCTCTCCCCATTGTTTACGGTCGCGTGGGTGTACGCGAATCCTATCTGCTCCTGCCCATCGTAATCGATAGTCGGAAATCCCATCTCTTCGGTGGCCTCGAGATAAGCCTCGCTGATTTTCGTACGATACGGTACGTTTTCAATGTGCATCGGTCCGTCGAACCCGTGATAAGCTTTCTCGACCGGTGTACAATTGAAGTTCTCCAGCTTTTTGAAGTAGTTGAAGAGGTCGTTGAAGGACCAGCCTACGTTGCCCAGCACAGCCCAATTGTCGTAGTCCTCGCGATTGCCTCTCGTGGCGACCATCAAGTTTATCACACTGCTACCTCCCATGACCTTACCTCTGGGCCAGCTGCACTGGTTGTTCGTCATCCCTCGGCAGTAGTCATCCGAGGGCTCTGTCTGATACTTGTAGTTGATGGAATCGGAGAACTGCAAGAACGGAGCGAGCAGAGGTATGTCCTCGATGAGATTCTCCTTCGGTCCAGCCTCAACCAGAAGAACCGTGACGTTTGGTATTTCGCTCAGTCTGTTTGCCATCACAGAGCCTGCGGTTCCTGCCCCAATGATCACGAAGTCGTACTCTTGGCCAATGGAGGGGGTCGTGTCGTCGAGTTCCTTCTCGCTGGTGAGGTATAGGTCCTCTTTGATGAACAACGCTCCGCCAGTTATTATGTTGTAAACATTGGTCACGAGCGTCACTACGGTGTCCACTGCGTCTTTTGTGAGTTCTTCTACGAGCCCCATGGACGAGGGGATGATCAAGAGAAAGAGAAGCGCGAAACGCAACGGTCTATGCACACTTTTCATTTTGATTTAAATGTATAGTATACGACTTTTATTATATACAGTTTGCGCTCGGAAGTCTACCAAGCACACTGAAGACTATCGGCATTGAAAAAAATGACTTGTATAAGAAAACACGGTGGTATATCTTATCATGGTAATTTTTGTTAAAACACAATAGTCTACTCATACGAGCAGCAATAATCTACAAGTATATCGCGCCGGCTACTCGAACGAACGTCCGAACAGTCGATAGTACGACAGCAGCAATACCACTTGAGAAAAACTATCAACCATGTAGTAAAACAGCGCACGGAAAAAAAGTTTCTAGGAAAACAAAGAACAAGCTAGCATATCGTCGCAATTTGGAGAAAAAAAATTATCGAAAGCCGTCATCAATTATACCCTCAACTCGCGTCACGCGCGCGGCAGCATCTGTCAGCTGCGCAGAGTCGTACGAAATCGTGGCTGCAGAGCTTTGCTTTTTCCTGCGCTCTCTCTCTCTCTCTCTCCTAAAATAGAATTTTCCATACACAGGCGCGCGCGAAGTCAAGAATCCCGCCGTTAAACACTCTCTCCCCGGCATTGTTTCAAGAGACGCACTACTTCCGCGCGCTCGGGAGCAGCTGTACAGTCGGAAATGAGAAGCAAATGCGTCGCCCGCGTATGAAATATATTCCAACGTCCAAATTCTAATCACCTAGCTGAAATACACGCGCCGTCTCTCTCTCTCTCTCTCTTTCTCAATTTTTGAACTCAGCGTACACTTCGCGGAATCATCGGCTGTAAATATTTTTTCGCCCTCTCTCTCTCTCTCTCTCTCTCTCGTACGCGCGCGCGGCTGCATTTAAAGAGCCCCGAAGCTTTTTCTCCGAATCCGGAGCAACACGCTTATACCGTACGCGCACGCGTCCTATAAATATACCTGCACGCGCGGGTACAGCACTGATGCATCGTAGGCGGGCCCTCCGGGGATGCGCGTCGCGTAAATATAGGAGGAAAAGGCTCGCTCTCTCTCTCTCTCTCTCTCTCTCTCTCTCTCACTCTCTCTCTCTCTCTCTCGCTCGCTTGCGTGCGTGCACTCGCGGAATGCCTAGAGTAGCTATAAGGAGCTTGCGCCGCTGGGGAGACAGTTGTTGCGCGGACTGCGCACCGCTTGCATATACTGTATAATAGCGCTGCAGCCGCAGCCGTTACCGCATTGTTATTTTGCTTCTTTCGCCGAGCGCGCTCCTCTTATCCGGAGCGTGATAAGCTTGATCGGCGCGAGGTACGTGTGTTGGTGCGCACGGATATACTGCAGCGGGTTAATTTTGTAGCGCCGAGCGGTCATTGTTCAAGCGCGACCGCAAGGCTGATACTCGTGCTTGTGCTTTTGGGAACAGCAGTTGGAGGATTTGTTCGGTGATCGTTACATCCGTGTTCAGGATAGTGCCAAGTGGGAATCGAGACAAGATGCTGGCCGCTAGACACAGGTGAGATATGCGATTTCGTTTAACGCACTGCGCAGTTATTTTTTAATTTATATGGTCATTCGAGGAAGCGTATAAAGTTAAATAGTCAATTTTGTGTATAGGAATCCATATGGCACGGTCTATGTTTTACGAGCGCATAGTAAAAAATTACGAGCGTTTTAATGCGCGCATTTCGTGATGGATATTGGCGGTCTCGTACTTCCTTGAAAACGCATTGGGAAATTAATCCGAACGTTTGTTCAAGATATTGCAGCCGGTTGTGTGCAGCGCGTCTCGTCGTTTCGAAAATATACGATATGACACATCGGCAAGAAGCTCCGAGTGACTCCATCCCCTTTACCGCGCCCAACATCTGCTTTCTATGTGCAAGCTATGGTCTATCGTCTACACGGACAAAAAAAATGGTTAAAAATACGCGCCAACTATATTTTTGGTTAATCTCACCTTGTAAGATTAACCAAAAGTACTTGGTAGGTACCTCTCGGTAAGGTTAATCAAAAATACTATAGTTGCTGCGTATTTTGCCCAGCGCTTCGTTACTGTTACCAACTGGTTTTTTCCGTGTAATAAAAGCTTTATGCGATTGCAACCTTCGTGAACAATAAGCTGACGTCATATGTCGAACGGTTCTCCCTTTGTCTGAAAGAGATAATTATTGGCTCGTTAATTAACGAAATTTCCGAGAAGCAGATAAGCCAACATCGATATGATCGATAAAAAATACGTATACTTCGCGCACAGGGGAGTCAAAACTCGCTCCTCCTTATCTCTCCGTACACGCCTACACATATAATGTACGTGTCTCCTTTAAGACCTGGATGAAACGGCATAGCGATAAACATCAATAGTCGAGGAAATGAAGCAATGGACTGTCGATTTTTTGAGCAGTAAGACGGATCCTAATGCGGTTTTTTGCATTCGATTCGTCAGAGCGTCAGGAAATTTTGTGACCTACTGTGATTAATTACTTTTTTGAAAATGCATTATTGCATAAGTAATACGCATTTTAAAATTGCATTCTGCCGAGGAGACACTAAATAAAAAATGTACAACTCGGTAAATATTGATGGAAATGAGTTCGGTTTTGCTACTCGGGGGTTTTTGGGGTCGCTGAACACGAATATGGCAATGGCAACGGCCTTCGAGGTACCTAGTGCCCAGGGTTGACAGTATCAACGTCGTCTCCTAGAGTTTCACGAAAAATCAACAACATATTTTTTCGAGACTTTTTATTTGGGGGTTTTCGAGATCGCAGAACACGAATATAGCAACGACAAGGTCCTCCTGGGTACCTGGTGCCCAGGGTAGACAGTATCAACGTCGTCTTCTAGAAATATTTTGAGTAAAACGCCATATCCATATTCAGTGACCCGAGAAATCCCTAAGTAATGTGTTTGACTTAATCACTATTAAATTCCCACAAAGCTCCAGGAGACGACGTTGATACTGGTGACCCTGGGCACCAGGTATCTCGGAGGCCGTTGCCGTTGCCAAAACCGGACTCATTTCCATCAATATTTACCGAGTTGTAAATTTTTTATTTAGTGTCTCCCCGGCAGAATGCAATTTTAAAATGCTTATTATTTATGCAATAATGCATTTTCAAAAAAGTAATTAATCACACTAGGTCACAAAATTTCCTGACGCTCTGACGAATCGAATGCAAAAAATGCGTCTTTAGTTCTTCATTTCCTCGACTACAACGCTCATCATCAGCTGCGATATAATTGCAACTGCGCCGCGAGAGCACACATACACACACCACGCGCAGTCGAAGTTTACAAGTTTAACGACCCCCTTGTTTCGCGAAAATGCGAATAACTACGCGCCAGCGCAAATATTTCGAAAACAATCCAACCAAAATCTTATCTCCCCGCGCGATAACCGAATCTAAGCAAAAGAACACACTGCGAGCGAAATTTGAATAAAAAATACAAGCTGCGCGTATAAATCAGAGTCATGCATATTCCGATCGGCGCACAAAAAGCGCCCGATAAGCCAACGCGTATATAGTGCGAAGTCACTCCCGGAAAAATTAAAAACCATCCCAGCGTGACCCATACGCACAGACAGCGCCGTGTGTCCGCAGATCTGCATTACCTCGGTTAGGGGCCTTACATAAAGCACACACGCGATGGGCCTGCGGTTATCCTACATCCGGCGCACTCGAGACTATACGCCGCGGAGGAGATCCTCGAATAACGTTACATATACGGGATTTAAACGTGTAGCGTTACGCGCCTACTAGCTCTCTTCCTGTGCGTGCGAGCTTGAATTTCCCTTTATTCCGCGGGAGGTGCGCGTCAGGTTTTAAATTCCTCTCGCCGGGTAGGTACATTCAATGCGCCCGCAGCAGCGAGATCTTCGATTTTTCGGGCCCATGGTATAACCCCTGCTTCTTCCTGCTATCTTCGACGGGCTGATCCATTTTTTTTTTGGTTCTTGCTTTCGAGAGCGGGTATACGGTGTCGGGGAGGATTACACGCTGCGATTTATATGGGACGTTGCTCCGGTGTCTAATCCGAGCCGGATAATGTTGCCCTAAATTGGATCCGTCGTTCTCGCTTATCGCCTCTCGAGGACGACGCGACGTGGGCGAGGCGCACCTGCGCGCCGTACGTCGCGGAAACAGCGACTTGATTTTTTGGCTTTCCTAGGAAGCGGGAGCTGGCTAATTCTGCAGTCGGTGCAGTTGCTTCGGTTGATTGCCAAAATTAGATAGGGAAAGATGGATGTGTTTATGCGCGTACGCGGAAAAGATATTTTAATCCGAAAGGTTAATAAACATCGAAAGCACTTCCTCAACTATGTCACCGAAAATCGGCCGAGAAAAAACGACGAGTCCGCGGTGCGCACAATAATATTTTGAAGATATATATTTTCGAGGCCAAACAGACGAGCGCCGCGACGACGATATCTCCCGACCTCGACATCGTGCCGGCGGCAAATATCGAGGCCCAACACGTGATTAACCGCAGCCGCGCGCCCCTACCTACGCTCGTTTCTATTTTCGAGGAAATAATTACGGCCGCGATTTATATTTCGCTGACACCTTCGCGACTCGCTGGGCCGCATAGGCGTCTGGAAAAAGTTTCTCCGACAATAGGTCATTGTGTCTTATATTCACCGTCCGCCGGACTTGCCTGGCGGAGCCGTGTAGACGATCGCGACGAATAATTGGTCCTGTATATGAGTGTCGATGATTTTTGCAAAGTAACATGACATGATTTGAAGAAAATCGTAACCGTGTTAAAGAGATAGGGAACGAGTTTGCGATACGATCGTGGCCGACTTATCTGGAATGAATGGGCGCTTCGCTATTATCGTCTCCTACTTATCGCTCTATAACTTTATAAATATATTTTCGAGATATTTTTAGCCCAGCAGGATTTTTCTCACCCAAATCGTAGCCCCGAGCGCGGTGTGCTTTTGTACGTCATAGAAATGTTAATTTTCCGTCTCCGAAAATTCCGACGCACAAAAGCGCATTAGCAATGTTAATGCTCCCGAGTGAAATTCCTCCATCATCCCTCTCACCGGAGTCGAGTTTTCCCGGCGCAGACTCTCCTCTCGTAGCTTTCAACGCCGGATAATAGAGGAGAGAAAAAAACCGTTAATATTGTAATGCCTGCAGTCCAATTCCGGGGGCTCGTGTGTAAATTAGCGGAGAGAAAAGGCGCCTCCTAAGACGTCGAGTCGAGCCCGAGCCACGCTCTCTCTCTCTCTCTCTCTCTCTCTCGTGTGGGTGCGCAGCACCATATAGCTATAGCTTCCCCTTTGAAATTTTAATTCGGCCGTCCGTTGACTTTTTCACCGATTTCCATTCGGCTCCGCGCTGCAGTACGTATATAGTGTGCTCGGGGCCCTTTAAGCGGCGGGGACTGCGCGTAGTGTGTAGTATAAGCTGGGGAGAGTATTAGTCCGGATGCACGGCTGCGTCGCAGGAAACTTTAAATTGAAGGAGAGGAGTGTGTCGTTGCTCGACGGAGGGGAAAAACTGCGACGAGACGGGAGATGAAGGGAAAAAGCCGAGTGTGCTGCGGTTAAAAAAGCGAGATGTTTCTCTCCATGTGCTCTGACAATGAGGACGCTTTGTTTTCTTCGTATTTTAATTCCACGATTACGTGTATCATTTGAATTTTTCAATCCTCGACAAATTCGTTAGCAAGCCTCGACACATCCTCGAGCGCGCGCGTCTAACCAAACGGAAGAAGTCGACGGAAGCAGCGTCGCAGTCTCAAGCACTGCGCGCGCTCTCGCCGACGTGTACACACAGGGGAGTGCGTGTATACCTCTCCACGCCACACGCACTTATTTTTAAAAGATGCGAGGGGTGAAGTCAGACTACTGCACGCAGTCCTCGACTTTCTGAGCACAGGCGCGCGCTCGAAAAAATCATCCAAACTACGCGCCACACACTTGGGGTAGATCTCAATCAAAGAGTGAGAGGAATATTCGGCGCGGATTCACGCAAGGACTCTCTCTCTCTCTCTCTCTCTCTCTCTCTCTCTCTCTCTCCTCTTATTTTTTTGCGACCTTTCCCACAGCGATGCGCGGTCGAGATAAGCGCGACGAGTGTGTAACGATTTTTGATAGATTTTTTTTCAATTTTGCTAATCTCGCGCGCAACAATGGGAATCCGGCGGCGATTAACGGCGCGGAAAAAGGTGAGGTAACGAGCTCGAGATGCGTCGATAAGAGGGTCAGAGAGCACTGCATTCACAGGCGTCGCGTTGTAATTACACAAATCGCGCGCTATAGAGAGAGAGAGAGAGAAAGGGAAATTAGTTTCGCCTGCTCCGAGTATAAGACGCTGTACAAAGCGCCCGACAAGCCTGTATCACTTTTTCTATATACAGGCGCGTATTACAGCGTGCTCCCGCCTTTTTTCGAAAGCAGCCGCGCTTTTCGCGCCAAAGCCGCATCGGCGGCTCGCAGGAATAAATTTCAAGGTCCGTGGATGTAATATGCACACGCGCTCTCGCAGGAAGCGACAGTTGCTGCGGCCCGAGATTTTTAGCATACGCAGGCGAGGAAGTGGCATATGCTCGCCCGCACGCGCGGAATGAATGAATGAATATGCATTTCGTCGTGCGCCGAGATATATACATATACGCGTGCAGCTCTCTCCGGTACAAAGGGACGAGATAATGCAGATCGCGAGTGCGGTCATATCGACGCTCATCTCGATTGCTCCGATGTGCGTGAAAAAAAATCTGGACGGAGGATCGATTGAGCTTGCGTACGTTGGACATTTCAGGGACGTTTCAAGTGTACGCATTCTATTAATGAAAACAATTGCCGAGGTGTCGACGGCTGAGGCACAACGCGATAGCCATCTCTCGCGAAGAGTTACGATTTGACAGTTTTATTTCATCCTATACTTCTTTGTGCAATGCGAAGAACGAGAAAATCCTCTAAATTTTCTCTTACACGGACCGACGCTCCTGCGCGCTCGCGGCTGAAAGGCCGCTTAGCCGAGTGTGTCGAGCGGTTTCGCGCGCAAACTCTCCGCGGCACTGCACCTGCCGCTGACTGCTGCAGGGATTTCTTAATGCTCGGCCGGTGCAACCGACTTCGAGAAGACATGTGTTCCCTCCGTTCCCACCGACGACTCTGCAATTATCGAGACGCCTCGTTATACTACACTATGCACCTTAATGCGCCGCGGCAGAAAGTGTCTCTCGAGCCGTTGCTGATTTGATTTCGTATTATGGGGATTATGAATATAATAACATTGTTATATACTAAAATTCGCTGGACACAGGTGAGATATGCGATTTCGTTTAACGCACTGCGCAGTTATTTTTTAATTTATATATGGTAACATTGGTCATTCAAAATAGCTGTGGTCATTTGAAGAAGCGTAAAGTTAAATAGTCAATTTTCTGTTGGAATCCGTATGGCGTGGTCTATGTTTTACGAGCGCATAGTAAGAAAATTACGAGCATTCTAAGGCGGTCTCGTACTTCCTTGAAAACGCATTGGGAAATTAATCCGAATGTACGTTTGCTCAAGACATTGCCGGTTCTGTGCAGCGCGTCTCGTCGTTTCGAAAATATACAGTAACAAAGCGCTTGGCAAAATACGTACCAACTATATTTTTGCTTTATCTTACCAATGACTTGGTAAGTATAATAAAAAAATGGCCAAGTTACCTGCTTTTTTGGTAACATTTATCAAGTTCTTGACAAGGTTAATCAAAAATATAGTCGATGCGTACAGTTACATGCTTGATTGTTATACTAAACTTAATCGAAGAGTGTACATTACCGCGAGATTCGTCGATCAGATTTTTACGACCGTTAAATGATAAGTACTCGCTTTTGCACGAGACGCATCACGCATAGCACCGATGCCGGATGTTTGCACTTGCTTTACCGGATACTCTCTCGGGCTAAGGTATAATATACACAAGATACACGCGGGTTTTAATGTGGAACACGCCGTGTATTATTTCTAGATACGCTCAACCGAGAGAAGCATGATAATAGCATGTGTGTAATGTTTGTTGTGAATTTCTGTTGAAATTGTTGTTTTGCTAATTTTATACCTCAGATATACGTGGAAGCGCAATTACCAACGGATTTCATTGTACGTTATTTAGAAGGTAAATATAGAGCGTGCTTCGGCTTTGATCGACAGAATTGCACTCGGTTATCGCGCTTATCAGCGGCTCGATTCGCGACCTTGCGCCATTTTTTTGCTTTGCCCGCGCTTTCCTCTATACCGCGCGCACATGTTAATTGCGATATCGTACAGAGTGCTTACGAGAACAAATTGTGTATGCCAGGTGCACGTCGATGCATGTTACGCGTGTATCTATTTTTTTTTTCGCGGGAAAACTAGTTAATAGAAAAAGTAATCCTCGTTAAAAAACCCAACGATTATACACGGCGTATTGTCGCGCTCGTGAATGACAATAACAAAGCCGTCCGTTATGACGCACTCATATAACGTGTCATTCTGAATAATTTATTATACAATCACCGCTTGTTGAATGTTTGCGGAAAATCCAAAACAGAGCGAGAGACAGAGGAAGCGAGAGTTTACACGTGCCGTGTGCAGTTAAGCAACTGCAGTTTTCATTCGTTCGTCCGACAGTATAAGTAGTAGAGTTGCAGTCGTCGATTCTGAGCAAAAACTCTGTACAGCACCGCAGTGAGTTAACATCAGAATCATCACTTGTAGCATATAAAAAAATCCATAGCTCCGAAAAGATTTCGATTACAGATGCATACAAATTGCAATAATCATCATCATCGTCCGATGGCGATGTGCATGAAAAAAAAAAGAAGTCTCTAATAATACGCGCACGTGAGAATTTCCTTTATTCCCACATACAAGCCGCGCTGAAACCATTGTACGCGCATCGAGGGCGAAAGAAGGAGCTTCTGATCCCACGATCGCGCGGCGGAGATTCGCAGACGAGATTCGCGTGGCAGAGGGAAGTAAAAATCTGCTCTTTCCGTTTAACGTTAAAAAAAAATTCATCAAATCATAACGGCGGCGCGTCTGTTATTCATTCGCGCCTCGCGCGAGCGACGAAATTTCGCATTCGGAAGTCCCGCAATAAACACAACACCGAGTGCATATAGAACGCGCGGCAAACAGTCGGAGCTACTATACGGACGGACGTGTGGAATGGGTCGGCGACTGCACGAGAGGCCAGTGCGCGTATGCGTTATACAGCCGCGGCGCGAGTTGAACGGCCTCGTAATAAAATGATCAGTGGACCGCTACCCGCTGCTGCGGAGCGAAGCGCATACAGTGCACTCGGCGTTGCACACTAGGCGAGCGACTACAAACCGAGATCAACGACTCTCCGCTGCGGGTTATGAATGAGGATTGTTGCGCTTTGTTTCCTCGTTTCGCGTCGGTTTAAAACGATAGCCCCGATTAATAAGAAACGAAGAATTACACTCTTATCGACTACGCGCACACTCGTACGTTTTCTATCCCACAGCACAGCGAGACGGGAGAGCTGTCTCTCGGAATGCGCACTTTCAACATCGTCGAGTTCTTCCTCTCTCTCTCTCTCTCTCTCTACGAGCGCGCGCAGACAACAGTGCAGCGCTTCAGTTGCACTCTCCGGCGAGGAGCTAAGCGCGGAGTGTACGTATTATGTGCGGTAGTGGGGACGGCTGCGGTAACGGCATCGGAGAGTTTAAAAGGATTACGCGATACTGACTTTGACGCTAGGCTAGTTTATCTCCGTTAGTTAACCGGTGCAGTACTGAGAGGACGCGCTGAGAGGACGCGCTGAGAGGACGCGCTGAGAGGAAGAAGGTACGCTTTGGCTCTGTGAAGTTTCGCGAGTGTGGAACGATGCGCGGGAGGCTGTAGGGACGGTTCGACGATGTTGAGGTAGGATTTTGAGATTATTAGTGTATCTTGCATATAAACTATTCGCGGCGTCTGATGTCATGCTTTATACGCTTTATACGCCTCTTCTCGCAGTCAAGGAAAACACCTTCGGCGTTTAAATCACCAATACGCTCGCGCACATACGCCCGAAAACCCCGTCTAGGTCAACGAACAAAGCCAACCCCGTGAAAGCGGTGCGCGCGCATCGCTCACCCCTGGAGCTACGTATCCGCGTGAAAACAGCCGATCAGCCGTCTGGCGCTTATATATATATATATATATATATATATATATACAGTGCAGTCACCCCTCGGCTTTTATCGATCCGACGATACCCACACACACACACACACAGCGCGTACGCCATGACGTCGCGCGCAGCTCCCTTATAACCTAGCAGCGAGAGACGCAGTCGTAACTGGCGACTGGCCGAAAACAGCCGGCATCTTTACAAGTTTTCTAGTCCTTGTATACAAGTATTTTTTAGAGGATAATTTAGTTTTAGCCGAGTATAGTTTTAAGTGAGTGGAGTCTAGTCAGAGAAGGCGGAGGAGGAAGAGAGTTTTCATGTCGTTGGGCTGATCGAAGTAAGGTTATGACCGTTGGCTCTTGTGTGCGTTGGGGTTGATTTTGAGGACGAATATTCGTTGGCAAAATGAAAGATTTGACGTTGTCGTGAGTATATTTTGTGTGTGTTTTTTTTATTTTTATTTTAAAGCTCGATTTTCTGTGTATGCGTGAAGTAAATTTCATGGGTTCACGTGCGTGCTTTGATTTTGTTCAATAAAAAATCAGCGATTGTTGCTATTTTTCAGTTCTATTTTCAATCGAATACTGACACTGCAAACGCTGCACATTACACTCACTTGAACTTGCACTACCCGATAGGATTACGAGAGTTAGAAAACGCAGTGGGATTTAAACGGCTCCGGTGCAGTGACTCGATACGAGTTACGAATAAAGGAATAATGCTTCCAAGAACAAACAGTCCGCGACACTGAAAGGCCGACAAAAGCATCCATTTACCGGCGCTCTTAAGGCAGTAAACTGCATAAAATTAAATTTTAAAAATAACGTAATCAGTAAACACGCGACAGAGCCGACCTTGTTCGCGTCGGCGAAAGCAGATGCCGTAAACAGAATAAAAGAAGATGCAGGACGCAGGTGCGGAGCGCGCGCACGCGTTTCATTTTCAATGAGGACTCTATTCTGAATTTGATAAAAATACCGTATGCACGCGCGTTATCTCGGCGCACGCGCCCGAGTAACCTTATCTGCCGCGTATAATACGTGCTTCCGCACACTTATTTCACCCGATGCACGCGATGCACGTGTTGCGAACTATTGTGCTTCGTCGCTTGAAACTCATTAGCCGCTGCGACAACTGACCGTTTGTATTCTTTACCGTCCTATTCCCCGGCTTTCTATGGCTTCCACTTTCTGTTTTGACCTGATTTGCCGGTGTTTTGCATAATTTTCGATCGTTTCGCAATCCAGCTTATACCAGGAACTCCACGACTAATACGAGTACTTACAGCCGCACGTGCATCCACGTACGACCGCACCGCGATTCCGTCCCCGCGCGACACTGCAATTGCAAAAAGACGCGCATTCCCACGATAAACAAGTGGTAGGTACGCGTTACACAACCATATGCGGGGCGAAAGAGCCGACTCGTGCGGAGCTGACCATCGCGTGAAATGTATCCATTGATGCTGGCTTTGGTTCTCCGCGCACGCGAATCCGCAGAGCCGCAGAGAGCAGGAAGCCGAGCGAACCTCCTCGAGCCGCTCGTTTCCGTGTGAAATTTCGAAAGAGCCTCGCTTTTCGCGCCAAAACTTGCTGCATATTCCGTTCTTCATGGATAAGTCCGCGTGACGAGAGCTCGTTAGCCTTATCGATGACACTTAACGATCGTTCGATTACATCGGCGTCTTATATCGCATACGCTTTCGCTCTCGCTCTCGAGAGAAGCGATGAACGAAGCGGCCCGCCCGCCGAACACAAGACTATACGAGTTAGCGAGATCATTCACGTGTAAATGTTTGTGTTTTTTTTTCACGTTACAGAGCCCGGCTCGCGATGGCAGATAGGAATCCCGACAGTCAGGAGGCGAGGATCAAGGGCAAGCACTGCAGACGTTTAAACTTCGGCGACGACGCGAACGACGACAGCCTGCCGAGCAAGGAGGAGATCGAGCGTAAATTCGCCGAGGAGATGGACAAGCACCAGAAGGAGGTAAGAGACGACGCTCGTCGCTGAAAATTTTATTTCTACACTCCGAACCTTTCCTTATACTCTTATCCGCTTGCAGAAACAAGCCAAATGGAACTTCGACTTCAAGCAGGGCCGCCCACTGGAAGGCCGCTGGGAGTGGGAGCGACTGGACAGCAACAACGAAGTGACCAACGCTCGCAACACCGGCAACTCGTCGAGAGCAGCAGCCCCTGGAAACTCGGATGCGCGATCTGGTCGAGCGCAGGGGGATGCAGCGAACCAGGCGCCCTGAAACCGCCACGATGCAGTCGTCCTCTCGGAGGATCTCTCGCGGACGGATTCTACCGCGTGCAATTTCTTACTTTTTTTTTACTCTCTATCGTCGCATCGACGAGGCCGACTGAAGTTTAAGGGAATGGACGAGACGAGCCTTTTTGAAAAGCTATTGTGTACTCGATTTTTTCGATGATTATTATTGCTATTACGATATTGCGTTATATGGAAGGGAGAAATAAGCTGGTTTGAGATTCTTATTTTGTAGCTGGTGTATCATTGGCGCGAAGTGATTTTTGATGATTTTTAATTCGAACAACAATTGGCAACAAACTCTAGTCAACGGCAATATTCGCATAGAACGACACAGGATGTTGACGATATTATCCGTGGCAATTACGACTAAGCGAGATGAAATTATTTATTAGGCGAGGAATAGATTGATATTTATACCATATGTGATATGTGCGATTTTTTTTATTTACCTTAATTACTGTAACTCTGTATTCAAATTGCTATACGCGAACGCAGCTTACAAGAGCGCGAAGATCATTTTGTAAATAAAACGGTAACTGCTGTACGTTATGTGCATATTTTGAAAAAAAGCACTGAATAAATTTCGAGATTATATGCACCCTAAAAAAGCCTCTTTCGAATCTCCATGACGCATATAAGCAAAAATCCTTCCCTCTCGCACCTCAGCGTCTAAAATAACGTTATAAGCGCGAGCACGAGAAAGTATCGTCTTTCAAAACACAATGCTATCCCAAAAATGCGCAATCCTCGAAACAATACAGCTCCCCCCCTGCATTCACCATCGCACTATACCCACAAATTCTGGAACTCTCCGCGTATACGCTGCAGGTGCGCAATTGCTGAGAAACTCTCAAATCCCACGATCTTAGAGCAGACCAGAGTAGGTACAAACCGCGCGCACAAAAAGGCGAAATTAATCTCGACAGCTATAAGCTCTTTTTGTCGTTTGCTCCTTCGTCGTCGTCCTCCTCCTCCTCCTCCTCGTCGTCGCGCGCGCGCGGCACCTGGCGCCCTCCTCTCGTGTTTGTTTGTTTTTTTTCCTTCATTTTCGTATACGCGCAGCCTCCGAGCGATTGCACTTCCGTTCCGCGAATTATTCCCACGAGAGTGTACCCACTGCGTGGGCGAACGTACGTGTGTGCTGTACATACACGGAAAGGATATTCGCGTTTTTCTCGCGATAACCGGCGCAGCAGGTGACGCTGACGAATGGCTCCGGAGATTAGCGCGCGAGTTTAAAGCCCTGCTCGCGTACGTTATGTTTACAAACAAGTGAGGAAAAACTGCGAAGCTGATTGCTGCGCGTGCGGCTTATCGGCAATCCAAATAATTCGTGTAATGCACTTTTTTCGCTTTGCGCTGCTGCACACGCTCGCGATATGGCTCCGATATATTTATCGATCGAAAAAAAGATCCCTCGGGACAATGCACAGCGCGAAGCAAGTGTCGCGACTACGGCCTTGCTCGCTGCCGCGGCGCGGTTTCGAGATCGAATTGAAATGCTACTTCCGTTCCGTCGGAATTCCCACGGAAGTGGCACAATCGCGAGCGCACGCGACAAAGGATTCGCACATGTGCAGACGAGTCCGTACGCGAGAGAGCTGTACAGTCGTCACGAAGGAGAAGGTGGGCAGCAAGTGGCCCCAGCGCGGCCGGTATAGGTGTGTGTGTGTGTGTGTGTGTTGTGACCCGCTGCACCTTATACGTATGTTTTCAACATTGTGCGCCAAGAGCGCATAATACGTTACATACCGCAAGTGAAAGAGAGGCGGTTTTTCGGAGCTGGGAATGAGGTTGCTGATGGAAGCGTACGATTTTTGTTCTCCGCGCGGGCAGAGAGAGGTATGTAATTATTTTTTTCGAAAACACAGGAGAGAAAGAGTACAAGCTCGTGTGTACACCGACTTCTTATCTGCCGGTGAAGTTAAGCTCACCGAGCATTCGTACACACTATAACCGGCTGTAATCGAATCATTATCAATTACGAGCAGATAACGCGAGCAGCTGAACAAAGCCCCTCGATCGATTCTATATTAGACGCGCTTATTCTGGAATCTGTAAACTATAAAAAGCCCATCGTAAAATTTAACGCTGCGGACGCGACGACTTTCTGGCGAAGCAGCTGGTGCATCCGAGGCTCCAGTTTCCTCGAGAGGCCGACGTGCTCTCCGTATGGCTCTCGTCGCGACAGTCTACGAGTATTAATTTACGGCTTCTGCAGCAGGCGCATACTATGAAAGCGAGATCGCGGTATCGAAGGTATCGATAACGCGGGGAAATTTTTTTTTATCACCGTCGTCGTATCGTAACTCGGAAGATGACACATCGCGTTGTTTAAGGAGCTCGCGCGCTCTTTATTGCGCGCTGCATCGAATGCGCGCGCAGCAAACACACTGCTTGCGGACGGGATGAGGCCAAGGTGTTGTTTGCTCGCTCGCGCGTCTGGCGCATCGCTGATAGCTTTATCTGTTCGAAGGATTTTGCGATGTATGCGTATGTGTAGTATTTCGCTCGACAAAGCCCTGACGTGCGACTAAAGGATGCTAGAAAAAAAGTGTACGTAAAAAAGGGCTTCTACACTTTAATTAGAAGCCGTGCGAGGAAGGAGACGTCCGAACGCGTCCGAGAAAAATCCACCTACACTTCCGTTAAAATATTCGGCGCACGTCCTGTATTAGAGAGCGTTGAAAGCTGGCCTTTATTCCCGGCGAGCGACAAGTGCATTATAGCCGACACCTCCAGAACGCAGTGTACGAAAGTGCGTGCGCGACACAAAGGACGAAAGGCGCCGATTGTCTCGGGGAGAGAGAGCCCTATGTATTTCAAATTCGATCGGGGAGGGCCTTTGCGGCAATTCGCGTATCCGCTTTGAGCCGAGAGAGAGAGAGAGAGAGAGAGACCGCAGAGCCGACGACGGTGGAGGCACTTCCTGGACGGTCTCTCTTTCAGTGCAGTGCATCGGGTATGCTGATTGAGACGGCGATCTCGCTTCTTTGGTGTACCTTTTTGTTGATTTGTTATGTTGGCGAGTAGTAGTGAGCGGGTATGGTCAGACGCGGTTTTTCAATGCGAGCATATGTTAACTATTTGCGCGATTATTTATTCTATCCTAGTGCGCTACAAGGATTCTCAAGTGAGACAAGAGTTGGTATACATATACAAGCACCGATTGCACAACGTACGCGAAAAAAATTAATTTTGCAAAATTAAAAAGAAATTCTGTAAGTAACAAAATACTTCAACGCTCTCCGAAGGAAACTTCAATATGGAATACATACGCGCGCGCAGCAGTCCGCGCAGTGCTACCCTCCAGCGGCGTTCTTCGAAAGCGCGCGCGCCACGTTCAAAAAATCCTCGGCGTGCAGAGCAGCTCGCGTTATATTATACGCGGTACACCTAACCACGCACTCCTTTACCGCGGGAAGAAGAGTACGGCGAAGAAGAGAGCGCGAGAGCCATCGCGATGACGCGCTGCTCAGCGTCTTCCGAGAGAGTATACCTACTTTGTCGCGAGAAAGAGAGAGAGAGAGAGAGAGAGAGAGAGAGAAAGGGAAGGGCAGCAGCAGCAGTAGTCTTTCTCTCTCTCTTTCTCTTCTCCCACTCGATCGAGAGCCGCACGATTATACTAGTCGCGGCGGACGCACATACTCGACTCGACGAGACTTCTCGTGAATGTGTTGGTGCGAGAGCGGAGGAGGAGAGATAAAGCGGAGAAAGAGGAAGAAAAAGAGCCGAGATGTTGGAGCTTCGTGTATAGATCCGACGAGAGAGAGCTTGTTTACTCTTATTCTCTCTCGAGCAAGAGCAAGAGCAAGAGCAAGAGCGTAAACCGAATCGCCGCGATCGTCAATCAAAGTCCGCCGAGCTCGACTATTAGACCACGCGAGTTCGGGGACAGGGCCTGGATATTTATAAAGTATAGAATGACGCAACAGAGCGAGAAAGTAAATCAAGATGCTTGTAATTTATTGCAAAAACGATAATCCCCTCCGGTCTTATCCAAAACCCAGCGCAAACAAGCTCATCTCTCCCCCGAAACTGCAGCGACAACAACAGTAGCCGTTTCGCAACGAGATGCAAAATGAGAAGAAAAAGAAAGAGTCGATTCGCGACGAATCATCGCAGCCGGCGAAAAAAGCGCGGGCCGCTTCTCTCTCGCGTGGCTGTATAACGCGTACGAGCAGAACGCCAGCCGGAGATAAGATAAGCCGCGCTGTTTTGATGAAACTCGGCTTTTTTGCCACAATACGCAGAAGCGAGAGGAAAAAATATACGCGCGCGCGAGTGAGTTAGAATGTGGGTCCTGAGATTATTGCGCAAGAGCCCGCCAAAAGCGAAGCTGCGACTCGGCATTGGTCGCGGACTTTTTCTCCTTTTGCCGACCACGACGATGCGCGAGTCACGGCCAATGACGACGGGGACGGTATAGTACTACGACTAGAGCAAGGTTAGTAGTAGGGGAAGGAGTATATAAGTCGCGGGCTTTTTGTTCGAATTTTTTTCCAGCCGGTATGCGCGCCTCCGATTATGTAAGACGTAAACAAGATCCGAGGGAGAAGCTGATGCGCTCGCGCGAGCGGTCCTTCTGATCCGTACCTATGTGCTGAGGAATATTTTTGGAAGCGCGGATTATGGGAATTTCATGGAGAGATGATGAGATGATATGGCTGTGTAAACAAGCAGCGAGGTCGATCGTCGCGAGACAAACGAAATGCAAGTGCATCTCTGCGATAAGGATACGACAGACTTTCGGGAGATTGCTCGTCTGATAAGATTTTGGCTGAAGTTTAATTAATTTATGATGCGACGACAAAACAACAATCGAGTCGTAACGCGTTATTTTTGTCAAAAAGTTAAGCATAATAACGGGCCTTTGAAGAATTGAATCTGAACTTTTACTTCAAAGATACAGAGTAGGCTGTTGACGGAAAAAAGGGTTCACTGGTTATTCCCCAAGCGCGGACGCGCGTGACGGGAAAAGCCGCGGTGATAAATCATCGCGCCGGACTTCAATGAAGCAACTATGTACGCGCGTTTGAAGCTCTACGCGCTCGCGCAGCGAATGTATCAAAAAAACAAACACCGGTCGCATAGATAAACGGCTTTTCATACAAATATGCGTACGCGATGGTACCGAAATGATAGCGATAAAAAACGAAGCACGCTTTGCTCGCGTCTGTTTACATATAACTATATATATCGAGTCCCCGTAGTTTTCCTCCACAACAGAGAGCTCGATTATCGAAAATTCTATTGCGAGCGAATTAGAACGAGATCGGCGAGCGCGTATGGACATGAACGAAAACAAAAAGCCAAAGCCAGTCCCAAAAAACAAATAAATCCCCGAAAAGTCGTCCAGTCGGCGAAACCCGCTCGCCCGCAGCGCGGCCCTTCTCTCTCGCTCTCCCGCAATAGCCAAACTTCACCCAGAAACCCGCAATCGGCTCATGCGGAGAGGAACTCTGAGCGAGTCGAGCCTATTACGCATCCTACACCCGCCGCCGCGCGCTTCGAAGATTTGAACGCGCTCGAACGAACGGCGGTTATACGCCGCGACAGCGGCCGCAGAGTGGGGGACGAGCCGAGCGTCTCCGGAAACGGCCGAGCTCTCTCGCGAGTCCACTCTCTCCGCTCCGCGACGGCGCGGCGGCGCTCAGTCGCTCGAGAGCGCCTTTCACGTGTAGCACGCGGTTCCGCGCTCTCTCTCACCCTGTCAGTCGCACAGTCACAACAGCAGCTCTAACACAGCCAAGTACGTGCGGTGAGATAGACTCGAGCGTAATACACACGGAGCAGATCGTAGTCGTTGGAATTTATCGACCAATAGTGCCGCTTATCGCGAGTGAATCGTGCGCGGTTGTTGCCGAGAGGCTTTGCGCGGGAACGCCAAGAAACGTGCTCGCGAGGCCTTAATCGAGGCCGCGAGAGCTGCGGAGCCCCCACCATCTTGTGTAGCCGCCGCCGCCGCCGCTTTCTTCCAAGACGGCGCGACTGCGCAGCGCACGTAACGCACACCTATAGAGGTCCGTGTGCCGTGTGCAGAGAGAGAGACGGCCGCGGGAATTTTCATTCTGCGGATCCGAGAGGGAAGAGAGGAGATAAACAACGACACGGAGTTTCGGAGTTGCTGCAGCGGTGACGTTCACTTGTCGCCCGGCAGAAGAGAGACAGTCGACAGTGCTCCGAAACCAGTGCAGTTCCTCGCTGTGACTACGTATACTCGCGGAGAAAACATTATCCTGCACGAGAGGCCACAACGTTCTCTTGTGCAACGAGGACGAGCGAGAGGAATCGTCGCAGCGCGGGAAGAGCAGCCCGCGATTCAAAGGCTTTCTACGCCGCGCTCGCGAGCTGTACAGACGGCAGAGGAGTAGGAGGAGGCGTGCGTGCGCGAGTTAGTGTGTGTGTGTGTGCGTGAATCTATATCTATCCGCACGCCGAGCGCATCGTTGCCACGTTTCCTCGCACATCGCAAGCCGCTGCTGCTCTCTCGCGGGCAGTGAAACGAGGAGATAAGCAGAGCGAGAGCGACTCCGAGAGTATACAGAGTTATAATATGAGCGCGCGGGTGCTCAACCCAGCAATGATGACCGAGATGAGTCGCAACATCGGTGCGGTCCTCGTCCAGGCGGCCAGCAGCGGTAACGGCGCAGCGGGAAGAGTCGTGCCGAGTCGGGCGGCCTTGGCCCGCGTCAGGAGGGACCTCTTCGGGCCGGTGGACCACGCGGCCGCCAAGGCTCTGGCCGAGCGCGAGCTCAGGGCCCAGTCGATGCTCGACGCCGAGCGTTGGGGCTTCGACTTCAGACTGGAGGTGCCCAAGGCCGGCGGACACTCGCGCTTCGAGTGGGAGCTCATCACGTCGCAGGACGTTGTGCCGGAGCCGTACGCGCTTCGAGGCATGCCCTATCTGAGGAAAGCCTCGCCGGCCACGCCGCGGAAGGCCATGAGGTCGCCGAGGCTCATCAGAATCGGCAGCGAATCGCCGGCCTCGCCGCTCTCCTTCGAGCACACGGCCAGCACGACGACGGCCAGCCCCACGCTGACGCCGGCGTTGAAGATGCAGCCGGCCGCGGAGAGGACGCCGCCGCAGGAGAGCCGAGTGCCGATAATCGGCGAGAAGACGCCCGACGTCGTGCCGGCGATCGCCGAGCTCAGCTTCAGATCGAGCGAGAGGATCAAGTCGTCGACGCCGACCAGAGGCACCGCGCCGGTGCTGTCGGCGAGAAAAGTGCAGCCGGCTATCACTGGTTAGTACACATAGTTAGTACTCTTTGGCATCTCACTCGATTGTTTTTGTTTTGGAGAGTAACGTGCTCGAGATTATAGGCTCCGAATCGTTTCGGAGCAGGAGCATGCTCTCTAATCGCGAAAATCTTTCCACGAATCTCGCCGACAGAAACACAATGCAAGAAGCATAAACCAGCCTCTATCGTTGTCTCTTGCACGCGCCTAAAAGCACAATTTTCAAACTCGCGCGCGCTGCTTCATCGTGCGGAGCGCAAAAACATCCTCAAAACACGCACTCGACGAAAAGGGCGTGCGAAAAAAAAATGACAAAAGGAGAGCAGCGCCGCCCTTCCATGTTTGGTCTGAGCGGGTTTTCTTTCTGTCATCCCCCAGTCTCTCTGTCTCTCTTTCTCTAGTACGCATAGAAGAAGGGCTCGTCGTGTACCCACGCGACGCGTCGTCTCTATTTTTGGACGTGACGTGCGCGGCTGCAGCAGCGTGCGTACGCACTCCCCCCTTTGAGAGAAGCTGCACGCGCGCGTCTGTTTATGTTCTGTAGCCGATGCAGCGGGGGTGTGTGCTCGCGGAGACGTTCGCCTGAAATTTCCCAGAAAGATCGATTCTTCCAGGTAACGTCTCTATAATCCTTCCGATATTAGCAGCGTAAAGAAGCCTTCAGGGGAAATTAGCGCCAGGTATACGAAAATCCTTCCTTTTTCGACGACTCAACTACGTACCCTCGAGACGTAAAAAAGTCCCAAATTTCCGTTACGAAAATAGAAGCACACGCGCTCGGGAAACCCCCTCGTTCGAAATTCCATCCTGAAAAAAAGCACGCGCCGAGGAAATCGTTGGCGCTCTTCCTTCCCAACATACATACATACAGCGTAACGAAAACCGCCGTCAGATAAGACCCAGAGGCGCATAGGAAATAATTCAAACCGCACGTCGATGGGGGTCGCAGCAGCGGCAGAGAGCAGAGCGTGTATCGGGAAAAAGGGGGCAGAGAGAGTGCACTCGTAGAAACACAAGGGGAGAGGCATGCGCGTAACGTACTTTATTAATGAGGCAGTCAGCTGTTACCTTCGGCCGTGTATAATACGGGGGCAGCGTCGCCGCGCGCACCCTCGCAGTTCGGCACATACGCGTGTATGCGTGTCCCCCCCGTTCGGAGAGAGCCCCCCCTAGCTGCTCATCGACGCGCAGAAACGAGCACACATGGGGGTATCAGCTGTGCGCGCGGTGCATTTCTTCTCTCTCCCGGCGGTGTCGATACGCGAACGATGTTTGCTCTCGATCCTGCCATTTAAAATCGCCGGTTGAATCCGCTATTTAAACTCCCTTTTCCCGGAGAAAGAGCGATGGTGCCGTGGGTGTACGCCCCCGACGGTTGGCTCTCTTTCGCTACGCATAAAGAGTGAGAGCTTTGTTCGGCAAATTGGTACTCGTGTGACTTTAGCGACGCGGTCGTTGATTTCTTTTGTTTTACCGGAGCTTTTTGTACGCGCTATGCAGCTGTGCACGTCGAAGAATTATAGAACTGCAGAGAATGGCCACAAAGTCGATTGTACGTACCCAACGAAAAGCTGCGATCGCCCTCTCGAGTCCGTCGCGTTAAAGCGCGAAGTTCGAAAATCGCGCTCGATCATCATCCGCCGGCGACACTCTCTCACTTTATAATTCCAAGTGTGCAGCGCGAGAGTGATTTATCGCGTCGCCGCGTGCCACGAGGGAAGATCGAGCGATGCACACAACACACGACCAACTGCGCCTCTTCGGCGGCGATTTTCACGGGGGTTGTACTCGCCCCCTTCGGTACGTGTGTCGCGCGCGACGATTGTCCGTCACGAGGGTTTACGACTCGGAACAGCTGTGAGACATTGAGATGTACACGGGAGATTTGGGAAATATTGAAAAATCGCTGCCGTCGATATCAGCGAGGCGCGATCGACTCTCTGCGCCTATCTTTTTTTTCTGTCGAACGATTCTGTAAAAAGAGCTCGTTACCGGGATCCGCTATCGGATTGATGGGTTTTGAATGGGGAAACCGTTACGCGCTCTTTTTTCTTTCCGCTCCATAACACATGCTGCACACAGCGATTACCTTATTCCGCAGAGCAAATAAAGCCGCCGCTAAATTACAGATCGTACACTTTGCCATTACCTAACGCGCGCGCAGAGTCAACATTTGCACAAGAGCCCCCCCCCCCCTTGGAAGACACAGTCGCGTCCTCCGCCCCCGCGCGCAACCCTCTGTGTACACACAAACAGAACAACGCGAAACGCCTCTCTTCTCGTCGTCATTGTTTAGCTTGATAATAACTCGCGTGTGCTGCTACTGCCGCCGCACAATAATAGCAAATGCACGCGAGGACAGCTGGATCGACGCGTGTCCCGATCAAGATCTCGCATATAGGGGTAGTAAGGTATGTGCGCCAGTTGTCGCGTGGCCGGCACGATTTTTCCGTTCGAATTTTGCATATTCATCCGGGCCGCCCTTTTTTCGGCGCCCACATGCTCCCTCGGCCTCCCCCGAATTTGAATAAAATATTCCGGAGGAAGAGAGCGCGCGCGCGCGAAAATAGAAGCGATAATGCGATTCTGCAGCAAGGTCAAGCTGCAGCGCGGCGATTAAACCGAAAAAACAACTCAGTTTCGTACGAGCGCGATAAATACACCGGGAGAGATGCATGTAGTAAAAAAACTCGAATTTACTGGGAATCGATAATCACGAAAAGAGTGACGACGACGACGAGTCTGTGTTGCGTAAAAGCATTGGGATATCGGAATGACGAAAAGCTCGTGTGAATGCACGGCTTTTGTATGCGACGATTAAACTTTGCGTGGCCTTCGTCGATAGGTCGGTTGCAAGGTGAAAGCGATCTTTCTTTCTTTTTTTGTTCCCGTTATTGCGTCGTAGTTATTTTCAAAATGAGGCGAAAGTTCGTAAGAAAGATCGTTTGCAGAGAGCCAGACGCAGAGAGAGAGAGAGAGAGAGAGAGAGAGAGAGAGAGAGAGAGAGAGCTTTCTATTTTCTCGTCTAAATCGACCCTGGAATCTCGTTGTTTACGTATGCAAATCCGCGCGAGAGCGCCGGCGGCAGTTGTTTTCCGCGCGAAAATAGCACTGAATATGCACCGATTGTTCGCGGCTTAATTTCGAACCTGCTCCGATGAGTCATCGAATAATTTTTCATTCTACTTTTTCTTTTTCTCTTCAACGAAAGAAAAAAATGTACTCAAAGTTTCTTTTTCCTCCGCCTGTTACAGATTTCATGAAGAGCCGCAAGCGCTCGATCAACGGCGCCGCCAAGAGCTTGACGGAGCCCCCGGAGAAGCTGTCCCGCAACGCCAGCCAGATTCGCAGCTAAGAGGATCGAGGACGTCGCAGCAAAAGACTCCAGAAGAAGATAAATCAAGAGGATCAAACATCCGCGAGAGTCGAGGCGCTCACGGCCCGCTCCCCAACTTCGCGCGCTTTTCTCTCTCCCTCTCTACCGCACGCTCTTTCCTTCTCTCTTACGTCCACACGACACGCGGTTTCGATCGACTCGAACTTTTGCACTGTTCCGACGAGGACAGCGAGTCTTTGTGCCATTCGCCCAGGGTCAGTTCGCGCTTTTTGTGATTCCGAGTGAAGGAGGACTGGATCCGCGTGCGTAGCTTTCTTCAGCCGTGGGAGGAGGGAATAGGCCCATAGGATGCGTTTTGAGAGACTGACGCGTGTATGCGCGGGAGCATTGACGGGGCTGTGATGGATCGTACCCGATCGTCTCTCGCTGGAAGCGCAAAGTGCAAATAATTAACGAGAAAAGGCTTGGCCGCTTAAGAGCTCCATTATCTTTCATTATGCGTTTAGTTTAGCCGTTAAGCAGAGAGAGTATATTAATGTATTTTTTGTCCTTTATTGCGAATTATGCGTGTACGCTACGACCCACGCTCGAGAACGGTTGCGAGTTGTTGTTACGCCTTCTCTCGGGAGGATGAATTTCAAGTGTCCCGAGGGTCGTTTATTTTTTCTTTCTGTTCCGTTTTCGACACGAATTTCCGTCCGGAAGGTGAGAAGACGGCCTGACACGGAGAGCTCGACGTCGATTCGACTGCGGCAACGCCTTGACTCGACGCCGACGTTCGACAATGGAATCTGTGCGTGTTTGTGCAGTGTCTTCGACGGTGCAAAGGAGGTTTTCGCGATGTAATCCTGAAAATCGCCTTTTCACTCGACCGGACGGAGAAACGGGCCGATGGCGCTTACTTTTTAAGTGTAAAATATGTAAAATAAAATTCTTGAATGTTTTTGTAATTTTTATAGTTATGTAAGAGCGCAAGAGGGAAAATCAAAGCGTTAAGCGTTAGCCGACCCGTCGATAAGTTGGTTTGTCGTTTACTTTCTACTTATATTGTAATACTTTTATTTTTTGTTTGAGATTACAATTCAAAAATACGACTTGTGGTTACACAGCTATTTCTTCGAAGTTATTGGGAAATGTTAAAAATTTGACGATAACACGCAAAACTTGCTAGCGTGCCTTCCGTTTGAAAAAAAAAACCAAACAAACAAAAAAACAAATAGTAAGCTTTTGATGTTGGAACAATATTTTTAATAAACGTACCTTATTATAAACCAATGACGAATTTGGACTCTTTCTTTCATTTGGAACTGTTTTTCTAGTTACAAAATTGTATCTCACTCAGACTAAAAGTAAATGCAACTCCCCGGCAGTTTTCACAAAACGGCAGGAGAGTTGCATTTGCAATTGTAAAACACGAGGAAAAAAACAGAAAAAAATGTAATAAAAACATATATCTATGTAACCCTGTGATGTATTAGTATGATCTCAGTAATCGTAACTTAGCGCGTATACTTTTAAATATGTAATTAAGCGTACGGACATAACAAGAAAAATGGATAAATATAGATAAAACGTGGAAGAAAGTTATTCCGAATGAGTGAGCGTGCGAATGCGAATACGATTTTCGAGTTTTAGAGCTAACATCGAGAAGGGTTAACAGATTTCCCAGTGAATCATTGCGTATATATTGTTTTCGGCTACCTCCGAAGGACCGTTGATAAGAAAAATTAGACGATGTAACAGTAATACTATAGTGCGTAAGTGAAAATAGTACATTTTAAGAGAGTTTAATAAAAACTAACATTATGTATGCTATTGTTTATTATAAAATTTATTAAAAAAAAAAAAAAAAAAAACTCGCTCTTGTTATTTCAAGCCTCGTCACAACCCTCACCCGCACGAAATTACTCAATCCTCCAGAAAAAAAGTACTTATGTGCACAAAGCCATTGAAAACCTCAATCAAAATCCTACGCAGGAGCAGCCGTAAAAATCGCTAATACAAAATACTCCGCAGCAGCAGCAGCATCCCATCAGTTCCGCTATAATCCACCACACCATCGACTCTCTCCGAAAGCCAGAGAAGAAAAAATAAGCCCGATTCGGACTTGCGGTAATAAGCGATCAAATTAATTTCCCATCGGGTAATACGATTTCGTCGCGCACGAGATCCCATACTGCGAATTTCGCTGCGGTTCTCTTTCTCTCCAAGAGGGATCGGAAAGACGAATAAGAAAGTGCGTTACGGTAGGGGAAGCGAGAGAAAGAGCTCGGGGGGCCGCAAGTGCAAAATCTCGAAGAAGAAGAAGACGGGCAGGTGCAGCGCGCAAGCATCAGAGAGAGAGAGAGAGAGAGAGAGAGAGAGAGAAAGAGAGAGTCGAGTGCGCACACTGCGCTGCAGTGCGACCGCAGAGGAGATGGGACGGGCTACCCCCCGGCAGGTGTACGTGTTCCAGTTGCGAAATTCATCAGTTTCTTTTTTCACTTCGAGCACACCGGCAGCAGCGGATCCTCGCTAGGGCCATTGTATCACTTATTCGCGAGGAGCCTCGCACACGCATCCTGGCCCTTGGGGCTACGGAGGTGCGAGAGGCGCGCGTTTCTTTTTTTCAGGGGTTCCTCTGACTCTTTAATCTCGTTTATTTCTCCTATACGCACGAGTGAGCCCGCTCGGAGAGGGTTTGGTCATTGCTGGAGGTGATGGATCTGGCTTGATTGCGGGCTTCGCTTCGAGGAATCCGCTTCGACTTTTAGAGCCGGAGAATTTCGGTTTGCTCTTGTTGTAATAATAGCGATAAAGGCGTTTTCTTTTTGCTTTACACGCGTCACTGCGCATGAGAAGGTGGCGCACTGCTTATACACCTGCGCCTCGAGACTCATTGTATTCAAAGAAACGGCGATTTGCATTTTTCGATGCATCCGTTTTTTTTTTTTCCGAGTCGGTTATCGCGAGAGCGATACGCCCGTTCTGACGCCCTCGAGTCCCAGGAGACTCCATTTGCAGAGAATCCTCGGACTTTTCACCTTAAACATAAAACGAAACGATCATGGGAAAGAATACCCGCGCAGCGGGAGAAAGTCGACGGCTCTCTTTCTCTCTCCCGGCGCGGGTAATTGGTCCGCAAGAATCTTCATCCGCGTCGTCGCATCAGAGGGTGCGAGAATCGCCGAGCGCGGCACATCGGCAAATGACAAACGAAAAAACAATCGGCCAGAAATATCTATAGACCACCGCCGAAGATATTTGCTCGCGCGCGGTGAGAACTGCAGCAATGCGCGCGCTGCAAACTATGGGAAAAAGAGTACCGGCGCGCATCCGCTCTCGCGAAATTGCAGCGGAGGGTATACGTATTGTGTATAATCAGACTCTCTCTCTCTCTCGAGAGAGAGAGAGAGAGAGAGAGAGAGAGTAAGAGCGAGCTTTGCATCGCGAGAAAGGGGTCAGATGGCTCTGGAGAGATGCTGACCCTCGAAGGAATGCGATGAGAGGGGAAAGCCGCGCTTTATGGCGCGATAATTGCTCGCGAGAGAGGGTTATTAATGACGGCCGGGCTTATCTTCTTTTTGGCAGTTCTTATCTTTTTGCGAGCCAAGCTCGAGATGTGTGCAATTCGAATAGTGCGCGCGCGCGCGAGCAATGGGAGAGAATGATTCGTTATTCCTCGTATGATTTATCGCGAGCGTGAGAAAGCTCGTTGTGACGAGGAAACTGGATCCTCGTAGACGCGACGAAATAAGGGACGAAAGTTTCCGACGCGCCGCGGCAAGCCGCAACAACACGTGTCTCTCGTTTTCCCCGATGCGCGCCGGACGCGACGATGGCTTAACTGTCGTTGATACTTCAAAGGAGCGGCTCGTCGTCGATCGCTTAGCGCGTAATGACTCTCCTGCATCGTGTGTTTAAAAAATTCAAAATTCGTCCGATTCGAGGTTGCGTCGCTTTTAAAGGAAAATTTCGAGAGCGCAGCATGGCCAAACGGAGCCGTAAAAATAAATCGTTCGATTTTCATGCATATGCATGCGGCATTCGTTACTCCGCTGTACCCTTACAAAGCCAACGCGCAGCCTCACTCTTTAGTCCTGCATCCCTAAGCACCGATCCTCACCCCAGAGTTAGTAACGCCGAATTTTCCACTTTCCACATGGCTGGTGAAAGTCGAGAGGGCCATGAAATCGCGACAACGAGGCCCTTGTTTCTCTCTCTCTCTCTCTCCCTCCTCTCGCCTCCAAGACGCATACGCGGTGTGGTGTAATGTAACGGTCGCCGAGAAGCCAAAAAAATATTACGAGGGCTGATGGAGACGTCGCCCCGGCGATTTTCGTTTCAAATTCGGCGTGACGGAAAAATGACGATGGAATAAGCAAATATTCGTCACGGATCCGTATATGAGCTAATTTTTCCCATGGGCTTTTCGAGTAACAGTCACGAGTGGGTCCTCTCGAAATTTTTTTTTTCATCGCACTATATTTTTAGCGTATTTTGTCAACCAGGTGCATGCAATATCAACGTTGACGCGGCCGCAGGAAAAAGCGTCAGGTACGAATAAGGCTGCGCATACATACAGGTGTCGGCGCGAGTGTATGTCGGTTCTACGCTGCCTTGCATTTTAATACGCGACCAGTGTGCTCGACGTTACCGTTAACGAAGCCCTCGCATGTACTTGTATATTCGAACCTTCGCGCGTTGTTTCGTAAGAGGATAAACAACTCCTCTCTCGAATATTATTATTATTATCGTTGTTTTTTCGAAACGGAAATCCGAAAATAATCCGGATTATTGTGCAGCTATGGACGCAGAGCGGAACAATAAAATCGAGGGTTTATAGCGAGGTTCACGCGAATAAACATCGTATAACGCGACTCTTGTAATATCTCGCGCGATAAAAGCAAACAAGAGGAGACTGCCAGCTCGCTGTGTTTTTCGATTTAAAAAACTCGACGCTACGTCCTTTTTAATTGAACGTTACGCATATAACTATTAAATTTTCCATGCAGGCGGCGGCGGCTCATAAAGATATGGAAATCGAGGAGAGCCACGCGCGCGTTATGTGACCGCCGCAACAGAACTTCTCTCTCGCTTGCGAGCGTTTCGAAGTTATATACCTTTTTTCGACTTCCGCCGTAGTTGTCCCCCCCTTCGTTTCTCCTTCTTTTTTCCAGCGCGCCGTGTTATGCTCCAGGAAATCTGGTAGTTTTTTATTTTTCATTTTTTTGTCTCGTCTCCGCTCGGGCAAAAACTCGAATTTATTTTTGGAAGCCGGAGGACGTTTCCGAAATGAGCTTTTTTGAAATTGCCGATAACTGTGCAATTCGGTCTCGAAGGAAAGAAAAATAATACACTCAAACGCGGCGTCCCTTCGGGAACCTCACTCTCTCTTTTCCATACGTAAGAAGGTAAGTTAAAGCTCACGGCTGCTCACTCGACACCGAAAATTCCCCGTTGGAAACAGGTTAACGCGTTTCACAAAGAGTGAAAGACAAATGCGGCTCTTGAGAGTTCGTCGGACGTGGACGGACAGGTCACCGCTGCTGCATCGTATTTTCGGAGATAACACGCTCCGGTATTATATGCATCGTACACGCATACGTACACCGCGAGCGCGTGTAATTAATGTAATTGCGCGGGCTTCGGGCGAATTCTGTTCCGTGCGAGTTTACAAGGCGTACCGATTCGGAAATCGAAATCGGAGGGACTTTTTGTGGTCTCTTTTGCGTGCGGCGCGAGATTGAATATATAAATAAGCTTCGTCGATCCGTGACGTCGCGCGAAAATATAATGAAAGAGCCATTCAAAACTCTAAATATTTTTGTTTAGAACTCCTATTTATATCAGCGCGGCGTTGATATTCACCTCGAATCATGACCCACATCTCGCGCCCAAACAGTATGCGAGCGCCGCCGACGTGTAACTGGTTTCGTGCTTTCGTAAACGCGCGCAATCGCCTCTTTCGAACAATTTAAAAAACTGAGTTTTCACTTTGACTGAATTTTTGTATTCCCCAAGGCAACCAATTCTATTTCGCTGCATTATCGCGTCGACTCGTTCGCTTTTCTCTACGTAACACTGACCGACAATCGTTCGAGTCACACTGAAACTATTGCCACACGTATTACAATAGAAGAACGACGAGCGGAGCAGCGCGCATATAACCGAATTAAAATTGGCGCTTCCTGAAGCGTCGCCGGCTCTGGTATCTCGTCATTATTGGACGCGAGACACAAAGGAGCCATGTATATGCCTCTTTCATACGTGCGCGCGTGACGTCACACGCGGGAGCGAAGAGAATGACGAAAAATTACGCGCGGCGAAGGCTCGACTCTCTCTCTCTCTCTCTCTCTCTCTCTCTCTCGGATATTATTATCGAGCGCGTGGATCCTTTCACCGCGCGAGAGACGCAGCGGCACCTGATAAATGTACTTAAATACTTGTCGTGTATAATAATTACAACAGGCTGATTTAAGAGATTGCCGATTAAGATCGTTTAAACAACGCGTATATACACACATCAGCTGGAGTTGATCGATTTGCCTCTTATGAATCAAACGGGTAACAGGTTTTTCGGCGAATTGAAAAATAAAGTCGACGTTGCCAAACAAAAAATAAATTTCATCGTCCGGTAAACAAAGACGACCAGCTCATCATCAGCAGCGAGCGACGACGAGTCACGAGAGAGAAAAAAGCGACTCATTACTTATCGTGCGGCGCTCTCTCGGAGAAAAGCGAGACACACGGAGAGAGAGAGGGAGAGAGAGAGAGAGAGAGAGAGAGAGAGAGAGGAGGAAAGAAAGAGAGGGCAGGCGTGATTCCGCGGCTGCATGCAACGCGCTCGCTCAGCGCGCTGCTGCTCTGTTGCTAGGCGCAACTCGCCGGCCAATATTTTTAGAGCGAGCGAACGCTGCCCTCTCTCTCTCTCTCTCTCTCTCTCTCTACTATGGCTCGCGCCTCCTATACTATACTCTCTGTTTGTATGACGAATTCAATCTGTGCGCGCCGCGAGAGGTGAGGCTATAGCGGGGTTATCGTGTAGTTTCGAAAATTTTATTTTTGTTTTATTCTCCGCGTCGATCGAACGGATCATCGATGAATTATCGAAGACAGTCGGCGGGAGCATAATAAATTTTTGCGCGGGTATCAATATTTGCCTTTCTCGAAAACCGAAAATCACCTGCTACTTAATTATGCTGCCCGGTCGCCTTCTTTAAGACGTAATTTAGCCGTCACAGAAATACCTCTATTTACAGAATGTTCGAGTAGCAGTAGCAGCAGGTCGTGTTGACTTTTGTTTTTCGAACGATACACCGGCTGATGGCGTCGAGCCAATATTTTTATTCGCTTCCATTCAGCGACTAGTCACTCTGTAAATCAACGGTACCTACATATATAACGATGTCAATGCCACGAGATTATAATGCTGTATACCTCGAATTCTCGTTTCACCCCGTATGCAATTTGCGGCTGAAGTGTGCGGCCCCCCTTCGTATATATTCCGAAATGTCTCGCTTGCGTGTACTCGATACGCCTGATGGTAATTTGACTGCTCGCGCATAAATGACAGGCATTGAGGGCAGTTTCTTCCTCTTCCGCTTTATTGTTCACCCCGCGGCGGGCAGAGAGATAAATTAAACGACGGGGTTAGTTGCAGCCTCGGATTTTTCGTTGGCGCACATTATGCGCGGATTCTTATCTGGGTTGGTGCATTAACGACCTGCTCCCGCGGCTGCATATCCTGTACACGCGCTTGAATTAGCATAAAACGAAATTATTTTTCGGGGGAGTCGAAGTGTGCGCGTAAGCATATGCGTCGTATAGTTCGTTAACACTTTCGAATCGGATGTAGAAAAGAAAAAGTCAGCGAACTACCGAAAAATCGGGGGAAATCCGAGCCAAAGTCCAGCTCTGCGGAATCTCGAGGCTGCAGTATAATACAATAGAAGAGGTAAACGGCCCGATCAAAGTCTCGTTTCGCTTCTGAAAAGTTCTCGTTATCGCCGCGTCAGTAGAAAGTATGGACATCGAAGCTCCTTTTTTAAGTTCTCGATATGGGCGTATCGTATTTTTCTATCGGGCGTATCGAATTCGCGAATTTGATACCGGATAACAATGTTACACTTTTTTTCGTACGAGTCGCTTCATTTTGCAGGCGTGTGTACTCTTCGGTAAAAAAATCAAACGCGCAAGCTCGCAGAACGCCGAAAGTGTAAGTGTGAACATTCCTCGACCCAATCATCATAGTCACAGAGAGTCGGTCTATGATAGAAGTAGAGTGTATTCAATTAGCATTACGTAAGCATCATAGACGATTACGCTTTGGAACCCTCTACGACTTTTCGTAGGCATCGGTCTCGCGACAATTGCGTTGAACAAGTTTTTATCATCGAGACATATTGCGAAATAACGCGTAACTGTAAATCGCATTCCCAGAGTGAAAATAATTAATCTCGAGCTTAATTAACCCACAAAAAAATTCACCACACAAACGATCTCCCGTATCCACTCGATCATTATAGCCCGGCATTTACCTCAGCGGGAACATTCGAAATCACGCTCAGTCTTCTCTCCCGCGAGCCCGCTGTGGAGTAGCCGCGGTGCCGCGAAAAGAGCGACGAACTCCCGATCGCAGCGCCCCTTCAGAGGCGCGGCCGATTCACGAAGCGAGCCCAAAGTCGGTAACGGGGAGAGGAGAGAGGGCAGCGCCACGACGATTCTCGGTCGGGCGCAGATAGCTGCGCCAACTCGGCCAAACATCTACTGACAAAATCAGCCTGTTTTCAAAATTATTCACGAGCTCCGTGCCGTCCCTCGGACTCTGGAAAAAATATCGAAAAATACTTCTGCCAACGAGGAAGCCCGAGAAAATAATCCGGAGTCGATAAGCGCAAAGCGAGCGCGAAAAGGAACGATTCCGTTTTGGCGGGACGGACAAAACAAAGTCGTCTGAGAGCGCCAGTTTAGAAAGATAAAACGCGCTGCTGTGGCCGGCGGAGCTCGCGGCGCGCGTACGCTGCTTCGCGTAGGCAACGACGGGTAATCTACGGTCGAGCCGACGCCGAAAAGAACACGACGAGGAGCCGCGAGTTTGGCTGGCATATCGCTTGCCGACGACGACGACGACGACTAACGTCGACCGAGCTGCGAGCGGGAATTTTCGGGGGCCGTTCGAAATTTGAATTTTTGCCGCGATTTTCGTATGTCAGCCACGAATTAATATTTTCCAACAGAATTGCGTGTTTATGGTGAGAGTCGCGAGACCGGTCAACAATTTCAATGATTCGGGTGGTAATCTTATCGAGCGCGTGTGACCGATAAGTTGTCGATAATTTATTTTGTTCGAGTATTTTCGAAATTCGTACGTGTACACGCACTTTATCGGCGAGCTTGGCGAAACCGCGAGCGCTTTTCGGTTACGTAAGAGAGATCGATTCGTTTTCGTTCTCTCGTTAACAGATGGTGCCGGATCGTCGCGGAATAATCGGATGTGGTGCTCCGATAAGTTGAAAGCGCTGCATCGAGAGCACCCGCATTATCGAGACCTTCTGAAGAGCCTAATCGGTATTCCCATAGCGTAGAAACTAGCCCATGTCTATATCCACTTTCTCTCCAGTAGACTCACGTCACAGAAATGCATACTCGTGACAATGAAGCTCCGGGCGGCGAGCGGCATTCCTGCATAGTTTTATCCATACGCAGCTATGCGTGTGTAGACCGGTGTAGGCCATCGTGGCATGGTAAGAAAGCTACGGAAGAAAATAAAAGGCACAGTAGCCCCATTATCGTGACGCTTGCAAATTGCCCGGCGCAGACCGGCTACTTGTCATCGAGCGTCAGTGAACGAGCTTGTAAACACGACCTATACTACCACGCATGCCCCCTTCGGATCAAAACAAATCGCCACGCCTACCTCTCTCTTTTTGCTCCGAATTGGTTTTTAACGAGTTTCGTCGGTTGTTATGTACGGCGATGGGTATCTTCGCGAAGTCAAATGAAGAAATTTCAATTATACTTCGACGAAGAACGAGACTAAGAAAGCGCATTAAAATGCCTCTCTCTCTCTCTCTCTCTCTCTCTCTCTCTCTCTCTCTCTCACTTCGCCGCCGAGATTTCAGGCACGTATGCGGATCGAAAAAAGCGCGCAGAGTGTCGTGATTGCGCTATTAACACGCGCGCGTTGACTTCGATCTTCGCGAGAGCTAATCGTCGAGAAAAAGCGTTCAATTATTCATCCCCTCTTTCAATTATATACACCCTGTACCCCCGGAGCGCGCGCTTCTCCTCCAATCGCGGCGTAATAATTTCGTCCCCGAATTTTTTCCTCCCAACTTCGTGACACATCCTCGGCACGGCCCTTGCAAATTACATACGTGCTCGCTTGCGTACAGCGCTCACGAGCACAAACTCTCGAGTGCAACGTACCTGTTGTTTACCACGGCTTGGGTTCAAAGTCCGGTCAGTGCAACGGTCCTATACCTCTCCTCTCTCTCCGATTCCCCCTCCCTCCTCTCTTTTCTTCCGCTTCTTTTTTTTCGCTCGGACTTTCTTCTCTCTCTCTCTCTCTCTCTCTCTCTCTCTCTCTCTCTCTCTCTCTCTCCTCCTCTCTTTCTCCCGAGCGTCGCGTCCTCTTCAAGGTAATGACAAAGTGCCGGTAGGCAGAGGAGAGGCTGCGGTGTACGAAACGCTCAAGACGAGGAGCGAGAGCATCGCTGCAGGTGCATTAGAAACCGCCGCCGATGATTAATCGAGCTGATTGCCGCCCGCCGGGCTGCCGACGCGCAGGCGCGTATCAGCGATTTCATTGGGAAAATTCATTTTTCATTGGCTCTCCCTGTGTATGACTCAATTTAAATCTTCCTGTTTATACGTTCGAATGTGCTCGTTTTCGGGAAGAAAAATGACTCTGTCGAGGGCAATAATCGATCAATCGGGAACGACGCGATGCATTGGAGTTTTTTTCTCGGACGATATCGATTAACGATTAACAGCTGCTCGCTTTTTCCTCGGAGTAAAAAGCTCGTAATGATCTTCGAGTGGACGTTGCCTCGGAAAACGTTAAAACGCCGAGTTCGATTGTCGCCTGATCGATCGATGCGCAGAAAAAAATTAAGAGGAGCGATTTCGATTACGCCTCGAGAAAAAAAATCACATGAGGCAAAAGTTGAATTCACTCCCGCGAATGTTTACGAAATCGGGACTTCATTCACCGCGAACGAGTTTGCTCCTCCGCCGATCTTTTCCTGCACAGGGCACTCACCCCGAGAGAGGAGAGTCGTCCTCGATGAGAAAAAAGAAAGAACGACAGGAAGCTCTCTCTCTCTCTCTCGCGGCTGTGTATATAAAACTGTCCCCACGCGCGGGTCAGGCTCTCATTAAGTCGCGAAAGCGTTAGCGAAAAAAGGCGCCGAAAGCCAGAAACGAAATCGAAAGTCATGAAATATATTTTGAGCGCGCTGCAGCGGCGAAGAAAAAATGAAAGGAGAGAAAATTTCGGTCGCGGCAGTGCACGCGTCCGAATGGCGGCGGCAAATAAGAAAAAATTAATTAAAACAGGTCTGCGGGCTTTTGAAAATCGAAAGCTGTTTGCGGCGTCCTCGGGGAGGACGGGGGAGTTTTGCACGCGGCGACGACGACGACGACGCGATTAATTATCGTTAGCTCATCGTCGACTGCCTTGTCGGATGGCTCCTTTGATCGCGCGATTTATTTTAATTAAAAGGCGCGTAGTGCATCGAATGTTACGCGTTATACGCGTCGTTCTGTAATCCAAGCACAACGTTTTGATTACGGCCATCCATAATGGCGAGAGTGTGCCACGCGTGAAATTTTTGTATACAAACTGTCACCAACGCTGCAGAGTCGTGCGTTATAGCCGAAAAATTTATCGCGCGATAAATTCGAGCCGTAAAAGCCTTTCAATGAATTTTCACAAAACCATCATAACGGTCAGCCTGACGTCATATAATATTCAATCCGTCGTCGACGCCCAAGCGATTTCGCGTCACCCCATCGCCTGTCTATACTGTAATAACGTTTTTCCCGAACGGGAAGCTAGATAGGATTTTGGGAAAATCGCTCGGAAAAGGTTTATGAGGCTCGTTATTCGTTCGAGTGTCCCTAGGAGTATTTTCCGAAGGGGAGTCGCGCGACGTCTCTCGATTGATGCGCGGAAGACCGGCTGTCAGTGAAAACTGTTTGGGGTGAGAGTTGCTGCTGTCAGGTATAATAGTACGAAAGTGCGCTGGAGAGTGGCGAGTTTTGTTTAGATTATAGTATATGGCGATTGTGCTATGGTAATATTCGGATATGCTTTATTCTTATGGTTTTTGGAAAGACGGGGTTCGAGTGGACATGTGTGTGGTTTCCTTGATGATTCGTATACCTAATAGTATGACAAAAAACTATAGAGAACCCTAGATTGTATATTAGTGTTTATTCTGAGCAGGGGTCAAGGATCATTTTGGAAAATCAAACAATCCATTTCATCCGTCTTACAACCCGATCAAAAGTCAAGCCAGCAGCAGTGCACAAGAAAAGGGTGTTGTCGACTTGCCTTCCACGCAGCGAAGGAGAAAGAAAGAGCCGCAAAGAGGAGCAACTGCGCATCAGCTCTCGGTACACTCGAGTCATGAAGTTCAAAGCCCGGTCAACAAGGCCCTTTCTCTCTCCTTTCGCTCTCGCTGCATCCTCCGCTGCAGCACTTCTCTCTCTCTCTCTCTCTCTCTCTCTCCTTTTTTCGTAGGGAATACACTCTTTTTGCGGCCGTCCTCTCTTTTTATCCGCGCGGCGGAAAGCAGGAGGGGATCTCGCGCGCGCAGCTGCAGCATCCAGCCGTCGAAAAGCATACAGTGCACCCGTACACACTGCGCGACTGCAGCGTATGCGCGCTTATCTCGCGAAGGCGCCCGAATTTCGTCGTTTTTTTCGGCTGCAGCCTTTTTGCGCCGATAAGCGCTGCGGCGCGTCAATGAAAGTCCTTTTTAGATGGCTTTATTGCTCGGCGTGACGACATGTATAGACACTCGATACGCTGACTTTTGTCGTGCGCGTATGTATACACGGAGGAAGGAGAGGCCTGCAGCTGAATTTGGATTATAGCAACTGTGCGCCGGCTGGCTTTTCGGTTTCGAGTTTTATTGCGCGGACTGTTTGCTCTCCCTCTCTCTATACGGGACGAAGATGGCTCGGCTCGTGTTTCGAGTAAGAAGGTTTAATTACCGAATATATAGCCGGTTTACAACGGTCGGATTCGAAGATGAAGTTTTCCCGCCATCGGGCGCAAGATATAATCGATCGATCGACCCCAAGTTCTATATATACATTCGATTGTTATTAGCCCTCGGGAAAAGCGGGCCTGGGAAAATGAAAAACGAATTCGCGCGCAACCCCTTCGTTGAATCCGTGAGAAAGGGCATAGCGAGGCGCCAACGCCCCATATAATCGCTGCACCTTTCGTAAAAGGGGTTTCGTAAAACAGCCCCGTCCGAACAATGGGAGCAGCTTTAATACGTTTAAAATGATGCCAGCGTCATAGATTGAACTGTACGAACTCAAAGCTCGAAAACTCGCGTGCTGTAGCAACGACGAACTTTAAAATTCCAAGCTCCCTCTCCAGAAGAAAAAGACCGAGGACTTGCATTACTGCGACCGCGTGCCTCGCTGGCGCAAGAAACATAAACTCTCGGTGCAGCAGCAGCATACAACGTCCGAGAGCCTGGGGGTCGAAAAAGGAACGCCGAGGAAATAATAAAGCTCGCTCGGCTCTCTCCGCTGCAGTGTAGCTAAGCATCGGAGGGAGGGAGAGAGGGAAGAAAGATGGTACACACATACGCTGCTGCAGCAGGCGAAAGAGAGAAAAAGAAGAGAGAGAGAGAGAGAGATGATCGCGCGCACATAGTGGCCAGCATTGTGGGCCCGACGTAGTAGTACAGCTCTGGCCTTGAGCGTAACAATCTGTTTACGAGAGGGCCAGCGACCTCTCGGAGTATAGCGAGCGAGAGAGAGAGAGAGAGAGAGAGACCGCAACTCGGGACGCTTTTTCTACTCTCTCTCTCTCTCTCTCTCTCTCTCTGCAGCAGCTCGTTTTATTTTGTATTCCGCTTTCTTTGCTCCTCTTTGCTGCAGCAGCAGCCGCAGGAGGGAAAGAGAGCGAGCGACAACATCGCGCTGAATCGAGAGAGGAGAGAAAGAGACCATGAGTTGACGAGCGATGTGTTTATGGTGCGGTTCGCGAAGAGAGAAAGGACGTCGCGCGCGCTGCGAATAAACGACGGAGGATGGGCCCTTCATTGTGCTGGACGCGTATATGTATAAGAAAATAAACTCGAGGCTTGTTTTGGATCGCTTCGTCGCCGAGCGCATAATACAATATAACGAAGCGCATTAAGCTTACAAGCGTCGTTGTAGCTGAAAATTATCTTCGCCGGGGAATTCGCTACCGTTTACGACGCGCTCGTCTATTTGTTTTCCGCGGTGCGCAAAAACGTGCTAAGAGAGACTGATTTATATGCGGACGAGACGACGCCGCGCGATAAGGCGCAATCTCGGCGACGCCATGTGTGTGCGTCGCGGTATCGGATCTCTCGCAACGGTCACTTGTTCGCGCCAAAATTATCCTCGCGTGTCAGGTTTCGTTGTATATACAGAGAGAAATTCGCTATATGCGGTTTGGCTGACCGTTGAGCTACCGCGCGCACGATAACGTGTATACGTTCGAAAATCCGCAGATGCGTCTCAACCCCCACACTCGAGAGGACTGCGACATACACGTATAGTCTCTCGAACCGCATATCCGAAAAGGCCGGCGCTCTATACACTCCGATATTTATTAAGACATAAACCTCGGCGCACAGCAGTCGTTGCGCCCGAGGAAACTCGCACATTGCCAAGGACTCGATCGTGTCCATTGAAGCTGCGTAAAATATGCATCATAAAGATGCGAATTTACGAGTGCGTATAGGTATACAGCAGCAGCGCTCGTGTCAGCGTCCGCTCGACACAATGACTGGCAGGGACGAGCAGCAGTCAAGCAACCCTATTCAAAGAGAGACGACCCGCAGGAAAATACCGACACTTCGGAACTGCTGAAAAGCTTGGAAAACGACTTCCTCGAATAATGCGGCGAAACAATGCCTGTATATAGAGGGGACAGTACATACGGACGACGGCTGAGGTGTCGCTCTCTCTCTCTCTCTCTCTCTCTCTCGAATTTATTATTACGGTAAAAATACGGATTCGCGCGGAAACTTTTTCTAGGAGGGCGAGGCGCATAGGTATACGTATACCCCCTGCGTATGTAACGGACGCTGCGTATTTTTTGTTTCGGCTATTTATGGGTAGGAGGTAACGAGACGATAAATTGGATATTTATTGCTCCCGGCTATCCTGTATGCGTTATTCAAATGTTTTGCCAACTGCGATTCGTCGCGCGGCGACGCGGGAAGTTTCAAACCGAGACTTCGAAATTCGTGTTTCAGCGAGCGTAAAATCTGTTGAAACGTTAAACGGGCCCATTAAAAGCTACTTATCCGCATGAGACTGCGATAATAACACGTTCTCCTTTAAACTTTCGCCTATAAAAATCCAAAGCCACGAATCTGCGCGGATTCCGAAGACAGTTGGCCTCAAGAAAAAAGGCGCGAATTTTCGAGAAGCGGCTCCGGGCGACCTATCGCGTGACGCGCGCTCTCTATAATGCCTGTCGGGACCGCTCCTGCTGTTTACGACGTGGCGGATCGCGAAGGAACGATGACGATAATCGTGTCGACGGTAGCTCGAAATATTTTCGGGATCCTCGCGTGCGCTCCGCTGCAGGAATTTTCGACTATACACGCGCTTCTCTTGGTATATCGTAAACTGTAATGAATATATACGCGGCGTTGAAGCGCTGTTCTCGTCCATCTGCAGGGAGGGAGACGGGAGGAAAAAAATTCGATTTAAAGCAATCGCCAGCATCTAGAAGAATCGCCGGCACACGTGGGTATACACACGCGCTCTCTTGAAACCTCGCCAAGCGAGGAGGTGGAGGCTCGCGGCGAAGGTCAACGATCCCGCGCCTTCGCGTCTTTTTCTCTTCTCTCTCTCTCTCTCTCTCTCTCTCTCTCTCTCCACAACACATCGGAGAGCCCTGCACGCGAGGAGAGAAGCTGTGTAGCGCACGTCGACGACGTCGCTAGATCCTACGGAGAAGATATACGCGCAGCTATAGAGGCACTCGAGGTCGCGAGGAAGCCTCACGATGACGACCAAGTCGTTCCGAGTATTATAACGCTGTGTGTTATCGAGGACCGATCGATCGGTTCATCTCGACATAATGGAGCCGATGCGCGAGTATTCGGGATTGGCTTTCCGTCGATCGGGTATCGGTATGAGGCGATTTTGCTGTTTTATTTTACTACCGTTACGATAAGGCATAAGATTTTTAGATTCATCGGCTGCACTATAACGAATAATCGCCTAGATTTCGGCTGTCGAGCGATTCATTCTCGTGAATAAGAGCAGATAAAAAGTAAGTAATTCACGCTCGAGTCGCGCGTGCCCGTTTTACCGAAGCGGACAATTTGCTCGGTATCGTTGCAGGGTAACTTTTTACCTCGTTTACTGCTTCCTCTGATTTGGGCTAAGTATACGTGCGCAAACTCGGGTCTCGACCTTGGTATCTCTGTATCTTGCGCTTTCGTACTTCGGTGTACATACATCTTCCCTCTGATGGGTCATCCACGTGCAGCATTCGTCGACTCACTTGCAATATGCGTATATGGGACTTCTTAATGAAGATCGATGAATGACGTGTACATTATATACGTGTATAGCTTTATCCGCTGTTAATACGTTATGGTGGCCCAGCAACGAAAATAAACGACGCGGCAGAAGCAAGTAACAAGTTTGCAGAGGCCCGTCAACAGAATCTACTTTGCATTATGTTCGGTATCGTAAGAAATAAACACCTTTTCTCAAATTACATGCCCGCTATGCTACAGAAAGCTTCAAATTTATATCAGAAGGTACCATACGAAAAAGTACTTCACGCTCGACTCGCACACGTGCCCGGTTAACAAAGCAGACGACTTGCTCAGTCAGTCTTTGGGGTGACTTTTTTCTTGCACCACCTCCCCTAATTTGGGCTACGCGTGCGTGAACTCATTATCTCGGCTTTGGCATCTCTCTCTCTTTCTCTCTTGATGAGCATCGAGACTTGTCGTCGTACTTTGCGGCGCACACCTTCCTTCTAGGTCATCCACGTGCGATTCGCTCGGCCGTTTTTCTCCGATTCGTCACGGCCACTTACGTATATGGGTTTCCTGACGAAGCTCCGCACGCGTAACTCGTATACCTTCACCGAATTACTCTTTGCTTTGAGACTTTTACGAGACGCTCTTTCTATTTTGATCGACATCCTTCGGAGCTATATTCTTCGAGATACCTCGGTGTCCTTATTCTTCTCTAAAAAAGCGCCGCAGTTACGAGTATTTCGACCATCAGACGAGAATTTCCACTGGTCCTTTTCGTCGTGCAGATTATGAAATATAAATCACTCGACAAAAGGGGATTATAATTAAGAATCGCCGGCGGCGAGGAACAGTAGCATCTCTCGCCGAAGCAGAGGGATTAGTATGCGGAATGTAATATAACAAATCTGCGCGGCTGGGACGTACAAGATACGAGGATCGCGATTAAAAATACAAAGCGAATGAGAGAGTGAAGGATCGAGAAGCGGCAATTAAAAAGGAGAAAAATAATCGGAAGGACGAAAGCGAAAGCGAAAGAGGATATGCAGCGCATCGGGAGCCGGCCGAATGCGAACGTACCAATGTAAGCAACGTTCTGTGAGTGTATAATGGGAGGGGAAAGGGAGAAGGCAATATTTAGGACTCGGCTTTATCGGCGACGAAATCGTCTATGGAAATAAGTGCAGTAGATACATAGCTTGTCTGCTCAGAGGTGAGAGCTGCTCGTTATCGCGCGTCGATGATTATAGTTGGAGTTTAAAAAGAAGAAGACTAAGATTACTTCGAAATATTCTCGAGAATCCTGCGGGTGGCTTGACGCTCGCGATAATTTACGAGCTGAGATTTGGATATAATGCTCTGGAACTACGGATTTTGTCAGTTTAATAACGTTTTCGCGTCATCGTACACGTATACCGAACACAAGCACCGACCCTTATAGCTGGTCAATTCGGAAAAAAATAAAGGTCCTCCCAGAAATTTGCATCTGCAACTCTCTCGAAGCGCAAAAACGACCTGCAGAAGCTTCGAGCTTATTATATCGCGTTATAGAGGCGCGAAATCCCGCTAAGGGTTTTAGCACAGTGTATAATATTCTTTCCGAGCACAACATCGGTAGCTTCCACCTATACTCGAGAGAAGGAGTCTCTCTCATGCGTATATATTTAAAATGCAAATCTGAACGCCAATAAATCTCTCTTACATGGCTTCGAGAGATCTCGCCGTTGTTTTTTCACTCGTTTCTCTCTTGTAGAGCTGTCTCTCCTCTTATACCCTATCTTTTTGGCTATAACCACGGCCCTCTGCTCTCCTTTCTCTCTCTCTCTCTCTCTCCCTCACGAGCCTCTTTTATCTATAAAAAAACGTAAATACACGAGGGGGCGCATGAAAATATACAAAAAATTTGATCGGCATCATCGCTCTTATCATGATTCATTCATTTATTGGTCCAATTATTAAAAATGAGAAGCGTAATTGCTTATTTTTTCTCTCTCGTCGTCGTCTGCGCATATAGGTCTCGGTAGCAGCAGCAGCAGCAGCTCGAAGTTGATTGACCAGTTGCCTCGGGTGTAGTTCTTTTGTGCAGCCGGCCGATTGATGATCGCCTCGGTCAGTTTGGCCCGAGAATAATAATAACGTACAACATTGGCTGCTGCTGCTGCAGCATGAAAAAGACGTGTTAATCTCGAATTGCTTTTATAGTTGGAGTGTATGGCAATTTTCTCGCTACACGAGAGACTACGCGTTCCGAGAACGAAATTTACAATAATTCATTTTAACAATCCGTGTAGCTATACACGTGTACAGCGTAATAAATCTGCCGCGAAATTTAAAATCGACGTAGACGCATTGCCGAGAGAAACGCGTATGCAAACAACGCGATGACAATATACAGCATGGGGATCACGCTCCCGTTAATTGCAGAAAAGTCAAATAAACCAAAGCTGCAGAGCAACGGGACTGCAGCCTCGACGACACCGGGCTAATTCCAAATTTATAGCACACACGCGTGCGCGTCGTCCGGCTGCTGCAATTAAACGGCATAAATTTCGAGGCCCGTTCACGTACGTTGGTCAAAAAGTATAAATTTCCCCAAAGTGTCGAGCTCTCGGCGCCTCGCTGTTTGGCGACGGCATTAGCGCATCGGAAAATCGGCCGGCGCTCTCTGAATAAACACGTTAAACCTCCCTGGGATTAGCGCACAATGACTATTGCTGGCTCGGAAATCTCGCGATCGCTCGTAAATAATAACGAGCTTCCATGCAGCAGCGAAACCGCGACACACACACACACACACACACACACACACACACACAAAGTGCAATAAACGGGCTACCGGTGTTGGCCGGCGGGTCTCGCCCCCACCGTGGCTCCGATTCCCCATAACAAAGGGACGCGCGCGACCTTTCGACAAGGGCAAACACGTACTCCTGCTCGTGACCTCAGAGCTATAGGTATATAGAATGCGAGAGCGAGTCTACAGCTGGTTTTCTTCTTCTTCTTATTCTCGGGGCCCGAAGGCGGTATTAAAAATCCAAGTGCAGTACAGCCGAGAGCACGTATACCTCCGGGGACAAAGACGCGCGAGTAGGGGTGAGCTGCGCTAACGGCACTCTCTGTATGGCTATATGCGCGTACCGAGAGGAAGAAAGAGAGTCAAAGCCTTTAAGCTTTACGATGTGTAAATCACAAATGTTAAGCAGTCCTAGGGGATTCCCCTCTTAGACTCTTAGAGCCTCGATAGTGTACGGACAAGTTTACGGCATTGCAGCGCACATTGTTCCGTGTGCTGCGAGACTCTCTCTCTCGGCTGAATATTGAATCTAACGACTATACTCAAAGCTATCTCTCTCTCTCTCTCTCTCTCTCTCTCTCTCTCTCTCTCTCTCTCTCTCTCTCTCTCTCTCTTTCAGGTATATACGTTGAAACGCTGCGCTGCAGTATGTCCGATAATCCGCTAATAGACCGTTGACAAAAAAGTGTCGGGGGGTACGGTATGATTTATCGTCGGATTCGTTATATCGTAATTACGCTTTTCTCTCTAATCGAGAGGGTCTCTCCTGCGACACTCCATCTGCGGTTTCACCTTTTTATTATACTTCTGGTCACTCTCGGGGAGACCGAGCAAAAAAACGGACAGCCGTAAAGAAGCGATTTTCCACAGAGCGCACTTGGGGGTACTCGAAAGGGACACGCGCGCGCGCGCGCGCGCGAGCAGTTTCCCTGGATATGCATAATTTTCGACAGCCGTGAAGGAACGGGAGGAAATGCGGTTTATTGATGGTCGAGTTATCTAGTGTGCAGGGGAGAGTTTTGATAAATTAACGATGGCGACGTTCTACGGGGGGACGATTCGAGAAAAAAATTGTTGAGAAATGAAGCTTATTTCAGCGAGGCTGCAGTTAATGTTCGCGGTCGATTTCTTAATATTCTAACGTTATTGCAGCGCATGCAGGACACACAAAGCGGGTATAGGTGTATATTTCAAGTCTTTTGAAGGCATTCAGGGTTTACACAGTGAATGAAGATAATTTTTCGAGAATTTTCGCGTGTTTACTTTCGTACGTAAGCGTGCGCGCTCGAAGATATTTCACGAACGCGCAAATTGAACATGTAGTCTGAAAGGAACCTCTAATATGACAGCGTTCGTAATAAGCACATTTTTCTCCCTCCTGTCCACATGCACGAGCGAAAAAAGCCAAGAGAATATATGTATACATCTATACACACTCAGCGAAGTACGCAAAAAGCCAGCGACGCGCAAGTCATCCTTCACAGGAACACGTTATTATAATAAGCTCTCGCGCGCGCCAAAAGCACTCGGGAAAAAAACGAGGAGCGAAAGCCCATTATTCCCTCCACGCACACGCGGACAAGCTGCAATATAGGAACACAATTTGCACGCGTCGGTAAATCGACATCGGGCCGTGACACGCGTGACAGCGAAATGACCGCGGGGAGGAAAAAAAAGCGAGCAGCGCAAGATGAGGACCAATGATATTTTACTTTCGGTAGCCATAGCCTTGCGCTCGAGCCGTAAATCGCCGCGAGGGTGTAGTGTGCTTCTTTTTTAGCGCGGCTATACCTCGCCGCGTTTCTCGGCACTATTTCCGACGCCGATTCGGGGAACCGGTCGTTTTTCAATATTCCTCGCCAATTCTTGTATTGTGCTACAGCAGCTATAGTTCTGGTTTTTCTATTCCGAGAGACGAATTCGTCGGTGAAAATAAATGACTGAAAGCTGTGCGTGTTGATTAATTTTCGCGAGGCGAAAGAAAAAACGAGGACATCGAACACTCTCGATTTTATTATAGCGAGGAGGAAAAAAGTTGAATTTAGGTCGGTTCGTTAAGAACAGAGCGGATCAGATAATTCAGCAAAGATTAAGGCGTTTTTACGAGAAGCTTTAATCTCTCCCCCTGCGCGATGCGCTCGTCGACTGGCAGTCGATGCACGCACACATAAAATCCGCGTAGGATGGGAAGCAGCCCGCATCTCGACTCGATTTTAATCTCTATCGCTTCTATTCCTTCTTTTGCTCGACCTCTCCTCCCTTGTACATAATACGTCTCGTTCCTTTTCTCTCTCTCTCTCTCTCTCTCTCTCTCTCTCTCTCTCTCTATCTCTCCCTCTCTTCCTCCGAGGCTATCTCTCTCCGGCGGTCAGCCGATTCTCTTTTTGGCCATACGTGCATCGGCTACCGCGTATACGCGGCTACCGAGAGAACGAGACACAGAGAGAAGCTCTTTTAAAAGGAGATAAACACGGAGCCTCTTCTGTCTGCAGCTTTGTGCCCATGTGTGCGCGTACGTACGTATGCACCGATGCGAAAATTACGCGAAGCTCTTGAAGGAGAAACTATGCGTAACCGCGGGAGACACTGCAGTTTCAAATATTTTACGATAATTCGATTTTCAGTTTGCGAACAAACATGCGTCAGTAGGAGCGCGTCGACGAGGATTTATCGGCAAATGAAATTTTGTTTGGATGAGTGAGACTTGCTTGTATTTTTTTATTTTTTTATTCGATTGCTAAGTATGAATGTAAATAGAGTACAAGGTCTCGAGAAACAGAAGATGTATACTGTAAGCAAGTCTCTTCTTTTATCTGATAAACGCCCTGTATCAAGGGTTACACGATGTAACCAACCTGAATAAAGATCCAGTTTAACTTCCTTTTGGTTATCAAATTTGACCTTGGCTCGCTCGTATCTCGTGCATCTCATCATTTCGCCCGGTGAACACTTTTTGTTCAAGATTATCCTCCTGTGAAATATTATTTATGCCAGTTGTATTATTCCAAATAGTTTTGCCGCTAGAAATGCTGTTTTCGAAGAAACAACACTTTTGCACGCGACGCGCTGATGACGAGGCGTGTTCATCCATTAGAGTTATTTTTATGACTTCACGGTCTCGGATTTATCTCCTCTCGGTCCTCTGGCTTTTTCTACTCGTCTCCTTTTTGCACGATGACCCGTAGCGACACCGCTGAGACAGCAAACTTATTATGCCAGTACAGACGCGTCGAGAAGAAAATACTGCGGGCCATCGACTGCTGCTGCTGCTGCAGAGATGACGAAGGCGCTGCTACTGCTGGCTGCGGCCGTTGTCTGATGCTCACTTAAAAACGAAGCGCAGTAATTTGAACCGAGAATAAATTACGAGATGCTCTTCCGATTACGCCTGCACTGCGCTGCGCGCGGCTTAATGTATACGCGTGCGTCCAGTTTTTGAAATTGCATTATTCAAATCTGCGTATAACGTAACGAGATTTGTTTTTGGATATTCCTTTGTAATAACAAATTGATGTTTTTCCAAGAGTTTTTGTATTTTGTATTGACGAATTTGTTTCGGGTCTGCTCACAAGTGTCGGCGGCGATGATTTATTTCTGCATAATTTAGTGTACGAATGACGGGGTTTACATCCGAAAACTGTCAAATCATTATATATACTACATGCGATTGCTTGAAAGCCACACCACCTGGCAAAACAAAAACCGAGTTGATATTCGGAAACCGCATGATTGATTGCTTAATATGGCTTACGGTACGGTTATGAATATTCGAGCAGCGGAAACGAATCGAAAATTGTATTATAATGTAATTAAAAATTCGTTCCCTCCCCTTTCTCGAAATTAATCAACCGTACGCAATTAAAATTCAAGGCTCTCATGTTTGACGAGTGCATGCGGTCGGCAGTATAAAAGCATTTTGAGCTTTCTCAAAAAGCATAACCAGCTCACAGTTCCTCTTGCAAGCATCAGCAGCGATCATGGTTTCTCAACTGTTCTTTTTACTCATCAGTGCTCTAGCACTAGGTAACTATTTTTTTTTTCAAGTCTATTAGCGAATTATAATAATTGTTGCTAATAAAAAACGTGTCTCCTTATTAGGAGCCAATGCAGGAGTTACGGATAAATTGGTTGGCGCAAAAAACGCCGACATTGCTGAATTCCCATACCAAGTGTCCCTGCGTTTAGGAAGAAAACACTTTTGTGGAGGTGCACTGATCACCAAGAAGCACGTACTGACAGCAGCTCACTGTGTCGCCGCCGTCAAGAGCACTGGCTTGAGCAGGTTGTCTGCCGTTGTCGGTACCAACAGTGTATCCAGTGGTGGATCGACATACAGAATCAAAGCTCTGTCTTCGCATCCGAACTACGTCAGCAAGCCAAATCCTGACTGGATGTACGACATCGGTGTGATCACTGTGAGTGGAATATTACTTAATTTTGTCAGTATGTATCCAACGACCTTCTAACTTATGAACACCTTTGTTACAGCTTACTTCTGAAGTCAAACTGTCGAGTCGTGTGGCTTTAGTCAAGCTTCCCACGAAAGACGTCACTATCGGTGACGAAGCTGTCGTCTCTGGATGGGGAACCATGCTCAGGCCAACCTCGCCTATATCGCAGAGCCTCCAAAAATTAACTGTTAACGTTATCAGCACTGAGCAATGCAGAAAGGACATGCCTTCCTGGGCAACAGTCCACTCAACCTACGTCTGCACATTCGTCAAGAAAGGAGCTGGTGCTTGCTCTGGTGACAGTGGCGGCCCATTGGTAGCCAACGACGAAATCATCGGTGTTGTGTCTGGAGGAATTCCTTGTGCTGTTGGTTATCCAGATGTTTTCACGAACGTCTACAAGTACCTGAGTTACGTGAACAAGATCATCGATCAATAAAGACTGACTGATGCTTGTTAATACACCTGTATTTATTATGCGAAGCGTTAATAAAAATATTTATTTATTTATTTTCTAAACTACATATCTTGCAATTAATTTATTAACCACGCGCTCACATCGCTAACTATACGAACATAAGCAAGCTGAGATAGGCCTTTATAAGTATTTTGCTGTCTCCTTTATTTTCTTGTAGCTTCAATTTTTCTAAAATATTTTTTGTCCTTATAAGAAGCATTTTACTCCAATTTTATTCATTCTAACTTATACTAATTAATATTTATTTTTCAATCTACGTTCACAGAGTTTGAATTTGCGAACGCATCTGTGTAACTTTGTGCACATAAGTAGGAAAAATGGTATACGATAGTCGTAAGCTGCGTAGGGGTACCCAGAAGAGTTCCACTTCTTTGGCATTCGTATCGTAATTAGTCCGGGCGCTGGTGCCATCTGAGTGTAAATTTCAAGCTCCCCTCAGTAACTTGGAGTTTTTCTATGATTTTTGGGATGCTGAATCGAAATTTGTTGGTTACGAAGCCTGAAATCCGTTAGTTTTTTGTTATAAACAAATTACTGATTTGCAATAAACAAATAATGGTTATTTGCAGTTGAAAAAAATTGAGCTCGCAACGCTCGGGTGCTAACTGCGCCCGTGTAAAAAAGAACCATTTAAGTCACACGTATCGTAATGTACTATTAAACCGCCTATAATATTTTACTATACATGGTGATTCAATCCTTTCTGTAACAGAAGCTTCAATATGTTTAATCTTAATATGCTTATTTAATGACAAAAGGTAGATTGATTAATAACAAAGTAAGTTACTTCGAACAAATAAAAAAATAATTTTATTTCACAAATCATTAAATATACAGGTATTTAAAAGAGCCATCCAAGTCGTTTATTACTTTATGACCTTATTCACGTAACTCAGGTACTGGTAGACATCTGTAAAAACGTCTGGATAACCAATAGCACAAGGGATTCCTCCAGATACAACACCAACCACTTCACCGTCTACTACCAATGGACCACCGCTATCTCCTGAGCAAGCACCGGCGCCTCTTTTGACGAATGTACAGACGTGAGATGGGTGCACTCTTGCAAAAGAAGGCATAGACTTCTGACAATTTTCATAGCTGATGATTTTGACGGTTAACTTTTGGAGACTTTGTGACAGTGGCGTGGAAGGACTGACCATTGTTCCCCATCCAGAGACTACAGCTTCGTCCCCAACAGTGACGTCCTTTTTGGGCAGTTTTACTAAGGCCACCCGACTTGACAGTGTAACTTCAGAAGCAAGCTGTATAAAACAATTCAATTTCCTTTAAACTAAAACTTTGTTATGGATACTTCATTATGAAGTTAAGTATACGGTTATACTCACGGTGACCACTCCAATATCGTACAACCAGTCAGGGGTCACTTTATTCACATAGTTTGGATGCGAAGATAGAGCTTTGACTTTGTAAGTGGATCCACCACTGTACAGACTATTGGTGCCAACGACGGCAGACAATCTGCTCAAGCTACTTTTTACGGCGACAACACAGTGAGCAGCTGTAAGAACGTGTTTCTTGGTAATCAAAGAACCTCCACAAAAGTGACTACCACTGAGACGCAAGGAGACCTGATATGGAAATTCACCTATGTCCGCGATTTTCGCGCCTACCAATTTATCCGTAACTCCTGCATTGGCTTCTGATTAGATGAAATAATATTCATGTTATTTCAATTTAGAAATATTTATATTTATTCGTTAACAAATAACTTACCCAGAGCCAAAGCCGCGATCAGCACTAAAGATGAAAGCTGGATCATAGTGATGCTTGATAGTAACAAGAGTAGGATTCGAGTGCTGATGATGCATTTTGTTGCAGTCAAAAATGCTTTTATACTTTGCGAAGATTTAAGGAAAAACAAAACCTTTGACGCACAGCAGTAGAATGTTTTGCTTTTAGAAGAATTAAATAAACTGATTAATTGATTAAAATTCAAATTTTATTTCCGATATTGCATATATTACCGTCGCGAAATTAGTACAAGTACCCAATGAATAACAAAAATTTCCGGGTAAAACGTTTGTTCGCCTTGTGACGTGCGAAAGTTCATTTCGAACTTCGCGATGCACGATATCTCACTAAATCGCAAGTGCGATTTGTAAATCGTTACGCATCATTATTTTGATAATAAAAGAAAACATTTTATATTGTAGATGGTAGTATAACTCCGAAGTTGCACTTTGATTGAATAAAAACTTAACGTTATTCTTTTGATATGACTGTAATCGACGAGATTCTGCAGGACTTACGACAAACGTAAATACTGATGAAATGTCCTCATTGACATTGAAAAACTCGAGATAAATGTCAGGACATTGTGAAGGCCACCAATCAACGGAACAATCCACTAGTAGCATTTAATTACTATTTTCAAATAATCAAATTACATAAGACTGCTGTGTGCAGATACAACGTTAATCTAATTTCTAGAGAATTGATAGTTTAATTTGCACACTCGGCGAACTCGTAAAAAAAAAATTCGAACGAATCCACAAACAAGTTATTCACGGTTCCATATTCAACAAACACAATAAGTCTGCGATTACGAGTTCACTGATTCCCTCTCTCTTTCCGCGTCACTCGCAACGTCACTGCCAAACATCGTCTTGTCTTTTCATTCACGTAAAAAGAAAACAAGCAATAGAAGAACAGCAGACGCAAAAAGCCGATCAGAAACGAGTCTGCAGTCTGCGCTGCATCCTCGAAAGAAAAAGCCGCCTCGATCTCGCGCATCCCCGTATTGAAGCATCATATATTCCTCGATCGCGAAAGAGAATAAAAGCGAAGCTGACCGAGAGAGATCAAGCGCAGCCTGTTGCAGGCAGACGCATATAGTGTACACTATACTCGCGACAGAGACGCGCTCTCTCTCTCTCTCTCTCTCTCTCTCTCTCTCTCTCTCTCTTTCTCTCTCTCTCCCTTCATCCCACTTCAAGGGCTCTCCTCACGCCCCCCTTTCGCTTTTTTCTCTCTTTCTCTCTCTTCTCTCGTCCTCATTTTTTCTCCTCTCCCCCTTGGCTCTCTTATTCTCTCGTTGCTCCTTTTGCCCAAGCGTCAGCCATATCCACTCTCGCTGCTCCTTTTTCTCCCTTCTCTCTCCCCGCGAAGGTAGTGCGCGGCCCTCCTCCTTTTTCTCCTTTTCTCTCTCTCTCTCTCTCTCTCTCTCTCTCTCTCTCTCTCTCTCTCTCTCTCTCTCTCTCTCTCTCTCTCTCTACTCCTTTCGCGGACCCTTCCCGTCTTGTTTTTTCCTTATATTCCTCCGCTCGCCGAGAGTCGACCTTATCTTTTTCTCTCGGCTCGTACCTTCTCTCTCTCCGGTAACTCCCTCTCCTGCTCCCTCCGTTGCAGCGTCTTGGCTCTGGCTTTTGTGCAGCAGCAGCATCAGCGTGTCCAGCCTACGCTGCGGTTTTTTGAGCGAAGCGTGTCCCGACACGCGAGATGCAGGATCCAGCTCGCGCTACCTCCCCCACACACGCCGTCAGGATCGCTTCTCCTCCCTCGAGAAACCCCCGGCCAGGGCACGCTACTTTTGCGCGCAGGTTTCGCAAGCGAGGCCTGATAGAATTTCGACGCTTCGAAAATGAGGAGAAAGAGGCGGTGAACGGTGTGTTCTGCGTGGAGGAAAGGGGAGAGAAAGTGAGCTGGTGACTCACGCACTGCCTCTGCGCGAAGGTGTACGGGACTCTATGGAGGAGTTTTTTTGGGCAACTTTCTGTCCCTTCGTTGCGACATCGCTTCGATTCTTTGACCTCTGCCGAAGATGCTTCTTGAGGCGTCATGCTTCGCCGGAATGTAGGGCAGCAGCTTTCGATACCGGGAAACTCTTTAAAAAAGCTCTTATAGCGACTGCATATAACGCGACGAGATAAAGCGGTTACGCTTCCTAATAGCCGCACGTCACCGTCAACTTGCTTCAAAAAAAGAAGCATAATAACCGCGCGCACTTCGAAAAGCACATAATTAAAGGCCCGAACAATTAGCCAGGAAGCGTTTAACGAACGCGCGGGGCCGCATCGCTCCCCTTTCGCTAACTGCAAATCATCCCTTTCATATCCGGCGCGCACAGTTTATACACTGCAGCAGCGTCTCATCTCTTTCTCTCTCTCTTGGCTAACAAACGCCGCAAAGAGAGCCGCGTAGCGTCGGCGCGAGCCTTTCATCTCCCGCTCGTAATCGCGGTCGCGGCGACGTATCGCAAATACGCCGCGCGCGGCGCACGCTTGCACGCATGCCTTCGAGACGCCGATGCAGCCCGCGCGCGCGTGTGTGTACAGCGAGCACATGCGCCGGAATTTTTAGTGCAGCCGAGCTACTGCTAACAGCGGTAGCGCTGAGAGATTTAAACAGAGTGGAAGGAAGCAAGGCTACAAGATTTAAGAGAGGGCTAATGGAAAAGACTCGAGAGAGCGCGTAAATGAACCGAAACGCCGTGATTGAAAAGCTCAGTCGGCCGCCGCTGTGGGATTGAAGATTTTTTGCGTCGCGCGAAGAGACGCGCTGCGCAGATAAATTTTAATCAAAGTAAACAAAAAAGTTCGGAGGAAGAAAAGTAAGTCGACGCCAGGTTTACTAAAGCACAAAGAGATCTCACAAAGAAAGAGCGAGAGAGAAGTCCCGTAGCATCTTGAAGTACGTCTCAAAAGAAAACGCGCCCGTCGCGCAAGAATCACTTCCCCCTCGAAGTTACGAGTGTACGCCGACACAAAGAAAGAAGCTCCGAAAAAAGCAAATGGCCACCGAAGAGATAGGAGGGGTCGAGCGCAGCGTCTCAAGGAACGCAAGAAGCTCCAGCAGTGGAAAAAGGACTCATGGGCGGGGAAGCTGCGCGCTGGATTTACTTTTTGCCCCTCGCGACTCGTGCGCGTAATACGCGCGTCGCGCAACCAAATTACACGGCTGGCACACGTGCGCCCTTGTATGCGCGCAAAAAGAGAGATGCCGAAAAGTGTATCTCGTATCTTTCGTTTTAACCAAATTGCACTGCGGTCGCGACGAAGCTGTTTACATGCGTATATAATAATAAAGCACTCCTCAACGATCCCGAAATTTCGCGGACAATTAAACACAGTGCACTCGTATCTCGAATAACTCATCCGGCCGTACATTATGCATACGCGAGCGAAAGAAATAACTTTTACGCATGTAAATTGCTGCGCGCAGCGCCATAACGGTAATAACACACACACGAGCCGTACTCTCGCGTAAATATTTATCGCCGAAAGAGAGGGAGAGAAAAGAGTACCGCGCGGAGGATCCCGGCAAGGAGATAACGCGTAAACACGGGAGTCTTTGTGCGCAGCGGACCCTGGGCTTACGCACTTTCGCGCTCGTTACCACCAGCTCTCGCGCGCACAGGATTCATATTCCTCGCGCGCGGCGTTGATTTACGAGCAGGAGAGATGGTTCTCTTTTTGTTCTCCGCTTCCAAAGCCGACTCGATTAAGGGGGAGTGGTGTTCGCTGTTTCTCTTACTCCGAGAGAGAGAGAGAGAGACTTGATGATTGATAATTGAATGTTGGACGCGCAGCGCGCAACGATAATTGGAAATAATGACGGCCATTCTTTTTGAACGGCGAATATTCCGTGGGGGCTGTAGCACTTTTGAAAACGCTGCGGAACAAAAAACATCCAAAGCTTGAGTGGGCTTTGATTTGCTCGCTCTTCTGAGTGCATCAATTTTCGAAGGAGCGACTCGTTGTTTGGAACGACTATGGGAGAGGTCGACGCGGGGTTATACGGAGTATTTGTTATGGTCGGCAATTTTCGGGGTAATAAATCGGAAACGACGAGCGGCGGAAGAGCCACGAGAAACGAGAAATACGGCTTAGAAGAAGAGCATTTACTGTGAAAGAGTTACACGTTTATTTCAATTACTTATAATCGACACGGTGATTATCGCTTGTACGCGAGCGCTTCAGATCTGTGGTCGGGCGTAGAACGATGAGCCTGTTTCCATTGATATCGAGCCGATCGAGTCTTCTCTCGGCCTTCATCGCCTGGGCGGCTGTCTTGAAGTACACGCTGCAGTAGCGGATGCTTTTATAGGGGACAGTTTTCACGTAGCTGACGGCTAGCGGCTCGTATTTTTCGAGCAAGTGGAGGACGTAGGCAGCGCCGACGGAGTGGTGTAAGTTGGCCACTATGACTTCGAATGCGCTGCTTGCCAGGAGCGGGATGACTTCTTTGTCTGTGCTTGCGCAACGAGGAGGAGTCTTTTTATTGTTGCCGATGGTTTCGTCGGACTTCTGCTCGTGCCCGACTTCGGGATTCGCAAATCTGACTCTCTTTTTACAGGTCAGCTTCTTTATCAGCAAAAGCCTTATCTCGTTAATCTTATTGATCGAAGCACCCTTGGCGTTTTCGAGATTTTTCTCGTTTTCGGACCTCTTTCTTGTCTGCTCCTTCTTGGGATACCAGTCCGTGTTTTCCTTCGTTTTCTCGTAAGGTATCAAATTAATACTAGGCTGCTTTCTGGTCTTGTCCATGGCTTTCTTGGCGGCTTCGAAGGTCTTGAACCTGATAAAGCGTAAGCCTTTCTCGTCGCCGGCACTTCGCACGCTTATAAAATCTTCAAACTTGGAGAAGTAATCGTAGATTTCCGAGAGCTCGAGAGCATCTTTGTTGGCGAACGCGAAGACATAAGCTCCGCGGGCGTCTTTCTTGCAAAAATAATCGTAGTTCGACTGTGTCTGGAGGTCGCACTGATCCTCCGTCACCTCGGCGCTGTTGATGAGAACGAAAGGGTTGAGTTACTATTTATAATACTGATAGTGAAAACCATACTACTATAAAACTACAATATAAATTTCCAAAATTATCAGGTCACTTGCAAAAAGATTACTCGAGTAACAGGTGGCCAATTACCAAACTCACATGATCATTATGTTGACTTCACTGATTCACTGTATCAATTGCGCAATAAATAACCGATTTTAATCCTATACGAAATTCAATCAATATTCAGCAAATATACAGCTCGGTGATTATCACGCACTATAAGCTTCTGATTAGACGCGAGCACACGGTACCGTAAACACCGAATGTCGCGCGGCCAGCGCAAAAGGACATACCGCAAGCATAGAATTTTCGATCCTGCGCATCGCTCGTGCCATCTATCCTACACACGTCTATAAATAAACTCTCGCGACACGAGCGTACCCTATATCTACAGACTATCAAAACACGATCGCAAATATAACAAAAGAAACGCGCCGCATTTCCATAAAAGCAAAGCAAGAACACAAGCGCATCGCATTTCGCACTCCGACAAGCATCGCGCGCAGAGGCGAAGCCCTCCCAACGCATGTATCGGCATCAATCACATACGCGCAGAGCTTCGAAGGAAGAGAAATTGCCGGAGGCGTGTACCCCCGCGATTCTCTCGGATATACATACACTGCGAGCATATATGCATAATGCATCCCCCTATTCGATTCAAGCGGCCCATGGCAACTCTCTAGCTCCCCGTAACCGCTTATTATCATTAGTCGCGGAATATAAGAAGCGGCCGCTTTTGTCCGACGAGAGAGCATAAACTCGTGCAATTGCGGCTGATTACTCGCTGCGATTCTCGCGAACAATAATCGCGTCCTTTCTTATCCTCTGACTTTTGCGGAATTTCGATGTTTTCGCAGAAAAATTACATCGCGCGTAAGTACACGATCGAGACAAATGGCGTAATTGACGCGTCGTTCCGGCAATCAAGTTTACAACTTTTCCAGGACCGCGTCTCGGATCTTCTCTCCCGCATCCGCTTTTTCGCGAGGCTGTACCGGTGAGGGATAGCGCGTAGTTCGGGAGCCGACTCACGCGCACACACTCGAGAGCGAGAGAGAAAAAGAGCCAAACCCTTCACCCACGTGGCCTCTCTTCTTCTTCTTCTCGCAGCACACTTCGTTTATTATTGCCCGACCGCTGAATAATCCTCTTCTCGGCCCACCAGTCTTCCATACTCTCTATCTCTCTCCTGGCTGTAATCTTCTTCTTTTTCTTCTTTTTTTTTGCCGTTTTTCTGTAATCCCTCGCGCGCTTCGCAGGAGAAGGCTTTTTCGGGGCGGTGTTGAATTTTTATTTTTCCCTCGATCTTAATTACGCTCGAGCCGTGTGGCGGGCAATTTATTTCGCTGTTTTCGCGATTGCTTTAAAATGCACTTTAGCTTCCGTGCGCGCATTCAATATTTCGCGGCTTACTCCTCTCTGGATTAAACTACTGCAGGGATCAGAGGGCTGTGTGAAAAATTTTAAATCACTCCCGCGCGCAAGTCACCCTGTCTGTGTACGATCCGAGACGCGCACACTCCCACGCCATCGTCATTATCGTGCCTCTCGGTGCATCAGGCAAATTGCAGCGCCAAAGAGAGAGAGAGAGAGAGAGAGAGAGAGAGAGAGAGAGAGAGAGAGAGAGAGAGAGAGAGAGAGAGAGCAGGCATCGCGTGCTGCAGTCACGTCGTCAGGGGTCAACTGCGCAGGCATCTTCTCTCGCGTTATATGTGTGAGAGAAAAACACTGCAGCGAAGACAAGCTGCACCATACATGTGTTCACCGTACAGTGACGAGAGCGGAGAGATTTCTTTGTCGCAAGTGAGGCCGTTTAGGGGGTCGCTTTACTTGTAGTGTCTTGTTTTCGTTGTGCCAGGACTCTCGCCCCTTTTTGGAAAATCGAGTGGAGAGAGACCTTTGTGCGACGCGCAGTTGGAAAGATGCACTCTTGATGGACTGCAGGCTACAACGGAGCTCTTTGTGCGGATATGAATGTCAAGGGCGAGACGATTTTTCTCTATTAGAAGTGCTCATTAATAATAATCAACTTGATGGGCCCCGTCGTACGTTGGGCCTGACGCTTACAAATTTATCAATATTTTCAGTGATGAGGAGGGCGGCCTTGACCTTTGTGCTTTACGTGCGGTCTTATTTCGTATAACGTACGCGGGAAAAGACCGTTGCAAAAAAATGATACAGGTATCTCTATAAATTTAGCGCGACTCTTAAGAATTAAGAGATCGGCTAGCTAATTTTTGCAGTGCCAATTCGCTTAATTCTTACGCGTTTGTTTCAACTAATGATTTCTATAATGGCAAACATTTTTCGGGAGCTGGACTGCTATAACTGTTAGTTTGTGCTTGTGCATCTTAATATTAAAAATTTCCTAATTTTGCATTTTTGTAAGTACAAAACGCATCGTTTACTTTCATGGATGCACTTCGCACAATGTGTGCTCAGTGAATCTAAAATACGATTTCCGTTTGATTCTTACGTGATTCACACAAAAAACTGCGTCTCAACGGGAGTTTGAGAATGTTAAAGGTCTTTGTAAACGGTTTTCCAGGTCATAGTGAGTTTCCGGTTCTTTATCATAAAAAAAACTTCGACTACCGTCTACCTATCAGTATCAGAACCTTGAACACAGAAAAGCCTATTTTGTTATCGTTATCTACGACTACACTACTGTTATACAAGAGGATGCATTTAGACTTCAAACTGCGACAAAAACAGCAGTTAAACCGACTAACAGTATTTTCATATCATGTCAAGTAATATTCACGCGCATTAGTAAAAATGGCTTCACTCTAAGAGTATTAGTTAATAAACTATGAAATAACATTTAAAAAATTAAATATAACATGAAAAAATTTTTGCTTATTCGCCCACGACATTATACTCCCCCCGAACAATGCCAAAGAAAAACCTGTTTTCCCAACATAAGTAAACATATCGGGTCTTCAATTAACGATCATCTTCGCCAACCCGTCGCGAGGAAAATCCCCGAAGAATCTCCCGCAACGCAAGGGCCCGAAAAAAGTCAAGATTAACGAGGCCGCCCACGAAATCTCTCCCGCGGGATCTCTCGAATTCCTAACGTACATTTTCACTTCCCCCCCCCCCCCCTCATCTTTGAAACTCACGAAGTCCGGGACCGAGCGACGTGTGAAGTGTATTTCGACGCATCCCCCGGGCGGGAAAATTCTCATGCGTGTATAGCGTGACCGCGTCGTATACTCTTCAGTCGGCCCATTACGGCGCAGGCATTCCATGCGGGAGAAGGGGCTCTCTCGGGGGCGGGAAGTCTATGCTGATGGCTTCAATCGTGGCGTGTCATCGTCGACTACACTAAACACGTGTGGCGAAGCGCGGGTTTCGGATTTTCGGCGGGAGAGTTCTTCACCTACGCGCCAAAACCAACAGAGAACGTTTGTTTGGGCTGTCGAGGATATAGGGGATAGCTCTGTGCTCACTCGCGTGTCGAGTTTCTATTGAATTTGATTTGTCGGGATGGATTTGAATATGCCTTATGTGAATACGAAAACGGCGGGTTTTTATAGGGAAATTTGTCTGTTACTTGCGGGGTTGTACATGATCTGAATGGAGGTGATATTTTATTTTTTTGGAAGGTCGAAGTTTTATTGTCGGAGTGATGGACGTTAACGCATTTGTGTATTTTCTGTGGGATTTGAAAAATCTTACTCTAAAAAAGAGAGGAATCATCATTCTATTCGTTCTCTGATTGGTCGTCGATTGGCCAATAAGATTACGAGATAGATGGCGTGACGCGCGTGATAGTTTGTTTCTAACCTATAAAAATGTTTAATATAAAGCAGAGCGCGCGTTGATCTTGCTAGTATAATAAAAGTTTTGAGTGTATTATCTTGAAGAAGACGATTCAGCAATGCAAATTTCGCGTAGCGTTGGTCGACAAAAGAATCGGTTGGACAATAAACGAGCTTCTATTTTTCCACATTTGTCAGCCGCTTAGCATAACAAAAATATTTCCCAACCCAATGATTCAATTCATCAAAAAAAAGTCCCACTTTTCGTACGCATTGGGTAAACAGTTGCATTCTGAAGCACGAATTTGCAATTCAAAACAGCACGAAGTACGTCCCAAAGAAATTCACCACACTCGTCTCTGTCCATCTCCTCAAAACCTCTCAAAAGCGTCCTCGTTCAAGACACCCTCTCGCGCCATTGTCGCTAAACCCATTCACGACTCTAATGCACAATATTATGTTACGCATTTAACCAATGCAATCTTCCTCTTCAAAACGAGCCTTATGCATCTATGTGTACACATCTGACCGGTTCAGTCCCTACAAACACGATTAACCAAGGATTAGCAGGTTTTCCTAGCACTTAAAGGATTACAGATCCGAGTTCTTCGGTAAATTAGCGAACCAGCAAAATCCAAATCCGTCATCTCCGTTCCCTTTTTCGAAAATCGAAGCAAACAAAGAAAAAATCTGGCGGAAAATTTCACGCCGAGCAGGAGCAGGTTTCAAAGCTCCGTCGAGGATAATTGAAGATTTCCAGCTCGGAAAGGGTCGACTCCACTGGTAACTTTACGACGAGGCTAGTTTTAGATAGCTGCCATCCGATAGACGGGCACTAAAGAGATACAGTCGATAAAAGGAGCACGTCGTCTTAAGGGGAAAACTGCGTCGCAGTGTTTTTTTCTTCTACCTCCCCTCCGGAGGGGAAAACGCATTATGGGACGACGCTTCTGAAGACCTTGAAGGAGGGGGTAGAGAGTGAGTAAGGTATTCTTTATGCTTCGTCTTCGTTTTCGTTTCTAGGTCCCCGATCGGATCGGACAATGCCGCAGGCTTTATATTGTGATTTAAATGCATCTCGTGCTGCTGGAGGCTTTTCTTTGTGTGCGATCGGTCGCGCGGGTTTTTTTTTCTTCAATAAGCTTCTCTCGGGAATCGTAGTTTTCATCGGGAAAATCGAGGATTTTATACATATACCTATACGCGTTGTGTTTTGTAACGTTCGAGTTGGTTTTTTAAAATATACCTGCTCGTGTGTGCGTGTGTGGAACCGAAACGAAAATCGAGGACAAAGGTCGTTATGGCGCTTTGAAGAGTATGTGGTGTGGAAAAATTTTGAAAACGGTGCGATTCGGGGTAGCTAAATGTGGAGCGGGAATCGAGTTTTGGAAAATTTATATCATACTATTTTCACACGATTTATAAGCGTCGCAAAGTATTGTATATCATGCTTTGAAGTACAGCAAATTTATCTAGTTCGATTTCAGTACTATATAGTAAGTATTGTGTTGCTCAGAACGTGAACAATTTTATAATACAACGAACGTTGGAAACTCATTTATAACAATAAAATCCTACATCAGTCAGCCTAGTCTCGCTGTTCAAACGTGAGCTTGAATAAACACTGCAACGTTTATTCAAATTAATTTATACAAAAAATAACACGCCAAAGAAAAGACGAGAAAAAAGCTACATCAGCTTCCGCAAACTATATATAGCGCTTCAATCACAGCCGCAGAGCTTGAAGACCCTAGCTAATTAAAGAGCAAGCGTAGAGATATAAAACGCCGCCTACATAAATTTACCTAAGGCATCCCGGCCGTACTCCCTAAGTCCACCACATGAAGAAGCCAGAGGAAAAAAAATAAAGAAGAAATCCCAGCCGAAGATAAGGCGTGAAGAGCGCGCGGAGAAGACCAAGGAAAAGCGTATAGGCGCGGGAAAAAAAGGTTCCCCTCCCTCTTCACCGCCTCGACTATAATAGACTCTACACGAGCACACAGGTGGGGCTGAATGCCTTACTTCAACGCTCTGGACGCAGGTGCAGGTAGCTTCGACCTTCCCTCTCTAGCTCACGTAGCTCGACGTAGCTCGTATACCTATAGCAGATAAAGAGAGACCGACTCACGTACGTGGATAGATTGTATAGGGCCCCTGTGGAGATGAAAAGTGCATTCCGAAGCGCGGGAAGAAAAGCCGCGCGATATTTAACGACCGACGACGGCGAGCGACGACGACGCAACGGAAAAGGGCGAGCAGGGAAAAAATCGGTTGAAGCATAGAGGCCAGATTATAGGGACCTGCTCGCTGTAGTATGCGCTTCTTTATGCAGCGAAGACGAAGCGAGCGGACAAAGGAGATCTCGGCTCGCCGCGGGAAAATATAAAGAAGAGTGGACCAGTCGGGGGAGGTATACGCGGGGATAGAGATTTTTTCCGGGAAATAACGAGCCACGATCGAAACGAAGACCGTGCACGCTTCGTTTTCGGTTAGACTTGAAGACTCCCAGGTCGTAAAAATGCGGGCTTTCGCCGCGTGTGAGCTGCCGGAAAACGAATTAAAATCTTCGATGATGAATATAGCGGCTCTGCCGGCAGTGGTAGGCGCGTAGCTCTTTGTATGCATGGGAAAAGAAGTCAGAGTCTTCAATGGGGGCGGCGCACTCGATGAAAATTATGAGGGTATGCTGGCGTGGTTTGCGCTACGATGAAAATTGAGTTGATCTATATGCCTGCATTTGGGGATTTAATTTGCTAGCAAAGCGTTGCATGCTGGTTTGAAGATTAACTGCAGCGGATGTCGAGAATTTATTGGGTGATTTTCGTTTTTTTAAATTGGAACATCTGAAAATGATGAGCTTTAATTAGTAAGGGTGATTTATAATGCAAGGCTGGCTCTTTTCTAAATAATCTAAAATTATATTTTGAAGAACAAATCGTATTTGAAATTCAAGGAATCTGGGTTTCAAAATAGATTTGAGCGCGATGATTACTATGCGCGCGGCGTCCTATTCGGCTTGAATATGTAATTTTTCGATTTGTTCAAAATTCTGTGAAGCCAGAAGTAGGCAAACTTCCTTTTTAGTCCCTACGAAGCGTTAGCGCTACTACAAGTTAAAATTTCCAAAGCGTCCTGCACGGCGATTTAAATTATACTCGAATTCGACAATAAACAAGAAAAAACTGCCCTAAATCACGTTACTCACTGCACCGCCATAAGTCATTCCATTACCGTCCAGCAAAATATAAATTTATTTTCGTTGCTTGTTTTCACACCGATAAATTTCCCGCAACTAAGCGTCGACAAAAAAAATCCCGGGCTCGATTCATGAGTACCAGAAATCGTTTTCGCCGCAAAAAAGCTCCATGAAAAGTCAAACAGACTTTTATTTGATTCCCGCTCATTACAAAGGAAAAGCCCGGTCTGTTATTAAGGGGAGGCGCAACTGAAAAATCCCGCGGCAGGAAAAGCGTGTGTAAAAAGCGTCGAGCGCCAGAAGGGTGCGGCAACAAAAAGTCGACGCGAGCGCGCGCGCGCGCGCGCTCGGTTCTCATGCGCTGCTCGCACCCCAACTAAAGTTTACTCTATGGAATAATGCACTTTGTTCACGCGGATGTGAGACATTCGATGTTCAAAATATTACACGTTTTTATGTATATGGTAAAATTTTTGTTCAAATCTAATGCTAGCTGAATGTTTGAACTGTTAGCGTTATTTGTCAGTTAATTTTTTTAGTAGTTTTAATACGAGATTTAATGTATGGTTAGTCAAGCAAATGTTAGAACTTGTTAACAGGATGATACAAAATGCACAATCGAAACAGAAGAATATAATAAAAACTAGCATTATGATTTGAGTTCTTTTTTATTTCAAAATAAAGAGCCACCGTCGCTGTTTTTTGTCAAATGATCTATGGCTACATTAACTTAAAAATATTCTTATTTTTAATATGGCTTTATCGTCACATAAAAACTTATAAAATCTACTTATAAGTTTTTGTTTTATGAGCTATAACTTGGTGAATTTCAAATTCTAATCAAGCGTGAAAACTAAAAAATACTAAACTTTGCTATTAATCAATAACATAGCAGAATATCTAATATAGTTAACAAATGTTTGGTAACTATCACATGAGAACTAAAGGTAATGTACCTTTAATATAACTATAATAATATTTATAGTACTTTCAAGTAAAAACATAAAAAAAAAAATTGCTTAAATACCTTAAAAGACTTAAGGAACTTGAGATATCTTGACTCAAATACTGTAAAGTTGAGCATATTCAATATTATGCTTGCATAAAATTATTCACTTTCATTTGGTGATGAATTGGCATTAGGTGAAGATGGTGAGTATGAAATTGCATTTCTGTTTGGCGATGAATTTATACTCGGAGAAGCTGGCGAGTATGAAAGTGTTTTTCTAATTGGCGACGAATTTATGCTGGGAGACGCTGGTGAGTATGGAATTGTATTTCTCTTTGGCGATAAATTTATACTAGGAGAAGCTGGCGAGTATGGAATTCCATTTCTCCTTGGTGATAAATTTATACTGGGAGAAGCTGGTGAGTATGAAATTTGTACATGATCCGGTGAGTCTGGAGTCTGTACATCATTTAGCGAGTATGGACTTCCTACACGGTCCGGTGAGTCTGGAGTATCTACATTATCTACAATAATTGTAAAACAACAATGTTTTTCGTTCGTCCTTAATTTTTTTTCGATTATAATTTCAAAAATGAAACGTTTTATTCACCTGCCAACATGGAAGCATTGGATTCTGTCGGAGAAGAAGGCGTATAATTTGGACTCATAAAACCCATGTCTGAGTGAGATGGCGTTATGCCACCGCTGCGACTTGGACTAACAACACTCATCATTGGGCTTGCACTTGGGTCCGGATCGTACATCGAGTTAGAGGATTGAGACTCTTGATACATAGGTGAAGCAGAAGGTGCATCATCCGGATCATCTAAATCGTATTCGCTATTTCGAGCTGGTGTATTCGCTACAGTAGGATCCCAAGCTCCAGTATTGCGAGGAGTATTTCCTCCTTCCGAATGCGAAGGCGTAATCGAACCATAGTAGGGAGTACGAGAACCAGCTGGTAAAATCATCACATTTATTATAATAACGTTGAATTATAATAAAAATCGAATCTTAGTAATAAATAAAGTAATGTACTTACTGTCATACATTGGTGTCTGTGCACCTTGCATAGGCGTTTGCGAACCATGCATTGGTGTCTTTGACCCATCTTGCCTTGCTCCGTACATCGGCGTTCGGCCTCCTGCACTGTACGTAGGAGTGTAGTTATTTCTAGGAGTGCCATTCGGTCCTAGTTGTGCAAGATTCATAATATGAGATCGATCTACTGAAATTGTCTGACAGGGTGAATGCAACTCGACCCTGACTGCACTTTCTGTGGCATCTTTTACAAAGCCAATGTTTCCTTTGTAAGGTCCCCCTGTGATTCTGATCGTTGTTCCAATCAATTTTTTATCACGAGTAGGATATGAACCACCGAAACTGCTGTGAACACGAGCCTTTCCTTTTTCTTGTTGCGGACTTCTGTAATTATAAAAAAAGTTTGACGTTTGCTTCTAGAAAAATATCATGAAAAAACATAATTTACACTTACACGTCAGAGCGCGTAGGTGATGCAAAAGGATAGTTTGTCAGCTCAGCAATTAATTCTTTTTTACTCTTGAGTCCTCCAACTAGCTGCAGATGTCTCGTTTTACAAACAAATATACCACCAGAATGGATGTAGACTTTAGAATACAGGAAAGCGAAATTTCTATAGAGGTGCTTTATCTCTCCTTCTCTGCCGGAGTGTGGTCCATCTAATACTTTTACGATATCTTTTCTCCTAATGGAATCTTGGTACATATCCAAAGCAGTAGTATTCCTGTTTTCGTTATACTTGGTCAAAGATACGGGTGAGGCCTGAACAACGTTACCATGCATTGACAGAACTTGAAAGTTATCGCGTTCAAGTCGCACGATCACGCCCACAGTTTGTGGTTCTAGTTGCACGAGATCACCCCATTGAAATTTGCCTAGGCGATCGACACCACTTGCCATGTCTGGACAAAGTTGAAGGTTGATTGGTAGCACTTCAAGTTCGTGCATTGACACGTCAGAAAACAAAACGATACGATTTTCTTCAATTCGCACAATTAGACCGGTGTCTCCTTCATATTTACCCGCAAGGACCTGAAAATTCATATCACATATTAAAATCTTTTTTTTATTCTGAAAAACTCTATTTTTAATTACTTAAACAAACTAACTTTAACATGATCTCCAATGTTAAAATACTTCCTTAATTCACGGGCCATAAACTCTATGGGTTCATTTAACTCCTCATGGCTTGGCATAACCATTATTTTATTACCATCGATAGAAACTATTTTTCCCTGCAAGTGGATCAGTTCACCTTCATTAACTTTCACTTTGTCTCCAGTACTGAAATTACACATTTGATCAAATTTTGCACCAGGTCCAGTAGCAGGTGCATCACTAAGTTCAATATCAATGTTTTCAGGAGAATCTTCAAAGTGCTCTATTTCTTCTAGTGTTGGTTTTATTCCTTCACTTCTGATAGCATTGATGTTGAAGTGTTTGAAAAGAAAACTGAAAAATTGTATTTTAATTATTATTATTGTTGTTGTGCAATTGCATTATTATTGTTAAATTACTGAAAAAAAAAACAATTTGTATTTTACTAACCCCTTACGAGAATAATGATTTCCTTCAAAAACAAGATAATCTCCATTGCTTGTTACTTCACCTCCTATTGACCTTATTGCTTCAGGATCAAAAGGTTTGGCTGGTGGCCTGGTTTTTTTGCGTTTAGTAGACTCAGCTTCCTCTGACATTAATCTCAATGCCCCACGTAATTTTTGATAGTCAATCCTTGGTAACAGTCTTAAATGCACTTTATTTTGTGCCAGCTCGATGTAATCCACTTGAGCTAAGTCATCCTTGTATATTCCTCTTTTTATTCGAACCCATTGATTTGGCTTTATATTTATACTTGAAGTTACCCTGAGGACATCTACCATTTCATTTAAGGGTACCATTTGTTGTTTCCAAAATCCCAATTTGAGATTGTTAACATTCTCAATGGCAGCTTTCACATGAACTTGTTTGTAAGCTTCAATGTAAATGAAACCTTTTATTCCTTTCGGTGCAACAGCTGATTTTATTACTAATGGACTATCTGCAAAAAAATTAATTAATTAACTAACAATCAAGATCCATTCTTAACTAAATAAACTTTAATACATTACTTGTGTATTGATAAGTGAGAAATTTGCGCATGAGCAAGAGTACAGTATTCATTTCTTCACCAATACGACATTTTACTAGCCAAAGATTTGGATCCTTTATATTAGGTAGCAGTGTTTGCTGAGTAATCTCATCATTCATATGTTCTCCATTTCCAAAATGATGAGCTACTCTTGCTTCATTTGCATACTTGTTCCTAAGATACTCTTCGATCTCTTCTTCTTTATGTGAGCTACAAGGAAAAAGAATCATATCACCGTAAGCATTACAGTTCATTAAGAAGTTAAAAATTTGTATACTAACTCGAATATGTCGGAGATCCTTCTTCGACCCTCGATTTCTCTAGCTGTTGGACCAACTTCGTCAATTTCATTTTCGACAATGCCAAGCTCGTGGGCACCATCTTCCCATTCTTCGTCATCCTCGAGATCATCATCCACTTCTGCCTCTTGCAGAATGAAATCGCTGACACCTGTCTTGGCCTTCTTTTTAGGCTTTTTGCGAGTTTTTTCTTCCTCATCATCGGAATAACTGTCATCTATGAAAATAAGTATCAGTTGGTAAATTAATGCACTGGTTAGAATACACGGGCAAATGTGCAATTTCAACATGTCCCTTGAAAAAAATTTGAAGAATCACAAGAAGCATAAATACCTGAGCCTTGACTGGATTCGCTCTGTCTTTTGCGCCGAGTACTACCGACATTGGACGCCTTCTCCATAGTCTCGTCTTCTGACTCCTTGTTGATTTCCTCATCATCCGATCCTCTCGCGACGTCGTCTTCAGAGAGCTGACCAGTCTCTGTTTTGCCAACGTATTCCTTCTTGATTCCCTCATCGTCCGATTCTCTCGCGACGTCATCTTCAGAGGGACCAACCTCTGTCTCGCCAACGTATTCCTTCTTGATTCCATCATCCGATTCTCTCCCGACATCGTCTTCATCAGATTGACTAGACTCTGATGCCTCGTCGTTTCTGTCGGAACTGCGCTCGACGCAAAGAATCACACAGTTTAACACCAATTACAAACCAAACCATCATCACCAAGAGTTCATCCTTACCCAGAACTCGAAGACATCGTCTCCGCACGCACTGACACTATTTTACGCAAAACAAAGCTTCAAATGCGTATGCACCAACTACTTACTTCTTTCTTCCTCAGTCGCGTAAGTACATACACCTACTTACTTCTTTCCGTCTGACGATCGTCGTGCGACTAAATGAACACGAGAGTCTAGACAAAGAGCCACTACTAGTCGCGGTCCAGACTTGTTTTGTTTAGCTATTGGAAGCCATAAACAATGACGCCATGTTGAAAACCGGGATTTTCTATATAGCCTTGATGACTTTAGTTCGAACTTTGACGAATATGTTTTTCTGCGATGATATCGTCGTATGAAATATAGAGCTGCAGGGGCGAGCCGTGAGTTTGTCGAATTCCAAGAAATGTAGTTCCAGAAATCGCGGGGCTGCAAGTAACGATGTGTGGCGCGCATATATAGGTATCGAATACCACTTCGGTATGATGCGTGTCGAAGTGTAAACAAAGAGTCTGGAAGAGTGTTTTGAATCAGTAAGTTCGCTATAGGCACCGTACATTCACACGAGGAAATTGTACACTTAGTTTTATTCATTCATTACATTGCGTGTTTGCTAATCAATTATGGTATTTTATTTATTGCTTCCTATTATAGTAATAATAATGATTTTTATTGCCGTACGTTGTGAGTACGGCGCAAAACCATTCTTTCGTATTAGATCATAAAAACGGCATTGTTTAAACTTTAAGAATTTTTAATACGCATATTTTTACTGTAGGCATATGATATATATCACTACATAGCGATTTGCGAATCAGATTCATATTTGAAATTTAGGCGCGTAGCCCAAGAAAATTGCTGATCAAAACGATTCCTTCCTTACCATACCTACAGCATTGTCGTGTGTCAGTTGAGCGTACATTTTTTCGTTATTTTACCAAGTCTATTTTTCTAATTGAAAGACGTGAGCATTTGCACCTCAAATATACATCATATATTAAGTTTCTTAAACCAGCATCGACATATTCCTTTAAAATTAAGTTCTGGCGTTTCATAAAATATTGTTGCTCGTATCGTAAAATGCTTAGCTTAAAACGAGCGATAAATTGCAACTTGACGTATACCCTCAATAACCCTGTAATTTGGATGGCATTCGGATCCCGAAAAGTTCTGAATAAAAAAAGTTGGATTTTTAACAATTGCTCCCTGACCAGCGCAGTAAACACGTTTCGGAGCCGCCGTTGGCGCGTCGGCGCAGAGCAGACCGCGGCTTTCCCGCCACTTCTCACAACTACACTTGCACTTCGTCTGCAAACACACAAAGCGTAGCGTCGGAGTCGTTCCCTTTAATCCCTTTAATTTTCTTGTAAATTTTTTAATTTTACCAACTATTACTCCGGAGATGCCAGTAGTTCGTATTTTCCCATGACGTTAAGATGAAACCATCTAACAAACGGATCAGAGTGACTAAGGAATCTACTATCGATGACATTGCTACTTCTTGTGGTAAGTAAATATGGATTTACTTTATTGCACTAGAATCTTGGTTTATTTGTTTGTAGTTTTGCATTGCTAATAAGGGATGGCATGTTGTTTAAATTATTCAGAGAAAATTGTGAACAAATCTTTTCAACTTACCATACCATACCAAGGAATTTAATTTCTTTAATATAACGTATATTTTCAGCTGGCATTGCTAAGACAATAGGCGCTATTGGAAAAGCTCACACCTGCTTATTGAAAACCAACAAAGTCATTATCAAACATTTGTTGTCACTTGAAGAAGAAAAAAAGAAATTGAATTATAGCCAAATAGGACAATCATCTCAAGAAGCTGACGACGAATCCTCAGACAAATCTACAGAAGAAACTGCTGCATCATTAGCAACTCAATAGAAGGCAGCAACAGAGGTATGAAATAATTATTTAAATTTCATAATAACAAAAGTAGTAGGTTAGTATGGTGTAATAAAAAATGATTATTTAAAAAATATCCATTATTTTATTCATAACTTAGTGTTTTTAGATACAAAGCTATAAGGCCATATATATTTATAATCTACCAAGTAATCGCCTTGGAGAACTGACTTTTACAATTTCTATGACAGCTGTAACTTTGTTGATTGTTTGTATTTTTACTACTATTTTGCTTAACTTATTTAGATGATTTTAGAATAAACATATATTAGTATTTATACATAAATACATGAAACAGTTTTTTACAGTCTCTGGCAAGTAGTTATCAAAAAAGATTATAAAAATGCTTTTCTCATTCTCAACAAATTAACATAAATTATTATACTTTAATATTGTCACTCATTCAAGGGAAATCGAGCTGTTTTTCGTAGAAGTCTTTCTGGAATAAAAGAAATATAAGCTTATTTATAGTAGGTTCTCGAAAGAAATCTATATTTCTAAAATCTTAACTGATTATTGAAAATTAATTGATTTATGATTTTATAAAATGTTTGATAAATACAGAAAATAAAGAAGGATGTTCAAAACTTCATGATCGAATCTTATATAAAATGTTGTTGAAAGAGATCAAAACATAGGAAAAAAGCATGAAGAAAAAAATTATTCTAAGGATAGGATTTAAAGAATATCTTACAAGAAAATTAGAAAGTCTCCTAAGTGTGAATAATATTTAGTAACAATCAAAAAATAATTTTTAAAAACTTTTATTTCAAAATTAGTAATGCGATAGTAGTTTTATGTATGAAAGCAGCATTAAATAATTTAATAAAATTAACGGTAAAAGACATTATATATCATTTTTTTCTTGCATTTTCTTGTTTTAATTTATCACAAAACTTCTTTTTTGCTTGATTATCTATTTTGAATTATAAGGTTGTAGAATACTTTGTTAACTGATCATGATAGATGTTTTTGTGATGGCAGAATAAGAATTGAATGCTGTAAAGAAGTTGCAGAACTGAACCAGGAAGCTTAGGTCTTCCAGAACTTACCACCTCGCATGCTCTTTCCTTTATGCATTTTCTTTTTCATGTCAAAAAGTGATAGTGGATTACATAAAGCTTCTCTAGAGGCATCACTAGTTCCAGAACCAGAGCCTCCAGGTGCCATGTCGGCATCTTGAAGGGAACTTCCAGGTTGAGAAGCTATTGTTTTCTTAACAAATGCGATCTTAAAAAAAAAGTGATATATTAAGATATGAGAATAGTTTACCAATAAGATACTATGCATTAAATTATTTACATCTTTTTGGATTTTATCCTTGTGTTGAATCGCTCGAGTCTTCTCACTGTTGGCTTTATTCACTTGCTGTTCTATACAGTTCAAGATATCGCTGCAGGCCTGTCCCCATTCTGCAAGAGTTTCAGCCACAGCACCTGCATCTCCTGGCCTGACATCTCGTCCCAAGCCAGTATAGTCCACTTCTAATTGAGAGTTCTTCTGATCCAATTTACCATGTATGATGTCGGCATAAATTGCCTCGATAATCAGATCCTCCAAATCTCTCACATTCTTTATGTCCAATTCTTCCAAGAGAATCGAGTAAGGTATACACCTAGACTTGGTAGCTAATGTGACAATGGTTAAGTGCTGAAGCTTCTTCTTCTGCACAGGTGTCAAATCGAGCAGTTGGCTCTTGTTCGCCAGATACTCCTTGTATGTTCCATAAGCGAAGAGGTTCAGTGTGTTCCAGTACTCGGCGTGTGGGCTGTTCTCTAACTCCTTAATATTAGGCATATCTAAGAGTTCGCCGAAAACGTGAACTCCAGGCGTCTCGACCGCCTGCTTTATTAACTCTAGTGCAGCTGCACCTTTGGCAGTCTTGGCCAGCAAAACAAATTGCTCCAAGGGGTTCGTCGCCGCCTTCTCCGTGCTGGCTGGCGCTTCAGCTGTTGCTGCTTCCGAGCTCGTCATTTTACTTCACTGCGGAGAAACAAGGAGAATGATATTTCTTTTCCAAGGGCTTTGTGAATTTGTCTTTCTATGTATGTATGGATGTACAGGTTAGATTCGCGAAAAACCGTTTTCCTCTACATGGAATTACGTCGAGGATGATGACAAGTAAATTTATCCGCATATTTCCAAGGGTGAATCGTGTACCTACCTATTTATGATATATTACACTACAAAAATGATTATGTTTCTCCTTCAGTCGCTCTTGTTTACAATCTCTATCGTGCACAAACTGGCATCGTCGATTCGCCGCGAGTGACCGAGTGACGCTTAATTCGTTTGTCTCGCACACTCGCGCAATAAAATGACGCATGGGTTGGTAAAGTAGATACCGACGAATCCAACAAAATTTCAAATTTTTACATGTTCCTCTTTCTTTCGTCTTACAATACTTACTTGAACAATTTTTAACTTTTGAATTTAGTTTCAGGTAGCGGGCGAAAAAGAAAAACAAAAAGGCATCAAAATGAACCAGGACTACTCGAAAGCTGTTTCATTTACGAACAGCTACTTTGCCCTTGCTGATGGACTCGTCACTGGTCTGGAAAACTGCTTAGCCGAAAATGTCGTATTGGATTGGTTCGGTAAAACAATCAAGGGAAGAACTAATGTTGCTGCTTTTATGAACAAACACAAGGTCCATTCGAGACACGTCTTCAACGACATCAGTCCGACAGACAGCATTGGCTATAAGTAAGCATCACTGTTCTAATAAATTTAAACAAATATGTCCAAGTTTTACAATAAATTGTTTTTTTTTCGCAGCAAAAAACCAACTCGTCGAAGCCGTAGACGAACGTCCAGAAACTCGAACAGCTTTCTAAACTCCAGTGGCAATATCGTAATCGAGAACCGATTGAACTCTATCACTACTCCGGAAAATGAAACCGTCTCCAACGGCGATAGATCTCGATCTTCCAGAAAAATGGACTCGGAGGGAAATCACGTAAAGGAAAGTGATATTACTATCGAGCTGCACGATGACGACGTCAGTACGCTTTTTAAACTGGAGAACATCAAGTCAACGAACGTCGAGGAAATCGAGGCTAAAATTAGCCAGATTAGCTTGGAGGATAAATTGAAAAAGAAGTCACCGAAAAAACGGGAGTACGAGGAAGTTGACGGACGCGGAAACATAAGCGTATTGGAGTCGTCAATGAAATACGTGGAAGCGCATGGTGAAATTCTATTTTCCAAGAAGTCCCGCAGACAAAGTTAGTATTAAGTCTCATAATTATCACCGTGTATCGCGCTACTCGTGATACTAATTTTAATTCATTTTTCAAGGTGACTGGAGTGAGTGCAAGTTAATTTTATCGAGTTCAACGCATACGTGGAGGAAACCCAGTAAACTGCAGATCGCTTATTCTTCGCAGCGAATTAGTTTACCGCAAATGAGATCTTCAAATAACAACACCATTCAACTCGAATCATCCTCGAGTCTCGATCAAGTAAATGAACTCTGCAATAACTTGATCCCAAATAGTAATAAATTTGGAGGGTATCTTAGAAACATCAATCGCGCCAAGGAAGAAAATGCATTTTTGAAGAGTCTCGATGAGCATTTATCAAGAAATGAAGCGAATAAGTTAGGTTTATCACCGAAAAACTTCAGCGGACAATTGGTTTTTCAAAAGACAAATAGTGATGATGAAGAAGACTCCCTGGATAGCTTTATATTCAATCACTTGATTCATGTGATTATTTATGAAGGTAGAAGTCGATGCAGGATGAATTTGTCTCAAAAATTTATCTAGCTCGTATTATTTTAAGCGGAAAAGCAGAAAGAATCTTTTAGTATAGGATTGATTTTATCCTTTTTGGATGTTTATTAGTAAGATTTACATAGTTATTTTAATTATTCTTTACAGTAGGGAACAAAATTACCTCGCTTCAATATATCAAAATGAAACGCGTTATATATACGTTTCATTTACTTTTATTATTAATACTGGCTAACCAAAAAAGTATGAGTAATGATCAAAAAGTTCTTAAAATTCAACAGTATTGTATTTTAAATTCTATATTTCGTACTAGTATTTTTGTACTCAATATTTTGTTTTAATTAGTGCTATTAGCAACATTTACTGTGAAACATAAGTTTTTGGATTCTTCCAGAGATTATAGACTGTTAGTTAGAATAACAGTTAGAAGCACGCTCAATCAAGTGTTTTTCGATCAAAACAGGTATAAATATTCGTCTTAAAGAATTATTATTGCAAATATACCCTTATTAAATATTGGACTTAGTAGTGTAAAAAGTATTCAATGATCTGATCGTTGTATTAAGGAGCTCTCTTCCTCATAAAAGTGCCTTATAAATGTATATTAAGAACGAATTTTCAAGTATTCGATAGTATTATTCAAGTATCAAATACATCACATTATTCGATTTTGTAAATGTTAACGCATATAGCAGTGGTATGTGTATGTAATTCATATATTTAAAGTTATATCTAAAATACATTTATCAATAGTTATAGTAATAAACTACGCCGTAGTCAATATTTAGCGTAATAAAATTCATTTCTTTATTACAATAAAATCCAAAGTATTTAAGTACAATGCGTTTCAACTAAAAATATGATTTGAAATACTTCATAGCTCGCTTTCTATATCTAAAAAATATTTAACATAAAACTGTAACGTACAACATTGATCATATCACAATAATTAAAACTAAATCTCGTAAAATATAATACCATTATAAGTACACAAACAGCTTAAAATACTTTAACTTCATCTGCAGAGTGCAGTCTTCCGAGCGTTAGAAGACCGGACGCAAAGTATAATATGGAATATATAAAATACTTCAAGGCTTAAGTACTCGGTGCCATCGGATCGGCCTTGCAACCATAAATTATTGATCGACGAATGTATTACAAACGTGACGCAATCATTTTTATAGAAGCGATTAGCGCGTCGTTTACAAAATGAAAAAATCTATTTACAAATGCAGTCGCGCTTCGAAAAAAAGTGTATGCGCGCGTTTAAAAAGGCGACGAACACGGGAGCGCACAACATATCGAGTCGCGATAATGATATGTGCAAAGTAAAATACGGCGAATTGCCGACGTTTCTTCTCGCACCTGGGCTTGTATCTCCTTCGCAAGTGTATAAAGTGCTTATCTGAATTCCGAAGCGATAAAGTGCAGTGTGGGATTGTAATAATAATGTATTCCGATCGTATGCGGCGGACATTTTTTCACTGCGCTTCTTATTAATTCGTGCGGAAGTACCGTTAGTTTAGGCGTGGCTTCGCGCGTACCATATGCATTCCTTCGTCAACTGCGATATTCCCGATGATCGAAAAGTGTTGAAAATTGCACAATATGTTTGCACGAAAATAGACGGAGAAGAGTCATTGCGAGCGCAAAATCAATGTCGACGCAGGCCAAGTTCACTTGTACTCGGGATCCTCTTTGTGTTTTCTCCTGGGATCGCTGGCGTCCAGGGTGACAATGACGGGCGGTGTCTCCTTGGGTTTTCCAGTAGGCTGCCTGAAGTTATAACCGGTTCTCCTCTCGTCGCTAAACCAGTGCCTCGAGATCGGCAGGGGTTTGCAGCTGAAATCGAATTTTAATAATGTGGCTTGAGAATTTCAAATGCGACTGAGAGTGAGACGAGTGAGAGAATGTTGTAGAGAGTTTGTGGCGAAGATAAGACCGCGTGTAGGTGCGATTAGTCACATCGTCAGCATGCACTTTCAACTGTACAGTGATATCTTAATCACGAATTTGTTAAAAATGCGCTTTCATTGTCAGATAACGTGATGTTTGAAAACTATTCGTGGATTTTCCTCCACCAGATGTATTATTGTTTCGGGAATTCAAGTTATGTTAAGCAAAGTTAGCTTGCAATAATTTACTACAAGGAAGCTTTGAAATGTATTTATTCAATCCCATTGGTCTAAATACAGTCATTTTTATGTTACACAAGTGTATATTAGAATCGAGAAAAGCGGATTTGAAATAATTACTATTGTTACTCCATTAAACTATTGGTTATTTATACTAACTGCTCTTGCATCAGTTTGTACTATGTGTTCTTTGGAAGATAATTAATAATACTTTACAAGTGACTTATCGACGCGATTAAACAGACTTGTTTATCGTCAGTGCGCAGTTTACCGTCACCAACGTCAATGTTAATATTTATACACTATTGCAAGTGTTAAATTAGTTCGAAGATAATATAGGAAGTCATTTGTCGTTATTTATGCTTACAATAGAAGAAAATTCAATCAACTAAACTAAAACATAGCCGTTCATAGTTCCGAAAAAGAAACCCATCACCTCGTTAAAATTAATAAAATCTCTTCGCATGTTTTCAGCAAAACATACGAGCGAGAACTCTAAAGTAAATAGCAGCCGCAATAAGAAACGAGCAAAATAGGTGTCAAGGATTAAAAACGAAACGTCGACCGCATTAAAAATGCCTACACCTCTGCATGAGTCATGCTCGTAGCGAAAGAAAGTGCAGTGCGTATAAGCTCGTTGCGATTATTCAAAATCGGTGGTAGTGAAAAAAAAAGTGTTAAAGATATGCGTATCTATTTGGTCGATTCGCGTTCGCACCTGCATAGGTTCTGATCGAAGAAAAAGCCGGTGGAGCATTCCTCGACCTTGCGACACTGGCACGAGCAACTGCTTGCGTTCCAGTACTTCTTCTCGTTCTGCTGCCGGCACTTGTCCTCCTCGTCGAGGTTCTTGCATATGCACCTGCACTCGTGCTCGCTGTAGTACTGCTTTTCCGAGCAGTCCTGGGGGTAGGCACAAAACATAAGGCATTTCGTTAGATTTTCACGAGACTATTTGTATTTTTCGTGGGCGACACACGGTGCGATGCTTTGTAAGAACTGATTGCGACGAGACAGTGCGTTCTAGGATAATAGCGAGGGTCAACAGAGAATTTAACGTTTGGTGTTATAACACAGTCATTCGTATTTTATTTTCAATAATCGTGAACAGCGTAACTTGTATTATATTTATAGGAGGTATAGTGCGTCAGCGTGATATGTATCCGCACTCGCTTAATCAGTCCTGACCTAGTTGAGCGCTTTTATAGTCATGGGTTTGCTTTACAAACTTGCTTATTTGTATAATATCGTTGTAAGTGACAGTCATCAAGTGTGCGCGTAACAGAACATTAAGTAGAATGTAGCACCGGGAGAAGAATGTAAAAATTCGTATATTCATGTAGAGAGACTGCCTAGATATATCACATATACACATTAAAGCTCTGATTTCAAAAGAAGAAGCAATGACGAACAAGGCGTCGCCAGTCTATAACTAGCAGGTACGGCTGCGTACCTTCTCTTTGACTTTGCAATGGCACTTGCAGGCAGTGTGCTCCTCGAGCGGCACGATTTCTTTGAAGGCATTATACTGGCCCAAGTCTTCTTCGATCTTCGTTACGTGGATCTGAAAGAATGCATAAACGATATTTCACCGAAGACGATCGAGCTCTTTGCCTTGCAGCAATTATGCTTATCGGGAATAGCGCTGGATAGTCACTAGTAATTACAAAAGTGAAAAATGTAAAAATGCACAGCCTGCACAAACGCACCTCGTAATTACGTATCTCGGTGGCCGTGGGCTGGCAGGAGAGCAGCTCGTGGTTGCAGCATCCTCCGCAGCGTTTGATGCGCACGCAGCTGGGGTAGTAGACAGCCGCGGGGTCCGGATTCTCCAGGACCGGTACCACCTGCAGCTCCGGCATGCATACCGCTTGTTTCGCAACTATCGCGTTCGAGCGTTCAGCTCCGCCGAAACGATCTGTAACTGCTTTGCGCGACGATTTTTCGAAGATTTTTATATATTCTAACTTTTATTTTAATTTTTTAGGATATAACGACTCGAGGCTGAGGAATTCACGGGACGTGTGGAACGAAACAATGGAAAGTGAAAGGCCGCGATTTTGCAAGAGGCTCAAAAATATTCCAAAGCCGTGTCATTCACGCGTTGCCCTTGTCTATTGTGCTGCTCTTCCGGCCTGGAGCGCAATCAATGCAGTCCTTGTTTTTCGTCGCGTTTGAAAATTTCGAAAAACTCGCGACTCTCTACTATACAAATACGTGCACTTACAGCCAACGGAATAGGACAGCTCCGAGGGAATGACGTTGATCAGCTTGTAGAACTCCTCGACCGACTGCACCCTGTTGATCTGCTTAGCTAATTCTAACGATCTCTGAAACAGAAGAATCGAAGAAAGAATGCTTTAATCGTCGTGAAAGTCGCGCGTAGCCATTCATCTTCGTGGCTATTTACAGGTAAATTTATAATAGCAGCCGCGCATAGGTGTGTAGACTGCATACAATGAAGTGACTCAGACGCACACTCGGGTGCACGAGTCCTCAAAGTTCCATGCTCCTACGGATTCACCGCATTATGCAACGCCCACGCAAATCTCGCGTTTCCTCTTTTTTTTCACGTAAAATCACTTCGACTACGCTGTATCTACGTGTGTACCGACTGGAAAAATATTTGCGGAGTGACTATCGTAAATTTGGCCAATTATCCTATAACCGTTAATAAGTCGACGCTCTCGGCTTATTAGTTCTAGGAAGCTCGATAATCGCCGATCGCTGACGAATTCCTTGCGGCTTTTTTCTTTAATTTTGAAATCGAAAAGAGTATAGTTTTGCGGTTCCTATAATAGTGCCGCGGCGGCCAATGCAACGTTAGGGATTTCCGGATTTCGAGGAACAACGGCGCCGAAATCTTGCAGCATCCCGAGAGGGATAGATGAGTCACGTGAATCGGGTCGATTATTGCAGCATGCGTTTTTTGACCTTTTTCTGGCTTGTTACGTGGACATTTGTAAGAACGACGACGATTTTTTAGTTTTACTGCATTTCTCAGTCTATTTCGCTTCTGAAATTCGTAATTTTCGAGGTAATGAACGCCAGATCTGATTTTGCTTCCGTTTGTTGCGCATATTACGTCGTTGTTAACATCACCTGCGCAAATGTTTTTGCTCGAGTTGTCACGAGTTTCCGAGAAAAGTGCTGTCGTAGATTTTCGGAGAGACGAAAAAATTATAGCGAGACAAAATAGAGTCGTTGCGCGCTTTTTTACGTCTTTCCGCTGCGCTGTTGTTACGCCTCTATTATACGTAATAGAAAATGAGAAAAATAGTCTCTTATCGGTTGCAACGTGACGACGAATTTCATATTAGACGATTAGGTATTGTATACTGAAATGCGAAGTAAGAGTAACACGTTCACTTCGGAGCTTACGTAGATTTTAATGTCACCTTCGACCTTCGCGAAATCTTCTCAAGGCCTCGAGCATCCCGAGCGTGAAAGTACAAAGCTATAATTTTTGGTTTATACCACTTTTCTTTGTTTCTTTGTATCTAGAGTAATACAATAATAAACTATTAGTCGCGCAATTGAAATGTCAATATTGACGTCTATTTTTCATCGATTTATCACATATCAAACTCATCGAGTCACTGCGATACCGATCATAGATTCGACACAGTTAGAGAACAAATATTATACATGATTCACGATAGATAATATTCAGTGTATATAACGGAAACGATCAATTTGATCGTACGATTTTTCTCCACCGCACTTCCATCGAATGAATCACTTCTCGATATACACTGCAAATCTTATCACGCTTTAATGTTATAGAATTTCGTTTTCTGATAAAAAAAAAGGCCTCGATAAGCTACATGCAGGTGCGTGAAATACCTGCCTCGTTTCGTTAACCCCGCAGGTGCGAACACGGGAACTCGATACACAATGTAAAATTTTTCAATCGCTCCTCGATTACAATCAATTAACCTGTTATTCCGTAACGATCTCGTCTCAACTACCGTTGAAAGTGTAATCACGGCGCATGCAAATTTCAACCGATCGTTATGCAATCGAAAATTTCGATCGGCGTCCAATTTACATGGCGCTTTCAAAAATTTCAATGAATAATTAATCGCTACACGTGTACACCGTAAAATTTAATCACGGAGTATCGTAAACACCGAGATCCAATCAAGATAAATCGCTTCCCGAACAGCCGAAAAATGCATCTGACCTATAATCAGGTCTATCTCGCAACGGCAGCTTAAACAACCATGTCAAATTTCACGACGATTCCACCCGCAGGTATTTCTCTCTTATCAGATAATATATAGTCGTTGTGACTTCGTATCAATTATTATTCCCGTCTCGATCGCGCGGATAAAGTATGCGGCGGCTCTCTCGACGGTACATCCTCGACGTTATTGTCTCATATACATACGCTTCGACGTATATGACCTTCGCCGACACGTAGACCTCTAGATGGGATATCGAGGCGGAAAACGCGATGCCGGTATGGATACGATAATTAGAAGAGAACTTTATTTCGCGCTTATTATGCATTGACTGAGCGCTGCCTGTCGAGGTATTCCCGTCGAGCAGGTCTATGCATAATGATTATTATAAATAATGAAACTTTTGAGATGCATTAGTTGAATACGCATACATACCTATATACAGTTCCTTTTGAACATTTACTACGTTATTTTCTATTGGTTATAATGTTTAATGTAACATTTTAAATCTATTGTTTGCACAACTACTGGTTAAGTTCAGCCGATACAGGAACGTCCCTAATGTGGATATGTAAATAGTTGACAACGAAATTAAAAAAAGCAAAAATAAAACAACGACTGAGAAGATTAACAATATTTTTAAAACTTCTGTTAAAATGGAAATACAATTTTCGGGAGTCATGGTTCAAAGGATCTTCGCACGTGAGAAATCTCGACGACAGACTGACCCTTTTGCGATGTTACTCCGACTATTTAAAGGCAAAAACTGCAACTGTGTAACTTGACAATTCCCCCTACTGCAGATGAACTTTTTGAAATGCATAGCATAAAAAGTTCATCTCCCGTCGAAAATGAGATGCAGCAGCACGTCTCGGAAATAAATCAAAATTAGATTATCCAATACAATATATATATATATATATATAAGTATAGGTATGATCGAGCGGGGATCACCGCGAATAAGTTAATTTTCAAATTATCTTTGATAGACTACTGAAAATGCTAGTTATGCCAGAGATGACATCAAAACATGCAATTAAAGTTAGCAGCGTATGAAGATGAGTAACAATTTAAATACGCGAACGTAACGACTAAAATTTATTGAAAATTGCTTTACAATGTAAATACGAGCTTGTTCTTGCCATTTCGCATAATATATTACAACGTGACTCTGAATCGGTATTATAAAAACGTATGTGTATGCGTTTAAAGACTCGTATGAAGTTCAACAATCGCAGCCGCAAAAATTAACGACGGCTTGAGTACAGGGTAATAAGCAAAAAAGAAACTCGTTAATAGAAACGAAACAATACTTTTGACGCACTTCTGACGTGTATCATCAAAACAAACATCATAAAACTTGCGGTATACGTTTTCTCGTTAGTAGATTAGAGGCTCGTACGAAAAACTCAATCGTCTCTATCACAAAGCCCAAATTACTCATCCGTATACCCATACCATTTTCGTCTATCAGTGCACTTCCCCATACACACTGCATTTAAAAGGAAACAATCTCACAGCTTTCAACGCTCATTACCAATTGAATTTCACGGCACGGAGTTCGAGGAAAAACCCGCGTCGCCGCCGATAATAATTAGACGCATCGTCGCACCAACGTCACAGCTAACGAAGACGATCGCCGGTATAATACATTATATATACATGAGTGTCCTTTTTTCTCTCGCGACACTCGGCGCGCATTTCTAAATGCCGAATGAATGAGCGGTGAGTGTGTCTCGCAACTGCATCGCTTTTCTCGTTTACCGCTATAACGTGTGTGTGTGTGCGGCTCTGGAAAACGTACTTCAAGGTGTCCATGTAGTTGATGCGTGACTTATCCTTACGACTAACTTTGGCGCGAATGTAAATGCAATATCTATTTCGGTGTACGTGCGATTTTTTGCTCGGCGCTTTCTGGAAACCGTCTCTGCGTTGAATTATTACCGGGAAAATAAGATAAACAGTATCGTTTGGAGGCATTCGCGCGAACAATTGCATTTTATCTCTTTGTTTTGGCCCCGAGAACATGGGTTGACGATTTTTCGAACGAAGTCATACCGATCTTTTGCTCTCTGATAACTTGGAACTAATAATGAAGTCTTGGTTTTAATTTGCATTGAGGCATATAAGTTACGGAATACAAGTTTCGGGATTTCTCGCGCTTCGTTGCCGATTTTTCAACTCCACGCAAACAACTGACAATGCGATCGTTCGTAATCCTTTAATTTTATTTCAAGAGAAAAAAAGCAAAACAACAACCAAAGCACTAAAAATTCCAAGCCGCACGCACGAACAAAGTGAAAACCATTCCGAGAACTCGCGCCAACTCGAGAGAAAAGTTGTTTTGCCGGGCAACCTTGCAAATCTCATCAACATTTCGGTCATTCACTCAAACGCAACAGCGATAAACCAGCAGTGAATCGAAGCCGATGTAGTCGAGTCTCTCTCTCTCTCTCTCTCTCTCACACACAACGAAGCGGAAAAAGCGTTAGGTAAGTGCAAAAGGCACATGAATAAATACCACTAGCTGATTGTCGGGCGCGGCGGCGGCGGCGCCGCCGTTGGACCTCGATGAAATCGGTCCCGGAAACACGACTTCCCGGGGGTTTCCATGGTAGCCACCGGCCGCCAGAGCCGATGCGCAGCAGACTGCAAGCGCCGCAACGAACAGCATCTCGTCGTACCACTTTTGGACCACACTCACACAGTTTAGATAATACCGATCTTGCGACTTGTTTCGCAAAAAAAAAAGAAGCGAGAAAATCGGTTGCGCCGATTTTTTGGAAATACCGAGAGATCGTTTCGCGCGCGCGCGGAATCGAGACTAACGTGCGTCGTGGCCGCTGGCCGGACTCGCTCTACGCTACACTTGTAGAGAGCGAGTGTCGCGGTCCCCGCAAAAGCGCTCGCACACACGCACATGCGCTCGCGCGCTGATTTTTAACTCGCTTAGCTCCAACAGGTGGCTTGTGTGTGTGTGTGTGTGTGTGTGTATGTGTGTGTGTCTCTCTCTCTCTCTCCTCGGCTCCCACTCTTGAGTTTGTACGTGATGGCTGGCAGCTATACACACACTACTACTGTGCGATATATATTGCGCTGCTGATAAGTGGTGGGGCTAGTTGGCACGGCATTTGATATGATTGGAGATCGGTATGAGCCGGCGCCACGTGCTCTGGATTTCGACGGTCTGTTATTACCTTAACAGCTTCTGTGCTTCTTGAGGAAATGCGAGCGAAGCTTTGTTTTGTGTTTGAGTTGACTTGTTATGATTTACAATTTCACGCGGGTCTATAATTTTTATAGCGAGGACAGTAGAAAAAGATCGTTCGAATCAGACGCATTAGAAATATATATATACAAGCATCATCATGCGATTTCATCTAAAAATATTCTTGAAATACATTGATGAAATCGCGCCAACTGATTTGCAGAGTGAGCAATTGTAACACCGGATATTTATTTAATAATCGAGGTACGATTTGAGCGATATCGTTTTCTTATATAGCTGCGCGTTCAAACCTTTATCGAGATTACATTTCCTTTATTTTTTTTTCGACAGTCTTGATGACAGATTCGATACCGATTTCAAAGCTTTGATCAATGAATCATTTGTATCGCGTTACGATTAATTTTGTCGATATCGGTATTGATATCCATTTTTGTGCGATCAAGTAATATAACTCTCCCTAAAGTTTGCATTTTAATCCTTTATTTTATTTTGTAAATAAACAAAAATGGACACATTTTTTCAGTATAATGGCAAACATGAATTACAAAACTTTGATCAATTCAATATGTATATTCTACATAAGTCATATAGAATATACAAAAGACACTCTTCGTTTCGCATACTTTCTTGATAAAATCTATTTATCACGACGGAGCACCTTTATAGGTATACGCATAAGTACAGTACATTCAATTCTACAAAAGCTAAAATCACACGAAGAAACTGACAAACGTTACAAGTCTTATACGAGTTACACAAGCGGGGAAGCAAGTTAAAAAGGCTTCTAACGCCAATCGGATGTTTATAAAAAGTTAAAATAGTAAAATGATTAATATGTTTAAAAATCGGAGCCACCTTGTTGACTGTACTTTTGTAAGCTGGCAACAATTTTTTAAATGCACGTGTGGAATCTCTTGGTTTCTTTGATTATAATTAATTTTTGTACATTCTATTCTTTGGAACTAGAAATAGAATTAATCTCGCAGGGACTAGATCAGATTACAGTTAAAAAACATTACATTCTACTCCTTGAAACTATAAATAGAATCAATCTCGCAGGGACTACAGATTATACTACACAGTCAAAAAAGATTATATTCTATTCTTTGGAACTAAACTAAACTACTTTAAAAAAAATGTTGAAACATTTAAAAACATTAATTACGCAAATTATTGCAAGGACTAAACTTAGGTAGAGAGCCTAATATAACTAATTTAAGGTTGCATCAATTTCATCAGTCTCAAGACTATTAACGTAATCTTTCAAAATATCGCGCTCGTCTAAAACTACCTTTTCAGCTTTTTCCCAACCTTCTTGCATATCAGGCTGCGGATATCGTTTAAGACGATCCGCAGACTCTGTTAGCCATTCATCCAAAAAAGTATCTCCGTTTCTCTCGCAAATATTGTGAATTATACAACAAGCCGCGATAACTTGGGGCGCTACTTTGTAACTAAGATCCATCATGTGGCTGAGAATTAAAAATCTTGATCGCAGTCTTGAGATCACAGAATCGGCATAATTTCTTATTTCTTCCAAACAATTGTTGAAGCGTGTTTCTTCCTTAGTCGTTTCCTCATCATAACTGTTCAAGAGCCATCTATACAAGGGGCCCGGAGCTGGAGCAATTATTTTGTAAGAAATGTCAATTCCACCAATGTTGCGCTTTTCCTAATAAAAAAATCAATTAGTTTTTGATCAACTTGGAAATATTTAAAAATGTTTGAAACTTACGGGAGGCATAACTTTGTGCGAGTATTTGTATATATTAGAATCAGCTATAATAAGCTGAGGCTCAGTGGCACCTGCATGCCGAACACTTACATCTCTGAAACTGCACAATATAACCTAGTTATTATTTATAAACTTAATTTATACACAATTTTCTAATTCATTAGATTACTTACAGAAAATTGGAATCAATAACAGTTTGCAAGACAAATGATGGATAGAGCTTGGAATTTAGAAACTTGTAGTTCAAATTTATTGGCGATGAAATTGGTATGTGAGCTAATGTCATTGCACCAATTATTTGAGGAAGCTTGTAGGCTTGTTCAAAATCATTGCAAATTATTTCAGCCTCTTCAGGCTTTGGCATACTTATTGTACTGTGTAAAAGATACTTGTTTATTGCTATGACACTTTTGTATAAAATCTTGTGAATTGTTGTTTTGTGTATCTTGAATTTTTTGGAAATTCCAACATAATCTACACAAGTTGTCAATTTGTAGAGCAGCACAGCCACTTGTTTATCCACTGATACTCCTGAAAGCAAATTGATCAATCAAATAAAATATGTATGCTGCAATGATTACAATATAATTTTTTATAATTACCTTTGCGCAAATATAAGGGAGAGTCTGAATCTAGCGCACCTATCTTTGGTGCTATATGAGGTTTTAATAATTTTACCAGAAAAGTAAATGTCTTTCGTGAACATTTGAAATATTGCAAACACTTTTCATTAGAATAATTATCCTTTACAAAGGCATCCCACCAATCCACCTGTGGCTCTACAGCCATAGCTGCCAAAATAACTTCATCTTCTTCAATTAATGACATTTTAATGGCTAAAGTTTATACTTCTTTGTATCTAAAAAGACATACAAATTGAGGAACCAACAAGCAACTACAAACAAATGTTTAAAAGCAGATAAAAGAAATGAAAAAATGTTCTACAACAATAGTCTAGGACTAATTCACTAGCATCTTGGTCATTAATAGATTATTTGTTATTATTTGCGGCAAAATGTATTCAAAGGTTATGTTTGATAAATACTTATGTATTTTGTTTCAATTTGTACACATTAACCTGAGAGTTGTTGCTATTCTAAAGACTAAGGCTTTAGAATCTGTCCACTTACTAAGAGGTAATAAGTTTCACACATTTTTTGTTATTATCCATTGTTTCGCATTTGCGTAAACAATGCTACTCGCGAACTCGCCAAAACAGTGCGATTGTTGGCAAGATGTTGTTGGTAACGCAGCGTTCGCGAATGTTTTGATCAATTGATGTGGGATTTCGCGAATCTGCATGACCATGTGAGTTTTCGCATACGTACACCATCGGTAACCTGCAAGTCAACACACGGCCTGTTTGAATTGTTCCTATACATTGATTTTACGTGATTGATTCAACCACAATCACAACGCAGCAGATACTTTCATAATAAATCAATTTACAAGTTTTTACAATTCTGTGTTTCTTATTCCGTTTTATGTTGACAAGGGAATGTAAATAAATAAATCATTGTTTAAGAAAAGAAAATATTATTTATTAATCGTGTTTAAATAGTTGCTTAGACGTTTTCTTATTCGGTACATATTATCATTATGCATACAATAACAACCATCAAATAAAAGTAACAATTTACAGCAAAATTTACAAATTTTTTAGAGATAGTTTACACAACTTTGAACTATACAAGCCACAGAGTGGGTATTCTTTTATGTCCTGCATAAGCAACTCGTCTCTGCTTATTCATTTAATCTCTCCATACAGATTTATATTGCACCAAATATCGTTGTTCGCTTTTGGACTCTCACAATGATTGATATTACGTATATAAACAACCTAAAGTAACGAGACTGGAATCAAAAGTAGAAAAACAAATAGACGTAAATATTTTTGGCAGGAATACTCTTACACTCACGACACATATTGTAAACTTTAGCAGAGACGATTGCGTTAGAAAGACTTGTTAATTTACAGCGAAATTAACGCTGCATGTCCTATAATTTGAGCTTCATACCACTGAAATTTCGATTGTATATTTTACAATCTTACAGCGAAAATCTAGCATGAAAAATTTTATGCACATATAAAAACTTACAAAATATTATGACGAAACATTATGAAGTTTGTGATTTTTTGAGATCAAGTGCATCACTCTGAAGCAGTAAGCTAGTTAATCATATTGAGCAAAACGATAATCGATTTTACTAAATACTTTTCATGGTTTATCTATAATATTGTAAATTATACAATCTTATAATGCTGGTATTTGACTCATTCCATTTGACTTTCTCCACCGTATTATAACTGTGACGCTTTATTAGAGATAAATACGCAAAATTCAATCAACGTAGAAATAAGAATTTCATATAAATATTTTTACATCGCAAAAAGGCTATGACGATAAATGAATTCATTTGTTCTATTATATTTCTACTCTGCTTCCCATCAAACCTAACTATAATGAATAATTGTATAAATGGATTATTTTAATTTACTTATAAAAGTAAATTGCGAATATAAATAATGTTGTGATTAGGTTTGATAGGAAACGAAATCGCAAACATATTAAACATACGAATAAAGATTCAAAATAATTTACAAAACAGAATAAACATAAAGTCTTGGATGCCCTGCTCTTTGAACGTTACTTCAATCGAACTATCACATAAATTTTAAATAAATTTCATCGGTTTACTATTAATATGAATTGCATATAAACGTCACCGACAACGATCAATTTAAATAAACGTTATCTAAAATTTATACAATAGTCTTGCAAAATAATGTCTTGCTCGAACGTAGTGGGCACGAAAGAGACGATTCCTGTGGACTCTTCTGTTTATCTGCTTCTTTTACAAAAAACATTTTACAAATCAATTCTTCGGACGGGTTGTACGAAGATAAAAGCATCTTTCAACCATTGTCTTCATTAATTTCAAAGCACTTGGCAATCCTTACCAAAACAATAAGGAGCTGGCTCGAATGATCGACGTTACGAATGGTTGAAAGATATTAAAAATCTATGAAATTACGTAATCTTGCTTCTCGGATATTCATTGTATCTTAATAAGGCTTTTTCGATGTCCTACGCTTGTATCTTTCTTTTTATTATCAGAGTGAAAAGTACCTCGCTCGATTCTGTTTTGCATACTCATAAAAGATCAGCCATGACGACTAGTTTCGAAAGGATCGAATAATAAACGGTGCAATAATTTGTCTTCACCTACGAAAAACTATGGTCAATTGATTTAAACACACGCTTTGTTAGCATTTTCATCGTGCCTCTAATTCATCGATTTCTATATAAAGACGCTGTCTTTATAGATTACTTACTTACACTCTAAATAGGATTTCATATCTAAATATTACAACTATTTCATCATATACATATGCTCGTTGCACGGTTTATCAATCAATCTTTCCAAATGAAATATCTACACCTAATTATACATAATCGTTATATTTTATATATAATTAGTGAAGTTACAAGCTTCACTATATTTCATTGAATTTATACATGAATATATGCAATACTATACAAGATGTTCTAACCCATACCAAAAAGAATACGATACACCGATATGTGTTTCTTAGTAGGATGGGTTTAACAGTCAGTATACATGGATATATATTAACATGTATATCTTTCTTTGAAAAAATGTATTCTTTGTCATGTTTGGCCGATCAGACCATATACTTTACAAACTGTACAATAACGCACAGTTAATATGAGAGACATTTTCACGATTTCGACAAAATTAATTACAAGCATAGACAAATTAACTAATTTTTCACATACTATACAATCTTTTCAAATAAATACAGAACTATCACAACTATGCATATTTTGCTTCTTGCGCGCTTGTACGATTTTTTGATTTAACAAGGTTCATCAGTCGCTTGCGTCTTTTCAAGCAAAGTAACAATCGGATCATTGTAATTTGATCATTAAGAGTAAAAAAACGACATCTCGATCGCAATTGAGAAAAAGGATATGCATTCGCTAACTAATAAGGCAGACGATTGAACTATAAATATAATTTAATGTTTTCATACGATTCTCGTAACATCCGAATGCTAGTCCTCTCTTCAATAATAATAGTACGTCAGAAATAATTTACTATGAACAACCAAATTTCTAATGAAAAAATAAAGACGGTAAATTCGTATCAGTTTGTTTTCCGCATACTTTGGAGTCCTACGTAGCGTTATCACTCTTGTTCTACTTCAATGATTCAAATGAAAAATGTACAAAAATGATGAGAATTAAATATTCACGAACGTAGCTATAACTCTCGTCGTTCAGTTTGGCGTGAAAATGAAAAATTCCTTCAAATGACAGCGTCTACTCGTGAGTTATAGGAAGCAACGCTTGTCTTCCTTCTTCGTCATACAGAGCTGCAGAAATGTTTTAAAGATGTTGAAGTTGAAGCGCCTCTAAATATTTATGAATTCTATGAATCATTTTTGAATTTTGTAGACGCGCATCAAACTTCATGAAATATTCATCGTGCTGCTGTTTATGGTGCAGCGATTGCAAAAATGAAGTTACAAAAACAAAAACACGGCGCTATGTTCAACGCGTTATCATCACTTCCTGCAGCTTACGAATAAACGCCGTCCGCAGCATGAAGAAACTTTCTTCTCAAATCAAAATCAATGTACCAAACGATCCCGGAAGTAAACGCACCCCCAGGGAAAGTTTCCCCAAACTTTGTATACAAATTGGCACGGTGAATACTCGCGCTCCTTCATAATAACGAGTCTTTCAACCAAGAGGAACGCAGTCGATTTCCAAAGCATGAGCAATTCGCAAAGTAAACACAACTCTCCGCGGAGGGTACAAGGATCGAAACGATCCGCATCCTTTCATCCCTCCCCCACCCTCATCTCAGTGCAAACGAACAAACAACAAACAAACAAGCGTCGACTTGGTGCTGAGTGCAAGCGAGCGCGCGCGCTGTTTCATCATCATCCAGCTCTCCACGCTCTGCAGCATTGTATACCACTGCGTGGGCGGAAAGAATATCGTGAGGTTCTTTCTGCGCGCGTAGGTAGGTGGTGCTGCCGGCATATATCGATCCGGTTGTTTTCGGGGCATCGCACGCGCCGCGGATCCTGACCCGGCGCGCGGATTTGCCGTGCGGGTATGTAGAGAGACAGAGATAGAGACGCGTGGCGGGAGCCTCGTTAGACAGTCTTTTGTGTGGCTGGCTGCGGCGAGAGCGTCACTCGCGTCTCGCCTGGCTGGCTGGTTCCATGTCAGTCCTCGGCGGGTAAGGCTAGACTCGGCCGAGCACAGCCTCCCTTAACCCTTCGAGTGAACGTTCGTCTTCTGGGCCTTCTTCTTGCGCGCCGCCAGCATGTCGTAGAACGGGTTGTGCGATATGCTTTGCCTGTGGACCAAAACGTCACCCGTCCTTATTAGTATACCACGTGAGAAGGAATTTTTCGCTTAGAAAGTTGGCTGCCGAGCAGACTCTTACCGCACGCATTTGATCCACTCGTCCTTCTCCTCGTTCGTCGCCGCCGACATTCTGTACACCGTGTGTTTGCCTGCAACAGAAACGTTAATGAGAACGTCTGCTGAATTTGATTCGAGCTAAAAAGACCTGCGCGTATCTCGGCGCAGCGCGGCGTCTTAAATCTCGGCGAGAGTGACTATATTTAGCCGCGCAACCGCTGACCTATAATTCCATCTCGCGCGACGCCTAATGCTCGGCATTATAAAGCTGCATATTGAATTACGCGGGCTATAGAGTTCGACGAACTCTCGATGCACACGATGCGCATAATGAGTTGTCAGTGTATATACCTTCGACGACTTTGCCCTCGCTGTCGGTCTTGCAGGCTTTGATGAACTCGGTTCCGGCGGCGTAGAGCTCGAAGCAGTGCGGCTTGTTTCTATCTTGGACCTCCCTGACCTGGATGTTCTCCAGTGGAATGATGCCGCGAGGCTCCTTGTCCGTGGTGTACTCGAAGTAGTAGAGGCAATTGTCGTTGAGGATGAACCAGCGCCTCTTCCAGCTCTTGTAGCGTCCACCTGCTCGTCGGGAAAAGATAAGAAAAGGGAGAGTCGTCGATTAGTATTGAGGCATTGACAGCAGGCCCCGCTACTCTTGGGGCCCCCAGTTTCGCGTCTTATAACGGATTCGCTAAACAGCCAGTTGTTATCGTTTTTTATTTACCTGCTGTCTCCGTCAGATCAGCAGTTGGTACAAAGCGGCATAGAATAAGAATAGAAACATGGTTTTAGAACACATTCGCTACCAGACACTGAGAGAGACAGAGAGACAGATATAATGAGGGACAGAGTAGTAGAGGGTGAGATGGCTACTTTCGGACTCGTGCGCTCGGCTCATGCTCGCAGGCTCGTGAGAAAATAGTCTTACATGCGTATACACGCTGACCCAAATATCAGCGCGACATTCCCAGACTCTGCTGGAAAGTCAAAGATTTTAATTGTTTTTTATTCGACGATTTGCTGTTTTCGCTATTGTTGCGCGAACTATTTTCTCAGAGCTGTCGATGTGGGTGCTTGATCGAGGTCAAATGTCCTAGATTTGAATACAATATGCAAGCACGCATAAAGCTGCAATATATATATATATATATATATATATATATATATATATATATATATATATATATATATATATATATATATATATATATATGCGTTATAGCAAGCGTATCGCAGGCGAAATATTCTCGGCTAGAACATTGATGAGAGTTAAAAATGGTCTATATTTTGTTACCATACAGCTGAGAGACAATGGACTGTACGAATATTACGCTACACGGATAACAATGTAGTAGTGTTTGGTTATTTTAGTGAAAGATTTTTGAGAATCTGGTGTGATTATGCGGTGCGGTGAAGATGAGCTACGTACGATTCTAGAAAGTATAATGTTAGTGATATAGTATAGTTGATGATAGGTGGTGAGAAATATTTTAAGCTACGTTGACTCACGTACACAATAATCATTATCACTTTAAGCTATTATGTCGTTCAACTTACTTTGTTTAGCGCGGTCATAAATTTTGAAAGAAAAGAACAAACTCAAACGAAAAGCAAACATGCGAATCCCTTCATTCCCTTTGAAAACAAAAAACTCGTCGAATCGGGCGTTGAATGTATAACGTTTGCAACGTTTCTTAAATGCTTAATACTGCGTGTCGGAGAAAAACTTGGCAACGCGTACAGTCTAATCTTCTTGAAACTTTTCGCAAACTTCGGACATTAGCATATCCGAACGAGCTCCAAAATCGAATTCGAATTTCGCCGCCAAATTTCCTCCGACACTCGTATATAGAACCATGAACCTCGTTGTCGTGATGTATACATGACGAATGGCCGGTATACACGAAGCATGAAGTGCTCGCGATCGGAAAATAAAAAAATAAAGAGGAGAGAGAAAAAGGAGTGTAGAAATAAAGTCAAAGTGGGTTTATCACCTTGCTTCCAGAGCCAGCCCTCCTTATCGGGGTTGAAGAAGGTGTGCATCAGATCGTTGCCGTCGTCCTCGGGTATCTTGAAGGGCTCCGTCTTGATGCTCTCGTAAAGACTCTGAAATGCCGAGAAAGCAGGAGTTTTACTACCCAAAAGTACGTCACAAGCCGGCGAGCTTTTCACGGACTCGCAGACGAAATAGCTTTCGAATCTGCGAAAAGAGTCGCTTTGATTAAGCTTTCACCGGCGCTTATACCCTCGACCTTAGCTTTTAATTAATCTCGATGGCGGTAATTTTGAAAATTCCAAGCTTGACAACTAGAATATATAAGTACTTAGTCGCGGTCGCGAGTAGGGTGAGGCGAAAAAGTGTCAAGTATATCCCCTTTTAGAAGTGACGGAAGTCCATTCATCGTGATCAAAAATGATCAGCGGACGTATACACGGAACATTAATAAAGAGACACGGCAATGGCAATGGCATCGTTATGTATACACGGCAGAAATTTTCGACCCGACTAGGCGATATTACCTTGAAACACGCGCGCGTGCTTTTGCATGAAAAGCGAGCTTTGTCTCTCGACTTGCGGAGGTAAACAATTTTCAATCTATCCGATTGTCCGTTGTATATACAAGTTATAAGGGAATCCTTTGAGTCACGTGTATTTTTAGACTGGCCTAGTTAGTCGCTTTTGTTCACGTGACGCTTTTAATAAAAAATTCTATACTTGACGCGAAAAGTGATTCAGCGCTTTGTTACATGCTTCGGCTTTGAGTCTCGTCGATAGTTAGCAAACTCGAGTAATCTATTTAATATTTCTTGAGCCGAAGGATTATTATTATCATTTTTTTTTCATAAAACGATTATTCATCTCGCGCAAATCGGTAACGCTAGCGCGAGCCTAGCGGTTGGGAAAAAATTGATTATCGTCGTGAGCTACTTGCATAATCGCTGCGATTAAACTGCTCGAATACTCTGAACCGATTGGCAGTATCGGCGAACGTTTAAAAAGGCGACAACAACGAAGTTTAAAGGAATTAGCCTCCCGCGTGAAAATAGACAGTTTTACGATGACGAAATCGAATTACGTTTATCCCCGGCTTCTTAGAACTTATTTACCTCGAAATTTTCCCAATAAGCTTTCTATTATTTCGCGCTGCACGCGGCTGTGTTTGTTTATTCTGGAATTGGTCAAAATCAAAGAGGCTATTTTTAACGCGCCCTGTTTATTATCGTAGCCTCTGACGCGTTTGTATTCGTGAAAAATCTATTCTAAACACACGCGCTTTTTCTTTTCTTAAAATTTCCAAATATAATCCATCGCGTCTAGCCGTTTCATTCATGAATACAAGTCTCCGCCCTAAGAATAGCAGTGACGTAAGACGAAAACATTTTTTTCTCGCCTCGTCTAGCTCGCACGGCGGCAGTCGCGCGCGTATTGTCCCAGAAAATTTGCAAGTTTATAGACCGGCTTGTTTACATCGAGAGCTTGTTTTGTCAGATACATCCCACCGCAGAGAGCGAGAGAAAGAGAAAAAATCAAGTACCGCGAATCCATCAGTCAGAGACCGCATATCAGCGAACGACGAGCTTCTGCCGTTATCAGCATTGCAAAATGAAATACCGCTGACTCACGGCAGCGCTTTTTGCGCGTTTCGCGCCTCTGGGCGCTACTGTGGCATATACTATTCCGCTCTAGTGTTTTGATGCCCTGCCAATATGGATTCACCGATCGAGCTTTCATAAAATCAATACGGCCCGATCGCTTCGAAATTCGCGGGCCTATATATTTAGCCGAAAGCCTCCGCCAAGATAGACTTTGGCGCACTTGAAAATATTATCTTTGGAATTGTCGAGCGTTCGCGTGAAAATAGAGATCGTCTGACTAATGCGTTTACGAACGACGTCAGAGCGGCAATGATTGGCGAGCGAAATTTTGATTTTTCGTAATACGCTTTGATGCGTCGTGTACGCTACCGCACGAAAATTCGTATCCCAAAGGGAGGACGCCGCGAGTCTCGTCGTATGCAGCGGCGCATCAATTTTGAAGCACGGGGCACTTTCGCAAGATTAGTTTTCCTTCAACGTCGCGTTGTGTGCCCCTTTATGTATACGCGAGCGACGGAGTGCAAGGTCGCGCTCAGGCGCAGTGTCTCGAGTTTTGTCGATTAATTTGATTAATGGCCCGGTTGACCGGCGCGTTCTCTTTACCGGCTTTTTCAGCTTCTTTTTCGATATCGCGACATTAGCTTAATTACCACCGCGCGAACATGCGATCCTTGCTCATATGTATAGAAAGAAAAGTAAAAAAAACATCTATAGAAACGCACCTTGCGCGATCGCCTATACAGAACACGCAGAGATTGCTTCACGAGAAAAAAGAAGACTCATCCACTAACCACAAGCAGCTCCCTCGGCAGATCGCCCCCGTTGTTGATGCCCCTGTTCATGTTGATGAACTGCTCGACGCTGGGCTTGTCCTTGACGCTGGGATTGTGCAGCGAGGTGTTGAGCATGATGATGGCGAAGCTGAGCACGTAGCAGGTGTCGGTGTTGGTGAAGATGTTGGTGTTGAGCTGGCAGTACCTCTGGGCGAAGCACTCCATCATCCTGTCGATCTTCTGGGCCTCGCCGGGCAGCCTGAACGACCAGAGGAACTGCCGGAGGGCCTGAACGAGGATTAGGTCTGTGAAGTCGTGAAGCTCGACGAAGGCGCGAAGCACGCGCTCGTTGAAGTCGTGCCTCTCGCCGAGGTAGTCGCCGATCGCCGTCTTGTTCAGGCCCTCGCCCTTGTAGAGGAACTGGGCCACGTCGTCCGGACTGGCGGTCAGCAGTCCGTGCTCTATCAGGTACTCGATGCCCTTCTTCGGGTCCATGTTGAACTTTTTCCGGCCGATCGAGGTCTGCTTGGCCTTGTTCGAGGGCTTGGACTCGTCGGCCGCGAGGCCGCCGCCCTCCATCGCCTCCATCTCCGCCACGACCTCGCCGAGCTCATCTTTCAGTTGCTGCGGACAGATAAAAGCATTCGTTACTTACTCTGTTTAATAGGGGCCGACGATGAATAACTCGCGCGTTTCGATCGTGTGCGCACTATAGGCGCGCCATTAACGGGAATTTCGAACGATACCCACTACAGAGTGCGTAGACCGTGTGGGCTCCGAAACAATTGGTACGACCTTACGAGGCAAAGGTTCTTTCTCTCTCTCTCTCTCTCTCTCTCTCTATCGCTCGAGCTTTAATTAAGGCAGCACGTCGGAAGCCCCATTAGAGTTCAAATTAATTCTCCTCTGCGAAGTTCGTGTGTGTACACGAGAGCGCAATAACGAGCTAAAACTCCGGCGGACCGTCGATAATAATTTCGGATTTTCGGAATACTGGGGGGAGACGACGCGGCGCGGCTGGCTTCAAGTTTTAAAAAGCCAGCTGCGGAAGTCTTGTTAACAAAAATTATGGATCCACTCCTGTGCTCAGCCAATTTCCCGTGAACTTTTCCTCGGGGGGAAGATTCAATTACTCGAATGGTACTCGTAACTTGGCAGAGAGATCTTTTTCAATCTAAGCATGTTATGAAAGTTCTATAACGCGAGTATTAGAACAAGTTTCGCCGGCGCATACGCTCTAAAGAAGAAGAGAAAACTTCGAAAATCGCGAAAACTTTTTTCCGCACTTCCGCGTGCGCTATATTTATTCTAAATCCGCGCACACTCGCGCGGCTCGTCGTCGTCGCGCGGAAAAAATTTACGCCGCCTGGACTTTGCGGGTTTCCCGCTTCCTGATTCCTCCACGCACGCACACAGAGCGTAGTATAAGACGACGGTTTTTCTCTTCTGGAATTCGGGCGGCGCGTGTGGGCGTCCACAGATAACCGTATATCTGGTTAAAGCTCTCTCTTAGGGTGAACGACGCGCTTGGGTTACCCTACTGATGCTCGAGAGGGACGGGAAATTGTTGAGGGCTGAGTTATTTTACGACTGTACGCACACACGCGACGCGCGCGCAGTGTTCAGATTTGAGGAAAGCTCGCGCTGCCAAGAGATCATTTTATTTTAATAATAAGACAAGCGTACAGTGCGACGGGAGGAGCTTAATTTGGCGCACATGCGATGCACGCAATATTTTAACATCGGGTGGAGTAGAGAGAGGTTTTTAATATAATTCCTAGCGGAAGACATTCCCTTTACGACTCCTCACCGAAATCCACGAGTCATAAAGAGAGCTTTAATAAAACCTCGAGCTTTACGTCCGCCTCGCGCGCGCTCTAAGCAACCACATTTTCACCGACGACGCTCTACTCTCGTAAAAGTCATCCTACGTCATATACCACGCGAGCACACGATGGGCGCTGCAAAATTGAAGCGGGGAAAAAAAAAGCAAGCCCATGCGTTTATTTCGACGTAGATACCTCTCGAATTTACGATTACGCGCAATACTTCCGTCCCGCCGAGTATTTTCAGACCTCGCGAGGATTTTTCAAGGAGGACGACGAGTTCGACAGACTCGAGGGTGGCACGCCGAGATAAGTTTATACGCGGCAACCGGTGCATCTGATTAGGGCTCGCGCGTATTCGCTCGATCAAGTTCCAAGGGTTTCGCCGGGGTAATCTCGCGCACATTATGCAAATCAAACTCCGGGCGAAGCTCTATAACACTCGTTTGATTCTCGCGTTACACCCTGCGCGCACTCCTGAATAACGACGACGAGGACGATAAGAAGCGTATACATGCGAATAAGCAAACACAGGCGTGTCGGCATTTACTCTTCTCCTGCTGCTCCTGGCGAAACGCACGGCCGCATCGATATTCATAGCACACGCGCGCAGCCGATGACAGCAGCGGAGAATTTTCGCCGCAACCACCGTCCTCTCCTCGGCGGCGGCTCGGATCAATGAGCGACGCACTACTGTTGCCCCGATCATTCAATCCTTCCACGTCTCCGAAAATATCTGTCGCCACAGCATCCCACGACTCACATACGAGAGCGCGGGCACGATCAACGCGCCGAGGAATGTCGGCGGCCGACTACCGAGTGTGTAACAAGAAGCGGCAACTAACAACAAAAAAAAACGAGGCGAGCGAGAAGCCCCGAAGAGGCGAATTATGGTGCTTCGGATGAGAGAGAAAGAGCGAGTATTATATTATACAGCGTAACGCGTCACGTGTTCCCTCCGCAGTTCTGCGTGTGCAAGGATCGACTTTCGCTGCAGGATTAAAATAGGAGAAAAGCCTTAGACGATTTTCGCATTTATTACGCGCTTAGAAACAGAACGCGAAATCCTCCGCGCGCGTTGAATAATGCATCTCGGCGCAAGAGCTGTCCCGCGTCGATGTGGTGACATTAGCATGCAAACTGCCTCGTACGAAGAGGGAGAGACACGCGTAAAAGAAGCGCCATTATGAGAGGGACGCGTAGACGCTATAATTTCGTGATCTCGGAACGGCCCTACGCAGTCAGATGCGCCTGGTCCGATTCGGGCCGAGAGGGAGAGCTGCTGCGACGATTTTATTCATTATGCGAAGAGAGTCGTCCGATTATTATTTTCGCGTCAGGTATAACGCGGAGTGAAAATTGCCGAGTTTGCATGATTCATAGCGATTATCGTTCGGTACGCTTTCACATAAGAGGTGAATCGTAATATTTTATTTTTCCCAGAGAGACCGAGGCCAATACCGAAAACGCAATCATCCCTATCGATTTTCCCAGGATAATGACCCCCGTATAATGACAGCCTTCTCCCTTCTCCCAAGTCCTGCAGAAATTCACCAAAGCTACGGAACAACTGCATCGAGAACGGAAACGAGACGGGGCCCTTGTACATGCAAACACGCGACTCGCCGCGTGCATAACGTATTTATAATCAGGGGCGAGGAGCCGGGGAGTAGTTGCACTTGGCCTGCAAAAACTCCCCCAGACTCGATATTATTAGTTCGGCCGACGCGAACCTCGAGAATTCAAGGTAGACTCACACACGTGAGGGGAGAAACAGCGGCGGAGGCCGGAAGAAAGGATGTAGGGGGGAAAAGCGAGCAGGGAATCGAGTGTGCACCGAGACAGGTATAAACTGCAGCCTTGTGGATTACAGTGATTACTCGAGACTTTATTTTTGTTGCTGTTGTAGTAATTTTAATTTGCTTAATCGACGTACTTTCGGTGCATTAGGGTTATTGGCTCCATCCACTCAGTGACGAGGCGGCTTTCGGTCGATTAAAGCGTTACTCGATATTATAGCGGCTGAGAAAAGAAAACGCGCTTGATACGCCGAGCGCGTGTATTTTCAGACTAAAAATCACAGAGGCATAAGGAAACAGTGCAATCGGAAGCAAAAAGCGATAGCTATACAGAGGCGGAGGGAGTGCATCTGGAGGATAAAGATTGGAACGAAGCGGAAAAAGCCGCGCCGGCTGAGCAAGAAAAAGTGTATCCTGCACAATCCCTAGAACAAAGCGACCGCTGCTAGAAAGATGAATAAATCCGGCTTTCCTCCTCGGATCGGAAAAACTCCCTCCACTGACGAGAAATAAAATACGAGAGGGGGCGATCTAGGCTGTATAATTATCGCAGAGAGCGAGAAAACGTGTCTTTATAAATCGACTTTGAGAGCCAGCCCCAATAAAACCAGTATATTACACGTACACGTCCCCCTCGTGAGCAGTGCATTTCACGAGAACACACATCGCGTGATAAACAAGCGGCGACAGAAAGGTTCCGGGAAAGACAGGCGTCGCGCGGGAAAATTGAAACGAATACGTGCGAGAGAAAAAGAAGGAGGAGGAGGGGGGCATCACCCCCTGCGGTCGTTATAACGTCGAGGAGGTGTGGCTGTGTGTGTGTGTGTGATGCGTCGCGGAATCGAGAGGCTGCGGTGTATACGAAGGTGTGTCGTGCACGAAACGCTTGATGCACGACTGCGTGAGAGGGTTCTTTTACGTTTCTTTTTTTTAGGTTGATTGGTCGAGGGATCGTAAAGAATTTTTACTTCGCGCGGCTGCGCTACTTTCTCTCGGGGTTAGTTCGAGGATAAATTTTAGAACCGAGTTTGTGCGTGTCCTGGTAATCGATCGACGATCAATTATTCGCTTAGGCGGTTGAGCTGAGTGTAACGAGTCAAATATTTGAAGAGCGAAAACAAGAGCCGAACAATCACTGGATCCGAAAATAAATGAAAACGCATTCCGCGGTGGGGCAAAACCAGTAACTCCGCTTATCGCTGTCGAGAATATTTTCAATTTTCCACGCTCCCGATCGGAATTTCCAATGCAACCCTCCCCGAAAACTGCACTTCCCCCTTCCGCGAGTGTTTCCCATCACTCACCGCTTCCGAAACGCGTTTTGTGTTTGTATGCACATAGGAATATAGGCAAACACACGTCGTCATCCCTGAAAAGGTGTGGTAGGGCGATCGATCGTCGTTTTTCAAAGGCCCCTAACGACCCTCATGACTCGCCTCATTAGGTATACGAGACAGTCAAAGTTCGCGCCATCGTCACCTGCCCAGACTTTGAGAAGAATCAGCGACTTCTTTTTCCCAGACACTGCACACTCTGACGACGACGGGTTCAAAGCACAACTCGAGTTTCGACCAAAGCGCCGGAAGCAGCTCCTTAAAACTGCAAAGGAATCGCGCCCGTCCGCTAAAACAAGTAGGCCATAGGCAGCGGATTTTTAGAACCGCAGCGAGCATTGTTTCAACGCAAGGGGGATACACTACTCTCCTTTACACACGCGGACACATCCGCTCGTAACGCACGCGACGAGCGAGCCGTTCCTTTCTCTCCTTGGTTCACCTGACGCGTGAGAACTCGTCCGAAAGTGTACACACGCGAGCTTTTTTTCGGGACTTAATTTGCGCGTTATTTTCTTACGCGGAGCAAGTGTTTCGTCGTGTTTATAGTAGAGTAATAAGCGGGAGGAAAAAAATCGGCGTTTTTTATCGGGTGACACACTGAGAGAGAAGACAAATAAAACACACACACACACACACACAAGCATTTCCGGCGTATTTGTCATGTAAAATCTCACGCGGATGACACAGAGAAGTGAGCGGCGAGGAACATGGGAGTATACACATAAGAGAGTGTATATACTGGGAACGCAAATATTTCGTGACGCACATGTCGATAGCTGCCCGCGCCGCGCGAATCAACAACTGCAGCGGTGGCAGCAGCCGTACAATGAGAGAGATACGCGCTGGCGAGACGGTGATTTCCGAGTTGTCTGCACCGCGGCTCCGTATAATGATTCACAACGAGACCAATTCAAACGCATATATACAGCACCGCTGTGACGTATAGCGAAAAATGGAACTTTATTTTTCCTTTGTGGTTAGCGTTTCTATGACGGAGTTTTCGAATCCAGCGCCGAAAACAGCGAACTTTTCACGATAAGCCCATGTAGAGAATCTATAGAGGGCAATTTGTCAAAATTCATCGCGCCTCGAAGAAATTCCAAAGTCTCGTAAAAGACGCTAATGCCGAACGACGTGTAAAAATGCGCCGAGAAAGAAACCACGAGAGAGAGAGAGAGAGAGAGAGAGAGAGAGAGAGAGAGAGAGAGAGAGAGAAAGCGTAGGAGGCAATTTTTATCCCTCCGCGGAAATTGCGCGACGTCTCGTCATCGCTGTGTGTACAATAAGGCGGGAAGTCTCTCTTTTCCTCGATATCGGCGAAAACAATGCGCGCGCGCAGCGAAATGGAGGAAAGAATATCCTCCGGCCTTATTATTCCCGCTTTTAAGCCTTTATCACTAGGAGCCGCAAAGAGACAATGCAGCTGAAGCCTCCTTGGTGCACTAGGAGAGTTTCGTCGTCGATGTCTTGCAAAAGAGAGAGAGAGAGAGAGAGAGAAAAGGCCTGCGGAGGAGAGCTGCGCCTAATCCGCGCTATTCCTTTCGGCTAATTACCGCCAGGAACCACCAGAGAGAGAGAGAGAGAGAGGGACTACTGCTACTTTGCGATGGTAATTTTTTAGCCGTTTTTTCTTCAGCTTCACGGCGCGCCAACTTTGCTTCCTGTAGTCAGTTCCATACTCTTCTTTTTTCCTCTATATAACCGACACTCGTTCGTTTCGCTAATTGCATTGTTCGGCGCGCTCGTCGTCGTCTTTTTTCTGGTACCGCTTTTCGGAGGCTTTTTTTCTATTATACGCCTCGTGCGCGAAAGTAAGTTGCGCCGTTACTCCTTTCTCTCGCTCTTCCCGTGTGGGAAAATTGATTCTCCCTCTCGCTCTTTCTCCTTTTTTCATTCCTGACTAAGCGCGACGCTCTATATATTGACAAGGTCGCTCTCGTGGTCTGAATGACTTTTAAGTGGTTTATTGCGTTTCCGAGATGCTTTTTGTCGTGTAATTGTTTAATTCTCTTTTTCCGAGAAGGAACGGCGCGGCGAAGCTCGTGCGCATTCGTGCTATATACAGACGAAAGCTGGTCGTCGCGCGTCGAACAAAAGGCAAACGCAAAACAGTCTATCAGTGCGCTTAAAATTCAGCTGTCATAAAGGCAGCTCGCACTTGTGATATGAATACATCGGCATTATAAAACAATAGAGCCGCGCGCGCAATAGCGTGTCGAGAGAAGAAGAATTATAATATCGTATGGGGACGATGCAGTAGCCGGAGCCGCGCGATAACGTACGTAACAATCCTGGCAGTGAGTCATTTCCACCGCACACATCTCGGTGCGATAGCTCGAAAATCGAGCGATACAGATGTACGTATATAAAGTGATTCATCGACGCTGTGGAGCAGCTGCTGCGACACGGGAATCGCTGCCAATTACCGCGTGCGGGAGTAGCCTAGTGTAGGAAACTGTTATGTGCTTCGAGATATCGCTCGCTTCTTTTCTACACACGCGAAGGAGGACGATTGCTCCCGGAATTGTTCAATTACGCCCTTTTTCCGATAGATGTAATCGACGACGATTGATTGGGAGCTATTAAGAACGAACTCACCGGGACGTATATCGGATTGTTAGCGATACGGAGAGATCATCTCGAGGGCTTACCTGGAACAGAAAAATTACGAGGTTTCGTTAGTTGCGTTTTTTTTACATTCGTGTATTACTATGATTAATTTTAAAGGAAAGGCGCTATCAAGCTCGTGATTCATCCCTTATCGCCCAACAACAAAACGAACCTTCGACACAATCGCATCGTACAAAATAACAAACTCTCCCACAAGACAGGATAGAGTCAACGCACTCGTCGCTCCATATTTCCAGCTCTGCGCACACGATAAAAAGCGCTAAAAGAAGCGGCATCGCCTCACTTCGATGAGTCTTCGGAAGCTTCGCGTGGACTCAATTTGCGTCGTCGTCGCGACGCTCCACTTCCTCTTATTCTCTCTTTCTCTCGACGGTTGCAGCAGCGACGACGATGACGCGCGCTCGAGTTATGAGCCGCAAAGGGGATTATACCCGGTGGCTAATGGGATAAACGAGCCGTATCTGCCGGTAATAATATTTAACACACATTCTTTCTCCCAGGGCAACGATTTTTTCTCTCCTCTCTTACCCTCCTTTCCTATACACAGCGAGTTTTTCGCTAAAGCATAAACCTTTTCGGGAGAGACGGCGCAGAGTTATGAGCCCGCGAGTGCGGCCATCAAAACATTAGAAGCTTCGGTTACAACTACTGAGGGGCAAAAGTTACGGCGGTCGTGATGCGGAATTACACAGGCGGCAGCTGATGCTTTTTATTTAATATATTCATTAAACGCGCTGCAGGCTTTCTCGTATAAATTAGCCTCCTCTCGCGCATTTCTCGAATTTTTTTTTACTTCAGAAACATCCCCTAATTAAAATTTTCACTTTAATTCCCGTTACCACTACTCGGCATTCAAAGACTCTCCGAAAAAGCTGCAGCAGACGAGAAAAATATTGCCCAGTTTTTAAAGCGTCGCGTAGCGCAGCCAGTAATTAGTGCAAAAAATAAAATAATCCGCGTATACAATATCCATCAGCGACTCGTCTCTCGCTGTCTCGTTTTCATTGCGCATTTAAACTCTTCACCGCGCCGCGCGCCAATCGATGGATTAATTAGCCGTCGCTTAATAATGCAAAACAATAAACCTCTCCGCCGCAGTAGCCCGGTGTCCCACTTACTCGTGCGCGGGCACACGATTCTCTCTTTTGTGTGCAGGGCTCTGGCGACGATAAATTTACGATCGGTCGAAAGTTCGCGTTCTCGCGGCCAGAAATATGCCCGGCGTAAAAAGTAGCGAGAGAGGCGACGCTCGTGTGCCAATTCGAGAGGGTATGTATACGCGCTGCAGACACACTGGCCAGGAAGAGCTTCGGCTGCTCTCGGCGTCGAGGTCGAGGCGCGAAAATAGCCGAAACGGGGACTAAGTACTATAGCTGCTGCTCATGCTTCTATCGCTTCTGCGATATTTATTATCGACGAGCGTTCGCGTCTCGCGGGAAAGCGTATATTCAGGGCTTTGGAATTGAAAACATCGAGAGGGAGATACTCATTAGGCGCGCGTATTAATCCGTTATCTCTGTAGGTTATACGCGCGGAACTTTTATTGTATACACGCGGCGTCTCTGTATACGAGCGAGCGAACGGTTTACCGCGCGGAAATACATACAAGCTGCCGCAGCGCCGTTTCATAATTCATCCGTTTTTACGCCGAAAGCGGCTCGTTATTAATTATAAACTATTCGATGGCGCCGTGCGATAAGAAGTTCGCTTCGGATTCTCTCGACGGGGGGACACTCGAGGAATCGGCGTTTGCGCAAACTCGAAACCCAAGCGAAGAATGAGTCTAATAACAAGACGCTATACTATACCGAGAACAAAAAAAAAGCGGCGGCAGCAGCTCGTAATTAAATTCTCTTGATCCACCTCCCGGAGGTGTCTTTTTTCCGCGTCTCGCGGCTCCGGGAAACAGGAAACCTGTCTCTCTCGCGAGGAGATATAGAAAGAAGCAGTTAGTATAGCTGCGAGAGACGCAGACGCGCGTGCGGAAAAGCGCCGACTTTGGAATTCCTCGGCGTGTGTCCGCGACACGAGAGATACGTGCCCTTCTGTCTGTCTTCGCAACCGGTTCGACATTTTTGCAGCCTAGCGCGCGGTGACGACCTTTTGCGTCGAGGGCTTTTTCGCTTTTCTTTTCTAGTGTGTAAATATGGAGAGAGATTATCGAAAGAAAGTTTATTACACTCCGCGAGTCTGATTTGCAAATAATTATCGCACGGATGATTGTCATGCAAATCGGCTATCGACTCTTATAAGCCGCAAGTATGTCATTGGTGAAACGAACGAGCGGCGAGGCTTATTAAAAATCGATGAGATATACTCGAAGTAGGAAAAGAGCAAGTATCTCCCGCTATAAACACGACCGACTCTGTTTGCGGCAGCGGCAACCAATTGCGGCCTAATCTCCCGGCAGCCAGCATAAACATATCCTTAGAATCGTTTTGCGCTGCGCACACGCCCTGATATAGAGGAAAAGAGCCGGAACGAGAATTACGCGTAATCCGCGGCTTTATTACCCCTAAGCGGATTTATAAATTAAGACATGCGTAAACACGCAGATATAGCTAAGCGTTTTTTCTCTCCTCGGGTCAACGTATGCCTTATCGACGAGAGATGTCGTAACCTCCGGGGGCGCCTCGTCCGATTCTCTCTCTCTCTCTCTCTCTCTCTCTCTCTCTCTCTCTCTCCCTCTCTCTCTCTCTCTCTCTCTCTCTCTCTCTCTCTCTCTCTTTCGAGAAAACGAAAAAATCGCGTGACCCTCTGAACCGCGCGAGAATTTAAAAGCGGAGCTAATAGGGGGGGGGGGGGAGAAAACAAAGGCATATTATCGACGACCTCGATTCGATCATTTCGATGCCAAGGGAAAGTGTCTTTCGCGCTCGCGCGCGGGAGCCGTGCCAAAGTCTAATGGATCTCGCTTTTTTCTCACTGGAGAGCTGGGGCTGCATCATAGCATTGTTGATTCACCGCGTGAAATCCGCAGCTCTCTTTCCATTTAGCTCTCATTTGCATTAATGAGCGGAGAATATTCTCAAAAAAACGACGCCGATGCGGAAACTTGCGCGCGTCACGTGTAAAAATCCCCTCGTCGGTGCATGATATTATCGCACTATTCAACCACGGAAAATCGCGATCCTCTGTTGCCAAAAGATGACGTCAGAGCAACGGACGCGAGATTAATAAGCTCCGCGCGTATGCGAGCCGCAAACAAATTGACGTGTAGAGCGTCGGGAATTAATCGTCGTAAACGAGAGCCGAACACACTCTCTGGCGAAACTGGAAATGCGACCTCCCAAGGCCGCGACTGTGTGTGTGTGCGCGCGTACACGAGAGGATGTGTATGTGTATACCGCTATAATGCGCCGGTATTATACGGGAGATTCCAGAGGACTTTGCTCGAGGCTCCGCGCGCGTGAGAGTAATTTATCCTTTTTCTGCGGTCTTATTTTTCCTTACTCTGAATTTTTTGCGAGGAAAAAAGGATTTCGCGAGAGCGTGTCGGGGAAATGAATTTGCGGCGGATGGAATATTCGATGAGTTCGATGAAGAAGAGCATATTGCGAGAGTTCATCGCTTTTAATTGGCCGTTTATATTCCGGATTCTCGCGAAGTTATCAGCTTGATTGTCAGTTTTGTGCTGCCGGTTGAGATTTCGATCGGGTGTGTGTGGAAAATTTCAAAAGTCTTGCGTTATAGTCTCTCCGATTATTATTATTCTAAATAACACAGCTAGTCCGGACTAGGTGCAACAGTTGTAATAAAATATACCCATTACCGCACGGCAGTAAAAATCCAACCTCGACCAACCAATATAATCGCTGCTCATTACGCACTGTTATATCTATATCGGCGTCGCTCCCCTCGATTGTTACACCAGAGCTAGCGAAGATTACGAAATTCGCACCGTAAACAAAGAAGTAATATTCCATCTTTCGCTAGGAACAAAAAAAAGGAAATTAAATCACAGCTGCGCGCGGCGGCAATTAGTCATTCAAGTCCAGCAAAAATCAGCACGCACGAGCTGAGATAAGAAGCAGCCGCCGGTCAGAGTTCAGGGGCTGATCGATAAATTCGTTTCCATTAAGATCGACAGGTTAAGCGGCTGGGGATCAGCATCTCTTGCGCGCGCGCGAAACACGTTCGCGAGAGATGCCGTAAACCACACGCACAGCTATATGTATATACCTATATGCGTATATGGAACGAAGATAACGAAAAGGTCGCCGCTGGAATTCGGAATGACGACGGAAGTGGACGTCCAGCCGGGCGTAGGTCGATGTATACAGGCACGCGCGCGTGTGTGTGTACGTGTGTGTGTCGGGTCCGGTATAGAAGCGAATTTTTTCGCAGTGACAAGCTACACGGAGGATATCGAAGAGACGCGATTTCGGAGTCGATTTTAAAACCCGGCACTGCCGCCCGCTGCAGCCGGGAAATTTCGAGGTTGGGATTGTCCATATGGAAATGAACGGCCGGAAAGTCGTTTGGCCGGAATTGCTTCGGGAGATTGAAATAATGAATTTGATATGCGCTATATCCAAATTAAAAACGGTCGCGGTTTGTTTTGCATAATCGCTTTAAAACGCTCAATTAGGCTTTATCGCTCTACATAGAGATACCTTTATATCATGTCGAAACTTGCTCGTTATGCAACTTATTTTTAACCATCACGACGATATGCAACAATCTTACACCGCGATAAGCCAAAAAATATTTGCAAAGATCGGTTGTATCGTCTCTAGACAATCAAAACAAACGCCGCGTACCTTTCCTTCTCCGCCAGCGCGCTGTGAGAGAAATGCGTCAGAGAGAGAGAGAGAGAGAGAGAGAGCTCGCGACACGCGTTTCGGAATTCGCGATTGTGCGTATAATTAACGACGCGTGCAAGGTACGCGTGAATCAGCGCAACTCAATAAGAAATCGAGATTAGAGCTTGGATTTTCACTGCCATTACATGCAAATTTCTCCTCGACTTATTTTCTCGTTATTATACACGGAGGAATTTTTCGGAGCGACGCTCCTCGCACATTAGATAGTACCGACAGTGAAAATGAGTTTCGGTAAAGCGCAAAATTAGCATAATTTCCTTATTGTCTACCGCAACTGGTTTTTCAGAGCCTCAGCGCTTTGCATTTTCTGTGCCGCTTTTTCTCATACGGCGCGAGCTCGTGCGCGCGTGTTATTTTAATCGAGTAGCAACAGCCGGTTCACAACCTCAAGACTCCGAAAACAAGGAGGAAAAAAAGGGGGATCGAAAAACAAGTCGCATCCGCGAGAGAGTTCTTTTATCGTGCGGGCTTTTAGCGATAGGCCGCATCGCCGCTATTATTAATTGCATCCTTCGGCTCGTACTTTTTGTTCCATCGCTCAATTCGGGAGATCAGCGAGAAAAAAAGAGAACGAACTCGAACTTGGCCGTCGCCCAAAATGTTTGTTGCATTTTTAATGCACAGCGAAGATGTCGCCTTTGAAAATGTACGCGATTAAGAGAGGACGATCCAAGGACAAAAACTTCCTATTCGAAAATTCACGAAAGCCGTACACACTCGCAAATTATCCCATTGCCCACTTTGAAATTCCACGGAATCCGCCAACAACGCGACTATACGAGCGCCTGCTTTTTAATATCGCCGTATTACATCAGTGAAGACACGCGCTGAATCTCAAGATCGCAGTCGTCTTCCGTTGTATACACCGCACACTGTGTATACTGGTTCGCGTCGGTCTAGAACAAACCTGAAACTGTACGTGCCTCGATTACGCGTCGGACAAAGCGGGCGCGCAGATCTTCAATGAAAATCCATTGATTCCGCGTCTATGTAGCCTATGAGCCGAGAAGAGCGTATCAATCGCGAGCAGGTCAGAATTTGCCGAGGAGAAAAATAAATCCGTCTATATATAACGATGAAGCGGCGAGCGCCGGTTTTATCGGCGCTGATGCAGCGTGTGCCGTGCATGCATCGACGATCCGGTGTCAATATTAATCGAAGGCGTGCTCGTTAGGCGGAGAAAAATTAATCTAGACGACACCGTCGTCCTGGATGCATTGACGTGTCGCGTGTAGACTGATCTCTCGGAACGACGTTTATTCAATCTTGTTTTTTGCATTGATTAGAAACTCATACACACTGCTTCGCGGAATCAAGGTTGGACGTTGATGAATATTTCAGCGACGAAAGTTTTAAATTGTGTGTCAGGGTGTCAGAGGCGGATAAGCTTTTTTCGATCACACACGTGCCTGCGATCCGATGCTTTAATTAATATCAATGTTTTCGAGAGATAAAACGATGCGCTCGCTGTAAACTATCGCTCGGCTGACACGAAAGAAGAATTTCATTGTCGAGGAATTCCAAATATTTTAAACGGCAAACGAGCGCGTAAAAATAGCCCCGCGGAGTAGAAGCGAAATCTCTCTCGTGAAAAATCCCATTCAGAGACAGAAGCGCCGCGCGTTCGGCATCGAGGAAAAAAGAGGGCGTCCGCTCGTACAGCCGGTGAATATAAAAATAGAGCGCGATTTCCCGACGATTCACAAAGATCCTCGTCGCGCGCACAGATGACCCGATATCGCCGTCAGGTGTGATGTTCCGTGTAAGCCTTGGAAAATCAATCGGGAGAAAACGCTAATGGCTGTTGGAGAGAGAGAGAGAGAGAGAGAGAGAGAGAGAGAGAGAGAGAGAGAGAGAGAGAGAGAGAGAGAGAGAGAGAGAGAGAGAGAGAGAGAGAGAGAGAGAGAGAGAGAGAGAGAGGAGAGAGAGAGAGAGAGAGAGAGAGAGAGAGAGAGAGAGAGAGAGAGAGAGAGAGAGAGAGAGAGAGAGAGAGAGAGAGAGGACGTTCAATTGGCGCGGCGCCAGAACGCGCGAATTTCATATAGCAAAGAAAGCCCTGGCGTCTTACCAAGATTTATGAATTTGCGCGAGATTAAAGCGCGGAGAAAGATTGAGCGATCGCGAAGTGTAAGATTGGCTCGGGAGGGAAAACGCCCGACGATTAAGCGTGAAAAGAAATCGGAGCGAGAGAGATTGAAGAAAATGTTTCTCGCCGTTTTGTGGAATCTTGCTGAATTTTACGAAGGATCCGACTTTCACGCGCGAAAATGGAAATGATTTATAAAGCGAGGAAACTCGGAGGAGAAACTTTTAGATCTGTGTGTAAAAGCAACGGGAAATTAGATCACAATGAAAAAGGAGCACGCGAGAGATAGGAGCTTGAGTGAAATCGGTTGGACAGCGAAGGGCTGAAAAAACAGGAGAGAAGAGGATAAGTGGAACGTTACGCTGTGCGGCGGTAGTATAACAGAAGATCCGGCGAAAAAATATTTTGGACCAAAAGTGGATAACAGAAGCGGCAGCTCGATCCGGCATACTACAGCAGATGTTAACGCGCGCGTCAATGGAGTCATTCGAAACCGTGAATCTCACGAGGATTACACGCGGATTCGAAGCGAGCGCGGAAAATTCGATACGTCGAGAAAAATGACACGTCAATGCTCGAGTACATCTCTCCCTCCCTACACAAAAGAGCCTCGAATCACAACAGGCGAAAAGTGAATATTGTACGTGCCCGGTCTGCTGCACGCATAGAGAGAAACGAGCGATGCAAGCGAAAAAGTATACAGACAGAGAGAGAGGGGGGAGAGAGAAAACGCACACATCCGTCATGCGGAGGATATTTGCATGAAACCGAAGGCGGCTGCGGCCACTCGCTCGGCCGTAAACCTCTTAGCATCAAAGCTGACGAGACTCTCCCCAATTAAACGCTGCACGTGATGCGGCCGACTGCAGTCTGCAGCAGTCGATTGATTAGCTCGAGACGACGACGACGACGACTGTGTACAGACATCCTAAGCTCACGTATGTACTCTCTGTTGCTGCAGTGTTTGATGTTTGTTTAAACGCGCCGCAGCTCTCGGACGACAAGCGACTGGATGTGCTTGATAAGTTGTATTTTTGTTTAGACTGCAGTGTCATGCGTGAGGTGGAATTTTTATCGACAGACGAGCGATGATCTGTAAAACGTCGGAAGGTCGATCAACTTCTTCCTACGGCTATTATGGTTTTTCAAGAGAACGTTGTTAAAATACAGGCACCATTTTCCAAAGATCGATGAGTCTTTCAAATAACCGTAAAATTCGAAGTACCTCTCGTATGGTTATAATTTTAGTCATTGCATAGACTGCAGAAGCTACACACGCCGACCTAATTATAGGTTCGAGAAAAATATTTACAGAGATCCTTTTGATGCGGTTGGAACGCGAGGAAAAATAAACGCGATAAATTATGCGGGCCTTCGAAAAAGAAAAGCTTTCACGACCCTCGATCATTTTGATAGGGACCCCAGCGTATAGGAAACATCCCGCATCGCTCAAAAAAAAGCCGTGCACCTCTCCACCGCGAGTCGCACAGGCATCGGAGCGGTTCATTTTTTCCGACCGAATTTATAGGCTAACGCTTAAAAAACTCGCGCGCGCAACTCCGAAATAGACTGCTGCTATATGCGCTTGCTCAAGCCTCATCTTCTAAGAGCCCTCTCGAAACGAGGAGGGAAAGAGAGAGGATCGACGAAATCGAGGGAGAGATGACGCAAATGGAACAGGTGAAACAAAGCACATAGTCAATGAAGAAAATAAGGAGAGTTGACCAAGAGATGCTACGTCACGCGCCGAGAATAGAATCGCGCATTGTCTACCACCAGCTGTATAAGACTTTAGCGGCGCACTTTCTCTGCGCACTGCTGCACTTTTACGCAGCGCGTAGAAGGTGAACCTTATTCTCGATGCGACGTTAAACTATGGCTTAAGCATATCACACGCCGCGATATCACTGGAAACGTTCATTTGCAAGCCGTACATTAATCATCGCCATAGGAGAGAGATAGGCGTAAGTGGAATCGGAGATGCGCGAGTGATTTAATTATGCGACCAATTTATATCTACGCCCACGACTGAATTTGCCGAATGCATTAATTACCGGGCACGCAAATATTCCCCGCTGCTAACTCGATTGCAGTCGAAGAGAGATCCTATGGGCTCGTCGTCGTGTCGCCCTACAGCAGCAGCAGTAGTTATCCATCATTTTAGTTAATCCGCAGGATGGTTTGATTACAGCTACGTATATACACACAGCTTTGACTCTCCACTTTCAAAAGCGTGTAATCCAAGAGAGAGAGAGAGAGTGAGAGAGAGAGAGAGAGAGGGCAGCTTTTAATTTGCGACAAGCTGCAAAACGCAATTAAACTTCGTACTGTGTATACACACTGCGCATATAGTATTTAATACATCCTGGGTATTAAAATACTTTGCGAGAGAGAGAGAGAGAGAGAGAGAGAGAGAGAGAGAGGACTGCAGGGCTTCTGAAAATAGCGCGCGCAATTTCGAACCAAGCTATGAGCGCCGAGAGTCATTTTTGAAGCTGGATTGTTCAATTTGTACTTCAACTGCAATTCGGAGAGACTCGGCCCGGGTATTGTACCCTCGAGCATTGTCCAAACTCGGGCTTCGCGCATGCATAGTTCCACTGTATCCTCGTCGCCTAATGCCCCCAGCTCTTCCGCCCTTATAATACTCGGGGACTGTCGCGCGTCGTGAGGGGTTATATTCACTTTGCTAATTAAGCGTTTAGCCGTGGGATCGGCTAAGCCGATAAGTATCATCGAACTTCGCGAGAGGGAACAACAACAGCCTGCGAGTCCTATAATCCGCACGCGTATTGCGTCGGCAAACTTTGTAATAGCATCTCGTCACTGCGCCAGTGGCACGCGCCCAAGTTTTTTCTCTTCCCTGCGCGTGCATCGACCAAATGAAGCGCCGCTTCGATCCCCCCAAACTGCATGCTACACACTCGCTCGGGGTCAACGACTGCGCAGCTCTCAACGGCTATTAATTAAGAAATCATCGAAACGCCCGCGTGGGCTCCCTCCTACACTCGCGACAATAGCTTCTTCTTCTTCGTCGTCGTCGTCGTCCCCTGCTGCTTAACCTCCTTTCTCCCTTCGCTACTAGCAGCCCTCTTCAGCCTGTCTTCCCTGGTAACAGCGTCGCAATTCGGATGTGATATTCCGTACGAGGCCACGTTACGAGATCGTATGTGTGCATCGATCTGCAAAGTTGTCGAGTACTTAGCACCTGCGCTGGCTAATTGACTACTTCTTGTACGAGCGATGATTGCATCGATCGTGTCTCTCGTGTCTCTCCTCTTCTAAACGATATGCAGTATGCATGCTGTGCTTAATTACGATTGACATGACTTTTTGCTCGCTTCGATCTGGACAAAATTAAGTATCGCTCGTTGTGTACTCGCGGCCACGCGAAGGTCAGTTTTCAGCAGCTGCTGCACCTGCGTGCCGGACTGCTCGATGGAAATTGCAGGCTGTTTTTAGCTCGAAATTCAGAGACAGCGTAATTTACTCGGCCGATCGGAATCTGAGGAAAAATAGCCGGGGGTATAATTAGAAGCTTTGCAATGAAGACAGGCTCGATAGCCACGTGTGCGCGTTTAAGTTTTTTTTTTTTTATTATTGAAGACGCATCGGTTTTCAATCTCTTCATGGATAGAGCCATTATGCAGTATTTAAAAATCCACATCCCCCAATTTGTGATGTCCAGTATGCAGCGTATACATAATCTATTAAAAGATTAGCTTTGTACAATGCGCGCAGTTCTCCAGGGGGTAGCACACTTGAATTTTGCATAACCATTCTTTCTACATATTTTAGAGCAGTTTTAAATAATTTCTCACTCGAATTGAAATTTCACTTTAGCTCTGCGAATTCGCCAGGAAGAAAAGTGGCTTTAAAGCTTCATGATAAGTAGTGCGCGCGCGCGCGCGATAAATTACGGCGGAAAATAAAATCGACGTGTTGTAAAATAAACGAAGACGATATACGGTATTTTTTATTGCGATCCCATCGTGGAAAATTTAATGCGCTTTACCCAGATTATATATGGTAATCATTGCAGCGCGCATAAAGAAGAATTAAAACTGAGATATAGAGGGAACGGTCAAAGTTCCGAGAATCATTATTTTACCCATAAACAATAAACGTCTCATGGAACCTGTCGAGGCCGCTAATAATAAACGGAAATGTCATGTCTATTACCGTGGGAAATTGATAAAAGTAAAGCCGGTTAAATGCGTTTATGAGAGAGAAAACTGCGAGCGCTAACCGCACTTACGTAAGTAATCGGCGGAGGTGTTGCTTGCGGTGGCTGGACCGGAGGTAGTTGCACTTTAACAATAGTCGCCTGCAGTAATCAGACGTCAAGCGAGTGTGTATTATAAGTTCATTTTTCTTCATAAGCCGCGTTATGGTTAAGAAGCAGAAAGTTTTCAGTATTTCAAATCGCTCCTCTATACTTCGTTACGTAAATGCCTTTTCCGAAGCTTATATAAAAAATTAGCACTTTGCGATAGCAAACGAGCGAATGGATATGAATTGTAATTTAATTCAATTAAATATAGTTTTTTTTCACAGTTTTCTTTGATAATATATAATATTATTTAACTCTTGAAAATATGTATGTTGCGTAATCGTACACCGGTTTGATTATTAGGTGAAAATAAATAAGCGTATACAGTCATAACAGAAAGGCTTCGTCGTAAACAATGCTGTTATCAACACAACGGTTGAACTCTTCCTCCCGTATTTCGAGTAAGATAATATCAGGAGTTGAAACATTCGCATACACGCTTGTTTTGACTACAGGTAAATATTAAACAAACATCGGAGAATATTGTTAAACTTTGCGAGAGGGGAATCATCGTTGATTAGGATAAAAAATTGCTGAGCAAATGTTTGCTAATTGATTAACGCTCACGTAGATAGCGAGAGAGTAGAACAAATTTTCGTTACACAATTACCAAGCCATTTTGCGAAGTGGAAAGTGACGTTGCTAAGTTGGAATGACAATTTAACCCCATTGGCTTGATGAATGTAGGTTTTGCAACCAGGCGAGTTTTCGCCTCTACGCGTCCCGTGTGCGTAAACAATTTCTATATGACTCTCTGGGTGCGGTGTTTTTCTCGTCTTTTTTTATGACTGCAATAACTCAAAACAAAAATAAAAACCAGATCGTAGTCAGATCCGAAGAGAAAAATGGACTCTTTTCTGTCTGGTTGCAAGATATACAGCTCTTTCAATTTCACGTTCGGAGGATGACAAATAGTTCGATTAAAGCGACGTGTTTTTTATTCCGACGTTACGGTACGAAACAATGCCTTTATAAACAATGAAATTAGTTGGCTATATCGATGGATTTATAATACGATGGGGAAAACGTACGCCAATCAGTGTAAACGAAACAACGTATTAGCATACGCGCCCATCTGAACATTCACAAACAATTAATATTTCATCTTTGACAGTAATGAAATAAAAAAACAGTCGACCGTTTCAATGATTTGCAGTTGCAGTAGCCGTGATTTGCTCGACAGTCAGTAACAAACATCTCGTTTATAACACAATTTATTGCTGCATCTTCGAGCTTTCAATTATTGAACTGACAATAATACAGCATGAAAGTCGCAAACCGTCAGCAATAAAGCGAATTCTTTATATTCGCAAGGCGTAGAAAATACGAAATTATTCCATCATAAAGACGTTTCGTTGAAGCCGGTGAAGACGGCGGCGGCACAGACAATCAAAAAAATCTTTATCGCGGAATCTTACGTGAGTCGCATCGTCAAGTGACGTGGATATGTCACGCAATCCTCGTTAACGATACAAATGTTGCGCGCGTCTGTTTGTTCTCGATAAACCCGATCAGACATGCAGATAACTCTAACCGACGTCGCGTAGACGCTTCTTGTCTTGTGTACTATATAGGCACTGCTGCTCGTAACGCCGCAAGGAAAGAAAGGACATCCGAAATTCGTCGTCGTCCTGAATTTCGAACAGCTGCAGCTGCCGTGTTTTGCGAACGAACCTTCGTGGCTCTCGGCGCACACAAGGTATAAGCGATGATCTTTGTTGCAAAAACGAACCGCAATCAATTCGTCGTGCTGTCTTCTTCTTGACCTTGCGTCACGTGATCTTTGCGTCATCTTTATATAGCTATATCTATGCGTCGTTTAATTGCCCGCTTTAGTTGCAGACGGTACGCTTTGCTATCTTTTTGCCGTTTGCGAATAGAACACGTTGCATAATCCGAGTTGATACAACGTTGAAGAAAAAAGCGAGTAAAGAGCAGCAAGCAAAGGAACAATATGCTAGTTTGCAAACAAAAAGACCATTTTCGCCTCGACTCGCGGCTCAGGAATAAATTATTCCGATATCTTTCCGAGTACATACGACAATAGCGGCAACAAAAGGAACTTCGAAGCCCTCAAACGAGTTCGGAATGCTCTCGGCCGTGATATTTTTCCCTGCGAATTCACAAAGGAAACTAGATTTGCGCTTGATAACGTGTCAATTATTACAGCGCGACTTTCGAAAGCGCTCATAGTACGTAGCTCTCTGCGGCGACCTGACTCATTGAAATTCAGGGAATTCTTTCGGTTTATCTTGCGCCGATGGATGAATAGGCGTTAATGCCTTTAAACGGCGCTACATGCACCATTGAAATATGCGAGCGCGTAACGGCGCGGTCTTCAATTGGTATCGCTCGGCAAAAGTGCAGGGCGTTTTCGGAGCGTAAGATTATTCGGGTTATTAGTGTTTTTTTAAACGCACACGGCGCCACGTCATAGAAACTTTCCGAAACGTACCGGCTTCCGGTGTATACCTGCGCGCTAATGACGTTTCTCCAATAAGCGAGTCGTTTATACGAAAGTTTTAGCTTCAGTTTATTAACGAAAGCTCCGCGATTTTGTGTTTCGATTTAAAAAGCGACTAAATCGTAAATATTTTTCTTCGGCGACTTAATCCTTGCTGAGCCATGCGAGCTATTTTTAAAAAACGGGACTCGCTCGGCGCTCTGCGCCTCGTATCGCGAGGCAAAGTATTCCTTTTTACAGCGTATAATAAAATCCCGAGCTGCAGCCATACAGTACACGCGTGTAGTGTGAATTGATCGAGCGAGTATCGAAACAAAGGGTGCGCATAACTGAATTATATTAAAATAGCTACGAGACTCGCAGCGCAGCGCGGTATTATCTTTTCATCTCCGTTATAACACTCGCGGGGTGTGTATTTTCTCGTTGCAGCGCATTAGTCGACCTCTTGAATTCTCTCTCGCGTGTGTATTTTTCAATTAAAAAGCAGGATTTTCCAGAGCGAACTCACAAATGGCCCGCAAAGCTCAGGAATCGTTATTTTTAATGAGGTCTAGTCCGTCGAGGGAAAGATACCGGTAGGAGGATTATTAAAAAAAGAGAAAACATGATCGAGTCTGCGTACAACAACAATATTAAAAATCGGACAACGCGCATCGGCAATAAAAAAACAGGGGCACGGAGAAAAAGCGTCAGCATAGCGATTCGAGTGCCAAGTGCGCCCGCGATAAACCCTCTCCTTCCCGCATCTTCCGCACGCGCGCCGACAAAAGTTCAGCCACCAGTCAAGCGCACACTGCACCAGAGCGCGCGCGATTCAAAGGAAAAACTAGGCCAGCGGTGCAGTAAACTCGCGCGGGCAAGAGTCTCGAGGAGCGGGCGAAAAAAAATAGTATGCGTGGACCAACCGTTCTGGAAACTGCATTGGGATTAAGCGTGCTGAGATCCCAGGCGCTCTTGGCCTGTTTCTGTCCCTGGAAGGGCTGCTTCTTCTGCTTCTTGCCAGGCCGTCGCAGACTGGAGAACCAGCTGCTGGCTATGGAGACGGCGGACTCGCGGCGCTCGCCTATCACCGGCTGCACCGCGACCACCTCGTCCAGGGCGTCCACCGACCTGCCCGTGAAGATCATCCTCGTCGTCTCCTCTTTGTCAGCTGCATCCGGATAAGCAGCAGGCCCGATGCACGAGGCGCACCTGCAATCCCTCAGGATCAGCGAGAGCCGTCGTCGGCGCCTCGTCGCACTCGTTTTACGCGGAACTCGCTGCACTGAGCCTCGACGAGCGACTTCCCTCCTGGTGCGGAGGGAAAGACGAGAAGAGAGCCGATTGTGCGGAACTAGTTTTTCAACGCACTCGCGGTTTCCCAACGTCGATCGTGGCTGATGTGGATAACGGGCCTGACGCGGCGAAAAAAGCGCGAAATTCGATTTCCCGTCCACTATCTGTTCTGTATAACAACAAACGAACGATAAGCGAGCCCGTGCGTCGTTTTATCACTTCCTCCGCGGGATTTCCAAAGCGCCGTACAGGTAATTAGCCCCTCTTCAGTCTCACTGCTCCTCCTCACAATCAACACACAACATAAAAAAAGCCACCGGTATCAATCAAGAGCAATGGTGAACCGCGTATACGATACGTGAAAGAGAAAAGTGCTTCGGGCGACACCGCGACCCAGCGCCTCGAGCAGCCGGCATGCGACTGAGCTGTGCCGCCGCCGATCCCCGGACGATGCCTCGCTATAATACACTGGCTGCGCGAAGCTGTCTGCGCGCTGGCGCTGCTGTCCCGTCCCCGGCCCTGCCCCGCCACCACTACACTGAACTGCTATAATACTCGTCGTTTTGAACTTGGCGCGCGCGCGAGAGAGAGAGAGAGAGAGAGAGAGATCTTCGAGGAAGAAGAGCGCACGTATATCCTGTGCTGTGCCGAGCTTATCAATTTTTGCAGCCGTCAGCGATAACGGATATGCTTTTTCTGCTGCGAGCGCGGCTATATCTTATATACCGTATACCCGAGTCCTTCGATGTGGAGGGAAGAGCTGCAGGGAGCAGTCGTGTGTGTGTGTGTGCGCGCTGGCGAAACGGACTCGGTAATAAGATACGATTTCATTGTTTAGCCGTCCACTGTCTTGTATTGTTTACGCCGCTGTTTATCTCCGGAGATTGGCCTCCTGGCTCTCTCTCTCTCCTGGTCATCGTGTGACAGATTCGGCAGAGGACGCTGCTTTTGAAACAGTATATAGTATAAGCTCCAGATTTTGATGGACGCGTGGATCCGAGCGAACGGTACTTAAACACACACATGGCACACTTTGTCGATGCCTTTCGAAATTTCAAACATGTCGATAAATACAAGGTCGCCGCGAAGGCGTGCATCAGCTGTCTCTCGGTTTTATTGAAAGTGACTGGACGGAGTGTCGCTCTCAATGGATGTTTCCAATCATTGATACACACGTCGAACTACTGGCGGAGACCGTTAACTACGAGTGACAGACCATTCGCTGCAGTAGTCTAGTTTTATCACGCCTCATTATCCTCGAAATCGTTGCATTTTACTAATTGACATCGAATGGGATCGTCGTCCAGCCTAATAGCTCATCGGGGTCGTGGAACACTGCACTCAACTCTGACTAATAGTCGCGCGAAGATAGAATCTGATTTCACTTTTTGAATCATTGATCGCAAACATCAGCCGATTGCGCGATGAATAAACTAACGCAGGCTTATTTTTACACAGCTCCGCTATAAAACCCTCTTATAATTAAACACCGCAGACACACTTTATCGATTTTCTCGATTCGCAAAACGCAACGCACTCCGCGATGAAATAATTGAGTACACGCAGGGACGAAATTACGACGCAAAAAAGTGCAGCGCGCGAGAGGGGAGATTGCAGCCGAGGATAAAGGCAGTAAAAAAACGCAGCAGTACGCAATCAAGGAAACCTGCCCCCTTACACAAGTAACCGTATATGCATTCTCGAAAGAGAGTACAGAGGTTCACGCACGATTCGCATTTCCGATAGCGGCGATGTGTCTGCGCGCAGCAATTAGAGGCCTGACCCCCGCCAAATTACTCGCGCTCGATCGGCCGCGAGAGGTGTATACTCTAATTATAATTCGCGTGCGTGCAAGAGGCCACGCGACGCGTCGCGAGCAGACGCCGACCGGTCGATGTGTTGTGTATCTTCGAGCTTTTTTTATGGGCAGGAGGAAGCCCGCGCGATGAGAGATAATGCGCGCGCGCGTGCGCTCGATGTTTTTTCCGGCTGGACGATGATTTACACGAATGTTTTGGATATAGCTTTTTGCTGTGTTTTTTTTTTATCGGCGAACGAGTTTCCACCCTCGAGCTGAGCCAACAGCTCGAAGAATCAGTGTTTAATCCTCTGGCCTATAAAGCGCCCTTTCGCGAACCGCCATCTGGCGTAATGCCGGCGCGCAAACACTGTTTGATTACACGAAAGCCCATCAGCCTATATAAAACACTTCTGCTCGCGCTGGCTCTCGACGATAATGAATATTTCATTATCGTCGTGGTATAGTATGGGTGCAACCCCTTGCCCGTTGTGCGCTTTAATCGCACGTAAACGAAATACGATATAGGCTCTCGGTGTGTATGAAAAGCCCCTCGACGTGAAATGATGACCCAAAAGTGTTTGTTGAGCGTACGTGTGAGGTTGTGAAACTCAATTGCTCTGCGAGGGCAGTTAAAAAATGGATAATCCGCTAGTGCGCAGTCTTTTATTAATTAAAATTTTTTGAAACAGCTCGAAAGGCAGCAGCCGTAAAAAGCATGAATTCTCATCTCGAAATATTTCGTAGCTCGTAAACTGCAGCAGCGCGCGAACTCAAATTTAATTCGCGAAATCTTCCACCGCAACTGCGTAAAATTTTTCATCGCACCCGGAGCTGCGTTCATTCCTATTAGCGGTTTTAATTCCACGAAAATCCGCGCGTATATAAAACTGAGGGGAAAAAACGATCTCGCAGGGCATAAACAAACCTGAGAGAGCATAGAGCACCTCATGAGTGCCGGTCACCCTGACCTCTCAAGAGTGCATCGCACACGAGCCTCTCTGGTATCCATTGACGTATAGCAGCTCGTAAAACTCGCAGCTCGCGGATACAGGCGCTTTTCTCGTCGCCGCTGAATAGAGCCAGACCTACTGACATGCTTCGACCGCACACGAGAGAGAGAGAGAGAGAGAGATCCTTTTGACTTTGGCCTCTAAGCTCGTCTTTCAGATCGCACACTACTTGAAAGCGTCTTTTCCGGAGGGCCAGTGCGGTCTATACCACCGGGGGAGTGTCCGTGTCTATATTGCATGTGCGGCTCGACCCTCGAGGAGCTTTTTGGGGACGGAGACTTGAGAATGTACAGTCCTCTCGTGTCTCCGCCTCGAGATATCTGGATTATGTATGTCTCGCGAGGTGCCGCTGCCGGTGCTATATAGCTGGCCTTTATGACTTTTCGCGCGAGATAGCGCAGAGTCGTTAGGCGAGATGCTCGCGCGCGATATATTCATGCGATTGTAGTTTTGATAGATGAGCGTTGCGCAATGGGAGGAGCTCTGCCTCTTTGAGAGGGAATTTTCGCCGATCGATAAGCGCGCCTTATCTCCCTCGAGAATATAACTCGATTACGACGTGTGATAATACGCACACACTGTCATCCGAAAATAAAAGAAGACTTTGATTGCATCGGCCGTACATCGAGTTATGGCCTGGATGTAATGAGGTCTATCAATTACAGGCTAGACTATGAAATAATAAGGCGGTTTTACGGTCGTAAATACGGCATAAAGTCTTCATAAAGGAAAAATACAAGCCGCTTCGTAAGTACACATAAAAACACAAAGCAGCGCCGCGCGTGACCATTGTTTAAATATTTGAGAAGCGTTTCAGATCACGAACGCCGGCCTCTAATTACGCGCCGGAGGTGGATATAAATTTAACTTGCAAATTCTTTCCCGTCGTCGGCGGGGCGAAAATAAAAGGGAAGCGTACGCTATCAAGTGTCGAACGGCCGCCGTCGCGTAAACGTGCGTGTGTATACGCGAAAAAATAACGTCCAAGGAGCTTACTCGTTTCCGAAGTTTGATTAAAAAGTTCGACTTCGAGGCTCTTATCGGAGAATTTCCTGCTCCGAAAAGTGCCGTCGTCCTGGACGCGTGTGAATGTGTACTTTTTTCGTTCGTCTTTCACCCTTCGAATCGAGGACTTATTTTTTTTTCTCAAACGTATAAATAAAGCATCCGCTCGGAAATCACGAGCACGTGATATAAAGTATTCCGTTTGATAATTAACTTTATGAGCTAGAGAAAGTTGGGCGTCAAACGGATTTCGCGATGCTGTGCGTGTGCAGTTCGGCTGAATCGATAGAAAAAAATTCGAAACTGCCGCTGATTCGAAAAACTTTCGCCCGCTTTCGACAGTTTCAAACGTAAATAGAATGGTTTACACTCACGAGGACGGGAAAATCGCGCGTATTTACCGCTGGTACTCAACCCACCTGTAACAGAAAAGAGAAGTATAAACGTTTATCATTCGCTTCGTTAAAATCGAATTCCATACAGCTTTTCGAAGGAAAATTAACAGTCGCAGGCCAGCGCGCAAATGCGGCCTCATTTAGAACGCCGAACACGCGTATCAACAATAATTTATAACAACGCGGGGGGCATCGTCGGACACGCGAAATTTCGTTGGCGTTTCTCGCGCGGCCAAGTTTTGCTCTCTCGCGACGCCCCCGCCACACAGCCGCTAATTGGCTGCGCTTGTGGCACGCGGAAGCTACTCGCTCGCGTTTGTCGCGTGACGGTTTATATCAGAGAGAGAGAGAGAGAGAGAGAAAAAACTCTTTTGTTTGGAATCGCGCGGCGGCGTGCGTTGATTGTTGTACATTACGATCGAAAATCGACGTAACCATCGTTTATTTTTGATCGAGCGAGGAATAGTCCTCTCGAACAACGATATGATTGACGGTATATGTGTACAGCCGTTCAAGGCGTAAGGGAAGCGAGAAAAACAAATGTTTTCCCAGAAAAATCAAACCACTTACAGACTCACACTGCTTTCTCGTCTCCAAAAGCACACTACGTGTCGCGTCGAAAAAAATAATACGCAATCCCATCTCACTCTCTTGAGGGAAAGAGAGAAACACGATCGTCGTCCACATACGCCGATGGCCTCTCGGAAAAAGGGAAAATCTCGTTTATCGAGAATGAAAGAGGGAGACGTAAAAAAAGCTCTCGTCCAGCTCGTTCATTATGGCAGCCGGGATTTATGTGCCACTCGAGCCCGTACACGAGTCTATACGCTATACAGTACACACATACACTGCACACCGGCTCCTTGATATCGATCATGAATAGAGACGCTCTCCGCACACTCGCGTGATTTCTATTTACTCTGTGTGTGTGTGTGTGTGAGTATGTGCGCAGCTCTCGTGTCCAGGATCAATCGCAGAAAACTCATTTTTCTCGGGATCCGAGAGATTCCGATGCTCGATACAGCTATATACACTGGAAGCGGAGGGGCGTCTTCTATCTCGCGATGTGATTTATATCCAACTTGTCAGCTGGCGCATACAAAAGTGTGCATTCTTTGCATAAATCATCCCTTTTCTATTCCCAAGAATCGCGAAAATTTAAGCCAGCTCACTCGCGCTGAGAGGATGAAATTTTGTCATATGCGATACACTAACGAGCTCTGTAATGCGCGAACGAAAACGAAATTGCGAAAGAATGCACACACCTACTGACACGGTTTTTGCTCGAGCACTCTGTCGGATTAAAAAAAAAATGCGAGACAGAGGCGCTTTTCGGCTGGTATAGGAAGAGGAAGGAGCGCGCGCTTTTGTTTGCGCTTTTTACGACGCGGTGCTTCACAATAACAATCGGTTTTTAACGGGGAGCTGTGCAGTAGCGTTAATAGGGATTGCCTCGTAAAGAATCGACGATAAAGTCTCGTGTGTATAGTATAGGAAACTCGTTGCGAGCTTTTCGCATCGTTCGAAGCAAACATAGCAAAAGTATACACTACACACGCGCGAGTTATTCAATCGAGACCATACCTTATTGATCTGTATAATCTGCTTGATGTCGTACGATCCAGTGAACTTCAAGCACGGCACCAGAGACCTGCAGACGCCCAGGAACCTCGAGAAAATTCCGAGCAGATACACGCCGAAGACACAGAACAACATCGTCCGTTATATACACTCATAAGCCACACGCGCAGTATACCGAATCGAAACAAGCGTCGCGTCAGCCGAACCGATCGGCGATTATTGCTGCCGCCGATAAAAACGCGATTTCAGCTCTCTCGAGGCGGCCCGAGCACTCGGCCCCCTCCAAGCGTCTCCCACTTAAATAAAAAAGAAAAGGAAGGAAAAAGCCTCGGTTCTGTCAACAGAACCCCGTCGTCTGCGGCCCAGCTGTGCGCGCGCGCCGCTCCGTCGTCGTGCCGATGACTGACCGGTATACGACTGCGCGCGCGAAACCGATGGCAGCTCCGTCCGTGTTTGTACACAATGCGATCGCCGCCGACGACATCTGCCGAACAGACCTAGGCTGTGTGTATACCTACTCCGGTCTCCGCCCGGTAATGTACGGATTTTCTCAATTAGCTTGAGATAAAGCCAGCTCGGGGGGAGGGACAATAGTGCGTGCGCGAGCGAAAACGTCCGTTCGGGAACTGCACGTGGGCCCTTGGGAGGCATTAGTGAATTAAAAGCGCAGTGGACTCGCTGTCTGTGCGCAACGGGATTAATTTCGTATTGAAAAATCGATTATCGGAGAGTGCAGTGTACGGGGGCTCAGGGAGATTTATCGGAGGGTTAATTGGCGAGGGTTCGTTATAATGAGGAGAGCTTTTCTTCGAATATAGCACTAGAGTCCACGTGGGAGTGTGGACAAACGTGAGCGCTAGACGGCTCGCGTTGTCGTCCCTCTGGGTGTATATTGACGTAAGATGATTGTGTGTGCTCTCGTGTGCTCTCGAGAAGCACGGAATTGCTATGGGCGTTGCTGACGTTGAATTTTCGGCAGAGAGCCGCCGCCCCAGAGAAAATATATTATTCGGTGCGCGCGCGTGGTGGGCGTCTTTTATCTCTCCGAATCGATTGTAATTATGTCACGCTTTGAAATAATGGGTCAATATCGTTGGGCTATAAGCTCGATAAAGTCTCTCGATAAGTGGCTCTGTCTCGCACGCTTCGCTGCGGCGCTCACATAATACCTTTAGTACGAATTTTATTTCTCGCGAAAATTCAGCTCGTCGACTATTCGGTCTCTCGGAATCGATGGCTGCCGCCGCACACTCCAGTCGTATTTTACTCTATAGACTCGAGCTAATGAGCGAAAAATTCAATTCAAGCGTTGAAAGGAAAGCTTTCAAAAGGTCGTTCCACAGCTATCAAAATCACTCACGGCCGTGTGATTTTAAATTAAACACGCGCGCGAGCTTCCCATCGGATTAATTTTCCCAAGGCCGCGGCGCTGCAGAGAATAATGAAATCCCGTTCACCGCCGCCGCGCGTTGCGGTTATAATTTGCTCTCTCGCACACTCGCGCGCGGGATAAAGCGAATTTCATCGAGGTGCAGAGAACCCCTCAAGGCTCGAAAAAAAAAAACAAAGTGAAAAATAACGCAGCGGGCATGTCAAAGTCCGGAGCAGGCGCATTACACACTGAAAATAAATTTCCCTATTATTAGTCCAACGCACGCGGCTGCATCAGCCAAGGAGAAATTTCAAAGGCGCGTCATTGTTCAAAAGCGGGGCGAAATGTGGATTTTTCATCGTAAAAATAAACGAGTTCGAAAGAGGGAGCGAGAGGAGACTGTATACAGCGGAGTCGCGCACAGGATGCGAGAAACTCTCGTGAGTAATCCTGGCGCTGCTGTTGTAATATCAGCAGCTGCCGCACGCGAGTCGCGGAGGAAGTGACTTTATCGCAGAGGCGACACACTGTACATCCCGTGCATTCCTCGGGCTCTTTTGTGGCGGCGGCGGCGGCGGCGAACGCGTGTCGTTAGATAAGGAGGCGATTATTGAGACAGCCGTTAAAGCCGAGAGAAAGAGGCTGACGCATTGTTTGCTCTGCTCCCTTGAGGGAGGCAAGATGATGTAAAAATTTTATGTGTGTATATAACGTTTTAGGAGAGGGCATCGATCGCGCCGTCTTCATTCCTTGATTATGCGGTTTTCAAATATTTTTTCTCCACTCGAAGCGGCGCGGCTTCGTCTGATATTGGAAAATTCTTATGCGACGGCTCGGGAATCGATAGGTCGAGCTGCTTCTTCGGCGTCTTTGTAGGTCGATGTTTTCTCTTTGAGACTTTTTGGAGAACACAGCAGCTGATAAGGAGAGTTTTCTGTGTCACGCGGTGCTTTGTTTTTCGGGACGTTTTGAAATACGTCCTTTTCAAGAGCTGTATACGTTCGCTCGATAAGAGGGTTTGTAGTTCGGAGAATTGAATGAAAACCCTTTGAAAGTTCAGTTTTCAATCAGATGCTACAGTTGCACGAAACGTCAAGCTCTCGTAAAAGAAGAATTTTTTCGCAGTTATCAACCGACAATATTCAGTCCGAGCGTCATTATCGCAAAAACACACTGCACGATGATAATGTTCCAAGTTCAGAGCGTCGGTAAAGCAGACCCCGACAGGAATAGCAGAGAAACGAACCCACGTCGACTGCTCTCCCCGAAAGTGACGTCGCTCGCGCCGACTGTCTAACAAGTGGTTCCATCTGTTACAAAAGAAACGAGACAACTCGGCTCGCTCCCGACCGATCCGGCAGAGCTCTGCAATGCAACGAACTATCGAGCGAGCGACGAAAATAAACAAACCACCTCTCTCTCTCTCTCTCTCGGCATCAATCTCGATAAAACCGCTGCATGTCGAAACCGCCCCATCACCCTCGTAATTTCCCAACTGACCCACAAATCCAAATCTCCGCGTATAAAATACTTTCTTCCGCACATCAAGAGAGAGAAGAAAACCTCCGCTATCGTATAGGTATAGCTGCGAACAAAGATGCTGCATTAGCCGAGAGAAGGTAGAAAAACAAGCGGAAGCAGAGAGAGAGAGAGAGAGAGGGGGGATTCCTAACAATTCATACTCTCTCGCATTATATCCGCCATCCGGCTCCGCAGAATACCGGCGCGCCCTGGCTTTTTTTCGCGCTACGTACTCCCGTCGGCTCACACAACTCAGCACAGCAGCGAGACAGCCGACGTGCATTATACACACCCGCGCACACACCGGAGCCTAAAAATAGAGCGGCGACACGAGTTTTTCGAGTCCACTCGCGCGCGCGATTCTCTTCTCTCTGTGTGTGTGTTTTATAAGTATGCCTCGCTCTGCAGCTCAGCAGGCTTGAAAGGGAGAGAGAGAAGAATCTCGGTGGAAGATCCGTTTTGTGTGTATGTGATGCAGCGGAGAAACCGTGTGGCTGCTGGCCAGAGAGGCGAGAGCAGGAACCTTGGGAGGTGAACGGTACGGTGCAGAGAGTCACTGCAGAGGGAATATTATTATTTCGCTCGCGCTGATTTATGCGCTCGATGTGTCGATAGGACTCGTTGGGGGGGAGTATCTGATGGCTGAGCTGCGCGATGAGAGAGGAGATTCTTCTCGTGACAACCTTCGCGATTATTGAGAGCGAGTCGATGCTGCTGGGGGCTTTATTTATATAGGAGATTTATTTTTGCGTTGACGCGAATAAAGCTTTATCGACCAGTATCATCGGTGCAAGAATTATTTAATCAGGTCTGTAGGTCGCGGCATAATACTCCTCCATCATTCGAAAAATTAAACGGTATTCGCGGTGACTCACCGAAACTCCGCCGCTGCGATCATCCTCGCGAGTATGCGTCACATTTTCATTGTTTTCCGCGGAATCGCTTTCAATTTTGCCAACTGATAAGCTCCATGTACACACTGCGAACGTTGAGATAGTCATCGATTTCACCGCAGTACAGAGAGTATAGTGTGTGTAATATCGCGTTACCAATGACACTTGATGGGGCTTAATTCCTTGATCACTACTCGAGCGATCCGCTTGGATCTGGTATATCGTAAAAGTTTCTCCCGTGAATCAGTGATCAACCGAAAATTGTTACACTTTCCGGGCTCGTATAATGTGTAACAAATAGAAAGATTAAGCCTCGTGCGCAAATCGGATCCGTTTGCGTAATTACTCATACACACACACACACACACACACACACACACACAACTGAGTCAATGTCGATTACACAAGCTTATTAATGTCTCTGGACTGGAAGGTTTACCAGATGTACATTATATGCAAATTACGCTCGAACAACCGTATACGCAATGTTTTTAGAAACTCTGTATCACAATACAGCATAGACACTTTGAAAGAAGCTGCAAAAAGGCCGCAACAATGGGCGCTGGACACCTGCACTCCGAAAAGGATCCGTATGAGATACAAGAATAGACTTTCTCCGTAGATGGCTCTTTTGGAGAAAAACTTGGCCTGTGTGCAGTCATTGGTCTTCGTCTCGTGGACACTATCGATTCTTGAGCCCGAGAAAAAAGTCGACTGCTCTCCGGGCATATTGTCGTCGTCGCGAGGCTGTTTTTTATCACACTTTCTCCGAGTTCTCTTGGAGTAAACGCATATTCCCCCTGTCTCTCGCGGTATACGTGCTCGGAATGCCTGCCCCAAAGAGTGCAATATCAGCTACAATGCGTGCGTACACCTATATACAGAGGACCTGTTTTTCCACCCCTCGGGCGAGATTACGCAAGGAAAACGCACTGTAAAAGGGATCAATCAATATAGCTGCAGCAGTAGCGCCGTCGTGCTCGTATCCCACAAGAAAGGTGCCACACGCATTAACAACTCGCAGCAACAAAGAGCCCAGAGACACACACACACACGCGCACAGTATAAGTCGGAGAACGAAATAAAGAAAAGCCTATGGGAAAAGTTTCCTTCTCCCCTCGTGCATTTCCCCGTCTTGCAAGAGAGAGAATTCAGCTTGGGGCGCGAGTAGCTGGGGGAGAAGTGGACGTATACCAGTAGCAGAGAGAGGAAGGAAGGAAGCAGAGGGTGGGGCACCTGCCTGCTGCTGCTGCTGCTGCGGCTGCTGTTGGAATAGGTAAACGAGCCGGCGGCGCAATAAAGCCGAGGGCCCCCGGAAACCATGGAGAGCGAATTGGTCGCGCCTGTGTGTTTCCCTCTGCAGGCTCGAGTGCTCGAGGGTTCGTGTCGTGGAACTTGCGGCTGGCACGACAACACGCGCAGGGGCTTGAGAGAGCTATAGCTGTCTTCGTGAAAATATCGAATGTGTGCGCGGCGAGAGTGCGATAAGAGAGCCTGTATCGTGCTGCGCTTTTTATTGACGGTTATTGACTGTTTATACTCGATAATAGCGAAGCGAATGCTTCTATCGGCGTAAACAGCGATCCGCCGAAAACTGGCCCGTGAATCTTCCCCAGGAGATCATTTGCATGCACAAAGCCTGAGAGGTAATCATCGTCGGTGTAATTTTTCATCGGCCAGCCAGAGAGACAAACTGCGGACCGATGAAAATTCGCCGAGAGGCTACAATATATCCTCCGCAAGTTGGGAGATACGTATAGGAACTAGTTAGGCGGAGGTTAGCGAACTCGCGCACGGGTCGATCGAGCAATTGCCATCGGAGCACTGAGTCAACGCGCGCGACGAATGAGATCACTTTGACGCTGCGGTTCAGAGCTGCAGGTTCGTATAGAGGAGCGACATACAAGATAACCTCGATAACGATCGCGGAGCGAAAGAGAGAGAGAGAGAAAAAAAGTCTTGGTGGAATGTCGCGGTGATGGGCAAAGCACGTATAGTATAAGCGCGTAGGTCGATGGGGTCAATGCGGGATGAGCTTGGCTGCAATTGCCTGATTTCGTTAGTGCGAGGACTGTGACCTACTTTTGGGATGTTTGCGTCTCTGCAAGATTCTTGTTTGTTTTATTTACGGAGGGGCTTACCTGTATTTCGAGCAGCAACTCCGACTTTTTCCTCCGGATGTCGATCAGGAGCTTCTGCTGTTCGGGTGTCAATTCTGCAACAGAGGAAAGAGAGGCCGATTAAAGGACAGCTAATAATGTAAGACGTATAGCGGTCGATCCCCGAGCTCATGAAATTATTCATCAATCTCGATAAGCATCTTCCCCGAAATTAGCCAGCCTAATTTATATTTATAAATCTCGACCCTCCGAGGCTCCCTTGAGAGATGTATGCATCGGTGTAATCTCCGTAAAAAATAATCATTCTAAAATCCAACCATCGACACAACGCGACGCACGAAATGAATTCTCCAACGAGCGTAAAAAAATTCATATCCTTCTCTCTCTCTCTCTCTCAGAAAGTACGAGCATTTCCGCATAACCCACATCGCGGTCTGGCCAAGTATCGCGTTGCTCCCTCGAATAATAATAAAAATCCAGTTGGCCCCCAATCCATACGGGATATGCGACAATGGAAAACCAATAACGGAACAGAGGCGGTCGGCGCACTGCGGCAATCAACCGACGACGGCGACGACGAGCTGCCATTACCCCCGAAAGAGGCGCATCGGAACACCGAAGAGAGAGAGAGAGAAGAAGGGACTTCTCATTACGCTCAATTTGGCCTATACACGCGCGTATAGGATGAGTGTGTTATAGACGGTTCTAAAAATAGAGTCGACTCTCCCCTATATACACTCTGTGCATCGCGTATCGTGATACAGGATTAGCTCCGACGTCGTCGTCTGTCTGTATGTCGCGCGCAGGGTGGTACACGCGGGTAATTGTTCCGAGGATAGCCGTTTAATTGGCGATTTTGTCGGGGGAAAGCGCGCCGCGCGGGAGAAAATTTGTAACGATAACGGGACTAGACCTTTTTGTTTTTCGGAGATATCCTCTCCCTCAGCGTATAGAGAGTGTACCTCTCATATATATAATGATTTACGATCACGTGCCCTTAGCGCGTTAAGATCCGCAATTTGACGCTCATGAATTTCCCGATTTGCATTTTAATCACTGGAATTTTAATGATTTACTCGGTCGACGACTTTTGTCTTATACTATAGTTTTATAATATCCGCGCCGGTGTGATTTACGACGAGCAGTGCTGTAAACCCGCTCTCTAAACAGCCGAATCGGTTCAGAGCGCCATTGTATAATTATAGTGAAAACCGATTTATGTACAGCTCTCTCGACGCAGCTCGGAAGAAAAAAAACGTTACAGCCTGCAGAGCGTGAAACGTGCCCTTGTCGCCGACAACGACAACGAGCCCTGCATGTCTGCGTACGTCATGTGCACTTTTTTTATTAGAGGAGTTAATTAAAGCCTTGGCTTCGTCTGATTGAATAATCCTTGAAAGACACTTTAGTCGACGAACAAAGCCGAGCACAGAGCCGCGCGTACAGTTTGCTTTGCATAACCAAATTGACGGAAAGCGAGTAAATGGCAACGGTACACACACGTAGTATATAGCCCCAACCGCGCGAAATCAGCAGAGTACGAGTCTCTTCATACCCGAGGAAATAACATCGCTCCGCGGGGGGAAAGCGGAGCGCCGGCAGAAGCTGCCCGACGTAATGCCGATACCGTAACAACGTCGGCTCTTTTTTTCCCCGTAAGTGCGCGTCTTCGCCGCTGCCGTGCGCGCGAGCGATGACTTACGTAATTCGAGCGGTATTATACCCTTCCTTCATTGCGATCCCCCCCCCCCCCCCTCGACGCTATACACCGTAATATACAGTTCTATGGCCGGCTCGCGTGCGAATGAAGGTGTGTAATCGGGAGCCGAGTGATGCCCTTTCGTAATAACGGAGGAGGACTTGGATCGGCGATGGTTACATCTTCGCGGAGAGAAATGATCGTTTAAGGTAATCGATCGACGCGGAATACCGTAGTCGCGATTGACAGTCAGGCCTCCGGCAGATCGGGTAATACAGTTAGGCGCGTGAGTTCCCTTGTGTTGCTTTTTTTTTGTCTTTTTCTGACGCGAATTACGATGACTCGTGCTTTTGTTTCGGGGTAAACGCTCGTGAATTAATTGCGCGTATAATATATACAGGGCGTTCGAGGCATGGGAACCGAAAACAGCTGATGCGAAGGTGTCTCCGCATACATGTGTTTCCATAAGGCGCGTAGTCGAGCACTTGTTACATCTGTCAGACTCCTCGCTCGCATAAGCGCGAACAGCTGCTCCTCCTTTTCGTGCGCAAAGGGACAGTGCACTGTGCGCTCGTTAATCGAGGAGCAACGTAACTCTTGCGTGATTCTACTTGTGTATACCGCGTGAAAGGGTGAAAAAAATGCGTGCGAGCAGCTACCGGTTGAATCTGAGCTCTCTACCGCAGTAGGCCCTTTAAAGTGGATTAGAGAAGCGAAAAGGGATAGGGTGTTTTCTTCTGTGCGAATTTTATAATCGAATTTGTTTTTTATTTGGAGAACGAAGCCCGCTTTAATCGAAACGCCGGAATTCACAATATTATCATCCAGATCCGTATCGGCGTTTCGGATTAAATTGTCTCTCGCCCAGTGGAACACGATACGAGAGAAAGAGAGAGAGAGAGAGAGAGAGAGAGAGAGAGAGAGAGAGTGCCGCGTTTGCGCGTTTTGTAACGAGATAAAAGAGCCGTGCGCGGTTTTATTGAATATTTATAAAAATATCCTCTTATATTACCCGTATCATGCGGAAAAAATTTTCAATCGCGCATGCGATAATGGAATATATATACCACTTCGACGTCGACGTAAATATATCCCATACATCCGGACGTCCTCTGAATTATCGAGGACATGCGTCTCCCCCGGGGGATATAACACACGCTATAGTAGACGCACCGCCTTTATCAATCAGCCGAAGAGGGAAAAGTGCGCCCGTTCCCCGTGAAAATCATGTAAATCATCATCAATATTCCATCGAGCCATAAATTCAGGAAACATTTGGGGCCGAAACTCGAGACGCGAATCCGCGCGCGCGGATTACTTGGCAACAATCTCTCTTGCTTGCGTGGAAATGCAATTTCCGCGAATTCCAGGCTTAATTAAGACTTGATTAATTTTCCTCTCCCTCTCGCGCCTCGAAACAAACGAGAAACTTTCGCATAGTTCACTCGATGCGGTGAAATACAGAAGCCACTACTCTCTCGTTTCCTAATTAAACTTCTTCTTTCCTCCCGATCGTTCGGAGGATATTATCGATCGCGCGTGGGCGTACGCGTTGCTTTAGCCTCATTAACGGCCGATTTTCCGATAATGTCGTGTACGAGCGAGGGCTGAACAAAGGGGATAGAGATTTTGATCGCAGCTAACAGGCGACGGGTCAATATTATAATACAGCCGCGTTCTCGGCTATGATACACTGCGTCGAATTACGAGGGAAACACAAGCCGATAAATAAAGGTCGTTAACAATTTTAAGCCGCATTCATAACAGAGCGCGCGTCTTTGATCCTGGTACGAGCTGCGAAAATGAATTTTCCAGGAAAAACCCGAGGGTATAATCGTTCGTTACGATCATGTTCGAGGTATGCGCGTGTATGATTCACCACGTGCGAATACATCTTTTAAGTCCGTAATAAGAGCGTGTAAATATTACTCGAAAGTGGAGCATAAATTCTTCCGGCGATGCGCCTTTGAAGTCTCTCGAGTTTAGCAACTATTCCGCACCGTTTCCAGAGAGAGAGAGAGAGAGACTTTTGCAATTATATCTCCGCGGGGCGAAGCATCGATAACGCGAAGACTTTCCAATCTAAAAACCACAAAGCCGCAAGATAAGGCTCGCACCGTTATCGCTCTCCCGTCGAAAGAGATTTTCGTCTCTCACACCTAACCTCCCGAATAAGAGAGAATCGCACGCCGCAGAGCCTATACCTATATAGCTATATACACACATTGTAATCCGCGCTGCAGTGCGTTCAACCCGTCTCGCGGCGAGAGTGCGACAATGCCGCCCATTCAATGGTCTAATAAGAACGGGCCGCGCGACAACGCGAATAATACCTGGATAGGCCCCGCACTTCCGTGCGCTGCTAGTTATACCCTCGCAGAGCCGTAAAAAAGTGCGCGGGATCGATATAACAACGCACACACACATACACCGACATTCCGATGCTGGGAGGAGGAGAGAAGGTACAACACCCTTCGTACGCACGGGGAATTCGAAAAATGCCGAAGCGGCTGTTGCTCCGATCGATAGGCGCGAACACGTCTATTTTCTCTCTTTCTCTCTCGCGCGGAATTGGATTTAAAGGTCGCCTATGGAGATAAGCCCCGAGAGAGCGAATCTAGGATAAGAGCAGCGAGAGAAGGAGCCTAGGGCGAAGAGGCTGGCGTTTTGTTTATAACGAGAACGAGCGAGAGAGCGCATGGGATCCCGTAGACGTAGCGCGTAGGTAGACAGAGAGAGAGAGAGAGAGAGAGAGAGAGAGAGAACGCAGTCCCGCGCATGCGCACACTTGCCCTTCGAGATCAGCCTCTCTCTGATCTCCGATGTATCACACTCGCCGAGAGAGAAAATGTTTCCCCGTAGGTTACTCGCGACGAGGAAGCTGAAAAAGGAGAGCCTTGCCTGTGCCGGCGAACTGGTCGACCTGATGCGTGGACGATGTAACAGCCGCGGTGACGGCCGACGAGCCGTCCAGGTCCTGCCACATCCTGGCGACGCTGCTGCAGCCGTTGGCAGCTTCTCCTTTCGCGCACTCACAGAGGCGCGCGCCAGCACACGGCACTGTTCGCTCGCTTGCTGAGTGAACGGCTCCGCGCTTTTGTTGTCTACGTCCTCACAACAACAACAGACACTCACACTCACACAGCCGGGGATGCGAGACACTAGGACGAGAGTCGCGCCGCCATGTTATCCGCGTTACACACACTCTCCTGTCGGTCCTGCGGCGGCCACTACACTACTGTTTATCGTCGTCGTCGTCGTCGTCGCGTCGCCCGCACCTACACGTGCAGCGCGCGCGCGGGGCTGTCTCTCTGCGCTGTGCGGTTAACGCCAGCCGCGTACTAGAGTGGCATAGCTCCGTACTCGCTATTGGCTTGCTGACGTAGTTCGCGTAGGCGTCGTGCGTATCGCCGAGGAGAGTCCAGCGACTCGCCGCCAGGGAGCAGCAGCCGCCTGTGAGAGCTGCGTTGCCTGTTGCGGCAACGGTGATCGGAGGTTGGGTATAGAGAGCGATGTGGGCATGGTTTCGCTGTTGGTAAGGCAGGTGTTTGCGCGCGAGTAGTTTGCTGTAACAAGGTGAAGAGCGCGGTTACGGACTTTTGAGAATAAATAATGTTTCGCGTTGCTCGAGTGGAGTTGCTCAGAACAATACAAGTTTTTTAGACTAGAAAGCGTTAGTTTTGCGTTGAGTTTCATTATATTTGCCAATGACGAAGCGCGAATTGGCGCGAAAGCGGAAAAAAATAATCATACCGTCCTTCGCCAGCCTTGTAAATCTAATCACTGTCAGAGAACAATGCTCTTTTGTCGTGCACTTGTTATTCTAATTATCAAACTAACTTTTGTAAATAAATGCACAACATCCAAAAGTTTTTTTATTATACGATTCGACTTTGAAAAAAGTGCGCATATTCGAAAGCAAATATAAAATTGTCTATGGATCGAGTAAAATAATCCAGCGTGGAGCAGCTGAGGTCCTCGTCCGGCCTTATAAGGTTTTCAATTGACTGAACAGCTGCACGCATACTATACCTTTTCTTCAAATAAATCGAACAGATTGAATAATCGACATGCAAGCATTACCCATTTATGCAAGATTACAGTTTGATCATACCCTGCAAGTAACGGTAAGCTTTTGCGTATCGCAGCCCTTATAAAATTTAACATATGAATAAAGCATTTATCATTGCGCCAAGGTGTAGCCTCGTGAAAAGATAGCATCGGCGCGCGTCAAAAGCATTAGCCGCGTAAATCATGACAGATGCCACACGCCACAAAGCGGCAGCTCGTGTGAACTTCAATTGAAACGATTGCACAATTGCGCTATTTTTAAATTGCTTGATAATCAATTCGCTGTACTAATTAAATTGTACATTTTTCTAATTACTGCACATGAACCAGAGAAGCTAACGGTTGCGGTCGACCGCAGTATCCGTTCGTGTATTTGCACTACTTAATTGTCGCAACCAATGGAACAGAAAAAAATGCACTCCAACCTTAGGAACGCTAGGCTAACTGGTGTTTACGTAACAGACAATCCTATATTCGCTATCATTCTGCTAGGCTCGCGAATAATAAGACTGTTGAATGTAAACGCGCTTGGAATAATCATCTTTAAAATTTTCTTTTAAAAATAATTTCGACTTTCGCATTCAACTCGAGAAGAGAGTCGGTCAATATTGTTTCACGCTTCCTTGCGACAACACACCTATCAGTCCTGTAAGTACGCGTGAAGCTAATCACGATCATTTGCTTCACAAGCTATACAAGCTGGTGTCATCATTTTAAACAAAATATCATGCTTCAACGTCACAATCAGAGCAATAAATCTACTAACTGTTAATCGTTGAAAAATTCATCATCAACAGGTAATCGCGTAGAAAAGTTGCATGAAAGTCCAGCCCTTGATTAACGTAATTACGCATAAGCGTCGGGCTTGTTTACCGCGGCTTATAATTACACGATATGTATGCGAGTATTATATATTGCACACGATGCGTCGCGTCGCGTGTAGCGCTCACCTCGATCGTATCTCGCAGTTACGGTGCGGTCTTTTGCACGTAGGCTCGCACTAGAGTACACATTCGAACAAGCGGCAGATTCGCATTTAAGTTTTACAGCGCGGGAAGATTGTATTTAAACTGTTTGGAGTGACTTGAAAAGCCACGCACTGCACTCGTCATCGGGGGACGAAATCCCAATAGTCTTGGAAGCTGCGAGTTCAGCGAGCCGACTATATTTACCTTGGTATTTGTACAATTTCACATCGGTGCAACCTTTCACCGTCTCATACTCGAGCAAGCCCTCTCCGCGCGCGAAGCACAGCCACAGCAGAGCTTACACAACTCCTCCACCTTCGCGCGTTAGATACGGTTCGGAGGCGGGGATCTATCTATAGAATCGCAGAGAACGCGCTATACAACTATGCGAGTATACGCTGCACACGTACATACACTTTTGCAACTGCGGCGGAGCGAAGGACGCAGGCGCTCGCCTATCCGCATCTCTCTCGCTCTGCTGCAGTCAGTAGCAAGACTCGCGTCGAGCGAGTAGTCCACCTGTGCTGCTGTCAGCAGTAGCTCTCCTCGTCGCGGCTGTGTATGCAGTGGATGCACAGCTAAAACAAAGCCGAGGAGCGTAGAGCAGCCGACAAGTAGTGCGCGGAGGAAGCGAGCTTTCGAGGGATGCTAGACAGCCGGTCGGTTTTCGCCAACTGCTGCGATGCAAATATCGATCCGGCTGCTGCGGCTGCTACGGAGAGTCGAGCTTGCTGTAGACATTAAAGCTCGTTGCATTGGGCTACTCGCTCGAAGGGGTTGACAGCGTCGCGCGGCAAGTTTGAAGATGCGGCCGATCCTCCGGACGGTCTTCGGCGGTGGCTGACGAGACTGAAACATATCAAGGCTATCGTTAGTATCAACGTTACAGCAGCAATAAATAAAGACGACATGTCGTTAAATACACACCTGTACCTGCACACTACCAGCACAGCGGCTCCGCGGCGAGCAGGACTGCACGGCGGTAAATAAGTAAGCGAGCGCTAGATCTCCAGCGCGAAAAGAAAAATCAATTGCCATTATTATTTCGCAACTATAGCCGTGCGCGTACACAGTGCACAGCCATGACTCACGGAACACGATGCAGCGACGAGGCTCTCCGCAGTCTGCTCGTTGTCGCGGACGCGATGAAATGTGCATCCGCAGATGTGTGATAGAGCTTGCAGTATAATGACATATCGACGCCGAGGGAGACTTTACACTCTCTAGCGCAAGATGAGGAGGAGGCGTAACACCGGCTGATGGCAAATATAAGAAGAAGAGTGATAGATAATACTGTAACATGAAGATGAAGAAGAGGTTCGCCGCGGTGATACTTTTTTTCCTGATGGTCTTTCTGTTCGTTCTTCTGACCAACGACGAGATCCTCAGGAGTATGCAGTTGCCGATGATGGGCCAGTCCGCCGATATGGACGTGTCCTGCTACGAGAAGCTTTCGACGAGGGACAGCTTTCCCGAGTTCAACACTCCCAAGGGTACGGTTGTTTTATCGCTTTTTTAAAGGGGTCACATCAGGTGTTGCAATTTTCGCGCGAGCGTAGGATTATTCGTAAAACGAATAAACGGCCGTTTGCTGGAAGCAAGAGCGTTGCACAAAGACGATGATGGTTCGCATGTTTAACAATTTTAAAACAATACGCGCGAACATACACTTTATCAGCCATCGCAGCTGCGCTTCTCCAACTCTTATCGAAAATCGTGCAACGCTTATTCGCTGCGCGCGCGAATAACATTTATACGTACACGCTTAAATTCAAATTAACATTTCGCTTCTGCTCCAGAGCGCATAAGACTCGCCTCCGGTAAGAACATATTCTTCCACGAGACCTCGTGCTTCGAGTCGGGCCGATCGGAGCTCAACTGCCGACAAGCCTGCGCGGTCGAGTCGGCCGCGCGGATGAACCCGAGTACGTCGGTGAATCTGCTCTTCCTGTCCCCCTCGCCGCCGTCCAATCGAACGGCTCGACTCGTCGACCTCGTGCTTCAGAGCTATCGGAACGTCCGGGTCATGAGGGTCCAGGTCGACGAGTACGTCAGGGACAGCCCGATAGAGCAGTGGTACGCCAGTGGCATACTGGGAAGCAGCCACTGGCCGAGAAGCCACATGTCCGACATCATGAGGTACCTCACTTTGTGGAAATTCGGCGGAGTCTATCTGGACCTCGACGTCGTCGTTACCACGTGAGACTCTCGCCTTTTGTTTGGGTTGATTGACTGATTGCCGCGGACAAAAGGAGCCGTTTCGATCGTTTACGAACTGCAGGCCTGCTCGGGTAACTTGATTTAGACTCGTTTAATGTTTAAACTCGCCGCAATTATTCCTGAACTGCCTACGCGAATTCGGCTCTGCAGTGGTCGTTACACACATTACGCGATCGATGATAACGGATATATAAAAGTGTCGGAAACAGAAAAGCCGCCGCATACAGAGTACAAAAAAAGAACGCAACTCGTCATTGTCTTACAGTCGATCGAAGCCGTCGCAATAATGGCAAAAGTAATTAGGTACGCGTCAGCACTCATAATGTCGCTTTGCTCTTACATGTATAGTTACATAGTCGCGAAACGCTTATCAGCAAAGAGGCCGCAATTACCCTCGTCTTCGCTAGATTAGATAAGTAGAAGGAGAGCAAAGCTCGAAAGATCATGCAGAATTACATTATTTCACGGCTGATCGATCGTCGGCCTCCGGGCCGGAAACGGAAGCCGGCGTTTAGCTAGCCACTTGGATTATTGATGCCTACTACTCCGGGCTTGTAATGCACGCTGCGTGAAGAAACGGTCGCGTCGATGATTCTTTCGAGTGCGTTTACGTGTTGCGAAATTGCTGTCATTTTTTCCAATGCCTGCTTGACGCTTTTGCGGATCGATGCGCTGAAAAGGGGTTAATTTTCTCTCGTGCTGCTGGTAATTATATTCGTGGTACATTTTTTAACGGACACATTACTGAAAGTCGACTTTCAATATTCAAATTGACGGCGCGACAGGACACATAAATGAAGTATCGTCATCGATTTAAAAGTAGAGTCACCGCGCATACAACAGGTCGGGGCGCATTCGTTCCAATTCAAATCGCGCAAACGGAGGAACGGCTCGATAGCTCAACAATGCAGTTCATCGACCAAACGACCGACATTAGAACATTACATAATGAAAAAACGTAATATGCGCAACGTTGCAGGTCTCTGGAAGATCTGACGGACTTCGCGGGTGCCGAGGACTGGATGGACGTAGCAGCGGGTGTGATCGGCTTCGGCGCAACAGGTCTAGGCCGACGAGTAGCCAACGCCTGCCTGCGCGACCTTATGAGAAACTTTCGCGGCAACCTCTGGGGAAACAATGGACCCGGCGTCATCACGAGAACGCTGCAAAAGTTCTGCGCAGTCGAGCACGTAAGTCGATGACACACGCAGAGCTGTTGCAAAATTGTTTGTTTAAAATCACGCTCGAAGCTCCCTTTTGTGCCTGTCCACGTCCCGTAAGATGCACCCTTTTGGAATGCCTCGATGCAGAGCTAATCGCCTCTTTCGCCCGAACAGCTAATACTGCAGCTAACTGACCGAAACACGGCTCTTTTCAGGCGAAAGACATGACGTCGAGTCGATGCAGTGGATTCCGGGTCTTCCCGCCCTCCGCCTTCTATCCGATATTCTACAAAGAGTGGCGGCGTTACTTCAGCGCGCAGGACTTCAACGAAACGATGCGGTTGATTCAGGAGGCCAGGGCCATCCACGTCTGGAACAAGCTCAGCGCCACGGAAGTCGTCCGGGTAGGCAGTAAGGTCCCCTACGCCATAGTCGCTCAAAAGCACTGTCCCCGTGTCTATAGCAACTGTGGTTCTACGTTCTGAAGTCTTTCGAGGATGTTCTTACTCATAAACGTACACTCGCAAGAGCTCAACTTTTGCAAACGATCATGTACAAAGCGTGTATATATTTTATATGCATATCTCGCACTTGATAACGCTCCTCGCATGTAATGCGTCGGAGCGCGTTTTTTGATCTGGAAAAAAATTGGCTGTTTAAAAAATTCGAATGACAATAATTTAAACGGTATTACATATCTCGTGTCAGTATTCACCGCGTGAACTGTGAGTTCGATTTGAAACGCATATCGTGCACAAAGATTGATTGTTGTTCTGTTAACAGAGATGAATTTTCGCAGCGACTGACTATACTCGTGTGCATATCAGTATTACTTATTGAGTTTTAGTGCGTGGCACGATTACCAATATTAAGCTAGGTTAGACCAACGCTTTCTTTTGAAAGGTTGTAAATACATATCTCAACGTTTACCCATTTTCGGGAATGCTTCGTTGCGCAATTGTTGAATATTTTATACATTTGTTTACTGTTTGGAAATATTATTGGTTGGTGGTTATCGTTGAAGCAAAAAAAAAAAAAAAAAAAAAAAAAAAGAAATGGAGAAAGCATTCTTAGAAAGTATTTGTTAAAATTATTTAGTTAAAAAAACCGACAATGTGATAAACGACGGTTTACTTGATTTGCTAATTAAATGATTATAAAATTATTTAAACACTGTTTCGAATGACGTTTTTTTTTTCACTGATTTCTTTATGTTGCAAGAATTCTTAACATACTCTAACATTAAAAAACGTATAAAACTTATACTTTTAAAACTTAAAACTATAATAATTTGTATGCCATGTAACTATATAATACTAGCATTTTGAAACTTAAGTCTATAAAATAACACAGTGTCAACAATCGTTTAAAAAATAGCTTACTCGAGTGATTATTTACATTCTGCGAAATACTTACGATTTAAGAATAAAAATAGATTGCAAGATATTTGCAGATAATCTGTACATAAAGCTATCTATCACTTATTTCCTTCTATTTCGTAAACTCCGAGTCGGACAAGGAGAAGGCTGCAAAATTAAATTATTTTATTAAATTTTTTACTAATTTTGTAAATGAATGTGTCGAACATTAATATATACTTACATCGCCTGCTTCTATATCCACGAACGACTCATCTAAATTGGTAAACAACTTCTTCTTTCTAGTTCGCCGTGTACTGGTTGGAGGATCTTTGCTGGCACTTTTGACTGACTTTCTGTAAATAATTTATTTTTATTAATATGCCAGAATGAAAAATAAAATCAATTTCAACACAATAACATATTTGCAGACTTACTTAGATTCGGAACCCGACAATTCTATTATCGGAATGTTATCTGTGGTAGGACTGAGAAACTCTTTTTTACCCTTGCGACTTGATTTCAGATTTTCATCGTGATCGTCTTCTGAAGTCATATCGGTTGCATCCGTCTCTGCATTCTTCGCCTACAAATATATATAATTAGCGGTTACTAACATAACATAACTTGATCAATCGATCAATAGTTGGTGACGATTTTTTTTACCTTCTTTTTTTCTTCTCTCACATTACACCTCGATTTTTTTGTACTTCCTTTGCGTGGAGTTGGATATACTGCATTTTCTTTCACTTCTTGTAACAAGTCTTGTAACCTTGTAATCTAACGAATCAAGAAAATATACAAAAATTAAAACATGAATGTTCAGATTCAATATATTATTTTGTCATATCCTTTACCTCTCTCCTCATTCGATCTAATTCCTCGTTTTGAGATTTTACCAACTTTTCGTACTTCTCCACGGTTGTATTTCTGTTTCGCGTAAATACATCCATTTCGTGCTCTCTATCTATTAAACTCTTTTTGTACTCTTCGACTCTGAGTTTTAATTTTTCATTTTCTCCTTGTTTTTCCAAAACCTTATTATCAAGAGTACTTATTTTCATTTCAAGAATATGAATCACCTGCATGTAATCTTTCTCTACTTTTCTGAGTTTTTCTTCTGTATCAGCAAGTTTAGTTTTTGTAGATGTGAGATCTTTCAATACCACTTTCATTTCTACTTCCATTTTCTTAGCCATTTCATCGTTGGACGTTATTAACTTTTTCATTTCTATATAATAATAAGCAAATAAATTTAAAGAAAAGCTACGATGCGTAATTTATAGATACATGTTTTTTACTTTACCTTTCTGTAAACTAGAGATTTCGTTATCTTTTTCCTGTTCTTGTGCGAGACTCTTTGCCATCTCATCCATGAAAATTCTATCTTTATCATCTTGAGCAGTTACTAGCGCTTGTAACTCTGCCTTATCCTTTTCAGAATCCTTAACTATCTGATCCAACTCTATATTAGAAAAAATACGTTTATTATAAATGGTAAATATATTTAGTACTTCAACACATAAATCAGAATCTTACCCTTTTGTAAAGTAGAAATCTTCTCAGATTTTTCCATTTCTTGAGCAGCTAATACATTAATTTGAGTTTGTAAGTCTTTGATGATCTCTTCAAATTGTTTCTGTGCTTCTGATTTATCAAATTTACAACCTTCTAATGTTTTTTGCAATTCTTCATATTGCTTCTTTAATTCGTCAAAAACTTCCATAGAAATTATCTGCAAAAAAAAAAAAATTAATTTATACATACGAATCATCGAAACTCTTTTATAAAATTGAATAGATTACTCTACCTCTAAAGAAGTTTGCAGAGACAGCTCTTCCGTTTCGACTTTTGGGTCTTCAAATTCAATAGTTTGCAAACTAATATTCGCCATAACAGGAGCTGTTTCTTTCTTTATATATTTGACCGGAGAATCGATCTTTTCTGTCTGCGTTTCTTGTTCAGCTGTCTCGATATTTCGCTGTTCATTTGGAGTTTCTTCTTCCGACTTATCGTCAATAGTTAAACTATCGACCTTCTCTGTAAGTTTATCTAATTGATTCTTTGTTGTATCAAGATTATTCTTCAATAACTGAATTTCAGTTACACGTTGGTTTAGTTTTTCTTTCAGTTGTATATTGTCATTTTCGGACAATTCTAATCTAAGTTTCATTTCTTCAAGCAAAGCTTTAGTCTTGTCCAATTCATCATTCACGACTTCAGTTTCCGGTTCCTTTAAAATCAATAAAAAATTTTAACAATCTTTAAAAAAAATGTAAAATTAGTAACTAAAACAAAGACTGCTTACGTCTTTCTTATTAATTTCTGTAGCATCTACGGATTGCATTTGCTCGGATGCAATTCGTGCTTTTTCTTCAGTTTCAATAAGTTTTTTGTTTAGTTGATCCAGTTCTTCTTCCAGATTTTCAATGACTTTATTTTGCTCTGCCGAATATGCATTGGCCTGGCTGAGTTGTTCTTCTAAATCGCGAATCTGTTCTGAATTTTCGACCAATAGTTCGTCTCGTTCTTTCAATTGTTCTTCAAGCTTCTGAGCTTGATCAGTAATAGATATATACTCTTCTTTGGCCTCATTCAAAAAAGTTTTCATAGTCTAAAACATTTATTAATTCCATGTACTAAGTAAACACTATGTCATTAATCCGAAAGATATATCAAAACTTACCTTTATCCTATCATCTTTTTTCTTTATAATCTCGTTCAACTCCTCAATGTAGGTAGCAGAAACATCATCTCCTGAATTAATGCTTTTCTGTGCAGCTAGGAACATTTCGTTAGCCCTTTTAGCTTCTTCTTTGGCGACGGCAAGTTCAAAAGAAATTTTGGTTTTTGTTGTTTCTACTTCTTCTTTCATTTGTTTTAAAGCACGAATAGATTTCTTCATTGTTTCCATCTTTGCGATAAGACGAGTATTTTCGACTTCTAGATCTTGCAATAGTTTCTGGTCATCGTCTTCTTCATCTCCATCCATTGATGGACGAGATCGCTTTCGAACGTTTAATTGACTTAGCTTTTCTTTATAAAATAATTCAATGCGTTCTACAGCTAGCTCACGTAAATCTTCCTGTTGTTCTTCTAAATCAATTAAACGGTTCCTGATTTGTAATAGAAAATTTTAATTTAAGTAAGGTGGAAAAATTTAACTGTAACATACAAAAATTAAAACGTCGACTTACTTCCAATCAGCTTCAAGTTTTTTCATAATTTCTGAATACATGTCTGTCATTTCCTGTCGCGTTTGCATATCCCTCGTTAACGCGGAAGCTTTTAGCTCTTTAATCTCTTTCTTTAAAAGTTCATTCTCAGTCAGCAAATCTTCATAGGCTTCTTGATCGTTTTCAAGCATATCAGATTCTTCTTCCAGACAATCCTCAGCTATTTAAGAAATAAAGTATCAGTAAAAAACGATAACTATACTTTATTTGAATAATTGTAGAGTAATACATACATGCTTCTGTCATGTCTTCAAGCTCCGTATTTTCCCAATCTAGATCAGTCTTCATACTTTGAGTACACAAACGAGAAAATCTCGAGTGCGAACGCCTTCTCTTTATGGTTTCGATTGGCTCAATCACAATCTTTTTGGCAATAGCAGAGAAATTCAGAACGTTTTGTGTTTCTACATACAGATTAGGTACTGGATTAACGTTAACAATCATAGATATTTGCTCTTTTCCTGACAAAGCTCTTTGAAACAGCCTCGTCAATTTGGACTCTCTGAAAGGTCCTATCGACTCGATTTTCTTATTTGCGGAGCACTGAGACTCATAAATAGTTTTTAAGCACCTTCCCAAAACAAGCAAGCTTGTGTTAATGTTTTGAGCCTCCTTTAATCGTTCGCCAACGTTTAGAGTCTTTTTAAGACGTTCTGAACCCGCCAAATCACAGAATGCAAACCTGAAAATATGATCAAAATTTACGTATGAAAAATAATAAAATGTAACATAGCTTATTATACAAAATTGTGATACGCACGTGCTAACTTCTACCGAATAAGGATCATTTTCAGTTCTGTACTTTAATAATTTGATGGTAAATATGCAGTGTGACCTCGAACTTCTAGAGTTCAAAGCAGTTGCAGCAACTTTCAAATTGTACTGCCCAGCCATCAATACTTGATAAGCTTCAGCTCCCGTATTCACACAGACGTTTTTTAAACCTTTTATAAAGGCTCTACCTTTGCCATCTGATGCCAACTTAAGTGCTGGTCGTTTTTTCTGGCAGTCAGTCCACAAAAGATCGTAAATAGTTTCGTTATAAATTTCCGCAAACGATACCCATACAGAGTATTGCGCGTTATAATTATGACTAGGTCTAATGGGTGATTCTGCATGAAGCAATCTTTGCATTTGCTTGTAAGTATTTACATACATAATTTTATCAGCTGGATTAAAAGTTAGTAATTTCAGTTTCAACTCAGTCTCTTGAACACGATCATGATGATTTAAATGAATTACATCGCATTGATTTACTGGTTTATAAGAGGGCATGGCTCGTGGAGTGATATTGCTAAAGACAAACTCGATACCACGAGGGATGAGCCCAGGCGATTCAGGGGTTCCTTGCAGAGTGTATGTTTTTCCAGAATTGGTAGTACCTGGAAAAAAAGATGGTTTCATTTAATTTCTTACATTACAGACTATTGAAACATCTGAACAATGAAAATATCTTACCGTAACTCATCACCACAGAATTTTTACCAGCTAAGAAGTCAACCATTTGCGGTTTCACAGCTTGATCAAACAACTGCAATTGCGTGGTATCCGGTCCAAACGTCTGAGTAAATATAAACTCTCTGCATACCATATCATTGGTCTTAATTTTCTTCAAACAACTGGTATTATGCTCTAGAGAAGGCATTTTAGTTTGCAATGTGGTTGGATTTAAAATAGAGTAGGCCTCCGATTGCTCCTTTGTAATTTTCATTTTATGGGGAAAAGGTTTCATGCGCAGAAATACTTTAATGGTTTGATCGATTGCTGCTGAGCTGGAAAGTGACGAGGTTTTCTCATCTGCATCGACAACAGACTCATCTTCTTCCTCCAGCAGGTTCATTAAATTTTTTTTTGAATCTTGAGAAGGGAATGGTCTTTGTGAATAAGCTAAAATACTTGGGTCTCTACCATAAAGGTAGGACATGTCCCCTCTCAGCGACTCATTCTCCGATGACTGAGTCCCGCTAGTACTATTCATCTGAAATTACAATTTTCAATTTGTTTATTTATAACATTTTTAGATAAGAGGTAATCATTCACGAGGTAGACAACACTAAATTAGCACTCTCTACAAGCTCAAATACAAATTGACAAAAAACGTTAGCCTCCCCTATGCTTGCAGTAAACAGGGGAAAACTCAGCTGTTATCCTGTGCAGGTCTGAACTCGTTTTCTGGAAGTGTTTTGGAAAACCGAAAAAGCTTCCGATGCTATACAAAAATAATCAAAACTTTTCAACATTTATCAGTCTGAAAACAAGACAACATCACACTACTGACATTACAACGGAGCGTTAACGTTTTCAGTCATAAAAACTCGATTACTTGTATTTGTATGGAACCCCATAACGGAGAATACGCACAGGTTACTCAAAACAAAGAGAAATATGAAATTTTGCGAATTGCACCCACCTTGAGATTAGTGTTAAAAAATCCGTACGAAGTGTCACCCATATATAACAAAAAATCAACACATTCCACAAAAATAACAACGAAATAACATTGGCACAAAGTCACCCGCGCACACGTCCTGCTGGAGATACAAACGGTTTTTCAGATTTAAAATACAAGACAACGACGCTCGCGGAAACGGTCGTCTGGAGTGGGGGGACGATTCCGGCGCGATAGTCGCGCAACTGCCGTAAAGTGGCGCCTCCGACGACGATTTGTTGTACTTAGTGTCGGTAAAGTATATACTGTATATAACGCGGAATTCGATTATGTTTTTGAATTTTTTACATATATTTATTTTTTAAATATTAGCAAAAATGAATACAAATCTGAGTAGTCTTTTTTAACTGATTTTATTAGTAGTTGATTATCAAAATATAAAATTTATCTTAAAAATTATTAAATAAATATCCATTTTTACATATAAAACAATTAGGAGATTATTTACGAACTACGAAGGATTGTCCACAGCAGGAATGTAGTATTTTATCTGCAGGTGACTGTCCAATTCCAAACTAATGTGAATTACCCTGTTATGAATTATGTGACATTTTATATAAGATGGATGGACAGCATCCCACGCTAAAAAGGCATGGAATTTCTTTATATCAACGCTTGCCATTATGGTTTCACCAGTTGCATTGCACTCGTATACCGTAAGAGAAGGAAAGTGTACTGTGATCGTGGCAGAATCTGCATCTGCTTTAAATGCAAGTGTACCATTGGTATCGACTGCAAGTTCCAGCACTGGACTCATATTCTTTATTCTTTCCATAACACTTCGTAGGTGCTTGAATTGAGGCATTTGCAATGATATCTGCAAAAATAAAAATGTTACATTCCATTAGACTTTAAAAAATGAAACATTCATTGATATCATAGAAGTAAATCAACCTACATCAAACTTATCATAGTGGGGCTCATTGTACTCACTCCACCTCTTTTGGGATACAATTGTAACTGGTATATCATGGACGCAAAGTCGACTTTCAGCACTGATGGAAGGTAGTTCGATTGCAAAGGTAATGCAAGCTTGCTGTTTGTTGGTCAATTTTATTTTGACGCTTTTTGCAGAATTTTTAATTGTGGAGGCACTCTTGGAAAGCATTGCTGTGTTCAATTCCATGTAAATTTCATTGAATTGCTCTGACTTTCCTTCGACCAAGTATTCTCTAAAAAAATGAGCTTGATCCAATCTTGTCCAAACCATCGGTGTACTTTCGTCAGCAGCATTAAAGTAAACTGCATCTTGTGTCAGACGTAGGACACACTGTTTGGACATTCGTGCAATTGTTGTTGCAACATCTGCAAGGACAAGTCATTGAATAAAAGTTCTATGATGAAACATAATTTTTGGAATTTAAAAATTAAATACTTGTAAAGTCCCGCATCGCTCCAGCATCATCCATTTTGCACCTAAACTTCATTTTTACTAAGGGAAGAGGTTAGCCGGTAACGTATGAGTAATTTGTTAAAGTAAAAATTCAATTAATCTCTAGATGTAATCTAACAGAAGTTCAAAGGAAAATTAATATCACGATAATATTATGTACTTCACACTTTACATAATTATTGTTTACAAGCGAACGTTCACAAGAAGAAAAACAAAGGCAACCTCTTTCGCATCGTCTGCATCCAGCTGATTTTTTGGCGCGAAAAGTGCGAGTTTGAGAGTTTAGATACTCTCTCCTCATTGGCTGAACTCAATGAAAAATTGGCGCTAAAATTTAAAGAATGACAGCAAACCATTCTTTTTTAACGAAATAATGAAATTAAAGAAAATAGCCTTTGGAAACTTTCAAAGTACCGTATGTACATTAAATGTATGCATAAAGATGATTGTTAAAAAAATATTAAATGAAATAAATTAACATAAAAAAGATTTCAAATGATCGGGTCTATACATGCGGTCTATATGTCCGTAATTCGCTTTTCCAAGAATCCTGGCATAACATATAAGCCTGTTGCTTCACGCCGTGAGCAAATCAGCAATTGTCATTTGTCCTGATGCCAGTGATTGGTTAGCGACTCTGCAGTATTGTCTTGTCGGCTTTTCACGTTGCGCTTGTTGGCGTCCGTCTTCAATCCTCGTAGTTTTATATAAAGGTACTTATTTATTTGTTGTGCGTTATTCTGATTTCCAAGATCGTTTCGATATGATCAAATAATACTAAGTATTCGTTGTAGAACTCAACAGTCATGGATGAAGAGAAAAGAGCTGTGGTAGATATACTCAATTCAGTTGAGTGCCAGATTTATATGTCGATAGATGTGATTCGAGATTCGAAAAACAAGAATAAGTCTATCGTGACGCGACTTTTAGGCAACGCTAGATTCAAACAATCTTCTCACAATAGTGGTGTGCACGAAAATATTTTGCAGTTATATTCGTTAAGTGCTATGAGATTACCTCCAGGATCAGAGGATCTGGCCACTGTATATGCTAATAGATCGGCCGTGATGATACATCTGTGGATGTATGAAGACTGCATTAAAGAGATCGACAGAGCCATGAATATCACAAAAAACGATTTATTAAAAATCAAACTTTTTTGCCGAAAAGCTAGATGTTTGCATGCTCTTGGATTGGAAGGAAAGGAAGATGTTATGAGCAAGGCAGAGGCATTGTTTAATAACGTGAAGAATGGCCCTTCTGGAAAAACCTTTGCAGATTTAATGAGGAGAACTAAATTGTCGCTAGATGTGCCAATCAGACACAAAAATTTGAGCGTTCGTAATGACAAAAAATCAGCACGAGTTGAAGATCTGCATAAAAAACACATAATTAATGACTTCTCATTGGTTGATGTTCAGTACAATGAAAAGTATGGCAGACATTTGGTTGCAAAAAGAGACATTAATCCAGGAGAAATCATATTCATAGAGGAACCTTATATGCACTGTTTGGACTTGGTGAGAGGATATACGTACTGTTTTCACTGCTTAACCCCATGTTTGATAACTATACCTTGTGAGCACTGTGGCTGGGCAATGTTCTGCTCTGAAGGGTGCAAACAACAAGCATGGGTGAAGTATCATGATTTGGAATGTGCTGTTTATGATTTTGCTAAGGAAAATGTTGATGGAGATGGTGTTAAGCATATGGCTGTTAAGTCTTTAATTTGCGCTGTCAGAGAAGCTGGTGGAGTTGATCAGCTGAGAGATGAACTAAAGGCATTTGACAGCTGTACTGGTAAAGTATTAGTTTTAATGCATCGCCCCAAAGTGTTTTTATGGAGTAATAAATAATGTTTTGATTTTAGACAAGCTGAAAGGTTTTGTAAAAGATGGAAAAATTCAAAGCAGTGGGTTTAAAAGTATCTATGCTCTATCAAGCAATACTTCAGATAAAGCAGAACCGATTCACAAAAATAACACCATTATGATTCTCAGAGCATTAGTTAAAAATACAAAATATTTTGGGAAAAAGCCCGGTTTTGAAAAAACAGAAGAATTAAAAAAAGATGACAAAGTTTTATTTCTTGGATCTCTAGTGTACAAACTCAGCAAAATCTTCCAACTTAATAGCCGTATAGTTAGTCTTTTACTTTTTTGTTTTAAGAAAATACTTGATTACATATACCTATAATTGAAAATGTTTTTTTCTTCTCCAAGATTCCAATTGGACGTGATTTTTACACGACTGGTCTTGACGCGCGTATGTGCGAGAATAAGCAATGTTGTACCACAGGACTTTACATTGCACCTATTACCAGTTTGCTGAATCACAGCTGTATTCCTAACGTGAAAAGGTGCTTCAGCAACAATTACTCTGTCATTGTTTATGCAGTTCAACCAATCAAAAAGGGTTCTCAGGTATGTGCTGTATAGTATGGCTCGATTTCTATGATTCTTACAATGTGTTTTAATCTGCAGCTATTTGACTGCTACCAACAAGAATTTTACGAGTATAACATATCGCCGAGACAAAAGCACCTGAAGAAAACTTACAATTTTAATTGTGACTGTAAAGCTTGCAAAGAAAAGTGGGATATCGTGGAATACGAAGTGGTTCGTTTATTTTTCAACATAATTCACGTATCGTCGCTGCGTATATTTCATAACAGAACAGCGTTTTAACAGGTTTCCAAAAAGAACTTGAAAAAGAACGCTCCAGAATGGCGATTAGCGGATGAGTATTTGCAGCTAATCCAGGCGATTCACGACAAGAAAATCGAATTGAGCGAGAAGCACATCGATATTCTAACGAGAGGGATCAAGAAAGCCTGTCAAAGTTTGAATCAGCCTTCTTTTATGACTACTAACTTGATGAGAGCTCTGAACGTGGTTTTCAGAAGATTGTATGGCATCGAGTTCATGATACCAGATAAGTGTAACAACCTTTAAAACGCGATGTTTAAAACATTTTAGGAAGATCGGTCTAATATCGTTTAGTTATGTTCTACAAAAAGACAATGTATATCGCATTCAAGTTGACAAATATCGGCTAATTACATTTTCGTACGCGTTAATTTATTTTTGCGCTATGAACGATTTCAACATTTCCAAAAGTACCGCCGTCTCTCAACCCAATATAATGCTTACCTATATAATGCAACAAAACAATAACATTCTCCCAAGTATAATCACCTCTGCCGAGCCATATCCCGTACAATAATATTCCAGGGCATTTAATTTCCCTCTCCCCCCGAGTCTTTGTTTGTACGAATCTCTGTACAGTCGAGGAGAATCCGCCGGTCTCATATCGATCAACGCGACGAGATAAAGTCGAGACAGTGTCTGCGGACTCCTCATTGCGAATTCATCGCGATGCGAAGTGAGGCGCGCGAAAGTAGCTGCTACGGCGCGATGTCCGCCGGCTACGATATCAACAATAATACGTGGTCGTCGACGGCTGCGCCCTTTTCCGCGAATTGTTTCCCGTCGGCTGAAGCATCGGTGCAAGCAGGAGGATGGCAACAACAGCTAGAGCAGCAGCAGCCGGTATGGACTTCGACGAGGCTGAGGGTCCGTGAGTTCGCGAGTATGAGGAGCAACTGCTGGGGTTACGCCATCGGCGTGGAACCGTGAGTAGTGGCGACCATACCGATTTACATACTTACGCGTCACGTTGTTTTTGTTTCTGTCGGAGCGTTCAAGTTTCATTAGAATCGGACAGCTCCAAAAAAAAGTAAAGCCGGCGAAAGCGCGGGGGTCAAGAGCCTCGGTCGCCCTCGAAAATTGCCGAAACAAGAGAAAAGAAGCTCACAGTAGCCATCGGCACCCCTCGCGAAAATTACACATCTCGAAATCTCTCTTTCTCCCCGCGCGGTTCAACGCACGCAATCATCTGCTCCCCCCCCTCTCTCTCTCTCTCTCTCCGGGCGCAATTTCGCGGGCTTCTCAGCTCTTATTCTCGTTCTCTCCCGCAGCAGCGGATTCCGGGAACGTCGTGTGTATAGGTACGCCAGAGCTAAGGTGAAATATGTCGCCCGCTGCAGCATGCGGCGCCGACTATTAAAACGGTGTGCGCCGGCTGCTGCTGCTGCTGCTCTGTTCTCCCTCTTTTTTTCGAACTTCTGCTGCCGCCTTGTGCGCGCGAGTGTGGGTAGCTGCTGCAGATCGGAATAGGCAAGAATACACTCGGCTCTTGTGTGCACACGGAGAGTGAGAGAAGACAGGTGGCGAGACACGTGGCACGCGTCGATCGAGGGGCGAGGAGGGGGAGGAGGGAGAGAGAGAGAGAGAGAGAGAGAGAGAGAGAAATCCTCCTCGAGCCTGCTGCAACGCTGTATATAGGTACTCCCGCTCATTCTTCTTCGAGTTTTCGCGCCCCTGATGCAGCGTGCGTGCGTGCGTGCGGGGGACAGGAGACGCGTGCCGCCGGGATATGACTGGGCTGGTATTGATGCGTCGGAGCTTCCGAGGGATTTTTCGGTCTGGAGGAAATTTTAATCGGATTTCGGAGGACGCTGCACCTGCTTCGAATTTTTCAATGTTTCGAAATGGATAATTGTACATGAAGTAAGGAAAAACAGTATAGGTTCGTAGGTCTTCCCTTGCGTCAGATGTCGTTCCACACGCGCACATGCAACACAGCTCTCTCATTGTTTCAAGAATAACAGGAACGCACACGCGGAAGTTCAACGCCGGAGAGAAAAAAAACCGCGAACGATAAATTGCAGTACACGTACGCAGGTAGCGCGATACACCGTCGTCGTGCATGTAATTTTTGGCACGCGACGCAAAGTGCGCACCACACATCCGTATGCCTATACGAGTTTCTCTTACACAAACGTTTCGCATTGCCTCGTGTAGGAGGATGTATTACAGCCGGGAGGAGCCGACATTACGCTGCGCATTAATGCGATCACGCGTGACCGGAAGATATGATACTTGTAAATATATCGATGGACAAAATTTCTCAGCCAACCCGCAGGATCGTCGCGTTCGATACATGCAACGGGTGTACGAGGATCAGACTACGCGTGTATAACGGCGCACAGTATGTAAATGTACGTGTAAGCCCTTTTGTTTACATCTGCCAAGTCAGCGCGGCGAATTTCGGAGCTCGCGGGGCCAGGTGAACGACCTGATGCTATCCCGTTACGACACAACAACAACAATCCGCGAGCGAACTGCAGCTTGGATTTGCAACGAAAACAAACCGCTCTCCGCGCGTATCCATAGATATACGAGGTAACGTAGCGGGCAGGTGTTTCGCAATACTGAATCCCCCAACAATCGGCCGCATCTATCAACGTTGCATCCCCCTGGCGATTAGGGGTTGGATCATCTGCTCCTAGCCGTTCGGTGGCAACGACCGCGAAGGCGGATTCTTCGCGAGTGGGTAGTTTTTCCCGTCGGACGAGATGTAGTGTCTTTGACCCAGATTACACTTTGTGGACATTTTCGTGCCGTTTTATATACCAACTCGAGGCTTCAGCTCTCCTGCGTCGAGCGGAGTCGTATTGATCGTGTCGCGTGGATATCAAAATATAGAGACTCGACGATATTTATCGGCCGAAAAATCCAATCGCTTTCTCCGCTCGATCGGGCGCTGATGCAGCGGCCCGTTGTTTCTCCGGTGAAAGGGTCAGCTTTCCCGACGGTATACAGAGTGTTTCCTTACCGCTTCGCGAGGGGGACGCGCGGTGGGGGTATTGTAATAGAATATCCTCCCGGAACATCAAACGCCGCTCCGATGCTGCTGTCGTGCGTGTGGCGGAGCCGAGGACGAATTTCGTTCCTTCTGGAGTATCGAGATAACATCGGAGCCTTGATTCGAAAGCTCGAAATCAGCGCGTTTCCCTTACAGTCGCTCCGAATCGACGGAGTGTGTGATGTCGAAACCCTCGAAAAATCAATCGACATCTCGAGTCGCCGCGATTAAGACCGAAAAATAGCAGAGCCCACTGAATGACTGCGTCTCCTGCAATGTGCTCCGCGCTTACTACGCGCACTGCGCGCGCGTGAATCATCGCATATCCGTTCATTCATTACATTCGGGTAAACACGTGGCCCGGCAGTGTCTCTCTTTCTCTCTTCTGCTCCTCCTTCTCTCATTCGCGAATCTCTCGGATTCCTCCACATTCACTATATATGTATACAGATAGATATATTCGGGACAGAGGCGGCAGGATAATATCTGTAGAGCGCGCGCGCGCGCGCGCCTGGTTTTACAGTAACGAGGCGCGCAGCTGTCCCCTCGTATCCGAGCGCATGGCGCGCGCAGCACACCCTCCCTCAGCCGGCGTCTGTGTAGTGCGCCGCCGACGTGTTTTTTTTTCTCCCCGAGTTCAGAGAGAGAGAGAGAGAGAGAGAGTGGCTGATTTTTAACGGGGGAAATGGACTGATGAATTTTCCTGCGCGTGCTGCAGTCCCTTACATTAGGCTTCCCTTTTTTTTTATTAGTATATAGCTGCGTGTTGCGGGATGTATAAGCATTAGCGTGTGTTTTGAGCGATCGTTCTCGCGTGTGAATCGAAATTTATCGAAGAGAAACTGAAGTCGAAGCTTCACCGAAACACGTGTCGCCATCATCGGCGAGCGGCCTTATCTAAATGGCTCCGATAAAAAAGAGACTAGAGAGCTCCTCTCGAATTTCAGTCCCCGAACTAAAATTGATCGAAAACTGTTCCACATCGCGCGAACCAATTCCCACAAAAATAATCAGCGCATCGACGAATACTTGCGCGCGCGGTCCCACGTGTTTCGCCTCGTACGCGGGGCATAGACAGCGGCAGCAGCACGGCAGCACGCGCCGTCCGCGTCTATACTATATCCACGTCCTTCCGTCCTTATGCTGCTTGTGCTGCCGCCGCCTCTGCGCGGTCCGAACACATCGCGAGAGTTGTTGCTATGCGGACCCCCGGACTTACGTCACACACTCACTCTCTTTCGCGCGTCTCTCTCTCTCTCTCTCTCTCTCTCTCTCTCTCTTCTCTTCTCTTCTCTTCTCGCTCTCCCGGCGGGGCAATTTAATATTGATAAGTCCGACGGCGTTAGATGAGTGGCCTCGGACACCAGAGCTGCAGCGACGCCGGCGACGATGAAAAATAAGCAGATTATCGTGCTTGGCTTCTTCCTCGCTCCATACGCGTGCCCCACCGCTGTGTAATGTGTAAGGGAGAGAGATGAGCCGCGCTCTGTGGTTAATTTTATGCGCTGTGTGTTACGAGCCTTTTTAATGACGACGAGGAGAGACGCGGCGGTTATACAGGCGCGCGCGCGCGCGCGCGATAAGAGACAGGAAGCTTCAATGGCGAAAAGCTCGGCGGTTGATAGCGGCTCTCGAGATGTGCGTATTCGCGAGTTACGGGTTAAGAGAATTATATGATACGGTAGAGCGAGTCTAGCGAGAAGATGATTTCACTCCTCCAGGGCTTATAGGAGCCGAAAAATATGCAAAGAGTCGGAGAGGAGATAATCACATTACCATATACGCGACTATCCCTTTGACGATTATGGAATATATTTCGGCGGAGCTAGTCGGCCTCGTATAATCCTCTACTTCGCTACTCGACTATCCGACGACTAATTGGACGGGGGCCAAAAGACGCGGAAGTGCGATATTGAGTTTCGAACAATTAATATGCGTCACCGCGGGCATTTAAATCGGAACATCTGGGAGAGGTTACGCGCGATTTTATCGGCACGACCATCGGTTTATATATCTGCGGTTACGATGAGAGAATGTCGCGCTCTCGCGCGTATAATTTTCCCATTCATCATCGTAATACTATATATACATATAATAGAAGGGGACTAATCCGCTTCTATAACCGAGTCGATTGTTTAATAACCGACGTTGAGTTACCAAAGTTGAAGTAAACGACAAAAACAAAAAGTTCAATATCGTCCAGTCTCTATATACACTAAAAGAACTAATCCCATAAGCCTTTGGCGTGTCCGACTCGTCGAACTCCGATTCACGGCTCCGCCGACAACGGTGGTCTGGACTCTCGGCCCTGAAAATGAGAACACGTCCACAATGACGCTTTTCATACGGGCTAGAGCTTTGTACTTCAGCCGACTTCAGCACTGTGCGTGTGTGGGAAGCCTGAAGAGTTGAGAGAAGACGCGTGAGTTTGGCACGTATCAAAGCGACTCTTTGTCGAAACTTCGGTAGCTGTGCGCCGGGGGAGCGTTGAAAACACGTGCGGGCTTTGAAGTACGAGTTGAAGTTTTTCCCGAGAGTCTCTGCGAAGAGGCGTTTAATGAGCGACTTTATGCTTCTTGTGAAAGCACGTGTTTGGATATAGTTGATTTTGTGCATTGTAAATTTAATATTGTAGAAGCTGTACCCGAAACACGTGGTGCCGCAGTGCGCGGTAGAGCCGGTACACATAGGAAATCGGCATGTGCCGTACAATAGTCCCCGTCGATAAAGCTTATAATATAAATACGCGTTTTCTTCATACTCTTTGGGAATTCCACTGCTCTGTTATTTATGGGTCCAATAAAACTCGGTCCTCGATCCGCTCGCGCGCGGCCGGTCACCGGTGACGTTTCGTCGTCCCTCTCTCGTATATAGTACGCAAATTCTTCGCTCACTCTCTCTCTCTCTCTCTCTCGAATGGGTTTTTAATAATTCCGAGAAAAGCGCGGCATTTTAATAGGAGACCTGACGTCGGCGTTACCAATTACACACGGCGCTATTGCTCGTTCGATTTCCGCTAAAAAAAATAACAGGCCTTAGAGAGAAATACCAAACACTAAAGACGGTCAATTAGTGCGCCTAAATCGGCCTAAATAAAACCATCACTTCTTGCGCGTGTCTGTGTACGTAGCGAAAATCGTTTGCTCGAGAAACGCGTCCGCTAACAGACTCTTAATTCCTCCTGTCCACAAGACAGAGCGAGCGACGCAAAGAGTCAATAGACGATTCCGAAAAAATCTCGCGGCTCGTTACCAAGCCAGAAGCCTAGCCGAACATCGGCGCCCGGTAACCACCGGTCGAGTATGTGTTTTCCCAAACCGCGACGGCGGTGGCAAACGCGATCGGCATATTAAAAGAACGTAGTACTACGCGCTTCGCTAAGTAACGAAGCTTCTTCTTTATGTCCGTGTATAGAGCACATAGAGAGCATCGGGCGGACACAAGGAGGCGAGGACGCGTTTTTCGGATTCGGAGAACCGCTCCGGAAATTTCTTACGGCGTGCGGTGAAGGTAGAACTCAACATAACCAGAGCTCGATCCGCGGGGCCCTTTTCTTCGGATATTTTTTTTCACCGTCTTTACCGCCGTTTATACCTGCTGCATCTCTCTCTCAGGTCTTCTCGCTTTTCCCGACGTGCTCTGCTTGAAGAGCGAAGATTTTACTTTGTTCGAGGGGATCCAGAGCGAGAGGGGGGAGGGGCTGAGCGCAGCGAAGGTATGCGCCGGGGGGTTACGCTTGTAGGTAGTCTTCTCCGTTTTTTTTTTCTTTACTTCAAACTACTGGCGTAGAAGCGAAGTAGCTGGGTTGGAAAATTCTTTTTCCGGGGCTAACGCGCCAGTCGTGGAGATTTCGATATAAGATATAGGAGTGATTCAATGTTCATCTCTGAATGAAAATCTCTATCGATGCTTTGAGAAATAAGGCGATAAATATCCCCGTAGCTCTCAACCATAAAAATTAACGATTATGGCAAGCAGTTGCTCGGAGTGTAAGAATCTCTACTCGGCAGCAGCTCTGACCCCCGGCGGCAAAAGTCGATCATCGCGTCTATGACAAAAGTTATACATCCGCATACGCCAGAGCGAAATCGAGAGCGTGTCGGCAAGGTGACGCTTCAGCCCCGACACACACGCGCGCGCTCACGGTGTAGGTACATATCCTCCGCTTCGCCAGACAGCCGACATTTGTTGAGCGCAAGCGAAGGGCACGACAATAGGGCCGTCCTCGTCGCGGGGTGCGCTACCCTCTCGCATCCCAGCGTGTAGATGTAAATACACGCGACGCGTTGTATCTATGTGTGCGAATGCAGTAGGGGATGCGAGCGATGGTCAAGGGATGCATTGAATGCGTCGAGTGTGTTCTCTCTCTCTCTCTCTCTCTGGCCACTATCGATTCCGCATCTCTCTCCTCTCTCGCTCGCTCCTTTTTTATGAAAAATGAAAGAGAGATTGGCTTAGAGGCTATTCTTTCTCTCTGGAATACGATATGTCTCGGTGTGTGCGTGTGATGAGTTTAGCTTCATCGTGAGAACTCTCTCTCTCTCTCTCTCTCTTATTCTATACATACTGCACTTTGCATGTTGGGAAGAGAGAAATGAATATGCGGAGAAGATTATAGCTATTCAATTTTTCTTTCTCCACGCGGCTGTCGTTCGATTATATCGACGACGCATCGCTGTGTGAATTTTTATACGCTTTTGATGCGGGGATGCGATACGGATAGCTTCGTCTTTTATCAAGAGTCATTGTTGGATTTGGGAAAAAATTAACTGGGTAGAGTGAAAAGCTATGCGAGACACATATGTTTAATGCGAAAAGAAATCAAACATCGCGCGACTTTGACAGAGATGGCGTGAGAGCTGCCAATCGGACCAAAAAACTGCGCGGGTATAGGTATACATAACTATAGTTTGTATTATACTTATATTAGGTAGGTAGCAGACGCCGACCGCTCGATCTTTGTCCCGACTTGCTTACGTCCCGCGCACTGACGAGTAGTATGTTCGTCGCTGAGTTGTGTGCTCTGGATTTTGATGAAAATAATCGCCGAATGTGAATCTGTGTGACGGTGAGAAGGAAGTAAAGTGTCGAGAGTCTCTTCTGAGTAAGTACTTGATGTTCATTGCTTAATGGCCGGTCGCTGTAAAATTTTGAGGTTAGGCACATTGTCTACGAGGTTCGTTTGTTTACAGGCTTACGATGCTTTGAGAATTTGCAAAATTAGCGCATTTACGAAGCTAAGTCGTATTTTCTAATCGTAAGTATTCAATCTTCTCTAACGATTAGCCGTATAGACTTTTGAGGTTAGGCGCAATGTTTATGTCATAGACATAAGAGAGATAGACTGCGTGTGTAGGTTTGCAAAAGTGGCACCCTATTAGAGAAAGACGACATACCTTCTTTCCATATACCAAGCATTGATAGAAGGTATGGTGTCTTTGTCTTACACATTGACATAAGAGAGTCTGTCTTTCTCTAACAGGGTGCCACTTATGCTAACCTACACACGCAGTCTATCTCTCTTATGTCTATGGTTTATGTAGTACATTGAATGCCATAGGTTTCAAGATTCTCACAACTAAGAAAAATGTCGACAATGATGTTTATAAAACAGAACACCAGGTTCGAAGTGAACTGCACAAAGTTCATGTGGACCTTGCAGAACTGCACTTTCTTCATGGGCACCAATCGGATCAGGAGTTTCACGTCGGAAAATTTCCACGTCGCTAAAACCAACCAGCTCTGTTTCGTGACGTTTTGCATGGCCGATAATATCTTGAAGCTTCACATGGACGGCTACTACCTACGGCAACGTGAAGCTTCACGCCCACTTCGTGGTAGTCGCCGCCGTCAGTTCTCACTTCCTGTCCGTGTTCAGGAAGAACTGTCTAGAAAATAAAACGAAGCACATCGTCGACATGACCAAGGATAACAACGTTACATTGAACGTTCTGAAACGATTTCTCGATTTTACCTACGGGATCAAGAGCATGCTAGAGTTGGAGGACGTGGTTGTCTACTTGGCCATCATGGCCAAGAAGTACGACACCCCCGAGATGCGGAAAGCTTGCGAGCACCTGATGAGCGATATGTTGAACAAGGATACCGTCGTCGCGGCTCTGCTGTTTTCGGTCAAGCACGAGTTTTGTACACTGAAGAAGGAGGCTGTGCGATTCGCCAAGTCGCTGAACATCGATACCTTGAAATCGTTGGAGGACTTTCAGAAACTCTACCAGAACAACGAGTTGATGCTGGAACTGTTGTGAGGTTTTTTGTAAGATTTTTCTGGAGAGACGTCGCAGCTAACGACTGTAGGATAATCAATCCCTGTGATAAGCGTGCCAGATTAAGATTAGTTTAATAATCTTCGAAAGTTGCAATAATGTTACGATTTTTATAAAAGTTTTTTCATCATGTTGACAAAACTGTCCGAATATTATTTTATAAAATAAGCGTGCAGTAAGCGCACAGTTTTATAAAAGTTTTTTGTTGGACTACCGCATAGAAATGTTTAATTTTCGTACTTTCATCGAGATATCAATAAACGATACGATTTCTCTAAAAGCATCTAATTTTTCTCGTTAACAGGCCAACCTGCACTGACTGAAAAACAATATTTTCCCCGAACAGCCTCCGAAGCCTGCAGCAGCACACGGCCAGAGCCCGACTCTCCTACGTACATAATGCCAGAGAGGCGCAGCGGAAGAAAGGAGGGAACACACAGGGCCGCGATAATCGGCGCCGCGCGCTACTCTCTCGCGAACGAGAGGGAGAGAGAGGGAGAGAGAGGGAGAGAATTTCGCAGAGGAGGGCCTGGAATGCGGCCCCCTGCACTCGACGAAGCCCCCTTTTCTCTTCTGTTGCCGAGGAGTTGCGGCTCTCGCGCGAGGGAGAGATGCAGCTCGCGCTATAATGTATCCTTCTTCGACTTACGCGCACAGCCTCTTTCTCTCGACTTTGCTCGTTGTTGTTCGGCGCGCGTAACGATGCTTTTTGAATCTCCTCTCAACGGTTTCTTTTTCTCCCGCGAGTAAGAGTGTATGTGGTAGACTCGATATTTTTAAGAAACGCCTCGTTGCGTCGGCGGAACAAGTGCGGTACAGGCGCGGATGAAAAAGAAAACGTTAATCCGCTGTGTAATCGGTCGGCGGTGGTCGAGTCGATTAAAAAGTCTCTACGGGCTTTCGTTCCAGTCAACGAGAGTCAGTGCAGCGCTAACTGCAGCGCGCTCATTGAAATTGAAATTCGCGTCGCCGCTTCTTCTTTATCCTTTCGCTTCGAGAAAGAGAGAAAGAGAGAGAGAGAGAGAGAGACGACGAGGGGAAGGCGTCATATCGTGTCCTGACGCGCGCCGGCTATTTACAAACAAATCGAGAGAGCTGCGGGATGTTTTTTCTCCTTTGTCCTGGGCGGACGGACACCCGCAGTGCCGTAATTTACTTTTCGAGTGCCCCCCTGATAAGCTTATCCTCGCTTTTGATAATGCGTACGAGTCAATTGGCGGACACACTTGACTTGCAATTCGCTAATTTCGCGGAGGTACAGCTTTTGAGTTACGACTTCCTCTGTCGTGAACGCAGAGATTGTACGCATTTGTTATCGCTTTAGTTTGCTTTTTTGAAGTCTTTTTTTTTTATTTTATGGAAGACGATAAACAAAGCCAGAGATAAAAAACCTGGAAAAGCGTAGAAGAACGCTATCGCGCGTGTTTGAAAACCCGATCAGCTGATAGGCAGCTTTGAAGCACACAACGGCTTCCTTTTGACTTCGTCGCTCCTCTTTGAATTTCTCCCACAGTGCAGCGCAGCACAACAACTCGAAACAAAAAACGAACCGCGCGCGCGCGCGCGGAGCGATAATAAATTATCACGGATTCGGTGCTCATAGCGTAGCTCTCGCCGCGTGCATATCATCATCTCGGCTGACTTCAATATTAAATTTTCTTCGTTTCTCCGCGTGTATACGAGACAGCCGCGCGCGCGCGCGCGTCATCGCGCATATTGATGAGAGACTACATTCGAGTTTATAGAGAGAATCTGCCGCGTAAATTAGAATGTCGCGCGGCGAAATTTATTCGCGTCGGCATACGTGTTGACACATCGTATAAGTAGCCGTGGCTTTTGCTCTCGTGCCGCCGATGTTATATTATAAGCGAGTAATTATAATGCCGTCTGTTATTGGATGTTAAACATTCGGACGTTTGTCACGCCGATGTGCGTGTGCGGCGTCGTTATTTCTTTTTTTTTTTTTCAAACGAGCGAAAATCGATCGATCGAATATACTTTAAGTGTGTGTACGAAAAAGGCAAGAACTTTCATGATGCGACCGTTGCGGCTCTCGGTTTCCCCGACGAAAGGGTACACCGCAGAAAGGAACGCGATGCGCCGAGAAGAAGATACCTGAGCGAGAGAGAGAGAGAGAGAGAGAGAGAGAGAGAGAGAGAGGGGGGAGTAGGGATGTGTATAGGGACGCGAAGAAAGCCAGGGAGAGAGACAGAGAGATAAGAGATGAGATGAGAGAAAGGGCCGATGCGAGAGTTTAAGTGCGCTGCATGTGCATGAATCGCGCGTATACGAGGTGAAGTTGAGTTATGTTCGAGGCATGTTTTAACCACCTACAATTTCGGCGAGTCTGTAATTTTTAAACTCGTTTACGTAATGGCACCGGAGAGCTTTCGCCCTTCGAGCATAAACTTTGTACAATAATGCTTATTTATTCGTATCAACAAAAGTCCTCGCATGCGCAATAAGTTAAAAGGGAAACGACTCAATTTCATCGGCGTGTAATTGGCGACGCGGTGACCCTAATCAAACCTTAATCCCCCGCATCGCACCCACTAAATCAGTCGGGTCTTGTATACATATACACGGAGAAGGAGGGAGAGCCGAAAACGCGTATCCGCAAAAATTAATGAGCCGCCATAAAAGCGCACTCGCGCAAATATAGAGGCCAGTCTTATCTGCGCCTCCTTCGGGACTTTGGCTTCCACAAGGCGAAGAAGACGAAGACGAAGAGGAAGAAGCAGAGGAGGAGAGAGAATGAGAGACTGTGTTTTGCGGCGCGACCGGTTCCCAGGACGGCAACAATGCCACATAGGCTTCGCCCGCAGCTTCCCGAGGTCGCTCCTTCGGTTTCTCTCTCTCTCTCTCTCTCTCTCTCAACTCTTTCGTGCTTTTTATTCCTTCTCTCTTTGCGAGAGAGCGCATGAAAGAGTTGTGTGCGGTGTCTGCACCTCTTGTGAGTTTCTCTCTGCCTGCGGTGCGCATGTGTGCAAGAGAGAGAGAGAGAGAGAGAGAGAGTATTGTCTCGGGCAAGATGTTTAACAATGAGGAATTGTAATCCTGACTTTCGTGTTTCCTTTAATTCTCGCTCGCTCTCGGCTATGCAGTATTATAGTAGCGCGAAAAATCGAGGCGATATTATTATTTAAAATTTAACGAGATCGAATATCCGATTCATCTATAAGGACGAACGTGCACCGATTGTTTCGTCCGAGTGCGTATGCTTGCGCGGCGGGCCACTCGAGAGAGGCTCGAGTGTATACAGGTACTCTGTATACGAGTGCGGGCTCTTTGTCTCTCGATCCGCATATCGAAACGCACACCCGATTTCCAATCAGAAACCAACTCGAAAATAATCTCGCGTTAGATTATGCCGCGCCCGACTACAGAGCTAATCATACCGGTCACTTGGCAACAGCCGCAGTGTAGTCTGTTTTGATCAGCGACGCGACGACCTTCTTTTTTCTGTGCCCTCCGCGACTCATCCTCCCGAAATTTTTTGCGCGAACCGTATGCCTTCCGCGCTCTTCTTACGTTATAATGTATATACCCGGCACAAGCAGAGTATTTCTCGTCTCTCGCGCATAACTCGCCCGCGCGTGTATAATACGCACCGGAAATTGCGGCTTTTGTGCGCGCGCGCGCGCGCGCGCATAGGGGTGTGTAATGCAAATCGGCAAACTCGCCGTCTCGCGATTCTCACGATTTTCGAGGATTATGTCGCGTGTGTGCTTATTCTCCGCTTTTGTATCGTCTCGCGAATATGTCGTACATTAATTTCTAGCTCGCTGGAGTTCAAGTGCTTGAATTTTCATAATGGAATTACGCATAGCGCAGCGGCTTTCGATCTTCCAGGAAGTCTGTCTGAAAAATTCCGAGAGGCGCTCGCTACAATACGCCGCGCTATAACGTTGCAAAGAGAGAGAGAGTATGCAAACGCAGATGCAACGCGTGGAACGCGATAAGAGCCCCCGACGACGAGCACAGTACGCCAAAGCTCGCGAAGGTCACTTTTCTAACGCTTATCTCCACGTATACGATGATGCTAAACCGTTTACGCTGCATCGGAGGAGAGTCTCTTTCTGCAGTCCGTATGCAGCGATGTACAGAATTGAATTTTATCGATTCGCGCCGGGGGCCGTGCAGCCCTACACGCTAGACACCGGCAGACGGGACTGTTGTGGGGCGGACACCCCCCGTCACGCGGTGAATATATGGCGAGGGTGAGCCGCGCGTCTGCGAACTTGGGGTACATATCGTTATATATATATACGGAGGGTTAAGCGTCGATAAGAGCCACGGCGCGCGGGCGAGAGCTATATAGTCTAACGGAAATCGCGGATTTTATGTATAACGGCTGGTACATATTTCGATTGATTAATTCAGGGGGTGGAAAAAGACGGTTGGCATAGGTGCACGTGCACGCGTGGGGGGTTTGTGATTTTTCATCGTTCCGTTGTTATAGCTCTGTTGCGTCCTCGCTCTTATAGAGCCGCGTTACTGTGTGAAGCTATTTTTTGTTGCAGCGCCTGAATATAATAAACACCGCGCTGTGCGGAATAAATCACTTTTTTAAGGCGTCGCTTTCCCAGGAAATCACGAACCTCCCAGAAATTGATTTTCAATTAAGCCCTGCGCTACGTTGGAAACGTCAACGCGAAACCCCTGGAAATAAAGGAGGTAAGAAAGAAAGGGGGGAAGAATCAGTCGTCAGGTGGCTTTCTTTCTTCTTCCGCGTTTAGGGAAAAGGTTTGTACTCGCTCTCATTGATCTCCCGGAATCCGCGCTATTTTTTTTGAAAAATCGCCCCTTTCACCCCTTTCTTCAGCACCGTGAGACATTATACGCGGCTATTCTCGTGGATTCCAATGAGGCTCTTGATTCTCATGAGTTTTTCGCGGTTACGGGTAAAAAGAATGGCAGATTACGCGAAAAAGGATTTTGTGTGAAAACCCACCATCGGATAGAAAGTTCTCACGCACTGTGCTCTTCCCGAAACAAACTTTTTATACTACACTAAATTCTGCTAAAAAAATGCATCGCCCCCTTACGCAACAAGGTCGCGTACAGGTCACCCGCGTATAAACACAGCAAGAATCTCTCGCATTCCCACACATCAGCAAAAATAAAGCATATCCCTCTGCCCACGCTATGCCGATTTAAAAATGGCACGACGCCGCCGCCGGTTCCACGAAAGAACGAGCGCGCGATCAGATGTTGATCTCCTCCGTCCCATCCTGCACGTGTATATAGCTATATAAGTAGTGCATCTTCGCGCGAGCACGCAACAACACGTCTGCCGCAGTCGAGAGCAGCATCCCTCCATAATTTCGGGCGTCTTCGGCTCTTTCCGGCGCGTGTAGTGTACGGTTTCCAAGGCCTGCACTCGATGATGTCCCATCTCTCTCGCTCGCTCGGTCGAGGCGCTTTTTCGCCTTTTATTTCGGCACGCCGCTGTGAGAGAGGAGGAAATCTCTGAATGAGGGCTTTCGAGTGGGACGAGGGATTTTCGAGGGGTTTTCCGAGGCTCTTTCGAAGCCGAGAGCTCTCTGTGTTTCTTCTGTGCGGGTAATAATTTGTTATACTCGAGAATCGATATCTCGGCGCGGCTTTAAACTTTTACGTCCTTCGACGTGCGCGCACGCACTGTTTACACTCGCTCGCGCTGCACTTAAACATCGGGAAGTAAGAAACGAAGCTCAAACAGCCATGAGAAATACTCGAGTTTAAAGGGACTCGAAGCGAAGTAGTCAATCAGCCAGAAGTCCGAAAACGAAAACAAAGAGCCGAGAGAGAGAGAGAGAGAGAGAGAGAGAGAGAGACAGTATAGAGGGAGTAGCTGCGTGTAGGTGAGCCGCGAAAAGGAGCAGAAAAAATAGCAGAGACGAGCCGGGGGGTGTGGGGCGTCTCTCTCTCTCTCTCTACCGAGAATGAAAAAGCGAAAATGCGAGATCCCTATGCTCTCGCACAGACTCGCCTCGCCTTCTCGGAGCCGGAGGAGAGTCTCGACGAAATATTTCTCCGCTGCTGGGCCCCGATTCTCTCGAGTGTGTGTATGGGTGTAGGTATCCTTGAAAGTCGAGAGAGATTCTCATTTTTACGAGTCGCTTGTCCATTGATTAAAAATTCGTGCGAGGCTTTTTAATGGGGAAAAGGCTGCGGCGATCTTATCGTTTTATGTCGCCGTTGCCGCGACTTGGATGTGCCAAGAACTTTCGGATGTGTTCGCACTCGTTCACTCATTAGACCCGAAACCGGCCCCGTAAGTACGCAAGAGACTTGTGAAAATCTGCCCCTACTTAGCTGCAGTAGCTAATCGGCTCTCGGATTGTTTCAGCGTATTAGGTAGTCTATATACCTGTCCAAGAAGATGGAACGCGACGTTCTCCTGGGCAATTTGAAGTAAAAGTAAATAGATAAAAGTTATAGGTTAGGCAAGCGGCCATACGCACTGATCGCCAAGGACGATCTATATCCGAGATAAACATCAGCAGCAGCAGCAGCAGCCGTCCGCTCGCCACGATCTCGCTTATCTCTATCCTTCTTCCGAGTCGACTACCTACCGCAAATAGTGTATGTGAATGCGGTGGCGGAAGAAAAAATTACTCGAAATCATAAGTAAGTAAGTAGTCAAGTTAAGCTTTTCAGCCTCATCAAATCCCCCACACCGCGAGTATATAAATAAAGATAAATAAAGATCTGTCGTGTACAGCGAACACAATATCCCACAGCGCGACGACGACAAAAAGCGTATAAGAGGAAGTGCAAAAGCATCAGCGGCGTAGCTGCTGCAGAGAGAGAGCAGAGCAGAGCAGAGCCCAAAAGCGACGACGAGAGAAATGTTGCAACCCCCTCCATGTATAAGTATGCGCGCAGAGAGCCAGACAGAGAGAGAGAGAAAGAGAGAGAGAGAGAGAGAGAGAGAGAGAGTGAGAGAGCAGGGGACGGTCGGTGTGTGTGTGTGTGTGTGTCGTGGGAGCCGGCGTCGCCGTCGCGAGGGGAGAGCTTCCCCCCACCATATCGGAGCAGCAGCAGCAGCTCCGCGCGGAGAGAGCGTCTCTCGCGCCAGTTCGAAAGCGATCCTCGAAGCGAGCGGGGCGCGCGTCCGCCGCCACCGACCAGCGCACTTGGCAGCTAGCCGATTTTCCCTTCTCTTTTTCCCTTCGCCCCGCGAGACTCTCCCGTTACAACACGATATCACCTCGTGATTCGATACCCCACGTCGAACAAAGTGTAGAACGCGTCCGCGAGTGTGCTCCAGACGAAGCTCCCCGCAGGTTCGCCCCAACACGCAGAGCCGCGACCCCCGTTAAAAGAGGATATATACCCGGCGAGTGCGCGCATGCGCAGAACGCGGGGCAGTACGGCGGAACCCGGCGCAGCTACAAGGGAGAGAATCAATAGCAGCAGCAGCAGTGCGTGCGAGGGTGTGCGATGGCAGCCAGCGAGCTGCTCGATTGCTAGCGGCGGGAGTTATTATTGCACAGTGTGTCGCACACAGCACGGCGGCGAGTATTCTGCAGAGCCAGCGGACTCAGCCATGGATATAGTGTAGAGAAGCAGCCCCTGCCCGCGCCTCCGCAACCGTGTTCTGCCTCCCCTTTAGTCCATGTATCGTAGCAAGTAGAGAGAGAGAGAGAGAGAAGAGAGTTGCCTATTCGCGCGCAAGAGAGCTATACCTATATATATAAGACAGTATGAAGATGGAGTCGATGCAGCAGTGCCAACCCGGCCTCCTCATCCCCGGCAAGAGCGTCGACATCACCACCTACCACTCCACCTTCTACTCGCCCCCGCCTACCGAAGCGTAAGTTTCTCTTTGTTTTTTTACCTACTTATACACTGTCTGTGTGATGCGTATGTGTTTGTGCGAGTGCAGTTTAAAAGCCGGCGCGAAGGAGAAGGTTCCGTTGTTTTGGTTTTCCTCGCGCGCGCGGTGTGAGAGAGAGAGAGAGAGAGAGAGAGAGAGAGAGTATATTATATTATAAACGAGTACACGGGAGCCTTATCGGCGAGATAACGGCGCGCTGCTGTTATGTTGCTCGCAATTTGCACTTTAAAGAGCGCACGCGAAGGTCAGGGTAATTTTCCGACTGCGCTTGCGCCGTGTCCCTATTTCTCGTTGAACTGGTTTTTAATTACTGCGCGACGAGATTTCGTCATCTTCGAGGCATAAAGTACTCCATTGAGAGAGCCACGGTTTAGCAGAGCGATTGCGCGCAAGGCTTCGAGGAAATTGGAGGATTAGACGAGTGATATAACGAGAACGTGCTTCTCACTCACTATAGTTGCAGTTGTATAACTGCAGGCGGAGCAGCGCCGGCGCGCGGTTACACAACGCTTCGCGATAACGTCACTCTGCATCGCATTAAAATCTAATTGATCTCCAAGCATATTAGTCGCTTAGTAATATAGCGGAGTTTCAAAGTCTCGCGAATACCACTACAGGCTCCATTATGATAGAGGGCAAACAGCAGCAGCAGCACGAGGAGTATTCGTCCCTCTCTCACTCTCCCGTTCGCCGGAAGTCAGACTCGATATTAATATCAAAGGATATGGCCTTATCGCGATTCTCGCTTGCTCTGCGCAAACTGCCGCGCGACAGTCTGTGCTATTACAGCCGGCCTTTAAGGAGACTCTCTCTTTCTCTCTCTCTCTCTCTCGCCTATTTTTTGCGCGCGTGTCTATACCTACACACAACAGCAGTCTCTATTTAATCGTCAGTCCGCTGTGTGTACACTCGATTTGCCGACCATTTTTTACTTTTTTACTACGATCGAGGCAGGTAAAGAAGCGCGCTTCTAACTCGCAAACATTCAACTCCGTACGCGTAGCTAATAATCCAATGATCGTCGCGGTCACGTCTATCCAGCTGCGCAACAATTAGCATCGCCTTGTTCACTCTCTCTCTCCCGCAGCGGTGCTCAATCGCGAGATTCGCGCTCAGCGCCGACCGAGATTTAAAGAGCCGCTTCTGCGCCGTCACGTTATTTTTCGGAAAAGGGATCTCTTTCTCTCTCTCTCTCTCTCTCTCTCTTTCGTCGGTCCCGCTGGGTCTACCTACTTTTCCTCCTCGTAATCCGTGAGTCCCCGCTGTACAGCTCTATATCCGGATTTATGGTCCCCTTACTGCTGCCGTCTTCGAGTTTTCGGCGTAGGCTTTTGCGCTTTTCCGCACAGCCGCGCTTTTATTGTTTTATGGATTAATATACGCAGTCCATATACCCTCCTGTGTTTTGTCATCCTTCGTCTGATTTACAGCTCTCGCATATGTATAGTACGAATTTCCAGCTTTTATCGAGAGCTCGACCTTTGCGCGGGCTCCTGTGTTTACAAATATGGCAAACGCAGAAAACGAACACGCGGTGCGCCTCGGCTCGGAAATAGCCGCGCGACTCCGGGAGGGAAGAGAAAAACAAAGCAACGTGCTTAATTTTTCGCGCGCTGCGCATGATTCCACGAACGGATATAACCCCGAAGCTATTTATAAAGCGGCGGTGCAGCGCCGGTCGATGCAGCGCAGCGTTTCGGAGTACTCGCACGCGCACAAAGGAGTATCGTGGAAAGTAAAAGGTCGTCCTCGGGAAATCGCCGCGAGTGAGTATGCTCACAAGGGCCTGGAATTAAAGTCGTTTACTCCGAAGCATAAATAACGGAGCAATTACGCTCTCTCACGTGCGAGTTTAAGGAGAGGTTAATTCGAGGTTTTTCAAATCGATAATTCCTTCGCGATTTCGCCTGACGAGACGGCGGCGGCGGCGGTTGTATACGCGGTGCACAATATTTGAGCAAATTATCTCTTTTCCGTGTAACGCACACGCGCGTACACACAGAGTCCCCTGCATGTTTGCCCATGACTGTGCAACATCTCGCAGTGCAAACACACTCGCGGCTCTTTGTGAGCCCATACATACCCGGCAGCAGCAGCAGCAGCCGTCGATATTATAATACAGCGTTACTCCGCGGCGTGCGTCTGACTTGTAATTACGTGAATTCCGAAAAAGAAAAAGCAGCCGTGGCTCAACCCCCTCGATTAAGAATTCTAAATTCTACCCTGGCGGAAGTCCATCTGCACCCGCATACACGCGCGCGTCGATCGATATATTCTAATTCCTTGCACGACGGCTGTCTACACAAACAAACCAGCAGCCGGAAGGACGCGCGTTTCTCAAGAAAGCGGCAGCTCGAAAATTTCATAAAAGTACACGCGCGCGCTGGATCGAGGGGTGAGTCTGTGCAACTGATAGCAGCTGGCGCGGTGCACCAGCGTGTGTATACATCGGCTACAATATACGCGAGGGAAAGATTCCTTGGCGAATTGTAAATTTGCCTGCGCAAGGGGTTGCTCTCTCGGAATATAACCGAAGAGGGAAGAGTCGTGTCTCGCGACGACGACTTCCTTCCTTCCTGCCTCGATGCTTCCTCTTCTCGTCTCCCTCATATTCCCTCGCGCGCGCGCATTGTGTGTTTCCGCTCCTAGACTCTTTGGGGTTGCCGACCGAGGAGCGATTATTGCCGCGCCGCGCGTACATCTGCCCTCGACCGTAAGATACTAGTGCGAGTTCGAACGGGCAAGATTATAAGTCGAGCTTGTGAATATTTCCGCGAGCATCGGGAAAATCCCGGAAAACTCACGCCTCCGAATTCCCACGAACCCCCTACGATCTCCCCCGCTCCCCTCGCATGTCCAGTCTCTCACTCGCGCGCGAATTTCTGAAATAAAAAAAATCGTCCTCCTCCTAGAAGGATATTCCCACGAGGGAGGGATTCACACACACACACTCTCTCTCTCTCTCTCTCTCGTATATGAAAGTAGTATAGGCACGCACTTGTCATGGGAACTCGAGCGCGTCAGCCGGCTTTTGCGCGGCAAAACTCGAGAGAGAAGGGGATGAAGCGAAGAGGGCCTTCCCGCCCTTTTCGCCCCCTTTATACGCGCGTGCGCGCGCGGATCCCTCTGCTATACGCATTATATAGCCGTGGGTATGTGTGTGTGTGTGAGAGTAGTGATGGCATTTTAGATTCCGGAATGTATATAATACGCGCGGCTCTGACCAGTGGGAACTTGCGACCGATGCGTCTTCCCTCTTTAATGGGTCAGTTATGTTGTTGTTATTGTTGACGTTTGCGGAAAAGTCGCCCAGCTGTATGAAGCGCAGCTGCACATTTCCCTCTGGATATGTGCGCGATGAGAAAAAAGCCAATTGCCTCGGTAAATCTTGTCTCAAAGCAGGTGCGCTCCCTTTAACCTACTTTCCGCGCGGATAACCGTCCCCCAATTATACGCGCGCGAGATAAGAGTGGAGTCACGCGAGGCTGATGATTATAATTTTCAATATAACGATACCGACAAACGATAAAAAAAAAGAAGCACTCGCATCCCACAGTCACTTGTAACGCAATTACACCGGCGTCTCTGTGGTCAAGTACAATCGAGAGCGCAGTAGAGTGAGAGCTAGCTCGTATACGCGTATAATATAATATAATGCATAAGGAAAAAACAAAAGGGGGCGAAAGGGGATACACAGTAGAGAGAGAGAGAGAGAGAGAGAGAGAGAGAGAGAGAGAGAGAGAGAGAGACAGAGGCGAGGCTAGAGCGAAGCTTATGGGAGCTTTAGGGGGAAGTCGTAGTTGCAGCAGGACGAGGAGAGAGAGAGGCGCGCCAGCGAAGGGCAGATCGAGGCAGGTGGTGGCCAGATGTCTTTCGTCTGCGCCGCCGCCGCCGCCGCTGCTTTCCACCCTGTCGCGTACACAACGCGCGAGCGCAGGGCTCTCCCTCATTTTCTCGCTCGTGGCACTCGCGCCTTTCCATATCACTCCCGATCCATCTTTCTCGGCTTGTTCTTCCTCTCTGTAGGTATGCGCGCACAGAAGTCATCTATCGGTCGTTGATCGCCGAGACTTGATTACATCACGCTCTAGTTTCATTGAAGCTCGTCGCGGCTCTCGTGTCATTGAACGAATTTTTTCCTCTCGACACCTTTCACGATATACGAAACAAAGCGAGCGTTCATTATCATTCTTCGACGCCGTGAAAGTGTGCAAAAAGCGCACCCCAGCGCGCACATCGCCCCATCATCGTCGTAATGGACATCTATATGTGTGCGAGCGTGCCCATATGCCGCGTAAAACGTACTGTAATCGGGCCACATGTGCGCCGCTGCGTCGTATACCTGAGCAGTGTGCAGAAACGTATGTGCTGCGCAGGGGATGTGTTCGAGCTTCTCCCCGAAAATCGACTCTCTGTAAGCCTGATCGATGAAGAATTCGCTCAATCAATTAAGAGAATCGCCGTAGCGCGAGGAGAATATTCCCATCGGCTGTACATATAATAGCACGATTTATTTCGCGCAGTGCAGAGCGAGCGACGAGGAAAATAAAAGATTCAAATCGCCGCGCAAGGAGAAAGGTAAATAGAGAGAAAGAGAGGATTAGCATCGGGCTCCCCACGAGAGAACTGTCGAGCCCATTGTGAGATCTCTCTCGCAGTACAGTACGATTGTTATTACGGATCCAGCGCTCGCGCGTACAAGATTTCTCTCGATCGAATCGAGCGGAGAGTGAAAAAAAAATTGATTCGCAGTTGCAACACTCGAGAGGGCGACTCGGAAGGGTGAGAACATCCGCTTCTCCTTTCGCGCGCGATTCCTTATCCAGCAGCGTAATTACGGGTCATTCCGGTGGCACTTACACAAAGTAGAACATCCATTCGATCTCCATTTTACACCTGAGGACACAGATGCTTAATCTCTCTCTCTCTCTCTCTCTGTGTTTGAGTAGTGTCATAAAAGCCAGGCGAGCCATTGAAATTCCGGAGAGTCCTCGTAGTTACAAGCCCACCGACAAGCTCGCTACAGCCAGCATATTCGACGCACGTATACGCGCCGGAATGCGCGACGCCGATAAAAACAAAGGCTCTAGCTGTTCTCTCTCTCTCTCTCTCTCTCTCTCTCTCTCTCTCTCTCTCTCTCTCTCGCTGTCGTCGCGCGTAATTATAAGCGAGAGAGGGTATATAAGAAAAATAACGCGCTTGCTTCCGGCCGCCGCCGCCACCATTAGCATAGAGGCTTACGCTATATTACACTCCTCGCTCAGCGCACCTGTCGGCGACTCCTTTTTCCTACGTATAGGCTTTTCCCTTTGTGCGCCGTTGAGGTGTTCCGCAGAGTCACGGGGTGAGCTTTTACGAGTTTTCGGACGCGCACACACACGCAGTGTCTCGAGTTACGATCGCATATCGCCCCGCTGTTTAATTAGATCGTCGAGCGGTGATAATAACGCGGACGTCTATATATATATTTAAATTCGCTCTTCTTCTTCCGCGTGACATCTGCTCGTATACCGGTAGATCAACATCGTCGAAAAAATAAGAAAATATAGAGTAATAACTCTAGACCGGATCACACTCTACTTGGGCTAGTCTCTCTCTCGTAGTTATCGTAGCGTGACGAGCGGAAGGAAGAAAAGCTGCCGCCGCTCGCTCCGTCGTCCCCGAAGGGCCCGAAATTCTCCTGCCCCTTATAGGTACTAGTAGAGGGGAAAACGAGGGAGAAAAAAACGGAGAAACCAGCCGTGAAGGAGCGGAAAAAAAACGCCGAGTCGCGTAAGGTAACAGCGGGACGTTCCTAGAGAGAGTATAGCTACACAAGAGGAAGGAAACGCGGGGAGGGAAAATTCCGGGAACTAGCTTATTTTTCACGCGGCGACAAAAATAAAAAGTCCTGGAGGTCTGTATCGTCAGGTGATCGAGCAGGAAGGCATAAAACAACGGGAGGAATGAATTAATTCCCCTGCGGACGCAGTGCGAAAGCACCCGCAGCTCGCCTGAGAAAAAACGCACGTGTGCGTGTCCTCTAAGAAAGCGTTACGTACAATCGAGCGCGAGAGAGAGGAGAAAGCCGCGAAAAAGAAGGAGAAAGGCCGAAATAATCGGAGGGTTGGCCACGTGCGCGCGCTGCAGATGTGCCGCTCGAGAAGGACTGGTCAGGATCGACGCGTGTGTATAAACGGGAACCGAAGAGGTTTATCGACTGCTGCGCGAGAGTACAGTTATACGTGTGGATTTTAATCGAAGGGACAGATGCCGGCTAATCGTCCTCGCGAAGCGGCTCGAGCACCTACTTATACAGTATAACTCTTTTCGAGAGATGTAAGTATTTCTCAAGTGGCAGCTTTCGTCGCGGCTATACATTATACAGCTCAAATATTGGCTCGCGAAAAGTCGCACGTGCTCTTTGTGAGCCGCGGCATTAGAAGGAGAAAAATGCGTATACGCGACGGAATATTTCTACCCGAGAGGAAAGTCAAACACGCGGCTCTCCTCTCTCGCGGGAATATTTTTGCATTTTTTTGACCATAGCGTGCAGAAGAATTTCTGCGGGAACAGGACGAGAGAGAAAAAAAGTGGCGGGAAATTTAAAGGTCTCCATTGGTCCCTCGCACGCGCGGCGCGCTCCAAGACGAATTACGATCGTTTCTCTCTCTCCATCCCAGCTGCCTCCTTGGAATTATATTATAAGCGTCGCGTAGGTACACAAGTAAGGCGTATGTGTGCACGCGTCGTTTATTGCCGTCTGGAGGGAAAAGACGAGGACGACGGACGCGTGGCCCGCGCGCACAGCTGTCTACACGACATGTCGGCACCTGCGCCTCCCCTATGCGCGCACACGCGTGCATATAAGAAGATCCATCTGGTTTTCCGGTTTTCCCTCTTCTTCCGCAGCGGCTTCTTGACTCGTTTTTCTTTCTTGTGTCTTTTCTCGCCGCGCGTCAATGCCATTGTCGAGGTCGCCGATTTACGAGGGTTTATTGACTCTCACCGTCGCGGGATCAATCTTTAAAGAGAGGGCGGTTGACTCCTCGGTCGATGGCCGTTTTTCACGCGTTGTTGTGTAACTCGGATAGATTCCTCTTCTTCGCTCTCGAGTGAGACGGACAGATTTTCGTCTACACGCGTATAACTCTCACATGTCAGTTCTCTCGGGTCCATTGTGCCTTGCTTGCTTGCGCGCGGCGCCGCCGGATGTGTAATTTGCATAGTAACGAGGCGACGTGCGATTTGCGTTTATTTGTGTCACGTCTTCTTTTATTCGTCCGTAATGAGACGCGGTTTATTGTTTCGTTACGGATTTCAAACGATGTATTAACGATCGAGGAAATCATCGCGGGAGAGCTGATGCGAGCCGCTCGCGCGGCGTGGCTTTTACTTTCGGCGGCTCGTTTCAAATTGATTTCGGAATTTATCTCCGCAATAAAATTAGCATAGCCGATAATTCAGAGCCATATCGCGCGCGGATTACGATTCATCGATCAAAAAACCTCAAATAGTCACAATTTCGCAAGGATGATATGCGCCGCGGAGACAGAGAGAAAAGCATCAGCCTAGCAACAAGAAGCCCCATCAGCAGCCGCGCTAGCGCGAATTGCACATCCAGATCACGCTCCATCAGTCAGTCAGAGAGTAGAGTGGCCCCCGTGTGCGTGTGTACGTGTATATCGCGCATCGACGACTCTATAGACACAATCATCACGAGTAGCCTCGTGCGCTCGTACGGCGGCTCGTACAAGCGTTCCAGCGAAGGCCGGCCTGGCCCTCCGGCAACTCTATTCTCTCTCTTTCTTCTCGCGCCTCTAACGGTCGTCAAATTCCACGTCGGGGCGAGCAAACAAGTGGCTCCTCTTCTTCGCGGCGAGAGTTATACAACCCGGGCGAAAGCGACGACGACGACGACGACGACTTGCTTTGGCCCCCTTCGACAGGTCTCCACGCGCAGGCGTCTTCGTCCCTTTTTTTTCGCGAGAGCGGGACCTTCTCTCTCGATTATTACGCGCGCGAGAACCAGTCGGCGATATTGGGCCGCTTTTATGCAAATGCGCCGTTGCAGTTCTTCGTGCACTTTTTGCCGGGCCCTCACAAAGACGGTAGTGCTGATGCTGAACGAAGAAGAAGAAGCAGCGGCGGCAGCTCGTTCTTCTTTTTATCACCGGCGACCGGGTGAGCTGGTTCTTTTTTCGGCGCTCGCCGCGTGTATTTTTTTTTTTATTTTTAAAGAGTCGTCCCTGCGCACGGAGAAACTGGATTGAGATAATGCTGTAAACAAACTTTTGATTTCCGTCTGGGAATGCTGCTGCGCGCACAGCCGATTTTTTCGACTCTTTTCCTTGCACTCCTTCCCTACATTCGATAATCTCGTTTCTCTCGCGGGTCTTTTTTTGCACACGCGCTCAATATACATATACCTATATACACGTCGACGCGTTTGTCGGTGGCTGACAAGTTTGACCGATTGCCAATCAAATCCGCTCTAATCGATAAATTAATTACGTTCGTATGCGTAGGAAAAAAAATGTATCTCTCGTCGATTTGCATATAAATTTCATCGCCGACAGATATACGTATACCACCGACGAAGCCTGACATATTTACATAACAAATCGAGAAGTTATGGACCGATAAGTTCGATGGACAATTGCCGGTATATATGAAATTTATTTTTTTTAAAGTCCCAACGGTCGGCGCCATCCTTGAATTTAAAAAATCCTCGACACACGGCACGTGTTCCTAACGCTCCCACGATACCACGTACTATATATAGGTGTATACACTATCCACACACGCGAAAATCTACGCGCCTATATGGCGTAAAATATGCGGCCCGCGAGTCAATACTCCGGAGAGCGAGAGAATTCATTATCACTTTCTTTCATTTCTACCGAAAGAGTCGACTCTGCGCCGAAACCTGTTTCGTACTCCTTGAGACCGCCGCCGATGCCGCCGTGATGTTTTATGCTTTATCGCTAATTACGATAAGATTATGTTAACGAGCTAGACGTGCCGACTTATACCTGACGTTTTTATCAATGGACTGTCAGGCGATCTGTTCGCAGAAGTCATTTGTATACTCAACTCTCTCGAGTCGCGCGCAAACGCTTTGGGTGAAAATGAGCGAGAAATCAAAAAAATCACCGCCGCGCTTGTTGGAATTTCATTATACGTTTATCTGCGCGACACGTAATTGATGAGCGATTAACGAGATTAGGAGGAAAACGTATGGATACTCCTTCGTTGATTAAATTGTTCGCAGCCGTTAGATAAAGAGACATTTTTTTCGAACGATCGGTTGTACTCAATCTTTCACGCTTCACGGCCGACGATTTTCGCGCCACACGCGACGATTTCCCGACACGCATACCCGTAACGCTCGCTCTGGGACGAATTACGCACGCTTCGGAAAAGCGCATAGCGACGCTCTCCCGCTCCACGCGAACATCTGCATCTCTCTCTCTCGTGATGGGGTGTCCCCTTCGCTTCATTATTGCCGGTGGGCTTTTCTCCCCCTCGGCGATGTGCGCCGGGATGTATCGATGCGCGCGTATACTGGGCGGATTTAATTGCGTCTGGAGGATTCTTTTTTTGGATAACAGTCCTGGCATCTGTGTTTATCATTAAGAACAATGCCAGCGTTCGATCGAGGTCTGTTGGATTAATTTTCGTGCGGACCGTTACGTCGTCGCTTTGTGCCCCTTTGTGTGTTATATCAGAATATGTAACTGTACAGGTTTATAGCTACAAAAGTCTGGAACTTCAGTCATCCTTTTCAGAATTATGATAACCCCGTATGCACATACTCGCGACCCTTTTTTCTCACACTTTTTGCTATAATACGTTGCAGCTTTCTTTGATACTCCTCTCTCTCTCTCTCTCTCTCAGTTATCGCGCACCTTTTCTCCTACTTTGTCTCATCAGAGAGAGAGAGAGAGAGAGAGAGAGAGAGAGAGAGAGAGAGAGAGAGAGAGAGAGAGAGAGAGAGAGAGAGAGAGAGAGAGCTCACCCTCCTCTCGTGCCCCTCTCATTGTTGATTTTCGCTCGTTACTCGCATCCTCCTGCTGCCCTTTGCTCGGGCTGTTATTATTATACGGCCTGCAACCCCTTCCTCGTCCTTTTTTTCTATCGACTGCACTTGAGCCGCTTATGCTGTAGGTACGTCGCCCTCTCTCGCTGAATGCGATATCGACTTTTGCAGCGGCGGAATCAAGAGAGGGGTGTCTAGACTTTACACACAGAAGATCGGGTTTTCTTACAATTCTTTTAAATCGACGAGATGCAGTAGCCCTTCGCTCGCGACAATTTGCATAAATTTGCATGGCGGGAGTTTTAAATCGCCAGCGCGCCGGTTCTGTAATATCTCGCGCGTGCACTTCTTTGGTGCATCCTCGAAGGAGAGACTCGTGAGATTAAAAGTCTCGATGCTTTTCACGCGAGTAATAACCTGTCTGTCGCACTTTTACGAGCTTCGACGGTTTTAACGACGAGAGTAGAGGTGGCGCGATAAAACTGCCGGAAAATTCCCATCGGATTGACTGCTGCAGAGATCGCATTGTGTCGGAAGCACACAAATCAATCGACTGCAGTGGACGCAATTCAATCCACTACCCGCATGATGTGCGACGCTTTTCCTCGTGGGGGTCCAGCGAGTATGTACAGAAATTTCGGAACTGAGGAAAAGCGGCTCACTCTCTTAAAGCATCTGGACTGATGCGCACAATAACTGCGGCGGCTATAATACACTATATGTGCGCAGAAAATCAATGAAAAACCATTAGCCCAAAGCCGAAATCAATGGCCTCGAGCGAAACTCGTTCGCTGTAATAAAAAAGCGGCGCTGTCTATAATTTATATACTCGCACGTGCACACAGACGCCGCGACCGGTACAGAGAACCGTACGTGTCCGAACGGGCGAGAAGGGAGAAAGCGCAGAATAGGGAGTCGACTCATTGCCTCGGTAATAACTCCAGCGAAGGGGAGACTTACGTTCAACCGCGTGATGTATTATACCTACGACTCGCCGAAAACGCGAAATGCCACGAATGTTTGCCGTTTCGCGCACGCACGCGCTTTTTATTTATTCTTCCGCGTTAAAAAGAAGTGCGCGGGCGCGAAAGCATTGTGATCGATTAAAATGCAAAGCCGCTTACATTTGCGCGCGAGAGAAAGCTCGTCGACGGCTGGAATCAAGATTATTATACCCGCAGCACAAGGGACGCCGATCGATAACCCACCACTGTGTATACCGTTCCCTCGTAGCAGCACAGAGAGAGAGAGAGAGAGAGAGAGAGAGAGAGAGAGAAACCACTACCCCATCGTAGTAGTGGCGGCGGCGCATACTCGGATCAATCAGCCAAATTCAGCTCTCTTCGCGCGCGGCGCGTATATAACGTGGGGGCCGGTAGCGCGCACACACGCGCATGTGTACACGTAGGGCCCCCGGACAGCTGCATGTATACTCGCGTATGTGTGCCGCAGCGTATACGTGCGGGGAGAGAGTCGAGTCATGCTTTGGGGGAGGCAGCTTCTAAGGTATAGGAACAATGCGACTGCGGCGCATATGCCGCGGCCAGATGGTGACGCGCTATACCCGTGCGTTATATGCGCGAGTGTGCGCCCTTATCACGTATACCGCCCTCGCTTTGTCCGCGCATGTTTGTCTGTGGCGCTTTTTTCGCTGGTGAACGCTCGAATCGCGTTTGCGCGTCGGAGTCCGGCAATTAAAATAACAGAACTGAACGAGCGAGGAATTGAAGAAATATGCAGCTGCAGAAGATACTACTCGGACAATTATCTCGTGTCCCTCGTAAAAAAGCACTGCTATATCGCTTCCTGCAGCCTTTAAAGGCCAACCGTCGAGAAGCAACAATAAAAATAAACGTAGTAGATTCACGTACATAGGGGGCGAGAGCAAGTAAGCGCAGCGAGGAGAGCGTACATTATGTAGTCGCGTGCGCGCGGAGGAGCCAACGGTCAACGGTCCGTTTAATCGGCAACGGTTATACGCCTTATCTCTTGCCGTGACTTACGTCATTCTCTTCTTTCGCTAGCTTGCCCGCACATATACACAGGCACGAGATCGCGTATCGCTTGTCCGGCTTCGCGGAAGTCGAGGGACGCTGCTGAGTCGCTTTTCGCACGATTTTTCAAAGTGTGATCTACAAGTATGTTGGTACAACGGAATCTGGAGCCGGTGTCGAGTTCGACACCTGTTCTTTGCGATAAACACGGAATCCGACGATGAGAAAATTCTTGATCCTCGTCGAATTCGCGAATAAAAAAATTCAGCGTCAAAATCAACGTCAAAAGCCACCTCACAGAGCCCGCGTATGTGCGCAGACAGAAGAAAGAGAAAAGGTATATGGCGTGTCTCCTTCTGCGGGAGCGGAAATTAATTAGAGCCCTTATGCACAAAGGTGCGGCGCGCACCGGCAGCGGATGTGGTCTCCTCACTCGACAAAGCGACTCTCGCGTGCTTTCACTCACAAAAAGCTCGCGCCAGAGATAGAGAGAGAGAGAGTCAAGAGACTGCAGCACCCCATTGTCTCCTAGCTTTTCTCGATCGACTCTCGTTACCTACACCCGAGGAACAGGAAGGATGTGCTCAGCCGGGCGTGATATCCTGCGGCGATTTTCGGGAGAATAATCGCTGCATATCAACGGAGAAAGAAACCTGTAATCTAACGCGTCTTCCTGTCGCCGCGTCTTAAGGGGGTGACTATATATATATACGTGTCTTGACCTTACGCTTCGCTGGACTAACGTCCTTCCGGATATTTGCTTTTGTCCCGAATGTGTGTGTCTGCTGTTTCCGTGATTGTGCGACGCGATAAATCCTCGATTGCATCAAATTGCAGTGTACGACGAGGAAGAGCTGTTTGTAACGCGCGTGAATTTGCTTCTTGATTGCAGGTCGAGATCCGGATACGACTCGAGCAGCGGCGACGAGTCCGAGGTCGAGTACAACTTGTCCGCTTGCAACCAGACGGCTTCGCAGCCGGCTAACCCCAACACAACGGCCGGCAATTCCGGCCAGGGGAAACAGATCAATAAGGGTCGATGGACCAAGGAGGAGGTGAGTTTTATCATCGTTACTTCTGAAATCGATACGGACAAATTGAAATCGGAGAGCGATATAATGAGAGCCCGGAAAAAGGGGTAGGCGCGACTTCCCATGCTCGGAAATGTAAATAGCTCTCGGTCAAAATAGTCCCTCTCTCCGCATAAGTATACATACCGGCATCAGAAACACAAGACGAGAAAAGGGACAGAGAGCAACAGGCGAATTATATAGGTCGCCGCAGCAGCAGCAGACACCCCAAGGAAGAGAGAGAGAGAGAGAGAGAGAGAGAGAGAGAGAGAGAGAGGGATCGCGCTGTACTTTGCAAGGAGAGCAGGTATATTACGGCCAGTATACGGTTTCCCATGGGAAATGCGCGCTAAGGACGATCACACACGGGGTGTCCCTCTCTCTCTCTCTCTCTTTTTCGTGGACCTACTCCTCTCTCTCTCTCTCTCTTTCGCTGCTGGCGTATACGCGATGAGCATAGGCGCTAGACTAGCGCCCCATAAATTTTCCATTGTGGCAGCTAGAGCAGTCTATGCAAAGAATAGTTCCGGTCATCGCGCGCAGAAGCTTCATCCCTTTTTTTCGAGTCCGTGTGCGTACGCGCGCGTGACGTGCCCGGAAGTAATTGCCCTCGTATGGAGCTATGGGAATTCTCGAGTATATGGGGTGGTCACCACCGATGAAGATGACGCGGGGCACATTGATTGACGGGCTGACCTTTTTTGTGGGAAGCGTTGCTTGTGTTTTTCCCCCACGGCGGGCATGTAGGAATAATGTTATTTCGGTATTTTGGGTAAGAGACTTTTTTTCTAAACGCAATTTTTTTCCTTCGCAGGACGCGCTTCTGAAGCAGCTGGTGAGCAACGCCGAGCAACTCGGCAACGGCCTGCGATGGGACGGCATCGCGGCTCACTTCCGCGACCGGAGCGACGTCCAGTGTCAACAGAGATGGGCAAAGGTCGTCAACCCCGAACTCGTCAAGGGACCCTGGACGAAGGAGGTAATGACAACACGAGGTGTCTGCGATTTTCCGCATCGAGGGGACGTCGAACTCTCGATATTAGCTGTTTACACACGCGCGTAATCGACGGCGATCGCGAATGCAAAATGTAAACAGAGCAGCTGAAGCGACTATTGTGGAGACCGTGAATCACCGCGTCGAGCTATTGATCGGATCATATTTTTTTTCTTACGCGAGCGATAAGTAATTGTTTCAAAGAAACTGGCTGGTATTCGTCGCGGGACCTTACATGGAAGTCGGCATACGTTGCAACGGTAAACTCGTGGCAATTAAAACACCCCCGAAAACCTGTGAGCCGGCTAATTACACGAGGTCCGATCGAAAAGGGCAGCAGCTGAATTTCGATGAACCAGTCGGCATAACACGAGTTCGAATAAGGAACGAGACACGTTGTACACGTTCTTCCCGCGCTTATGACTCTCCAACGGTGCGGAGTAGCCCGAGGGGGGCTGATGCGCGGACTTTCCCGCGCCGATTTTCCAGCGTGTAAACCCCCGGCGGGATTAGAGGCATCGTATGAGAAAGTTTTTTTTCCCTTGTGTACATTCTTCTCCACGCCGCTGATGGGTCGATCGGAAGTGCGATTGTCGCGATGGGAAGTAGGCTGTGTTCTCTCCGCTGCAGCTTCCTTCCTGCGTATCGATACATTATGGGGCTTCGTGGAAGCAACTGTATCGCTTCTCTCCTCCTTCACAGACATCGTACACGCATACGCGATTCCGTTCTCTCTTTTCCTCTCCTACTTCGAATCGCTCCGAACGAAAACACACTCGGCTGGAATCGAAATTTAAAAATGCATCGAGACGGCGGCGGAGCCGCGCGATCGTAAAGATCTGCGCGCGAACGTGACTGCGGATTCAAGGAAGGAAAAAAGAAGCCATCGCGCGCTGCGCGCCGGAATTTCAATGGGAGTATAATGTAGCCTAGGGCGGGGAATCGACGTCTATGCACGCGCGGGAATGCGCATGAGAAAACGCTGCGATACGCTTCCAGGAACGATAGCGTCTTTTAAAGTCTGCTTTGCTGTCGGAGATTTTTAATTTTTCAACTTTATTCGCCCGCCTATAGCCTAGCCTGTGTCCTAAAATTTGAGACTATATTTCAGCGATCACGAGAAGGCCGAGATTTATGCCCGAGAACGCGTTCGACCTTTGCCACGTGCTCGCGCGCGCGCTAAATAGGAGAAAAAGACTGGCTCGTTATGCAACGAAGTAAAAATTTAATCGTCAGGGCTAATAAAACCAGCGGTCCCGTTAATCTCTCGAAAAATTTCGTAAGTAAGATATTCCAGCTGAAAAATATATCGAGGAAAAGAAGAAGCCTTGTATGTGCGCGAGAGAGGCTGTGGCCGGTTCTCAGGCCGGCTTCCCAGAAAGGTTTACCAACTAGCGCGTGTGCTTTTTGGTTTTCGCGGCCCCTCTGTGCTGCCGATGCGGACTTTCTCTGTGTTCTCCGATGCCTCGCGCTGAAAAATATGCGGCCGAAAGAGCCGCGCAGGTATACGCGTGCCTCTCGCCTCTTTTTGCCCGGCTCGATGGGCCGATTCCTTTTGCCTTGAGTCTTCGCGACTGTGTTGTGTGCGTGCGTGTTTGCGTCCACAATATACTCGGACGATCATGCTCTATCGGTCGTGAATTTTTTCACTACCGTTATGTAACTTTTTTTTAACCGTCGATTAAATAAATTCTCGCTTGCAGGAGGATGAGAAGGTGGTGGAGCTGGTGCAGCGGTATGGCCCGAAAAAGTGGACGCTGATAGCGCGGCATCTGAAGGGCCGGATAGGCAAGCAGTGCCGCGAGCGTTGGCACAACCATCTGAATCCCGGTATCAAGAAGACCGCCTGGACGGAGGACGAGGACCGGATAATCGTCGACGCTCACAGGCGCGTCGGCAATCAGTGGGCGAAGATCGCGAAACTGCTCCCTGGAAGGACGGACAATGCGATCAAGAACCACTGGAACAGTACCATGAGGAGGAAGTACGAGGCCGACGAGGGTAGGACCACCAGCTCACGAGGTAGTTACTCGCTATCGTCGTTTCAAATCTCGTTTAATGTATGCGAGAGCTTTGCTAATGAGGCGCGCTTTCGTTTGCAGGACGAGGGAGGAGAAAAACCGGAGAAGCAGTTACGTCGACGAGCAAAGACGACCGTTCGAGGAAGCAGCACCAACAGCGTCAGCAGCAAGCTGTTCAAGCGCAGGTCGCGGTGTCGGCGCTGAGCGGTGAGAGCAGTTCGACGGTGACGAGCACGACGATGGCTGGAACGAGCCAGGCCTGCGAGTTGGACCAGCTCGACTGGACGCGTGCTTGGGAACAGCAACAGCAGCACGAGAGGCAGATGACCGAACGCCGTAACGAGCACCAACAGCAGCAGCACTATCACGAGGCGGCTATGCAGCTTGACGAGCGCCAGGTCGTTGTTGAAAACAACCTTGAATCTCCGCCAAGGCGAAACCGCATCGATCCTGTATCGCCTTTCTCCAAGTGAGGATCTTTTCCTTTTTTGCTGACGCCGTTATGAGTGATATCATTACAAGAGATATTTATTTGAATTGTTGTTCGTTGCACAGGTTCTTTGGTCTGGAGATGTCGGGCGAGCCACAGTCGAGGTCATCGGAGATCCATCTTATGCCAATGCCGGACCTCGAGGAAGACTCGGAGCTGCACGAGAGGGAGAAAACCAGTCCGCCGCCAATTCTGCGCAGGCGAAGGACCAACCTCCTCCAGGTCGAGCAGCACCAGCAGCATCAACGCACCGACACCCCCGACAGCGGCAACCAGTCAGACTTCCTGCTGCACTCGTACAACCAGCAGTCGTCCTCGTCGCAAATCGGCACTGCGCCCTCCACGCCGATCAAGCAGCTGCCCTTCAGTCCTTCTCAATTTCTCAACAGCCTCAGCCCCGAGCCATCATGGCCTAGGGCGAGCACACCCAAGGGTAGTCCTGGCCCGCTCACGACGCCGCAGCCTTCCGCTCTTCGACGAGGTACTGGCAACGATAGTTGTTCGAGTAGAAAGAAGAGTGTAGCCGAGCATCGAGTAACCGATTACGAATCTTTTCAGATGGAACGACGCCGCGCACGCCCACGCCGTTCAAAAACGCACTGGCCGAATTGGAGCGGCGAAGCGGTGCTACGACCCAGCTGCCGGCGACGCCGAGCAGGCTAGACGCCCTCACGGAGATTATCAAGCAGGAAACGGATCGCGAGAGTCTGGCAGGCACCAGCAGCGGTAGCATACTGCAGGACTCGGGTTACGGCACTGGACGGCGTCGCGGCAAAGAGAACAGTGCGCCTGGCGGAAAAAGGGCGCGCAAAGCCCTCTGCCAAGCCTGGTCCAGCTCGCACGACAGTTCCGAGATGAGCTTCGCCGTGGAGACACCGGTGAGTAGAGCTTTGCTTTTCCCCATTGCATGCCCAGTCCTTTTCGATACTTGTCGCTGAAAAATAGTCTGTTAGTTTGTGCTAGATTGTTGTAAACCATGTGGCATGAATTTTCAGCAAGTTCTTTTTTAGTGCCGAGGTCGAAGAGCACAAGGCAAGTTTTGGGACCGTGCGCGCGCGCATGTGTGCTTATGGTATGTTTTTTTGTTGCAGAGTAAAAGTCTGGATACGTCTGTATTGTTCTCGCCGGCGTCGATGGCCTTGGACGACAGTTTTTTAGCAACCGGGCCAAGTCCCGTAAAGGTAGAAACGCGTGTTCAAAGTCAATGTGATTCTGAGAATCAACAACCAGCCCTATCCTGGTACTATTCCCGCACCACTCGCCTCTAGACACGCTAGCCGGCCTTTTCTTTTCCTCTCTCACACTCTTTCTTTTTTACTTTATATCGTCTTCTTTCTACTTCTATTCTCACTTACTGTACTAATCCTTCTTATTTCTATCGATGTTTCTTATTTAATTCGTATATGTTTATTCGTTTTTTTTTTATTTCTTTAAATGTTGTTTGTTCGTATTGTCGTTCGCCCAGTTACGCCTAGTTCGGGCTTCCACGTAGCGCCTTATATACATTGTTTAAATGAGCAAACCTTATACGTACTCCCAGGAAAACAAAAGACGAAAAGCTTTCCCATCCTGCAGAATTCTAACATTCCGATTAACGTACCTCAAAGTGTAACGAACTTATCTTAAAAAGAAAGAAAAGAAAGTAAGGAAGTAAAGGAGAAAAAGTAGACGCCTGAATTAAGCGTACTATCAATGACTCGATTTTTTTTACTTACGCTATTTATCTTTTGTTAATTATTTATAACGAAAGAAAGATACAAAAATTGTCTTGTATAAATTTATTGATGGCAGCATAATTAATTGTCGATGCCTATATTTAATTTTTTATTTAAAAAGAAAAGAAATGATCAAATAAGAGAATCATGTAAAAGGACTATGACGCTTAACTTGTAGCCGGGTCCAAGACACCGTCTTATAAGTACTTAATTTATTTTAACGTTAAGCTTGTAACTTGGTATTCAAGCCTTTCGGCTTTAACGTCGCTTTTTTATATTCTCACAAGTTACGAAAAGAAAGATTTCGTTGCTTCGTTTTCCTTTGTAATATACAACAAGGGACGATGAACTAATCATTTTTGTTGTTGACGTTATTATTTTACTTTGCTGATTTATACAGTTGATGTGTCGAAAAAAGATAGTTTATTCAGAAAAAACGCGACTGAGGAAAGTCTTGATTGAAAAAAAAGAATAAAAAAGTGACTTCCTATTTATGTATGCTCCCAGAGCCCAAGTACGAAAGTCGAATGAATTTTTTTTCTTGTAAATTTTTTTTATACGTGTATTAGTTATTTGTATAGTATGTATTATTTAATTTAATTTTATTCTGCCTATATTTTATCATTTGGATTCGTGTTTACGATAAGTTGGCAAACACAGCATGTCTGCACTAACTTCAAATAAAAAAGCGAATCTCTCCCCCTGTTAACAGGCCTGGCCTAGCGTACCAAAGTACCTTCCTTGTCACCTCCCCCACCCCACCACCCAGACCCCCCTTAAGGTTAACGAAAGAAAGCAAAGCTAACTTTGAAAAACAAGGCAACTCTCTCGTCCCTCTTGAAAAGTCGTGTACCCCTCGATCGTTGAAGCAACGAACTACCCAAAGATATTTGCACCGAGCATCGGCTCGCGGAGGCGCGCGCAACGACTCACTACTCGCGTACGTACCAAATATTAAGCAGAGGCCTAGTCACTCCGATTTCGTTGCATAAAATTACCAGTGTTCGAGAGTCGAGTAGTTACGAATGGGAAAAGAGAAGGAGAAAACACGCTAAGCACGTCGCCGCGTCTTTTTCTATCGTCTGCACATTTATCAATATTTTTTATAATCCCAAGTATTTATTTATTTACTTGGATAATGTGGAGATGAAGAAAATCGATCTATTTTTATTTTTATAAATACTCTAAACGTGCGCAACCCTCCTTTATCGGGCAATTTTTTTCTACTTGATTTTTTCTACTATAAACTGCCGGCTGTAGCTAGTGTGTCTATTCCTTTCCAGACTTCCCACGACTTTGCGCCCGTACAGCGGAAGCCCAACGCCAAGAGAGCTATCTCGTTCGACACGTTCGACAGCCCGAACGACTACATTCAGGCGCCGTCCAAACGTACCAAGGTGAGTCTCGCTCGCACATTGCTCCCCAACTTCTTTGCTTGCATATTGCACTTTCAAATTTACGTGTCGCTTTTAACATTTATTTGTCGATGTATCGCAACGATGTAATCAATGTATCGCCACCACGATGTGTCATCAGTCAACGAAGTTGATAAAAATAACAACCGTAGTCCGTTGATCGAGTTCAACTAACGGTTTGCTTTTTTCTTCTTTGTCCTGCAGATGCAATTGGAAGTGCAATGGACGGCGGTGGCTTGCGGTCGAACCCGAGACCAGGTCGAGATGACTCAGGCAGCCCGGCAGTTTCTCAGCATCCACGGATACACGCCGCTGCGTCCTCGGTCCCTCAACTTCTGACCTGACTCACCTGCTCCAAGCGCGGACTGATCCGACAGCAGTAGCAGCATCAGCGACAGTAGCACCTGAGCACCAGTGGAAGTAACTCAAGATCGTCGTCCCAGAAGAGACGACCCGACTGATATTTATGGACTAATAAACATACACACGCGAGATTGCTCGTGTGATTTTGTCAGTGCAAAAAAGCAAGTTTTTTCGAAGAATATTTTTACATGCGCGATAGACGTAGATGGCGTGTATTAATAATAGTAGTAAAAAGCAAAAAGTGGCTCCGCTTGCGTATTTTACGGAAATGCAATGACCGAACGGGGTGTGCCCCGACGCCAACATTGTAAAACGAGCGTTACCCAGCAGTCTCTGGAAGCATTTCGCAACTTGCGCCTGCGAGACTATGCTCTCTGTTAGTTTTTTCTACGAGTCTTTTTTTGTAAAGTTTCACCGAGACCCTACCAGACTTGATTCTCTCCCCCTAGTCCCCCCTTCTCCTTACACTTTTTCCCTTAGTGGATAACTTTTAATCTCCATGGGGAAGAAAAAATCCATTATCTATGTAGATTATAAATATGTGCGCACTACGTGTGTCGTTTTTCTCATTTTCTTTAGCGAAGAAGATAGATAAAAAAAATTATAGCCGGTTTATTTGATAGAATATTATATTATAATATAAAACATTATTGCGGCCGTTATGTACAAAGAGCCTTTGTATTGGTAATTTAATTTACAACCAAACAATAAAGTGGCGTTGAACACGCAAAACATATACAAGTGCTTTTCTTTATCCATTTCATTTCGCATGTATTTGGAACTTATAGATATGAAGAAATGCATCGACAGATCTTAATTTTACTTGTGAGCATTTTTTAAAAATGCATGCATTTCAAAAAGTTTAGAATACCTATTACGTACTCTTTATCGATACTGTTATTGACTATATGTTGGAAGCGATGCAGTCAACAAGTTTTTAATAATAATAAAAAAAACATTTATTTATTTCATATTTTAAAAATTACGTTTTTTCCAAAGTTTTATTTTAAGACAATTAAGGAAATTCGATTTCTATAATTTTAAAATATGTAGATTATAAAATTAAAGCTCGCTGGCAACTATATTATTTGTAATATTAACGCTAAAAGTAACATTACTTGTATCTTTCACATGTTTATTTGTCCTTTGGTTTTGACCTTTTGTATGTATTTATTCTTATGTATTAATTATATATTAAAAAAAAAAAATATTTAACAACATTCTTGAATTTACAACAGAAGGCCACGGATCCTAGACAATTGAAACGTGTTTTTACATAAAGTATATGTTTGGTTTGATAAATAACAGATCTCTTAGTAGTACGTGGTTTAGGGAGTTAAAATTTTGAAATAATCGTCTTTATTAATTATTATTTTTGTAACAGATTCCAACTTTTTTTTTATAACTTATTCTTCGAGTTGTTTTCCCTCTCGTTACTTAAATCTTATGCGATAATATAATATAATATGAAATAATGAATATCAAATATTCAAATAAAAACTTAATTCTATGCTTTTATATGTGTTTAAATCATATAGCTCATGGAGAATTGATCGGAATGTTTCTAAAGATGTATAATTAAAGTCGTATAAAGGATATTTTACTGGCAAAAAATGCAGAATGAAAACCATTAAGTAAATTGATAATATGCTATTTGTTTCTTCCGAGGTATATTGAATAACTATACTTCAACTACTTAGTCGCTTAGCGATATCAGGATCCAAGGACATTTTATATATAGCATGTGAGTATAAATATGAAATGCCAATAAACGCACTCGATGCATACAGTGCTACAGTAACAAATTTAGTTTAGGTTCGCTTCGAGACAATCATGATTATATGGAAAAACTTATCTTTTATTACTTTTTGTAGCTTTTTATTGCATAATCGTACTGCTAGCACTGAACGCGTTAAACCTATCATGCAATCGTGTGTATACAGTAAGAAGTAAAAAATGATATAATAACATACAAAATCTATTCTCATGTTCTATACAAACAAGAAAATTATATGTAATTTAACTATTAATTTCAAACAAGACATTAACCAATCAACAATAAACTGCTTACTGGCTTCAAAAATTTTGAGTGCAAAAAAGTGCTGATAATAGCTAAAATATATCAAACCAATGATTGTACATACAAGTCTTGAGACTAAGACGAGTCGTTATATAGAGTCTAAAAATAATTCTTATTCAATTTCTTTCCTCTATGCAAAAAGATATATAAATAGATTTAGAAACCTGTGATGTATGTATAATGATCAACTTAAAGAAACAAGTCCAAATAATAATATTTGTATATTTTTAAAACGTAAATTTGAGAAATATACTTTCTCCAAAATTGTACTAAAGTTTCGTGAAATTGGTCTAGCTTAAAATCAGGGATACTGACTACGCGTCAAGACTGTAGGCCTTAGTTTGCATCATTTCAATAATCACATTTAAACTATTCAAGACTGCCATATTTAAAAAAAAGAGCAGACATTGCAATGCACCATTCGGTGGTCAGTACAGGTTCATTTCAGAATACAATAATTTTTCAAATAGTGAGATTTCATAAAATTTCAATTGACGTTTCGTTACCGAGCAAAAATTTAGAATTTTCTCCAAGCATTTTAACGCTACGCACGCAAAAATTTAAAAATAAGGTGCACTCTAATTTTTTCTAGATTTATCAAAACAAAAAAAAAAAATAATACAAAATCTCGTATTTGAATTCTTTGTTGGTGACGATATCGGTCTCCATGATTTACGAACACATCTCGGTACCTATATGCAACTGAAAATTGATGCTCCCAGGTGCATAATATCAATACTCATAGAGGAAAATACCGATTTATTTGCGTAAAAACAAACGCCTTAGAATGATGCATAAGGAATGAACCGTTACAGTCGTCCAATGTCTTCGAACTTTTTGCTACTGCGCTTGCGATCCTGACTGGTCATCGTTGCCCGTTCGACTACCACTAGCAGCCACGTCGAGGGATTCTGGGTCTGTAGGAAAAGAACGAAATATGATCATGTTTTTTTCGTCAGCTTTTAGCGCGTCAATGTTAAACTCGTCAAAATTTCGAACAAATAGCGTCGACTACCATTGACATTATAGTTAAGTTACAGCTGCTACAAATCGATTTTTTTAACTTACCTGGGCATGGAGAACCCTTGATTCGACACGTATTATAGCTCCCGCAATTTAAACACTTCAGTCCAACGACATGAAATTTTACCGTAGATTCCTGAATCAACATTATTTTTGTTAATCTTTTTACAAATTCTAAGGAAAATTCTTTCATTAAATAAATGTGTCTATACAGTACCTCGTGACAATCCTTGCATAGGATATCAGCTTTATAATCTTTGTATTCCGGTGGCATTGGTGTTATCGACACTTCGCTATCCAAAAATCGCCATAAATCGGACATGTCAAGAAGGGAAACTTGACAAGTTGGGCAAGCATAATGGCCTGAATGTAGAAGATCTTCGAAACATGTACGGTGCAGAAGGTGCCCACAATTTGGAATGTGGCATGGAATACGACTGGTATGAATATCTTCCAGACATACTGGACAATTGGCATGTGAGACATTTTCTACACACTGTGAAATTAGATAAAAATTATAAGATAAAATATTAAATGAACTAAAAAACTATTTAAATCAAAACCTTACCTTATGACCATTTTGTAACTCAACGGGTAAGCACATATTGCATTTAGCACAGTGAAAAAATCTGTCCCGTCCACCAAGCCTACATATCCCACATCCGTCACAATGATACTGGTTCTTGTCTTCATCATCAAATAAATTGCATTCGAGGCAGGTGTACTTGCCGAAGCGGACATGGCACTTTTGGCAAGTTGCTTGCACTGGTTGGCGTGTGTCACACAAGACACATATTAATTCTGTGACTTCTTTTCGTTTTACGGTGTGAGCCTCCTGCTCATCGTGGCAAAAGCGACAAGTGTATACCTTGTCGCAACAGGGTGTCTGGAACAATAGAATTTTTTTTAAACTTTGGATATTATTAATGTAAACGTTAGCAAAAATGAATCTGCCATGGCTTTTCTCTATACTGAAACAGGTTTTCAAATATGCAGCTAAGTAAGCAATTTGTATTTTAAAACTATTTTAATTAAGATGTAGGCATATTTAGACATTATGTTAGCTTCTTAATGTATCACAGACCAACTGTAAATCAATTGTTAATCATTTAATTTTTTTTTAATACTACATAAAATTATAAATGATTGTATTTTTAGTCATAAAAAAACTATAGTTTAATCTAATTATCAAATCAAGTTTATTGTTGCAACTTTTTTATACACATAAAAAAGGAAAAGTAAACATTTGATTTAAAAAACAAAGCATCACGGCTTTACTTTTAAAAATAGAATGTCAAAGATAGAAAAATGACAATGTTGAACTAGTAATTTACATGTAGATGAAATTTGAATTTTTTCCTCTTCTCTTTTATTTAGAAAATTCTAATGATTGAAAATGTACAAAAAATTTTGTACTCTGGATAATAATCCATAATTTATGATTGCTCAAAACTGCTTCATTCATAGATTTATTTTTTGCGTTACAAATTGAAGAATGATAGAAGATCAGGAATTTTGAAAGAAAAAAGTATTATTGCATAAGTGCTCTCTATTAGATTTGTTCCAACGAAGACGGAGATGATAAGTTGCATAGAAAAGAGTAGGACATCATTTCATATTTATTTGAATTAAAGATGCCCTTTCCATATCACTACTAAAGCTTGTGACTAATCTGGTGTGAGAAACAGTCCTGGTTCATGCAGTTTAGCATGTTTTACTTTAATGCAATGATCCATTAGTAACTTTTGTTTTGTAATTGAACTATTCTCTTTATGCAACATCGCTTGACGACATTTGCAGCAGAATGTAGGTATTTAACTTCAAAAACTTGTTTCTGCAATTGTTCTAGAAAAAACTCAATGTATACTGTGTGTGTGTGTGTGTGCCATTGCGTGTAAGACTTGATAATGGATCAAGTGTCATTGGTTGTTCGGTGAACAACAGGCAGGCACCGCCAAAAAAGCTTCACTAGTGGATCAAATAAAAAAGAGGAGCAATACAAATTGGCAGCAATATACCTAGTTAATAATTTAAAGAGTCTAAATTCAAAATGAATCATAAAGGTGTGCCTGAGCTCCATGCAGACAGATGAAAAGCCATTGAGTTTTGCAAGAAATTGACATCAATTAGGCAATCGCCACTTGGTTCTTTTTCTGTACCCGAGCGCTAAATGGCTAGTTTTAATGCAAATTAACTGATACGCATAGAGCACAGATATAATACGGCTCGAGGAAATACGCTCGCTGAAGAGGTTAGGTTATCATTTCCTTCGACCGAGACATTTCCATTTCGGAGCAATCGGAGCATGAAATGTCGAGATGAGTCTGCCCTCTGTAAATACTGTGGGGCGGTCAGATATAGAGAAGCATCGCGGAGGTGATGCACACGTGCTCTTTTTCACCTCTTTCCGAGCCCAAAGATCATCAATTATCCAAGCTTTATCCGTACTTTAGCAATGGACAGATCACCGTCGCAATCGCAATCGAAACGTCCTCGACCTGCGTGTGCACGCGAGATGCTTAGGTATCCTCTCGAGAGAAAACTCTCTGGGTGTAAAGAGCGTCAGGACAAGGAGGTCGAGTCAAACGGCAATTATACAGCTCCAATTAGCATCGGAGCCTCGGGAACGCGTAAAATTTCGAAAGAGCTCGCTCTGACAAGAGATAAAAAAGCATATGTCGAAAAAGCGGCTTTGTTGACCGCGAGCTCTCTCTCTCTCTCTCTCTCTCTCTCTCTCTCTCTCGTGAACGAGCAGAGCAAAGAGTGGAAAAGTTGGTGCGTGTCGAAAAGAGTACAATAAGTATGTAACTTGTATCATATAGGCGCGGACGATCGGTCGATCGAGATTCGAGAGAGAGAGAGAGAGAGAGAGAGAGAGAGAGAGAGAGAGAGAGAGAGAGAGAGATATGCTATATATATATATATACCCCGTATTATGTGTCGCGTTGCGAGCTGAGATCGCTACTCACCACAAATTTGGACTTTCTCTTATAATGTTCACAGCCGTAGGTGTTCTCGACGACCTCGTTCGGTTTGCTGCAGCTGTCGGGCTGCTCTACGTTGGTTCCGCCGTTCCCGCTGAAGTCCCCCAGGTCTTCGTCCTTCTCCATGATGTCCTCTATTTTCTTGTGTACACGCGCACTAAGTATATTCGATGCTCTCAGCCTCTCCAACGCACGGATACTTATGAGTTGTATACGAAAACACACATACACACTGCAGGGGAGTTGTAGCCTTGTAGCTTCGAAGAAAACCACGCGCACGGACTATGGTCTGGTCGCGTCGACTATTGATTTCGAGGGACGAGGAGCAGCGCACGGAAAGCTTCCTCGAGAAATATCACAAGGTTCCCCCGCGGCGAGCGGAGGGGCACTACCGTCGCGAATACCTACCGCGACGCCGACGAGGCGAACAGAGGCACAGAGAGCATCGGAGCTCTGGCGGGCGGAGGAATTCTTGCGCGCGCGCTGCACCAGAGAGAGAGAGAGAGAGGGGGGGGGGGGACTCGTCAGCCGACGGTTACCGCGAATGAATGTGCCCGAGCCTCGTCGGGTTTCGGTATAACCTACGATCGGAGCTATTATCAGACATTACGTATGCCATCAGGGCGGAGACGGGATGCGCGTGCACAGCTATGTGGGGGAGGCAGGAGAGCAACTATGTACACATACACAACCTATCCTAGCCCAGCCTGCAAAATAATTTGATATTTGCAATAAAAAAAATACTAATCGATAATTTTTTAATAGCTCAATTCAACTACGTTGTCCTTTGAAATTGCTCACCTTAAATTATTTATTTAAGCCCATGCGCAACGCTCAACTGCCTACGTTGAAACTATCTTGATTTATTTAACAATTAAGGAAAGTAGAGCTGAGTAAAACTTTACTTGAGCAATTATATATGTAACTTGAGTAGTTTTTTAGCACTTTGAGCAGTTAAAAATATTATATATATCAAAAGATATGGAAGTTTAAAAATAGGGGTACATGAATTTTTTTTTCAATGACTTTATTGATTTTTAAATAAATAAATTAAGGTGAGCAATTTCAAAGGACAACGTAGTTGAATTGAGCTATCAAAAAATTATCGATTAGTATTTTTTTTATTGCAAATATCATTATTTTGCAGGCTGGGGTAGGGTAGGTAGCTGAATGACCGATTTGTGACCGGTCGTAGGACCGAGCTTTTGAACCAATCACATGATCTTGTTTGAATCTCTTGGATATGGAAATGTCGCGATCGTTCAGAAGTACTTAAATCAACGAATCATCGTGAAAAATCCTTAGCAGTTGTATTAAAATTTAATATTCAAAACATAATCGGCAACAACAAAAACCGTAAGCTTATTGGGTTTTAATGTTTTGCATAGCTAAGATTCCAATTTTCACTATAGCACGTATATGTATATGTATAAGATACCAATGCAGCTGAGTCAATATTTACATCTGACCGACTAGATTTACGTACAGCTGACATCAAATAGTGTGTGTATGTGCTCATATTGCAGAACTATATTCATTTGTGTTTGTGTAACTTTTGATAGACATTCTATGATTTATAGAGAACATTTTTTTATAGGAAAATCGATAAAACCAATATGTTTACATTTTTCTACGCATTGGAAAATTCTGCATGTGTAGTAAACGAGAAAAAATGAGCAATCGTCTGTATATACGGGAGAACCCCATCATTATGAAAAACCGGGACATATAGTTGCCCTCCGGTATACAGTATGTTTGAGGTCTATCATTTTTATAAAGTTTCAACTTTGTTTGACAACTATATAGTAATTTCGATTTTAATTGTTTTAGGCAAATTTTAGTTTCTTTCGTCGTCTGCTATAAATAAGCGACTCTTGAAAAAAGGCCAAAAGTGTGGCTCGACGATTAAACGCGCGTATTCTGATAAAAATATTCGAGGATAAGCTCAACAAATTGATCAGTAAATTTTTTCGTTGAGCCAAATGATATATTCACCGTTTTTATCATGCGCTCGCATAAAGGCGTCGTAAATTCGGAGATAGCGAGAGATACGACAAGAAAGCGCAATCTCCGTCGTTAGCCATGAAATGATCCTTGACCATATTATTGTAGTTTTTAGCCAAATGTTTTGCAAGGACAATGACCATGACTTTTTGCCAGACTGTATATAGTATCCTGTACATATTCTCCTAGCTGTATATTCGTCTACGAAAACATTCACGGAATACAATTGGACTCTTTATAAATCGATCTAAAACTAATTATATACATAGTTTTCATTCGCTCAATTAATTTTATTGGCAAAGTACCATATATTATCATCGTATAATAAGTTCAAGTGAACAATGATACGAGTAACAATATATTATAATTTCAATTCATTCATCGAAGACGAACAAAAAAAAACAGTCATCATCAGAGTAGTGACAAATTATTCGCGATAACGATTTCCTTCGTGTTGCATGCAGAGGAGCAGAACTGATATGATAATGTTGCAATCAATTCCACTGAAAGTATACGTCATCATGGGGGGAAAGTCCTCGACTCGACTTATGAGCTTCTCTGCCTCTCGGCGGAAGAAGAGAACATCTACTTTTAGGCCCGCGCAGACGACTCTCGTGTAGGCAAAACAATAAACACCATGCAAGAATTCGATGAAACACAGCCCCCCCCCCCCCAAGAGCAGCAGCGTGTATATAGAGGAATTCCCGATTCCCGATGGTGTGCCATGCGCATGCGCGCCCGTTTATTTTTGCTCGTGTACGTATATAGCTATACACATAGATTGCAATTTGCGCTGTGCGCGCGAGAGAGAGAGAGAGACGAGCAGTCGGGCTAGAGCGCGACAATAGGAGCGAGCTGCGAGAGCGAGAGAACGACGGAGTTACCGATTGCGCACGAAGAGCTGCACATACACACGCGCAAGGCCACGTCGCAACTCGCATCGGACAGTGCAGTAGGAGCAGCGGCGGCTATAAGCTTACTCTGCGGCTTCTCTCTCTCTCTCTCTCTCGCTCTCGCGCTCGCGCTCGCGCTAATACTCTCTCGAATCGGTGTTGCGCACAGTTGCTGTTGTAATCGTGCAGGAGCCGAGAGAGGACAGCGACAGACAGCGCAGCGCAACAACAACAGCAGCAGCGGCAGCATCTCCTCACCTCAGGACGTACAGTGTGTATAATGTACTGAGATGAATCGGGGGCGCGTCATGTATGGCGCCGCGCGGAAATCACGCGACGGATACTGTACGACGCAGCTCGCCCCGCTGCTGCAGCAGCTGCAGAGGGCTGCTGCCAGCCACGATTAACATGATCAATGGCTCTCTTTCAGAAGAGATACACGAATAAGGTGCTGCTAGACGACACCGAGACACTCACCAGCGTCATCGAGAATGCTCGGACTATCGACGCGCACACGGTACCTACATATATACCTACTCATACTTATACTTTTACTTTCTTCCTCTCTTATCTCGCGCTCCACACTGCTCTCTCTTTCTCCGCTGCAATCCGTGCCTGTCCGCACCGCCTGCACGCCGCTATTGATTCATCGACTTTTCTAGATCCTTTAGACTGATATCTAAGTACTTTGCTCCAATTATCCTCTGGCCTGCATGCATGCGATGCCTTTGGATAATTCAACTGCTGCACCCACACAGTTCAAGGCTGTGTGCGAGCTATAAATAGCTGGGCCAGATTTTATCATGCTCGTCTTGTGCTCGTGATTTTCAGGAGTACGTGATCAAGACGCAGAGAGGACCATTACCTGAGAAATCCTGGCGAGTCTGCAGACGATACAATGACTTTGTTCAGCTGCACGCGGTTCTTTCTACATCCGGCATCAACTTGCCGCTGCCACCTAAGAGAATCATTGGTAATATGGAACCAGACTTTATAGCTCAGAGACAGGTCGCTTTACAGGTATGCCTTTGTCGCTAGTTTCCAAATTCGCTCTCCTCTCTTCCCCCTCGTCTTGATAGTTTCTTTATTTTGCTTTTCTAGAATTACTTAAACGTAGTACTCATGAATCCGATTTTGGCATCGTCGTTGCCCATGAAAAAATTCTTAGATCCTGAGAATTATACAGCACCTCTCCATGGTAAATATATCGACTGCACAAGCTCTCAAAAGTATAATTAGACCCTATAAGCTAACACTGCACGATTTATAATTTTTTTAGAAATAGCACTGCAGCAAGTGTCATTAGCTTTACGTAGTGATGCCAATTTTGAAGTTGGCAAGGCCATTCCCGATATGGGATGGCGGTTAAGAAAGCATTACTACACGGTCAAGAATAGGCAAAATCCCAAGCAAGAGCTGCTTCTTGCTTGGGTAGAATTCGGACCCGACAAGCACCTGCAAGACAAGGACATGCAAGGAGTTTTCAAGAGTCTTGGTAGTCTGAAACATAGTTACATAGAGCCAATGGTACATCAACATGTCACCGAGAACGGCGCTCTCACGATTCGCAACTTCCACCCTGATGGCACGCTACGAGACGTCTTGTGTAATAGCAAGCCTAAGCAGCCTTTCATTAAAAAATATGGAAATCCAAAACAGACAAAGTCATTGACTGTCACTGAAATTACTAACTACGCATATCAGGTAGGTTTATTATTAGTTTACCTTCCTGCAACAGTTATCAATTTTGATAGTTCACATTTCATTACAACACTTTTGACGTTTCAGATCTTGGAAGCTCTCAGTTTTCTTCATGAAAAAGGCTTACCATACGGACACTTACACACTGGCAACGTTTTACTAACTGCTACTGGAGCTAAATTATTAGATATAGAAAACGGTCTCCTAGGTTTACCGGCATTCTACCGACCATATGTCGTTCAAAGGCGGAAATTACACGCTACCGTAAGCATAATCCATTTAATTCGTAAGTAGGATTAGAATCAACACAAGGATGCTAACTCGATTTTCAATTACAGACTCAGGTAGACGTGTATGCCTTTGGACACGTCCTATACGAAATGGCCTTTGGCAGGCCTCTATTAGAAGCTACAATCGGAAGTTCTGACCTACCGCACTGTGATTCAAAATTAAAAAATCTTTTAGAAGTTATTTTATCTCACGAGGCCTTGAAGCAAGATCTCCCTACCGTCGCTCAACTAATGGAACATCCGTTTTTCGAAGTGTTGCGACGAAACGCTCGCTCTAATGCTAGTGCGGTCGATAAGCCGCACTTTAAACTCAGTAGTCACCTGAAAGACGCGCTAATAGAAGCCACAAACAAGGCCGAGTCAAGACTGAGAGACGAACAGAAAGTAGCAAGGCATCAAAAAAGACTTGTTAGAGTTCAGGAAATGATGAGTTCGGAGGAGGAAATGAAGAAACGGAAACACAAACTGGTATGTAGTCTATTAAACATCATCTTCTCTTATACAAACAAAGAAATGCTTTTTGATTCTCGAACATGTTTAATTTTAGAAAAAAGAACAGAGGTTGGCACAAGAACGCTCTGCAAGTCAACTTGGAACCAATGGAACAAAACAAATCAATGGAAAAAGTCCAGAACGATCTGACAGTCCAACAAGTACATCTACAGCTACCAGTGTCGGTACTCTCACACCCCCATCTCATGGTAGGTTTAATCGATATACGTGTACTTTTTTTAAATTTTACTAATATTCATGCTCATTCCTCTATGTAATTAAAAAAGCTGGACACAAAAGTTGATGGCATAGGTTGCAGTCAGTGGTGTCGCGTAGGTCGTTTGACAGGTCTCTAAATAATTTATTAATATGAATGGTTAACAGTAGATTGAGTAATGCATTCGAATGATTTACTTTCTTGTTTAATTTTTTATCAGCAGTTTTATGTACTTTATGTTAGTTTATGTAGTTATAATTTATTTTGCATTTAGCTTTTTGACCTATGATTTTAAAATTGTAGCTCTATTCTTTAAAATAAGAATATGGTTCTTGATTTCTCGTTATTTTTTATATATATTATTGTATAATGACTACTGCATCTTATCTACTGCACTTATTTGATTCTTATACACCGTATAATTTAAACAAATTATTTATTTTTAATTTGTTTTTAAATTTTTAAAGGTTCTACTGAAGTGCAATCAAACAGTTCCAAAGAATTAAAAAAAGACTCGTGCCCTCCGCCACCTCCGATGCCAGTAACAACTGCACCAAAAACACCAGCATCAAACGAACGTGCAGCTTTGCTAGGAAGCATTTCTTCGTTTAACAAGGCGAAGCTACGTAGAGTCGCCAATGGCATCCATTGACGTTATTTACTTACTACGACACTAATTGTACGGATATGTAGCTTAGTTAACATTCCAACTCTAGATCATACCAATGTCTGTCTCTCAATTGTATAAAATCTTCCCATTCAAAATGTTCTTCATTGTGCTACGATAAACTATCATTGACGGTGTATACTTAGATAATAAGACAAGAACGTTGGTGTTAGGATTTTGTACGAGTGAATTTTGAATTGACGTTTTCTTAAAAGAAAAATTAATTGAAATTCATCGCCGTGCTGTGATTTCCGGTTAAACTACACTTTTTGTGGAATTAGAGTAGACTTCAGAGTATCAGGCCTACACCTACACCTAATAATCAGAAAATCTAGAGGATCCTCCAGTTCACACGTACTAGGAAAACTAATCGTGCACTTCAAAGTTTTGGGTACAAAGCTTGTATGAGAAGTAACAAAACAAATTGTTGTGTTCGATTTTTCATGTAGAGTAATCTTAAGGAAAACGTTCTCGTACACTACTATCCTTATAATGGTATCCGAGTTTTTGCACTACCTTTCATGTTTGGATGCTAAGAGCCATAGTTTTAAATTAAAGCATAAAGAGATAGTTTTATAAACATTTTATGCATCTCTAACATATACTAATAAATATTCTGCATTAAAAGATCAAAACGAGAATATAAACATTTTTGAAAGTGAAAAAATGTCATCCAAACACGGAAGTAACAATATAAATACAAAAGAGAATTTTTGTACATAGATAGTAAATTATATATATATATATATATATATGCAAAGGAATTTCTATATCTTCATTAATTACTGTAATATAAGTTTATGCCAGCTGTAAAACAGTCTGTTATTAGCAAGGCAGTGAAGACTGTGAGCTTCTAAGGCCGTCAAAAACTGTGCAACGTTTCTCTGGAAACTATACAAGATATATAAACAAATTATGTAAAAAAAATCATGCAGACATATATAAACATATATAAATATAGTAAGTTATACAAAGAAATATCCAATATAAAGAAATATGCGTAAGAACCAAAATGTTACCTATACAGTTATAGGAATCTTCCAAGTATATATATTATACATATATAAAGCCTATATGAGATTAATTTATTATCATTTTTAGCTAATCTATTGGACTTGATTAATGTTTTATGAAAATTTTAAAGTTTAATACTAACCGTTTAAAACTTAATTTAGTTATCGATTATCGAATTCATTTATTGTGATATCAATGGTTATAAATATAATTATTTATATCAGAAAAATTTGGCGTTATTATTATTTATATCAGAAAACTTCCTCCATGTTTTCCCAATTCCATTGTAAAATTGAGTTCAGAATAATTTCAATAGAAAACGTTCTATTGCTATTTGGTTCAACTTATCATTGAATGCAAGGTCAAGTTTGAGAGGTTCATACAAATGCATGAATTAGCTAATAATATGATTATTCTATTAATGAAATTATTTCAAAGTCAGAATACTTTGACTCGACTATTCGCGGCTATAAATAATTCCGTGAAGGTTACATAAGTATAAGAATTCATTAAGAGTTGTATTGTTCGGTTGAACTTTCCTATGACGTTGGTTGTGGGAAAAAGACTCGAAAAAATGTTTATTTAAGATTAGGAAAGGCATTTTAATGTTCAGTCGCATTTCGCAATAAATACATAGTATACATATAAATTCGTTAGTTTTGTTATGTACACTGTGATAGAAAACTTATGGCATCGGCTCAATGACTAAATAGTTTATGCCGATCCTATGTTTTTTTTCAACAGATCACTAATATTTTTACAAAATCGATGTTGTCTTCTGTTGCGTTTCATTTTTACGTTGATTGTATAAATATCTTCGTTTAAAAGTATGTACATACTCTGCGTCAACGTTTTGTGGAAGATTTAGCCGGTAGATTTAGAAAAATAAGTACAGGAAATTTAGATAAAAGCAAATAACGTTACTATATATATAAAGGAACTGAATAGCAGTTCTGAGTGCGCTACAATCTGTACATTATATTCCTGTACAACCCGGCAATTTGATTAATAAGACGCTCTTGATATAAAAATATGCAGAAGTCATTTCGATTGAAAACTCCTTCCTTTTGTAAAATATCTAAAGTAGTAAAGTTCTATTAGTTTAACATCCTCCATTCAGTAAAATAGTACTGGTATTCACATAGTATACTTTGTGCCCAATATTTTTGGCTAGAGCTGACGTCGTTGCCAGCCGTTTCTTCTATGTCAAAGTCGTGCGTGAAGTTCTTCTGTGGCCGTCTTTAATCTGCAAATGCATTGCGTAAACGTTACAATCTCGATTTTGGAAAGAGAGACACAGAGGACATTTGTGCAAAAAATTTTTTATCTGGTTGTTACCTGAGGAGTTCATCTTGAATGCGATCCGTGATAGCTTTCCGGGCTTCTACTTCATCGGCATTGGATTTCCTTAAATCAGCTAACATTTCACTAAAGTCTATCGGTTCTCCATAATAAAGTGTAACTTTTTTCTTCGTTTTAAGCATGTAAGGAGGTTCATTGGGAAGAACTTGATCCATGCCCAGATGAACGATTGGTACAACTAGTGGCACTACAGGCGATTCGAATATCAATCTTCCTATACCCCATTTGAACCTGCAGATTAAAAAATGCATCGTCACTGACTGCCATTAAACTGTGGGCACCAAAACTAGCAGTAGTTGAGATATGTTTGAGATGGATACCTCAGATTTTCTTTGAGCATGTTAACTTTGCCTTCGGGGAACACGTGAACCCAGTCTCCCTTGGCCAATTTTTCTATGCAGAAGTCAATGGCTTCCTGATAAACTCCGTTGCCCCTGACCACTGGCACGCACTTTCCCAGCATGAAGAAGTAAGAGTGCCAGACATTGGTAAAACAAATGTCATGAGCTGCCAACGACCATCTCATTTTCCGGCGACTCAGCAGATACTTCAAATCCAACGTACCTGTGTGCAAAATTTGTTCAGGCATCAGCACAAAACTGTGACCGAATGACATAAGAGCGAGTAACAGGTGTCATGTGCAAAAAGAAACTCACTCCAAATACCAGGATCATCAAAACAACTGTGGTGATTGGACACGGTGATGAGAGGAACCTCCTTGGGGCGCGAGTTCAGGGCCCTCTCGATGATGTGCTTGTTGTAGACCGTGGTCTTGTTGAGCCACTCTGCGAAGAACGTACGCACAATGCAAAATTAGTGCAGGTAGGTATAGGAAAAGCCAGAAAGAGAGAGGGATGGAGGTAGAGAGAGAGAGAGAGAGCGAGAGAGACGCACGAGTGACTAAGCATATGCAGCAGGCGTCCTTGGTGTTGTCTTGAAAATCATTACAGGCCCTGAGCTGGCGCGCGAGTGAGTAAGGTTATAGATCGCTCAGCGCAGAGATAACGATCGTAAACTCTCGTCGTAAGTGCTTGTAGGTAGGATATCGCACAATGGCGAGTAATTGCACGGACGCGAGCTAGAGCTACTCACCCATGATGATTTTGGAGAATATCCCGACGGCGGCGAAGGTTATGCTGCTGGCGAAGTTCCAGAGGCTAGTCGTGCTCCGGAGCTTGGGGATGATCCACTTGATGTCGTAGCCCATGGCGAGCAGTGGCGGGCGGGCGCACCGGCTCCGCCGATCTACCTCCAGCCTTGCTAGCGAGTCGTCTCTCCCGACTCACTGTCGCAAGCGACAGGGAACCTTATCACCGCTGATGGATATGGAAAGAAAATAGCCGAGCTTAGCCCAGCGGTTGTCGCCTACAGGTCGTCGTCGTCGTCGTGGTCGTCGTCGTCGTCGTCGTGGAGGAGTCGTCTGCTCTCATGTTACGACGCGCCTGCTGGCCACGTTGAGCTGTGCTGCTGCCCTGCTGGTGCGGCCAGCACGTCCCGCTGGCTACTACTACTGCTGCTCTCGTGTGTGCCTCGAGTGTACTCTATACCGTGAATCCGTCTCGCTTTTCTTTGAGATTACGTGTTGTAATACTCGACGTATTGCGCGGACGGAGCAAGCCCGGTGCATGTGTCCGCACGATTACGCGCATGCGTACGGTTGCGTCAGACATTTTCACTTCTTCGAGTTCCTCGAGACTCGAGTGTACGACCAGCACTCTCTATAACTATATACATATTTGTGTGACGTATAGTCGATATACGGCGCATTGGTGCTCTCAGGTGTTTGAATCGGTGCACTGCGGAGAGGACGGAGCTGGCTTTGTTTTGGCTTTTCTTTGTTCTCTGCGCGCACTTGTATACTCGGAGAGCGATGAGTCGCGAGTTTTCTCGGTGCGTTGACACGATTTCGTCGCCTATAGCTGCCTGTAATTAATGCTCTTAGTTACGGTTTTGAAATATTGATCACCGTCTATTTGTACAGAGGGCGAGTTAATTATTAGCTATAGAGGTGAATGAGACGAACACGTTATACTTTGCGCGTCGCTCATACTTAATTATTTGGCGGCATTAGCCGCAATTTCGTCGAACTTTTTCGCGATTGCACAAAACCAGGAAACGAGGCGCGACTTTATCGTCGCAAGTTTGAGAAATGAAGGTGAAGTGGCCGATTGCAAAATGAGTATTATGGAAGCTATATATGTGCCTATTGGATATGAAAGTGCACGCTCGCGTGCGCGTCCGAGGTAGTGCTGTTGCGTAAGTAGTAATGGTCTGTTCTAGACAGACGCGAAAATTTTCGCATCTTTTACTACTTGCCGCTGGACTGCGGATGACGCTTGCACCTGTATGCGGTTATGCCGGTTCTCTTAACAAGCAGTTTCTTATGTGCTTCTCTTCTTTATTTTGCTCGTAAATCACTCGGAATCGTAACTTTCGTCTTAGGCTGGCTGTTGAATAATAGCAAGAAGCGTATACGCAGGTGTCTAATATGTAATAGTTTTTTTCTTTGCCATTAACGAGGAATTAACCGTCCACACAAATTGTTGACTAATTTAGATTATATTCGAAGTTTACGCAGGCTAGAAAGTTTTTGGCTTCAGGAGAAAAGTCAATTAGAGCCATCATTTCGATGTTCGTGTAAGGCATTCTTATGTCTTCGAATAGAAGAAAAAGTTTATTGTATGGAAATAATACGAGCACTACTTTGGTCAATTATTATTAATTAACTCAACGAGGCCGCGAAGTCCCCGAGCATTCGTCCGTGGTGCATAATTTTTACGTGCAAAAGTCGTTGAGTTGTAGAAGATATCGTTTTTCGTCATATCGCTCTCTGACAATTAGAGGCAAAGAGCGAGTAATTTCAATGTAATGTATTTTTTGGAATAAATAGCGTTCGCATTACAAAAGCACGAAAGCGATGTCTCTTCGACTGAAATAATGCACTCGCTACTATTCAAAGTTTCCGCAGGTTGGAAAGTTCTTCGGTACAGGAGGTAAATCACGATGCTCTCCCACTTTGAAGATAAGAGCCATACCGATGTTGGTGTGCAGATCGATGTGGCAGTGGTACAGCCAATATCCTGACGTAAAAAAATTGTTTGTTATTATCACAGGTAAAAATAAAATGCGTCTACTAATGGATCTGTAGGTGAATGCCGAGCATCGTAAGACGATCGTTAATGGTCGTGAGACGTGACTGATCGCGTCCAGATACTGATAAGCGAGCTCTACTTTATAAGTTTTAATACCCACCGGGATTAGTGGCGTGGAATCTGACAATGGTGTAGCCGTTAGTGGGAACCTTGACCGTGTCCTTCAGCGGCGCGCGATCCAACCTTCTCTTGATTTTTCCCTCGCGATCGAGTTTCTTTATCAGATCGACTGACACTTGCTCGGTCATCTCTTCCATCGCTACCACTCGGAAGAACTGTCCGTGAAGGTGCAGGGGGTGATTGAAGATGCCGACGTTTTTCAGAGTTACACCTTCGTATTTAAAATTTTTCTCATTATTATTTGTCTAGTCGAAGATATCGTTTCGAAAAAAAAAAATATATATATATAACCAAACCTTCGTCAATCATGATTAGCTCAACGACGCTGTTGAGTTCGACTTGCAACACGTGAGTGCAGGAGCATTCGTCAGCCGTGCAATTTTTTTTCGCAAGTGTCGTCGAGTTGCAAAAGCTATTGTCTCTTATCATGTCGCTCTGCGACAGCAGAGGAAACGATGGCAACTTTAGAGTGATGTGATTCAGCTGCAGAGAGTGTCTCGTAGTTCTCGGGAGAGCTGAAAGACCAACGTGAGTATTTGATAGGTGAATGATTCAACGCAAAGAAAAAGAAATGTAAAGCACCTTCGTAGAATCCGTAAAGGTGTCTTCGATGATAATCGTAATTATCCAGGGCATAGAAGTCGTACGTTATATAAAATTGATCGTCCGGTTTTCTCCCGAGTGATTCGTCATTTGCTGCGATAGACGTAAGGGAAGGTATACTGATCGCCGTGGGATTCTCCGATCCTGAATTGTGCGGATTGAGCATCTGAATATAAAAATCCGATAGTAATATAAAACTAAAACATTGGAAAAGTATTTTCTTGGAAACGATGCATACTCTCTTCATAACTCCTGTCGCGGGGATATCGTAGCCAATCGGAGCATCTGGATCTACAGGTGCAGCAGTTTCGTATCTGAGAATCGCGACCTGATGAATTCGGGGTCGTTTACACATCCCGGAACCGCGAAACCGGATCCAGTAGTTACCGATCGCTTGATTAGCCTTCACGACAAAGTCAATTCTCTCGCCGTTCCAGATGTGGATCGAGTCAACTGAAGAGCCATGATTGTAGGTTTTATTATGCGATAACTTTCTTCGCAGTAACGACGTATTGTATAGGTTAATACGTAAATAATTACCTTCGACCGGTTCAATGTCATTAGCGTCCATACTGATCACCAGCATTGTGTGGTTGTCAATGCATATTTCCGTCGGGCAATCCGTCGCACCGGCGTGCACTGCTCTAAACCTGTATTTGCGATCCTAATAAAAGAGAAGATAAATTTCAAAATTATCGTCCTTCAATATTGCCAATAAATCCACGCAATTTCGATGTACTTTTCTGATTTCGAAAACAGCAGTGGGTTTATAATTCGCGATACCATCATCCTCTTCGATTTTATTCAATCGAGCCAATCCATTAATGAGCATGGTATCTGCATAGCCCTGCGTACCGTAGTGGTAGTCTCGGAGGAAACCCGCATTACCGCTTAGGTGTGTCCAATCGTTGATGAACATGATTTTATCGTCCTCGTCGTATAATTCCGCGTGAATGTTCTCGCTTGGCGGTGAGTGGATTACCAAGGGGCCGAAGAGCCCGTCGTCGCGCTGTGAACCTTCGTACGTTCGATATGAAAACTTTATAAACGCAGTTTACTAATGGATAGTCAATTACTGTGCAAGTATAAAAAAATCATACCGATGTGAGAGTGCCACAAGTAAGAGCCACTCGTCGACGCAGTGAAGTTATACTTGAATCTGTTTCCGGGGGCGATCGGACACTGAGTGACCATGGGGACTCCGTCCATGTACGGCGTACCCTTTTGTTGTATTCCGTGCCAGTGAATCGCTGTGCTCTCGGATATCATTAGATTTCGGACGTCGACCACTATTCTATCGTTCTTGCAGACCTGCAAATCGGAGCGAAATTGAAGAAATCATTATATAGCATCGATAATAACTGGATTATAGTCTACCTCGATGGTTGGACCAGGCAGTTGACGATTGGCAACGTAGACAGGCTTCTGTACCCCGTCGGCGGGTAGACAGTGTGGTCTGAAGCAGTCGGTCATGCTCAACGGACAATCGTAGCAGGCTTTGCTCATGGTCGTGTACATTTCCACCACGAAAACGTAGTGGCATTCCTTTGGTTTTTCGTCATCCTTGCAGGCACGTCGACAGGGGTGTTTCGACCAGTCGTACGTGTCAGCTGTGTGGCCATGGAAATCTTCATCTTCGAAGTTCAAGACGGCCTCGGTTGCTTAAAAAAAGACGGTAATTTGAAGGTCGAATGTTATTACTCAAAGCTCGTTTAATTTTCACGAGTACCAACTATATTGTTCGGCATGATTTGCTCAAGCTGAATCGATATTTACAAACTAGAATGTAAATATCCGTAAGATCATTGGGAAATGTAACAATTATAAAAATAACATTTTCTTTTGACAAGAGCTGCGAAAAGTAGTTCAAATCGATTAAGGGGTCAAGCCTGGGTTAAATCCTGCAAAAAAACAAAAAGATATTCTTCTTACCAAAAAATTTTTGATTTGATGTAATTTGAAAAAAAATTCTATTGAAAATATATAAAATATGCACCACTTTTATCGAAAAAAAACATGTATATACCTTGTAAAATCATTGACCAAAATTCATGACATTTCACTATATAAATAAGTGTTTTTAGTCACTTGCCACGGCTTTTAGAGAGATCCGGACCGTCTTCTTTACTCTATCCGGGCTTAAAATGTACCTTAAACATGTCCCCTCGGACCGATCGAGAGACATTGCTAAAAAATATAAATCAAATACTGCTAGCAACAAATTTTGGTGCATATTTTATATATTTTCAATAGATTTTTTTTTCAAATTACATCAAATCAAAAATTTTTTGGTAAAAATATCTTTTTGTTTTTTTGCAGGATTTAACCCAGGCTTGACCCCTTATGTAGAAAGTAGTACTTTTTCGAAGGTAAGAAATTAAAAATTATCATTTTTATTAGTTGCTAAAATAGGCCGTGAACTATGCAATTTCGTAAGATAACGCGTTTTAAACTCGGTTTTCCTTATACTTACAAGTCAAGAATCCAATAATTAGAACTACTGACGATATTATTTTTCTTGTGTACATTTTCGATTTTTCAATATTACACTTTAAAATTTAATTTTCAGTCCGGACATCGCCTTCTGATATTTGCAAAAAACTCTGTTCTGATTTCCGAACCCACTCGACGTTTCGAACGATTTAAATGCATGTATAAGAGAATCTTTCTGTAAACAAGAAAAAGAATTTCGTGTCAATAAGCTGAGACATATTCGAGCTTAATTGTTTCAATCTTATCTTTAGTGCTGAATCAACACGAGTCGGCTCTTTACCCACACTTCCTCTGTTCTGCATACGTTCTTATACAGACAAATTACTCAAACAAAATACTACTGTATAATCTCGGTACACTCCAACCCAACACCTAAATTTTCTATGAAACTCGAATATAATCCAACCAATTAAAATACATCAATAATCCAATGGAATGCCACGTCGAAACATCCATAGCCTCGGCTGAACCAAAGCCACCGTAAAGAAATCGTAAAGTCGCGCGATCGATAAAATCTCAGCTTCCGCTCGATCACGCGAGACTGCAGCAGCAGCAGCGACGGATCGATCGCGTGCAGATCTACGGCGACGGGGAACCGCGGTAGCGACACCATCGGGATATAGACGGAGTACGTACCCGCGCACACACGCGCGCCAAAGTCGAGTGTGCAAGTATAGAGAGAGAGAGAGAAGAGGGAGTGCATCGACTGGCTCGCTAAGAGGAGAGAAGAAGAAGAAGGAGGAAGGGTGGGGGGAGGCAAGGTTGAGGCCCCGCGCGCGCACGCATTGGTGGGCCAGCCGTGGTGGGGGGAACGCGCTCGCGTCCTCCACGCCGCCGAGGATGCACGGCAAGACTGCAGAAAGGGCAGAAAGCCTCTCCGGCCGGCTCGCCTGACAGTTTCATTCTACTTAGAGCCCGGCGCGGTCGTACCGTCAGGCCCCGCGTGCACCGTGTGTATAGTAGCTTGCGCGCGCTCTTTTATCACGCCTCGCGGTTTTTTCGCGCAGTTCGGAGTATCGAATAGTTCTCTGCTGGGAGAGAGCAGTATGTGATATCGGGGGTTGGTGAAGTGATGCCAGAGATATCGTGTGAAGCAGTGGTCCGATAAGTGCCCGCTGGAGAACGGTATAATTAGGATCGAATGTAAGGCGCTTGGCAGTGTGATTCGATAAAATATTCGCGCGTTTGTGATTGCGACGGGGCGCCATAATTCAACTCGCTCGTATATCTCTCTCGCCCTATACTATATACCGATCCATTACGGCTTTGACGAATCTTCCTAAGTAGATTCGGATTTATGCGAGGGTTAATTTTCTCGCGTGGCCGGCGTAATTTATTGCGCGGAAATTTTTCGAATCCGGCCGTTTTGGATTGTGAACTTAAACGGCCTCGATTTATGACCAGCGCGTGTATACTCGTGGGCCAATAAAGCTCGACTCATGTAAAGGTATAAAAGCCGAGGTGATTAGCGGCTTTTTACTCGGAATGAAATTGCGCCGCATCGCTAAGATCGTTTTCGAAGCTGAATGTCGTAGACGTACTTGTACATCGCAATCGAACTCGATTGACGATCGGGGAAGCGGATGCCTCGGCGACGTCGAGACGAAGGATCTTCACGCAATGATCGGTAATTCCCGATTTTCCCCTACGCGTATACCGATCACTACCGATCTCGCAACCGCCTCGCCGGCAAAAAGCCATCTCGAAAAAACCACAGCCCGCGCGTACAGTCATCTCAGCTCGTCGGCATAAAGTGTCGTTAAACGGGCAAGAAAAAGCCCACGCTCGTCGCAGGACCAAGAAACCTCGGCCGCAAAAACCTCCTCCTCAGCTGTCTCCGTCCGAAGGTTCGGCTCGCGTACGTTCCTTTTCTCGGCGCGCGGTTGGCTTTTTGCGCATACTCTTCCTCCCCCTATACCGATCTCTCTCGAAGGGAATGTGTTACAAATAAGTGACGCGCGCGCGCGCGGAGGTGGCGCAGGTGCGCGCGGAGAGAGAGAGAGAGAGAGAGAGAGAGAAAGAGAGAGCATCGACTTCCTCGCTCGTCCGCTATTCTATCTCCGTGTGCGCCCTGACTTTGATTCCGCGCGCGTATGCGCTGCGCACCAGCGGAATCCTATTCTTCGCGAGGAGTGTAGCGAGCGCATCCGTTCCCCGTCGCTCTCTCGCGGATTTACGTGGGAATTTAAGCCGGGCTCTCTTTTTGGAATTTCGAGACTTAATGGCTCGCGTCTCCCCCCGGCTCACATTGTTCCGTCAGAGGCTGAAGGATGGCCGGTTTATGCGCGCGACGCCATTTTTTCCCTGAATCTCCGAGGCCACCTGTAATATATACCGATCGCATAGACTCGCAACTGCCAATTTCGCGGATATAACTGTCGCGCTAACTATAGCGTAACGCGCGCGGCGTGTGCATAAAATCGGCGTCGATTATGTTATCAGGCCGTAAACTCGCATTAGTAATGCAGAGAGCGGGCAAAACACCACCTTTCGCGCGCGAAAGCGCGCAAACGTCCGAATGAATAATCGCGGGGCAAAAGGAAATGGACTCTTCTCGAATTCAAGCCGATTCCTCGCGCGCGCTGCACTGCAGCGCCTTTTTATCCCATTCGCTCATCTCGCTCGCTCGCTCGCTTGCTCGGATGGCCTAATCGATTCGAATGATCTCTCGCCGACTAAGCTGCCACTTCCGGCCAAGGAGTGTGATAATACCTGCATGCGGCGCGGCGCGATATTTCCGATGATTCTTCTTCGGCGCGTGTTCTTCGCTTTTTCCGCGATCTGTCTCCCTCTCGGAGTGGACGACATCGAGATGGCGATATTATGCGCGCGAGAGGTATGAAATTCGCTCTTGTAATAATTAGGTACGTACCGGGTGATGTGTCGAGGGAGAGCTGCATAGCCTCATCCTTTGACTTTGCGAAATATACCCGTTGTTCCTCTTCGGGAGATTTATCAAGGCGCGTCGCGTCGCTATCTTTTCAATTGGATCGCGCCGATTTTTCCGAACTTTCCTTAGACGCCCTTTCTTAATGCCTTGCGCAAAAACGAAGGCCTCGAGTGTATAATTAAATCCGAGATCGGTGCAATATCAAAGTGTCCGAGAAAAATAACGAAATCCCCCGACAATAAATTATTTGATTACTCGATAAAATCGGCGATCGGCCCTCTCGCACAATATAACGGGTTCAGCTCTTTCTCTCTTCGGAAATTCCTCGATTCGAGATTTTATACCCCCTCTCCTTATCGCGGCGACTTATCTCATAATTACACCGGCCCAGCGAGAAAAGAAGGACGCGACTGGCCCTAATATCGCCGCGTTTCTACATCAGCGTATACACAGCGAGAGAGGCGTGTCCGCATCGCGGCGGATAATAGCGCGTCGTGTTCGTTTGCCTTTTAATTAATGGGCCGATCGGCCGTTTCATCATCGTAACGCGACTCGCTGCATATAATACACAGAGAGAAAGAGAGATAGATCTCTCTCGGCGGGCGATATAATTTTTCGGAAGCGAAATTTCGTTCTCCGTCGCATCGACGAGAGGATCGTGCGATAAAGAAAAGAAATTTTTAACGTTACAGCTCAGCAGCAGCGGTATAAAGGAGAGAGAGAGAGAGAGATCGGCAAGTGAAGTGCGCGCGCTCTCGATTTTTCGCGCGCCTGTGCATACACGCGAGAGAGAGAGAGAGAGAGAGAGAGAGAGAGGGACTGCGCGCCGCGCAGAGCCGTTTTGTTCGTTTTTTAAATCAACCGGTCCTCGTCTCTCCCTCTCGATCGGCGGAGAGCTGTGCATGTAGCCTCTCTGCGTGTGCATCATTCGTTGCTGCAGTGAAAGTCGCGTGTGCAGTGTGCAGTGTCCTGCGAGTGCATGTGCTCGTGCTTGTCTGTGTGTGTAATACACGTACAGGCGCGCACAGGCGAGTAAAGTCTGTGCGGTGTGTGCGAAGCTGTAGCCGAAGACTGTCTGCAACCGCTCGCGCACAAAGGATAGACGGAGAAAGAGATAGAGAGAGAGAGAGAGAGAGAGAGAAAGAGGAGGAGGAGAAGGAGGTGGAGGCAACAGGTAAGAGAGTCTACAGCGCGTGCGGCTTTGTGCTCTTCATTTATCCCGCCCTCTCTCCCTATCCTCCAGCCGTACCATTTCCTATATACTCTTGCTCCCGCTGCTTCCTTACTTCTTCGAGTGCCGCTTCGATCGATGTGTGTGTGTGTGTGTGTGCTCCGGCGCTTTTGTTTCGATTTTCCGAAAAATCGGCATGCAGCTATCGCCCAGCTTATACAACTGGTACACGAGTTCTCGGTCAGGAACTATTTCTTACGCAGTTTCAAGATCAGCCGCTCTCGACTGATTGATATCCCGGCTATTAATTACGCTCCGCAAGTTCACCAGTCCACGCGCGCGCCTAATCCGTTACAACACCACTTCTCTTCACCAGCTCGCGCGAAGAAAGTCGATTTTCGCAGTACGGCACTTATGTCGCGCGCTTTTTGTCACCTGACACACAATTCTAGTTTATATGCCCCGGCTGTCTCTTTATCGATCTCTAGATTCTTTATTGCCTTTTTAGACGCGACCGGCTAACTATGCCGCGCTTAACTCGCAACTACTGCGCGCGCAGTGGTGATGTATATCCAATTGCTTAGCGAATACAATCTGAATATGATGTATGCGCTTGTATATCAATCAGAGACACCTCGCGAGAAAGTAGTCTCCTCCCGTATAATGAACACACGCGAGAGGATAATGATAGCCACAGCCTCTCGTCGCACACAATGAGACTTCGAATGACAAGGTGTGCGAGATAACTCGAGTCATTGAAAATAATGCCACTCACCGACGCGACGACCAGTAGCCTCTGTGTAATTATCGCTGTTGTACGCTTGACGAGTGTGTACAGGGATAGAATAGGGAGACACGCGTACCGTATGCTAATTATAGACGCTCGTAAATCAAGCCTAGTTTCCCTCTTAAAAACAGCAGCGGCAGCGGCCCTTCGATGACATTTTTTCCGATTACGACGCATTATCTCATTCGCCATCTCCCGGTATGTACGCATCAGGTACATATGCGCATGCGGGAGCGATTTTAAGGCTGGAATATACGCGCTCCCCTCTGATTTTACGGCAGGCGCCGTAAAAGCTAGTAGTTTTACGAGCCGACGTTACTAACTACATTGAAATTAAAACGCTCGCTCTTTCGGCGATTCTTATCTTCGATGCGCGATACGCGCAATAAAAGGCCGTGTACGTATACCGAGAGAGCGACTTTTTGGCGGACAACGGGTTATTCGTTGCGCAACGCGCCTCGGAAAGTTTAAGTGCAGAAAAATACGTAATGCGATTGAAACGCCGAGCGAGACGGGCGCATGCGTGCAAGGGGCTTTTACGAGCCGACCGAACCTGTCGCGAGTGTATGTACTATATATAACTTCCGTAATGTTCTCGGGAGACGATTTTCCAGAGTATAAGCCAGTCCTTTATTGAGCGATTCCGAGTGTCAACATCGATAATCCCGGGCGGGACTTTTCCTTGTCGTACATACTACTCGCCGAGGATTAAAGCGTCAGTGTTATATGCTATCGCAGTTATATCGCGAGCGCGATAATTCAGGATTTGAGTCCCGAAAAAGCGCTATACGTCTTTCGCGCTCGGAGGCGCGCCGCAATCGTTCGATCTGCCGCGTAAATCACCGGCCGCCGAATCAGAGTCGCATCTAACGTGTACAAATGCCCGGAGAACAAGTCTGGATTTGTAACTTTCTCCCGCGGACGAAATAGCCGCTGATAAATTTCGAGTCGTTGCCCTAAACTAGAGGAAGCTCCTCGGCGCGGTGTTATAAACCGGTTCTTCGACTCTAGTACCTTGTTTCTCTATTCGGATAATCAATTTCGCTCAAACGCGCGCTTATATCCAGTGCATAACACACACACACACACACACGCGCATTCGTCAGCGAAAGAGGAAGAATCGTTACTCTTCATTGCGCGATTTATTCGGACGTCTCTGTTGCTGAAACCGCGGCGCGCGTCCTCCCGATATACGTGAGCGAGCGCACGCGGTTATCCTTCCAGCCTATCTCTCACGTCCCTGCGCGTGTATATACTATACAGCGAGAGCGAAAAAATGCGGCAACCCGAAACCTCGCCGCTCGTTAAAATACACTTTGAGATACTCTTTTTGGCCGTGTATATGTATACATAAATGCACTCGATGCAAAATTTAGCGAGCGCGTAATTTTAAAAATCAGCCGCGGATATCTGCAGGCGTACCGTTTCGGGGATTCCCCGAAAACAGAGCGGGCTTTTTGAAGATATAGCTTCGGAGAAGAGGCTTCGATTCCTCTATATACGTGGGCGATATGCGCTTCTTCCTCCCCCTATATACCCGCTTTTTGCCCTGCGGCAAAACTAGTCGCTCGCTTCACCTGTGTGCATGTGTGTGAGTGCGTGTGTCTGTGTGTGCGCGCGCGCAAGTAGCAAGAAGCCCCAGTATTCCTTTCTGGGAATGTTAATCGGCCGTTTCGCGAATTACCGCCGGCTATGAGAGGTAACGCTGCTGCTGCTGCTGCTGCTGCTGATCTGGCTGGCTTCTGCGTATCTCGACCATTAGACTGCGGCGCGTGTGGGAAACAGGCCGACGGCGATCTCGAGTTCTCTTTCTCTCTCGGTACATGCATAAGGCCGAGTAGATCCCTTTGTGATCCTTGCTCGGACTACTCGAACCGCGGCTGCTGGAGCTCGACTGCCTTATCTTTCCGGGCTTATATGTTTAATCTACTTTTAATGCGGTGGAGGACTGCAAGAGAGAGAGAGAGAGAGAGAGAGAGAGAGAGAGAGAGAGAGAGAGAGAGAGAGAGAGAGAAAGAGAGAGAGAGAGAGAGAGAGAGATCTTCTCCCTTTATTAAGTCTGTTTGTACTTTGCGCACTGAGGTGGCTTCGTTTGGTTAGCGGCGCGGTGAGATGCATCGATGCGAATGCGAAACTAGTGCATTTTTATTGAACTAAAAGTCTCCACAGGTTGGAAAGTATTTCGGGACGGGAGGATAATCTCTCTGTTCTCCGACCTTGAAAATCAAAGCCATGCCGATGTTCGTATACTGATCCACGTGACAGTGATATAACCAGTAGCCTGAAATTAATTTTACGCAAACGTTCGGCGTGTTAATGACAGTCGCATGTATGTTTATCGATGTAGAAGATAACGTTATGTAATTGAACTGACCAGGATTCGTTGCATGGAATTTGACGATTGTGTAACCATTGGTGGGCACCTTGACTGTGTCTTTCAGCGGCGCCTGATTCAAGTTTCTCTTGATTTTACCCTCGCGATCCAGTTTCTTAACCAAATCGACGGATGCTTGCTCGGCTAGAGCTTCCATCGCTACCACCCGGAAGAAGTTTCCGTGCAGATGCAGGGGATGATTGAAGTTTCCGAGACTCTTCAAACCGAGGCCTGAAAGGGTTAATAAGCTAGTTGAAATAAAATGTTCGATGTTAAAAATACACTCGGTTTTACCTTCGTCTACAATAACGAGCTCGACTACGCTATTCAGTTTCACTTGCAGCACGTGGGTACACGCGCACTCGTTGTCGATGCAGTTTTTATCCGCCAGCGTCGTTGAATTACAGAATGTATCATCTCGTATCATGTTCGGCTGGGAGAGAGGCGGAAAAGACGGGAGTTTCAATCCGATGTCGTTCAGTTGCAGAGACATTATTTTGAATTTGTCCAGGGCTAAAACGAGTCTCGTTATATATCAGTACAATTAACATAGGCGATTTTAAAAAAATTAGCAGTAGCTTGATCGAAGCCGTAAAGATGTCGGCGGTGGAAGTCGTAATTGTCGATGACATAAAAGTCGTAAGCTATGTAAAATTGATGATCCGGTTTTCGCAGACTAGTTTCGTCATTTTTAGCTATCGACCTGAGAAGTGGTATACTGACAGCCATTGGATCTTCTGTTCCTTTATTGTGCGGATTTAAAATCTGGAAGTAAAACGCGAATACAGTTAATACGAACATTTTTGTTGGTTTATAGAGTGTCTTACCCGAGCATCCGCTGGTGTCTCGGGAATGTCGTAGCCAACTGGAGCTTTCGGATCGCCGAGTTCGGCAGACTCGTAACGAAGAATAGACACTTGGTGCACTCTGGTTGTCGAGTTTCTCGTCCTGCAGGAACCCAACCCACGGTACCTGATCCAGTAGTTGTCAATTTTCTGGTTTGCTTTCAGCACGAAGTCGATCCTCTATGATCGAACGTTTCCGTTACAACTGAATCAAAAGAATCGTAAATGCTGCTGTATCATACCTTCAACAGGCTCTGTATCGTTGCCATCCATGCTGATAATCAGCATCGTGTGGTTGTCGATCGTCACCTGAATGGGGCAGTCGGTGGCCCCAGCGCTGATCAGCCTGAACCTATACCTCAGAGCCTGAAACCCACAATTCAAATTAATACTCAAGAACCAGCCGATCCGAAATTCTTGCACCACGAACCTTCTTCACGTTAAAAACCGTCATCGGCGTGTAGCTCCTCGTTCCGTTCTCCTCTTCGACTTCGTGGAAACGTCAAAGCCCATTGACGAGTATCGTGTTCGCCGGACTGGGCGAGCCCGCGTGATAGTCCTTGAGGAAGCCGGCGTTGCTCTCCAGATCGGTCCAGTCCTTAATCAGTCGCATCACCTGGTCGTCCCGGTCGTAAATCCCCTTGAACGATCAAAGGTCCGAAGAGCCCGTCGTCTCGCTGAGAGCCTGCGGAGGGTAGTATTCGAACGAAATAACGCGATAATTTAATATTTAATCGTACACGTAATTTCGACGGTCAAGGGTATTTACACTCACCGATATGCGAATGCCAGAAGTAGGAGCCGCTGCTGGAAGCTTCAAAAGCGTATCGGGCACTGCGTGACGAAAGGCACTCCGTCCATGTAGGACGTACCCGTGGATGGCTGTGCTCTCGGCTATATCATGGCGTTTCTCGCGTTGACGACTATCCTGTCGTTTCTGCAGTCCTGGTGGAGAAAAGTCGATCCGTCGAGGCGACAATTAGCGCGCGGTACAGACGAAAGCAATCGAATCAATCTGTACACACCTCGATGCTGGGGCCGGGCAGTTGTCGATTCGCAACGGAGACGGATTTCTGAGCACCGTCAGCCGGAAGACATTGAACGGGCAGTTGTAGCGGGCCTTGCTCATCGTGCTGTACATCTCGACGACGAGAACGTAGCGACATTCTCGGGCTTCTTCGTCGTCCCTGCAAACTCGCCGACACGGGTCCAGTCGTACGTGTCCGCCGTGTGGCCGTGAAAATTTTCGTCCTCCAAGTTCGGCACTGCTTCCAGAGCTGGAACAAGTAGTTTCAGATGCTTTTAATTGAGAGCAAGACTCTGGCAATGGAAACGATGTTACTGGGGAGAACTAGCGAAGGAGGCGCGCTAATCACGTGTGATCTATACGAGAAACTGGTTTGCAAATATCAAAAACTATCCTACAGCGGTATGCGCTGCTAAAGAGGCCGTCCGCTGCTGTGCGAGTGTTCGGAGAGTAATTTAATCGGCGCTATCGACGCCCTTCATCACGTTTAATTAAATCTATATATTTTTCATTAATCGCAGGCGTGTGTATTGCCTTTGGGGATGTGATATAATGGTCGTCGTTTTTACAGTAGACGAGTGTGTTCGGCTTTATCTAAATTGAATTATCCGAGGACCATATCCGTTAGAAAATAGGATATAAATATAGCGTTTGCTAACGAACTGGGCAATATTATTACTTACCCGCCAAGCACGTGCAGAGATTAGAATGACGAATGCGATCCATTTGACCGAAGACATTTCTGTGATATGGGCTGAGCAACTTTATATTTTTAGAGTTACTCTTTTTTCCTTCTAGAGCGGTTAGTTTGCACGACGACATTAGGGGCATAACTGTCGAACAGATACTTACAAGATATGTAAAGTTTGATTTTATGATAAGCGCATATTCAAATAAAGATTTTTATCTTATCACTGATTCTGCGACTGACGTGTCAATTAGCATATACACTGTCGATGTCAAAAGTTTCGAAAACTGCTTTCTTTCACGCTATTCAATTACCGAACGAGTATCGTAAATACACAGTAATATATTAAATTAAACTTAATCATTAAAAGTTGTACAAACAAGCAAAGCCGTTTCTCTAACACTTATTTACATGCATAGTAAATGTGTATCAAAAAAAAATTTCCTATAGTGCTGCCCCCTATAAAAAAAACTTACCCCATCATTTGCCGCCTTCCGGTTTCCAGGAAGCCGCTATTCTTTCCAGCCGGACGTGTGGCGTCATTCGCACTTTGCAGTCCACTCGCGGAAAAGTTCACATCTCCGCATCGTCAACTACGCACTAACAACTCGAACAACACCTTAAGTGTGGGAGACACCTTATAGCAACGTACACACATCCTAATGATCCTCGACACGGTTAAATCCGCAATCGACGTTCTCGGCGGAAAGCCACAGTGGAGGTAACGAGCTTCTTTCGCTTAACCTCAAAGCAACGAATTATGAGCTCCGTTTTTCACCCTCGCCGTCATCGCGCGCTATACAAACAGCAGCGGCTAATGCGCCTGTGTACCTACACACAACACCTCGAAAAACACGCGAACAGATGTGTAGCCTTTTAACTCCTACAGCCGAGCCGTCGGTTTCTTTGACCGTTTGTTTTCGCGCGCGAGCGAGCCGCCGCGCTGCACTGCAGGTGTGTTGCAATCTTAAGCCCAACGCGCGATTCCCACACGAGATTCTGGAAATGCATTAGGACGAGAGCTGATTCTAAGCTGCCGCGCGGTAAAGAAGGAATAGCTTTTCGAGAGATACTTACGGTGTAGCTGGTCGTGCATCAAAACGGCATTAAACAAGGTTAATCGGATGAAGGTTTTTTTGTATGGATATACTCGTCGTCGGTGCGGAAAAGCGTACGGTTTTCTGCCGGTTGTAGAGGAAAAGTAGTCGCGAAACGAGGTTAGATCCAGTGCACACACGGATAACCCGACACTTATTCGCGTAGTTTTGCGTGTTTTTAGTTTGTTGCTTGCATTCTCACCGGGAAACTAACTAAAAGCTACGAGACACACTCCGCGTTCCGATAAGTCGGATCGAATATCATCTCCTTCGCGCACGTAAGTAAATCGAATCACGTATCCTCGCGTAGGTAAGCCAAATCAGCTCTCGGCGTCATCATAGCGATGACCCGGATCGCACTCTAACCTAACCTAATATTCTCTTTTCTAACCGTCGCGAATCGTAAGTATACCTACACGTGACGACGCTGACGGACGTGTGCGGTCGTGTGCAGTGTGCACCGCAGTACCGCACTCGCGGCAGTATGAAGCTGTCAAGTCAGAGTAGCCATATCCCCCCTTTTTTTGCACCACGAAAATAGAAGCGAGCAACACACTGCGCAGCGTATATAATCGCGAGCGAAGATCAGTCGCGATCCGTCTCCGTCGTGCCGATGTCCCGTTCGATATCGTGAATTTCACTCGCTTCTTCTCGCGCGTCTGTGAGATTACACGTCGCGCGCTCTTGGTGCACACTTTGTGTAAGTTTCTTATGCGACTTGGCAGAGTTATACAGTGAGTTTCTTTATTTTCGTTGCAGGAGAGTTTCTAATAAGCAGTGACGTCAGGAGAGTCTGTCCGATCAATTTACCGCGCATATAGGAAGCCTGATTACGCGCGCGAGTGCGAGGAGAGCTGGAAGGACGACATAGCTCTTTGATAAAAAGCTCTCGAGAGTGTGTTTACCTTTTCGAAACTTTGCTTCGGCGTTGGGCTTTTCGAATGATTCTGTTGTACAGGAATATGCAAATCGTCCGTAGCTGTCACTTCAGCTCGTATTTTGAGGAACGGAACGCTCGCAAGAGGATCGATGCGCGACTCGTTCAGAAGAAGCAATTCAACGTTTTTCGAAGAGGAGGAGGAGGAGGAGGAGGAGGAGGAGGAAGGACGTTCCGAGAATTCCGTTGTGTTGGAATATTGAGAGAAATACCTCCGTGCTTCGCAAATTTTTTCATAAAGTTCGATTTCGTTTCAGCCTCCCTCGAATATAAATCTCCCTGTAACGCCCGGATCTTGATCCGCTATTGTACACGCCGTCTCTCTCGCTCTCTCTCTCTCTAACGAGCATCGGCGCGCGTCAATCTATAAATCCGCTGGCGACTCGCGTCGCCATAATCGATTCTCCTCTCGCACCTTTTTACTCTATACTCCTCTCGGGCCTATACAGCAGCGTCTATATACAACGAATCCCGCGCCGCGCGCGTCACATAAATTTCAAGCGGGAAAAATCGCGGCCTAATGGCCTGCCCCATTCAGGGATTCAGGAAAGGAGCCGCAGAGGAGGCTCTTCCTCTCTGCAGCCTCTCGCGAGGTAATTCGAGCGAGCGTCTATGCGCACGTGTGTGTCTCTGCTCCTGGGGCAGTCTTATTCAGAGAGTGTTTTATAGACTTATCAGGTTAAAAGGCTTAATTACTTCGCCGAGCTCGTTTGCATGCATTGTTGTGCTTTCGACGCTGCTCTGATGGAGAGTGATCGTTTTTAATTGAAACTTCTTCTTTTATTTATTCTATAATATGAGGACGTTTGTATGTAAATGGGGATGCGGTTGAAAAATATGTCGCACGCATTGGGTTTGGGCATGCATAAAATAAAGCTGAAGAGAGCAGCTGTTGGCCGCAGCTTTTTCCGCATATTTATACAGAAATTTAAACTCGGCCTGTGCTCTTGTCAAGCGTATTATGACGCTCTCGTCCAATTGCGGCTGAAATACGACCTCTTCTCGCACATTGCGAATTCAAAAAAAGTCTACCGACCAAGCTGTATCAATCACACTCCCGTATATTACACGTATAAATATTCATGATCCTCCGGACACTCATCCATACCAGCATAGACGAGCCAGCTGCGAGACACTAGACCATCGCTGTGCGGTCTCGCTATTCAAATTAGCGGCGCATCACACGTACTTTTCGAATCAGTCATGCACTCGCGTCCGCTGAAAAATCGCACCGAACGCCGCTGTAATTACAGTGCACCGCGTATAATCGAAGACGATATCGAAGGAGGCGAGAAAGAGAAGAGAGCGACGAAGAGCGTTGAGCGTTTATAAGCGAGATGTTGCGCGGAGAAGGTGGTTATTAATTCCGGACGCGATTCGTCAGCGACACACACCGATCCTTGTCGAGCGTATTAGCGTCCGTGTGCTTAATTAATTGCCCCGAGAGAAAAACGGCAGCAGCAGCTTGTGTTTTGAAAACGCTTCTCATTATTGTGCATAAAAAAATATACTATGACGAGGTAATCTCACTGTCGCTTCTCTTTTCCAGCATGCTGTCGAGCCAGGCCGTGACATTCAACGTGATAAACGCCGCCTTTCTCGGAGCTCCTTGCGGCCAGTGTCGAGAGCTGTGTCCCAATGGCTACGTACCTCATTTTTGGCGGTGAGTCTCAACCTCTCACTACGAAGAAAATTCTTCGCTCATCGCGCTCCGGAACGAAAGGTCAATTCGCGATGTATTACTCTTCGAATTATGCCGTAGCCGCGCTTTCTTGCGGTCGCAGCGGGAATTTAGCGTGTACGATGATGAGCGTCGGCGGCGAACCGCAAACCGCGTCGCTCGCGCGTGTGTACGTGTTGACTTTGTAATCCGACAGTGCGACGCGACGACAATTACGTTTCGAGATTTTATTTCGCGCAATAAGAAGACGCGAAGCTATCAATCAGTCGCGCTTTAATCGAAGCGCTGGGAATTCTGTAAGCCGAGAGTCGAACGTATGTGAATTTTCAGTTTCGTTTGTGAAACGAGAAAAAATAAAATATAACTCCTCGTCGGGTATAGAGTAGTATATTATAGAAGCTCATTCGGCAGCGATTGATTTACGGCTGTCGGTATTAGCGGAGGCGCGAGTGCGAAATGAGCTTGCGAGACTCGGCGATTTTTAACGTCGCCACGGGTGGCTCTACCGACACTGCGCTCTCTCGCGCGACCAATTATCTAATGACTCGGCGTTTATGGCGCGTTAAAGGCTTCCGACGCGAGATCTGCGAGATGGAACGATAGCCATCGTCAGCCTACTCATATAGATATATTTTATTAGTCGGAGTATTTCTCCGCGATCCCTCGATTTTCTTCTGCTTTTTTTTCTGCGAATAAATTCTGCGGAAACGTGGTTCGCCGAGTAATTCTTCTGAAAATGATTAAATTCCTCGATGACGAGGTGAAAAAAGCCTGCACAAAGGCAGCCCGTGCGCGCAAAAAGTAGCGGCTGCGGAACGAATTCGAGAGAAAGGGGGACCGCGCTGCCAAATAAAAGCAGGACAGCATGACGACGGCACACGTATTATATATATAAGAGAGACGAGAGAGAGAGAGAGAAATAGAAGGAGGGAATACCGAAAAAAGATCGTGGACTTTGTCCTCCTGCACCTGTTGAGGGACGACGCGCTTGTGTGTATACGTCTGTATACACGTGTATGATACAATGGAAACTATACGGCTTTATCCTTCGAGATGTTATTTTGATGGTACGAGGGAATCTTGTCTCAATATTGAGAAAACCACAATAATACGTACGTCGTGGTAAAGGTGTGTCGTAAAAAAAGCTCTAAATTATTATGCATAACGTGCAATTTACATATAGCTCTTTTATTTCTGTTTCCAACCAAAGCACGCGTCATCGAACCAGGTTCGTCCAATCTTCTCTAATTAGGCCGCTACCCTTTTTCCCAATCACAATCGTGGGTGCGTTGTTATTTCCACGAGTCGTTGTTATTTTCGTCTTCTATTTGTAATAATAACACGCTGCAGCGCTCTCCGTATGCACAGCTCAAGCCAGCTGCGATGTGTGTACAAACGAAATCGCATCAAAGATTGATGAAATTATTTCTCGCTCGGAGTAATCGCGAGGTTCAAGGCGACATTAATTATCGCTAGAACTTTAGAAACGCTTCAATTTTAAGAGCCCGCCATCATCTGAATTACCTCGTCCCGATTCGTCCTCGATTAAATCGCCGCCGCGAACGTTCGAGCTGCTTTCTTCACGGCATTCAGCGGCGCCTGCAGTGTAGGCACGCTATATTTTTTTCGAAAAATTCTCCTTCTAAAAGCGCGATTTCAATCAAAGACTTTATGGCGTATACCGTAAGCCGCGTGTACGCCCTTCCTGCGAGCAATTTCTCTCTCCCATCCATACATCATTAGACGCGCACAGGCAGCACTCTCGCGAGAGAGAAAGAGAGGGGTCAGCTCTTTCTCTCTATATATCACACAACAGACGCTCGCTCGCCTATATAAAGCCTGCCGCGGTGTGTAATCGATTGCGATATTCCTCGTCATTTAATTCGGCATATTTCATTCGCGCGCGTCTTTATCTCTCTTAACCGACTGCTGCAGCGCGACGACCTTCTCTCTCTCTCTCTCTCTCTCGCTGCAGCGCTTACCGGTTTGGCCATCCGCAGCGCAGAGTTTCTTCGTAAAAAGCCCACCTGCGTGCGGGGCAGCAGTTCAGGCCTTATACACGTACTTCTCGAAGACTGTCGCTGCCTCTTCTTCTTCGCTCTTGGAATATAGTTCCGATCAGGTTCCGAGAGAGAATTCTCGTCGCCGAAAATACGACGAAGAGGAGGAAAAAACAGGCCGTTTCCCAGCGGGTCGGAGGTCGACTCACGCATACTGCACACACGCGAAGCGCATATTCCGCCGGAGGGAGAGAGAAAAAAAGCCGAGACTCATGCGGGAATGATTGAGGAGGGAGAGAAGCGAAAAAGGTTATTAGAGGGGGAGAGCGCGTGTGCTTCGGTAACTTTATCATTTTTTAGCTTGTTTGCTCAAGCTCGCGTTTTCGAACGCTATGGCTCTTTTCAAGATCTCCGATGTGTGAGAAAATCTAGTTCGCTCGGAGCCATCGGGGGACCTAGATAATAGAGAGTCGCAAACTTTCAAAAGCCGGCAATCATGCAAATCGCCCGTTCGAAAGCCGAAACGCATCCTCTAAGCCTGCGATGCGAGGCCCGAGAAGACAATAGGGGGAGTTCGTCCAACGTCGGCTCGTTCCCCGGCCGCAAGGAAAAAGAGAACATCGACCAAATAACAGGGGAAGCGCCGTAAGACGGACGATCGAAATTCGCCAAGATATGGAGCGAGAGCAAACGTGAGAGAGAGAGAGAGAGAGAGTCCTTCTCGCACACAGGTCGAAGGGAAAGGTGTACGCTCGGTGCAGCCGTGTAATTAACATACCGAGACTCCCCCTCCTCTAATGCCTCATCTCTCTCGCTCTCTCTCTCTCTCTCTCTCTCTCTCTCTCTCTCTCTCTCTCTGCCTCTTTCTCTCGTCGGTTATATTCTCGCCGCTTTCTGCGAAACGCCGCTCGATGCACGCACGAAAGAGCGGATGTGTGTATGCGCGCGCGAGAATTGAGATTATTACACGGCGCGCTTTTGATTTAGAGAGAAAGAAGCGCTCGGTTATTTGCTCAGGGATTATTTATTTTGATTGTATGCTAACCCGATTTTCCAGCTTCCTTCGCATAGCCAGTACAGGTGTACGTATATGTACATTTATTGGATTTTATAATTCTCCAAACTCGCGAAAGAATTTTTATTACGACTTTAGTTATATCATGAGCGGCTGAAGCATCATGTCAATCAGGATAGTCTAAGCACCGGTGACACACCACTATATCTATGCTTTGCGCGCATACTTTTAATGAGGGAAATGAAAAAGTGCCCATGCGCCACCTATTATGCCGCCTACCATGAACTCGGAGAGTTTAGGCGGTGACGAAAGGGCCAGTTGTTTTGGTAATTGATATCTGCTTTACAAATCACCTCATTTTATCTTTAAATAATCATTAAATTTTTTAATCTGATGGATGCGATGCGATTTAGCTTCTTTTATTGGTTTTGATTTATGAATGTTGTTGAGTCAAAGCTCAAGAATATTTATCAAACAGCAACCGTTTTCATATAATCTATAATAGGTACATTCCTGAAAATATTTTTAAGCCGCTTACAAACGCAATTCAATTTCCATTTTTTTGCTACAATGTCTATAAGAATCGCTATACTCATAGCAGAAATAGTTATTTTTTCGCATTAAATATGTTTACGAACGTATATTACACGTTTTGCAAATCGTTCGCAGATTAATTCGAAAATCTCTCAGACCGCACACCCTTCGCATCGAAAACAGACGTTTTAACCTTTCAGAAATTGCCGGTACCGATTTTTCCCGACTTTTACTGTAACTACGTACCTCAGAGGAGAGAAAGTGTATAAGGATTATGCCGCGCGTGCGGCTGATGGGATAATAGTTACGCTGCGCTCGCGCGCGATCGGTATTTATTGTTGCGGCCGGTACAAAAAAATCGGCGCAGCCTTATTACCCATCTCCAGAGGAATCGGCACACACGCGTGTAATCACCGCGCACGAGAGCGAGAGGGTATAAAAGAGCTGCGGGATGATGATTCAGGAGTAAAGTCATTTGAGGTCATAAAGGCGGTGCTGCGGTATTGCGCTCGTAAAGATAAATCGATTTTCACGAATCGGTTGCCGATTTTATTGAAATTGCCATTCGCTCGCGATCCTATTTCATACTCTGATAATTGCGCAAACAGATTTCTCTCAACCGATTTCACGCGGCACAAACACAGCGCCTGGATTAATTTTCAATTCGAGTACCTGTACAGACAAAAATCGGTAATCTTCTTCGCGCTCGTACACGCGTAACATACGCGTACATACGAGCCGCGCGCGGCTCGATCTCGTTGAACCCTATCAATGAGGATAGCTCGTAGAGGTAATCGGAGGTGCATAAGGGATCGACGCATACAAGCGCACCGAGAGGCTCTTTGGGCGCGGCGTCTCTATAGCTATACACCGCCCGCGCAAACGCCCGCGCAGCTCGATCGAAATAATGCGCTATTGCTCTCGGCTTCTTTTTCCACGCGCGTAATCTGCTTTTTCGTATCTTCTTGCGGAAACTCTCGCTCGCGAGATCTTTGTGCGGCGCAAGCAAGCTGCACAGCCGTGAAGCCGGCGTGTATAACGTCGATTGATTAAAATTCCTCGAAGGAAACGCTAGGTAGTAGCTCTCGATCAGCGCGCAACAAGGTCCCTCTGATGGAAAACAATATCGGTCGCGAGGATCGGCCGCATAAATTTCAATGCTTAATCGTGTGTGTATGTGTCGTAAAAGCAAGGCACATGGTGCACGCGGCTCGAGAAAATTCAAAAAACGAAGGCGTCGTCCTCGCGTGCAAATGGAAAAGCTCGCGAGATATCGCGAGGTCATACTGCAGAGCGAGAGCTAGGTCCGGTATACACGGCACACATCCATTAGAGCGCATATGGCTGCAGCGCCGATCCTTATCTGTACGCCTCGGCCGAGTGTGTTCAGCGCGCACTGCGTGCAGAAGCGCACGCGGCGGCAGCTTCTCGGGAGATAGACGAAAGATGGATCGAGCCGGACAGTTAAAGTTCATTACGGCGGGAAATGGTACGGCCCTGCTCGTAGGAGGCTGTTAGTCGAATTAGCCGCGGCGATGATTCGATGCCCTCTCGCGTGATGATGCGCCGCGCGCGCGCGCTCGTGATTTTTCGAATTGCCCCTGCGATGAAACTTTATCTCGCGCGCCAAAGAGTAATTTCGTTTTAATTATAGAAGAAGGCCTCTATACTCTAAGAGTAGACGCCTGCGTGAGAGGATTCTTCACGGGGTATATCCGCAGGCGGTGCAATAATGCGCGGGAATTTCGTTCGGGTTTTCAAAATCTTGTTAATTCATTGCGTCTCCGAGATACGCAGCGGTTTCGATTAATCCTCTGATGACCGCAAGATCCTGTACAGGGACTTATCGCCGGCGCTGCAGTTTTCCTGATAATTAATTAAATTTAAGCATAAATCCGCACGTCGCTCGGATTTATGCCTCAATAAAGCGTAAAACCCGCATATAATATGAAACTCGAATCGTTCTAATCTTCATCGAGCCATTACCACCTAATAAATATCGAGGCTTACTATGAAAAAAAGAGCCCTAAGGCATATAGTACAATAATCGTACTGTAAAGGAGAAAAAACAGATGAAAGCTTCGCGAAATTTACGAGGTACTTCGCATAGGAAGCAAAAGTCCCGCGCGGGTAATAAGTGCTAGCCGTCTCTCTCGCTCTCGACCGATAAGCCGTTAATGGAATTCGGATTGCGCGCGTAACTTTTCCTCGCTTCCGATGCGGCGGATCATTCGGAATTTGTTTCTTTCACTCGACTGTTCTGCCATGAGCTGACGCGTATGTACTCTCTATACACAGCTCGTACGTGTAGGCCACGGGGATGCGTGGTCGAGGTACACGTTATGTGCATTTCCGATTGCTCCTGGGGATTATTATACAGGGCTGATGCGGTGCGCTGATGCGAGTTCGCGCAGTTGAAGAGGAAAGCATCAGGTTTTCGTTTTTCGAATTTATCGGATACACCTCGACAAAGTGCCTTCCTATTTCGGTTTATCATCGCCACACTTTCGATTCTGCCTACACAGACACGCGCGCTTGCGTATATTGTAATTATTTGTAAACACAACAGCGGCTAACCTGTTCCTAACTCCAGAAATAGCACATCGAAGGCGAAAGTGAATTTCCAGCTCGAGCGCAGGAATGTTTGTAAATTACTCGCTCAGCGTAAATTTTTCGTACAGCCGGAGCGTATTATCTAAATTTCAGTCCAAGTAGCAATTTTCGCCGTCGTTAATTCCGCAGATCTTATCCCTCGCTCCTCCCTTCCTAAAAAAAGGATAGCATCGGCAGAGTTTCTCAGCGTCAGCCGCGTATCAGTCACTTTTTCCCGGCGATTATCTTCCACGTGTCCCCCCCCCCTCTCTCTCTCTCTCTCTCGCGAAGTGGCTCCAATGAAACTGGACGCGTCATTAAACGCGCCGATAAAGTCGCGCCGCCGGCACTAAACTCCTCGTGTTTAATGCTCGCAAGGACGCCGCGCTCGCGCGAGCGCAGATCCTTTCAGCGGCCGCCGCGAGTGTTTCGATTATTTTACGCGCGGATCCGCTAATGAGATGCGAATGCGCGAGCGGATTATTTTACGGCAGGTGCGGATATGCAACTTCTGACCTGTACCGAAAACTGTATTCAATATACGCACAAGGCTGCGTAATATCGATTCAGTCGAGCGGAATGCGGTGCATTAAATTTCAGATATAAAGTTGGCACAGGAATTCCGAGCGTATAATTGAAAATTCGCTAATCACATCCTGGGGGCTGTAAACATCGAATTATTCGAGGAATCTCGTGAGAACCGAAAGCTCGCCTCATCGCTGCCGGTTGTGCATTGTCGCATCTCCGTATAAGGCCGTGTGGCCATCCGCGAGCATCGATTAATTGGAGAAGCGCAAGAGCCTTGCTCAATCACCTCGAAGAATTCACCTGGCTCGCGAGAGCTTAATTTTAACGTCCATCGTAACTTCTCGCGGCCGCAATAACCGTAACCCCCGCCATACCGCATCGCAGCAGCTCACTCCGCAATTGGAGCGAGACGCAGCTCGGCGACGACAAGTTTCCGCGTATACGTCCGCGATAACAGATGAATCCGTCATTCGAGAAAAGCACGTTTTTCTCCCTCCCCGACAGCTGCTTCGCTGCACACTGATAAGAAGCTACTATACTGCACCGTCGCGCGCGGGAAAAAGCTCGCCGGTAATTAAGAACGTCGCCGCAGAGTAGACTCGCTTAATGACTCGCGTAAACCTCACTTTCGCTACGCAGCCTGCAGTGTCTATAAGCCCTTCTCGTTTACCCCGGCACTTTTCCGCTCGCACGTCCACCTTTTTACCCCTGCCATATATACTACTACTTCTGCCTGCGGTATAACGATACACTTGTTGCGTGCGTATACAGCACGGATACGCGATCGGCCTACCTAACGAGACGGTGTCAATCGCCGAAGCCTCATAGATTCCGCTGATGCGCGGCTATGGCAATTAAGAAGCACTCAATCCGTCCGCCTATGTATACAGTTACGGGGACGCGAAGTCTCCGCTCGCGTTTCTTTTCTCGCGCCCGCGATCGCTTTCTGGCTAATCGCCGTGAGCTCTCGTTGGGAAACCGATCACGTATATCGACGCGTTTCCTATATACTGCACTGCCGGCAAAAAAGACTCGGCGTTTTACGGCCGAATCGAGCGAGGGATCCGAAAGATGACGCGACGACGGGAGAAACGCGCGTATGGGTATATATAATTAATTACACGGAAATATGCAAGATGGGAGAGAAAGAAAGGGGAGAAAGGGAGAGACCGGTTCTTGGTTCCTCTGTGTTTTTGCCGCGCGCGCACGAGTCCTTCGCGTAGTCTTTTTGCGTTTTCGGCAGTCCTCTCCGCGACTAATTAAAGCCTCTCTATACCGACGAGTCGAGAGGCGTATACAGTTGCAATATTTTTTGCGCGATCGCGAGTAGCTTAATTAATCCGCATGAACACATTGAATAATGCAAACTATCCGCGCTTCGCTCTCGAAACGGAGTATCGCTTTGGTGTAAACATTTTTCGAATTCGCACGCGCCGGAAAATCGCCGCCGGCTTATCTTTTTCACCCGAAGGAGCGAGGGAAAAAAACGAGCGTCGTTACCTCGCGCGCTAGCGCTAACAAGCGGCAAATAAAATTAATTAGAAGGAAAAAGAGTCGGCCGTCGCGCTGTTGTTTAGATTCCGAAGTAATCGGAGGATTCTTCCCCGCGAGAGAGAACCTGTCGGCGGAATTCGACGCCGGCGAATTATTTTGGGGGGAGGATAGTATGCGAGCGGCTGTCCCTCGCTTTTTGCGACGCCGGCTTCCGAGCACGAGTTAATGGATTTTGCGGAAAGTCGCGGCTCTGGGAAGGTTCTCGATAAGTTTCTCCCTCTCTCTTTGCTTTTTTGAAAGCGAGATACATGATACATGCGTGCGATACACTTAACTGTATGATATCTCGGCGATAACGGTAACGTCCTTTCGCGCGCGTATGTATGTGCCCACAAAGTCGGCATATTTCTGCGACACTGAGTACTGCGTATGCGTATATGAAAAATAATCGAGAGAAGCATACACGCAGCTATAGTCGGGTCCCTCGTCGAGCGATCTTTTTTCTCTCATGAATAATTCAGAGCGGATTAATTTTTGCCCGATAGATAAGAGCCTGATCCCGATGCTCGTTTTTGCATTTAATGAGCTCGCGCTAATGCACATCTTACCTTATCACGGCAGATTAATGAGGCCCTCCGCCCGGTTTTATTGTATACTCGCCTCGTGTCATCAGTCGCAGGATTGAAGTCACTTTGTATCCTTCGCTGTACCTCGTCGGCGCGTCCTTTATTGTGTTCCGCCTATTATTCGATTCGGTTACGGTATACGAAATCCAACGAGTCTCCGCTTCCGAGTATGCACAGCACACGCAGCTGCAAGAAGACAATTAGCAAAAATAGCCGCATTATTAGGCTTGATTTTACGAGTTATCACCCCCTCATTAGCGCTCGTACGCGCATTATTTCCCCGCGTGCGCGTAATAAGCGATTCCAGAAATCGTTTGCGCCTTTTTGCTGCATCAATCAATCATCGCTCTCGCGCGGCGAGCAAATAGCTCCGCGCATTCCGAGAAAGCCTTTCTCTCATCGAGGGAATTATCGAGAAGTCGTTATAAGTACGGTTTACCCCGATCGGGAAATAATGAATCGTCTCCTTAAAAAACGAGGTCACTGCGTGCTAAGTGCGCGCTCTCTCGTACGGCTTATTTTCTTTCGCGATTATATCGGCTCCGCATAGGTACATAGCGAATTCGTTTCGCGAGAGGGAAGCTAATTTCGATGTACCATACGTACACGGCGAGACTTCCTTGCGAGATATATTAATCATCTCTCGCGCGCACGTCCGGTGCGTTCCTCTATGCAAATCAGCAGCGTAATTAGTATCTCGAATTATGCACGCGCTGATATAATTCTATTCACACGTATGCACAAAGCGAAATTCGAAATTCCGTCGACTCTATAAATTCAACGGCCAGTAAAATATAACAATGCTTAAATCACCGAAACTCCTGCGCACGCAATTAAAAAATTCGAAAACCTCTTTCTCTCTCCCTCTCTGTCCATAAAAACTTTGGAAATACGAGCGGCTCTGCCCACACGCATTCCAGGACCGCCAAAATCGCTTGATTTGCGAGCCGGCGATGAAAAGTGCCCTTGCAAAATACATAATAAAGACAGCGGCGACGAGAGACGTGTGTATGCGCTCGGACGAGCCGTAAGTATAAAAGTCAGCCGCGAAACAGAGGGACAGCTCTGATGCAGCAGAATAAGTGTAAAAGATGCGCGCATATGTGCACAGTACGCGTATAAGGTCGTTGCTTAACGGTACACGCTATACCGTCGTCCGGAGGCTCCGCTGCATTTGCAGCCATTCGTCAGCGCGCTTCTTGTCATCCCCGCGGCGAACGTGTGTTTCACCGCGAATTATATGCTGTAGCTCGTTGCCGCCACCGCCGCTCTGCCGCTTTTAATGAAACCTGCGCCTCTATAACACACACGCTACAATCGAGAGGGGGCGAGTATATATGCACAGCCGTGTTGTCTGGCGATGCGTGTACGCACGTGCGATGTTGCGGAGCTTTTTGGATTTAAAATCGCTCGAATATATATTAATAAGGAATTTGAAAATAACTCGAGAGCGCAATTTACGAGTATTACATGCGGAACGGAGCACAATGGGCTTCGTTACTTTTATATGCGTATTCGCCGTCTTTTTTTTGTTGTTCAACTCCACGCAAGCGCGAGCGCGCCTTCGGCTATTCTTCTCGACTCGGGCGCGCGATTGTCGAGGTTGCTTCGGTCGCGGCGTCGCGTACCCATACACGAATGCTTCATAAAGTAGTCCTGGTAATCATCCTCTCGCGGCAATCGCGCTTCCTCTCCCCGCAACATTACTTGAATATATTTTCCTCGTCGCTCGCGCGCATCCGTCACGTTATATTCATGACGAATTTACGAGGCAAGAAAGTTGATGAAGTTATTGACTGCAGTACGCAGCTGCTCGTCGCAACTAGAACGACGATTCTCACGGCGGCTATCTTTTGTGCTTGGAAAATCATTTCCCCTTTGCGTATAATATTATAATAAGCGATAGGGAAAGAACGAGCAAACCCAGCAGCCGGGCGCTGCCGTCGAATCTCGTTCAAAGCCCGCTCGCGTTAATTTGGCAAACCGCCGCAAGTCCTCCTCCCCGTTGGCATTTTTCCGACACGTAGGCATACGGGGGGTCGTCCTCGCCCGAGTAATGAGCGTCGAATCCGGCCCCGTACGTATACGCGCGAGCACACGCAGCAGCAACGCGCGCAATATGCAGTAAAGCACGAGCGCAACAATGAGAGAGACAGAGAGCGAGTCGCCGCCTCGTTAATCAACGCAAGGGACGAGAGAGCGAGAGAGAGAGAGAGAGAGAGACTATCGGCCGGCGGCCGGAAAACGCGCGTTTAAGCCTTGACAAACGAGCGCCGCCGCGTATAAACGAGCGCGCGCGGCGTTGTGCTGCAGCCCTTTCTATGCGGAATCTCGTCGAAATCCGTAAATCAAGCCATTAAAGCGCGGCCGATATCTCTGATATTGCTCAGCGCGCAGCGCTATGGGTTTTGTTTCGCGAGTCGCTGCTATTATTTTGTAGGAATATATCAAAAGTTTGGAAATTCGAACGTCGCGCGATCTCGTCAGTCTTACACGCATATGCACGTGCGAGGTCTCGGGCTTTTATAACAGCCATAACATTCGTCACGCGGGCTTGATGCGACGAAGCTGCCTCTCAAATCCGAGGATTTGAGATTAACGTACCGAATAATGATGTTTCCCGCCGAACTACTCTACGACGATATCAGAGCGTAAACTTGAAGTGCTTCTGGCAGAAAGTGATTTTTCGGATTCTCCCGTTTTACGATGTTTATCGCTTCAATTTTTAAAGCGGCCCCATAATAAAACCTTTGATACAGCAAAGCGGCGATATTCTTTATATGCCCTTATACCGGTCGGGATTGTTGCATCGAAATTGCAAATATACCGTCGGAATATAACACACAAAGATAATTCGTTCGCACGGGTCACAGACCATAGCCGGCCGCACCGCAGAGCGTATAATACGCGGGTCTCGAGGAACGAGGAAATATTCATAATGCTGGATTAGCCGTGGGAGTAGCCGTATAACCACCAGGGGAATATGGACTCCCTAAGAGAGAGACGTGCGGATCGACGAGCTAATCGTGAGTCTGCTCCATTTAATTTCTACCCTCATCGACCCTCCCCTCCCCCCTCTCTCTACTGCGTGCATATTAAAAGCTTTATCCACACCTTCTCCGACAATTTCGCCTGGCTTTGGAAAAATAACTTTTCCGAGAGAGGATGAAGCCTTTGGGATGAGTAATTGATTTATTGAGAAGCGAAGAATTTTTAGTATTCCAGCCGTGCGTGAGATCGTTCTTTTTGGGTTGCGGTAAGAATAATTTTTCGGAGGCTCCGATATGTAAAGTTGCGAGATATAATAAAAGGCTTTCGTATAGAAACGAGATTTGGAATTGCGTTTGCAAAATTAATCGATCGGAGGATATAAAATATGCGAGTGTTTGTTTATTAATAATTAAAGTTACAAAATATATTTACATTTTAAAATCTTGTAGCGTCTCTTAAAAACTTGGTAAAATCGATTAAAAATATCTCATGTATGCGTAAACTCTATAGCGTGTACTTCACCGGGGGTATATCCTTTGTAGTATAGCAATTATCACAGACCCACTCGGCACATGATTCATTCATCAATAACTCGTAAGCAATTGGGGTCATACCAATGCAGTGCCTGTGATACCAGAAGTTGCAGCCAGACTCGCAGAAAATACCCTGATCATTAATGTCCACAATTAGTCCTTTGCAAAATTTACAAAGCACTTCTTCATTCTGAGAGTCAAAGTCCTCAGGCTGGTTGGGAGAAAAAATATTCTCCTCTGATCCTCCTGGCATATACGTTGCTTGAGGATTCATCGTTCCCTGAGGATCTTGAAACGTCGACATTCCCATGTTCATCCCTTGTCCGGTTGGATTATCAGACTCGAAGCTATTTATGCTACTTGATATTGCTTCCTGTGGATCTGGTTGAAACGTCAACATACCCATGTTCATCCCTTGTACAGTTGGATTATCAGACTCGAAACTGTTTGTGTTACTTGGTATCGTTTTCTGTGGATCTGGTTGAAACGTCGACATACCCATGTTCATCCCTTGTACAGTTGGATTATCAGACTCGAAACTGTTTGTGTTACTTGGTATCGTTTTCTGTGGATCTGGTTGAAACGTCGACATACCCATGTTCATCCCTTGTACAGTTGGATTATCAGACTCGAAACTGTTTGTGATACTTGGTATCGTTTTCTGTGGATCTGGTTGAAACGTCGACATACCCATGTTCATCCCTTGTTCAGTTGGATTTCTGGACTTGAAGTTCTTTATGGCATTTGATATTATGTGATCTGCTACCTCAATGCTGTCTTGCTTGTCGTATTGTGAACAACAAGCTCCCATCGAATTATTCGAGTTCCCATTCATCGTGTTGATGTCTGGAGCATCGTTGAACGGTCTTGACATGTCTGTGTTGTTTGCTTGCTCGTTAGAGCCCATTGATGCATCAGAAGCTTCGTAACAATGAACCTGCGGGCATCTCGTGGGCATGCTCAGCGGTTGCTGCATGGGACCTTGAGTGTTGTTCATCAGGTCGTAATATTGCTGAGGATATACAATCGGTGGCTCGTTCATAGCTCTGTTCATGTGATTGCGGCTCAACAAACGTGTGAGGATCGGAACATTCGTTGTCGTCGGATTCACAGGACTAACGCGATTCCCTATCATTTCATTTCTCGGGCTAGCGTGAGGATTCTTAATTGATTCAGTCGTCGTACTGACCATCGTTGAGCCGTTCATCGCGAGACCTCCAACTCTGTTTTTGGAAGGTCGATTGGCCAAACCACTGCCATTCATCGATCCTCTACCCATTCGAGGATTCATCATCTGACTGTTATTCAGATTTCGCTGCATTCTTGAGTTGCAGATTGAGCGCATGTTCTGCACCCACCTGGCACGCCCCACCAATGGGTATTCCGATTGATACGACTGTGCCATATGAGTCAACGCAGGCAATGCATGATTGGCCTGCTGCGGGTTATGCATTCTTATGTGGTTCATGTTGCCAATCTGATCTTGAGTGAAGCCACGTCTAGGTCTTAGATCACTCTGAATGTAACGAGGCGGTAGCTCCGGAGGATTAGTAGGCATCGTGACGCTCTGTTGTAGACTATCGTCGAACGGATTGTTCGCGACGAGGCTGTCGACGTTCTGAAGTTGATGAGGGTTTCGGGACATTAAGCTCTCGATTCTTTCGCCCATCATTAGGTACTCACGATCGGCAAAGATGTTTCGTATAGCTTCAACAGTCATCGACGCTGCACGTCGTGGATTCGTATCCCTTTTCACAGGGCGTTTTCTTTTCTTCGGGTTCGGGTCGTCGTCCATATTGTTGATCGTAGGACTGCTGTTACTGTGAGTGATTAGAATTGAGGTTAGGTTACTGTCGTTATTGTACGTATACATAGAAAAATTAGAGTTTCTAAACTCGAACTGAAGCTACAAATTTAGTGTATAGCTTACAATTTGTTTACTAGAAATGTACATACTTTTAAAATATTTGAAGTTGCCGATCAAATAGTCCTACTCTAAAAACGATATGGCAATGATACACCTCTATTGACGCGTGGACTATGTCGAAGAATCAGATACCCTGAAGTTGTTCAATAATTCCAATGAAATGTATGATAACGCTCCAAATTAGCCCATGTTTGGTTTCAATATGTCTAATCGTGATCTCCCTTTCTCTGATTAGCTATACGATTTACCGCGAAATCAGCGTATGTTTAAAATGCTAGCATCAAAAAGTGCAAATTTTAAATAATGATAAAATAATATGATAACAAGATAAGTGTATTTTATTATATTATCGTGGAAATTTTAATCATTTTAAATAAAAAATAGAAGCTTAGTTATGCACCAAACTTAACTTTTGTAAATAGTGTGTCTAAGACTGTGAACTAGATTCAAACTAAAATTCATAAAGGGATTTTGCCCTTGTCACCGATGTCAACCTAAATGTACGAGCCACAATAATGGATATATTTGTTTTTGTTAGACAAGACATTTTACACTTTCTTTATCGGATTATTTTTTCAGTAATTTATCGTAATGCATATACATCTTGCATTATTATCTAATAGCGTTATTGTTTATAATTTGTCATAAAAAATCTGATAGTTCTTAAGCTACAGGTTTAATTTTCGGCGTACGTTTCGAGGAGCTAGAGTTTCTGGTTGCTCAATTGCGCGTTTTGAGCCTTTTTTAACAGTAGTAGCTTGGCAAAACAAGTCTAGTTCGTCCTGGTCTATGTTTTGTTGTTGCTGCTGTTGCTTCGGAGGTGGGGACAGTTTGATTTCTGACATTTGCTGGCATATTTGGTTCAGGCGTCTTTTAACTTTTATTTTTCGACGATTTTGCGTAGGTGAAGGTGTTTTTACATTCATATTATTTTGGAAATTTGTTGCCAAACTTGAAATTGGACTAGTCGAAGTCGATGGAACGTTACTTTTGGAACTCATTTTGGAGGTATTCATTCGAGATGCTCCTACAAGAACCAAATGATTACAGTTGTCTCATGAACAGCCGTATTTATACCCATAGTATGTTGGGTGGGGTGTCATTTTTAACGGGTGGGGTGACATTTAGACGAGTGGGGTGACATTTAGACGAGTGGGGTGATATTTAGACGGGTGGAGTGCCTGTACACGGTGGACTACGGCACACCTGTAACCTAACATTCGCAAAAAAAATCATCACAATACCCTCGTGCAAAAGGCATTGTCCCGCAACAAATTCATCGATTTGTCCGAGCAAATTTAGTCCGCTCGCCTTATAACTACGCTTGTAATCGCCGCAACAGAAGGGCGGCGGCCTCTTCCGCTCAGCGCATGCCTTCTCGCAATGTGTTCGCATGCATTTACATACTTAAAATCAGAGGTATGTGCGCGCAGCGCGTTTTCTCTCTTTCTCCTATATTGCCTGCGGGCCCAGCTTCCTCCCGCAGAATCGTATCTGACGCGCCGATCGGCTATAGAGGTGGACGACACTGCGAGGTGGTAGCGCGCAAGTGAGGTCAGAGCCGCGGCTGGATTTATCTCTGCGCTCGGGAATATACAAGGGTTTTGCGTAAACGCGAATGAGAGAGAGAGAGAGAGAGAGAGAGAGAGAGAGAGATAGCGGGCTTTTCTTCTTAAATTTAAATTAGGTCATTGTTTTGCGGGAAAAAGCCCGCTATCGCTTATATTTTATTCGGTACATTCGTATACAATGGGGGTGTATCAGGCACGAGCGTATTTCTCTCTTTATATCTATATAATTTCGGTGCGCGATGGTTTCAATTAATGCGCAGCCATTACGGGGGTTTACGCGGTCTGCCGAACACACAAAGTGCATTACTCCTGGCGGCGCTTCTGGAAATAAAACTCGGCCGTTATATTGCCGAAATAAATCAAGCGGCACTTGACTTCTCTCTCCCCGCACCAAATCCGATAATAATCTAAGCAATTTAACGTAGTTTCAAAGCCATAACTCGTATTTTCACACCCCCGCACGCGCAGATAACACAGCTAATAGGCGCTGATGCTGCGCGTGGTCAACTTTTTTTCCCGCGATCTTCATTTCGTCCTCTCTTTCGTCTGCGGGCAATTCGGGGGAATTGGAGTAAGTGGATGAAAAAAAGGAACGAGAGTCGGCCGAACAAAGACTCGGGGCAGAGAGTGAGAGAGAGAGAGAGAGAGAGAGAGAGAGAGAGAGAGAGAGAGAGAGAGAGAGAGAGAGAGTTGAGAGACGTGCGAGAGTTGATGCATGGGTCGAAAAGTCGAGCAGACCAGGAGGGAGGCGTTTATGAGCGCGGAGTTACGATCTCGATACTGCAATAAGCGGACTCATGTTTTTTTCACCCCAGCACGCGAGGAGCGAACAGTCCTCCCTTTCATCCCTGTCCCTTTTCACTTTCTTCTCCTCCCTTTCTCTCTCTAGTTTCTTCGTAGTAGTAGCAGCCGAGAGAAATATTATTTAATTAACGGCCGAGGAAACTTCCTTCGGCGTCGGTGCACTGTGCCGCAGACGTAAATAAAAGCGTTATTTCCTCGCGGTGGCGGCGGTTCCTTTCTACTTTTCCAGCCCGTCTCCGGGATGGGAGTTTCATTCCTTTGCGATTATAAGCCGCTTAGCCACGGCGTATTTCGTTTTTATTTTTATCGCTCCTCTATTATTCCCTTTGAGATACAGCGTACGGAATAAAAATACACCAGAGGGGGATGATTTAATTAATGCGACGCGAGCATACGCGATGTGTCCTCCTACTTCGAACGAAACGCCGACGCCGCGCTAATGGACGCCATTAATCAGCTCGCCGATTTTATTAGGTACGTCAACTCTCGAGTCGACGAAATTCGATTTCGTTAGGGCATACGCGAGATGCTTTGCGTTCTATCAGCTGCCACCGCGCTGCTTCTCCATTTAATTGTTTTCTCCGCGGATGAGAGAGAGGCCCCCCGTCGCAGGCGCGCTTCAGGTGGTAATTATAAAACGACGACGCTTAATTAGCGCGAGTGTTGATGCAGTTAGGAGATAGAGAGAGAGACTCTCCGGTTGCAGCTCGCGGATTCTGATTAACGTCTGTCGTTATAACGATCGTGCGGGCCGCGCTTCGTCTTCCTAATGGCCTGGATTACAAGCGCGCGCGGCGTTGTTTATGGCGCAGGTTACCTTCTCGGAAGAGTACAGTGTACTAAGCATGTGTTGATTGAGTTAACGCTATGCGCGTCGCTATCGATTACGAATTTTTCTTAATTCCTACAACGAAGCTTTTGTCGTTGCTGTATACTCATTCCCATCGTCCCGCAGCTCTGCGCGTAATAACAATGATAGAACGAAGAAGAAACTTCGGAAAAGTTTCGGCTCCGGTGCGTCTCGGCACTTTTAATTGAACTTTCGATTACGCTCGCAATTATCATGAGCGTCGGTAAATCCGAAAACGAGTTGCGTCCTCGGAAAAAAGCTCCTCCGCCGGCGCGCGCAGAGCTTTAACGACTCCGGAAAGTAGTCTGCCTAATTACCCAGCAAAAGAGATTCATTCCGCTCGAAGAATCGTCGCGATCATCCGCCTTCCCCCTCTCTCGGGGAGCCATTAGGGACACCGGATATACAGAGAAACGCCGGAAGGTGTGCGTGGATATACACACAGATGCTTTTTGCTCCCTCTCTTGACTCGAGGCAAAGAGCGAGCTTTAATAAGCAAAGCCACAGGGCGTGATATTGGTCTGTCACCGAATCTCGCGCCCTGCGCTTTATTTACGGTTTTGGCGCCGCGTGGAATTTTTATACACCCACACACCGAGCGAGTGTTCTCCTTACTTTCTCGTCGCTTATTCAACTCGTAGTTTGTTGAATTTTCAGCTCGTCTTCCGGTTCGTTAGCCCGAAAGTGCACGAATTCGTACGCATACGCTGATGACGTTTCCGTCACGACTGCCATAAGATTACGACGCGTATAAACTTTCCACTATTATAATGATGTATGTTTAACGCAAAACCTCGTGCAATTTTTCAAGACTACTCCCAGCCCTCTCTCTCTCTTCCGTCGACAAAGGAACTGCAGGAGAGAATATTTGAGGAAAACGCCGAGCCAAACAACCTCCGGCCGCTAATCTTAAAATTCAAGGAATCCCTCTCTCCGGGACGACGAAAGAGAATTTCCTTTATTTCGGCGCATCCGTCGCGCGACGAAGCTCGTAAAGCCCGAGAGTTTCCCTCCTTCCCTCGATTATATAAGCCGACCCCCGACGCATACCGATATCACTGCTGCAACCATGAAATTCACCAGAGCGACTAGATAAAGTGTCTTTCTCTCGAGCGCGGAGGTTCATTGTCCCGCTCTCTCTCTCTCTCTCTCTCTCTCTCTCTCTCTCTCTCTCTCTCTCCCATTTTAGGATGTCGACTGCTGCTCTCTCCGCGAAAAGAGGGAAAATGCGACTCGTGGTCGTTGGAATGATGCTGATGTGTGCGAGGATTGAAATACAGGCTTTAGTAGAAAAATATGATTCGTGTATATTTTCGTAGAAAATTCATTAAAATATTTACATAATAAATAGATTTCATTACCTAATGCTTAAGCTAATGACTTATTAGACTAGCAAGACTTAAGGTTCTCGGGGTAGATCACGTCCTTCTTGTTGCTGCAGTTGCTGATGCGCGACTTATTCGTGGAACAGTCGATCAGATGGAAGGACTTGTCAAAGCACATTTGAGCCTGGACGATGTACTGTTCGTGGGTTTGCTGAAAGTAGTCACGTGTGATTGTAGTAAAAGAAACCATATCAAAAGATTAAAATCCAGCTTTTAATGTAATTCTTACCGAGTTGGTCTTGCACTGTAGGTACGTGTTCTTTCCGAAAGCTCGTTCCAGAGCCTGAGCCATCTCGCGAACATTGTACTGTCCACCAGGGCGAATGTTGCTCTTCTCCAAAGCCTTTCCCACGTCGTACTTGTTCAGAAGTTCCAGAGTCTTGGTGAAGTACTTGGTAACGCTGTCCATGCTGTTGTTGTCCAGCGCGCAGCTGCCGTGCTTCTTGTACTCGTAGCCCCAGAAGCTCTCGAGCCTCACTTTGTTCTTGTAAGTTGGCCATTTCCGGGCCAGCTGTGCCCTCAGCTCGGAACTCAGGGCGTTGGCTTGGAAGGCATTGCCTTGGCAGTTCGAAGGGTGGCCTCCGTGACGACGGGACGGCCAGAATCCGTGGATGGTCCAGCCGTTGACGGGGATTCTACACCTGGTGCAGGTGTCCTGGGAGTCGGTCCACTGCCTGTTCTCGTTCCAGCAGGTGGTCTGAGGCCACATCTGGGCGAAGACGAAGTAGTCGTAGGACTTTTTGGCGCTGCTTATTTCTCTCCTCTTCACTTTGGAGCTGAAATAAAAATTGATTCCGTGAATGTCTGAATCGAGCAGTAAAATAGCAGTCTTATGTAAAGGATCTCGTGTGCAATCGCGATAGATCAGCTATTCACGTTGCAATAGAAACTCACTCTTCGAAACAGCTGGCAGCTCCGACGAGCAGCACAACCGCCAGACAACAGCTCAATACGAACTTCGCCATTGCAGCAACGATTAGCTGATGCGGATATCTGAGAGATGCGAAGGTCGAGCGTCGACTGCTTTAAAAAATTGCTCGCTCTCTATTTTTATTGTACAGTTAGTGTACACTAGACGGCGCGTTAATGAATTCTTTCCGCCGTCCCCCCTCCCACACCTTGTGTAACCGTAAATCTATTCGATGCTCGCTCTCGTTCAATGTTTTTCAGAGATTCAGTAACGTGGAAGTAACGCTTGCCAGGCATGAAAAAACGTGTCGTGCAGCAGAGACTACCACCTCGTATTTGATGTATAATTAGGAACCATATATTAGCTCGTATTAACTGTGCAAATATGAATTGGCTATTAATCATAATTGAAGCACTTAATCACGTACCGAGACTTTTAAAAACTTTCCCACGCAGAGTAGGGAAAAACTCCGACATAATAGTTTTTTTTATTTCCATTGATGCGGTCAGTGTGACGATCCGACTTTCTGAGCTCATCACCTGTTGTTGCTTGTGTTACTGCACGAGAGTACATACAAGCAGCCGTGTTTCTAGCGGCGCTTTAATGAGCGCATATTTGTGCTTATAATGCATATTCCGAGAAGAAACTACTTCCCGATCGAATGACAGCTCTCAAGCTGTTAATCTCCACTCCGATTGATGGTGTCATTTATTTGCATTATGATGATGGGTCATTACGGGAACTTGAAGTGCAACTTTTTTTTCCGAATCCAAGAGTTATTATTAGTTCAAAATGCTATACCTAAAGCCGGAAATCGATTGCAGCTTACGATTCATGAACATAAGGTTGAGCATTTTCATCGCGGTTTTTTTATAGACTTCACGCGACACATTGATTGCGTCACAATAATAAGGACATTTTTTTCCTCATCCGACTCTTTCTCAGTATACGAAAACAAAAGTATTCCGTTATTGTTACCATCGAATAACTGAGAAATACCATTGCAAAAATGTACCCAGTAAAAATTAACGATCTGTACTTTTCCACGCATTTCTTTCAAACATTATTATAGCAAAAATAATCTTTTACGCGAATAATTTCGTACAACGTGTATTTACACCAATCGTACGACAGGTAATATATTTTATACTTATGTACCCTAATCGCAGTTCAATTAGACTTATCGAATGTACAGCGTTCAAACAAGAAGCTCGAAACTGGCCGAATGCCGAGATTTATTAATCGCGAGCCTACGAAAACACATTAATCAAAATCCACCGCGATCTCGCTTTCAGGTTTCATTGCTTCTAGAAGCCTACAATCACGTCAAGAATTTCCTCACACTCGCCGCGCGCGCTCTCGGACCGAAAATTATTTATCGCCTCTTTCTCTCTCTCTCTCGCCGGTACACATGCATTCCCTTCCTCTGAATCCCAACCGCGTGCGCGGCTCACTCGCGCGGCCATAAATCCTAACGGAACTCCTAGAAATGCAAAAACCCGTCGCTCTCGAGTGTATACACCACACTGCACCCGTCTCGTAAACGGCCACACTTTAAGAAATCACAATGTGCGCGGCAGATCCCGATAAAGCTCTCTCTCTCTCTCTCTCTCTCTCTCTCTCTCTCTCTCTCTCTCTCTCGCGAGCATTAATCCCTCCGAGTATAACCCCCTCCGCGAGGACTAAAACAAATATACACCAGCGGAGATCACAATAATTTCGCGTGCCGCTGAAATTACGATTGCCGATATCCAATTTTTTCCCCGAAGAAGAGTATACGCGCGGCGTAAACCAGTTTCCGATATTTTCCCTGGCTACCGTCCGATAAGCCGCTGCGGTGTGTGTAGCAAATAAAAAAGAACAAAGGAATATCCTGAAATTGCCGTCGCGATCGCGATAAGTAACACGTGTCCGCGATAACGATTTTCCCGGCCGCAACCCCCCCTGTGACAATGCAGGTATACACGGTATACAGTGTCCTCGCATATGCATACGCATGTATAAGCGGCGTATCCGTTATAAAGAAGCTATCGAATTTCAAGTGTGCACTTATGTCAGGAATGCGGTCCACACAGTCTCCGTAACTCTATACGGCGGTCGCGCACCGAAGACTCCTGTATGGATCGAATACAGAGTTTATACGTGGATGCGTTATTGCAGCTCTCGCGCGAGATTTTAAGCAGCGATTGCTATAGCCTGTGTGCAGTGCCATCACCTCGCGAACGAGATTTACCCTCGAAAGATGTGTTGGCGATATAAGATCTGTGAAATTATTGCGAAAAACGACGTCGTCAAGCTCGATAAATTCGCGCCGAAAAGTTCCGACAGGGAAATCCACTCCAAGTTTTTTCGACCCCCCGCAGGGCTCTATCTTTCTCGGTGCGAAAATCCATCCGGTACGTATATAAGATATTCGGCTCAACCTTGAGGTTATACAAGAGCGGAGAGAAGCGTCTTGGGTAGTGGCGGGAGGTATAAAGAAAGGAGCGACAATTTTCCCGCGGCGGCAAAGAAAGTTTCGCTTCTTTCATGGGGGATCGCCGATTTACCAAGTGCCCTCTACCAACGCGCCGTTGTGCTTCGGAGAGCTTTCATAATTCAGGCTCGGTTTTACGCCGCTGATTACGTTTATTAACTCGCTTTCTCATCCACTTTTCGATTCCTTCTCTTCTCCCTATCCCCATCCTCCTCTCTCTAGCCGCAATTAAATTTCCCTCCTCTATATATATCACACGCAATCAGAGATGCGCATACACACATCGATTCGCGAAATTACCGCGGCGCAGACCCGTAATCTAAAACCGTCCCAAAAAAAAGGCGCGCATGCGCGTTCCCACGTGGCACTATTATAATTACATTGCGTATAGCTGCATTCCTCGAAAAAGCCACGACCACGAATAATCGGCGCGTAATCTACCGAGCGGAAGTTTCCAAGCCTTATTGTAGCTGCTGCCGTATACACGTACATGTGTGTACGTAGCGTTTGATCCATGTGCAGAGGAGTCGGTCGCGTGTTCGGCCATCGATCTTCTTTAGCGAAACACGAAGGGAAATCCCCGCGGGCTGTGTTTGTAGTCGTTGAAAAATAACGACGAGGGAATAAGAGAGAGAGAGAAAGAGGAACGCACGCGGCTATGGCTAGACGCACACGCGAAGCTAGAGTTTCCGGATCAAAGGTCGGCGAGTGATCGCGCTTTGTAATCAGGGGAATAATAAAATTCATTTTCGCTGGGTTATTCCGAGTGTGTTTATGTAAGTTATCCTGCGGCATCGGCGACACGTTTTCACTTTTAATCCGTCAAGGTCACTCGCTTGTTGAATATTCCACTTGTCCTGATTATATATTATTACTGTGTTCGAAGAAATAAATACAAAAGAAATTAGACAACGCGGAAAATTATCATCAAATTTGAACAAAGACCACTACAGCGTGTTATCATACAGCGCGCGCCGAGATTAGCATAGCTGAATTGATAGCTTTACACACGGTTTCGTCATCAGCGAGGCTCATTAAATATTTACCTTCTCTTCCCCCGCGCGAGCGAGCACCGTCCGCGCTGCACTAAAATCCCGACAGCCTCGAATGATTTAAAAAACCATAAAAACTCTCATCAGCCCCGCAAGCTTCTATACACGCGCAGCTGTATTCAGGTATACCTCCATATAGCCTTCTCTCTCTCTCTCTCTCTCTCTCTCTCTCTCTCTCTCTCTCTCTCTCCCAAGTGCAGTACAAGGGGAGAGCTCGAGAGAATGAGCCGCGGCGCAGCTACTCGCGCGCGGAGAGTTTATAAGCGAGAATCCGCGTCGAGTATAAGAGAGGTACAGGTATGGAAGAGAGAAGCCCGCACTGCTGCACGCAGGATCGACTCGCGCCCGCGCATAGCTTCTCCTTCGCGCACCAGTGGTTCTCCCCCTCAATCGTACGCGCGTCGCTCGCGTATTGTTCTCTGCAGACGCATGACGGATAAGAGAATCGTCGCTTCGATTTTATCTCCAAGCTCGCGTCTCCTGGAAACGCGCGCAAAAAAGCCGCGCTGAGCGAGTAAAAATCTCAGATGAATATCAGAGAATCCCTCTTGCGACGTACACACTGCAGCAGCAGCGAGGAGAGATGACGAGGAGGACGAGTCGTCGTCGCTCGGGACAATGCCTAATGAGGCCGTTGTCCGGCTCCTTTCTTCCTCCTCTCGCGGCTGCTCCTCTCCTCCGGGAGCTACTTCGCGATAGGAAGAAGGAGAGCTCGAATTACGTCGCTTCGGGGGGCTTTGATTCCTCCTCCTTCTTCTCCGCCTGTTGATTGATGCGACTGCGCCACCGGAAATCGCCGCAGCTGCGAGATTGCGAGCCACTGCGCCGCTGCCTACTCGCGTAATTGTATGCGCCGCCCCCCCCCTCCCTCTCCGTGTATTTTTAATGGGGTCTATTTTGAGATTAGCTTGATTGTCTTGGATTCCTCTCCGCGCACACGCACCTCGCTGATCCTTATGATATAGTTCGAGAAATGAAGTGGATTTTTACACGATTGGATGAATATTCAGACGCCGTCTCGATTCTTTTCTCGAACCGGACCAAGAGCTTGCACATTACACTCCCGAGGAGTCGAAGAATACCGAAATTAAACCTCCTGTGCCGCGCAGCTCCTCGTCGCCACAATGGCCCAATCAGGAGGAGCCGGTCCCTCGCGACTCGAGCTCGAATAAAAAAAAATGAGCCATAGGCGCAGTGATAGTACGTGCAGGTATGACCCGGTACATTCGACGCTCATACCTCCGCGTTCGTGACTCGGAGATTCCTGCGTGGGTTTACTTGACTGCGCGGAGCAAAAAAAGGCAGAGAATGAATAGCCGCGACACTGCATCGACTCCGAGCGACAGACGGAGACAAAACGAGCGTCCCGAGAGCGAGAAGGTGGATGGATATAAAACGGGAGAAGCGTCCGCGTGTGTACACTGGCTGAGATGGACAGGGACGGAAGGGAAGATTTGTTGCTGTCGATGAAAAGCAGCTTCTTCGTGTAATACAGCCGGTCGACGCTTTTACGCGGAAATTACGAGCGCGGTTTATACGGTAAAGCCGTTTTCCGCTCATAGCGCACTTTAAGCGCGTCAGGAAGCGCAGTTCAACTGATACTTCGCCGTGCGCTTCCACCCGAGCCGCTTATCTTTTTCAAGTCGAGCAGTAGCAGTAGTTCTTAATTACCGATGTACAGAGAAAAAGCTCGCGACGATTTGCATTGCAAATGCGTTATTCTATTCTCTCGTCGTACGTGCGTATACAGGGCTGCGCGGAAAAAGTCGCGAGCGACGCGATAAGAAACTCTCTCCGCGAGAGTAGATCGCAAAGGTGGAAATAAAGGAGGGAGAGTGACAAAGAGCGGGAGATAGACGGGCCGGGCTGCGGAATAAGAGAAGCAGAACACAGGCCGTGTGGTACATAAGAAAGATATAAGAAGAGCGAGACTCGCTCGCGTGGGGAGAGGGAGAGATTCGATAAGAAAGATGTATGAAGAGAGATAGAGAAACATGATGTGAAGGGCAGCAGCGGCGGCAGCGAGTGTATACGCGGAGGACAAAAAGAGGGGGAGAGCTTTCGATCCACGGAAAGTGAGTTTTCTGCCGGCGCTCCGCGGTTCTCTTTGCGCACCTGGACTCATTTCTCCTCTCGTTGTCCTTTTCGACGCGGCGGACGTTTAAACTATTACTGCGTCGGGCTCTCTTTTCCTTACTCTCTGTAATATAGCGGGTCATCTTATATTACGGGGTATTATTGCTTCGCTGTCTTTTATTCGAGCTGCGCTCAATGAGCCGAGGCGAATTCAAATATTTGACAGTTGAGTCAATGTTGGGCTGATAGAGGTGAGTGTCTATTATAATTTCGCAGATGTGGCGAAATCGTAGAAGTAATCTAATTAGACGACCTCGACATATGATTGTTGACTCGTTGAATTAACAGGATGAGAAACTTTCCAGAAAAGGCCGGGAACAAATAGAGGTCTATTTACTGTCAGTAATAAATCACTTCGAATATGTAAATCCCGGTAAAAAATATAATATGCTAATTCTATGCAAACAAGCGGCTCGAAATTGCGGAAAAATTCGCCGGTAATAAGCTGGTTCGTTGTAGCTCAGAGAGCCGAGTCTGAGAATGCAACGCTACGCGCGCGCGCGCACAAACGAGGAGAATTAAGGCTTCAAAGCGTTCCTCCTAACCCAATAAAGTCCAGCTGCAGCGGCAGCGACCTAGACGGCGAAGAAGAAGTCGTAGAGAGATAGTCAGCTCGAGTTAGGGAAGTGGAAACGCGGCGAAGATAAGAAAGGATCCGACGCGCTCGGGAAACTCACTTTTCTCCCATCTCTCGGCCCTTGAGGCTCGAAAAATGCGCGTGAGTAGCGACGGTCGGCAACTTTTCCACCTTCGACGTGCCGTACCCGGGCTAAATTCGTTAGGCGGCTCTGCAGACACTTCTGGATCCCGTGTATAGCCCTGCCCCCCCCCCCGGAGCAGATCCTTTGAAAGCTTCGCGAATTCGTCCTGTTTGGTAATTTTCCTTCTTTTTCGCCGCGGCGGCGATCTCTCGATGGAATTCGTTATCCCGACGGATATCTCGCTTTGAAGTGATATTTTTCTGATAATAATAAAGTCGAATAGAGGGAGGACATAACGAGACCTTTGAGCGAGACGAAAATGTGCTCGAGCGAATCGGAATAAAAATCTATACCCATACATATATTTCGTCGAGAGCAATGTTTATCAAGAGCCATCATAAGTAACATTTCGCCCTCGCACCAGAGCCCGCGTGCGCGTTTCCCACGGCTGACGTCACGCACGTGTATAATTTTCTTACCTTTCGCTCGGCTCTCTTTTTACGGCCTCCGCGCTCTTTAAGCCGCCGCTCGAATTTGCATCGCGTCCGCGCGCGTTGGCCCTTTTTTCGAACTTAAAATATTATACACCGAGAGAAACTCGCGCGAGGTGTACTGCATATATAGCGTAATTGCGGGTTCGTTATAATTAGCCTGGCGGGCTTATTTTCGACTGTGCATAACATGGTCGTGTCCGAGAAAAAGGAAAGGAGTTGGGAAGGGTACTTAAGCTCACAATCCGCGGCTGCGGCTACTTTCTTATTATCAATTAGCCGGATAAGTCTTCATTTGATCCGGGCCGCGTAATTAGTCCTTCTGGGAGGAGCAGAGCAGTCTAATTATGTCGTGAGACAAAAGTACGTCTCGTTATACGTGCCCGCACACGCGGCTTCAATTTCGAGAGCAATGATTGCATACACTCTGTACTGCGGCAATCCGAGAAATATATTACGCTGTAAAAATGCAGGGATGCAGTACAGAGAGGTATTTTCCATCGTTTGATTGCACGAAGGGCAGCAGCAGCAGCTGTCAGCTACTCAGGGGTAATCGACCTCGTTGACTATAATATTACACGTCCACAGCCACTGGTCTTTGTTCTTCCTTCGATATGAATATTCCGAATTTCCGCACCTTTTCTCTCTATAGTATACAAGAGCCCGTAATAAATACTTGGCTCCGTCCTCTTTAAAAAGAACTCTCTCTCTCTCTCTCTCCATCCGTACGTACTTACACTCTCGGTCTCTCGGACCTCTCTCGACTCTAAAATTGCTCTCATTTTCCCGCAGCTGTTGTTGCTGCTACTGCTGCTGCTGTTGCTGCCCCGTAGCGCGCGCTACTCTCGGCTATTAAATCAAAGCCAGCAACAGCAGCAGCAGCTCGAGGAAGACAAGGGCGACAGAGCAAAAAGGGACGTACACTGCTGTGTTATGCTATGCGCGGCCAGTGCACTATGGACTCACGTGTGTGCATCTCTTTCTTCGCTGTGCAATACCATTTTACATCGCACGAATCTCGATATTCCGCAGCAGTTTTTCAATGCCGCGTATGCAAAATTAATGTCTGTATCAAACTAGCCCCTATGCAGGTATACGTACGGAGAAAAAGTGGCCGATTCAGCTTACATCCTGAAAAGCCGACTGTAGACAAATAAGCCTCTGCGTAATCGCGTCGTCGCGCGCGAAATCTCATCAAAGCGCGGCGAGTGTCGTCGTGGCCGGAGAAAAAAAGCTCGCCGGCACTATACAGCGTCAGTCATGCAGCTCTTGCCCATTCGAGGTGCGCGCGCCGTAGAAAAATCCCGATCGGCTCCGCGTTCGCGAGCTCTCGGGAAAATGTTTTGCGGTCTTTTATTCAGTATAAGTGATTTTCTTCTTCTTCTTCTTCCGTATGGGCTTGTTTATCCGAGGCTCTCTCTCTCTCTCTCTCTCGATCGGTCATTTACTTAGCTACGCGCTCGCGCGGGGATTAAGGGAGCCGAGAGTGAAGAGCGTGTTAATGCGTCAGCTTCTTGCGTATAAAATATACTCAGTGCTTTAGAAATACTCGGAAGATCGGCCGCTAATTCCCGCAGCTCTCGTTTCGAACAAATGGCCGTCTAATCGAAATGTATGGCCTCGGCGATTTAGCTTTTTTTCTCGCACAGCTTAATTAAAGCTCGCTCGCGTTTCAGTAATAGCGCCGTGTACTTGGGAGAGGCAGCGGCGACACCGTGTTCCCCGCCACACTCAGTCAATGTCAACGCAGGAGGTGCCGCTCTCTTCCCTGGATGAGCTAGTATTCCGCGAAAGAATTCCGCCGCCGCGTTGAAAAAGTCAGCTGCCGCTTTCTTGCGCGTACGTGTAGTGCAAAATTCATATGGGAAGCGCGCGCGTCGAGTCGAGAGCGAGAGAGAGAGAGAGAGGGAGAGAAAGAGCTGACACTGGCACGAGAGTATTTTTTCCAAAGACGTTTCCGCGCCGTCGAGTTGTCCGATGCGCGCGACACGTGTGTGTCTGTGTGCGTGTGTGTGTGTGTGTGTACATGCAAAAGGATGAGAGACTATAAATTCCCGGTGTCCTGTTGCTGGCGTGACGGCTCGGATAAGGTTTGAATGCGCGCACCGGTCGCTGCCACTGCAGCTTCTCCCTCTTTTTTTTTAATTCGGAGTATTAGCTGTTTGACACCCGTCTAATGCGCCGTAATTATTCAGGCCGTGATGCACCATGGCTCGATCGAGGGATACGTACACGCCTGTCAAAACTTGGTTCTTATTCTCCGAACATTTTTAAAAATCACGCGACGAGCTGACAGCGACAAACGAGGCAGAGTCAGCATCACAAAGCAGAGCACGCGGCGAACTGATTACGAATCGCGAGAGCTGCTATACACACTGCCAGCTCCAAGCAAGATAATCTGAAATTCCGTGTGTGTATCTCGCGCGTATTCATCCATATTACAGAAACGCCAATTTGCGGCACGCACAGAGCGCCGAGCAATTTCCCCGGTAACGGCCCATGCAGCAGCTCGAATCTCCGCAGAGCGCGAGAGCTTGAATCATTGAGCGGGTCGTCTCACAATTAGGCAAATGCGCCGTCGAAATAATCGATAGAGCACAGCGCGACTGTGTGTGTGTGTGTGTGTGTGTGTGTGTGCAGCGGCTTATTATGCAAGAGCCGCAGGGAGATCATAGCTGACACGCGAGTCTAGGCGCTTTGGAGCTAAGTAGCGCTATCAAGTAACGACGGCCCGTTGTCTGCGAGCTTACACCCCGTAAATGTCCCTGAGTGGTTCTGCTGCTGCTGCTGCTGCTGCAGTGTCTATGCTCTATTATCTTGTTCGCGCCTCTGTGTCGCCCGCCTAAGTAGACGTATCGTATGCGCATCAGGCCTTTATATTGAATTCGAGCTCGTTTCTCACGTCCTATCCTATACCGCTAATTAGCTCGCGCATAAATTCCCGTCATACTACATATTTTGTAATTATATACGCGAAACTAATAAAATTCCCTTTTACGTTTCAGGTAAGTCGGCATTCCTACATTCGTAATTCGCAGGAAGCGGTGCGCGAAAAGCTCGACAGCGCAGCGCGCGAAAAAGTGAGTATATTTGTACTTTAACATACGCAGTGCCATAAGGAGAGAGATAAACATCGATCCGAACAAATCGCGGCGGGACAAAAAGCCGCCTCGAAAACGCAATTACAAAGTCGTTAGCGCGGAGCATATCGAGGAAATTACACATCCTCGAACTAGCTGTGCGATATTTTAACATCGTCCGGAATGACAAAGAAATTCTCTCTCCGCATACACGCGTGCGTGCACAGCACCACATCGAGTCTCTCTTCTTCCCAAGGCCGTCGAGCTGCACACGTTATGTAGCGTGGATTATTACGCGGCGCGCGTTGCTGCAGCGCTCGGAATTAATTTGCATCAGCAGCGTGCGTTTTAGGTGTGCTCGGCGCACCGGCTGTTTTCTCTCTCCGTCTCACTCGCGGGGAGCGAGATGCGCGGCGCATGTATAGTAGAGAGCCTGCGAAAGGGCGTAGATAAGGAGATTGTTAATAAGGCGAAATATCGCCGAGGAGATGCGAGAGAGGTAAGGTAATGCGTATTATTTAGTCTTCCGTAACGATGCTAATAGGGTTATGTTTAGGATGTGAGTAATGCGGAGATGTAGGACCAGAGCTGCGCGAGAGGAACAAAAAGGGTGACGCGGAGAGTCGCAATGCTCTTGTTTTGCGTGTGTTATGTACGAATGTCGATGGGCTGTTGTTTGTAGTTCATATGGTATTGTCGAGTCGGATATACAGGCTGGTGTTCTTGAATCTGAATAATAGGCTTTATAATAGTACCATTTGTATTTTAATCAAAACAATTCAGAGACGAGATTTCGCCAAAAACGCAATGAAAGCGCAAGACGCCGCGGCAATATTGTCGGAAATCGTCGTCGGCTGACGGCAGCAGCAAAGCTCTTGAAAACTCCGAGCCCCGTGTACGATTTACGAGATTCACTCGGCGAAACGAGCGCAAATCAAAGAAAGGGCTCGAGAGACTGAAGGACCGTCCTTTTCCTCGTAGTCCAGGATAGATCCTAATTTGGAGTCCGCCCTCTTACGTCGAGGGGTCGCGCAAAAACTTTTCGAATGATCCTAATGACGCGGCGTTTTGTTTAAATTCAACCCTTTCGCACAGAAGCTGTCGAGCGAGAACTTTTTGTTTTGAAAAATACGACAAAATGAAACGCACGTCCTTTTGGTTGTAAAAAATAGCCGTACGCGATTAACCCCCGGCGTTCCCTCACTCCTCGATAATTCAAGTTTGACAACTTGTATGAAAAATCCTCGAGCCGCGCGCAGTGATATTAAAAGCTATGTATAACGCGAGCCTACAAAAGTTTCTCCGATATATCAAAGGACTCCTACTCGGGCGCGGCCGAACGCACAAGTTTTTCGTTTAATAAGACGCTGCCTATTTTTCACTGCGCCCTCAGAGCGCGCCGGCACTTGTATGGGGTGAAAATACGCGAGGGAATGCCGGCGGGAAGTTTCTTTCGTGTATACTGCGCTCGAACGGCCCGAAAGCTGTTTACAATTTTAATAAACTTGTTGAACTTGCTTGAATTATGAATTGATGGAATATGCTGAGAGGATGGACTGTGAATTTATACAAAATAGTAATTGTTCGTATTGAGACATTGCAATTGCCTTTATATTATGGTGTGTACTTGATGAAAGTCCTATTTGATCCCAGAAGTGGATCTCACCCAAATTATTATTAGTCTTCATTTTGAACTTTCCAGGACCAGCGATATTCATATATTCAAAGTCGCTAGAGGAAGCGTTCAACCTTGGCCATTGCGTGCCTAAATCTGGAGATCTGTGAAATTTAAACAAGCGTATTATAATTCGAAAATAGGTAATTTTTTTTTTAATATTTACCTAGTGCTGGCTAAGGATTCCCAAAAATCGAGCATATTCTGTTGCATGGCTCTGTCACTGGCTGTAGTTGACGGGTCTATGTGGTTATGGTTACTGTAGAGGACTAATAATACATCATCCACGTGACATACACCTAAAAATTAAAATCACTTTAGAATCAATGAACAGACGCAGACATGTTTATGATAGCACTTTTCACCTAAATTCTCGGTAGTATTTGAAAGCTCATCGCTAAAACTTTGAGCAGATCTGCAAGTGTAATAGTAAAAACGCACAGGACTTTTGTTTACTCGTGCTTGCAACTTCGCAGCTCTGATTGCTCCAGTAATAAAAAGAGTATCTCCGATCATGTGTGTCATTAAAAGACCATCTTCGCTGACGATCCCGGTGATCCATGGCACGTCGGAAGCACGGCCTTGCTCAATAATATTTGCTGGCGTATCATTAATGAAATAATTATTATCGACTTTCTCAGCAACTGGGGAAAATATCGCATAGGACCTGTGCAAGTTGGGCTGAGTGAAGTTGGTAAAATTAGAAGGGTTTCTTGAAAATTCTACTTAAAATAAAATATTTTGTAACGCGTGCACCATTTTCGCGTTTTTCGCATTTATTAAGTGAGCCTAGGAGGTTAGGTGAGGTGTTACCCGATATCGGTAACAGATGTGTTTTTCAAGCATTGGATCGTTTCTAGCGAGCCGCTTACTGGGCATTTCAAAGCTTTTGCCAGAGCCTTGGTGATGTTCGAGGTATCTGATACAAATGCCCAACGCCTCAATCCACTGAAAGATATTCCATTCTGAAAGAGTCCCGCGCTCAAAGGTGACAGATAGTGATGATGGACACTGGACTGGCACCACCGGCACTGTCACCTGCCAAAGTTATTCTCTTAGGATCTCCTCCGAAGTAGCGAATATTTTTCGATACCCATCGAAGGGCCAGGGATTGGTCTTTGAGTCCCATGTTTCCGGGAACGATATTGTCTCCCGCGCTCAAGAAGCCGAATACACCGACTCGATAGTTAATAGTGACGAAAATTAGATCTCTGTCTATAATGAATTGCTCTCTCCAATTTGAACTTGATCCCTGCTGAAAACCACCTCCGTGAATGTAAAATATAACTGGTAGTATTTCTGTTTCGTTCTTTATCGGTGTATAAATGTTTATATATAGACAATCTTCAACGCCGGTGCTACCTGACTCAGTTTTCTGATTTGTTTGTGAACAATATTTCGGCAAAGCTTGTGCGTTTATGGCTTCTGACCAGGCAGGTACCGGAACTGGTGGCTGTATTTATAAAATCACAGATAATGTAAGTGCTTAATTTTCTAACTTCCAAATATTATGCTGAACATTCATCAATAGTGCTCTTTTTTATGAAAACTATATCTATGTAATCCAGAATCTTTCTGGTGATTTTTTTTACTCGCTTCTAGAGTAATCTTTGTAACAGATAAACGCATTAACATTCTATGAAGATTGGAAATGATTTCGTTAAAACACTATAGAAATATGCGTGAAGGTATTTGAAATTTGTTGTAGGGGTTGTATTCGTAAGAACCAACGAAGTATTGTTGCAAAAGTTTGTATTTGTGGAATACTTTGAAAAACATGAATGTTTGTGAAATATGCATAATGTTTTCTTAAAAACGTAGCACTTTCAAGCGTCAAAGGTAAAATGATAAAAATTTGTTTTCTTGTTACCTCGAATCGAAGATCTCCAATTGGCGGTAATGCGTATGGGATACCTTCGCATGCCGCATATTGATGTCCTTCGTATGAGGTTTTATAATATCCGTTGATTTTTCCTGATAAAGTCGTGATTTGTGAATTAATAACATTTTTACTAGATACTGTACTTAATGCACATAATACAATAGTCGAAATAATTCGCATGTTTATGTGAAAATATAATTTAAATTAATTATTGCGACCTATAGTACTTATTGTTGCTTAAAGTAACTACACATTCTGAAGATTTTATACGAAAAATGGTTGTTATATGCTATTGCCATTATCTTTCGTGCTTGATAGTGATCTAGTCACGTGTACAGATATTATAGATAGTCAACTAAACTGTGCTTGATAAAAATCAAAATTTCCAGTTCAAAAAATTAATTTTTTGTATTAAGAATAATTGACAAGGATAGTCTACACCCTGTCCTATATTAGAATCTATTTTTCAAGAAAAAGTCCTACTTATGTGCATTAAGTTATATCCATAATATAATATTGTGAAAGATTTATCCCTTGCTCTGCTTCTAAGAAGGGATGTTATAATTCGCTTTATATTAGTTATTTGAAGAGCAATCAGATCAGTCCATCCGTTTTTAGAATAGGACAAATGATAAACTAAAAAGAAAATTTGATTTCGATCAAAAGGAAAACATTATTATCAGAAAAATCCCCTGATAGAAACGTTAAGAAGTTCTTAAGTAGTTATTAAGTAATTTAATATAGATACGTCCAAAAATCGTTAACGAATTAGCGAAGAACCCTAAGATCAGTTTTACAGTGCATGAATTGAGCGTAAGATCATCACTCGAATCGCGAAGAAATATTTTTGGGCTTTTTGTCATTTGGGAGTTTTGACATCGCCCCTAAGATTTTTTTCGGTAACTTCAGTGTTTACAATCTCAATCAATAACGTTTTCTACATGCACCGACAGAAACTAACAGAGAGTTATGAGTCTGTTTTTTGCCTGAAATCAAACATATTTCAGTTAAAATTCTTTTAGATGAAATGAGCGATTGCTCAATGTGATCTTAGCCATACTAGCAGGACTCGTTAATCTACCAGAGTCTATCCTTTTGATAAATAGAGCAACCAAGATGCTCTGTTTGCCAATGGTTCGTCAACGAAATAGATCAATACATACTAATTATGATTTACTCGTGAGATATACTTTTGTTAAAAAGGCTATACAAAGTATGAACTTACACAAAATATAAATTATTATACATTTTATTTCAACAACAATTCTATTTATTCTAATAATCTAGGAAATGTTCCATACCAACACTGATTTTACTCATTTATTGAGGTTAAACGAGGTTTTGCTGTATTCAAGAGACTTTTTACCTCCAACTGACCCTTATAAGCAGCGCTTCAGAAACGCCTAATGTGTTATTGATCCTAACATTTATTTTGCAAACGTAACTTGTTTAGTCTGCGATTACCCATGTTTAAAATGAATGAGGTTTTGAAGAAAAATATCAGTTGCACATATTAATACATTGGCGTTGACTAAATGTACTTGTTGAGGCTAATTACAGTCCTATTTTATCCCAGAATTGAATTTCTCCTAAATTATTATTAGTTTCTATGGTAAAGTTTCCAGGACCAGCCATATGCATGTATTCGAAGTTTCTGGAGGAAGCATTCAATTGTGGCCATTGCGTACCTAAATCTGGTATGCTTGAATTCAAACGACTTTTTGTATTACATAAACTGGTTAAAACTAGGTTGTTTCTTTTAATATTTACCCAGTCTTAGCTACCGATTCCCAAAGATCAAGCATGTCTCGTAAAATGGCTCTGTCATTTGCTGTAGTTGTTGGGTCTACGTAGTCGTTCTCCATAACTATGAAAACATCATCATCGTGGCACACACCTTCAACAAATAGAAGTAACTTTAGAAACGATAAGCCGCAATAGTTATTAAATCATAGTTATGATAATAGCAATATTTACCTAAGTTCTCGGTAGTATTCGAAAGTCCATCGCTGAAACTTTGTGCAGCTCTGTAACTGTAGTAGTAAAACCGCACAGGACTTTTGTTTACTCGTGCTTGCAACTTTGCAGCTCTAATTGCCCCAGTAACGATTTGATCATCCCCGGTCATGTGTGTCAAAGTTTTAACTAAATTTCTGCTTGTACTAAAGTTTTTATTGCTAAAGTAATGTACCTTTGCCAATTTTGCAAATTTGGCGTGTTGGTCTTCAGGAATGTTATTTACAAAATGTAGCATGTAAGGTGCTATGGTTTCCCAGTTCTTATCAGTATGTTTTAGCATATCGTCTTTCAGTGCAAAACCTTTATAAAAATTGAAAATAAAATAGAATGCATGAATTCAATTTAGGTGTTAAGAACTTACCAGCAGTTATGTAAAGTCCCTCTTCACTGACAACTCCGGTAATCCATGGCAAGTCCAAAGCACGGCCTTGCTCAATAATGCTTTTTGGCGTGTCATTAATGAAATAATCATCATGAATTTTCTCAGCAACTGGTGGAAACAGCACGTATGAGAAGTACAAGTCGGACTACGTAAGTTTGTAGAATTAGAAGCGTTTTTTGAACATTTTTTTAAAACTAATTTTATCCAACATACCAACATATTTTTAACTGCCCGAGTTATATCCGTAGCAGGTACTTTTCTCAAACATTGAATGGTGGCCAAGGAATTATTTATTGGACACTTCAAAGCTTTAGCCAGAATCTTGGTGGTGTTCGAGGTATCGGGCGTAAAAGCCCATCGCGCTAATGCAGTTCCGCTAAAAGATATTCCATTCTGAAACAGTCCGCGGCTCAAAGGTGACAGATAGTGATAGTGGACGCTGGCACCACCGGCGCTGTCACCTGCCAAAGTTATCCTTTTAGGATCACCTCCAAAGTATTGAATATTTTCGGATACCCAACGAAGAGCGAGAGACTGGTCTTTGAGCCCCATGTTTCCAGAAACGACATCGTCTCCGGTACTCAAAAATCCAAGCGGTCCAACTCGATAGTTAAAAGTAACCAAAATTAAGTTTCTATCCATGAGATATTTCTCTCGATAGTCTGAACTTGTTCCGTACTGAAATCCACCTCCATGAATGTAAAATACAACTGGTAGCGATTCTTTTTCGTCTTTTGCCGGTGTATATATGTTTATGTATAAACAATCTTCAACGCCGGTGCTACTTTCCTCGGGAGGCGGTTCGTATTTCGAACAGGGTTTTGGCAAACCTAGGGCATCGATAGGTTCTGTCCAAGCAGGTACCGGAACCGGTGGCTGCTTTTATGGCATTATACATACAAGAAGCGAATTATTGATGATACTATATAATAACAAATTGATACACAATGATAAATTTGTCACGTTACCTCGAAACGAAGATCTCCAATTGGTGGTAATGCATATGGGATGCTTTCATAAGCAACATATTGACGTCCTTCGTATGCTATTTTGCTATACCCATTGATTCTTCCCAATGGAGTCGTTACGTGTGGCTCATCAATATTTAAACTGAACGTACATAATACACACAGCGCAGTGACGAGAAAAACTTGCATGTTTTTGGCGAGATCAAGAAATTACGAAGAGCAAATTCGAACTTAATTATTTCAATATAGTATTGGTTGGTCAAAGCAGACTATAATATGTCCGGTTTCATTTTTATACCTCATAATATATCGTTATCGTTCTTGATAAGAATTGATACACATTTATCTAGATAATTCACTAAATGAAATCCGCGTAAAGTAGAGTCTTTTGTTGGATTAAAAATAGAATTTTCCATTTATACGTAACAGACAATAGATATAGTATCCGTTCTTTCAAAAGTAACACGCATAAATGCCCTTGCAATGTGAAAAAAAGGAGCGGCTATCGGACTATTAATAGACAAATTTCAAAAAATTGCCAACTTTTGTATACCAAAGTATTAAGTTTATAAAAAAAATACAAAATAGTAATATAGCACGCAATCTTGATTGATACTACATTATAAAACAGATTTTTAGTATATGAATATATTTATGATTTCGGTACTTCGAAGACAAATCAGAGTCCTACTTGTTCCCAGAATTGAATTTCTCCTAGATTATTGTTAGTTTTCATGGTAAAGTTTCCAGGTCCAGCGATATGCATGTATTCAAAGTTGCTGGAAGAAGCATTTAACCTTGGCCATTGCGTTCCTAAATTTGGCGTCCTTGAATTTAAACAACAATTAAATGAAAGATACTTTTTAGAACTTAAAATACATTTTGCTGATAGAATATTTACCCAGTGCTAGCCACAGATTGCCAAAAATCGAGCATATCTTGTAACATGTCTCTGTCACTGGCAGTGGTCGTCGGGTCTATGAAGTCATTTTCCAGGACTATGTAAATGTCATCATCGTGGCTTACACCTTTAACAAATGGATGCTAGTCAGAAAAGAATCGAATACGGTAATGGTTATGATGATGGCACTTTTGACTTGACTTTTTACCTAAGTTCTCAGTCGTATTCGAAATATGATCGCTGTAACTTTGCGCAGCTCTGTAGCTATAATAGTAAAAGCGAACAGGACTTTTGTGTACTTTGGCTTGCAACTTTGCTGCTCTGATTGCGCCGGTAACAATTTGATCGTCTCCACTCAAATGTGTTAAAGTCTTCACTGCCTCTCTGTCTGTACTAAAGTGTTTCTTACCGAAGTAATGTACCTTTGCTGAATTGGCAAGTTTATCATGTTTATCTTCAGGTACGTTATTCACGAAATGCAGCATGTAAGGTGCTATGGTTTCCCAGTTCTTATCAGTATGTTTCACCATGTCTTCTTTCAGTGCAAAACCTACGATTATGAATAGAAATTAGTCAGAATCTATAATGAGCCAACGTTCAAAACTAAACAATGTACCCGCTGTTATGTATAGGCCCTCTTCGCTGACAACTCCGGCAATCCAAGGCACATTCGAAGCACGACCTTGTTCAATAATGTTTCTTGGCGAATCATTGATAAAATAACCATCATCAATTTTCTCCGCAACTGGTGGGAACATCACGTATGAGAAGTACAAGTCAGCCTGTACATAGAGTTATTTTTGGATTAGGAAGATGCAGTTTGTTTTGAATTGATAATCAATATATGGCATATACCAATAAATTTGCAACAGTCTGAGTGATGCTCTTAGCCGGTACTCTCTTCAAACATTGGATCGTTTCTAGCGAGCCGCTCACTGGGCATTTCAAAGCTCTTGCCAGAATCTTGGTGGTGTTCGAGGTATCCGGTGTGAATGCCCAACGCGCCAATGTGGTTCCGCTGAAAGATATTCCATTCTGAAAGAGTCCCGCGCTCAAAGGTGACAGATAGTGATGATGAACGCTGGCACCACCAGCACTGACACCTGTCAAAGTTATCCTCTTGGGATCTCCACCGAAGTATCGGATATTTTCAGACACCCAACGAAGAGCCAGAGACTGGTCTTTGAGTCCCATGTTTCCGGGAACGACATTGTCCCCGGTGCTCAAGAATCCGAATGGTCCCACTCGATAGTTGAAGGTGACCAAAATCAAATCTCTATCGACGAGGAATTTTCCGCGATAATTTGAACTCGTTCCGTACTGAAAACCGCCTCCATGGATCCAAAATATCACTGGCAGAGATTGAGTTTCATTTTTGGCTGGTGTGTAAATGTTCATGTAGAGACAGTCTTCAACGCCGATTACGCTCTCCTCAGCTCCTGGTTTGTACTGAGCACACGGTTTTGGTAGACCAAGTGCGTTGATGGGCTCCGACCAAGCAGGTACCGGAACCGGTGGCTGTTTTGATACGATCACGGATGTTAAGTACTGTAATGATGATAAGCAGAGATTTTTCATTTTACCTCGAAACGAAGATCTCCAATCGGCGGTAATGCATACGGGATGCTTTCGTAGACCGCATATTGACGTCCTTCGTACGATGTTTTATAATATCCATTGATTCTTCCTAAGGGAGTCGTGACGTACGGCTTATCAGTATTTTCACATGACACTGCACTCAATAATGCACATAACGCGACGATTAAAAAGCTCTGCATGTTTTTTTTTTCAAGTTTCAGAAAAACTTTTCAAAGTACAATCGAGAATTATTATTATTCACGCATAGTGTTGTCCTTTCGAGCAGACGACGAGTTTAAAGTTATGTATGAAAAATGAATTTTTATATAGTATGCCGTTATCGTTTGTTCCTGGTATCAGTCCAAGATAATTTAATTTTTCGCTCGATAACGATTGGACGAATGACTTTAACTAAACTAAGCTGTCCCGGCAGATTTATCTATCAAACGCAAGATTGCGCATCGCGTGTTAAAGATTGACATTCGATAAATAGATTACGTTTGCGCTGTAAAAAGTACGAACGGTTAAAAAAGGAAAATAGCTTCCACAACTTTTTCTTTTAACAAACTAACAAAAGCAAAGTGTTCTTGGCAGCGGCCAGTTCGAGACTCGATATCTCGAGGTCATAAAAGACGCATCAACAAAATAAGCGTCAATCACGGTGTTCCTCTCAGCAATCATTAGCCCGGATACGCAGATTAGAGCAGAAAAAAGCATCCACGAACTCCTCTCCGCCGCACGTACGCAATAAATAATCGAATCGAAGCACGGCCGATACATCTTAATTTCTCGCATGCTCCGAGCTTTCTCCGTTTCAGTTAGTCTCTTTCCCACTCGAATTGGCTCCCGAAGAGAAAATAGCAGCGGCGAATTCTCCTTAAATTCGCAGACTCCGACATCAAGAGACTCCTCAATCCAACCTACCTACCTCTCTCTCTCTCTTTCTCCCTCTCTTTCTCATTTTTCATTCCCGGCGAAATTCAGTGATTTTTCACTGCGTGCGTCTCTCTCCCTCTCACGACAAAAGAAAACAAAGAAGCCGGCCCCGAAATCAGGGAAAGGGAAAGGGGCCAAATTGCACCCGCGCGGCGGCAGCGCCGGCGACGCACAGCCGCGGAACGGATCGAAGGAACCGCGAGAGATAGAAATGGAAAGCGAGCCTCGGCCTGAATTTCAATGCTTTCGACTGTTCGTGCTTGGAAAGCTGCACTGGGCTCAAAGGAAACGTATTTTTTCTCTCCACTCTCTCTCTCTCTCTCTCTCTACCTTCCTTACCGAATCGCGAGTTTCGGAAGTTTGCCCCAGCCAGCTCGCAAACAACTTGGCCAATCATCCGGCTGCGAATGTTATGCACGCTTGCGCGGCGCTGCTTGATTAGCTTGCCGCGAGCTCTTTTGAGGACTTTTACCGTCGCACTCGCACGTCGAGCAAGTTCCTGGCGGAGAGAAAGATCGATCGGATTTATTCTAACTGTGCGTTCGTTATACCGAACGAGGGCAAAAATCAGAGCCGTTCCGCCCGACTGCTTCGAACTTCCGGGGCGTGTCACGTCGGCGCAAAAAGATCTCAGCAGGGCTATTATACACATCCAGACCGCGGCCGAATTCGCAAAAAGCATTCATATCGCGGACCACCGCCGTCGCCGCTGTCCCCTGTACTTATCCACCTGCCAGCGCCTCGTCATTATCGTCACCGGCTTTTTCGACGCTTGTAATGCCGCGGCTACACATACATACACACTCACACGGACAGGTATTGCGGCGTGTCGTCCCCGGTGGCTGTTTCTCAGGCGGCTCACAGTAGTGTATACAGGGGATTAAGACGCTTTAGTCGGCCGTGGCGCACCGGCGAAATTAATGGGGCTCCCCGCCGATTTTCCCGCTCTCTTATCTCCGGCGCGCGCGCGTCTTTGTTGCCTCTGCGACGGATTTCTTCCGTCTGGCTTTTTTCTTTGCGTCTCGGGCTTGAATATTTATTACGCCCGAGTTTCCGAGGAGTCGTCGAGTTTGCGCCAGCCACGGTATATCTAAGAGCCAAGCCAACTTTCGTTTCTTTTTTCTTCACCGCCGAAGGAAAAGCTCGCTGCGGACGATCTCGATCGACTATATATTTATGACGAATTCATCGCGGAGCTCTCTCGAACCGATCGAGCGCGAAAGTGTCCCTTCCGCTCTCTCGGTATAGAGAGAAAAAAAATCATCGCTCCTCCTCCGAGGCTGAAGCAGAAAAAAGGGCGCTCGCGACGCGGCGAAAATCACCTCGCGTAAAATCGAACGATCCCGCGCGCGCGCAAAAAAGCACAGTCACCGGAAGCTCCCCGCGCGCTTTACCATAAGAATGGCGTTATACTCCGCGCGAGAATATAGGTGTGTGCATATATAGAACGCAGCTGCAGAGAGAGAGAGAGAGAGAGAGAGAGAGAGAGAGCTTGCCATTATCCGGGTAGATCCGACTTGAGAGATATCTCGAGAGTCGAAAATGGCCGAGGCGGCTAAGGGGCTGGTGACAGATGCTCTGTATGCAAATTTCCCGGTTCCCGTAGAAACCCGCAGCAACACATCCCCGCCGCGGCGGCGGCTCACTCCATTCTCTCGCGGACGACGCGATAGTGCGATCTCGCCTCGTGTCCCGGTATAGTCGAAATTTCGCAGCCGCTCAATCTGATCGTCGGTGCATACCTTATAGTACAGGATCGCGACGAAGGTTTTCCGAAAAAGAGAACCGTTTGAGTTATGACAGTCCCTATACAGCTCGGGAGAAGTTTCTCGCATTGTTTTCCGCTCGAATCGAGTATTCAACCGCGCTTGCACACAATCCCTTAGCTCACGTGTACACGAGAGACAAAGGGGATTCCGAGGACGACGACGAGGATGTTCGGCTCTCCCTATTTCTCGGCGTCGGTTTCCAAAAGCGTTAATTAAAACAAGAAGCAGCGTCTCTCTCTCTCTCTCTCTGCCCGGGATCAGTTGAAGAGAGAAGAACTCGCGCGCAAAACCCGAGCAATTTGGAAGCTGCTTCGCAGGAGCGACCACCCGAGACTTTTCCGCGCTATTCCCATTTTCCAAATGAGCCCCGAAATCCACTTAAACCCCTTGCGCGCCGCGCTGGCTCTTAAATAAGCGGCTTTCCATTACTTTTAATGACCGGCTACTATATTATTTCTCTTTACTGCTTCTTTTTTTTGTCATTCTGACTGGTGTCGTTGTACAAGTTAGCTATATACAACTAATTGCGTCGGGTGAATAGCGCGATCGAATCGACGCGCTTTGATCCGAGACTGCGACGTGACACACACGCGGGATTTTCTCCGAAGCCGGGCGTATATTAATAGGAAATAATACGTCGAAGCGCTGTACCTATATATACGTATACCGGGTACAGCTGAAAAGCTTCATTATGGCTGAAAGCGGCGCGCAAGCTCGCAGCGAGCGCCTCGCAAGCAGCAGCAGCCCCTAGCTGCGGAATTAATTTAATTAGCGGTCGGTCTGGCCGCCTCCGAAATTCCGCTTAAATACTCATTCATAACACCTGTCGACGCGTGCCGGCCTGATTTCATTTCCATAGCTCCGCTCGCTCTATGCGAATATATAATGCAAGCTCGGATTTTCCTGCCAATCATGAACGTATAAGCGCGTATGCGAAACGAGAAGAAGAGAGAAACAGAGCGATGGAAAGAGGGAGGGAGAGGAATTTGATGCTCGATCGACGACAATTGCCGTCGATTATCAGCCGGGCGGAGCTTAATGTGCTTTACGTGTTCTCGAATGCGGGCGGCCCGATAACGTATCGCGAATTTATTTTTTTAAGTGCCCACGGATGAATTATATACGAATTTGATTTCACCATATCAGCCAATCAAATACGCAACGTTTTTTTCTCTTCCACTTTCGTCCCTCCGCGCACTTTATACAAGGCACATATCCGAGCGTGCGGGTAGCATGTGCGGTTCACTGCGGCCCATAGTCGTTCGTATCCTCTCCCTCTCATATAAAATATTCTCTCTCTCCGGGCGACACCGGCGCGTCTCTCTCGAATTGACGACACAGTGGCGCGGCGAAAGTGCCGCGACGCGCGGAATAAGAACCGAGATGAGCGGCAGACAAATGTGGAAAAGGGAAGGGCGCCGGCGGGGGAGAGCTTGTATGAGAAAGCTTTCTCGAAGGTGCGAAAGCTTGTATTACGGCGCGCAGCTCTGCTTCGAGAAGTCGCGCTGTGGTATACGGCGTGTAATAGATTGCGGGATATGCGTTACGGCGGGAATGAGGTTTTTTATTTCAAGTGCCATCTGACAGGTTAAATTGGCAGGAGAATCGAGATACATCGAGTTTGTGAATTTTGAATGTAATTCAATTCGGGCTATTTCGAACGTAAATGGTGGCGAGTAATTACGTTGATGATATGGAATAAAAAGTAAAAATCTCAACCGGAGGGCGAATATCCGCAAATAAAACGAGATGAATATACACCACAAACGATTAAAGCAAACAAGGGGCATTTCAAGCACTCGGCGATGAGCAAAGAAAAGTAAACGACAATCGACGCTGAGCAAATAAAACAGAGCTGCCGGACACTATATACGTGCAAAACCAGTGCGCGCGCGAGTGTATATCTGTGTACACTGCATGAAGGACGCGAAAAACGAGAGGGAGAATGACTCGTCTCGACTTTTAATGCGCGTCTCGAGAGCGCGAGGATGTAATTTCATCGGAGAAATTCAATTAACGCACACGCGCGTCCTCGCCGATTCACTTATTATTTCTTCCAATATTTCCCGACTTTATACACACTCACACAGCCGGAATCACAATGGCCTCCACTTCAGCGCGATAATACCTGCGGCGCGCATAACTCAGGCTCGCCGCTCTGAAAAATGTACAGGGAGACGCTCGGGCGCATTGTAAATAGAAATGACGCGCGGGAAAAAATGCCTCTCGCCCCGTATAACGTCGTAATCCAAGGAGGTCATAAATTCCGCGGGGGAATTCGCGGTATGCAATTTCCAAATATTTGCATACAGCACACACTCTCTGCGGCAGCGGCTGTGCGAGCTGTGCTCGAGTTTCCGAACTCTCTCTCTCTCTCTCTCTCTCTCTCGCGCGCGCGCGCGCAGCTCTTTTCGCGATTATAAGCCGTGGGACATCGTAAATTTCGGCAGAAGAGACAACGGGAAATTCGATCGGAATGCTTTGCATTCTTGTCCCGAGTGACGTGTAGCGGATACGATTCTTGAATAGTAATGCGCAAGCTCTCTCTTGGTCGATCTCCTAGGGGAGAGGCGCTTTCTTTATTCTGCTTTTCCGAGTCTCTCTCGCGTATACGTACTTTCTTTCTCCTTCGTTTCATCTTTCGCGGCGGCAGTCGACTCGCTTTGTGAACTTTAAGTTCGGGAGCGACGAACTTTTTCCTGTCTCGGAGTACGTACTTCGCTGATTAAGAAAGATGTGCTGCGGCTGCGAGGGAATTGATTTTTCTTCGACGTCGGACTAGTTAATACAACGTAGTTATACTCCGGCGACGATATTACGATTCGATCAGTAGTTGGAGCGTGTTTGGTTAGACTCGCAGGAGGACGTGCGCTAAGTTCGGGCTTGATTGTCGCGGAGCTTTTGTTGAACTTGAGCGGGAGATTAGGAAACTTTGGGGAAACGCGCCGTCTAATTCCTTGCGGAGTTTTTCCGACTTCTGTATCGTCCCTCGATCCCACATTTCTGGCACGTATGAAGACGTTATACCAATGTACACGTCTATCACGAAATCGTCTCCTCTGTTTCTTCGGTTTTGGGATCATTCAAAAAATGGCCTCCTCGTAATCCCGACGCATACACGAGGATCTTCTCGGCCAAACAAACGACCCTCATCCATCGAAAATCCCAGCGGATCGCTGCATCGGAATAAGAAAACACAAAACCTTATTCAGATTCTCACGTATCGATATGAAGCTCCGCACGCAATTGGAATACAAACTTTTCGCTTCCCGCAGCTACGTCCCTCTCTCGTCTATATACACGCACAATCTCGGAGAGCGAAGGAAAAATACGAACCGAAAAAAGGAAAGGAGCGAGTCCTCTCGGTTTTACGGCGAACTCAAAGTAAATCACTCGCACGCGTCGATTTAATTACCGCGGAAAAACCACAAACTCCAGAAAAGTCAACACAATGCAGGCGAATTTAAATTGCCCCAAGACGCAGTGCAAGAGAGAGAGAGAGAGAGAGAGAGAGAGAGAGAGAGAGAGAGAGAGAGAGAGAGAGAGAGAGAGAGACCGAACTTTAATCAAACCTACGAAGCAACAACGCACTCGAAATTAATTTTCAGCGCGCGCGTGGCTCGACTACAGAAACGCACAGTAGGCGACAGAACAACGCTGCACCAGACGTAACAGTGCGCGAAAGCTCCCAGACGAGCGCGCGCGAGAGAGAGGGACGCGTTAACTTTGGGCTTTGACGTCAAGCGCGCGAGAGAGAAAGAGAGAGAGAGAGAGAGAGAGAGAGAAGCGGCGCATAATATATGCGGACCATTCAGCATAAGCGCGATAAAGTCAACAGTTTGTTACGTGTATCGCGAGAAGAGAGGCCAAACAATAGAGTATAGTCTGGAATACGATATTATAACGGCGTGGGAGTCTCTGCCAGTACAGCACCAGTCCGATGAACTTCCTCGTCGTCGACTATGCGTGCGTATCGTGTACACGCGTATACGTCGCTCGGAATTCCGAGCTTTTTTCCGACGCGCGCGTCTCTTCCCGGAACGCACTTTCCAAATCGATAAACAATAATCCTCTCTCGTACATCTCTTGCGCGTGTGTGTGAAAAATAGAAAGCTACCGCGCGCGCAATATTCCGGCCGACGGAAAAATGCGATACTCAGCAAGCCGAAAAAGCCGACACTTCTCTCGCTCGCCCCTTCTCGCACTGCGCCGGTGGTGGCATCGAGTTCCATTAGACCGAGAGCGGCGCGGCGCCTACGTATACGCAGAGCACATATACAGGGGCAAAACGAACAAGCGCCTATACGTGCTATAGAAAATCGTTCGCAGTGCGCCGTGTACATTATACACACAGCGTCTTCCGTCGAGCGGAGCAAATAGAATTTGCGGTTTCGCGCACGAGAGAACCCTATATACGTGAGAACTTTGAGCGAGCTCTTTCGGGACTCCCGTTGCGCAAATAATTCGGGAAAAATACACGAAAAAGAAGCGACATCGCTCGGCCATCGCGCGATTCTTTCGCTTACGTCGGCCTCGTAAAGCTCGCATACGCACCTTCGCTTTTACACTGATCGATGCATTTTCGGCCCCTCTCTCTCTCTCTCTCCCCCTTTCTCTGCAGCTTTATCGCAGCAGCCTTAAAAGTTTGACGCACACACACACACACACACGGCGGAGCTTTATTATACGCGCGCCGGTGTAAAAACCGCAGCCGAATTCGCGCGATATCTTTACGAGCTTGCGGCTCCCTTTTCGGCGAGTAATGCGCGCGCGTCGCTTTTCGCCTGGCTCGAGCGCCTCGAGTTTATAGTGCTCGAGAGTTTTTTGTCTCCTCTCTCGCGAGACATAGAGAGCTGCACACACCTGCGCGCTGATATGGGATTAAGCCGTTCGAGCGAATGGACCGATTTTGCTTTAGTGCCCCGCGCTTGTGTCGCGCCTGTTTTTTCGTTCTCACACCGGAGACTCGCGCATACTCGTGCCATCTGTTCTCTGCGTAGCATGTGCGCTTTATGCGCCTCTTAACGCACTTCTATTCGACTCGTTTAATTCCCCGCTTATATAACAGGTGCGTAAATCACGCGACGAGTTGAACTTTTAACAAGGCACTGATACAACTCTCGTTATAACTCGGCGATGAATATTACCTCGAAATGGCCGGATGTAATGGGTATATACCTTGTGTGCTCCCCCGAAAAAACGCCGCTGAGACATAGCGCTAAACACACGGTATACAGAGATTAACATATCTGTGAATCTCAACTCGACTCCGTTCCTATCTCGAGTCCCATTATTCACGGCTAATTCAGCCCGAGCATTGGTCGTAAAACTAGAACACCTTGGGCGATCAATGACACGCTCTAATAAGCCTCCGTCTGCAGTGCATGTAGCCAAGCTCGCGTATCTCCGAAAACTGAAACAAATCGAGAGTTTGCGCCGGACTATACGCGACGCTCCCTTTCGGTTTTACGATCGGCCTGCCGAAGGGTGGTTTAAAGCTCGTCGCACGCGCGGGGTGATGCGAGCAGATAAAGTTTGAGATTCGGGAGCGGGTAATTTATGCCGCAGCCGTCGATCATTTCGGCTCTTCTTCGGGGATATATTTTGCATTTTACGAGAGACCGGCCCCGACTTATCTATTATGCTGAGTGCGGTATACGGGACGGAGATTCGGCCCAGCTGGGCTTTTAGAGAGTTTATTCCGCTGATGCGTGCGCTAGCGGTAAAGCAGCTTCTTTGCGTTTTTATCTCACGTCTCTCTGGCTTTGTAACGAATTCGAGCCGATATCCTCTATTTCCACGAGATCGAAGGTCAAAGATTTCACTCGGCCGTGTACCTTATATGAACCAGTGTTTTCCGAAGCGAATAAATAATCGCGGCGAGCTCGCGCCGTCGACACCTTATTTTTATCGCTCGCGATAAATCCAGCGGCCGCGCACGAAACGCAACTGCCGCGTATCGTTCAATCACCCCCTCGCGCACATCAAGACATCAACGTAACTGCCGGAATAAACGAAAAAGACGACGACGGGCTGATTCCGCGCCTTACGCGTATTTTCAAGCCTCTCCCCCTTTCGTGTGTCAATAAAAGTCTCTCGCGATCGAATTCCGGCTTCTCTCCCCTCTCTTCCCGCGCGCACGCATACGTCGTCGATAAGACAGATCACGGATAGCAGTACGTGCGCACGGCAGCGACACGGAACCCGCGTGCGCCCATCCAGGATTACGTCTAGCCCGTATATAGCGTATATAGCAGCGAGCGCAGGTCGAGCGCACGGTATGGGCTCATCAAGCGCGCACAGAGCGGAGGGTGAGAGGCTTTCGTCGCTGAATACCAATGCGCCGAGGGTTAACCCTCCCGTCGTATTATATATATGTGCGCTTGCGTCCTCCTCCTCACTGGCTCAGTCTGTCTGACGGCTGCGCGTGTGCCTCCGCATGCGAGGCTTAATTTTGCAAGGGCCGCGCCGCGAGATTCGACGTCTCGCGATTATCATACACGACGCCGACGTGCGCTCGCCGGAGGAGCTTCTGCTGATGCGTCACGGGATCTGATTCTTGTCTGAGGTGAGGATTAGCAGGTGCTGACGATCGTCTCCTTATACTTCGCAGTGAGATTTTTTTTTTTTAAGGCGAGTTACCTCGAATTTTCCTCTCGCACGTCACGCAGCCCGCGAGATTTTCGCTTCGAATACACTTTCCAATACATCACCGCTAACGCAAGCTCCGGCAGAGTCAATTTTCAAAAAGCTCAAATTTCAGCCTCGATTGCTCGCCTACCCCTAAAAAAACGCGAAATACGCGATGAATTCCGCGGAAGCGCGTTTAATTAACTTTCGGCGTCGGGATTCCGCGCAAGCTCCGAGTGAGAGAGCTTTATCCACGTGCTCGCCGCCCGAGCCGCGCCGAGAGCGGCCGAGTCGGGCCGAGACGGGCTTCAAGCTACCCCGATGTGCCGGAATGCTTTCAGTCGGGTGGTGCGCGTGCCACCGCCACCATATACTCGCTGCTGCTGCTGCTGCTGCTGCGCTGACTCGACGCTGCGGCTTACGCGTAGACAGAGAGAAACTTGACGCGCGGTGCTGTCTCTGGCGCGCGATTTTTTTATATGTATGTGCGGTGGAATTCTTTCTGTGCGGTTTTTCAATGGTTCGGTGGTGAAGTGATTGTTGGCTGAGGGATACGCTGTTGCGAAGAAGGTATTGCTTACTTTTTTTTCACGTTTAATTAGCTGATTGTTGGATAGCGAAACGTAGTTTCTCTCTGTTTTTTTTTTAATTAAAGCTCGCTTTTATCTAGAGTAGATTGAATGTCATTGTTGAAAATATTCTTTACGATTGGATTCGGCCTTTAACTAGAGTAAATTGAAAAATGCTTCTTTTTAAAAAGTTGACGCGTGGATCTCCTAATTCTATATAACGGAACGGAATGATGAACGAAATTCCTCTGGACTTTCGGATGTACATTCGAACGTTTTTCATTAAATTCTCTGGCTTCAATGCGGATTCGCGCAAACATAGATGGTTTGATACGTGCGAGCGCGCGTCGGGCTGTTAAAACAAAGTTTGCTCGCGCACCGCGTTTGTGCATAAATTTCATTCATGTATGCATATGTTTCCGGGAGCTGCGCGAGAACATGAAAGCCTGTATTTCTTTCATCTTTCGTTTCTCTCTCTCTCTCTCTTATTCCGCGAAGCCCAAATTACGGAAAACGTTATTTCGAAAGCTCCGTCAAACGTAGGAAAACAATTAAAATGTCGAAGATATCTTCGCTGCAGTCTACTTCATATCGTCCAGTATGGTGGAGATAATTAAAAGGATTTAATCCGCGTCAAGCACGTCATCCCCCTTATACACGAGAGTCTTCATTTGATGAAAAATAGTTAATGAGCCTCCGAAGCAGGGCCCGCAGGATTATTATATCAAACTTAGTTTTAATAAAGCTCTCGAAAGCTCGCTCCGGCAAAGTTATAAAAAAAAGAAAGAGAGGAATCTCGCCGGAGAAAAAAACGAGATTCGAATTTATTATTGCGGATCAAACGACTCCCAGCGGTCCCTCAAAGCGATAACCCACAATACGCTCTCGGTCGTATCAAAAGCATCGCAGCCGATACAAACTCGGCTATAAAATTATGCGCGACGACGACTGACGTTTGAAACGCGTAAAGCCGCCATAAATAAGCCCGACACAAGAGATAAGGTCGCGCGCCTCCGCAATTACAATAATTGCCCCCTGTATAATCCCTCTAGGGCGGTGTGTAAGTATGTAAAAAAAAAATCTCCGAAATAAAAAGTAACCGAAATTACGAGGCCTGTATGCAGCTCTCTCTCTCTTTCTCGTGTCGGGCGCACATAAAGACAGATAGGGATTCTCTCGTGACGGCCGGCAGTATAGGCGCAGCTTACAAGCTCGTTTCCGGCGGCCGCGATATTCCGGAAAAAAAGACGGCCCGGCGTCGCATGCAAGCGCGCCGTTCGTTAATGACAGCGCCTGACAGTTTTCGGCGACTGTCTCTTTTGTTATCGTACAATATTCGCGGATCACCTCATTATGCGCGTCGCGTCCGATTTCTGCCGGCGTTTTTGCAGCCAACTTTTAGTAACACTATATTATACAGTCTATACGCGTGTATGCCCAACACTCGTTATAACAGTCCCGTAAGCTCTTTCAGCGCCGCGATGAATATGCGCATTTATCATACGCGCGAGATACAGAAAAAATAAAAGAAAGGAGAAAAAGAGCCCACCGCGCGTCTCTGCAGGAAGGAGTCGTCGAGAGAAGGGACGCGATTCAAGAATACGCATGAAAAGAAGCAAAGGAGTATGACGGACGTCGCACTCGTTTAGCTTCTTCTGCGAGTGCTGCAGCAGCGCGACAGTAGAGAGAGAGAGAGAGAGAGAGAGAGAGAGAGAGAGAGAGAGAGAGAGAGAGAGAGAGAGAGAGAAGGAAGGAAGGGGGCCGATGAGATGCTCTCGGCTGCGATCAAAAGGGAACCACTAGCGCTGCACGCGCATATAGGTGGAAGACACTCGAGAGCAGTCGGGCTGTACTCTCGAGGAAGAGATAAAGGGTTATAAAGGCTAAATAAAGCTCGAAACGCTGCCGCGCACGCTTGCAGGAAGTAAGGATCTTTTGCCGATTCGCTGATGCATCAGTAATGCATCGGGGTATACATGTAGGCTACGTAAGGCTCTCGCTGTAATATTTTGTTCAACATCCGAATGATAAAGGACGAATTAAATCCGGTCTCGCTGCGCGGAGCCAAATGAACATCCTCGCGAGAGTAGACGCGTTGGGAAGTTCAAAAGTAGTCGCGTAAAAAAGTAGCGCACATACTAGAGTCGGGCGAAAGTCGTGTAAACAGTCGGCTGCAGCTACGCTATATACGAGAGAGACTCGTCTCTCTCTCTCTCTCTCTCTCTCTCTCTCTCTCTCTCTTCGAGACATAAACCAGATTTCCCGAAGGTACACACATTTTTTATACAGCCCCGCAGCAGCTTCTCGGCAAACATCCGACTGTCGGCATAATTTCGTCATTCGCGCAGCTGCGCGCGTACTATTTTTGAACTTGTTTATTTTAATTAAGCTCGTCCACAAAACGACTATGCGCCTGCGCTGCATAAGCACGAATGTAAAAGTTCATTAACGCGAGAAGAATGAAGCTCTTAATTACGTGGTACCTAGTGCGTACAAAATTATTTCCCGTAAATTAAAAACTGCTAGATAGTAATAATTATAATTACACGAGGGCGACGTATCGATCATCCAACAGAAGAGCAAACGGCTAATTGATGGCTCTATATAGGTATATACGGCTCTCTGCATTAGCCGGGATTACTCCCCGGCTGAAAAATCATCGTTCACGCAACGATAAATATCCGGCTGGCTGCTTTTCTCGCTGGCAAAAATCTTCCCCATCGGTTTACTAATTAGCCCGACTCGCGAGACTCGTCTTTTCGCTCGTGAAAAGAGAGTGACTTTCTGCGTGCAATGTCACCCTTTAGGCGCGAATCAAACGACGACTGGCTTTTAATTAGCTTGACGTGACGACGCCGAGTGAATTCCGCGCTACGTCAAAGACACAGCGGCTTTGTGGATCAATCTTTATCACGTTGAGCTTCTAGCGTTTTATGGTGCGCCGTAAACCGATTCGCGCATCGAGTTTCTTGGCGCAAAGTGCACTTAGGGGATGTATTACGTTCACTCGCGGCGTTTACAATAAAACGCGCTAGAGATTCGCGGAAAAGAGGTTGTTCGCGTCGGATGCCCCGCGCGCTAATCCATCGCGACTTTGATATAATCCGATTAGACGAGTCGCGCGACGAATCTGCGGATCCCCCGTGTTAGGGATTACTCTGGATTTCTTTTTCGCTTTTCTGGTCTACGTCTCTTTTCCATCATACGCTGTTATCGGTCGCTGAAATCGTTTAAAATTCAATAAACTCACCGTTATACAACTCGGCGAGGAACAACATTCCCGCACACCGCGTCTAGCAGATTCGTCTACTCGTGTTCATAATATCGATCCGCAGATGCCTTAGAAGCTCCCAACTCAAGGGAGAGAGAGAGAGAGAACCGGATGACTTGGAATTTTCGTTTTACCCGGGGAAACTCTACTCCGTGTATATAGTAGGCGGAGTAGTCCCTCTCCTTCGTCGTCGTCGCGATGTTTGTTTACGCTTGATGCAACGCTCGAATTTGTTTTTCCAACGCGTTGTAGAGTTCTCGCGGCCTGTCTATACATATGCCGCTCCGGATTCCATTACCGGCTTGATTTACATTCCGAGTGCGCAGCCTCGCGAGTTAACCGCTATTCGCTACGACGAAATGGACAAAGTTTTATATATTACTGGATTTTTTTTACACAAATCAACTCAGTCGCGGCCGAGAGTTTGCGGGGAATTTTTTTCATTCCCAGACTGAAAATTGCGAAACTTTTCATACGCGTATGTATCTTCGCACAGTTATACCCGCGTATATTTTTCGTTCTTCTTGCTGGCGCAGCGGACACGAAATGGGCCGTACCCTTGCAGCTCCCGTATAATAATTACAGAAAATTTCCATATCGAGTTATTTCTCCCGCGCTAAAGTATATATCGAGAGCTTCTCGCGGAGGGATAGATAAACTCGAGCGTAAAGTCCAAGGATTTACCGCCCGGGGCGTATACAGTCGTCGCGAACAAGCTCCGATAAGGAGAAACGTAATCGTCGGATCAAAGCCGTCCCGTCTCCACACACACACACACGCGCGCGCGCGTACACCTACGCCGCACTCGATATCTAAATCGGTATCGTAACTCGTCGCGGTAAGGAAACAAGAAAATACAAGCGAGCATCGCACACGCGGTATACACAGAGTGAGCGGGAAAAGAAGATCGCCGAGCTTAATCCCGGGGCCAGCGAAGGGTTCTTCGACTCCTTATCTCGATACTTGTTTTTCTCGCGAGACACGTGTGGAATATTGGGGAAAGGAACCCACCGCCGCCGGGGATTATTTTCCCATTAGGAGCGGCTCTCTGTTTATCGGGATCCGAAGCACAGTATAGAGCAATCCGTTCCGACGACAAATAATCGCGAGAGCCGCCGGTATACAGAGCCGTAAATTAGGCTCGGGCTTTCTTGCTTCGCGGGCCCCAATTGCGAGCTGCGCGACGAGAGGCGCAAAAATTCGCCAGCTCTTGTCCCCGTTTTCTTTCTCTCACTGTGTGTATATATATATACACACACACACACACACACACGTCTCGCGCTATACTCGTTCTCCTTTCTGATGCCGCGCGGAGCTTTTGTGCCGACCCTCGTGCTTCCGCCTCGAGTGCGTAATAATGATAATAAGAGCACGCGCTCTTTGAGATTTTTTTGCTGCCCTACTCGCTGAGAGAGACAGTGGAGAGAAAAAGAGCCGGGGCGAGCTTTGTTTTGCGGCGCAGAGGGAGTACAAGGTACGGTTATGTACAGACGCTCGTTTGAATGCCGCGCGTCTTGTTTGCTCTGGTTTCGGTGGGGGAGAGGCTATTCGGCCGCTGTGCTAAACGTTCGCGATGGAAAATAGTCCGAGACTCGAGTGAAATTGCGTTAAGGCCGGGAGAAAGGCTATTACGGCGGAAAAAGGAGAGAGAAAAATCTTACGAGCTTAGAGGGCGCTATTTCCAAAGTGGACGTTAATTATTGCCGACTTTTCGGGAACTTTGCCGATAGTGGGTTTAGAAAAGTGTCGAATGTCGTTCTGTATCCGAAAGCATAAATCAAAGCAGTATAGCTCTATACAGCTCTGCTACGCAGTATGCGCAGTCATTAATCAAATCTCTCGAAATATAAACGCGATCGGCTCGTCCGAAATTCCTACACACTATATGTACGTGTATCGAAGCTTCGCGCTAACTCGATTCGCGCGCGGCTAAAAGCCCTCGAGCACAATAAACCCAGCAGGCGGCTATTTATCTATTCATCTACTCCACTCCCGCGGACGAGCGGCTAACCCGATTAGGGGACTTTCTGCTCCCAGACGAGCTTTATTGTATGAAATATATACATATATATATAGCTATATATACACGCGGACGCCGGAAGTTAACGCGATTCTCGTCAACGCCGCCGCGTCTTGCCTGTGAGTCGGCGCTTTTTTGATTGATTCGCCCCGATCGCGATAAATAATTCATCCGATCGGTGCGCTCGCTTTAACTTTGTTTGTTTTTTTTTTCTAGTCGCCTCGCCACGATGCTAAATTGATTATAGCGCCGGCGGCAGCAGCAGCGAGTCGCGCGCGAAAAAAGTGGAAACGCTGCACTCGACGTCATTGCGTTAATTATTCGCCGCACTCAAATTAATTTCGCGCCTTTCTTCTCTCGCTTCTACACTTCTCTTTATTTCGAGCTGGCACACTTCCGAAAGCTCGTTTGCTCTCCCGCCGGCTATACACTATATACTTCTTTGTTTCACCCCCAATTTCGTTCCTCATTATTTTCGCTCGTCCGCCTGTACGACGCTATATAGGTATACTATACACGCACCAGCCGTGTGCGTCTCTGTCTCTCTAATGCAGCATCGTTGCGCGCTTAAAATTCATAACTGGCTCTCGATGAAATTCCTGCAAAGCTCAAAGAACGCTAGCTCTACTGCGCTGCCTCCGGGAAACTTGGCGTATTATAATTATCCCGAGATGTGTAAGGGAGAGTATGTTTTTGTCGGCGGCGGTTGAAATTAAAATTTTTCCAATAAAATATCAATGCGGCGACGTCGAGCTCGGATATTTTATAATTAAATTCGCGCGCTGCGACTAATCTCGCGACAGCGAAACAACGGCAACTACACCCGCATAGGTATACATTTAGCTATATACTGCAGCAGCTTTATTAGACACGTCCATCTCGAAATTCCCGCTCCCGGCAAACTTTGCACTTAATACGCGACCGCGCGGGTGTCCCTCATTAATATTTATAAGACCCGCGTGTACTGCAGCTCAGCTACACGCGCGTGTGTCGCGTCTGACGCATCTCCCCAATCAAAGAAGCCGATGCTCTAATCGAAATTAAAAGCTCGAGCGACTATAATTCGTCAGAATTAGCCTAATAGCGGTAGCGACGCTTAGCTCCTGTTTGTTTTGCTAAACCGCGTCGGAATTCTCCCTTTCGTAAACGGCTTTATGAATGGCAACTACGAAAATAGTTTCTTCCATTACCCCGCGGTATAAAATTAAACTCGATCTCGCAGCGATCGGCTTCAATTAATTCCGCCATTGAAAGCTCTCTCCGAGTGTATATTCCAGCGGAATTATATACGGCAACGATAATTATGAAAATTTAATATTTCAAAAGCGGCTCGAGTATTAGCGAAGTTCGTTAAAAAGCCCCGCGGGATAATCCTCCGCGGAGAGAAAAAAGAACGTAATAACGTATGCGCGCAATTTGCATCTCGAATCCGGTGGAATTAGCAAGTGCAGAAAATCCCCGCGCTCAGTTTTAGAAAAAAATAGCCATAGCCGCGGCCGGCATATTCTCATTTGGGTTCATTAGGCGCACGCGATGTTGATTCAGCGAATGGAGAGAGCGAGTCGCGCGCGGCATAAGGGACTTGATTATATTCTTAAACGGTCTGTGGGCGCGTCGTATTTTTGGCAGAGGAAGTATGTAGGGGAGACGAGTGTGTGTATACGTCTGCGCTACGCCAGGTTTGGCAGACCGTGCCCGCTGCGTTTCCTCGAATTAGCCCCTCGACGGTGTCCTTTAACCGCCAGCGGTTCTCTTATTTTTTCGAGTTTCGCGTCGCGCGCGTCGAATAAAGTGGACGGGTATTTCGCTCGCATATGGAACACACACGTGCTGCTCCGAACCAATCTAACTCTCCCTCCCGCGCGCGGGGCGAGAGCAAACTCGAGGAATTTTTAAAGTAAACTCCGAAACGAGGTAAAAAGTAAATTTCCTTGTTTCCGTGTCGTCGGCGCGTGAAAAGCAATTCCGGGCCGAGAGGGATGACTCGCTCTCTCGAACAAACTTGCCTGCGTCAGCCCTTTGTCACACATCACCCTTCGCTCCTCGACGACGACTTCTTGACTCGACGCCTCTTCGACGCTCGGGGTAAATATTTGATGCAATTTTTCGACTCGAGACTTATCAAGTGATCGAAAGTCAAGCCAGACACCTGTGCCCTCCGTGCTCTATTCATTGGCAATGTAATTTTGCCCGCGCGCGCGAGAGAGGAGAGAAGGATGAACTGTTAGGAGAGAGAGAGAGAGAGAGAGAGAGAGAGAGAGAGAGAGAGAGAGAGAAAGAGAGACGAGTATATCGCATAAGTGTAGAGCGTCTGCCTCGAGCCTTATTTGGCAAGAGCGAGTCGATGCCGGTCTACTCGGGCCCTCTCGATATACTCTTCGCGCTTCGAGCGCGTGATTTATGAGGCTTTTATTATACGGCCGCCGCGAGGCTTCGCGCACTTTTTCCGCGGCCATTCTCAATGATCTTTGAATTCCTCCGGATAATTAAATGTATCTCGATCTCCGCGAGCCTTCGTGCTCCATATATTTATAAATCGAACGCACTCGACGAGGCTTACACACACACACACACACACACACTCCCCGCGCACAAAGTGTACATCCGGTCCTTTAATCTGCGCGCGGGCGCTTTATACGAGCGGCGGCGCAGTCGCACTTGTAATATTCCTCGAAACGACGAGGCATAAGTTCGGCGCGCGGTTAAAGTATGAAAGCAAGGCTGAAATAGCACGAGATAATAAAACTCGTTGTGCCACAAGAGCGGGAGAGGGAGAGAGAGAATCGCGGGGAAAATTTGATATAAACCGGATGCGTAATCTGCTCTCTCGTCGCGGGCGAGTTTATATGCTGAGCGCGTCAAAACTCACGCGCTGCGCGCGGTACGCAGGATTACGCGCGCCCTGCGCGGGGGTTAAGGTTACAAATTCGGTAAAGTGGATCCGGGGGACAAAAGGAGAAGACGCGCGCGGCGCTGCGATAATGTGCTTTGCATTTTTTTAAGATTCTTTCCGAGAGCGCCGCAGGATCGGATCTGTATGTGTATACGGGGGATGAACATTTTTTGGCTTTATTTTTGTAAGCTACTCACACACCCTCTCTTATGGGCTCGAGGATATATTGCGGATACCTTATGCCCGTAATCTCATTATGGCGAGGAGCTTATACGCTTCTGGGTTAACCGGCAGCGTATTTTTTTCCGAAGCTTGAAAAAAAAGTAAATTTTGTTTTTGATTATACAGTTCTGAAAGTTAACGCTTCTTGTTGTTCGATTATTTATGTTACAATTATTACGTGACCGCGGAGGGCGAAAAAGAAGAAAATGTGAGAATCAAGCGATTACGAGAACAGTATACTATCAAGATCTCGCACCTCGAATTCGCAACGGTTGAACAATGGACAATTGGACATCCTAGATGATTTATTACACGCGTTATACCTCTCAAATACACCATTTGTCATACGTTTCGGCGGAAATCAATTATGCGAATTCGCAGGACAATTATTCGAGGTAGTAATTGCGGGGAGAATTCAAGTTCATGTTTCGGTATAAAAGGATGCGCGAGAAGCCGAGGATTCATCAGTTCATACGTGACATCAACATGAAGTTTGCACTATTCCTTGCTATCTCTGCTGTGCTGCTCGTCGCCTCTGCTTTGGCGGTAAGTTATATAAGCTTTGTGAATATTTTGAATCCGATGGCAAAAGGGTCGAATGATTGGATTGAACTCTTATTAGAAGCATCATGGACCACCGGGACCGCCATCGGGTCCTCATGGCCCACCGACCCTGTCTACTGGAAGTAGCGACAGTGAAAGTGGCAGCAGTAAACAATCGAGCAATTCTAGTTCTGTTGGCCGAAATGGTAATTCTTCGATATTATAGTTAGCTTTTATTCAGAAAATTCGAGTTTTTCTAAACTTTTATGCTTTGTGGGATTTGTTCGGGAGTAGCGAGAAGTGTTTTTCAACCTTTGGATCACCTTCGGCCACCACAGTCTACACCATCTACCTCTGAGTGATCGAAGCTTTTAGTTGAACGTAGCTTTTTTGAACATGTAAGAACAGGCCATCTTTCACCGAATATAGCGCTTCAATAAATTTTTACATTATGCAAATAGTTTTCAGTGTTTTTCCTATTCTTATATCTTGCCCATACGTGACATTAGTACGAATAAAAATCGTAATGATTGCAAAACAGTGCATTTTCGATTTAAATTTTTATTTATGCAACCAATTTCATTTTCCTGTTATCTTATCTGGTACTAAATTTGAACGCTAGAATATTTATCTTGTTTTGATTATTTTTATGTCCGATTAATGCTTCGTCATATTATGTGACCTGTATTGAGCGTGATAAGCTATCGCAATTTATGAGTAAACCGTCAGTCTTCCGTTTATTTAACATAGCAAAGTCATACTGGAATGAAACAGATAACATTGTTTAAGTCTTTCATTTTGTGCAGTCTTTTAAGTTGTCAACTTTGTAATGCAACAATGAGTGCTTTAAAACTGGAACTCGTTCAGGTTGTAAGTATACGAAAACAGATCAAGCATAAAACAAATATTTATTCTAATGGTCAATTAGAATTTGGTTAAGTTATTCCACTCAGGTTTTTAGACACGGTGCACGCACACCAGGTCGTATAGAAGCTGAGCACATCAATGCCACAGATCCAGAGTTGTATCCCGAAGGTTACCAGGAATTAACAAATGTAAGCAAGATTATTATTCCACGATAATACTATCTATGCAATTCAAAAGAACTAAAGAATTGTCAATCACTGGCCTCTTCGCGTATCATTTCATCATCGAAAATCACGCATGAATGGGGAGTGATATAGAGAGTGTGTATATGTGTATGTGCGCGCATGTGTATGAGAGAGGAAGTAGTCTAGGAGCCAGGGGGGTTTTCGTGGCCGATGGAGGTCCAGTCAGACACCAAAGTTTTCTAAGTTTATTTTGGCCCGCTGATCACGAATTTCGAGGGTGTTTTGCATGAACGTGTAAATTAAAAAAGTTATTAACAATTTAATTGTTTAAAACGCTGTAACAAGCAGACATAATACAAAAATTATATTCTAACGTTGAAAATACCTTTCATTTTCACGTAGAAATAGTCTCAAATTTGCAGAAATCAAAAAAATTAATTACAAGTCGAGTTATTGCAAAATTAGTGAATATTACTTGCATAATTCACCTTTTCCATCACTATTTACCGCATAACTTCGGTTCTATTCCAAATTTTTCAACTCAACACCTCTCATTATGAGCATAAAACATTTCTTTATCGATATCTTAACAAATATTTATGATAAACATTACGGGAAAAAAATTATAACGCAAAATATTTAAAAAAAAAAATAGTAAAATCGTATTTTTTTTGTTTATGACCGATTTTGACCATCTTTTTTTTATCAATGAATAATAAAAATAGTACAGAAGTATTCCTTGTTTAAAGACGAATAATTTCATGTACCGTAAAGTTTAATTATCAACATTTATCCGCCTGAAAAATGTCCGCCAAGAGGCGTTGATGCGGCGGCGCAAGAAACAGCACGAAGAGATACGAAGCTTACAACGGGAAGTCCCTTGACATCATAATCTGTGGATTCGCATTGTGACTCTTCTTTAGGTAACACATTTAATTTATTTACAAAGTTTTGTCAATAAATTAATTTCATACATGTCAAGCGACTTACCGTTGTGAGCTTTGTATCTCTTCGTGCTGTTTCTTGCGCCGCCGCAAGGTATTTTCAAGTTAGAATATAATTTTTGTATTATGTCTGCTTGTTACAGCGTTTTAAACAATTAAATTGTTAATAACTTTTCAAATTTACACGTTCATGCAAAACACCCTCGAAATTCGTGATCAGCGGGCCAAAATAAACTTAGAAAACTTTGGTGTCTGACTGGACCTCCGTCGGCCACGAAAACCCCCCTGGCTCCTAGACTAAAGGATGCGAGGGACGGAACGTGAGGTTTAAGAGGAAGACCGGGTTATGTCATAAACCGAAGAAAGCTCGAGGAAAGATTTTATGAGTGAATCGAGCGAGAAGGGTTTTATGAGTTTATGATAGGAGGGACGGCGGAAAAAGCGGAGGGCTCAGCGCAAGCGCTGCACGTGGGGAACAGGCCAGGGCCAGCCGTTGGGCCCGAGAGCGACCGACGCATGAGTGGGTGATGACGCACGAGTAAGGATGAGTGAGGGTGAGTGGAGGGGGCAGGTACGGCCAGGGTGCCGACCGGCAGCCCCTAGGAGGGTTAGTTCTAATCCTGCCAGCGCAGAGCGCAGACGATGTAGCCAATACTTCAAATATACTGTTTTTACTAAGAGTCTAAGTCTTTCTTTCACACTTCACCTCCGTACATCCCACATGCATTTTGCAATTAAGTCTTTTATCACGACGTATTCATTAATTTAGGAAGGAAAACAGCAAGCTTACAAATTGGGCACTCTGTTACGAAAAAAATATGACGAGTTCCTGGGCACTCACAATCCTGAAGAATATTTTGCCACGACTACTGATTTTAATCGAACAAGAATGTCTTTGCAGCTAGCTCTCACTGGCCTTTTTCCCACTGTGCCAGGAGATACGTGGAATGACGAGATTTACCAAAACTCACGTGATCCGAATATCGTTTACGTTTTGATACCGTTTGATACTCCAAAGTATGTGTGTATTGACAATTGAATTCGTTATCATCGATGAATATTTTATTTTCTGTGCATATTCAAGGTATAAAGATTTGTATCCCAGAATACTGACTAATTCGAGTGAATTTCGACAAAATATCTCAAAATACACGGAGTTCCTCGAGATGATGGAGAACAATACTGGTATTCCCTTTAAGCAAAATGTCATCTATCATGCAGGATGGACTTGTCAAGCGATACAGTATCACGCAAGTATAATTAAATATTTTAGTTCGGACACAATGAATATGCGATTTTCCGGAGATTAAATAAATGAGAGAAACTCATCCATCGTAATCGAAATCGTAAATATAGTATGATTACGATTAAAAGCATCGGGACACTTGCAGAAAGCTGCGCATCTACCACTTCCAAGCTGGTACACGGATGAATCAATCGACAGGAATCTTACTGAACTGTACAAGCTAGGTCTCGACAGCATGTCTCTGACGACGCAGTTAAGGAGGTTAAACGGTGGCACACTGGTCAGAAAGTTTATCGAAAATATCAAGAACAATCGCAAAGTCGCACTACCGAAAAAAATGTACTTGTACTGCGCTCATGACTTGACTCTGAATGCATTTTCCAAAGCTCAAGATGTCGAAGCTTTTTATCTTCCACCGCATGGCAGTGCTTTGATCATGGAAAAGTACACGGATTCTAAGAAATCCGAATACGTAAGGGTGAGTCGAAGGTTCACAAGTGCACGATTAAGGTTGACGGTGCTCTAGATTCGTATAGAATGACGATTTTGTGTCGATTGCAGATGCTTGCTTGGGATGGAGTTAGTGAAAACTTTACATTGGTGAGAATAGGTAGCTGCGAGGAGTTTTGTTCATTTGAAGATTACTTGAATATTGTCAAGAATAACGTTTCAACGGATGAAGATATAGCTTATCTCAAAGGCGTTGCGGATGAAGGAACTTCTTCATGAAACGTCGAGTGTAATGTTTTCAATAAAATCAAGGAACAAGGATTTAGATTAATTTTGTAGCTGAAAGGCATGCATGCACTTTTTTGAAGACAAAACCTTGCGGTTAAGTAAACTGTTGTATCCAAAAATTGCTTTGATTCAGTATTTTTTAGAAACTCCTCCACTCCAGGTTTTGTTTCCCATAGAGGTAATTCGACGAGTTAAAGAAAGCAAGCTTCAAAACTTTAAAAGCTCCCGCGACAAGAGGTAAAAAGTTAATCCGCGCTTATGCTCACTGAATATGCATGCCATGCTATCGAAAGTTTTGTATAACGTAAAAACGTGAGCGCATCTTCCTCATACCCTCTGTTGCGGATACCTTACACCCCTAATCCCATTACGTCGAGAACCTTACACCTTCCATAGGATTATCATTTTTATTTTCAAACTTTAGAAAAACCATCACGACAACGAATTTAGTTTCAACGTAAAGACTCCTAACTCACTATGTGCGCGTACCATAAACACGAGTATACGCGCATCTCAAGGGCCAAGTACATGCGGAGGCACGCGCGCCTGCACGGCCAATTAAACGCGGTCGATTAGAGGGCTCTGCAACTATATACCCCACACACACATACACGCGATAGGCACTTATAATACCGAAAACGCGTGCGCGCGTCACGTATCCGGCTTAATTTACGCGGCCGATAATGTTACCCGGCTGTAGATCTCTCTCGCGCGCACGCTGCAGCACAAAAGCTCGAGCGCACTCGCACGCGCTCTCTTGGCTCCGCGCATACAACGCGTTACCTGCGCGTCGAGGGCGCCTGAGAGAGAGAGAGAGAGAGAGAGAGAGAGAGAGAGAGAGAGAGAGAGAGAGAGACAAAGGAGAACCGAGATTTTCTGCGGGACCAGCGCTTTTTCCGCCCTCGCGCGCCGTCGAGAGTATTTTCGAGGGAAACGCGATGGGGGTTGACGTTGAATTTGACGCTTTTCCCCTTTTTATATTTTGCTCATGCTTTTTTTCATTGAATTTTGTGCGATGTATCAGAACTGGACTAAAATATGGCTTATCGAAATTCTTTCAGAACTCCTCGACGAACTCTACTGATCCTTTTCTAAGGGACATGGACCCGCTCGTATAAAACGTGCGTCTATCGCTCTTTCCGATGGGGTATGCTATTGTTCACCAGATAATTATATGCCTGCATGCGTGCTTGAAGTATTGAGATTTATTTTCATCGTTGTAACGTTTGTGCTTCTACTCGCATCCTCTAAAAAGAACAGACAAAATTCCCATCAGGTCCAAGCAAACAGAGAAAAAGGTAAGCGCGAAAAAGAGCGTCGTACGTATCTCCCAGAGGTAAACAGCGCCAGGATGTGGATAAACACGCGGCGAAGGTAACGACGTTACCGACCCAAAAGCGCAACCCGAGCGGGGCGCGCGGTCCCCTTCAAAGAAGCCGCACACTGCTGCTGCTGTGGCGGGGGTAGCTGCTCTCGTTCTTAGTCATCTCTACCCCCTCGACACTCTCTCTCGCTCTCGCCCCCCCCCCCACCCTCCTATACACGCACGTATACACACAGGCGCACGTGGGCCATCACCCTCTCACTTTTCCTTTCGCTCGAGCGTGGCTGAGCCGTTCAGCGAACGTTGTAGGGGGGAGTGCGCCTACCTTGTGTATTACAGGGGGGAGCGAGAGAGCCAGGCGCTTTTTAGAGGGGCAACACCCTAGTGCTCCGACCGATGGCTGCCCAGTCCGGATGTTCTCTACTCGTGTCGCGCCGACTCTTCGATATTCCTTCTCGCTAGTTTCTTAAATTTTCGAGCCTCGGCGCATGGCTAGAATTTCGTGAAAAACTTGCCGGAATCCGCGGGGGTGGCGCGTCGGAAACTCGCGATCCTTTGTCGTTCACGCAGCCGGCGCGAGTTTGCGCGTCGCGGATATTACATCCTAGTGCGGCTCTCGCGCAGGCGCGCGCCCGCTTTGTTAGCCTCTCTGTCTGGCCAACGTGGCGGCCAGGACGACGACATGTGCGTGGCTTAGACTTTTATCGCGGAGTGTGTTTGTGTGTTTATACCCCTGTGGCGAGGATTGTTTATATTCGAGAGTTCGCGGCCGTTTATATGTAATTGTGACATTGTGATAAGGGATGATGATGGCTGCCGACGCTGCTGGGGGTTTGTTGCTTCGCCGCGGGGGTGGGAGTCCATGCTTCGCCGGTGCTACTACCACTGCTGATTATGGCTGGTCGATTGATTTTGCCAGTCGATTATATTGATTCTCGGCTGATTTTAGCCAGTCAGGTGACTCGCCGCTGCTGAGACGTAGTTGCGCTCTGCTGAACGTGACCTGTAATTTTTCCGGATTTTGTTCAATGACTTGTTTATCGTTTTAGTTTTATTTGAAAATTGACGTGTTCCGGGAAGTGTGCGTTGTTGCTTTTGAAATTTTACGGTGCATCTGTGAGCAATGGCTTTGGCGAATAGGCTTGCGGTTTATGCCAGTGAAACCGGCGTTATTGCATCGCATCGAGTGAGTCATATCATCGTGTCTATGTGTGCCCGGTACACACTATTACGGAGCGCATGATTTTCCAAATATCGGGTGTACTGAGCAAATACATAAATTCAAATCGTGGTTTGTGAGAGAGAGAGAGTGAGTATTCGTCCGCTGTATAACGTACGCTGCGCTGGATATTGATGCAGCCGAGCAAACATAACACGAAGGGTGGCTGCTCTAATCTGTTTTATCGACGCGTACAATGTTTTCGGTTGGCTCTCTATAAACACTCTCACGCGAGAATTTGTTTTCGATGTCTCGTGGCTTTACGAGTGCACTTTAAATTTAAAAGCAAGAACCGCTGTTTTCGAAAAATTTGTTTATTATTAATTTTTGCCGAATTCGTCGACAGAGTAGATTTTTGTATGGCGTTGTAAGAGTCCCTTAACTGGCACATCCATACAAAAAATACTCTCGACGCTTTAACATCATTCCATTGTTTACGTACACCGCAAACAAACTCAAACGCATTATTCTACAGTCCAAACGTGACTGCTCACAATTAAGCGCCTAACAATATAACGAACGGCGGGTATTATCGCAATGGATGGAAATGTCATTTGCGTCTAAAAAACCAGCAACACAAAGGTTAGGCGCCATCCGGCACTCGAAGGGGGAAATCCTAAAGAAGTCGAGCAGATGTTCGAAACAACAGCCGCAGCAGCAGCAGCGTGGGCTCCGTCAGTAGTAGTATCGATCGCCGCGGCTGATCGCTGCAGCCGTGAACCTCCGAAGTTCACGGGCAAGAGACGAATAAGAACATGGAATGTGACGTAGACGATGCGTTAGAACGAAGTCATTTTCGTACGATTTATTGGGATCGCTTTGGTTTATAAATTTGTGAAAAAAGAAAAAGAAAGCAAGAAAAATGTACGGAAACACGCCGATCTTTTTTGCCGAGACGCTGAAATGGCAAATGGTCAATGTGTACCAGCACCCCATCAGATTCGCCGCCATAAGGTATATTTCTATTTTTTGATTTTTTTATTTTTTTATTTTTTAGTCAAAAGTTAGTGTGCTATAGAAATTTGGAAAATTTGATCGCCCATTCCGATGCGCAAATCGAGACGAATGCGCTATCTCTTTTCCCGACTAACGTACCCTCCATACGTTACCCGGTTGGGGGCACGTACGTGGTAGGAATATATCTTTGCACTCGGTCAACCGTATCTTCTTGTAAAAAGCTGTATTGAAAGATTTACGTATCAGTATTTTTAACACGCGTGCATTTGGCAGTAACCACCTTTTGTTGCTACATTAATGACCAACGAATCCCACGAAATTACATTTTTTTTTTTCATATCTCCTTTATACATGCAGTCCGTGTTTTCTTCCCCCGCTTAGTATTCGGCGACCATCGCATCGGCCGAAATTTAGCTATTCACCGCCGGCGTATCTTTTCATCCTGATAATGTCGCGCTTTATTCGATCCTCCTAAGCGCCAAGTCTCGTAATAAGCCACGGCGATGAGCTTTTCTCAAAGGTACATAACCCAAAAAGGGAGCGAAATGAGGAATGGACGCGACGAGCACTGGAATCCCAAATCGTTCTTTGCGTATAATCGCCAAGTCCGAGCATCTTCTGCCCCTGAACGACGGCAACGCTCCGCGCAGTCGGGCTGCTCGGTTGCACTGCTTCAGCGGCACGCGTATACGCGCTGTTCCGTACTTTATCGAATCCACTATTAAAAACTACTCGGCTTTGATATCCGATATAAAATATAATACGCAGTTTCAAAATGTGCTTTAAAAATTACGACATGTAGTCCTGAAAGCCTCGTAAAACTCCGGCTCAATCTCGAGCTCTGAAAAAAAAAACTGATATCCCTTATATACCCGAGAGCACTTAGGTATCGATGCACTCGTGCCTCGAATCGCCGGCCCAGTGTATAGCGAGAATGTCACCGCGGCGTAACGTAACGCGAAATATCCAGAGAACCCCGCAGGCGATTCCTTCCATAAATACCGGGCCTGTTATATAGGGAAACTATTTCCCGGCACAGGCAATAATAACGCGGCTACGCGCGTCTGGCCTTAAAATATATGGTCATCGTCCTGTTTTAGCGTCGCGTCCTCGAGGAATCCAAGCCATACACGCGCGTCGTCATACATAAAGGAAAACTATTCCAGCACCGTGTCCAGCGTCTAGAAGACCAGTTATATAGGTGCACAAGCTGCGGGAGGAGGAGGCCGGAACGTATATAAATGCCCGAGGGTTGTTTCGTCGTATACAGCGCGTATACGCGTATAGATTCAATCACGACCCTCCTGCGCGCGGAAACTCGTGTTGGGAATCGTAAGCAGTCGACGCCGGCAATTTTACCAAAAACTCTTTTCCGTCCCGCCACCATTGAATTCGCTTTGCAGCTATTTTTTTTTTGTCCAAGCGAGCGAATTTTCCGTTTGGTCATGGGTAGATCGTATTGTTTCAGAACTGCGGTTCGGCTATCGCGAAGGAAAAGCACGTCTACAATGAAACTATTAGTCACGATAACATTTACTAAAGCGGCGTTGGCAGCATAAACAATGGAACATTCTTTTATATTCCAACCACGCAGCAGCTGGCGCGCTCGCGAAACGTCCGCATTTCTATATTAAACAAGACGCAAGATAAATGGTCAGCGAAACTGTTTACCCTTACGCGCGGACGTTCCTCGTCCTTATTCGTGAGGCGAATGCCACTGGGAGAAGTCGGCTATCAAGTTCGACCTCCCGTGCGTTTCTCCGGCCGTAATTACTGCGTACGAATCGTGCTGCTTTTTCATCAGCTCCTCGTTGCCTCCTCTCTCTCTCTCTCTCTCTCTCTCTCTCTCTCTCTCTCTCTCTCTCTCTCTCTCTCAGGGGTCCGTCTTCACGGTGAAACTCGGCGGTCCACCCATTTTAGGGTATTTTATTGCTCATCTTCGTGGTAGATATGGATTCGGCAAAGTTGTTGCTAATCGTTTTTTGTATATGAAACGTTTCTTAAAAACAAAACGCCATTCGAGCGAGAAAAAACCAACCGAACAAAGAGAGATGCGGGAGAGCGAGGAAATGGAATTCCCATCCATCGAATTCCTTCGCATCGGCCTGCGGCTCCTCTCCTCTCTCTCTCTCTCTCTCTCTCTCTCTCTCTCTCTCTCTCTCTCTCTCCGCAACTCATCAGCATACGCGCGAAAAAAGTCGAGAATTCTTCGCCGAGACTCTTATATTCTATATACAACGCACGAGTGCACTTCCCACCACTGTTTCGTATAATAGACGCATGCATCGCTAGCTACGGCTACCGCGTATAGATATATAACTGGGTCACTCGATTTGCGATTCATAGCCGATAAAAATCATAATTCCATCGGCTCCGGAAGAAATTGAATATCTCCCTCTCTTCGAGCCTTCGAGCAATCTCTTATCCGGCTACGGGGCTTCTACCCGATGAAATACACTTCCAGTCGGACGCGCTCGCTCGCACTCTTCGTTTCATTCCCTCAACCCCCCTGCGGCTCTGCAGACGTTGCGCAATGTGATGCGCGATAATGCAACAAGCGAACGACGCAGATCGGTTAAAGGATTCTCTATTAAATCTAAATTCACGAGGGGACGTCCCTCGGCTTGCTACACAGTGCGTGGATACTTGTTGTGCGCGTATGCGTGTCAGTGCTCCGAGATCGAAGACGCGTGTGGATTTTGCGTGGGCGGATTTACTGATAGGCGAATGAATTTCTTTTATCAAAAGATCGTTGATTTATTCCGTAAGTTGGATAGTTTAACAATACATCAGTGACAAGATTTCAGAGTTTTGGGATACACCACCTTTTTGTTGTGTTTGCAGCCTGGAAAACCTGCGTAAGACACACAATTGATTGGCCTGAAAGACTTGTCTAAGCATATGTAAGCCTCGAAGAGGTATTGCTCGCCGTTTTTCTGAAAAAAAGTATAACGTGCGTCAAGTAAAGTAAACGAGGAAACTTTTTTCAATAGAAAAGTAACTGGTATAGACTTACCGGATTTTTGACGCATCCTAATCGACCTTCTACTCCTAAAACATTGCGAATAGCGTTGAACACTGCATTGTATTCGTAACTGCCACCTGGCTGAATATTTGCTTTTTGTAGCAACGTTTTCATGTTATACGTGTCCAACAAGTTTAGCGCTTTGGAAACGTATTTCTTGATCGAATTGGTCTCGGGAACTCCAGCTGCACAGGTGCCGTGTTTTTTCCATTCATAGCTCCAAAAACGTTGATTGGTGAAGCCTGACTTATAAGTGCGCCATTTAAGACTCATCTCGTGCTTCAAAGCTTCGTTCACCGAATTTGGTCTAAATCGCGTTTCGTCGTCACAATTGGATGGGTGATTTCCATTGTATCTGTTAGGCCACAATCCATGTAGGCTCCAACTGTCTGACAGCTTATTGCACGAGGTACAGCTAGAGCCTGAGTTTTGCCAATTTTCGGTTAGATCCCAGCAAGAGGTCTGAGGACACGACTGTGCTAGTAAAAAGTAGTCAAATTTTTCCCCACTGGAAGCAGTTTTGCCATATTTAATTATTAACGAATTCAAGTAATAGTAGGCACAATAAGGAATTTAATCAAAGATGAAAATTTCAAACTCGGTAGAAAGTCATAAAAATGAAAATAATAAGGGCCTTGTTTACCTTAGATTTAGATGAGCAGCTTCGGATAGTGTTAGCAATGCTAAAGCAATGAAGAGGGCGTGTTGTAACATTGTCACAAGTATGCGTCTACTCGAAAAACTAATACACTAGTTCGAAATGATATTTTATTTTGATACCATTTATGTGAAGTATATTTCTTATTTTACAAAACTAACGATTTGTCCAAATCGTGAGGTGTAGTTTTCAGTCATCATTCGTTTCATGAAATGTCAATATTTGATTCTGCATAAATTACTAAAACATATATACAATAGATAAGAACCTCGAAGAGATTATCTTAATATTGTAAAGAGATGTACTCTATCAAGTCAGGCATGGTATTGAAAATTTGCATACAGCTGTTACGAATATAATAGAAAGATGTTGTTGCTTGTACTACAATAATACTTATTGTAATAAATTCACAATTTATTTTATAAAACCTTAATTAATAATTAATAATAATTACAGTAATCAAAATTATTTTTAAATATGTGTATAAAAAATGTTAATGTATTGTTATGCATAGTTTTTATCGTATTTATTTGTTATGGACAATGATATTTAAAAAATATTTTCTTATAACTACACACAAGGTTTCAAAGCTTTTTATTACTTATAGCATTTAATATCATACTGTTCTCGTATTGGCCACCTTGTTGAACGTTTGCTTTTCTGAGTATTTTTCCCATATTGTACTTATCTAACAAGTCTAAAGAATTAGAAAAATATTTCTCTAAAGTGTTAGTTTCGTTAATTTCAGTAGCACAGTTTCCGCGCTTCTGCCATTCGTAGTTCCAGAAAAACTGGCTTGAATACTCAACTTTTAAGTGGGCCATTTACTATTCAATTGATCTATTAAAGCTTGATTCAATCAACTTGGCTCTAATTGCATTTCATTTTCGCAATCAAGCGGATACGTCCCATTGTAATTATCTGGCCATAAACTATGCAATGTCCAAATGTTCGACCGCTGCTGCACAAACTACATTTGCAATTTTGCGAATTATTATTTAAACTCGAACAAACAGTTTGCGGACAAGATTGTACTAGTAAAAAGTATTGAAATTTCTGGTCGTAACTATTAGTAAAAAAAATTGTTTATTTTTCGTATTATTAAGCTTAACGAACTTATTTATAAAATTTAAATAAATAAAATACTGAAAAACTTGGTTTTAATTTTACCTTTGATTTACACGAGTAGATTCAGCTAAACTATTAGCAATACTGGTTTAAACACTAAGATTATTTTTAACATCTTCGTGGATATTATTTTTATGCAAAAAAAAATGAACTCTACTTCACGGTGTACTCGTATCTCAAATAATTTAAAAATCTCTAAGAATACTTGAAATTGGATACACTATCTCTAAGATATCACTTATTACAATATTGACTTTAGTTTTATATGAGGATAATTAATAAACAAAATTTCCAGAATTATTCATTGTATCTACAATTGAGCTAATATTGCTAAAAGTACTGATTTATGTGAATTTACATCTTTCTTCACGATTGCTAAAGAAACCATCCCCATTACTGGGCGAATATAAAGGATTTTTGATACAGCTAATGAATTATGAAATAGTATTTAATGCTGATCTATGGTTGCAAATAATTATGTATCTTTATTTGATATAAGTAATATCAATTAAGCATTACTGACAAGATTTTAAAGATTTAGGATATATTATTTTTCCTTTTCGTTTGCAGGATTGTAGATTGTGACAATCGACCAATTTGAAAGATTTGTCGAAACATATGTAGGCCTCATAGAGATATTGGTCGGTCGTACCCTAAAAATAGAATTAAGTTAAACGAGTTAATATAAAATTAAAGCAGAAGAATTTTGTTAAAATCTCGTACTAACCGGATTTTTACGACATCCTATTTGGGCCTTAACGCCCAAACCATCACTAATAGCATCAACCAAAGTGTAGTAGTCGTATTGGTTACCTGGCTGAATATTTACTTTCTCAAGTAACGTTGTCATATTGATTTCATCCAACAAATTTAAAGCTTTAGAAAAATATTTTTCCGGAGTGTTTGTTGCTTTAAGCTTACTCGCACAGGTTCCGTGCTTTAGCCATTCGTAGTTCCAAAATTTTTTATTCGAGAAATTTAGTTTATAAGTGGGCCATTGATCGTTAAGCTGATTTTTTAAATCTTGACTTAATAAGTTTGGATTGAACTCCTCTTGAAAATCACAATTAAACGGATGTTTTCCATTGTAATTATTTGGCCATAGTCCGTGTAATGTCCAACTGTCCGACAATCGCTTGCACGGATTACATGTAGTATTTTGCCAATTTTTATTGACAGCCCAACAAGTAGTTTGAGGCCACGATAGCGTCAATAGAAAATAATCAAACTTCTCGCCGTAGCTATTATTAATAAAAAAAGTATACGAAATATTATAATTCATTTTGGTGTAATGATTTATGATTTATACAATGTATTATCACACATAAAATATAACTGTTGTGAAATTTTAGGATCGTTATGTTTAATTCATTCAAGTCGGTAGTTATCTTTTTGCTTTCTACAAGAAGAATCTTAAGCATGTCAATTTTATTTAAGAAAGTATTGATGTACAGGAAATAATAGCATATCAGTAAATGTTACTCTTTTTTCTGACTACATAAGTTATTATAAATATATAAAATGTATATAAATTCGACTTAATACATACAAATTAATATTTTTTATAATATTACGACTAAACCTATATTTCTAAACAAATATTGTTCAAAACGTTGACTTTTTCGTAAAGATCTGTCAAAAAGATTAGCAAGATGCAATGTTTTTAGCGTAAGTTATCTTCTGCTTTTTATTGCAGCTACTCAGAAAACCACCTTTATTATTACAATCCGTTAATTGAAATGATGTATCAAAACAAATATAAATTTCTAGTAAATACTGCCGATCACTGGAACCCTGAAAATGACATGTTTATTAGAAATCGGTCATCATTTTTTTTTTCTGCAAATGGGCATGAAATTTAACTACTGACCGAGGGTTTACCACAACCGAAAAATCCGTTAACTCCTAAAGCATTGCTTAATGCCTGAACAATTCTACTGTATTCGTAATCGTGACCTGGATGGATGTTTGCTTCTTCAAAGATCCTTCCCATATTGTACTCATCTAATAACTTAAAGGCTGTGTTAAAATATTTTTTTAAAGAATTAGTGCTAGCATGCCCTGACGCACACGTCCCGTGCTTTTTCCATTCGTAGTTCCAAAAAGAGTCGTCACTCATTGACAGTTTATGACTGGGCCATTTTCTTTGTAATTCCGATCTTAAATTTATATCCATTTGAGCCGATGCATAGTTTTTTCTATCTGCACAGTGAGCTGGATGTCTTCCGTGTAAATTAGAAGGCCATAATCCATGCAAAGTCCAATTTTTCGATGCGGTTCTTCTGCATGGACTACACGGGGAATTTACATGGCTCCATTTCGAGTTTAAATCCCAACATGCAGCTATAGGCCATGACTGGGCTAATGTAAATACATCGAACGATTTGTGTTGTAGATCGCTTGGGTTATTTAGTCTATAAAAACGATTGCGATTTTTGGTTAAGGTGCGGGTGCTAATCAATAGTTAATTTATGTGAATGATAAACGGATCGTAATTTGAAAGCGGTTCAAGATGATGTTTCATCCTAACAATACCCGGCTTTTAAAATTTGAAAGCTCTTTACTTCAAAGTCAACGATTTATTGCATAACAACGCAATATTTATCTTGCTATTATTTTACCGCACGTAATTTCTGTATTTACGTTTACTTATAACACTTTACCTTGGATTGTAGTTATCAGCAAAGGAAAGTGATGCACATGCAATTACGCAAAAAAGTACGTATTTAAACATGTTATTGATGATCGATATCGGAATACTGACTATTACTGTTGCACAAAAAAACTAAGACTAAAAATTACAATCAATCTTATATAGGTTTTTTCGGAAGTTAAACTTGCACGTTTATTTAGATATTTTGCCTCGTGTCTCGTGAAAAATTTCATTGCACATTGTAAAGTCATATAAAATTGAACATTTAAAAGCATTTGATTTGAGTCTAAAATAGATTTTTAAAAGTGTAAAAAGTATGTTAATAATATTTAATTCTAATGAATCTACTACTATTAATTTAATCGAGTTATATTGATTCAATAATCATTAGAATGTTTAGGAGAATTATTTTTTAGATTGATTTTGTATAAAATAACTCAATGTATATAATATGTACAAATGTTTTAAGCACAGAGTAATACAATGTACTCGCTATAAAGATGCTCTATTACAGATAAACTGTGCTCCGATAAGATACACATTTAGATTAAACTTCAATTGCGAGATCTCAACACGAGTTCAAGTTCGCTGGGTACTCGACATCTTTGCTCTTGCAGTTGGTTGTGCTGTCGCCGATGTTACAGTTAGTCAATTTGAATGATTTATCGAAACACATGCTAATTTCGTTTAGATACTGTTCCTTCGATACCTAAAATCAACAATATACATTATCTATAAACTGTGTCACATCATAAAGAAAATAGATTATGTTTTAATACCAACCGAATTCACAGCGCACTTGACGTACACGTTAACTTTCAACGTGTTTTCAAGCACGCTAATAACATCCTTGTACTGGTACTTTTTACCAGGAACGATTCCGGAACTGGCCAGGATCTTTCCTACGTTGTAGCTGTCTAATAATTGCACACTTTTGTTGAAGTATTTGGGTATGGTGCTGGTGCTGAGAACATCCAGAGCGCAAGTTCCGTGTTTCTTCCATTCGTAGCCCCAGAAAGCTTCGTAGGTCATCTTCAAGTTGTAACTTGGCCATTTTTGTTCTAATTCCGCGCGCAACTCATCGTTGAAAAGCTTGGCGTTGAATTTCGGCTTGGTACTGCAGAATGCCGGATGTTTTCCTTGGAGCTTAGAAGGCCACAGTCCGTGTATCGTCCAACTTTGCTTGTCTTTGGGCATTTGACAAGAACTGCACTTTGTCGTTGCGGCTTCCGTCCATAGTTCATTCAAGTCCCAGCAACTGGTCTGCGGCCAGCTCTGGGACAGAGTCAATACGTCAAAGTCGGTCGCATCGGATCTGAAAAATTGAAAATTTTGCAAATGAGTCTCGATTAAATCGTCAACTGCGTCGCGCCAGTACAATAAATTTGTATCGCTTACCGAGAAGTACGCGTTTGTAATACCTTAGGACTTTATCATTTCCCGTGTGCAGGTAAGATTATATTCAACCTCATTTTCAAGTTGGTAAAAATCCCAGCGGTCACTCTAATAAATTAGCAATAAATTATAATTTTAAACATCACCTACCTCACTGCACTGCAGGCGAGTAACACTACTGTTACGATGAAGCCGATCTTTAGGTCGAACATCTTCTAGCCTCTTCTTAACGATCTCAATTGTAACGGCTAACTTGGTGGACTGAGATTTTAGTGCCAACTAAGTCTAATAAGACATTGCTCTTTTATAATATTGCAGAGATAGTGATCACACGCTCAACGATATACGTTGATAAATTCCTTGCGTACGAGCCTCCTCCATGAGACGCGAGATCTAATCGCGGTCGGTCTTTATCCATCGTACCACGACTTGACTCACGTTTACTTTGTTGCCGTTCTTACTATAAGAATAACATTATTTTTCCTCAACAAATACATAAAATAAACTTATTATTATAAACGCTTTCCTAAAATGTGGAAGCTGTCAGATAATACTACAAAATAAGCATGTATAAAAATTTAATAGATATACTAATTTGTATAATAACATGGATATTACAAATTATTGCTATAAGTATTGCACATGCATTATTTTATTACATGTCATACATTTACTGAGGACACGTTTTCAAGTTCGCTGGATACTGTAGAGTAGGGTTCTTACAGTTGGTTGTACTGCCACTGTTTTTACAGTTCGTTAATTGGAATGATTTATCGTAGCATATATTGACTTCGTTGATATACTCCTCTTGTGTTGCCTGAAATTCACGATAATTATCAATTAATTGCGTCACATTGTAAAGTAAATTTATTGAATACCAACCGAATTCGTGGCGCACTTGATTCGCACATTAACTTTTAATCTGTCTTCAAGTGCTTTCACAACTTGACTGTACGGGTACTTATTACCGGAAACAATTCCGGCACTGGCGAGCACCTGCCCTGCATTGTTTTTGTCCAACAATTCCACACTTTTGCCAAAGTACTCGGGTACACTGAATGGAGAGCAAGTCCCATGTTTCATCCATTCATAGCCCCAAAAGTTAACGTTGGACTTCTTCATGTTGAAGCTTGGCCATTTTTGATTCAATACTGCTTTCTGGCTGTTCAATGACTGAGCGTTTAATTGCTCTGTACCGCAATTTTCCGGGCTCCTTTTATTCTTATTAGAAGGCCATAGTCCATGTATTGTGAAACTTTGTTTATCTTTGGGCATTTGGCATTTACTGCACTCTGCCGTCGCGGCTTCCGCCCATAGGTTATTCAAGTCCCAACAGCTAGTCTGTGGCCAACTTTGAGCCAGATTGTATATTTGAAATTCGACTGCATCGGATCTGCACAATGGAATAGGACGGTTATGTATATAGCTTTAAAAAAATTAGCAATTCGTTATTTGCAACGTTGCTTACATTAGTACGCTGCAGGCTAGTACTACTGACACGATAAATCCTGACTTCAAGTCGAACATACTGTGTTCTACTCTATGTTTGAAGATCTAAAGTGTAACGACTGTCTGGATAAACTGGCTGGATCAACAGTAGTGTCAACTTAGTCTATTAGCGTAAAAACTAACAATAACAACGCAAAAGTTAATCGCGGTTCGTCTATTTATCCATCGCTACACGAGTTCACTTACGCACGCCTTATTATTACCGTCATTATTATAATAGAAGGATAAAAATATTTTTCCCTACAAAGTACACAAATTGAACTAATTATTATAAACACTTTCCTGAATCGTGTATAAAAAGCTACACAATCACATTTCTATATCAATTGAAAGAAAATAAAACCCAATTATGTATGTTAACAGTTGAAAAAATATATTAATATTATTCGTAAGAATGTCGAGACATATAGAGTTAGATTGTCCGATATAGATTCATTCAGATCATATCTCATTATCAGCCACATTGTCGTAATCGATTGTTTTCTAATCGACAATTACATTATCGCCACGTTTCATTCAATGAAATTCAATTAATTACGTCAGCCGTTAAAAAGTTGTATTAATAAAAAAAAGCACACCATCGCAAGTAACAAAAATATCTATTCCCGTTATCGCGTACGAAAGCAGCGAACACAGGCGCAAATGTAATTTCCCAAGCTCAATTGCGAGATAACTTCATCGCGTCTGTAAAGGAATTTCCACATCCGTTGCCTTATACCTATACATCACACAGAGGCGGGTATTGATTCACGAAAGCCACATCAGGCGTACGACACCGGCTGGGCTCATAGGTGCGTAACGAATGAATTCGGATAGGATGAGCCAGGCCGAAATAAGCGAAAGTGGACATATCAGATTCCATTTTCCAATCAGAGAGAAACAGGGATGCGTTAATTACGTTCCGCCGCACGATTGGTCCAAGCCTATAATGGAAACCTGAAAAGACCAGACGCTAGCTCTCGTCTCGTTTTAGCGGAGAATTCGCGCTCGAAAAAAAAGAAACAATATTTGCTCGGCCAATGTATATGGCCGCGTTTTCGCTTTAATCTCGTATTGAATTTTCGCTGCGCAGCCGGCGGTTATATTCAATCGGAAAATGAAAGAGCATATTTCCATACGCGCTATACGTTTTTCGAGGGAAAATTCACGCGCGACCAAGCTCCGTTACACGTGCGCGGAAATAGTACCGCGGGCTGTTTCGCAATTTTAAATTCAAAATAATTCCGAAGAACAAAAAAAAAACGCGATATTTTTCCCGTAAACACGATTGCCATTTTTTCTTCTCTCTCACCCTTGTGTGTGTGTGTGTGTGTGTGTGTGTGTGTGCCGAATCCGTAAAAGCACAGACAGAGGATGAAAACAATGGTAAGTGCTTTTCGCCGCTAAAGAGATTTCTCCCATTGTGCAGTTTACGCGTACTTTCGTAATTTCTTAAGGGATTTTCGCGCGCGCAGACACACCCCCGCGCATTACGCGCGCTCGCGATTTCTCGCCCCCGTAAATCCGCGCGTATATACGCTTTTACTTTTATTCCGCGCGCGCAATCCGAATAATTTCTCTCTCGCAGCTCCTCTGTTGGGAAGTCGCGCGGCAGTCGGTTTTATGCTCACGCACTAAACAATCGCGCCGCACGCACCTCTCTATATATCCGCTCATTTACAACTCCTGCTTTTTGCGGCCGTTCTTTCTCGATCCGGCCGTTTTTCCGCCTCTTTACTGCCGCGCCGAGCGTACAGCCGCATTGTTCGGCTCTCTTTATGACGCGCTTCGCGCCTTTTTTTCGAGCAGACGTGTTTTATCGTTCTGATATTATACCCCTATTCAATAAAATACTCGGAAGCATCTCGTTATCTAATCGTATCGCGATATTTTTATTCGGAGCATTGGTGATTCCCCGATGCGTGTGAGGCACCTGTTCGACGATCAGCAATCCATTCTCATTTCAGAAATCGCTCGGCAAACAACAACTCCATCGACACAGTTATTTCATCGAGTCGTTGGCGTGAAAGCCCTCTTTTGAAATCCTCGCGCTTCACGCGCGCCGAAGCTTTCCGGAATTGCCCAAGCCACGACAGTGTGTACCATAGACTCCTCAATCGCTCACCATTTCGAAAGCACGTGTAAAAGCATGCATGTGTCACGGTGGCACGTGCGCGACTCTATACACGCTTATCGGCGTAAAGCTTCGTGTGATTGCACTACGACGACGGCGATAAAGAAAATACTTATTTCGACGTGCGCGCGCTCTTTCGTTTTATCTCGACGTTTCTCGCTCAATTGTTCGCGGCCGGACTCGTAAAAGCCCGATCGTATTTCACCGATTCGGAGATTCGGCCAGCAGAGACAAAACAAACCGTGTGGGAGGGAGAGGCTGCATTTAAGGTTATCTGCGAAGCTCTCTCGGGCTTTTTACGATTTTACCCCGTATTTTTACGCCTTTTTATTCATTACTCTTTGTGTTAGGGAGAAAGCGAGCAGGCGGAAGGCTTTACGGGATGCCTTGGGATTACGTTGGCTCGGATTTTACACGCGTGTTTAAAATTTGCAGCCGCCGTTGTTTTTGAAATTCTTTTTTTTAGTTCGGCGATCGAAAGTATAACTTATACCAGAAAGCTCGTAAAAATCATACGTCCAAGCGATAGCGTTCGCGGCTTCTGTTTTTTTTTTATGCACATCGTAAAACATATTCTTCCACCTCCAAAGCATCTACGACGATCTATCTCGTTATAAAATCCCGATACAATAATTTATAATTTTTCTTCTCCTTCCACACATTGTTGCGCAAATAATACAACCCCCGCCAGGAACAGCGCTTCTATTCAGCTTTTCAATTGGTCGGTATACGCGTCTCCTGAGGGCCGGAGATAAGATGCGGCAATTTCATTTACGATGCAATCGAGCTTGTTGGCAAAAGAAACCGTGGGGGAAAAGAGGAAGAGAGCGAAGCCAATTAATTTGGGGATACTTAGCGGCCGATCGTAAACTGCCCCTGCTGCCCCTTCCTCCACCCAATTTCTTCTTCTTTGGCATTCGCTCTCTCTCTCTCTCTCTCTCTCTCTCTCTCTCTCTCTCTCTCTCTCTCTCTCTCTAGCTCTTTGGACGACATGTCAAGACGCTCAAGATAATTGCCTACGCGCTCCTTCGATTCACCGCGTGGTATATCAACTCGAATAACAGCGAAATATGGCTCAATTCTCACTGCGGGTCATCTCCTTCGAATTTGGCAAGTGAACGCAATATCGCAATGCGATTCGTCTCGTACGCTCTCGGCTCGAAAAAGGCTCGGCTATCGATCGACCTCCTTCGCGCAACTTGAATTAACGCCAAATGCTCCATGCAAAGCGCTCGTAAATCACGCGCAGATGCTCGTCGTCTCGAAAAAGTTGCTTTTTAGAATTGAAAAAACTATCCTACTCGCGTATTCCGTCAGCGAGTTGACCAGGTCGGTTAGTATTGGATTAGGGGTTTCCCCATATGTCGTCCCTCGATCTGCACTTTATTCGCTGCGGCACGCGCTGCGTATAGGAATCGTAGTGCTTGTCTTTCCCCTCGTTCACGAGGGTTCCGGCGATCTGTTTTGATGACTTATGCGTCGGTCATAGAAGTTTTGCCCTCGGAGGTGTGGGAAAACAATTGATTTCCTTCGGCGATAACGCCCTTCCGATTTCCTCCTTAAATATTTCCAACTTCAGCTGAAACTATAATAACGATATTCTTTGTTTTTCTGTTCCAGGTAAGTGTCTCTCGTAGCAGCAGCCCAAACGAGCCCTGTACACTAGTCGTAAGTCAGTTTTCATTACGAGTATCAATCAACTAACCAGACATCTCCGAGTTCCATCTCTGGGGGAAATTTACAAGCCCGCGAGCCACCACTACTCAAAGAATATACGCGTACACACGCACTCGACGGAGCATGAAGCATTTAAAATCCACGGCAATTCCCCAATCCACTGCTCGGGGCGGTGCAATAAGCCTCGCCCGACTCTTACCTGTACAAGCAGCTTGCGCGCAGGAATAATATCGCGCGAGCGCTCATAACGTCGCGCCGAGGCATTTAGCTTATCGCTCCGGCATACGCCTCCGGGGGTCCAGAGGGCTTTCCTCTATATATACGTGTATATATATATATATATATATATATATATAGTCGGCTCGCTCAGGCGAACGGGACGCCCTAAATCAGAGGGTGCCGCTGCCGGCGGCCGACTCGAATTTAAAGCCGCAGAGGCATTATCGGCCTGTATAGCCGATAAGGCTGTGTGCGGCGCGCGGCAGAGTTGGCTCGTTAACGCTGCTCATTTGCTTTATGTCCTCTCGCGAGCTTTTGACGCGGTCTCTCTGTGTGTGACGCGAAGCGCGAGCTTTGGGAATCACATGCTGTATTGCCACTATAGCTGCTTCGACGAAAATAGTCGCGGAACGAGTGCGTATACGCGCGACGATGAGGAGGGGAGGAAAAGTGCGATTGCCAGAGGATTTATGCACGCCGAGCGAGTTTCGCTTCAATTTCCGGTAAGTATAGCCGGCTCCCTAAATTTTCCGATAGGATCAAGCGCTCGGCGCGCAGCTTGTCCCCCAACGCACTCGCTCGAGGTATAAACGCCCGCGATCGTTTCGACTCGCACATTTTATTCATACGCTCGGCTCCGCCTCTATCTGTATGCGCGATCCGGATAATAGACGAATAAATAAATCGAGTTATTCTTCGTCGATTACAGGAGTATACGATTAACACGCATCGATTGTTCAGCCGAGCAGCTAATGAGCCCCAATTACGGCGTTCATAAACACAGAGCTGCAGCCGCGCTTCTTTCACTCAGCGAATCGATAAAGCCCATTGTCCTTACTCTCGAGGAGAAAAAGAGTAGCGAAGTCGGTATACGCGTTTCGCGGAACCGGCAGTTTTCTCCCTCGAGATACCGCCTATAATATACCTACTCGACACACACATGCTCTCGACTCTCCGAAACGGACTTGAGCTTACAGCGCGCGCGAGTCTAGCATTAGCATAGGGCGTATACGCGAGTGTGGGCTGACCCTTCGCAGAGTTTACGACTTTCCTTCTCCTCCGCGGCTTTTCCGACTATACGTATATAGGTATACGTGTACGCGCGGGGGGTAGTTTACGGCGCTGTCAGATTTCATTTTAGTTAAGCGTCGACAGGCTTCATCAGCTACAGCACTGCTATCCCCCGGCTTTTTATGCGCTTTGCGCGCTCTACTCGCGATTTTATCCGGAAATGAGAGAGGGGCCAGGGCTACAGCTAGCGGATGGATTATTCCCTTTTTCGTCCAGCCGAATTAGCGGGAATTCGCTCTCTGTGAATCAGAGCGAGAGTATCGATTTTTAATTATCACTCGGGGGAGAGTGAAAGAGAGAGGAAGAGGAGTCATGAATAAAATGCGGATTTGGAATATTTATTAAGTCGAATAAGCTTCGGCGTCGGCGGCGTCGTTTTATCGCGGTTGTGCGGAGAAACGGCGTACATGTGCGCCTGCGCGATCTGCAACCCGCTCGACAGCGGAACTGCCGCGGTTGCCTGTACAACAGGTGCCGCGCTCCAGCACACTCGCGAGTTGTTTTATGTAAATTACTTCGGCTTGCTGTGCAAAATAAATATTACAATTTCTTTTATTCTACCTCTGTATAGAAGTATATAATCATGCTGGTGAGAACTTGTTGAAATATTTCATTGAACGCGACAGCTGTCGCCGAGAAATTCATTCATCTAACGTTGAGCGAAAAAACGCACGCAGCACATAAATAAAAAGAGCCAGTATGGCACTTTCCTGAAAGCCAAGCTTCGTTTATCAGTCATTTTTCTGGGCCGCACACTTGCCCGCGCGCAAGAAACGCCTCTGCAGAGACTTCTTTTCCTCCTCCTGAGAGAGAGAGAGAGAGAGAGAACCGGTACGGACGTCCGCTTGAAAAATGGTTCCTAAAATCTGACGTCTCCCCGGGGAGTAAAAAGCGAGCGAGCGCCCTCGCGCAGGACAGCCCAAGTTTACGCAACTTTTTATGCATTCATAACGTTATATCGCTCTCGGCTCTAAAGACTCGCTTACACTTTAAAGCGACGACGAGAGCGCCTAGGTATATATACGCTCCTAAGCGCTTATACGAGGCGCGAGGCTCGCCCCCTCGGGATCTTCTTCTCCTTCTTCTTATTCCACCTCGAGAGAGAAAAGCGTCTGCTCGACTCTCGAGATTTTTTCCATAACTTTCGAACGCTGCGTACGCGAGGGGTTGCACGAATATTAAGTTTAAGGAGGATTTAACGCCGGGCCCTAGCGCGGGGAATTAAGCGGATTCCGCTTTGTTAAGACAGGAGCGTCGCGTGATTATTGCGATGATTGAAAGAAAACAGCTCCGCGAATTATCTTGTGTAATGAAATATTCGCTGTGCGTCGGAAAAGGCGTTGAAATTTTCCGCGAGCGAAGAAGAATACTCTGATACTTTACGGCGCGCCGTTATATAGCAGGGAATATATTATATTTGTCTAAGCGGAGGGAAAGATGGATCGAATAATTTTACGAGACGGAAATGACGGAGCGCTGTACGCGGGGAATTTTTATTAAAGCGTTAAACCACCGCTGAAATAAAAGAAAATTTATATTTTATAAACACACACGCACAGGCGAGAGAGAAAGGCGCGCTTTTTACGAGCCTGCAGCGCCGCTGCATAAAAGCCCCCATTGTTGTCCGACGCAATTAAACCGCGACAAAAAACACACGACAGTTATACCGCGTATCCCTCGGACACTGTTAATCAAACGCGGTTAATTCTCGCGCCGCGCTGCAAAAACAGCCGCCCACTGGATTAGTAAAAATAAAGCCAATCGAACGCGCGCACCCTATCGAAAAAAAGAACAATCGCACGCGTGAGTCGATCCTCTCGAATCAAAATTTATTTCCGGAAATTTCAGCGCGGTGAGAGAGTCGTCCCCAGACGGTCGTTCTTTAGAGGCGCGAATTTTCGGTCGGGGTAAAATTGAACTCGCCGCGCTCGCGCCGGATTAACGCGCCGAGAGATATTAATTACCAAGGCGGAGTCAATTTAGAAACGAGCCTCTCGTTTGCATAAAGGAACGCGCGCGAAGCGCCAGAGGCTTGTTCAGGGGGGGATTCGCTTGTTAAGGAGAGACTGCACCTGCGCGTATACGTATGTGTGCGTCTCTGATGCGCAGCCCTGAGAGAGTGAGAGAATTATATTCCTCGGGTGTATTTATAAAATCACGAGGCTTTTTGTTGCTTACACGCGCGGTGTGTACCATTTAAGTGCTGTGTGCCGAGTTTTGTTTGTTTTGCGGCGGCGAGGGGATTTATCGGGGAAACCTGATGAGTTTTCTTGCGGCTTCTCTCTGCCGCAGGCATATGGATATATTTTTTTTTCATTGCGTCTATATTTCGTATAGCTTCGTGGAAATGCAATGCATTCGTTTGGTTTTAGCGATAGCGTATTTCTGCTCGTATACGCGCAGTTATATAGAACAAACGAATTTGGTCGGGTTTGAATTCCGCGAATTCCGCTGCGTTTCGACGATTTGATAATCTATATGCACGAAAATTCGCACACACCGTTATGAAGCTATAGCGAGTACATATAGGCCACGAAATAACCGGCGCGAGAGTGAAAATTACGTTAGCTCTCGCGTGTGCGAGTGGGCGTTTTGAATAAATTAGCAGAAAATCTCCAAAAAGCTTTTGTGAATTGTATAATTAATCTCGAAATTCCCCTTTCAATCCCAAAGCGAAATTATTAATTATTGATATACTCCTCGCTGTACATACCGGCAAAATATACACTCGATGTAAAATTTCAAATTGACAGACAGCTTGCTTGTATTCAATTTGTGTATTTTTCAATTACGCCGAGTACTCGAATTTCGAGCGAAGCAATATACTTTATTGAGTTTCCACGGCGCGCGCAAACTCGTTCCCGCAATTTGCGCCACAAGTATTATATATCCTCGTCGTATATGGTACATACCGTTGAGTTGTTTCGCTCTCACTCTGTCATCTTATCTAATTCATGAAATGTGGTCTCGTCGTCAGATTATTGTCGTTGAATTTATAAAAGGGAAGCGACGAAACGTGATTTCGATGCTGAATTTATCGATGTGATATACGACGCATATCGCGACGTGATAAATCTTAATTTGCGCATATCGGAAAAATAATCAAGCCCTTCATTACTCACAGCCGCAGTTTATACGGCTATGCATCATAGCGGCGCAGATTGAGAAAAATTAATCAAACTGCGCTACGAAAAAAGATGCCTGCATTATTCTCTCCTAACGATCCGCGCGGAAAAAATAGAGTCATGAAAATTGAGAATCGTCAGTTGAGTACGCAGACGGCGCACACAACTGGCTTACAAACGGCCGGCATTACAATCTCGATATCGCTTCCTCGTCGCCTATAAGAAGAAGAAGAAGAACAAGAACGAAACTCTCTCGTACGAGGAGGTAGAAGCATCGCGCGAAAAGATAAGGGCCGCCGATAGAGCCATTGCGCAAACTTGCGCGTAAAACTTAATAACCGGTAATCCCGAGGGGGTAGTCGCCGCTGTACAGGAACTACAACGCACGCAGAGGCGGGAGATTCAAATTGCTCGAACCAGCTCTCTCTCTCTCTCTCTCTAGCGATGCTAAATTTCATTTATGGCCTCTAAGAGCCACGAGAGAGAGGTATAACACATATGAATGCAGCGCGCGCCAGCGGAAAATCATCGGATGGCGCGTTCTTCTTGCCCCCGAGAATCGCTCTGTAACTGCAGTACTGAGCTTTTTACGTGGGAGTCGTTGTCCACCAGATGATGCAGCGCACTTTCAATTACACCGGTTTTTTCCTTGCTCGACACGAGCTTCCTTGATGGCCTGCGAACACGGAGATGCACGCGATTCTACCTACTACTCGCTCGCGAATATGTTTGAATAAAGTAACTCGCTCGGATTAAGCGCGATGAGCCGGCACTTCAGAGACGAGGGCAAAAAAAAGAAAGGGTCGGAGTGGATTTTAAATCGGCTGGAAATTAAACATGAAAACGAGCTTACGGCCGCTGACGAAGAAAAGGGGTTGTATATAACTGCGACGAGGGTCGTCGTTTCATCAGCGTTCAGAAATTCCATTACACAGGTGCGGAGATAGGGTCAGTTAAAACGGGTAGTTTATTAACAGCGTTATACGCCGCGACGAGTTGGCGCTCTTTTTTATCGCGCGGAAATTAACGAGAGCTTGTATATTTCGCGCAAGCAAAAAAAAAAGCACACGCACTCTCTCGATTTTGTTCTCTGACGAATGAAGCGCGCGGGCAACGGCTCAATCGAAGAGGAAATATATCTCTCGCGCTATGTAGTTCCGACGGCCTGGTGCACACGGCTGTGCTGTAAACTATCTTCATTTTTCACATTGATCGACGACTACCGCTAGCGAGCTAAGATTTTTTTCCCCCTCGTCTGTATATACCTATAGAAGGCGCGCGGACACAAAGTTAAAATCCGGAAAAAACCATTAAGCAAGTTTCCCGGCTCGCCGCGGAAAAATCTTTCATCTAAAGTTCCGGCTCGCCGTCGCGGCAAAGAAAACTCGAGCGACGAGAGCTGAGCGCCGATAATTTTCCAGAGACAAAGTGCAAAGCTCATAATGCCCGATCGTAAATCAGCTGCTTCCGCGGCTAAACGATTTCGGAATATCGGCTCTAAAAACACATACACGTAAGAGAGAGAGAGAGAGAGAGAGAGAGAGAGAGAGAGAGAGAGAGAGAGAGAGAGAGAGAGAGAGAGAGAGAGAGGAAGGAAGGAAGTGTAAGGGCGTTAAATCAAAGCAGCCCGCCTTTGCAGCAGTAGCAGCAGACGCGATTTACTACTTCTGACAGGATTAATAATTTGCGAGAGAGGGCGGCAGCAGATGTCGCGACATTTTCGCGCCCTTGTGTGTGTATATAGTGTAGTACCGGAGGAGAGTGATGATGCCGCGCGGCTGGAGCGTCTTACCGAACGTCGGCTTTTTCTACTTCGGTTTTACGGCCGAGGACGTATAGCTCTCACTGTCTCTGACGATTGCTTTGTTTGCTGTGTACAATTTTTCTCCCCAAATCGAAGAAAAATACATTTTTCACCAAAAAGCTAGCGTTGAATAGATTTTCCCTTCAATTTACACAAGAACAGAGAGAGAGAGAGAGAGAGTCGCGCGCATACACACGACGGCTCTTTCAATCAGCCGGTGTATACGCATTCTTTTTTTTCACTTTCTTTCTGCACTCTTTTCCGCGCCGAGCCCTGCCAAATATCCTTTATTTTTCCTTTCTCCTCGATTGGGACTCGGACTATAGACAAATTGAAACGTCGCTTTTGAAAGCTCGGCAGTACGTTATTTTTCTACTGCCTCCTCTCTATTTCTCTCTCTGTATGCCCCGCAACAATGCCGCGTATTTTTCTCTCCCGTTGCCGCTTGTAACCTGCTGTACACATGTAGATACAAAGGCTACAGAGACACAGAGCGAGTTCTTCTTCCGGTCGGATCAGCCGGCCGTTACAATCGAAGAATTAGCGCTGCTAAGTTCGTCCGCCATGAAAACGGATATAAAGGTTGCAGGGTGGAGGTATAACGAGCGCCTTAACGGCTTCTCGCGGAGCGAGCTTAATCGAGCTTGCGGAAGCTTGAAAATTCGAAGCCGTACGAGTCTCCCCCTCGTGGGCTCGGTGTGCTTGTACGCACCGGATGGTGTAGCCGACCGCAAGGTATATGCTAATATTTTTCAACGCGAATGAAAACGGCGTTTTGAAAACGGTTGAAAGCCCAATGCTCACGAAATAAACACCCATCTATATGCATTTAATTGTTTCCGCGACGAAATGCTCCGCAGCTGGCGTTCATTATTTCCGCGGCGCGCAGCCCCCTCTCGCATGTAATAGAGCCGTCGTCGTCTTGTATAATGCACTATCCATCCTCCCTCCCGGCCCCCGATCATTCCATCCGTACACGCACTCGTCTTTGCATAGAAAAGCCGGCTTTTGTCTTTCCGCATTCTTCGTCGCTTCTTTTCTCTCTCCCTCTCGGCGCCGCGACGACACGCTCATTCGGAGCTTCCAATCGATACACGTTCCCGTTCTGAAGACGACGACGACGAGAGTATAGTAATGAACCCGAATGATTATAGACGCGCTGCGGAACTTTATTTGCATTTTTAATTGCGCTCGCTCGAAGAGACAGTAAGAGAAAGAGAGAGAGAGAGAGAGAGAGGCTCGTCATTATAATCAGCGAGTGAGTTAGTGGAGGAGATAAAAATTTAACGGATAACCCTTTAAATCGCCGCTTTTTTTGCCCCGAGAGTAGAGTCTCGAGATTTACGCCGGTGGATCCGGCGACATATGGCGAGGTGCTCTAAGTCGCGTAAATCTGCCCGGACGATGATAAACTCCGAGCGACCTCGTCGATTGTAATAGGCGGCAAGATTTTCGAAACATTTCATTAGTACACGGTTATCATCGTTTTTATGACATTATAGGTATGCACAGGCGAGATCGTGGGATTTTACGCAGCTGCGACTTTACGTTCGTTTTCGCGTTTACTACCTAGAATTTTATGCCGAATGATACGAGAATATTTCTCTTAATTAGTTAATTAACGACTTCGTATACAACGGATCGAGTGTATGTTTCAGTTGGACGCTTATGCAGTAAAGTCGCGCGATCGCCGATAAAAATAATCACGACGCAATTACAGTGTATACGTGATCCCCGCTCTTAAAACTGCATTTATTGTATCAGCAAAATAACCGGTACAACAATCCAACTCGATACCCTTAATTAATAGTAATGCGTCTGGGCTTCGATACTCTCTCTCTCTCTCTCTCTCTCTCTCTCTCTCTCTCTCTCTCTCTCTCTCTCTCTCTCTCTCTCGAACAAGTGTCGCAGCGCGACGAACAACAACGCACCTAATTACAAAAGCTCCGGAGAGAGAACAGTCGTAAAACCTCGTCGTGCAAAAAGCACCCCCTTCGCGTATTTTTTCTCCCAAAAGCATAACTGAGAGAGAGAGACTGAAAAAGCCCTGCTGCACGTACAGCCCCATTCGCTCGTTATTTCCAGGATATCGAGGCCTGCTCTCCGTAGCAGAGCACACACACATAGCAAAGGCGCCATAATTCACGCGCTCCCCTGCAACTATATATATATATATATATAGTATATACGCGATTTCTCTATGTCTTTCTCTCTCTCTCTCCATCCCTCTTTCCGATACATGCTACGTTCGCCGCGGCTTTGTGCATATAACGCGCAGCAACCCTCGAGCGCGCGCGGAGATATCGCGCAGGGTGCGCGCGCTATGTATGAATGCCCGGGGAGTGTTCCTGACATTGACACAGCGCGTCGTGTGAGAAAATGCGCGCTGGAGAGAGGCGAGCTCTCGCTAAACCCTGATTAATGCCGGCCGAGCGGGATTTATACTTGTATTTTCGGTGCTCCATGTGTACTCGCCTGGCTTCAAATTGTGAGTTATCGATTGGCTGCGTTACACACTTGCTTATACCTGAGCTTTCGTCGAACGACTCGGAGGTAAATTATTTCGTCTGGACTATTTTTACGAATATAGCGTTATTATTGCGTATACAATATACGATGCAACAACGAGGATCGTATATACTTACGTTCGTGTCGAAGCGGCTCGGTAGCGCGCATTCGAGATCCGCGAGCGATAGCGGCTAGGCGCGCGGTGTATATAGACACTGGCATAAAACTTCGAGCCGTCGAAAGCTCGTAAAGAATTTTTGCCCAACGCAAGAGGAGCAAACAGGATGTATCGATAGCCTCGCAGGCACTGAGAGAGAGAGAGAGGGAACGGCTAAGGGCAAGGCTGCGGGCTCTTTGAAGTCCGCCTTGACCAAGAAGGCATAGTTCTCTCTCTCTCTCTCTCTCTCTCTCTCGCTCGCAGCTCGCGCCTGTGGCGAAGGTCGCCGCAGCATCGTCCCGGGTCAAGGCTGCGCTCGAAGCGTTGAACTAGCTGTATGCAGGTACACGTATACGCGTATAGGGTCGACCGCCTCTGGCTCCTATCAGACCGATGCTTCTGTTTTTGTATAGGCAATTTTTCCCCGCCGTAGTTTTGCAAAATTACTGCAGATTGAGAGGGAGCTTTTTAATACACCCTGGGGCGCATTAGCGGAGGACTATAATGCGTATGGTTACCGCGTCACTTAGCTTGATTGCGCGAGGACTGTTTCTTCTTGCGGGCTTATATGCAGTGGTAATCGAGAAAATTGCAATCGCAGGCAGAGAATTTTTCGATTTCAGTATTGTTGGCTAGAGTAGAAGGAAGATCAAATCTGCAGCTGCTTATGCGCACATACCTATATGGTATAGTGTATATGGAAGGCAGAGAAGAGGCGAATCGAAATGAGTGGGGAGACTTTGCAGCCGGGCGTGTTTTTTTCCCGAAAATTACAGTGGCAGGCCGTTCGTTTCGCGAACTGCCTAATGGCCGGTCGGAGCCGCTTCTTCAAAACTTTTCGAGCAACGGCTACAATAATGTAATTGACGCGAGTCGACATGGGTTTGATTTGCTTTAACTAAGATGATATTTGCCTTGAGTAACAAAGTTCGTTACGTTCGTTTTCTCGGAAGACGCACACTCGTGTTTTCCATGCTAATAAACTGACGCTATTTATGCTACTTCATAAAAGCGAACGGAAATAATTTGAATTGAGAAAAACCGTTAGGCGCGCGCACAACGGTTGTAGTCGCTCTTGCGCTCGTGTTACTCGAAAATGTGTACCATTTGAAATCAGGATTTATATTGCAAATTCTGCGAAGAATACGCGTGTGTAGATCTATTGTTATTCTAGTCTGTGCTCCATTGTTTGCTTGAAATTAACATTCGACGTTCTTCTTTTTTGTTTCAGGTGAGTTTCGAGCTTTCGAACGTACAGTCGAGCCACGACGCTCTCGTGAGTCAGAGTAATGTAATGAGACAGCAATTAAACTCGTTAACTATATGCTAATTTGTGCATCCTAACATGTCTCAAAAATACCCCCCCCCCCATAAACACTTTCTTTTCGCCACAAGTGTATGCAAACAATAAATTACTTAGACCAACGACGTCCACTCGAGTCAACTAGGCCACACGTCCCATAAAAACGAGGCGAATATCGCGTGCGCGCAGTTTTTCCTTCCGCGCGAGCACACAACGCAATCAACCGATTCCCTCCCGAAAAAGAGAGGAGCGAGCAAACGCATACAGCCTCGACACTTAAGTCATCAGAGGCGCAATGACTTTACGATCCCAGGCGCGCCTTCCTTCGATTTTCATCGTGGATTTCCGCCAGCGGCAACACACTCGCGCGGCCAATTTGCCGTCGTAAAAGGAACTGTCCGCGACGAAAATGAGCAGCAGCAGCAGCAGCAGCAGAGCAGCGTATGGCTCTCGGTGCCTCTTCCTTGCGGGGCCCGACATTAGAGTTATTACGGATAAATCTTCGCGCGTTGTTGTTTCTCGCGCGCGAGCGCAAGAGAGAGCGACGATTATAACAAATAGCGAGGGGTATTACGAGAGCTTTTTCATTTCTGCCTTTACGGCGAGGATTTTTATTTTCGGAATTTATACGTTTTGCTCATAATACCGTTGTGTTTTGTACGATTGTTATACGGCGGGAATTTTGATTCGAAATTACAATTCAAACCGGACACGAGTAAATCTTGCGCGTGTGTACGGTATGGATGATGCACGAAACCCGCGAGAGCGGATGAAATACGCCAGGAAAAGGTAAAAAATTAATTCCGAAATAATTGCCCGAGGCCGTATTTCAAGACCGCCGGACAGTCAAATAATAATTAACGGCGACCGCCGCGTGCTCCCCTTATCGGCATCTATAAAGAACTCGGGGCAGTTCATAATCGGTCCGCGGAAAAAAAGCCGGACGCGCTAATTAAAGGGAGGCTACGCGCCGCGCCGAAGATTGCGCAGAAAAGATCGGAACATTTTTCGGGAGATCTAAGCTTGATTGACTTCTTCATGTGACGTGCCGCCAAGTCCTTTCTTCCTGCGCACTGCTTGTGGCAAAAATTTCGATCTGGAGGAACCGAATAGTCTTCGCTTGAAATTAGAAAATTCTATTCACGCAAATGCAAGGGAGAGGTCCAGAGCGGGTTCGCGGTGACAACACGAAATTGAAGGAACTGATTCCTCCTTTCTTTCGTCGGACAGCGGTTAAACGAAAATCAAAACCGGCGGCTTATTAGACAGCTTTTTTTTCAACGGCACCTACCGTAAAATACGCGCGAAGTAAAAATCCGAGACACGCGCGCCGTCTCGTGAAAACCTGGAGGAATCCGTCGAGCACGTGGGTAAGTATATTCCTCTCCTCGGACACACAACACGCGCGTACACCTATGCGAGCGACTGATTTACGAGGTGTCCCGTAAATCGTGACGGCGTGGCTGGCTCTTCTATCGCTTCTTGCTTCTGCTGAATAGGCGAGATTGCAGGACACTGTCCAGAGAGGAAATTGGGGAAAATCGGGCAGAGGAAATGAGAAAGGTAGTCTTCTATGATGCACGATCATTTGGAAGAGCTATTTTTTGACTGCGCTCCTGCAAGTGTGAAGAGTTTTCGAAGATTTTAGAGCGTGGCATGACTTTCTTGGTACGCTATGTCCATAATTAATTAAGAAAGTATTTAGTGTTGTCTTGAGAATAAAAAATTTGAAATCTTACTGATTTTAACAGCAGTAAGATTTGAATCGATTTTTTATTGTTTTGTAAAAGAATCAGTTATACATTATTTGCTCTGCAATGTGTTAAATGTCATCAATAATCTTAGATATGCATTCCACCCAATCCATTTATTATTTTTTAGATAAATAGTATCTAAAAAATAATAAATGACCAATAAGAAGGATAATGCCAGGGATTTTAGACGCTTTCTACGTAAATCTTCTTCAAAATCAATTTGAAGCTCTTTCTGTATTTTTAGATCTGCGCATTCGTCTATTTCCCTCAACTTTTTATTGTAAGTATCTTCTTTAACTGTAAAATTTTCTTCAAATTCAGTTCGGCAACGATTTAAAAAAAAACCTACGCAAATTTGTTGAACTACAATTGTTAATAGCACTTGCAACTTCTGTATTAGATAGTTCTTTACTGCAAAATATACAAATACAATATTCAATAATTGATGTACAAGAAAGGATACGTAGATTCGATATTCCAAATGTAAACCTTTTCAAACACCAAATCAATGACACCCTGGAGTCTTTACAGTGAATCAATTTCCAATTCGTGTAATTGATTAATAAAAGTATCAATCCCTTGAGCTGGAAATTTATTTAAAAAATCGTGAATCTTCTTATACAGAGCTTCAGTTTTAGCTCCTTCTTGTGAGAAGGCTCCTTGTACAAGTTTTTTTGGTTTCTGTACATCTGGATCGCTAGCTGTTTTTTTATTGCAACGTATCTGTAATCATAAAAAATAACGGTAAGCTCAAGCTTAGATGTTCAAGGATTCGGTTTTGTTATATCTATTTATAATTAGAGAGTGGGTACAAAATCATAGTTTACGCTTGTAGTTGCAAGTATTTCTAAGCTGAGGAAGTAAATATCTTAATTTTCTTTTATCTTATTACAACCCATAGTCGAGGAAATGAAGCAATGGACTGTCGATTTTTTGAGCAGTAAAACGGCATGTATCCGCTTTGAATTAATATGGGAACATCCTTACTACCTTTGCGTGGGGATTCTTTGACTCCCGCATTCGACTGAAGTCTCGTCCTGCGACGTGAGAAAAACTTGCTAGTTACGAAAACTCACGTCAAGAGCCAGCTGATAAAGAAGTCATACGCAAAAAGTATTTTTGATTTCCAAGAGACTATCCTTCTATATGCGCAATCATTAAAAATACAAAATTACCCGGACAGATTGATGCAACCGCCTAACACTGCTTTACTTTTCGCCCCCTCGCATATCCGCGGCCCCTTCTAATGACGCTAGCAAATACAACTAATTATCAAACGTATATTAAATCAAATATATCCTTTAACTTACAGCATTTTGTAATTCGGTAATCTGTTTGCGAAGCTCCGTAATAGATCTTTGCGAATCTATAAGCTTTGTGTTACAATCTTTGAGATCCATTTTTAACGTATCGCATTTACTTCTTAGCAAAATATTCTCTTCGGCCACAGCTTCACCCTGTTCTTTGTGCAATTTTCTTTCATCGTCAAGTAATTTTTTTAATTAATTGAGCATTTCTCCCTCTTGAGCCGAGTTTCTTTTTTCCACATGCGAAGCGTCGCTCTCAATTGGTACGGCCTAAACACGGTAAATAGTATAATATTATGATTATGCTTGGTTTACCCACCTAAATAAATATGATTCAACAAACTCATGCTTGAAAAGTTATTCTCTCTCAACGTTTTGTGTGTGATCCTAACATACCAACATATCGTCTTTATGATGCTCAGTTACTTCTTTAGACTCTTCCTGAAGCTTTCTCATATTTTCTAAAAACTTCATCAGTCTCTTATTCGTGCCAGCAGGCTTCGCGCTCTGACTCACATTCAAACTTGAATGAATCATCGTCGATCCTATCTCTGTTTCGGCATTAATGCTCTGCGTTTCTACAACTGGTGTTTGAGTCGTCTTGGTACTCTTCTGTACGAGCGGTTGTTTGTTAGCAGTAGATGCGCTCAAGGCTGTTGATGCTGTCAGAGACTGCAGTTTACCGCAATTCTGCAATTGATTTTATAATAAGTTAGGACTTCAAAATTTTATGAAACACATTGTCGTTATGTTTTTTTATCCATCAACGAAAACCATATTGATACTTACGCGTAAATAATCGTTCTCCACTCTTATCCGATCTACCAATTTTTTCATCTGCAGGAACTTTTGGTTGTGATCCTGACAGACCGACATAATTTCCTTTTGCCATGCTTCTACTTCTTCAAACTGCTGTTTCTTCGCGGCATCGCTCTCTTTGAGCATTTTCTTGAGCTTCGCGTTCTCTTCTTCCATCTGGAGTAACCGGCTTTCTATTCTCCTGATATGACTTACTCTCAAAGAAACTGTTTGTTTCTGCACATTTAAAATTACAAAGGCGTCTATTATATCACATTAAGTATATTTTGAATTCGATGTTTTATAAAACAATGTTAATTTGTTTACGCACGTTCAAATCGCATTGTGCTACATTTCGCTCGTTCGGAGCCAGATTTTGCTTTACGCTAGACAAAATCGAATGTTGATCCGGCTTACAAAAAAAAAACGCGTTTAAGTTGCATGAAATTCATTTTTACTACGTTTCAAAAATAAATTTTAACCTGTTCACTTACGTCCAAACTCAATTGCAACACTTGCTCATTGTTGGGCGTTGGATTTTGCAAAGATCCCCTGCTGATGTCTTTGGCCAAAACCACAAAAGATATATCGCTGTCATCTAAATGAACCAAGCTGTCGTTCTTTTTATCGGCATTTAGGACAACTTCGCCGATTTTGAAGTTCGGTAATTTATCGTCCATTTTGGTTGAGTCCTTTGACCTTTTTTACACGCCAACCTGTGTCGAAAAAAATAACATTTTAATACTTTGTACTTCGTTTTCATCGTGTAGTATATATGTATAACTCATCTGGCAGCTAATAGGCCAAACGCGAGAACAAATCGTTCTTGAGACGAACTACCTTAGCCAACTTGAATAGAAAAGGACCCAATGTCCCACAAATAACAATATGATTGTACATTGATCTTACTATAAACTAGACAATCAATTCATCAAATATTCATCAATTTTTGCATTATATTTATATAAGATTTCGATATCTATACTCGGATTTGTACAATTAATCAAGAAATATTAAAGATCGGTAATCTATTACTAATAAATTATAAAGTATTTTATACAAATTACAAAATTTCATTTTCACTTTCATTCTCATCGACTATTTTTTAGATCTGTTCTCGTAGATGATTTTACGAGCTCTATGAAGGTTAGGATGTGCGTTATTATGTATAAGAAAACTATTATTTTTTTCATCATGTCGATTTATTAAACTTATAGTTTCGTACAAGTAGAGAGCTAAGTAACAACGTAGTCAAATAGTAATGAAACATGAAAAATACAAGTATTCGTTGATATGATCAATATCTGGAATATTAACACAAATGAAATATAATACATTGCGAATGTAAAATATCGTAGTCAAAGATCAATAAAAATATCTTGAGACAGTCAACAGAAAATGAACAATAGATTACAAATCTATCAAATCAGACTTCTTTTTTTAAACGTTCGAAAACATTCTCCTTATTGCCTGATTTTCATTGAAAATTATATCATTGAATATTGAACAGAAAATGAACAATAGATTACAAATCTATCAAATCAGACTTGTTTTTTTAAACGTTCGAAAACATTCTCCTTATTGCCTGATTTTCATTGAAAAATCCCTATATTTTCTGTGCATCGTTTTAGGCTTTATGAGCATCATCTGTACTAGGCTGTCAAAATTTTAAATCGATAATTATCAAAAATATAAAAAAAAATTGTGTTTTATTAAATAATAGATGTATTCAATTTTTATTTATAGAACAGTGTGGTTAAAATCCGCTATTAAGTCACGCCTATCTGTGACTAAAGCAGTCCTTTTTTGCACCGTGTTTATCACACTCGCTACGCTCGTGCGCTAACTTCACGGTGCAAATAAGGACTACTTTAGTCACGAATAGGCGAGACTTGCGGATTTTAGCAGTCTGTGCTATAAAATTTTATACGATACTCTTGACTTAAATGGTTCAGTTTTACACGGCGCTTAGCGCCCTCGCTGCACTTGGGTGCTAACTGCGCCGTGTAAAACAGAACCATTTAAGTCACACGTATCGTAATGTACTATTTTAAAAGTAATTGTGACGTGTGCGAAAATTATTGAATAATTCTGAAAAACTTATTCTAGCGATTAAAACGTTTGGTTGACATCCATATACCAGCTAGCTTGGATTTGCCTTTTCTACTTTAACTAATTTTTACTTAACATTTTGTTTTCGTTTGTTTGTGAAGATTCTTCTTTTTTTGAGTTTCATCCATTATTTTTGAATTGGTATCCATTTATTCATCTTTAGATCAACTACGTCTTGAAGCATAAATCGAATTCTTGAACTTATTTTGTCTTTATCATTTGCGATTTGTTGCATTTGTATAAAATAATTAGATAGATCGACTTCTTTAGCTTCTAAGACTTTGCCAATACTAAATAATAATCGACACAAACATTCAAGATTCATATCGTCTACTTCAGTTAATAAATGACGAATGTATTGGTGCATAGTTTCGCAAGTAAGCATATCATGCTTAAACACTTCGCCAATAAAAATAATATTGCAAATAGATCTTAGACGCAGTCTGCACTCTTCTAGCTCAAAATTAATTCGAAGCTCTATCTTTTTTTCGAGATCTGTGCATTCGTCTATTTCTCTCAGCTTTATATTATAAATATCTTTATCAACTGTCCATTTTTTTTCAAATTCAGCCTGGCAACGATTCAAAAAAAGCTTATGAAAATTTGTTGGACTAGAATCATCAGCAGCACTCATAACTTCCGTATTAGATAGTTCTTTACACGTTAAAGCACATGCAATAGCGTAATAAGGTCCATCGACAACCTGCAAAATATATAAATACATAATTAAATAATTAATGCATAATGAAGATTAAGTAAATTTATCGTTTCAAATGTAAACCTTTTTAAACACTAAATCAATGACACCCTGGAGTCTTTCCAATGTATCAATTTCCAATTCTCGTACTTGATTAATAAAAGCATCAGTCTCTTGTGGAGTAAATTCGTTTAAAACATTGTGGATCTTCTCATACAGAGTTTCAGTTTTGACTTTACATGCATTTTCAGTTTCATTTAACTTTGTGTTCTTGGGAAGAGAAAATGACACGTTTCGTTTACCAACCTTCGATGCTCTTGATTGACTTTTTTCATGGGCAGGTAACTGTAATTATCGATAAAAAATTTAGTAAGTTCTGAAATAAATTAATAAATCAAACTAAAGGATTAACTCGATTTTTTAAACTGCTAACCGTTTTAAGAAGAATTCCAGCTTTGCCCTGTTCTTCTGAAATTGTCCTTTGGACTATTTCCGTCGATTCACATGCATTTTCAGTCTCGCGTAACTTTACATCCTCTTGAAGAGATGGTGACACATTTGGCTTAGCAGCCTTCGACTTTGTTGAGCGACTTTTTTTAATGGAAGGTCGCTGTAATCATCATTAAAAAAATTAGATTAATTTAAGGCGAAACTATAGCATTAATTTAATGTAAATTTTAACTTATATATAACACTGCGTACCTTTTCGTAATAAGCTTTGGTTTTTCCTTCTTCTGAAAAGGACACTTCTCTTAGTTTCGCTGGTTTTCTTGTATCTTTAGTCTCATTTAATTTTTCATCCTTACGAAGAGAAGGTGAAACATTTAGTTTTTCAGCTCTTGACTTTGCTAGTTGAGCTTTTTTATTAAAAGACTGCAATAATCAATGAAAAATTAAGTTTTGAAACATTACAAACTAATTTAATTAATATTTCAACTTACAACATCTTCTGATTCGGGCATCTGTTTGCGAAGCTTTGACATTCTTTTGTACGAGATAATAAGCTTCGTCTTACAATCTTTGAGATCCATTTCTAACTTATCACATTTACTTTTTAAGAAAGTATTCTCTCTTACCAACGTTTCAAGCTGTTTTTCGTGTGATTTCTTTTCATCGTCAAGCAAACTTTCTATTTTTTCGATTCTCGTTAAGTAATCATTTTTGTCTGTGCGTAACTTGTTAATGTTGGCTTTCATGTCTTCAAATTTTCTCGTTGATCGCTTCCACCTTTCCGGAATCTCTGTTTCTAGTACCCAGTTTATTGCATTGCAAGCTTCTTCTTGACATTCTTTGTCTTCACTTTCAACTTTTTCTTTATCCTGATCCAATGCACGAATCTCAATCATTATTTTTGCGATTTCATCAATGAGCAGAGCTTTTTTATCAATAAGGTACTTGATTGAATGTTTTTCCGTTTCGGTGCTTGCGCATTGGACTTCTGTGGCAGGCGTTTGAGTATCAACGCATGCGGCTATTGTCGCACTTTCCATATTGGCGCACTGCATCTCGGCCATCGGTGTTTGGATTATCTTCGTACTTTTTAAAGAAAGTATCGCCGCGTTGTCCAATGCATTTGCTGATAAATAGTTTTGTGCAAGGGATCGTTCTTTATTCGTAGATTCATTGGAGACTGCTGATGTATCAATGGTGTCCGATGCGCTTTCAAAGTCTTTACACTTTGAAACAGATGGAGACTGCAACTCATCAACGCAGTTTCGCGTTTGATTTTGTTCCATGGTCTAAAAATTAATTAAAATATATTTCAAACTTGATGTTTTATAAATCAATGTATAAAAATTGTATTGTATACTCACTTCAGAATCGTCATGCAATTCTTCCTTCTCGTGGGGTCTTGAATTTTCCAAAGATTCCGTGATTTCTCTGGCCAAAACCATAGAAGATGACTCGTTTTCGTCAAGAATGTCGGCTTCACCAACATTGAAATTCGGCAACACAGCATCCATTTTGACCTATTATTTTGATTCTTCTTAAAAAATGAAATCGGCCCCTTTCTCGTACATCACTTTCTGTCGATTAAACAAAATTTAATTAGGTACCTCGTGTTTCATTTGTAACATACTGAAATTTTATAAAATTCTATGTGGCTGAAATTCGTTCGCAAACCATAACTCTGCTTAAATAATAACAAAATAATACTTTGCCATATTCATGAAAAATTTTAAGGATAAGATTAAGAATTAAAAATCTTATATTCATAGGTGAATTTAGTATACGTATATCGGCAAGCGAGACTGAAGAAACGATTTAGAAACAACAAAGTTACTAATTAAAAATATATAGTGCTGATTTATGAAGTATGTTAAAAGTTATTATTACATTATAAAAGAAATAATTGCATATGTCTTATGATTGTCACGCAGTTGCTGAATAAATCGGCACTATTACTTTAAGCAACTAGTTTTTAACTCTGCAGTTGCAAACAGATATTGGTAAATTTTAAAGCTTGATGGAACTTTGATTTACATGAATTTTCGTAGTCCGTAAAAGATTGGGGTATGCATTACTATGAAAATAAGAACAAATTAATTTTATTTCTACATATCTCTATTTATTGAAATAAAACTTGTGATCTTTTAAAACTGTGAAATTCTTCAAACAAAAAATTACAAAATATAATTAATCATGATTGATCTTTAAGTTAACATTATAAAATATGACACAATACGTAAAGATTAAATTAATGTTTTGATTAGTCATTAATTATTTATAAACTTTTTACGAATCAGTTCTTAAACAAGTTTTATTTTTGAAGTTTTTCAATTTCATTTGACAAGCGCTCTATTTCTTTTAAGTAATTTGGTTCAGCTTCTAACATCTGTAATATATCTTTCGCTTGTGCATTATTTTTAAATTTGTAAACATCAACTGTACCCGCCTGTTAAAACATACAATTTACTATTTAAGCAAGTGTCAAGATATTAGTTTAACAAATTTTTGTTTTTAGATTAGCGTGAAAAAGATAATTTAATATAAATTCGAACTTACAGTTTTCTGTAATTCGGTAATCTCTTTACGAAGGTTTGTAATCATTTTATGGGACTTTGTCAGTTCCGTATAAAAATTTTTTACATCAACTTCTAACGCATCACATTTACTTTTCAGCAAAGCATTTTCTTTTGTCAAAGCTTCACGCTCTTCTTCATGAGACTTTATTTCATCGTCAAGTAGTTTTCTTGATTCTTCGAGGCTCTTTCGCTTTCGTGACAAATCTTCCTTTGATGTGTAAAAAGTGTTGCTTTCATCGAGATTTTTCGTTAGTTTAGTGTATTGTTCTTGGAGCACTAAAACTTCCTCCACAAGCGTCGATAGTTCGACTGGGGTATTCGATTCACTTATATTCTGCAAACGTTTGTCCTGATTTATTTTAATTCTCTGCAATTGATTCTGAACTGCTGTTTCTTTCTTATGTATTATGCCAATTTTTTGTTCAGCAGTTGTACTTTTGATTGTTTTTTTAATTTCTGCTTCAAATAACTTTTCCCTCTTTTTTTCTAATACCACAGTGTCACTGGTTTTTATTTTTTCCTTTTCCGTGCCCTAAAAATTGTAAGAGGTACAATTTGTTTTATATTTGTATACCTATCCGAGGAAATAATAAACTTGATTTGATATACATACTTGTAAAAAAACATGATTTGCTGATGGTATTTTCAATTTTGGCCAACTTTCTCGCTCTTGAGTCAAGTTCCTTTTTTCTGTATGAGAAGCGTTGTTCTCGGATGCTATATCCTAAACATGGTAAAAAGTATAATATTGTTGATATGATCAGTTTATCTCTATAAAAATAAACAGCTTGATTAAATCAACTTACATTTGAAAAATCGTTTGCTATTAACTGATCCATTCGTTTTTCTCCTTGCATGACTTTTTTACTTTGATCATTACTTGGCGATATAACGTCCTTTTGACAGACCATTAATTTCTCAGATTGTTCCATGAGTACCTTGTTTTGTTCTATCATTTTTTGCAGCTCAATGTTTACATCAGCAAGACTAAGGATCTTATTCTGAGTTAAATTCGGATGGATAACCATTGATGGGGTTTCTGTCGCGGTAGTTACACACTGTGTCTCCGTGGCAGGTATTTGAGTATCGACGAGCACATTTACCAATCCACTTTCCATACTACTGGATTGCATCTCTACATTCGGTAGGTGGGTCGTCTCATCAGTCTTCAGAGAGACGACCATCATATTGTTATCCAATGAGGAGTCTCGCATTCTACTCGGGAATATTTCGATTGTCTTGGTCAATGAATTGTTTTGTGCGAGAGAAGGTTCCTTTTCGATGGATGCACTCAAATATGTCGATGTATTGAGACTGCTTGATTTCGCGACAACTTCGGGCACTGAAACTGATGTTGTCGGTTGATTACGTACTAGATCCTAAAAATTTGATGAGTAGAATATTACATCGTTCTGTTTGTTTACCCATATTTGAAATACATCACGCTTGATGATACTCACGCGTAAAAGTGCGTTCTCCGCTTTCATCTGATCAATGAATTGTTTTGACTGCATGTACTTATGATTGTGATCCTGACAGAGGGTCATAAAATCCTTTTGCAATGCTTTCATTCTGTCCAAATTCTGCTGCATGACAGTTTCGCTTTTATCAAGAATTTTCTTTAACTTATTGTTTTCTTCTAGTACCTGGTGCAATTTTTGTTCTACCCCAATTAAGTTACTTAGATCAGACGAAATCGAAGGTTGATCCTGCTCACACAGAAAATGCACTTGTTATATGAAGTATATCGTAACTACGTTTTCAAAATTAATTTTAATTTGTTTACTTACATCCGAATTACATCGTTGCACTTTCTCGTCGTTGGACGTCAAATCTTGGAAGGATCCTATAACGTTTCTAGCCAAAACCACAATAGATGAATCGCTGTCATCAAGAATCACGACGTCTTTCTTTTGAAAGATGTTCGACACAGCCTCGCCGACTTTGAAATTCGGTAACGTGTTGTCCATCTTAACAGAGTTCTTTAATTCTCAAAGAATAAAACAGACCACTTTGACACACCTCTCACTCTGTCGAAAAAACAAAACTTTATTACTTTTAATTTCGTTTTTATCGTACTAAAATATTCAAAACATTGCGTCTGGCTGGACACATCACGGTCACCAACTGCATCACTACAGTTGCAAAATTACTGCCCAAATGGTTACACAATTCGAATAGGAGAGAAGGTATCCAGTACACGTAATGTTAAAATATCGACATTCGTGGTTTATATTATGGTCATCAACAAAAACTATTTAAATAATGAACAGTCTAATTTTAACATGAAACAATGAATGCGTCAAAATTTCAAAGACTACTTTAATTGTATAAACTTTGGGAAAATTAAGTCCGTGTACATTGTCTTGCTCTGATACGCTCTGGCTTAGCTGCTATATTCTGCCTATGGTTCTCCCCAAAATAAGGCCATAGATGCACTAGTGTCAACTAAGTAAATTTTATATGTCATGGTTTTGAAATAGCGTTTGTAATATTATTGTCGAATTAAACAAGCAACAATATAGCGATATATACAAGTTGTTTGTAAACTAGAATACATGCGCTTCGAGTGCTTCGCTGCGTATATCATTTATTCTGAGAATGATATTCAGGAATTTGTTTTTAGATATGGTTGGAGTTTATTTAAACAATTGAGAAGTTGTGAGGAAAGAAAATTGCAGCGGAAATGAGGAGAGATTAAACGCAATTGTTTGCAATCTTATAATACAAATCACAGGACAGAGACTTTATAGTGTTACTAAAATAAAACTTAGATTATTTTCTTATAACTTTTTGCATTTGCACATACTCTACAAAATATAGCATTATATTGTTAAATTCAGAGTCGGAATAATATACAAATTCTCAATGAAAAATTACTAAGAATCATGCGGCAATGTTACGTCTAAAATTTACAGTGCTAGTAAAGTAGCTGATATGAACAATTATAAATGAAGTTTAAACAATCTTATGTTCAACGGCCGACTTGAAGCATTGCTCAATTCGAGAAATTACAGATCAAAAGTCTAGTACCAATTATAAAATATTTCAATAATTTTCATGTCTATATATGAAAAATACTGCAAAAAAATTGCAAATGAAAATTTGCAATTTTTTGACATTCTGATGATTAAAACCTCTCGTGTATCTATAAATATCTATATCTTTACGCATTAAAGATTTCCCTCAACTTAATTATTTTCATTTTGATTCCTTTCAGCTAGTTGCCGATTCTCTTCTCGTAGTTGATAAATTTCGGTCGATAGATTTTCAATCTGCTGGAGGTAGTTTCGTTCTGCTTCACGCATTACTAAAAATTCCGCTTCTTGCATTTCAGCTTGTAATTTGTAAGCTGTTACTTCACTCTCCTAAATAATGTGATTTATGATTGGATCAGTTTAATTTAAAGTCCATGCTTTTTGTATTGTTTGAATAAATAATAAAATAAACTCACCTGGTTGTTCAATTTTGAAAGTTCTTCTTGCAGTTCTGCAATAGTTTCATGCGTATTTTGCAACTCTACTTTTACGCCTTCCAGTTCATCTGTCGTTTGACGCAGTTTTTCTTCTAAGGCAACATCCCTTGTTTGCTTGGCATTTTTGTTATTAAATGCCGCTGTTTTTTGTTCTAATAGAGAATATTCATGCTTTAGTCGTCTACTTTCCTCTATAAGTTCATCTTTCTCTACTAATAATACTGTTCGTTCAACTGATAACAACTCCCACTCTTCTCGTATAGACTGCTTTTCCTGTTCAATACTTAATCTTTTTTCTGACATTTTTTTTATCTCCGCATCAAAAATCTTCTTCTCCTCAAATAAGCATTTTTCGATCACTGCAAAATTTTGAGCACTAGAATCAGTCTCATTCAGTTCACTTAATCTTGAATTCTCATATTTTAACATTTCTAATTGTGTGACAACTTTGTTGTAGTCAGCTAGTACTTTTAAAAATTGTCGTTGAACCATTAATGTTATCCTTTCATCTTTAATACGCTGCAGTTGTTCTTCAATTAAAATATTACGATAATCACAAATTGCGTCGTTCTTTTTATTTGTAACATTTTCGATAAAAATATCGTCACAAGAAAGCTGCAGGTTTTTAAAAGTTTGCACAACTCTTTTACAATCTGTTTCAAATTGTTTCAAGTCTGTATTCTGTACGCATTGCTTAATAAAACATTCAATGAATTCACGACATTTTTCATCTTGAGAATCAGATTCAGGCACGTTTCTTTCAATCTGCGTGCCGCACTGAAAATTGATTTAATCTTGTGAAAATGAATTTAATGAGAATCAACAATTACTTACATTTATTTGAGAGATTTGCAGTTTTTGTTCAAGCAATTTGATTATTTCAATGAGGTATTTTCTTTCCAACTTCTTTTTATAATCTTCATTAATTAGTTTCAGCAGCTTAGACTTTTCTGGAAGTACAAGTTGATGTTTAAGTAGCTCTAACTCATTTTGTCTATTTTCAAGCTGCTTATTAAATTGATCTAAATCAGCTTTCCTTTGTTTTTCAACTTCATTCAACTTTGACTGAAGCTGTGCACGACTAGTAGCCATTTTTTTTATTTTCTGCATTAAATCTTCAGTTGAATCCGCCTTGCAACCTACTAATTCATCATTAGTTGTTACTTCAGATCGAATTATTAATCCATTTCTAAGTGTTACATTGCATCCTTCATCGCTCGAATCACAGTTTATTGAAGAATTTTGTACGTCACTTGATGATATCATGGCCTACAAATATATGTTAAGTTCAACTTGTGCTACAATAATAATTTTTCTTATTGAAAAATGTAATACTTACATAAAGGTTTTTATTATCTTGCTTCGATTGAGCTACCAAATTTTTAATCTCCACAAATTTTATTTTATAATTTTCACAGATTTGCATTATTTCTCTCTCTAAAATCACTATAGTATTGAATTGCTTTCTTATAGCATCATCTTTTTGTTTTAAAATGTTCTTCAGCTTTACATTTTCTATCAGAACATCTGATAATTTATCTTCAATATCTTTTATTGCCAAAGTTAGAGAATATTGAGATTGATCCTATTGTATGCAAACAATAATTTAAGAAAAATAATAACTTTCACCAAAGTACTAGTATTAATAAATATGAAATCAAGCATACATTCTCTTCCTTTGCATCCGAGAAAGTTGAAATACTTTCGGTTTCACTTTTGGAAGAATCTTCTTCTATTGTACAATACTCATCACTCGAACAATTGGTTGACGATAGTGCTTCCTGGTCTGACATTTTTACCTGCTAAAAATGATCTATGAGTTATGTATTTGTTTTGATTATTTACTATAAAAATTTAATGATTTCATTCCAATGACCATATAAAAATGTAGAGCAAATTAATTTGGCACATAGGAGTGAAACATGTTAATATTCATAAATTAATAATTACCTACTGCAAATATTCTTAACATTTTCTAATGAAACTAAATCACAATTTTTTCATTTTAGAATCTATATGAAAAGACAATGTCGACAATCTATATGAAAAAACAATGTCAATTTTTTTAACACTCGACATTTTTATATTCTTTGTTTCCACACTCAACAATAAAAAGTCAAAGTTATAAAACCTTAACAATTCGTAGGTTTGTTCACTTATTCACTGAAAAGAAATGACAGAGTTTTTGCAGCCTGAAGCACTGTTAAGACTGGCGTGTTATCAATGGATAATACAGATAAGACTATATAAAATAGTTCGGACTGTATACTTTAAAATATTTATTCATCAATTATAAAATATAACAAAAAATAATTCTCAATACTATTTTTTTTACAACTTATCCACCAATATATCGCGAAATCGATCGATAAGATTACCAATTTCACGTTCTTTCTGTCAATAATTTTTCGAAAAACTGATTATTTGGAATTTCGCTTTATCTATAAAGATATGATAAAGATTTACTTCGTGCTAAGAATATATGTGCCGGGTGAGCGCATCACTTGCTCGCATTAGAAATAAATGAAAATACAAGAACAAAGGAAGCTTGCTAAACCGCCAAATTTAAATGGAATGAGCCTACAAAGACCGAATAAAAAAAGCGAGTTAGTTAGGGCCCTTTGACTTTGAAGGAGAGCCCGTAGTGTGTTCTTGGGGCCTCAGGGTCCGGCTTACGCGCGAAAGCTGCTCCCGATGTTTATTGGACGAGATATATAGGTAAACCGGATCGAGAAGAGTGCGTGCGAAGCAAGCGGTGCGGTGTGCGAGGGGGGGGGGTCGAGAATATAAGAAGAGCATCGTGAGCTGCGCGCGCTGAAGAATGAAAATAAAGGAAGGAAAAATGCGGCGCAGACTCGATTCGCTCCCTACATACGCCGTATCCATATCCTGGGCGAACGAGATTTTTGCATTTCTGCGTATTTTCAGCTTTGGTCGGCTTAATATGGCTACACACAGAAGCCATGTGTGCAGGTAGATTTCAGCAGTCGATAAAGGGGGCTCGTCCAGTTATTTTTATGAGGATTTAAACGCTGCGAGATAAGGCTTACACGCTTTGCTAACAGGTGATTCTTTTCTTCTTTTTAATCCGGCGATGTGCAGAGAAAAATAAACCTGTGAGGCTCTGACTTCATGGTGCGGCATGTGCCCTGCACATGTTCCGGGTACCGTAAAGACAGATGCTGATGCAAGCGGTTACGTGAAAGTTTGCATCGCCGCGCGCGGCGCGATTTCGACGACAATGAGAGCATACGTGTATCGCAGTTTTCCGAAATCACTGAATCTTGATTCGCCATTTATATCTATAGCAACGTCTATAGGTGGGTTTTTTTTGTGGGTAATACTTACACACCTAGTAAACAGGATAAAGCCCGCTGCCGTAATTCTCCTATAATATGCGCAGGTAAAATGCAGTCGTCGATTGTTTCTTGTTATAACATCGCGAGGTCGGATTAGGACTTTACACTACGGGGCATCGCGCCGTTTTGCATAAAATACGTGTATAGAGAGAGAAGAGAAAATCATCTGCCGTTCGTCGTCGAGAAAATAAAAATGGACGATAACGACTACATTTATCTGATATATATGCGAACGTCAACAATGCATAACCTTCGATGCCGCTACTCAGAACAAAGGTTATATCTAGACTTCTACTTAGCGCCATTAATATACGTATTGATATTGCAAGCCGTTGTCCGTTGACGCATTCACGCGAGAATTACTTTGTTCGCGCTTTCAGAAAACGCGTCAGAAGCGACCTACTCGATAGACTTATAAAAAAATGCTTCCACGCGCTACACCGACGAGCAAAACCATCACCCCCCGGAGAAAAAAAACCGTTGACAGGACACTCGAAACTCTCTCTCTCTCTCTCTCTCTCTCTCTCACACACACACACACACACACACGTAAGCGAAAAGTATCGGGTTATTTACTCACACAAAAGAAGATGCAGCCTCCGGTTCTCGTCGGACGTGACCGTCTAAGGCTCGAATCTCGCAGTCCTTGGAGATCCTGATGTCCAGTGTCCAGTAGGTACAGAGTATCGGCCTTATCTCGTTCTTGCCCGATGCGAAATGCGAATGAGAGCGAACAGTCGCGAAACAAAACGCGCACTGAACGCCGGGCGATGACAAATTGACAACACTGCGCGGCGACCGGCGACCGGCGGCTTTGCGCTGTTGCGCCTATATATAAGTATAAACAATGGAGGGCGCGAGCGGGATGTGTGCGGCGTCTTATCTCGGGACGCGTGATTGGTCGAGATTATTCGAGGCGCGAAAATTGAGAATGTCGCGTTTTACAGAGTTCAAGTTTTGACGTGTTGAGTGCGTACTATTTGCAGTGCTGTTATCATTGAAGGTTATTGGCGATTGTTCAGTTAGTCTTTACGTCTTAAATGAGAAAGCATTAATTGTAATAGTTTCTATATAATACATTTTTATGTGGAGCTTGCAGTTTTTATTTATAATTTTTTGATTTTTTGTTTATTTAAAGCAATATTAATCAAAGAAAACGTATATAAAATTCTATTGCTTGGTTAGCATTTTTCCAAAGCCAAATTAAAAAACCGCGTTCTCTCTCCACCGCGATAACAACAACCACCTGTTTCAATCTCTCGAAAATAAAACTCGATTATCGTCCGACCGCAACCTGTACAAGCCCTGCGGAAATCGGTCTCACTCCGCGTAGGAATCCCCGCATTTTCCGAAACTCGAGCCAAGCAAAATCTCTCAACAATCTCCGCCGCAGCAGCAATAAAGAATCTCGAGAGTTAATAGCGGCGGAGGTACGGCAAGTCGGAAAAAGTACCAGTCGTCGATAATAACGACGCGGAAAGCGATGAACTGGCCGAGATAAGAAGCCGCACTGAACCGATAGATTGATTAGATAGATCCCGAGGTATGATACATGGTCTCGCGAGTAGATGAAGATCGATACCGAAACAAACGGCCGCGCGCGCGAAACTATTACACCGCAGCAGCGCCCTCTGCGCTACAAATTGCGAATGAGTCAGAGCGAGGTACCTATATATATATATATATATAGACGTAGACACCGCGCGAGATCCTTTTACGAGTATTGACTTTAAATTGCGCTAGCTGGAGTAAGGGACGAGTTTGCCCACATTCCGCACGTGCAGCGGCAGCAGCGCAGCGTTATTAAAAACCTACCACCGGAGGCATGCATAGTAATATTTCGCGTGCGGGGACTCGCCCACTCGCTGTTCTGCGCAGATAACAGCCACGCGCGCGCGTGTGTCTATGTACTTTCGCGCTTGTTCAATACTTTTCATTTTAGCGTGCGCACGTATGGACGCATTTGTCACGGAGCGATTATTGCTTCTGTCAGGTTAATTACATCGAGTTATTCTTTGGAGGGTTGTCGTGTTTTTTTTTTAATATATCGGATTATATTTGTCCGTCGTATCGCGAAATAATTAAGAGCATGGTATGTACATACATACACTCTTACTTTACCATTGGTAGTGCCATTGCAGTTTTTCAAACCACTCGTTGAATACTGCGCGAAATGCACTCTAACTTTCAGGATGATCTAATTACATGATAATGAAGAGTGGGTGACTAAAATTTCGAGCGAAATCAAAAATTTATTTATTTCTCTTTGTTGATGATCGGCCGTAAGTACAAGTGAGAGAAGTGTAGCCGCGCATGCGCAGAAACGTTTCTCGCGCGCTACCAAACAGTAATACAAAATTGTTCAATTTCGTTCAAAACGTCAGTCATCCACTGTTTATTATCGTGTAATTAGATTATCCTGAAAGTTTGAGTGCATTCCGTGCAGTATTCAACGAGTGATTTGGAAAACTGCAATGCTACCAATGCACTACCAATGGTAAAGTAGAAATGTACCATACCTTTAAGGGGGTATCGGAGCCAACGTGACCAATTGTGACCTCGACCTCGAGTGGTGGTTTACATTATTTGCTTTCAATATTCTTCGGACCATCGGAAATCAAATTGATTGTTATTATGTAGGTTATCGAGGAACACAAAGTTTTTGTTGATTGAATTAGTACAAAATTTTATTTTATTCAATAATGTATCTGAATGTGACGGCCATCTTACTGATATTGCCGCCTTCACTTCACATCGTAGTTTTCGTTAATTGCAAAAATTGTGCATAATTACAGAAAAATAAGACTTAGCTAATATATTATTATTATAGCGACCGCGAAACACTGCAATTTGAAGCTATTAGCAAGTAGAATGATTTATTATTTATGATCTAAACCATTTTTGAGGTTACAAAACACTTGGACCTATTATCATGACTCCGACTCCCCCTTATATTAACACCGCTAGATGGCAGCATGTATGACACTTTTGACTTTATGTTCGAAGCAATATCGCGAAACAGCTGATATCAGAATACCGCTAGATGCCAGCTTGTAAGGCTCTATATGCACTGAAGAAAACAATTTGCAGGCGTATTATTGCGCTTCAATTGAAAATTAGAAACCAATCAATTTGGCGTATTGCCGGCGTATCAGAATTGTTGAAAGAAAAATCGAATACGGAGCTTTGCTGAATACAGCTTTGGGGAATGGAGGCTTACTGAGGGGTTGTAAAATATATAAGTACAAGGTTTTGCATCTCTGCTAAACGTGTCGCCATAAGACCTCCTGCACCAGGGCCCATTCGAACCGGAAGGCCAAATCCGTATGGTCGTAAAAGTTCCTTGAAACCATCCCGGTCCGAGGCTGTTATTTATGATCGGTTATTGTACAGACTGCAAGAGTATACCTGGGCCAAAAGTAATCCAGCGTTGATTGCTTCTGTCTTTCTATTGTACACTCTTTAGCAAACTAAAGCCTCAAGACGGATTTGGGTTTTTACTGTGCGTGTCTAGTGTCGGACAGCTGCACGAGAATATATAGTTCTTGCTTGCAAAGAAAAAGTCTCTGTGCAAATATATAGACAAATTAATCAATAACGGCTGCATGTATCATCGATCGAAATAAGAGATCGAAAGTATACGTACGATAATCCCGCGAGTGTCTTATTTTAATTCATCGAACGATGATCAGACACTATACTATTGCTCAGCTGTTTATAATTAGCCTCTCGCGCAGTAGTGTCTGGTAATAACAAATATTATGTAATTTCTCAAGGGAGCATCGATTCATCAATCGGAAATTGAAAAGGCGGGGCTGATCTCCCTGATATAGTTGTAACCGCGTGCAAAATCGAAGATAGCAATGCGAGAGATAAATACGCATTATAATGTATACCGCAGCGGCGCAGGGAACTGTCTCGTTCCACCGCGCGCGAGAAATATTCGACGCGTCGCTACATCCGCAATTTTCTCGCATCGGCGCATGAAAGAGCATCGGATCGGCATATAAGAAAGTCTCGGAAAAGCATCATTTTCAAAAGCACACACGCGCCGTGTAATATAAAGGCGCCTTATTTCCCCCTCATCAGATCTCAGTGTACAATCAATTTTCCCCTATCATCTACTGCATCTCGCGCGAGTATCTATATAAGCATAATGGATCCTTCGGCGCACGAGCGCACAATCGATCGCGCCGAAACAAATATCGATCTCTCTTCGCATATACATACATACGTATATATACGTATAGCACAGCTTATAATCGTGTACACGTATATATGGGGAATTCTACGGGAAAAATGCCATTTTCTGGTTGGAGAAACCGAAAAAACAAATGTTGGGGCACACTCCCGCAACTTTTTTTTTTCTTATTGTACATGTTTAGAACCATGCAAAACCACTTTCCAACATCGAAAAAGTGCCTTATGACACTGTTTTCTAGGCCCTTCAAATTCGTCGAAAAATAGCCATTGTTCAAAAGCATGCACCTAATGCATAAAGACACATACAGAAAATGTATTACGGTAGAATGAAAGAACGAGAAAAGAGCTTGAATTTTAAAAAAATGCGTTAAAAATGCTTGATTTGGTCAAAAGTTACGCACAATTAAAAATGCGGAAAAATCATGAAAATTGCACGATTTTTAAATTCAAGAAATTTTGTATCTTTTTTTCATGATTTTTCCGCATTTTCGTGCGTAACTTTTGACTAATAGTACATTGTACAACAAGGGGCGAAAATGGGCTTTTTCAAGCGAGGATGATGCTTGAGCATGAGTGGTAGTCGAGGGCGCCGTAGGCGCCCGAGACGGACACGAGTGCTCAGACATCATCAGAGTCTGGAAAGCACATTCGCCCCTCGTTGTTCACCGTGCTTTTTATAACAAGTGAATAAGGAAGACCATTATTGTCGCCTATGAGATAGATTTTGGAAAATTTTGGCAATTGTTTTTAACTATTTAAAGCTTTAGTAAGGAGATGGAAAAAAAATAGATCGAGACTTTTTCGCTCCTCTCGATTTCCGATTCTCAAATTATTTTAGGCTCGTTCTACCTTATAGGGAGCGAAAATGGATTAGTTTATACATGTATTATGACCAGGGACTCTTGCTCTACATTTTGTCTGACGCTCGGAAAACCCTATTTTCGGTCCACTTTATAGGCGCCGAAAATGGTCTTTTTTATGCACGTGTTATAAAAATCAAGCATTTCCAACGCATTTTTTTTTAAATCCAAGCTCTTTTCCCGTATTCTCTTCCTACCGTAATACATTTATCGCCCGTGCCTTTATGCATTAGGTGCATGCCCTTGAACAATGGCTATTTTTCGACGAATTTGAAGGGCCTAGAAATCAGTGTCACAAGGCACTTTTTCGATGTTGGTACGTGGTTTTGCATGGTTCTAAACATGTACAATAAGAAAAAAAAGTTGCGGGAGCGTGCCCCAACATTTGTTTTTTTTTTCGGTTTCTCCAACCAGAAAATGGCATTTTTCCCGTAGAATTCCCCATATGCGTGTATAATGCGATGCCGCACGTACCGCCGCCATCAGAGGCCCATCAGTGCGAGCCAGCGCGCTGCAGTCGAGCCTGTAATCTGCATAATTCCCTCGAGGGCCTCTGTGTATACCTTTTCAGTCGTCCGTCTATAATACCTGGAGGGAGAGCGAGAGGGATGCAAGCTATTATGCCTGGGCCCAAAAACTTGTGTCCTGCTCCGGGCAATTCTCTCTGTTTCGCGTGTACAAAAACTGCGCAGAAGACCGCGTTCCTACTATTATCGGCTTCGGCCTTCGGTACAGATTGCAGCTGCTCCTAGGCATTGGATGCGCGCGCAGGGCAAATGCGCAGCTAGCGCTTACCCAAAATATGTAATAAAAATGTACAAAATAAATGAATGTATTGTTACCTAGACGGAGATTGTCTTTTATATGAGGCTTGCTCCACCACCGTTGAAATTTCTTTTTCTTTTCTGTTATTATTCGTTTTAACGCTCTGCGCTGTCCGCGCATTTCCGCTACTTAAGAATAGTTAAGAAAATTTTTGTTGTTGAGAGGGCCTTATAAAACTCGGAGAATTTGCGTGTCCCTCGAATTTGCGAAATTTCATAGCCGAGGAGCAATGAATAGAAAGCCGATTTTCCGGGGATCGGCCGTGTGCCGCCGTCCGCGACCGTTATTATACATGCAGCCCTGAGTAGAGAGAGTATATGACGGAAGGCGAGCAGCAGCAGCAGCTTTCTCTACTGAGTAATGCAGACATTGTCGAGTAAACAGGGCTGGAGCAGACAGAGGGATAGCACACCGCTGGCGGCTTCGCGTGTTGGGAGAGAGAGAGAGAGAGGAGACAAGCGGCTTCCACAAATCGCTGGCAAATATTGACTGCAGCAGAGTTTTCAGACGAGTCTGCTTACTCGGCAGCGTCTCCATGGCTTCTCTCCTCTCTCGATTCTTTTTTATTTTTCTTTCGACTCGCGCGCGCTAATTCCCGGGGCTGTGGCATTGATATTCGAGTTGCTCGCTCCGTTCGTGAGCGCTTTGCTAAGGACAAGAAAGAGAGTACGTGACTTTTCGGCTGAGATTTCCCTCCTGCGAGCATAATACATCGATGCGCAGGATCGTATCGCTTCTGCGAACAATGAAGAATGTACAATAAAGCGATTAATGCAGGGAACGAGGACAATCGTGCGCTGACACGGTTTACACTGATCGGGATGAGATCGTAGCCTTATTTTTCCATGGGCGCGTCTTCGCCCCGTTTCCCCCGAAGTGATTATAATCCGGCATCGCGTGCACGCAGGCACTTTTAATTTTCTAGCCGAGAGAGATCGATGTATGCAGCGCATCAGCCCTGTTGTTTACAAGTATACAAACATATATGCACAGCACGAGATATGTATAGGTGAAAAATTCTGGGAAGTAGCTGTTCGGCAACGCGCGCCACCCAGAGATCGATTAATTAATCGAGATCGACGACGGCTCCCGCGGCCAATTAAAATTTATATATATATATATTAACAAGCGGCGGCGATCGATGAGCGCTAGACACCGGGGCCACTCCTATGTACCAGCTGTGCACTTATACACATCTCGTTACGCCTTGATTTGTCTTCACGTGTCCAGTCCGCGCGCGCACGCGACCGTCGAGTTCGTAATATAGTTACCTTATATCCCCGCTGCAGCTCGCGATTATATAGGTAGTCCGTCGACATATGAAAAACAAACGCAGTACTCGTACAAGCGATTCGCCATAAAAGTCAATCCACGCGTTACACGCGCATACTTAATCATGATTCCCTTTAAAATCATCAGCTAAGAGAGAAACATCTCTCCCCGCGCGTCGCTTTAAGAAAATCATTTTTCGCGTAAACTGCTTAAAGCAGCGCGTGCATTCCGGCCCTCTTCTTTCTCGCTCGCCGCTCTACGTACGCCCAGGAAGTCGTAATAACCCGTCGTGGGAAGCTCGCGCGAGACAAAGAGGATAGCTGCTGCTGCGACCGCATTGCGGAAAAAGCCCCGACGCTCTCGCTGGCTGCAGTTATACGTATACACGTATGTGTAAAGGGGGATACATCGAGCGTACACGGTGGTCGTGCTGCGCTAGTGAGAGGCGCGATGTTTATGCACCTGCATATATCCCAGGCGCGAGCTGCGGATTTTTCGGCTGCTGTGCTGTACGCGCAGGACGATTTACAGTTTGGATTTATCCGGGAAATGCCGTATAATCGAATCGATATAATGTACTCGCGAATTTAGGGGGGTTCTTGAGTTGCGAAATGAGGGCAGTTTTATCGCTTACTGTTTTTGTTTTTTGATTTACGGAAGCGGAGCTTCGATAAACTGCGGTGAATATAGAAGTTGCTTGTTTCGATTACACGAATAAAAAGTTATTTTTAGGCTGAAATATGTAACATTTTGTTTACTCTCTCCTTCTCATAAGCTGTTCGTTGAAAATGCAACTTTACAAATATCATAAGCAGCTGCGCGTTGAAATTCGCATAGATACGCACGGACACAGCTACAATTGAGAGGCCTAAGTCAAAAGGGTCTCCTATACCTGAGGTTTATTGTACCCCCGCCGCCTACAGTTGTTGACGCAGGGTCGCGTCCGTCCTTGGAGAAGAATCACATCGTCGTTAAATTTATTGCCAACCTCTCTTCAACACGCATATATTCCACCCATTTCCAACACAACGTGTTTCCAATGCGCGAATAATTACGTCGAAAATCTGATTTTGCAGAAAAGTCTGCGTTTCAATAAGCAAGATGCAACAACAATCAAAGCTCTCTCAATTCGCCGCAACTAAACCGCTGTCCAGCGCACATCTGCTCGAGAATCCGAAGAGAGAAAATTACCGCCGCATTTTTTGCGGAAATTTCGAGAGAGGAAGAGAGAGAGAGCCGTGACAATGCGCGGCTCGTTACACGGGCAATTTATCTCGAGAGGAGCGTGGAAAATTCAACGTCCAACACACAGCCGCGCCAGCGCACACACCCGCGAAAGCAGGCCGCGCGCGCGCGCGAGTTTTTGATATACACGTACGAGCAGCGCGGCGTTTCTCTTTGTTCGTTTTCCTGGAAAAAAATGCGATTTTCGCCGGGAAATTATAGACGACGCGAGCTGCATTATCTACGCTATCCAGGTCTCGTTACATTATACGCACAAGCGTGTGACTGATATCTGCGCTTAAAAATTATTCGCGGTAGCGACACACGCTGTCGTTATAACACAGGATTCTGCGCAGGTCTCCCTTTCTCCCTAAATTTCTCGGAAGCCTATACAGAGAAAAGTCAGCGGCTAGCACGCGAGGAATCTGTCATTTTACTTTAATTGTGCGACTGCTTTTTCCACGCGCTGGATTTCTCCGGACGCGCGCCGCGTTTTCGAAAATGTTATGTTCAGGAGAGTAGAATGGGTCAAGAGGACCGTAATACAAAGGGGTATGTACGGAGGCTAAGAGCTGTGTCGTGTCTTGGCTGATGGATTACCGATGCCTCTCTTTCACTTCGCGGCCCACGACTGTACGTATAAGCGATCAGGTAGCCATTAGGATCTCGCGTCGGGTAAAAAGCGCTGATTCCGCGAAAGTCGAGATTCCTCCACTATACTGTCTCTAACCTTTGGCTCCGATCGATTCTGCGCAGATAAATGAAAATGCCTTTCGCTCGATACAAAATACTTATAATTTTTCTCTCTCTCTCTCTGTTTCAGGTAAGTCCGAGCGCACGAAATGCCGTGTTATGGCAGACGATTCACTGCGTTATTAGTAAGTTTATGCGTCATATTAAACGACGATTTTTACCGCTCCCCATATACACACGAACAAGACACGCGATTCGATAATAAATCGATCGCAAAAGCCACGATAAATCAAAGTTACATGCAAGCGCAGCTGCCGTAGGCTCGCTCGTCCCGTTGCGATCTATCAGGCAACTTTGTTATCCTCTTCTAGTTACAGGCGCACTTAATGGCTATTCCCAACCGTTGTCTTTTACAACAGAGTCATAAACATATTGCGGTTAAGAAAAAAACTACCGTTTTATAAGCCTCGCACGAGTCATAGAAACTAATACGCGCGAATCCCATAAATCACAGCGCTAAAATAACGAACGTCCGCAGCCAGTCGATAAAGCCCGACAAAAAGGACTTCTGACACCTCAATCGAACCGCGCTGCACATATAGAGCCGTGAAAAGCAGTTCGGATCAATCATCCCTTTTTCCCTCACGCGCAGAGACGCGACGCGATCAATCGCCTTCGTCTCAAAAGAAAGTATCAATCCCCTTCAATTACAAGATTATCAAGCCCGCTGCGCACATATGTGTGCGCGCGAATATTTGTCACTGACGTTCCTTTTTCCCAACAGCTAGCTACGATTCCGCAAAGGCTCTCGTCGAGCGCGCACAAAGCCTCTCGCTGCTTCGTTAGCGCTTCAACAATTTGATCCTGGCTCGAGTTAAGGGCCCAAAGGATAAACGCCGTCGGCGGCCGCATACCACCTGTTCGGCCGACTGCGGCGGCAGCGGCTTTTGTGTCGTCGTCGTCGTGCGCGAGAGGCGATACTCGAGTTACCCAACGAGACCCCGCATTGGTTCCGTCTTTCAACTCTCCGTTCAACTCTCTCGCTGCGTTTTCTTTGGTTTTTCGTAAATTACAGTTGCGCGCGAGTCGGAGTGAAAATTTTCTTCCCTAAAGAGAGCAATATAAATATATATGCGTTTAAAAGCACTTATGCCTCGATTATCGAGCAAGATTAAAGAGCTGCCAAGCAGGCGAGGAGAGTCTTTTTGGTCAAAGTGTTATACTGCACATCCCGATGTTCAAAGCAGACCCGGCATTATCTCGCTCTCTCGCTCTCAGTCGCGCATAATGAGGATCGAAGCGGCGATTCGAGACGTGCGAAATGAGAATACCGGGTGGTACCATGTGCTTATGGGAACCGCTGCACTTAAACGCCGTGGAGTAGCTCGTGATCATGACATGCGTATTATGCATCGGCGGAGGAATATATAACCGCTTGACAATTAGCGCGCGAGGAACCAGTATAGTAGCGGCCCGCGGCCGGAAATTGAATTCCGGAAAGAGGCGCCTCGCGCGGCTTAGGATTCTCAAAGTGATTCGTAATTATACCAGCTCTTGATGCTATGCGTACACGCGTGTAGCGGATACGAGCGAAAAGGAAGATACTCCGCTACAGCGTGCACTGCTACTGTCTATAATGTGTCGGAGATTAAAAGGACGGGGAAGAAGTTCGACGCGATCGATCATTACTGGGAGGCAACAAAATGTATCGGTGCGCGCACAGATAGCGATAGGCGGCCGTTGCACGGCTGGTATATAAAAAGCCAACAACAAGATTCACGAGGCAGATTAGTCGCCCGGGAGCAGATCTTAAGTCACTTTGGATCCATCTCAACAAGTGTCGAGCCGTTTTGTGCTGCATCGAGCGACTCGCCGTTCGAGATGAAAAAAAGTCCATTGTTCGACGGGGAGGAATTTACGCGCGATATTCGACGAGATTAATTCAGCGTAAAATAGCAAATCAAGCAGGTATACGAGTTACGCAACGAGAACAGATGTAAAAACTCGAAACACGTCCCTCGCGTCGAGCGGAAAGTGCACCAGTGCGTAGAACAAGCTTCTCCACTCTTACACGGCGCATTAGTCAACCGCAAAACATTTTCAAAAGCCTCATCGAAATTCATAACTCTCAGCGGCCGCAGAACCAGACGATACAACGCACCGGGTATAGTAGCTCTATAGTAGCTCTGTACGTACGCAGCAAAACATTCAATTAAACCGCTGCGGACAAGCCTTTCCTCTAATCAAGAGAAAGGTATGGTGTATCGCCACGACGAGTACATTACACTAGTTACGCAAAAGTCCGGACGTGAGTGTTATACCGGGTGCGCACGTGGGTGCGAGGGACACTCCTCAAAAACAATCAGCCGTATACGCGGCGCACGTGAGGGTTATCGCATCGATCGGACGCTCGCGCAGTCTACAAATTGTCAAGGAGCTTAACGACGAGAGAGAGAGAGAAGGTCTTTTTTGCCCTGTGTGCAGGATACGCGGTCCCTCGGGTGCATGTAGACGTTCGTCGAACACCAGAGCGCAATGAAATTCTCGACGAAGGCGCAGGCTATACGTGTCGTTAATGTACTTCCTACTTGTCCGATTGATCATTGACTTTCATGAGACTGGCGGCTGGTGTGTCGCGCAAGTGCTCTTATGTTTTCTCTTGTTTATTGTTATATTTCTAGCTATGTATAATGGTATGCGTATCGATTTCTCCCTAGCTCATTCGCGCGCGGGAATTATCGAATTTCTCGAAGCTATTATCAAACTTGGCCCCATAACTCAGTTAGCCGTGCAGAATTCCGCGAGTTGTTCAAACACACACACACACACACACACACACACATAGCCAGAGAGACAAAGATCAAGCCGTTGAGAGAACTCGGAAAGCAGAAAATACAGAGAGCAAACTCCCGCTATAGACGTACCTATATACTCGCGGGTGAAGTCGCTCCGCCTCGGGGGAGCCTTCGGCTATTAGAAGCCGCACACATACATATATCTGCGAGGTGTATTCATGAGAGCTTCGCAGCCCCGAGAACGATTTAATATTAATAGTACCGATGAGAGAGAGAGAGAGAGAGAGACAGAGAGAGAGCACGGCGTCGTCTCTCGCCTTGGGCTATCGCACCTCCGGATGCCGAAGCTGCTGCTGTAGAAGAAGCTGCTTCTATGCCTATTCGGAAAAGCGACTGTACAGTACAGCGAGACGATAAATTCAGCCCGGATTTCGGTTTTAGCATTAATCTGCATAGAGCTGCGCGCGCGCAAAACAAGACGTATACTACTGACCGCCGTTAGCTCGAGTTTTTTCGCGCGTCGTTCGCGCGATAAGTATATTTCTCTATTTCTACGGGAAGTCCCGAGAAAGCAGCGGCATAAAGTTAATGAAGCGTGCTCGCGCCTATATTAAGCAGTAAAAGTCAGTCTACTTTGTGGACGAAAGAGAAAAATTCATCGCGATCGCAGCGATTCACAAAGAGGAGGGCAAGACAAAGCGTGTAGGTACGAATCGATCTTATCGGGCTATTAGAGAATGGGCAATAAAATATTTGAATATTATCAGGACGTACGCGTGTGTGCATTATACGGCAGCACTAAGCATCACTTAATTCAATTGCTCCCTCCCTCTCTCTCTCGCTCTCTCTCTCTCTCTCTCTCTCTCTCTCTCTCTTGCTCTGTGTGTGTGTGTGTCTAATTAAGGCTATGGGAAGGGAAGAAAATCGGTATAATGAAAGAACGAGAGAATGAGCTTGGGAAAGAGAAAGAGAGAGAGAGAGAGGGGGATATTACGCTGATGCTCCTGCAGTATATAAGGGGGCGAAAAATAAGCGTACGCGAATGAGACGGCAGCAGCAGGATCGAGCCTTAAGGTCCAGTTTGCTTCTCCTCCTTACATACGTGCTCGCATATCTCTCTCTCCCTCCGCTGCGGCTAGTTCCATTAGAAATGCATATGGAGATGTGTGCGGCGGCTCACGAGAAGCGCTAGAGAGTAATATTCCGGCGTTTTTTCCTCGCCCGGCACTTCCGATTGCCTTAAAACTTCCACGTAACTAGACAGTCTAATTGCGGATCGTCAAGTTTTTCGTCCCTCGAAGTTCTCTCTCTCTCTCTCTCTCTCTCTCTCTCTCTCTCTCTCTCTCTCTCTCTCTCTCTCTCTCTCTCTCTCTCTCTCTCTCTATAGCGCTGCTTAAGTAGGAAGTAGCTCGCGCACGCGCGCAGGTCTAACAGGCTGTATTTTATTGTCCAGCTTAGAGCTCGTATAATAAAATAGATAAACAGGCTGCAGCCGTATCCTATAGTATGCTAATTCGAATATGAATTACGAGTACACGGCTGTCTTTCTCATAGCTAGTATTCCGCGCGCAGCTTATATTTTCCATTTTCGATATCGCGTGCTATGCGCATTCCGCGCTGGAAGAGGAATCGACAAATATGCAAAAAATTGATTTCCTTTTAATTGTAGCGAGTCTCCGAAGAAGCAGCGAAGATAGAGGGAGAAAGAGAGAAAGAGAAAAGGGTGGAATATACACGAAGCGGAAAAAGGGCCGGTCGCTCGGACCCCGCGAGTGATTGCGCGCCTCGCGCTGCTGCTGGGGCGAAATTGCACTTTAATGTGTGTTATTGAAATACTGCGTGGCAAGCCAAAACGAGGAGTCGAGAAGATGCGCGAGCTTCTCTCTCTTTCGCAAAATGTTTGACTTTACGGAGAGATTGCATTGGCGAGGAGACGTGGAATTAGCCGGGGGTATGTGTGCTGGAAGAAAAATCCAGCGTCAGATTGAATATTTTATATGGAATATTCGCTGCGCGTGTGCAGTGTATGAAAAGAGAGCGAAAGCGGACAAATAACGATTCGGATATGAGCGAGTGATTGATCATGCTCGAGTGGCATAATCCATTCATCTTATCGAGCCCTCGCGCATCCGAAGACAATCTTTTTAACGGATCATCGCTGATGCGCACTTAATTCCTCTTTTTTTTCGCCCGCAGTAGTGCTCGAAATTGTTTTAATGGCTCGGTCTTAGTCATTCCTTATAATAATACGACGACGATGCTTATTTCGTCTTCATTAACGTCACTTCCAAGCTGAAAGCTGGACAATAAAAGTGTTATAAAATAAATATCGCGGATTCCGATGCGATCTGCAGAGGGTTTCTCATGCCGCCGCGTCGAGATCAAGCAGCCGCTGACTTAATCCAGCCGTCAACGCGCGGTTCCCGCTCGTAAAAATCGGCCTGCATTCGTAAAAATAATAAATAACCTCGTTAAATCCTTATTAAATATCCATCAGGGCTTAAATTCGACAAGGCCGAAAAAATATCGACCATCAGAAGCTACTGCTGCTGCTGCGGGATAAATAAGAAAAAAAGGAAGAAGACCGACTCGTGACGTGTACACAATATCCCGAGAGAGAGAGAGAGAGAGAGAGAGAGAGAGAGAGAGAGAGAGAGAGAGCGAACTCGCCGGGTATATAAGACACTTAAAGTAACATTTAGCGCTCGCGGCAGCGCGCGCGAGAGAGAGAGAGACTCGCGCTCGTTGGTCGACGCTGGGCCCGTGGGCCCCTCGTCACCCCCCACCCGCGGGCTGGCCTCCCTCTCCACCCATTCGCGCTTTCTGTCTCGTTTCTTCGACGCCGACTCGCGGTGTGTGTAGCTCCCGCCTTCAGTACCGACTTTGGTTAGCCTCCGATCAGAGCCTCACGATTTGTCGCGGCTGAAGGGATCGCGCATTTTTTCCTCTCCTCGCGTGTGTTATTACAGTGCAGTGCTTTTGTTCCCTTCCGGTGTTTCTTTTTTGTTCTGTGATGGTGAGTGCCAGCCGCCGCTGCTGACGATGCTCGAGGCTTCCTTTGATTATCGCTCAGAGTGCCGAATACGATGACGCGGACGTTGTTATACGAAAAAGAATTAATCTCGTCTTTCTAATTATACCTGTGCGGTGTGTTTGCACGGGACGCTTTGATGTCTCCATGTGTGTATAGCGGACACACTCAGCGCGCGTCGATCTCAACGAGCGTGTGAAACGAAAATTTAATATGTTAACGGCGATAAATTGCGAGGAGCCGCACGTGCATTCGACGAAAGGCCGGTTGAAATCGTTTAAATGAATTCGCGATGTGTATATACGTATGGGTGTTCAGCCGACTGCGCATTTGAATCGCAAATCGCGATATGGTGCGCAAGAATATACGAGCGGAATAATTTCGCTAATTCGAGCGGGAAAAATCGACGAAATAATCTCTCGTCCGACTATTCCGCGCGCGGCAAAGAGCTTTCGTTTACTTTCGATGCACACGAGTTATCGTCAACGGGTATTAAAGCTTCTATTGCGCACCGTATTATATACTCTCTTTTTACTCCGAAAGCAATAATATACCGTGTATTTGTCAAACACAATATCGGCCCCTTTGAATTCCCGCGAATAACCCGCGGTATTGAGAGGATCAAAGCAGTTATCAGTTTCCAGCTATCGGCTCTGTGCTGCTGCTGCGAAGAAAATCCGAAAAATCGTCGCGCCGTGAAAACGAAAAACTGGAGGCTTATCCGAAAATCGCGTTGACGACTACATATAATACGACTGCAGCGAGTATTATAATATAGACAGTGCAGAGCGAGCGAGTCGACTCGCGTCGTCGGGCGAGTTTTTCGCGCCATATCGCGTCCCACGTACGCGCATACCTATGTCTGGTCGACCTACACACTATACGTTATATTGGCTGCCGCAGTGCCATAGGATCTAATGAATCACTGCAGGGCGTACTGGTTCGCTCTCTCTCTCTCTCTCTCTCTCTCTCTCTCTCTCTCTCTCTCTCTCTCTCTCTCTCTCTCTCTCTCGTTCTCTGTTCGGCGAGAAAAATACAAACGAGTCGCGGGCGATAGTGGGTCCGTTTACACGCGGACGACACGCTCGATATGATCGCCGCGGCAGTCGAACGAATCAATCGATCGGCTGATTTATCGCGGCCCATTACGCCCGAGCTTAATGGAATTACCTGCAGCTCGACGCTAGGCTAGACTAGTCGTTCGCGTGGTTTTTTTCTGAATTTTTCGCAGCCGATCTGGAAACTGTTCCACTTTACGGCAGCGAAATAAATAGCATATGGCTCTCTTTCTCTCTATAAAGGAGACCTGGATTTAACGGAGTGGTCGCGCGCGTATACACTCGTAGCGGTGCTTATCTATCGCAGATTTGCGTTATATGGAGGAAACGCAGACTTCCATCCATTCGACGTAATAGTAACGCGCGCTCGCGGCTCATGAGGAAGCTTATTCTCGGTCGGCGGTGGCGGCGGCAAATTTAAAATTCTCATATTCCTACCTGCAGTGCGCGTAGAGAGCCCTTCGAAAACGGCGCAGGAAAGTGCAGCGCTTCACGGACGGACGAGCGGCGTGTGAAGTCTAGTGCCTGCCTACCTTATACCACAAGAAGAAGAAGAAGAAGAAGAAGAAGAAGAAGAAGAAGAAGAGGCAGTTGTGAAGAGGAGAGAGAGTTCGCGAGAAGTGCGAGAACGGAAATATATCGCGTGTGTGCGTAAACGTGCGTCTTACATACTTTGTGAGATTCCCCCGGCTGCTTCCTCTTTTTCGTGTACATATATACATAGAGATATACACGCATCGCAAGCGGTCGCTCGCGAGGGAAAAAGCACGTCGCCGTTTACGCAACGCGCGGATCCGCAGGAGGAGGAAAGTGGTGTGTGTACAGTCGCACAGCGCATCAGCAACGCGGGATGTATATGGTTCGTTTCCGAGGATCGCACTCGTTCTCATCTCACACCACACGTGCATTACAGTAGTAGTGTGCACGTGTGCGCTCATCGTGGTGTCGATTTTTCGCGAGCGAGCTAAGCTTCTTCTTTCTTCTTCTTCCTCGCTTCTTCTTGCGCTAATTAATCGCACGCGCGAGCGAGCTTAATTGTTGTGGGTTTTGAGAGCGAGTTCGTTATCTCGTACACACTTTCGATCTTTCTTGCCTTCTTCTTTTTTATTGTTTATATAAAGCGACGAGTGTGCAGCTTGTAATTACAGTATGAATATTCACGTCGCCGAAAAAGGAGAGATTTTCTAGTAACGAATGCGCGCTATACACGCAACGAAAAAAAAATAATCCCAAGAGAGCCGCAGAGAATCCGTGTCGTCGAGTGTCTCTCGAACATCTCTTTCTCCCTCGTCGTTTGTTTATTTTAAGATCCTCGAGAGTCTCGGAAAAATACACATCGGAGCGAGCCGTAAAGCCTCTCGTAAGAAAAATGTCAACGCAAGGACGCGCAAGTGTGTGCTTTGCGGAATCCTGACTTTCATATCATCGTAAGATGATAAAAAAAAAAAAAAACATTAATTAGCGTGCGGACGTTAAAACCGTTTTATCGCCGAAAGATTTTTCATACGCAAAGAGGCCTTCATCTTTTCGCGCTTCGTCTAAATATCCCCTCGCGATCTCGTATCTAAGAGCGAGATGCGCGATAAACAGCTCGCAGCGATCTATTAATTCTTCGGCTTTACGTATATGGTGTATAGGAGAGAGAGAGAGAGAGAGAGAGAGAGAGAGAGAGAGAGAGAGAGAGAGAGAGAGAGAGAGAGAAAGAGGAAATTAATCGCACAGAAGTGCGAAGATCCTATCGAAAGAGAGAGATCCTATCGGGGAAATGTAACGAGAGGAAGGCAGAGAGTCTGCTCTCTTGCGATAGGGAAATGGGAGATATGGAAGCGTATGTGTAATGCGCGCGGACGATACGCATAAAGCATTCGCAAATTGAATGATGAAAAGGACGAGCTCCGGGCTGAGAGAGATAAGGGATGCGTAATCCGGTGTCTCCTTCTCACCCGAGTGACTTGTAAACAAGAACGCGAGGCATTTCACCTTTTTTGTCGGTCTATTAGTTATCTCGAACTCGCGCGTCTACTTGTTCTTGTTTTGCTGTGGAAATAGCGTGGGCGAGATGCTTTTCAATTAAATACAATTAAGCGATCTAATATAACAATAAAAACACAAGTATTCGCGCGTTATGTTATCGGAGAGGCAGCGCGTGATTCGATTCCGAGATATTTCAGAAATATATTATACTCGAGCGCGAGAAATATATGTTCCACCGGAGTAAATTACGCGGCGGGCAGACAGGACTATTGCTACTAGAAGATAAACACGTCGTGAGCGAGGAGGAATGTAACGGCTTCTCGGAAACCGAAAATCCATATGGATGCGGCTTTCACATAAAAACATCATGCATCGCCACACGGAGTATTTCAAAGACAAGCTATACACAACGGCGCATCGCTGCAGGTGATACAGCCGGCGCATTCCACTGCAGCCGCTCATTTCGGCTGTATCTCCATTCCTCAATGCCGATGACGATGTATCTCGTGTATTAGATCCGAGCCGATCGCGATGAATCTTATCTACACATACGACTCAATCGGGGAAATTTTCTAGAAACCCGCTTCGAAAAATTCAAACGAGCATACAATCACGCAGTCGTCGAAAAAAAAGGGTTATTACAAAGGAGCGATGAAGCAGCTAATGAGCTATAAAGCCAACAAATCAGCCTCGAGAATCGTCGCGTCTCTCGCGCACAATAAACAAAAGCAATTACGGCCCTTGCGCGCGCATCGGCGAAAAGAACAAAGTAGGCTTCCACGCACGACTGATGCGGCCCATACGCAGCGTATATAGCAAGCGGGCAGAGAGAGAGAGAGAGAGAGAGAGAGAGAGAGAGAGAGAGAGAGAGAGAGAGAGAGAGAGAGAGAGAGAAAGAGGGAAAAGATGAAGATAATCGGTGGGCATCGTCGGCGGGTCCGCAACAAGAATGCTGCGCGCCGCGAGAACCGCAGGCGAGCTTAATTAACCGGCAGCAGCAGAAGCGGCAGCTATACACGTGGTAGCGACGCGAGCGGATAAAGGAAATCTGTTGAATACTTCGCCGCCGCGAGGGTTTTTGGTATAATGGAAAATGAGGAAAATTATCGCAACACCTATAGCTCTCGAATAATCCAACGCTGCGACCTCCACAATATAGGGCCTATCCGAAAACCAATAAACCAACTCAGCTCTCGGAGGCTCTAATGCGTTTCCACGTATTCCGGGCCATCGCGTTTCATCTGGGGCCGGCGCGTTTCGCGATAAAAAGAAATTGCAGCTCCGAGCAGCCGGAAGATAATCGGCCGGTAATGATAGAGTCCGGCCCAAGGGATCCAAGGTCGAGGCTGTGTGTTCGCGCGACGATGGAACAATGGCGTTCCGCAGAAAATAAGAGCCGGTCCTTTTCTGCCACTGCTCTCGCGCGCCGAAGCATCACGAAAGATACCAGCTGCCCCGGGGCAGGAAGGAATTTTTCGATGATTGCACCGCTGGCAAAAAAGTATATTTTTGACGATTGTGTGCGGCGAGTAGCCGTACACGTGCGAAGCACACAGGAGAAAGTTTGGAAAGTTCAGTGCACCTTTAAACGACGCTGCGATCCATCCGATCTTCTTGTTCGGCTCGATAGAGTCCTTTGATTTTCCCATACGCTCTGCTCTCTCTCTCTCTCCTTAATAAATGGCATTATCTCTCTTTTCCTCTACACACACAGATCGAGCAGAGTCTCTCGGCGCACGTCCGGCGTGTCGATCTCCCGAGGTTCGCGGAACGCTGACGCGGAATAAAAGATCAGGCTTAATAACACTGCGCAGGAGACGTTATCTATCCCCGCGGCCATCTTCTATATACGCGCGCGCGGCCGTATTAAAACGTTAATCTCCGGGCTCTACTACCGGTTATACATACGAAGCGACTCCTCCCTGGACGGCCTCTTTCTCCTCGTCCGTGTGCGCGCGTCGGTTTTATAGTAGCCGATCGCGTGCCTGCCGATCGACAGCCGATCCCTTCGATATTTTCATGACGGGCATTCCGTGAAAAGGGGCTTTTCTGGCGTGCGCGGAGAGGTTTTACGATCTGTTGCGCGTTTCTGCTTATACTCGTACCGATCGCCGTGTTTTTCTGCCTGCCGATCTTTCTCTCTTCCCGAACGCTGCTATGTACAGGGTGTTTCGAACGAAATGTACACAGCTTGCTGGAGTTTTTGTAGAAATCGGCGTTACGCAACGCTAACCGTAATTGTTTTCCCCTTATATCTACGGGGAGTTTAATGAAGAGTCACAGCTGCCAGTCACTGTACAAATGAGATTTTAATAGATAATACCGGGCAAGAAACTCACACATATATATATATGTCTATAGACGCTGAGCCAATACTGCGTGTACCGCAAGCCTCTCACTCGCTCTCGATCTCGAAAAATCGGATCGACCCATTAAAATTCCCGCGCGCTCTCGAAAACGATGATTAATTCAACCCCGCGGAGTTATACGTATACGTATCATACGCGCGCTACGACCGGAGGCGACCGCTGCGCCTCCGCGAGTATATTCCGTTTAGGCGCCTAATTGCTCTGCCCGTGAGAAACGAGCTCCTAAGTAACTCCCTTTTTTTTTAAACGCTGCCTTGCTTTCTCAAGAATGCTCGTTTCCCGTCTGCCCGCCCGTGTGTGTGTGTTCGCGCGCGTTTGTCGTTTTACGAGGATGTGTGCAGTTTACGGAGGATTTTTAACTGCAGACGAGTTTGTTTTGCGTTTTTACGCTTGGTCGTATTCCCCTTGATTTATTTCTCGAGAGATAGCGGTAGACGGATCGATCTACGGGGGATTAATTCGAATAATCTAAAGAGATTGTTGAAGTTGGGCGTTCGCATCGCTGTGCGCAACGCCGAATCAATTTGAAAAGCCTCCACGCGCGCGCGCAGATAAAATCGGCACTTTGATTTCTCTCTGAGCTCTGTGTGTGTTGTGAAATATATCATACACCGAATGCGTCGAAATCTCGAAAGCCAATAGATAGAGCCAAACTGATAAATCGCGGTGGAATTCGAAATTGCCCTTTCGTCGATTGTAAATCCGGCTTTAATAGAGCCGCTATTTATATATACGCCGGATCGGGAAAACGCGCGATCGGGTGTATATAATAATAATAACGGAAATTTATCAGCGATATAGCCATCGGGCAATCAACAAGACGTAGCTTTCATCATCGTTGCAGCTCGCCTCGCGTCTCATCCTGCGAAAATGAGCCGTAAAACGAAGAATCCGGACGGATCCTCACGTGTATAAGGGGGAACGATATATACTATATAAAAGCAAAGCCGACGAAATTAAGAGTCTCGAAAAAAGAAAGCTCGCGAATCGAAAACTCCCGTTGAGGCAGCTAGCTGACGGCATCGTCTCGGAATGCCGGAAGTTCTCTGTGTGCATAGTGTTCGTGTGTGTGTGTGTGTGTGTGTGTGTGTAGTCGTAGAAAACACGGGCGAGTTAAGGATCTTTCCGTATATTACACAGTGTGTGTGCGAAAGAAATTAGCGCTGCACTGCAGTGGGCCGCGATTGCGATCTCGGCGATTACGTTAAAAAAGCGGGTGATAGCGCAGAGCGCGTATATGATTCGATGAAGAAAACGTTGCGGCGATTCGAGATTGTCATTGCGCGCGAGGATGAAACTAAGTGTCGGTTTTAGAGACCATTGTTCTCCTGCGTGCGTGCGTGCGTATGCGCGATAACTCGTTTAGCCGTCGGGAGTTAGGATTACTTGCGGAAAAAGAAAATCTCTCCTTTCATCGCGGCGCTGAATATTCCCTCGGAAACCTCAGCGTTCTCTAAGTGGCTTTTAATTTTCATCCACACAGAGTGAGCCGAATGAAAAAGTTCTTACGAAACACCGCTCGGTGCAGGAACCATGTGAAACAGTGACAGTGTAAAAAGTGAACGAAATCGAACAAAAAAAAAAAAAAAAACGAGGGACAATGACGGTCGAGGGTCTCAACGCAGCCGTTCCCGGTAAGCAGGACGAGCACCATCAGAACTCGAAGAAGAGCAACACCAAAGCCATGGACACCATCATGTCCAGTCTGGCCCTGAAGCGCCGCACCTCCGGCGTCTTCGGCTCGAAGCGCTGGTGGACCCCCAGTTGCTGGGCCTCCCGCAGCCACCAGGAGGCCTACCTGCGCAAGCTCTACTCGAAGAAGTACAGCAACGGCATCGTCAACCCCGCGGGCGTCTCCATCGCCGACGAACAACCCGCCAGTAGCGCCTCGGACAACAGTCCTTGGAAACCGGCCGTCTACGAACTGCCCACGAGCGACGAGCACTACCTCGACGCTTTCCTGAGGACTAGGACCGAGAGCGAGTGTCCGGCTCTCTCGACCCCCAGGGCAAGTCCCACCGAGAAGTGCGTCGAGTTCCTCACGAGAAACGAGGCTCGCTCTCGGGAGTGTATCGTTGATATCCATCGGGACGAGCAGCCGCCGCAGCACGTCCCGGAAAAGGGCACGCTCAGGGTGACCGAGCGGAATTTCGACGAGATCCTCAGGAATGCGTCTGGCAATCCTGCCGCCGAGTAAGTCTCACTGTTATTATTTGGATAATTGTTATTCTTAGCGAGCGAGAGTTCCGCGTGTGTGTGTACTCTTGACCGCGCTGCATTGTTCGAGAGCTTTCAAATTGCGCACGAGCGACGGGAAGAACGTTGACCATTTGTGTGCTCTCGCGCACACATTCTTTTGTCTCTACTACTTCCTTCTTTGCTTTACGAGCCGGCTCTAATTCGTCCCGATGATCGGGAGGCCTTCGAGTGCGCCATTAATTTATAATTGGATGTAAGAGTATAGACAGTTCTTGGCAAGGAAGGGAATAACAAATTTTGAAGGCACACCTATATAGCTTTGTAAGAAAATGACGTACACTGTGTATGAGCTACATACCCGCGGAGCGCGATATCCTATATATGTCATCCCCCGCCCGTAGAGCTAACAACTTCAAGATAAACTGTTGGCTATTCTGGAACGCGCGGCGCATATAATAATAATTCATGTACACCAGTATAGTGCAATAATATCTTGCGTATATGAATATCGACGCACTGGATACATTCCCTACGGGCGACAAAAAAGAAAGCACTACGCCTGTGCTGCGGGAAATTAGCTCGAATAAATCATTGCGCGCCGAGCAGTGACACGAGCTTTTTCCGGCATCTCGCGCACACACACGCGCGATTAATGAAGCGTAAGCTGTAGCTCTCTCGCTCTGGCTCAATCGAAGAGCGAGGGTAAGCGATACACCAGCGCCGATCGGATGCAACATTTAAATTTATGCGCGGGACGAAAAATCGAAGGCAATAAATATTGCGTTATACATAGTATATGCAGTCGAGCACACGCCTTAGGGACGACTATATGTACGAGGGCAGCTGGTTATTTACTCGTATTTATTCCTGATTATTTTAATGAGCCGCATCAGTCTTTGGAGATATTCTAGGGGGCTTTCAATTAATCAGGGCTTTTGTGTTGAGCTGAGCGCGCGGCTGCGGGATAATACAAGCAGAAGCCGCGAACCGGTTATCGTTTGCTGAAAATCATTTGTCGGTGTCCAGAGAAAGAAACGACCCGGCGTTGTTTTCTTCTTCGCGCACAGAAGTCGATTGCTCGCTCGCTCGCGGAGGGAAAAATTCACGACAATGTATTACGTATCCGCATTTGTTTCCAGACGGACAACTCGCTCCATTTCAGCTGTAATAAGTACAGCGTCCATAGCCTGCGGAGAATCGCCGATAAATACCCCAATAACGAGCGATCGATAAACGCGTCCGTCGCAATATAATAAACCGCGAGCGCGACAATAATAATCCCTCTTTGGGCGGGAAATACAAAATCGCGCACGAATTTCAATTCAATAGACCGTTCCTTTTATCGCCGCACGAACGGCGCAATAACAGCTCTAACGATCGAAGACGCGCGCGCGAGTCGAATCGGACAGCTTTTTACGGTGGAAGCCGAGCAGCTCTCAAGTTAAATAAAATTGACACACACGCACGGGGTGTGTGCGCGAAAATTATTCGGGCCGTTATGCAGTTATCGGATTTCGATATTTTCAATGCCTCGCTCTCGGCGGCTACCGATCTCTTCATATACATACAACCGCGAAGAGGCCCTTAGCCGCATTGAGGCTCGGTTTCTTGTCCCGATCCGTTCCCCATTGTGCATAGCTATGTGTGTGTAGGAGCGACTCGATCTGATTCGCCACTGAAAGAGCTGTGGGGTATAGGGGAGGAAGGTATGGTTTCTTTGTCGCGGATTCAAAATCAAATTTTAATGACTTTATGTGCGCGTCGAGCGAGCCCGATAATTAACCCAGTTTTAAGCTGTCTATACAGGACATTACGCATTCACGAGCACAGCTTTTTTTACACAAAACAACGGGTCGTATCTCCTGGATTAAACGACAATAATAAACAATTTTCTCGCGTCGGAACGACCGCGAGCGGTCTCTTTCCGTAATATACGACTCCTATATACTGCCTCATACCTCTCAAGCATAAACCTCCGTGCTGCGATGCATAACTCCGGGAATAATATAAAATCTCGCTGAGCTATACTCTCTCGCGCTCCACCGATTTATCGGTATTACAAACCGCTGGAGTGTATACACACATGCGCGAATATTGAGTTTCATCCACGAAGGTCTCCCCCGTTATGCACCTGCGGATTCCTCTTGCTTTTTGCCCTCTCCATCGGCAATTTGGAGCACAGCGACTCTAAAAGTTCCGCCGAGGGATATAATTCATCGCGCGGCGCTTGCGGCGGGAAAAAATCGGCCCCGAAAACCGATCTGACCGGTCGTCGTCGTCGCGCGTTATAACGAGCGTTGAGCAAGGCGACTCGAGGTCGTCTCTTCTCTCGCTTGACGAATAAAATTTCATTGAGCTCACGATATTAAAAGCGACGAGGATGCGGCTAGTGATTTATGCACACCGCGCGCGCGGGGCATTGTTCGATAAAATATCGATTTTTCGGATCGATGCGCGCCGGCCGTGGCTTTCCATATTTCACCGATAAATTCCTCGGCTCTCGACGTGATTCATGCCCGGGAAAGTTTTACGCTGCGGGATTAATCAGCGTGAGATCGTAATTAAAAGGCCGTCGTCGCGGCGAGCAAGTAGACCAAAAACTTTCCTCGTCAAATCGCGAGGCGAATGCAATTATTGATATAAAAGTCCCTCCTTGGCCCCGACGTCGGCGGTGTATCCTCGTAATAAAATGACTCGATCGTCGCGGGCTTTCACCGCGCGAGCAATTAGCACGCAATTGCGCGGTTGAATTAAATCGGGAATATTACAACGGGCAGCTCCTTCGTCGTCGTTACGAGGTTTAATGCGCCGGTTCCTTCCACGCGCGGCTCTCGAAATTATGCCGCGACGAGAAAAAGGAACGAGGGAAGAGCTCGCCGGCGTCGGGGCTGTAAAAGAGCTTTTACGGCGCTAGAGCGCACGACTCGACGATTTCGTCGGATTAACAAGAATGTTTTCAGTTTCGTTATGGAAATATTCGTGGACAGGTTATTGTACACAATGCGCGCGAAATTTCCATTATATCAGCGCGCGTAATCTCTCGCGAATTAATATAATCCGGGCGCGCAAATAAAACTGCGCAAATCATAAGTGTTATAATGTACTTTCTAAACCGATCGCATACCTTCGATAATCATCAATCCGTATCTCTCTTATTCGCGAGAGAGTTTATAGGAGGGACCTAATACACGCTCGCCGGAGAAACTCGTCCCGATTATTGTACGCCGATATAACGTATACGGGACACGAGCGCGCGCGCACCGGAAATTATCGAAATTGGATTATTTATCTCCACTTAACAGTAAACTCTCCGATCCTGCTATCCTACTTACACAGAGAGAGAGAGAGAGAGAGAGAGAGAGAGAGAGAGAGAGAGAGAGAGAGAGAGAGAGAGAGAAAGAGAGAGAGAGAGAACGAGAAAGAGAGGGGGGGAGAGCCCGCGCAGTGAAAAGCCACATAACGACGAGACGAGAGAGAGAGAGAGAGAGAGAGAGAGAAGCTAACCCAGAAGCATTATCATCATCGTCGCTGCTGCTGCTGCTGCACAGGCTTAATTATCCCGAGACTCGCCTCGAAACACCATTAAGCCGCATTAAAGCAAAAGCGCGATGAATTTCATAAAGCTCTTCTCCTGAAAAAACCGCGCCACTGCTCTCGCATAAATATGCGTGCCGCGTGTCCTTTTTCCTTCCGCGCAATTTTCCCCGCAATTACGACGCGCGAGTAAGGAGATATACTGCGCGACACGTCGATCGTCGCGAATTTCGAGGCTGGCGTTAATCAGGCCTGAAAAAAGCGGCGCCTCGCGATTTAAAATCTGCGCTGGAAATACCGCGATAAATATCCGCGCTGCAGGGACATCGATATTCCGTTAAGTCTGCCCGACTCGGGCGATTCGAAAAATCCCCGGCACGCGATTGCAGCGCCTACGTGTGTGTATATATAGCGCGTTATTAATTACGCGTTTTACGGGTGGCTTCTAGGCATCTACTGCCTTGCACGCTTTAATGAGCCGTATACATATTCGTCGTGCTGCTTTTGTTTTTTGGCGGTTCTACTTTTGGATTCGCTTTCGTTGCGCCGATGATATCGAGTATCTCCAATGCTGTCACAATAATAACGGAGTATAACGCTATTTTTTAAAAGGAGCCTATTATCGCTGAGAAATGATTTCTACTCGAAATAATTAACACGATAGTGTGTACTATATTCTATGCATTGCACGATACGCAGAACTGGTATGTGTATGTATCGTTAGCGATAATGCTAATTTATCTCTATGATTAAATTTATCCAGCGATTGTTAATTTATTACGTTATATTATGCGCGTTTATATATATCTCGTGCCGAAGCAACCCCCGCGCTTGTAGTGTATACACAGTATACATACACCTCGCAGATATAGCATTAGAACTTATAAATAATTGAAATAATATCCGGCTATCTGGCGCTACAGCCAAAGTCCATTAACTAATTCCAAAAATCATTTCGTGCTCCTTATCGCGCGGCCTTTCGTATCTTTAACCAGTTTCCAGCAGTGTGTGTATACATATATATAGGCAAAAATAATAATTCGCGCTAACCGCGCATATATACTTTTTCGAGCTTTTTGCGCTCGGAAAACGCCATAATATCTTCCTTCATAAATATGTACACCTACTACTATACTGCCCTTGCCCATTAAGATAAAAACTCGGGCCGAGAGAGAGAGAGAGAGAGGGGGGGGGGGAAAGTGCATTACGCGGTGGCGGCGGCTCTTTTCGCGCGCTAATTTCAAAAATAGAAGAACGTCCGCGTATGAAATTATCTCGCGCGGAATCCTCTCGGCGACCCCGTACGGAGATAAGATATATTTGAGGCAGAGTTCCAGCGATTTATTCGAACGCGAGAGTAGCTGCAGACGATTTTTTTGTTTTTTGCGTATCTGAGCCACAGAAAGAGGTATATAGCACGCGATATCAACTTTCTGGAGTGGCATTCCGCAGTTGCGGTTTTGTATAGATAGCGTTTGTTTTTCGCGATTACTGCAGCGCTCTAATTGAAATAAGGAGGATAATATTTTTGGATAGCTGCGTTGTATACTCAAAATCGATGTCGTGGGAAACACCTGCGTGTCTAATGCCACATAATGTACCTCTATTCCCTATTCGAACTTTCCTTATATATGGTCGTAAATTAATCGAAACGGTTGCCGATAAAAATGTCCCGTGAGGGAGCGGCGACGTTGAATAAGAGACAAAAAAAAACACGTCAAATCTCTCTTTCGTATGGGCTCGATGTTACCACAATTGTAATAAGTAATAATTCCACGATGACGTGCATCAATTTACGAGCTGTATTGGATGAAAACTAATCCGGAAACCTGTTCGTCCTCGCTATACGCATAGAGTATCCTCTTTACGGTACACGTAGTAATAAATTCGGCTGTCCCCGCAGACGCGATTAACATTTCGTTTTCATCCGAGATAACGCGTGTTTTTTTACAGTTACGACTATCACCTCGCCTATAATGTATTCAGCCTCTAATAAAGACATTTTTTCCACAGCTATGAAAAAAAAGAAGCACAGCAGCAGCAGCGATTAATAACGAAATCCTAAACTAACACCAGGTTATACCGGGAACGTTTTACTACGCTCGCAACCGCACAATCATCCCTCGTAAAGACAGATCCTCAGATTTCCAGCGATAACGTCCGGAGAAACGACTGCAGCAGCAGAGGCGGCGGCAGCTCGGAAAAACGCGGTCATAAAGCTCGAGACATGCGCACGCGAAGTCAAGGCTCGAATTCGATCTCTCCGCTACTTCTCGCTCGCTCTTCGTGTCGTATAGGTATATAAAAAGCCCGTGCGCTCTCGCGCGCGATGTGTCCTTTGATTTACGAGCGGTTTCTGCTCCTAATTAGAATTCAAAAGGGGCAGCTCCCCGCAACCAGGTGGCGATGACGCCCGCGGCGAATCTCCGACTGCGAATATCTCCCCGATATGCTCGGCTTTATCTCTTTGTTACATCTGATGCGGCGCGCTGCGTTTTATGTACGACTTTGAGTGTCTTAATTTTCTTTTAATTATTCCCCCCCATCGATGATTAACGGCGGGAAACTCGCAACGATCATCCTTTTGGCAAAAACCAGTCGATTAATGCACGACGTAAATTATTACGTACGGGAGGGAATATTGCAGCGATGCGAATTTCGACTTTTGTTGTTTCTTCGTTTACGTGGAGACACGACGCATCGAGAATTCCGATGGCTCTATGCGTACTCCGTACGACACTATTTTTTAAGTCTCCCCTGGATCCTTTTGTACATGCGGGAGACGCGCCTGTACGACGTCTCTGGCAGCTCGCCATCTTTCTTTTTACTGATCAACTCGCGCACGCGCGCTCACGCGCATATATACGGCCCATAAAGAGAGGACTTTACGATTATTGGTACCATCACGTTCTCCGCGCGGCCGTCGCTATTCTGCGGGCCATATGCGAATATTCGGTTGATTAATCGCGACTTTATACATTCCACGGATTTATCACCGCGTTTATGCGGCTCCGTTCCAGCGTATTAAGGAACATCGTCGCTCATAATTAAATTTTCCCAGCTGGCATCAAACCGAAATAACCGGAAAATCGTTTCTGTCCACAGGAAGGTGTGCAAGAGCTGCAGGTGCCCGCGGGAGGAGCACCAGCGGAGCCCCTCGGAGCCGGGAGTCGTGGGCAGTCCCGCGGCGCTGGTCCCGGGCACGCGGATGCCCATGGCCATGGGTTTCCCGAGCAGTCCTTCGGGCGGCTCGCCGGCGGGTCATCAACCTCAGCCGCCGCCGGCGTTGAGGGCCGACAGCTTCGAGAGCCCGGTACACCCGATGCCCGGAGGCGGCGGCATACCGCCGGTGGTTCAAGACGCCCTCGTGCAGCAGCATCACCATCAGAGACACTCGCAGAGCGACGACGACAGCGGATGCGCCCTCGAGGAGTACACTTGGGTGCCGCCCGGACTCAGGCCTGATCAGGTGAGCTTGCTTGAACTGCGTGGCGTGGAATTCCAACGAGGATCGGATTATATCGTATAATGCCATAAGCGCGCGCTGATTAAAATTGCTTCGGAAAAGCTCAACTCCACCGCGAGATCGGCTCTCTGTTATTACACATTTAGATTTTTGCGAGAAACGCCGTAATAGCAGTGCTCGCGAGCAAATATTATCGCGGGCTGACACCGGCCGAGAGAGAGAGAGAGAGTTGGTAGCAGCAGGAAAAACACGAGTGTACGAGCGAAGAAACACCTGTCAAGCCTGCTGCCGCTGCGCTGCCCACACGAGCCTCTCTCTCTCTCTCTCTCTCTCGCGGCGATGTCTCGACATTTGAGAGGCCGCGAGTGGCAGGCGTCGAATTTACATGAAAGGGAAGTGCCTCCGTTCGTTGCTTATGTGTACGCGTGTACTTCAGCGGGAGAGAAGGTCGTCGCTGAGGCGAGAAAAAAATAACGCGATTTTTGCTACCGCGGATTCTGAAGATTTAAGTAACGAGAGGTTTGTTTTCTCACGGCCCACTTTCGCGAATCGCAATACTCACGCGCCATATGGACGTCCTCTTCCATCAGCGATCGAGAAACGGCGGTTTTCGCATAATACGAGCGCGCACAGACACACAGACACGGAACTGCAGGCGAACCCTCTCTCAGCCCTTTTCTTCCTGGCACCTGCGCGGCGCAGTTCTCCAATAAGCTACTCTCCACAGACTCGTGCACCGGAAGACTCGAGGCTTCCTTCGCCATAAGTTATCGTGTCCCTTCGCGCGATATGTGTACGCGCAGAGTATATAGCTTATTAGACAACGTTATGCGATTTCTTTGTGCTTCCGCTCGGTTGTACCGCGCTCCGATGAATAATCCGCGTTATATCAATTAGCTAAACGGCGGCTGAATTATTTTGGTACCATTGATTACCTACGGCATAGAACGTTTAATTTGATTCTGTTTGGGTTTACTTTCGAAAAATAATAAATGTCGCAATTTACCAACGCACATACGTCCCGACCGGTCGATCCAGTCACTATTCCATCGGACCCACATACACGAACGCCGTTCGAATCATAAACGCTCGATTTCTTGCAGGTCCACCTGTACTTTAGCGGCCTGCCAGAGGACAAGATCCCGTACGTGGGCAGCGCGGGCGAGCGCGAGCGTGTTCGCCAGCTGCTCCAGCAACTACCGCCCCACGACAACGAGGCTCGCTACTGCAGCGGCCTGAGCGAGGAGGAGAAGCGCGAGCTTCGCGTCTTCGCCGGACAGCGGAAGCGAGAGGCTCTGGGCCGGGGTCAGGCCAGTCAGGTACGGTGTATTCTTCCTCTTCTGCTGCACAGGCTCATTGTACTTACGGGCTCGGTTAAGCATTTTTTTCGCCCGCGAGTCTCTCTCTCTATCGTTACGCTCCGACGAGCCGCCGATCGGGACTGATAGACCGCACGAAGCGCTCCATTTTCCTCGTCGGGGATATTAGTCGGACTTTGTATACACACTCGCTGATTTTTATCCTGATTTTTCGGGCGCTATTTAATTTGTGATTGCATGGGATGATTCCGCGGCGCGCATTAGCAATTCAAATCGTAAAACTCGCGTGGCCCGGCGGCTACCGTACGGAATTTTAAATGTACGCCTTCGCGAGTCCGATTCAATTTGTGTACGCCGAACTTTCAACTATCCAGACCTTCTTTGAAGATACGTAGAGTTGCGATATAAGCTTTGATGCGCGCGCGAGCGGAAAGATGAGAGGCCTGCGCGTATTACAACGGAGACGGATTCCTCTGCCGAGTATCCGCGAGCCTATACACGTATACAAAAACCTCAAAACCGCGAAGGCGCGCTTTTAAAACGGGAATAAATTTCCCAGACTGCGGTTTGTACCGCGTATAAACGCACCGCAAGCCGTCTAAAAAGTACCTACTCCCTTCGAGAGAAAGAGAGAGAGAGAGAGAGAGAGAGAGAGAGAGAGAGAGAGAGAGAGAGAGAGAAGCGATCGATCGATCCATCGGCGATTGAGCCACTCGACAACTTCTTTTCGTATGCATAATGAGAAAAATCCGCTTTTGGCGCGTTCACGGCTCTATCAAGAAGATCAAGCTAAAATCCTTCTCTTCAACGCAACACAGGTGGAGCGAGCTCACGGCAGCGGTTGCCGGGAGTGCGGCCGAACGATCGGCCAGGGTGAAATCGCAGTGGGCGCGAGTCGAGCGGGTCCAGCGGCCCTCTGGCATCCGGCCTGTTTCGTCTGCTGCATCTGCCACCAGCTGCTGGTCGACCTCATCTACTTCTGGAGGGACGGCCGGCTCTACTGCGGCAGACACCACGCCGAGACTCTGAAGCCGAGATGCTGCGCCTGCGACGAGATCATACTCGCCGACGAGTGCACCGAGGCCGAGGGCAGGGCCTGGCACATGAGGCATTTCGCCTGCCTCGAGTGCGACAGACAGGTATAGTAGATTCCGCGCAGCTTCGCCAAACTCATGCCTGGAGAACTTTTTCTACGGCTGTATTCCTCGAACGCTTAACGTCTAAATAAAGACGCGCGCCGGCGGGGAATTCGAGATTCGCGCAGGAGTTGTCAAGAGATGTTATTTTTTGCCCGGCGAGGCGTCGTCCATCTCGATTAGCTCGTCCGCGGGGCCTTTTTTCCTCCGCGCGCTTGACGTTTCGATTGATTCTTATCACCGTCTTTGGAGATTACGCAAGCGACGAGGGGGTCGATTGTCGGAGCGGGGCAAAGAAATCCGCGATGCGCTATGGGAATTTATTGGGATTACGCGCTCGGAATCTCAGTCCAGCGCTTTGGCGTCGCGAAGAGAGTCTCGATCAGTCGTCCCGCGCATTATCACACCTAACTGTAAATCCGTATCCCACACGCGCGCGGATTTATCTCATTCGAGAAAAAAGTAGCATCTATTCGCGGAGAGGGAAAAAAAGATTCCGGTCCATTAACCCGGCTAAAAAATTTAATTGCTCCTTATCGACGATCCGCTCGGCATCTCTCGCTCACGGATCTATCTCATCGGATTCCCGTTTTCCGCGACCGAATGCATCTCCCGATCCCACGTACGTGTGTGTGTGTGTGTGTGCCTACGTGTATATAATACGGATCGAGAGAGTAGAGAGAGAGAGATAGAGAGAGAGAGAGAGAGAGAGAGAGAGATCGCCGCCGCGCCTTTACAGTTCGCCGCTCGGCGATCTTTATCTGCTCGGCCGACGATTTACGATTCTTTTGACTCCTTTTTCCCCGACGTCAGTCGACTCGCGCTGCACGACTGTCCCCGACACTTTTGCACGACTCTCCTGCGCAGCGATGATGGATCGCCGATTTCGAGCTTAAAGACTCAATTATTGAATCCGCTCCGAATCGAGCGCTCGCTTTTTTCTCTTCTCCATATGGTATCCTTGAAAATGATGAAAATAAATAAACGAACGAAATCGCAGCTGGGCGGCCAGAGGTACGTGATGCGGGACGGCCGTCCCTACTGCCTGCACTGCTTCGACGCGTCGTTCGCCGAGTACTGCGACAGCTGCAGCGAGCCCATCGGCGTGGACCAGGGCCAGATGTCGCACGAGGGCCAGCACTGGCACGCGAACGAGTGCTGTTTCTGCTGCGCTACCTGCAGGACCTCCCTGCTGGGTCGTCCCTTTCTTCCCAGGAGAGGAGCCATCTACTGCAGCATCGCCTGCAGCAAGGGGGAGCCGCCGACGACTCCCAGCGACTCATCTGCCGGAGCTGCTCCCGCGCCGCCGTCCTTCAGGTGAGGATCTATTTACATGCGTATGAAAGGATCGAGTTGATTGCAGAGCGCGCGCGAGAGAGAGAGAGAGAGAGAGAGAGCGCTTTTGAATTAATGATTTTTCCCGCCTACCGGCAAAACTGTCCTTGATGCATGTGATCGGCGCGCATCCGCCGATCGATTACGATCTCGCGACGCCGGCATTCCACCTCGCGCCCGAATGAAAAAAGAAGCGCAGAGTGAGAAAATAACCCTATGTATCCGATGCAGGATGTCGAAGAGGCACGGGACGTCGCGGACGGCGAGCGACGGCTCGGGTTCGCCTCGGCACGGACTCGGCTCGCCCAGGAACTCGCCGAGGATGTCCAGGAAGCAACAGCAGCACTCGCCCTACAGACAGCAGCAGCAGCAGAACCACTTGCAGCAACAGCAGACGTCGGTCTCGTTGACGGGGACACCGACTCACGTGCCCTCGCCTCCGGCCTCGACGACCGGAGATCCCGCAGGGGAGAACGGCTCGAGGTCCGGCGGGCTGGACCGCGTGCTGCTCGAGAGGAATCTCGAGAGGCTGCTGCAGGAGAGAGGAGGCCAGTCCGAGGAGTCCGCCTCGGAGCTCGGAAGGTTCGTTGCATTCTTAGCGGCATTATCCACGTGCACTTAATTTCCTTTTGTTGAATGGTCGATTATATAAGAATCACGGCTTTATTTTCGCAGGCTAATGCAAGCGAGGGACAGGGAACCCTTGCGCTGCATCCCGGGCTCGGCGAGTCCCTCCCACGCCTCGAGCATGCCGGAGCTTCCGAACATTCTTCCGGGACCACTGCCCTGCGGCAGCATCGTCACGACGGCCGCGACCTCGCCGTCGACCTGCGTTCCCGAGTCGCCCATTACGGAGGACGGCGGAGCCACGGCCTTGCCCGCGACCTCGTCGAGCTCGGTCTCGCCGTCGACGCCTCCCGAGGAGAAGCCGTCTCCACCGCCCCCGGCGCCCGGACCCTCGCATCACGAACCCGTCACACCCAGCTCCAGACGAGTGCGCTTCCAGGGCGACGACCTGGTCGACGAACCCTCCACGTCGGCCGGGCACTCGAGGATGAGGGGCAGGAGGTCCCCGCCGTCGCCGTGTAACTCCGGCAGGAGGCACCACAACGTGCCCAGGTCCAGGAGCTTGCAGTCCGACGACATGCCCGGCTGCTCTTCTTGGGGTACGCTTGCGATCACGTTATATATTTATACAGCACAAGCACATTTTCAAACGCATTTTAACTCTGAACATTTCTCTGCACCACAGGCACGATGGGTCCGAGGTCTCGAGCCGACGACGAGGAGAGCTGCTGCTCGACCTGCAGCTCCTCGAGCAGTTCCGACGACGCCGAGGCTTACGCGCTTCCACCGAGACGCGCCTACGGCGGCGTGAGGGCGGCTTACGTGCCGAACGACGCGGTGGCGTGCGCGCGACGACGGACCTCCGGAGGTGGACCTGGATCGCCGTCGGCGGGAGCAAAGGACGACAAGTGCGTCGTGTCCTGATCGCAAGCCACCTCGCGGCCGGTCATCATTCGCTGTCTTCCGTCCCGGGCGATGGGATCGTTCTGAGCTGTCGATGCTGCTTCTATATATTGCTTTGTAACGGCTTTCAGTGCGCGTTTAGTGTGTACGTAAAATTGATATAGTTTTAAATTTCGACAAACGAAAACTGTCGGCGTGAGGGGCGTGTTTTAATACTGGTAAAGCGTACCGTGTCTACCTCTCTCTCCCTCTCTCTCTCCCTCTCTCTCTCTCTCTCTCTCTCTCTCTCTCTCTCTCTTATCTAGACGGTCTTATACGCATATAGCGGCAACGTTTAATTTTATATACAGTTTACGAGTGCTGAGACACACTTTCACTGTACCTCTGCGACAGCATAAGCTTTACACATTGAGTATATTATGCAATGTAACATATCGAGCCATAACCTTTGCGTTTGTATAAGAAACGATCGATCCAGAAACATGCATTCAAAGCATGAAATTTCATTTTTTTTTTTTTTTTTTTTTTTTTGACACTGTCGTCGATCGTATTTTTACGTGGAGAAACAGCGGTAGGATAAAGTCAATACGTTTGGAGTAAGCATCATTCACTCTCTGTTGGTGGCATGTAATTTCGAGCTGCTTCGACAGAGACATCAAAAGTAGACATATCAAATATTCAAACACATTTTTCCGCTTGAACCTAGCTTGAAAACTCGTTGGACGATTAAATATTGTTAAATGACGTTACTGCTATACTTCGAAAAATGGAAATACAACGAACGATCCTGTTGCTGAGCGAGGTTTTTAATGAATGAATTAATGAATGATGGTAACACATAGCCCGGTGAGATTTTGTTCGTAGTGCATTGACTACTACTTGATAATTTTAGTGGTAATTCAGCTGAAGCGAAGATGTTATTTAACAGTGAAGACATTCGTGAGTGATCGCAATTCACTAGAGCCATACAATTGCATAGTTGAATGAATCTTGTATCTCAATAAACTCAACGTCTTGTACTATTAAGTGTAAGATAGATGTATAATTTATATAGAAGAAATTACGGACAGTTAACTGAACACAAGCATGCCACATGAAACTGTCGATATCAAAGTTATTTATTATTTTATTTATGCCTGGTTAATTTCGATGTTTAATTTATTTCTTGTTACGATCGGATAATTTCTACTTCAAAAATGAATCTTTACTTGTAGTTCTAAACTTTGCGTAAAGGTATGCGTGAGCGAATAAATTTTTCCGAAAATAAAGTTATACTCGAGGAGAAAAAAGTATTATTAAATAACTTTTAGTATAATATAAAACGAGTAACGTAATAAGATTGGCTTGAATTATTTAATGGCATGTATTTAAGAAAACGATATATTGAAATCTTTATTCAATTTATTGTATAGGATCAAGACTGTCGTACATGTAATTTGTTATACTCCAATGTACAAACTCTTACCGAATAGGAAGTCACCGAGCATCAAAATCGAAATCGGTGACATTTTTTATCTACAAATTAAAATAATTGTACATACTTTTAATACTTTGCGTAATAATTAATATAACACAAAATTTATATGTACATATCAGAATTGAAATGGAGAATTTGTAAGAGACTAAATGACTCATTAATAATTAAAGTATAATATTTTAAAAATATGCATTGATGCATTGTTTATTTCCAAATCCTTAATGCCCTCAAGTACCTAAAGACATCAATTGAATACGGCAAAAATCGCGGAGATAAGTCGAGAGTCACCGTCTCTATTATACAAATTTTAAAATAAAAAAAAAATGGCACATAAGAACGTTAGCTAAAAAGTTATAAAGAATATGAATGTAATTGTTTCTTTTTCTAAACATCCGATGCATTGTTTAACTATGAATGGCATACCTATCGACGTCTACGCAAAGATGCTTCTGAGAATCACGAAAAAATTGTGTGCTAAGCTAAAAAATCGGTATAGCTTATATCAATTGCTTTAGAAGTGCTTAACAGTAGGATTTGTTAATGGAAGAAATTCTTACGCTAAAAAATGCGTGCTGCGAAATTCTGCTGAAATCTGATGATTCAATCTATAAGAAATTCTGCAAAACCTCCCTAAAAATTGCCGACTTATCATATTTTAAGCTATAAATTTGGCGGGCTCTTTCGATAAAGTAAACTGTATTTGAATCTTTGTAACCACCATTACTTACGCAATCTGCCAATACGAATATTTTTGCAAATAATGTACCATTTTTGTTTTTCAAGAATGTGCCAGTAGTTCAATTTACCATTCAGCTATAATCGACGAGACAAAATATTTATGATACAATATGCATCTCAGTTATTGTAGAAGAAATACGGCTTTTCAACTCAAGCGCACTTGATCGTAAGAAATAACTGCACAGCCAAACCAAGTAGGCGCTACTCTTGCAATCGGAGTAACAGCTACTCCGATCAGCGCAGCCCGTGCGCCGAGTCGGCATTCCAGCAGCGCCACCCCGTCGGTATAACAGCTGTCTGTAGAATCGGAACGACCGTTACTCTCTACTCCGCGCCAATTTGCCTGACGCCGCTGGCTTTCCGAGCACGTTTACAATTGGATTTCATACTGTGTTTTTTATTGTTGTTGCGCTGTTTAATGCATATTACTGCATAGAAAAATGGAGGACTTTTTCGGAAAAGCTGGAGAACTTCATAGCGACTAACGCGATAGCCACTACTCCGATCCGTCGGACTAGTAGTCCAGTAAAATTAGCTGTGAAATCGCCCTGCGGTAGAAATGGCTGCATTTTGGATATTTGGTAAATCGGGGTCGGAAAAGCCGATTCTGAAATTTGCAGCTTCCTAGAACGAGGGGTTCTATGCGAAAACAGCGTGCGAAAGTTATTTTTGCTTATATCTCGAGATCGACTTGACCTATGAAAAAATGGCTGGCATCAATGGAAAGAGCGTTAAATTTTGCATTGGAAACGATTTTTTACTCGATTCCGATGAGCGCAAAGTTTCGAGATAATTAATGCAAAAGAAATTTGTTTGGTGTAGAGGCCGTGGAGGGAAGCGCGCAGACGACGTGGCCGCCACCGCTCTCTCCGCGCGCAGCGGCGGGACGGCGGGAACCGAGCCGCGCTTGAATGCGTCCTGCGAAAATATCATTTTTTATTTCGCGGCGACATCCGGAAAACTTATTGTATGAACTTTTTATTAATATTATCGAAATTAGCTATATAATTATTAAGTATGTATAGTTAATTATGAATTAAATAAGTAATAAATGTTCTCAACAATATAGCTATCCAATGAGCGGAAAAATGGCATTACCTTGCATCCCAAATTTGGTTTAACCGGTGCACCAATGACGCTGAAAAAATGAAATAGTCATATTTCATATACTTTTGTATGCGCGGAAGCGATTTCTTTAGTTTCAGTGACCCATAGTACATTACGATACAAGTGTCGTATGAGGCACATTCTGGCACGGCGAGGTTAAGCGCCCGAGCGTAGCGAGTCTCTTTGTGTTCAATGTAAAAACGTACGTGTAAAAAGAATTCATATAAAAATTCGTGTTAAATTCTTGTGTATAAAACGAACCCTACCAACGAATGTTAAGAGTATGCAATGTGAAACTCTGAAGATATATGCGTCTAGTGTATACAAAATTCTCGTTTTTCCCAATATTGGTTACCGAACATATTTCCGTAATTTTCGATTTCAAAGTTTGCAGGTTAATATGAAGCGAGGTCAAAAATAGTCGATGAACATGTAAGACTGCCATGTTTTTAAAGTTTAGAGAATAAAATAAAAACTACAATATACTCGTTATAATATTAAGAAGACCTACGCAAAATTTCAGCTTTCACGTAAAAATTTCTAAGAAAACAAGCGTAATATAAATATAATCCAAATCGCGTAGGCTGCTATAAATAAAAGTATTACAAATCAAAATAAAAAGAATCAAGTACTTGTACGTGGTGCAATTGAACTCGCTAACCATGCATTAATATAAAGTATAAAATGTACTACATTTTGCCGCGGGAGTGCGAAATGTATGTACACTTGACAGGTAAAATATCTGATTCGAGCTATTTAAATTTAACATCGTGTAATATGGACATTTTTAAAAATGAGCTTGATTTTACCTCTTATCATTTACACTCAATCTCGACTTTGATTTCGGCAAAGCCCATATTACACGATGCAAAATTCAAATAGTTCGAATCAGATATCTTGCGCAAAAGAGCGTAATAATGTACTAGTTTTCGTTGCGAAAATGCAAATAATATTTTCATATCTAACGCATACACTAACTTAACACTTTTACTTGTACTATTTAAAATGAAAAAGTATTTGACATAAATCTACTGCAGTGCATTATTTGAATAATGTCATTATGTAGTGCGGACACTATTTTATTGCATTACAAACCTAGCATCTTTTTTCAATAAATATTTATTTTCTTTGCTATAAAGTTTTTAAATGTCAATCGTATTAAAATATTTAATCTAAATTTCTAGCATTTATATGAATAAATAAAATATGTGTACATACCGTAATTCTGAATAAATTCTTCGAAAATAATAAAATATTCTTCTAGGATTCAGAAACCAATCAATAAGCTGATATCACAATTTAAAAAACTGCCAAGGCACACACTCAAAAAACAATAATTTTGTGATTTCTAATAGATTTTTAGTTAAAAATGACTCTGGAATACACTCTTTAGAGCACGATGTTACTTCGATGAGATACCAGAGTGTTCTGACGTATGATTAGCCAGCTCGAGTAATGAATTGAGAATGTGGCGTTGACTTTCATAATTTATAAACATTTAGTATGTGGTGACAGGATGTTGGGATGAGTTCGGTTATATGATACGTCGCGAATGATTTTTTCTAGAGTGCATTTGAGACACTGATATTTATATCGCACTAAATAATCTGAATTAAAAAATTTTTCTCGAAATTCTATTTCGAGATTACCAAAAATTTAGTAGTAATTGCGTTTCATATTTTTCATACTTTCGTAAAATAAAGAACATCAAATAGTATAGTATAGCTATGATTTTGAAAATACTAATACCTTTTATTATATAGAAAAATCAAGAACCATAAAAGGAGTTATAAAAATAATTATATTTCAAAACGGAATTGTTAATAAACACAGAGAAAATAATTAAATAAGTTGCGATAGTCAGGGTCATTTATAACATTGTATAAAAAGGTCAACTTTAAATTAACATTTTTATCTTTCTATTATTTACCCGTTGTGTTGTGTAATAGCCACATTTAAAAATGATATCCCAATATTTTCATAAATTATTCACAAGATTAATTTTAATAAGAAGAATTGTATGTACATACTCCTTGTGATTACCTTTACTTCCTTAAAAAATAGGTCTAACAAAAACATTTTATTCAAGTAATTTACAAAGTTTTCCGGGTGTCGCCGCGAAGTCAAAAATGATATTTTCGCAGGACGCATTCAAGCGCGGCTCGGTTCCCGCCGTCCCGCCGCTGCGCGCGGAGAGAGCGGTGGCGGCCATGTCGTCTGCGCGCTCCCCTCCCCTGCCTCTACACCAAGCAAATTTCTTTTTCATTAATTATCTCGAAACTTTGCGCTCATCGGAATCGAGTAAAAAATCGTTTCCAATTCAAAATTTAACGCTCTTTCCATTGATGCCAGCCATTTTTTCATAGGTCAAGCCGATCTCGAGATATAAGCAAAAATAACTTTCGCACGCTGTTTTCGCATAGAACCCCTCGTTCTAGGAAGCTGCAAATTTCAGAATCGGCTTTTCCGACCCCGATTTACCAAATATCCAAAATGCAGCCATTTCTACCGCAGGGCGATTTCACAGCTAATTTTACTGGACATATAGACCCAATAAACACTGGCGGACTTTTAGACATCTGAATACTTATCTTTCTCGAGAGCTCTTTAAGAATTTCTAAAAGACATCAAAAAGATGCCTTTTAGACAACTTACTGAAATTTGAAATTGCTTATTACCTATCTTTCGGAAGACGTCTTTAAGATTTTCTAAAAGCTATCAAATTGATAGCTTTTAGGCCATAGAAAAGGGTCACCAAACACTTTTTAGATATCTTATGAATTACTTTTTTAAGAATTCTTTTAGGATTTCTTAAAGTTGTCGACTTGACGACTTTTTCAGAGATAAGTATTGACAAATTAAAATAGTGTTCATTAAAGATCACTTTCAGACATCTTTTTGACATTTCCTTTAAGACTTATTTTTTAGAAAAAAGTTTCAGAAATATCCTATATGAGAGCGCTTAAAGATTGCTTTAAACTAATCATATTAGATATCTTCTAGATAAAGTTGTGTATGACAATTTGAAACGCATGCATAGTTTTCTAAAAGTTGTCCAAACTGATATGAAAAAAGATGACTTTCGGAGTTTCGGAGCGCGCTCCAGGCGCGCTCTCTCAGCGGTCGCCCTGTCTGCTACTCTTTTGAGGTTATTTTTCCGCGAGTTTTCTTTTTGGCAACTTTTGGAATATCGCTACACCTCCAACGACTTTTTCCAAGAAATCTTAAAATGCGGACTGTAAGAGTTCTTAATGTGTATACTTCGAAATTCCATCGGCTTGTGAGGAGTGCGTTAGTGCATTGTGAAATAACACGGCGTTTTGCATGGCGGAATAAACAGTTTTTACAATTATTATACGTATGTAAGTATCAAAATATTATCAATATGCTTTTATTAGTATATAGTTGCGTATATAATGTCAGTGCTTATCCTAAAACTTGTAAAAGATTTGTTCTAACCTCTAAACCTCAGTGGTACTGGGGATTGATTTATTTCAATTTCATTTTGTGTTTATGTAATGATTATTATGTCTACAAAAGTGTAAAAACTAAGTGTTATCAATTATGTGTTACAGATATCGTTGAATGCTAACAGCTGCATTTCTATTGATCAGTGCATTTTGTGGAGTCCAGTACGCGGCTCAAGGCTTGGCTGAAGGTGTTTCGAACTCTACATTTTTCAACAATTTACAAAGGTGAATTCAACATTTTTTATTAATGATTTAGACCAGGAAACTGTTTGAGAATGTCAAGTAGAAAACCTTTTGACGAACTGTCTGCTAGACAGCAGAAGCGACGTCTTTCTAAATCTTTTCAAAATAGTTTACAACATTTGATTAATATTGATAAGACTACTTTAACTTTTACTTATTCGCTTTAAATTTTGAATATTAAAATAAGTTTATGTATAATGTTGCACTTTTTCTTTTTATAGGAGTAATTAAGGATAAGCTCAACGCTCCTGAAGACCAGATAATAAAACGCATGCAAAAATGGTTGCAAAAGACTGGAGACCGCAAAAGATACAAAGAACAACAAGCCAGGAGACAAGCTCAGTTAGAAAATAATAACGAGAGAAATTTATTTAATCGTGTCTTATGACTCCATTGTCATAACTATTAAAATATTGTTTATTTATTTAATGATATTTGCCTGATGCAGTATTTATAGATTACCAAATATTATAATGTATCTGCTTTAAATGTAGATGCATGCTACTTCTTTTGTAAAACTTATTTTAATAAGTTAGTACTATTATTTTCGATTACTTTCGTATAAATTTAATTTTTGTAACTTGATGTGATAACATTATGGCTGTCTGTGACAGTGATCAATGATCTACGTACAAATGTGCCTTACCAATGAAACTAAAAAATAAATATTCATGTTTAATTTTTTTAATTAAAATAGTTTTCTATATGTAGATATATTGATATATATTTGTAAAAAGTTTCATGAAACTGGTAAACCGATGATAGAATTAATGTTATCAATTAATGTGATAACATTAATTCTATTTTTGGTTCCAGTTTTATGAAACTTTTTACAAATATATCAAATTGAAATCCTAGTCCCAAGAAGCCAGCTTAACGATATCTTTAAGGATATCTAAAAGTTGACTTTAAGCTCTCTTTCGAAAAGAACATCGTAGAATATATTTCTTTTACAGTAGTCTTTATGACGACTTAAAGTTTACTTTTATAGAGAAATAAGCTAAAATATCAATATCTTAAAAATATCTTTGGGTTTGCATAAAGATGACTTTCGGCTGGACACTCCGCAACCTATAAGCCATCTTAAATGATTCCTATTAGAATTTCTTAAAGATGTCTGTTTACCCAGAGAAAGTCATCTTTAAGTGCGCTTTTAGAGAACTTATTGTTTATTGGGGAGAGAGCGCGTGCAATATGAGTAGGATTAGTTCATTTTCGGGACACGGGCTACGCCAAACGTACGGCGCTTTCGTCGCCGCTGTTACGGCAAATCAACTGCGCCGAAAGTCTCCAGTCATTCGGTCCAGTCTCGTGCTTCAACTCGGAGTGTCGTGTTCTGTTGAGTCAAGTACGATTTTTCAAACGTGATCGGTTATATTTCTAGAACGCAAACGGAAATCGTCTTATTCAAAATATAAAAATATAAAGCGTCGCGTCGCTACACAGGAAAATAGTGGTTAATTTTGTTCTTGCGGAAGTAAATATTATAACAAAGCTAAACATAATGGCTGAAGCGTTAAATATCGACGATTTTGTGCTCTTAGAGCACGACGAATGTGTTTACGATAAGAGTCTGAATGACTTAGAAAAGGTGTCATCCGAGTCATCAGGAGAGAAAGAAAAGCTCGAGGAACCGCTAGAGAACACCACGGAAGAAGATTTGGACAATCCGGAGGCGATTCAGAACGAAGTTGTGTTCGACACGGTAAATTATCCGGTAAATTATTCATTTCAATTTTTCCGAGGTAAATGCGCGTTTAAAAAAATAATTTAAAATCACAAAAAACTTGGATTAATTCCTCTTGACTTATTTCGTGGCTATATGGCTTAATTTGTAATCTCATTTTAATTGGACATTCATTTGTGTTTTTAGAGTAGACAGGAAAATGCAGAGGGGCCCTTAGTTAACGACTGTGTTGTAAGCAACAAGAGCGAGCTGCAAGACGAGAATGAGCAAGGGGAACACGAAAACTGGCAACGACTGGTGCGAGATATTAAACACGGGGGGCCTCACTCCTTAAATTAAGAAAACAAATGCAACTGCAGCTAACTGTGAAGGACAAAAAATCACATCACGCACCATGTGCCAAGGACCACGACTGCGCGCTAGGAGATGAGAACAAACGGTTAAAAATAGAAAACGCCGATTTACAGCAACGCTTGTTGAATATCGAGATTGAAAAGACTGCACTTACAAGGAAAGGTACCCAACCCGAACTCACCGATTTTGATGATTTTCATATATGTTGTAGAACATAAAAAAATAAGAGACACGTATTTTTTTTATCGGCTAATTTTCACTTTTAAGGGGTAAAAACCTCCCCTAAAGTTAACCCCCAAAAAGCGTTTTTTTTAAATATCTCGACTTAAAATTAATATTTTTCAATGAAACAAATTGAAGGTTATTTCTTACAAAAAGAGCAAGTATTTCATGGTGATTTGAAGAGTAAGGGTAGCATCCCCTATTTTTTAGGGGTTGAAAACATATATTTTTTGGCATAATTTTATAATAAAAATGTTTAAACCGACTAAAAAAAATTGGAAAAAATGTTTAAACATCCTTAATAACAAAATTTAGTTGACGTCTTTCGGTGTTTTCATAAATATTATCCCTAAGGGGGTAAACCACCCCTAACACAAAATAACTGTAAATATGTAATTCAATACATAATATTTCGTAGAAAGTTTGTATATAGAGGTTTTCGAGGTAGCTGATTACAAATCTGTTATCAGATTTTGAAAATTCAAAATGGCGGATCCAATATGGCGGACGGAAATATCGAAAAAAAATTTTATATAATAAAAAAGTTTTAAACGACTAAAAAAATTGGAAAAAATTTGTAAACATCTATAATAAACAAATTAAGTTTTTCGATTTTTTCATAGATACTACCCTTTAGGGGGTAAACCACCCCTAACACAAAATAACTATAAGTATACTTCAATCCATAATATTTTGTAGAAGGTTTGTATATAAGGGTTTTCGAGATCGCTCTTTGCAAATCTGATATCAGATTTTGAAAATTCAAAATGGCGGAACCAATGTGGTGGACGAAAATGTCGAAAAAAAATGTTAACTTTCATAAAAACTTGTTATAAATGTGTGATCTTTGTAGCCTGTACATGTGAACTGAAGAGCCTTAAACCCTAAACCCCTAAAGAACAAATAGGCTAAATGGTTGTGCTTTTTAACCAAACCACCTCAAATTCCTAAATTTGTAAACAAGAAAATTCTGTGTGTGAAGCAGTTTTATAATTTCCGTAGAAATTGTTATCAGAATGTTATTGAAATTCCTTTATTGTAAAGTCAACTTATAATGTATTTTTGTTTATAATATTAGAGTATAATAATAATCTACAATCTTTTATCTTTTGCCATAGTGCATTTTTTGTATTGAGCATAAAATATATTATTTTACGATGTTTTTACAATAATGGTAGTCCTCATAAAAGTGTTTAAAGCACAATGCTTTTTTGCACCAACCACATCGTACAATTGCAATGTTTGTGCACCCTTCTATTTCACAATGTGTTGCACAAGACTTTCCAAAACTGAAATCTATAGGATTATCAAATTTATCTGGTTTTTCATTGACGTAACCGCTTTTATACCAGGAATATTTAAACAAATCTATATATCTCGGTGAAGACAGTTGGTTGTGAACCAATGATTGAAGTTTAATTATATTATTTCTCACATGTAAATTCATTTCATGATCCATTAACATTACATTATCAGAAAATGTTCGGACAAAGTTTTTCCAAATACGGAATCCATAGACATCAAGTGGTTGTATTTTTCCTGTGGTTCCAGTTGGAATTTTTTTATGTTAATAATTTTATTTTGTGGCATTGTTTCTTCTATAACTTTGTCACAATGACCACTCCAAGAATCAAGTAATAGTATTGAGTGATGGCCTACATAGGGATAAAATATTTTTTCCAACCAGATTTTGAAGTGATCTGCAATTAAACGACTTACTAATTAACTGATCAACGATATTACAATGTAAAAATTGTTATTAGTTCCCTTACTTGTTGTTAATTTTCCAAATTTGGATGCTTCCACGTACACGTTTTCTGGTCTAAATATGTTTTGTTCTACAATAGGGCCAAACTTGCCACTTGGTTCCTTTAAAACAAGAAATAGCGGTGACAACAGTTGTCCAGTAGCTGATATTAGTGGCTGTATAGTATAACTATGCGTTGTTGCTGAAATTGACTGTACCAGACATTGCACTTGCTTTTCTCCTTCTACTGCTAATGTTCTTCCAGAATGCATTTCTAGCTGAAATCCGCTCTGATCTGTATTATACAAATTTTCGAGTCCAATCCTTGGTATACACGATTTAACGTCATCGATAAATGCTTCAGCTTTAGCCGTACGAAATATTATGTATTGAATTACATATTTACAGTTATTTTGTGTTAGGGGTGGTTTACCCCCTTAGGGGTAATATTTATGAAAACACCGAAAGACGTCAACTAAATTTTGTTATTCTAAGTTTATTTTGTAAGTCTTGTGCAACACATTGTGAAATAGAGGGGTGCACAAACATTGCAATTGTACGATGTGGTTGGTGCAAAAAAGCACTGTGCTTTAAACATCCTTAATAACAAAATTTAGTTGACGTCTTTCGGTGTTTTCATAAATATTACCCCTAAGGGGGTAAACCACCCCTAACACAAAATAACTGTAAATATGTAATTCAATACATAATATTTCGTAGAAAGTTTGTATATAGAGGTTTTCGAGGTAGCTGATTACAAATCTGTTATCAGATTTTGAAAATTCAAAATGGCGGATCCAATATGGCGGACGGAAATATCGAAAAAAAATTTTATATAATAAAAAAGTTTTAAACGACTAAAAAAATTGGAAAAAATTTGTAAACATCTATAATAAACAAATTAAGTTTTTCGATTTTTTCATAGATACTACCCTTTAGGGGGTAAACCACCCCTAACACAAAATAACTATAAGTATACTTCAATCCATAATATTTTGTAGAAGGTTTGTATATAAGGGTTTTCGAGATCGCTCTTTGCAAATCTGATATCAGATTTTGAAAATTCAAAATGGCGGAACCAATGTGGTGGACGAAAATGTCGAAAAAAAATGTTAACTTTCAAAAAAACTTGTTTACAAATGTGTGATCTTTGTAGCCTGTACATGTGAACTAAAGAGCCTTAAACCCTAAACCCCTAAAGAACAAATAGGCTAAATGGTTGTGCTTTTTAACCAAACCACCTCAAATTCCTAAATTTGTAAACAAGAAAATTCTGTGTGTGAAGCAGTTTTATAATTTCCGTAGAAATTGTTATCAGAATGTTATTGAAATTCCTTTATTGTAAAGTCAACTTATAATGTATTTTTGTTTATAATATTAGAGTATAATAATAATCTACAATCTTTTATCTTTTGCCATAGTGCATTTTTTGTATTGAGCATAAAATATATTATTTTACGATGTTTTTACAATAATGGTAGTCCTCATAAAAGTGTTTAAAGCACAATGCTTTTTTGCACCAACCACATCGTACAATTGCAATGTTTGTGCACCCTTCTATTTCACAATGTGTTGCACAAGACTTTCCAAAACTGAAATCTATAGGATTATCAAATTTATCTGGTTTTTCATTGACGTAACCGCTTTTATACCAGGAATATTTAAACAAATCTATATATCTCGGTGAAGACAGTTGGTTGTGAACCAATGATTGAAGTTTAATTATATTATTTCTCACATGTAAATTCATTTCATGATCCATTAACATTACATTATCAGAAAATGTTCGGACAAAGTTTTTCCAAATACGGAATCCATAGACATCAAGTGGTTGTATTTTTCCTGTGGTTCCAGTTGGAATTTTTTTATGTTAATAATTTTATTTTGTGGCATTGTTTCTTCTATAACTTTGTCACAATGACCACTCCAAGAATCAAGTAATAGTATTGAGTGATGGCCTACATAGGGATAAAATATTTTTTCCAACCAGATTTTGAAGTGATCTGCAATTAAACGACTTACTAATTAACTGATCAACGATATTACAATGTAAAAATTGTTATTAGTTCCCTTACTTGTTGTTAATTTTCCAAATTTGGATGCTTCCACGTACACGTTTTCTGGTCTAAATATGTTTTGTTCTACAATAGGGCCAAACTTGCCACTTGGTTCCTTTAAAACAAGAAATAGCGGTGACAACAGTTGTCCAGTAGCTGATATTAGTGGCTGTATAGTATAACTATGCGTTGTTGCTGAAATTGACTGTACCAGACATTGCACTTGCTTTTCTCCTTCTACTGCTAATGTTCTTCCAGAATGCATTTCTAGCTGAAATCCGCTCTGATCTGTATTATACAAATTTTCGAGTCCAATCCTTGGTATACACGATTTAACGTCATCGATAAATGCTTCAGCTTTAGCCGTACGAAATATTATGTATTGAATTACATATTTACAGTTATTTTGTGTTAGGGGTGGTTTACCCCCTTAGGGGTAATATTTATGAAAACACCGAAAGACGTCAACTAAATTTTGTTATTCTAAGTTTATTTTGTAAGTCTTGTGCAACACATTGTGAAATAGAGGGGTGCACAAACATTGCAATTGTACGATGTGGTTGGTGCAAAAAAGCACTGTGCTTTAAACATCCTTAATAACAAAATTTAGTTGACGTCTTTCGGTGTTTTCATAAATATTACCCCTAAGGGGGTAAACCACCCCTAACACAAAATAACTGTAAATATGTAATTCAATACATAATATTTCGTAGAAAGTTTGTATATAGAGGTTTTCGAGGTAGCTGATTACAAATCTGTTATCAGATTTTGAAAATTCAAAATGGCGGATCCAATATGGCGGACGGAAATATCGAAAAAAAATTTTATATAATAAAAAAGTTTTAAACGACTAAAAAAATTGGAAAAAATTTGTAAACATCTATAATAAACAAATTAAGTTTTTCGATTTTTTCATAGATACTACCCTTTAGGGGGTAAACCACCCCTAACACAAAATAACTATAAGTATACTTCAATCCATAATATTTTGTAGAAGGTTTGTATATAAGGGTTTTCGAGATCGCTCTTTGCAAATCTGATATCAGATTTTGAAAATTCAAAATGGCGGAACCAATGTGGTGGACGAAAATGTCGAAAAAAAATGTTAACTTTCAAAAAAACTTGTTTACAAATGTGTGATCTTTGTAGCCTGTACATGTGAACTAAAGAGCCTTAAACCCTAAACCCCTAAAGAACAAATAGGCTAAATGGTTGTGCTTTTTAACCAAACGACTCCAAACCCCTAACCTCCAGACAAGCCGAAGGCCTATGCTTTACCGTAGACACGAGTATAGACATATTACCGATATTTTATTCTATCATTTTGTATGTAACAAATAACGTCTCGTTTTATGTTTCAATCAAAGATTATTTATTTTTCTGCTTTTATAAATTAGCATAATTTCAAAAGTAATTTCATAAATTATAAAGTATTTCATAAATTGCATAATTATATAATTTTATAAATTCAAAAAGTCCACACTTTTTTGCAAATGAAAAAACATAGGTTAATAAAATTAGTTTATCAAACTCTTTTGCGTTTTGTAATAAAATTTAATGTTGTCAAACTTGGGAGTTTTTCATTGTTACAATTATTTCGTAAGCCGAAAGTTTTTTAGATGAATTCTCGAAGTAATGATTATTGTATCTATAGTAAAATATTTACAGTCTGGAATTCCATAATAATACTATTTGCTACGATTTAATGAATTTATCAAAAAATCTAAATTTAATAATAAATATTATTCTAATTATTATTATTATTTTTCATTATCATTGCTATTATCAGTATTACTGTTATTATTGCTATTGCAATTATGCTTATTCTTCTTCTTATTATTATTATTATTATATTACTATGATAATTTTTGTTATTGGTAAAAATACATAAAAGAATATTAATACTCGAACTTCATTTGCAATTAAAGAACACTTTGTTATTGAAAGGGAATTTTATATGCATTCATTAGTTTAATGAATGTTATCGTACATTCAATGATAATTCCACAGATAAATGTCTTTCACTCATAAAAGTTGTTGACAATATGTGCGAATCAGTATGTTCTTTTTTTAGATTGTTTTCATCGAGTGTTTACCTCAGCTGCCTGTGTTATTTTTTAGGCAGTGAGTGAGTTTTGTGGGTATTCTAGTTCGATGCCGGAAAGTACGAATAGTACGTCTTTTTGTTTGTCAGTGGTATCATACAGTTGTAGAAAATTTTCTTTAGTGATTTTATATAGATTTACATTATTCAATTTCAAAGTGAATAAAAGTTGAATAAAACCAAAAATAGAGTTTTCCGAACATCACAAAGTGGAACGAGAATTCTTCTCCAATGCATAAATTAATGATTTGATTCAATTTACATCGTGCATTACATGCAAAAACACAGCTTGTATAAATTTTACCGCTTGTTTTCATTTTAGATTGAAAAATAAAAATTAATCCGTTAAACGTTCTAAACTTATTATTAGCATACTTTCAAGCGTTAAACATACCAGATAGTGTCACGATTTATCACGAAACAGAGTTGGCCGAAAAAATAAAAGAAATTTTAATAGATGCAACACATGATTTCAACGATGTAGAAATGATTACTGATGACTCTTTGGATTTTCAAGAAGAGTATAAAGACCATAATGCGGAAATAATTGAAGATGAAGTGCAACATCATTTTCCTGATCCGGATATAGCACCAACAAATCAATGTACAGCAGATAATGAAGAACTAGATTTTGAATACAAAAAAAGAGCTGTAGAATTTTGGAGAAGTAGCAAAACGAAGCAAAATTTAAGTCTCAAAACAGTGCAAAACAGATTCAAAAAAGTATCATCTATTAGTCAGCTACGTCGTTGGGCTCATTCAATTAATAAAGGTGGCACGTATAGAGAAAAAGTAGCACAAATTTGTCAGTATACCCTGGATAATTTTCAAGCAGCTCTCAACAGTGGTTCAATTATCCATGATGAAGATATAATTCGATGGGCCTTACAAGCTAAAAAAGAAATTGGTTTTGATGATATTAGATTCAAAGCTTCTAAACATTGGTTACTCAAATTTAAGCAAGCACACCGAATAGTTTCTAGGAAAATAAATAAGTTCATAACAAGAAAAACACTAGAAAGTAGTGCAGAACTTACGGCTAAAGCTGAAGCATTTATCGATGACGTTAAATCGTGTATACCAAGGATTGGACTCGAAAATTTGTATAATACAGATCAGAGCGGATTTCAGCTAGAAATGCATTCTGGAAGAACATTAGCAGTAGAAGGAGAAAAGCAAGTGCAATGTCTGGTACAGTCAATTTCAGCAACAACGCATAGTTATACTATACAGCCACTAATATCAGCTACTGGACAACTGTTGTCACCGCTATTTCTTGTTTTAAAGGAACCAAGTGGCAAGTTTGGCCCTATTGTAGAACAAAACATATTTAGACCAGAAAACGTGTACGTGGAAGCATCCAAATTTGGAAAATTAACAACAAGTAAGGGAACTAATAACAATTTTTACATTGTAATATCGTTGATCAGTTAATTAGTAAGTCGTTTAATTGCAGATCACTTCAAAATCTGGTTGGAAAAAATATTTTATCCCTATGTAGGCCATCACTCAATACTATTACTTGATTCTTGGAGTGGTCATTGTGACAAAGTTATAGAAGAAACAATGCCACAAAATAAAATTATTAACATAAAAAAATTCCAACTGGAACCACAGGAAAAATACAACCACTTGATGTCTATGGATTCCGTATTTGGAAAAACTTTGTCCGAACATTTTCTGATAATGTAATGTTAATGGATCATGAAATGAATTTACATGTGAGAAATAATATAATTAAACTTCAATCATTGGTTCACAACCAACTGTCTTCACCGAGATATATAGATTTGTTTAAATATTCCTGGTATAAAAGCGGTTACGTCAATGAAAAACCAGATAAATTTGATAATCCTATAGATTTCAGTTTTGGAAAGTCTTGTGCAACACATTGTGAAATAGAAGGGTGCACAAACATTGCAATTGTACGATGTGGTTGGTGCAAAAAAGCATTGTGCTTTAAACACTTTTATGAGGACTACCATTATTGTAAAAACATCGTAAAATAATATATTTTATGCTCAATACAAAAAATGCACTATGGCAAAAGATAAAAGATTGTAGATTATTATTATACTCTAATATTATAAACAAAAATACATTATAAGTTGACTTTACAATAAAGGAATTTCAATAACATTCTGATAACAATTTCTACGGAAATTATAAAACTGCTTCACACACAGAATTTTCTTGTTTACAAATTTAGGAATTTGAGGTGGTTTGGTTAAAAAGCACAACCATTTAGCCTATTTGTTCTTTAGGGGTTTAGGGTTTAAGGCTCTTTAGTTCACATGTACAGGCTACAAAGATCACACATTTATAACAAGTTTTTATGAAAGTTAACATTTTTTTTCGACATTTTCGTCCACCACATTGGTTCCGCCATTTTGAATTTTCAAAATCTGATATCAGATTTGCAAAGAGCGATCTCGAAAACCCTTATATACAAACCTTCTACAAAATATTATGGATTGAAGTATACTTATAGTTATTTTGTGTTAGGGGTGGTTTACCCCCTAAAGGGTAGTATCTATGAAAAAATCGAAAAACTTAATTTGTTTATTATAGATGTTTACAAATTTTTTCCAATTTTTTTAGTCGTTTAAAACTTTTTTATTATATAAAATTTTTTTTCGATATTTCCGTCCGCCATATTGGATCCGCCATTTTGAATTTTCAAAATCTGATAACAGATTTGTAATCAGCTACCTCGAAAACCTCTATATACAAACTTTCTACGAAATATTATGTATTGAATTACATATTTACAGTTATTTTGTGTTAGGGGTGGTTTACCCCCTTAGGGGTAATATTTATGAAAACACCGAAAGACGTCAACTAAATTTTGTTATTCTAAGTTTATTTTGTAAGTCTTGTGCAACACATTGTGAAATAGAGGGGTGCACAAACATTGCAATTGTACGATGTGGTTGGTGCAAAAAAGCACTGTGCTTTAAACATCCTTAATAACAAAATTTAGTTGACGTCTTTCGGTGTTTTCATAAATATTACCCCTAAGGGGGTAAACCACCCCTAACACAAAATAACTGTAAATATGTAATTCAATACATAATATTTCGTAGAAAGTTTGTATATAGAGGTTTTCGAGGTAGCTGATTACAAATCTGTTATCAGATTTTGAAAATTCAAAATGGCGGATCCAATATGGCGGACGGAAATATCGAAAAAAAATTTTATATAATAAAAAAGTTTTAAACGACTAAAAAAATTGGAAAAAATTTGTAAACATCTATAATAAACAAATTAAGTTTTTCGATTTTTTCATAGATACTACCCTTTAGGGGGTAAACCACCCCTAACACAAAATAACTATAAGTATACTTCAATCCATAATATTTTGTAGAAGGTTTGTATATAAGGGTTTTCGAGATCGCTCTTTGCAAATCTGATATCAGATTTTGAAAATTCAAAATGGCGGAACCAATGTGGTGGACGAAAATGTCGAAAAAAAATGTTAACTTTCATAAAAACTTGTTATAAATGTGTGATCTTTGTAGCCTGTACATGTGAACTAAAGAGCCTTAAACCCTAAACCCCTAAAGAACAAATAGGCTAAATGGTTGTGCTTTTTAACCAAACCACCTCAAATTCCTAAATTTGTAAACAAGAAAATTCTGTGTGTGAAGCAGTTTTATAATTTCCGTAGAAATTGTTATCAGAATGTTATTGAAATTCCTTTATTGTAAAGTCAACTTATAATGTATTTTTGTTTATAATATTAGAGTATAATAATAATCTACAATCTTTTATCTTTTGCCATAGTGCATTTTTTGTATTGAGCATAAAATATATTATTTTACGATGTTTTTACAATAATGGTAGTCCTCATAAAAGTGTTTAAAGCACAATGCTTTTTTGCACCAACCACATCGTACAATTGCAATGTTTGTGCACCCTTCTATTTCACAATGTGTTGCACAAGACTTTCCAAAACTGAAATCTATAGGATTATCAAATTTATCTGGTTTTTCATTGACGTAACCGCTTTTATACCAGGAATATTTAAACAAATCTATATATCTCGGTGAAGACAGTTGGTTGTGAACCAATGATTGAAGTTTAATTATATTATTTCTCACATGTAAATTCATTTCATGATCCATTAACATTACATTATCAGAAAATGTTCGGACAAAGTTTTTCCAAATACGGAATCCATAGACATCAAGTGGTTGTATTTTTCCTGTGGTTCCAGTTGGAATTTTTTTATGTTAATAATTTTATTTTGTGGCATTGTTTCTTCTATAACTTTGTCACAATGACCACTCCAAGAATCAAGTAATAGTATTGAGTGATGGCCTACATAGGGATAAAATATTTTTTCCAACCAGATTTTGAAGTGATCTGCAATTAAACGACTTACTAATTAACTGATCAACGATATTACAATGTAAAAATTGTTATTAGTTCCCTTACTTGTTGTTAATTTTCCAAATTTGGATGCTTCCACGTACACGTTTTCTGGTCTAAATATGTTTTGTTCTACAATAGGGCCAAACTTGCCACTTGGTTCCTTTAAAACAAGAAATAGCGGTGACAACAGTTGTCCAGTAGCTGATATTAGTGGCTGTATAGTATAACTATGCGTTGTTGCTGAAATTGACTGTACCAGACATTGCACTTGCTTTTCTCCTTCTACTGCTAATGTTCTTCCAGAATGCATTTCTAGCTGAAATCCGCTCTGATCTGTATTATACAAATTTTCGAGTCCAATCCTTGGTATACACGATTTAACGTCATCGACAAATGCTTCAGCTTTAGCCGTAAGTTCTGCACTACTTTCTAGTGTTTTTCTTGTTATGAACTTATTTATTTTCCTAGAAACTATTCGGTGTGCTTGCTTAAATTTGAGTAACCAATGTTTAGAAGCTTTGAATCTAATATCATCAAAACCAATTTCTTTTTTAGCTTGTAAGGCCCATCGAATTATATCTTCATCATGGATAATTGAACCACTGTTGAGAGCTGCTTGAAAATTATCCAGGGTATACTGACAAATTTGTGCTACTTTTTCTCTATACGTGCCACATTTATTAATTGAATGAGCCCAACGACGTAGCTGACTAATAGATGATACTTTTTTGAATCTGTTTTGCACTGTTTTGAGACTTAAATTTTGCTTCGTTTTGCTACTTCTCCAAAATTCTACAGCTCTTTTTTTGTATTCAAAATCTAGTTCTTCATTATCTGCTGTACATTGATTTGTTGGTGCTATATCCGGATCAGGAAAATGATGTTGCACTTCATCTTCAATTATTTCCGCATTATGGTCTTTATACTCTTCTTGAAAATCCAAAGAGTCATCAGTAATCATTTCTACATCGTTGAAATCATGTGTTGCATCTATTAAAATTTCTTTTATTTTTTCGGCCAACTCTGTTTCGTGATAAATCGTGACACTATCTGGTATGTTTAACGCTTGAAAGTATGCTAATAATAAGTTTAGAACGTTTAACGGATTAATTTTTATTTTTCAATCTAAAATGAAAACAAGCGGTAAAATTTATACAAGCTGTGTTTTTGCATGTAATGCACGATGTAAATTGAATCAAATCATTAATTTATGCATTGGAGAAGAATTCTCGTTCCACTTTGTGATGTTCGGAAAACTCTATTTTTGGTTTTATTCAACTTTTATTCACTTTGAAATTGAATAATGTAAATCTATATAAAATCACTAAAGAAAATTTTCTACAACTGTATGATACCACTGACAAACAAAAAGACGTACTATTCGTACTTTCCGGCATCGAACTAGAATACCCACAAAACTCACTCACTGCCTGAAAAATAACACAGGCAGCTGAGGTAAACACTCGATGAAAACAATCTAAAAAAAGAACATACTGATTCGCACATATTGTCAACAACTTTTATGAGTGAAAGACATTTATCTGTGGAATTATCATTGAATGTACGATAACATTCATTAAACTAATGAATGCATATAAAATTCCCTTTCAATAACAACGTGTTCTTTAATTGCAAATGAAGTTCGAGTATTAATATTCTTTTATGTATTTTTTCCAATAACAAAAATTATCATAGTAATATAATAATAATAATAAGAAGAAGAAGAATAAGCATAATTGCAATAGCAATAATAACAGTAATACTGATAATAGCAATGATAATGAAAAATAATAATAATAATTAGAATAATATTTATTATTAAATTTAGATTTTTTGATAAATTCATTAAATCGTAGCAAATAGTATTATTATGGAATTCCAGACTATAAATATTTTACTATAGATACAATAATCATTACTTCGAGAATTCATCTAAAAAACTCTCGGCTTACGAAATAATTGTAACAATGAAAAACTCCCAAGTTTGACAACATTAAATTTTATTACAAAACGCAAAAGAGTTTGATAAACTAATTTTATTAACCTATGTTTTTTCATTTGCAAAAAAGTGTGGACTTTTTGAATTTATAAAATTATATAATTATGCAATTTATGAAATACTTTATAATTTATGAAATTACTTTTGAAATTATGCTAATTTATAAAAGCTTAGGGATAATATTTATGAAAACACCGAAAGACGTCAACTAAATTTTGTTATTAAGGATGTTTAAACATTTTTTCCAATTTTTTTTAGTCGGTTTAAACATTTTTATTATAAAATTATGCCAAAAAATATATGTTTTCAACACCTAAAAAATAGGGGATGCTACCCTTACTCTTCAAATCACCATGAAATACTTGCTCTTTTTGTAAGAAATAACCTCCAATTTGTTTCATTGAAAAATATTAATTTTAAGCCGAGATATTTACCCCTTAAAAGTGAAAATTAGCCGATAAAAAAAAATACGTGTCTCTTATTTTTTTATGTTCTACAACATATATGAAAATCATCAAAATCGGTGAGTTCGGGTTGGGTACCTTTCCTTGTAAGAGATATTTGACGCAACATATTAATCACAAACATTGACATATTGTAAAATATTAATAATACAATTGAAATATAAATAAAACTTTTCTTTTGTAGTTGCCCTGTACTCGATTCCAACTTATTCAGATCCACAATATTTTGTATTATTTTTTAATTGCTCCTTCAGCAAAATAATCCAGATTGAAAATATTTAAAAAAGCATTAACATTGTATATTTAAATAATATTATCTATTGGAACTATAAATTTAGTTGGAGGAAGCTATGTGCCAATGAATTGGCAGCGGTTTTTTTGTATACAATCATTTACTGTCAGTTCAATAAAAAGCATGAAAAAAATTAACACCCACCTTGGTAGAATGTTTACGAGTCCTGCTACTATCCTGACCGCTAAGCGATGGCCACTTTCCTTTGCGTATTTTTTGCAATGAAAACTAGGCAAACAACTCGTCAGAAAATATAATGCCTATAATTTATTAATCTTTTTTTTTAGTTGATTGATATTTCAAACATTATTTCACATCTGGCATACTTTTGGTAGCTCTAAAGAAAATATTCAAGTCGATTATTATTATGACATATGTTTTATATTGCAACTTATATAGATATTCGATAATTGTTGTTATATTGTACTCTAGCCAATTATATTTTCATATATATGCGCAGGAAGTTATAATAACGTCTCTATTTTCCCAGTGCATAAGTAAGAATTTTCACGTTTCATATAGTTTTTTAACTCGACACCTATTTTTTTTTTTCAATTTTTGTTTTTGCTCTCATTAAGGCCCTTAAAACACAGCGGTAACTTCGCAAATGAACATTGGATTTGCTACCCCAACTTCCTCAACTATAGCTTCAAGCTTAAATTTTACATTCGAGCAATGTTGCAGAATTGAAAAAAATACTGTTTAAACAACCATAGCCTACGTAACTAAAAGTCCCAGCCTCGCCAGCTTATAATTCGGCTCTAAGTGAATTTTCATACAAAATCAGCTCGGGTCAATTTATTATAGTTTGAAAAATTTCCGAACATCAAGCGCTTGCTATAGCGCGCGAAAGCCACGTGCTTCACCGGACGCACCGAAGTGCATCGATCGGCCGGCTGCGACAATGTCAGCATCCCGCATGTACATTGTGCGTAAGTATACTTACTACTGCCGAGCAAATTCAGCATATAACGCTCGGCGCATCGCGGCGTATATTAGCCCGATTCCCAGCGATTTCTATATTAGGCCAAGCTGTCGAGCATTTTCACATGACATAATTTGTTACAGCAAACCGATTATGCGATCATGTAAAGGATGATGAGCAGACGAAAGGATATATGTTTTTCACTCGCATTTCCGTTCCTTATTGTTAGTTATTAAAAATACATTGTAAAAAAACGCGATTTTAGTCTTTTTTTTGTTTATAACTTAAAAACTAAGGGAGCTATCAGTATGCCTCAATAAGGTGATTTGTAGAGAATAAAAATATCTACAAAATGAGAGATCGAACTTTTCAATCGGATAATTAGATTCTGAGATAATGAGGAAAAACCGAAAAATTAGCCGTTTTTTCGAAAATTCATAGCTCCGTCGTTTTTTGAGCTGGAGCGCTAAAATTTTGGGAATAAGTAGGTATAACAATGTTCTTTATATGTGCAAAAGTTGGGTGCTGTCGGATAATTAGTTTGCTCAAAATCGCGATTCAAAGTTCACGGTGCTTTTTTTCCGGTAGGTCCGTATGCTGTACCGTACGACCAATTGAAATTTCAAAAAAAACTGACTAGTTGACGATGTTAACGAATAGTTGACATCGTGCACTACAAAACGTAGATTTCAGTTTTTCGATCAAGCGTCTGGAAGCGTGCGAAAAACCGTCCTAAAGTTCGCGAAAATCGGCCGAGCGCGCGCTCGCAGTCGAGTGGGGGGGGGGGGGGCAGCGCTGGAGGAGAGGCGTATACACGGAAAAACTTTTGGCACTCTGGGTAGTCCGAAACTCTTGGAGTCTAAGAGATTCCACTTTTGGACCTTTGGGGCCTCCATTCTGGCATGCAGGCCGAGACGGGTCGAGATGCAGGCTTCCCCCACCACCGTTTTCTTCGCGTGCCTAAACACGCTCGCTTGGTGGGGGAAAGGCTTCCATTCGGGAATTGGGCGCCCCAGGGTTCCAAGTTGGAGTCTCTGTACATCCGTGAATCTCGGATGTACAGAGCTTCCAAAATAATATAGCGTAGAGTCAAATCGGCATCGTGAGGACTCCAAATAAATTATGTGTATAATTTTTAGAGCTCCCAGTGTACCAAAAGTTTTTCCGTGAAGTAATAGGCGCGCGCGGCGCGCACGTTACTTATATTTGCATTAACATTTTTCAGCATCTTCTGTAGCTATTTGAATGATCTTTTTTTTATTTTGGGGTAATGAAATCAGAGGAATCCGATTCTTTGATCTGTTTTCAGAAAAAATCATTACGAAAGGTATGTGACTCCTTTAGTTCCATTACCCCAAAATCAAAAAAAGATCATTGAAATAGCTACAGTAGATGCTGAAAAATGTTAATGCAAAGATAAGTAACGTGCGGGCCTATCACTATATTTACGCCTCTTTTCCGGCGCTGCTCCCCCCCCCCTCCACTCGACTGCGAGCGCGCGCTCGGCCGATTTTCGCGAACATTAGGACGGTTTTTCGCATGTTTCCAGGCGCTTGATCGAAAAACTGAAATCTACGTTTTGTAGTGCACGATGTCAACTTTTCGACCCTTTTTTGAAATTTCAATCGATCGTATGGTACAGCATACGGACCTGCCGGAAAAAAACGCACCGCAAACTTTGAATCGCGATTTTGAGCAAACTAATTATCCGACAGCACCTAACTAACTATCTTACTAAAATATTGCACATATAAAGAACATTGTAATACCTACTTATTCCAAAATATTTTTGCGCTCTAGCTCAAAAAATGACGGAGCTATGAATTTTCGAAAAAACGGCTAATTTTTCGGTTTTTCCTAATTATCTCAGAATCTAATTATCCGATTGAAAAGTTCGATCTCTCATTTTGTAGATATTTTTATTCTCTACAAATCACCTTATTGAGGCATACTGATAGCTCCCTTAGTTTTTAAGTTATAAACAAAAAAAAGACTAAAATCGCGTTTTTTTGCAATGTATTGTTAATAACTAACAATAAGGAACGGAAATGCGAGTGAAAAACATATACCCTTTCATCTGCTCATCATCCTTTACATGATCGCACAATCGGTTTGCTGTAACAAATTATGTCACAATAAGGCAGTTTCAAATCCCTGCAGCCTGGCCTATATACGTATCTCGTTGCATTAAAATCGCACGAGACGTATCCCCGAAGAATTTTCTCCTGAAATTTTTCTTAACCCGCACGTAAACACAAGCGCGGTGAGGCCATCCCCTTTCCTTGAAAATCAGTTGATCGTTTTAAACACCCGGAAGACTGCGCGTGCGCACGAAATCGCACCAGGGGTTCAGTTCTCGTCGACCGACGCTACGACTCGGATCGTATTTAGTACAGGAACACCCTCCGATCGGAAAGCAGCACAGCTTTACCAGCACTAGCAAAGCCAGGACGCGACGGACTAACGTTTTTGCGACAGCGCGTAGGAAAGTAACCGATTTCGTGACTTACACATCGAAGAATTCTAAGGCAGAATGGATATTTCGAAAGACGAAGCTACACCAGCTACATTTTTAAAGCAACGAGTGTACTACGATTCGTCCGAAGACGATAGCGATGAATCTTACGAGTTTTTGGATTTTTCACCAGACTCGTTACAACCTGACGGTAGCGATTCTAATAACGTGAGTACAAAAGACCAATCATTACTTTTCAAAACAATAAACTCGTTGTAGCGTTATAACGCACGAGGATGATGTCAAGATTCAAGACATCATCCAAGTCTGAAAAAGCCACCCTTCCCTTGTTGTACATCATATTTTTTTAGGCACGACCGCGACACGGAAGTGCCTTATAGTTTCGTGTGCGAAAAATGTGTGAGATGCGATATCTCACGCAATTTTCGACCGATCGGGCTGAAATTTTAGGAAAAGTCTCCTTTTGCAAAAGCTAAAAAACTATTTTTTGTATCCCGATCCTCTACGTCGTTTTGAAATGCGGGCACAATTTGTTCGATTTTTAAGCGTTTTTTTAATAAAAATTTTTCTGTTATGCGATTATCTCGGAAAGACTTTAATCAATCGGGCTAAAAATTTGTGTGCGAACTTCCTTCGTAATGCTAAGCTGGCAGATTTATTTTGGGATTGATCCTGCACGTATACGCAGAATACGGTCACCTCCAAAAAAAAATCGCTAAAAACGGTTTTTTAGCTCTAAGTCGAATTCTAAGCATTCTACAAAAAAAAGTTAAATGGAAAAGTTATAGATCATTGAAAAATACAACTTTTTCCCATTAACATCAAATCATGAAAATGTTTAGAACTCGAGTTTACAGCCCAAAATCGATTTTTTACAGCTAAAAATACCAATTATTTGCAATAAAACATTACGGATTTACGTTTTACATGAAAATGTTAAATGTAAAAGTTGTAAACATTTTCAAATTACAACTTTTTACCGTGGCAAACATATTTTTTTAACACTTTTTGACATACACAACACTAAAAGCGATTTTTTCATACATAAATTCAATAACAACTTCGGTGCAACATGCCCCATCCAACCCAATTATTTTCAGCAATTTTCCTATATCAAAAGCTGAAAGTTATATTTTATCCTTTATCTCATACAAAAATACAAAATTAAATTATAAAAAATGCATAATTTAGGAAATACGTAATCGCCGAATACAATCCGTGTAACTTGGCATCATATAACGACGTACGCTATATTAATATTACTAATATTAATCGCGAAGCGATGCAAGGCGGCAAACCAACGCGCTGCCTCACGCTACTGTATTAATGCAGGTATTAAAAATTAGTATATTGTGCAACTAGGGGGGGGGGGGGGAATTGGCTTTTTCTAGCGAGGGTGATGTTTTGAGCACGAGTGGGAGTCGAGGGCGGCGTAGGCCACCGTAGCCACCCGATTCTGAAAAAGCCACTCCCCCTTGTTGCACACCGTACTTTTTATGATAAGTACACGAATAGGCGACTTATCATGCATATTAAAGGAATGGGAAATTCGAGGACTTTTCAAAGTAAAACAATATAGTATATTGAACATTTTGAATATAATTATATAGACACACACATCTATCGTATTGACTGCAGAGTGAGGAAAAAACTACTCCCTTGGGTGGAAGAGACTTTTTCCTCCCAAGGGAGTAATTTTTTCCCGCTGCTAAGAAAAACTCGATTTTCCATTCATTTTACATGCATGGATAGTGGCCTTTTTCGTTCACGTATCATGAAAACAAATTTTTCGAGATATTAAAGCTATAAGTTTGTCAAAGAGTGTTATACTTTGGGCGTAGGTAAACAAGCACGATATCATAACACAATACTCTTTTCAATTTTTAGCCCGCATTAGCTTCAACTAAATCTACTGATAAACCAGTCGATTCGAAAAGCGCAAAGGCGACTCAAACTTTGACGATGGAGACGCAGAGCATCGGTACCGAAACCGAATGGGTATCCACGTGCGCCGAGACTCAAACCGAGCTGGATTCTTCAAAACAGAGCAGCACTGCCGGCGAACTGCAAAATGCCGCAAACGTGAGTATACGAGACGATTTTCCAAAGTGAACATTCGTATACAGGCGATTTTCGTAATTTCTCTTTGCAATCGTTGAACATTTGCTTTCAGGCTCCTGTTAATGACAAACCTCTAACTCGACAATTAAGTTCGCTAGAGCTCCTCGAGTACTACGCGAAATTATTGAAAAAACGATGTCCTGCAACAATTGAATTTTTTATCCGAAGTGGTCTGCTTAATAGGCGGGAGAAGAGCATCATCGACAGAGAATTAAAAACAGTTGAATGGCAAATACGGAGAAAAAAAGATCAGCAGCAGTTATCGATGGGTACAGATACGCCAAAGTATACCGACGCTGCCTCTACTGATATACCTCGAGCTCCCTCGAATCAGGCAAATCGGACTGAAATGAACCGAAAGGGGTCCTGGAAGGGCATTCTCGAGTGGGAAGACAAAAGAGCAGAAACAACGCGTTTCGGGGTACCCGTGGAAGTAACCGGCGTCTCAGGGATTCGCGAACAGGAAGTGTAAGCCCATCAGCTTCGATACTTTAAAATCCAGCATATCGCGATATCAGTCGGTTACAGCATTCTATTTTTCATTGCAGGGACTGCGAAAGATGGCCCACGAAGCTTGTCATGAACTTTTTTCCGGAAAAGCTCATGGGAGTTTGCGACATGGAGAATACGAAAAGTATCGAATTAATTGCGTCGCCTTGTCAAGCGCTGGACAGAATGCGAAAGGCGATGTCAAATGACTACGCGGGATGCGTTTATTTACCGTCGACGTCTCCCGGTGTCAGCAACTTGTTATTCTTGTATTACGCGGGGAATGGATCAAGGTTTATTGGATTGATACCTCATGATCAACGAGCCCACGAACATCGACTGATGGTCGGACTTCTGCAGCAACAGACTGCATGCGTGGTTCGCATGACGAGTACGGTTGGCTCCTTGGTAAGCTGAACTTTAAACATTTATTCGCATACATAACTTTGCTCAATATTGTTAGTAGTTAGAGCCAAAGTAAGGGCTTCTAGCTTCAAGCCGCCGCCAAGATACGGTCTCATTCGACCTCGGGGGTCGACGTATTATTCTATTTTTGTATTCTTTTGTACAAATTACATTTTGTAATGAGTAAATAAATAAATAACAAACGGCGCGTGCGCACCGAAGGAACCAATCGCATAACATCTATCTTCGCTTGACAGACTGTGACTTGACTTTTTTTCTTTTTCTAGAGCGTAGGACCTCCTAGTACGGGTACACTTCAGAACGGGATCCCAATGACTCCGTACGAGCCGAAAAAGATTGATCCAATCACGCAAATCACCATTCCAATCAACCGACTTTCAATGCAAACGCATGAGGCTGCACAACAACAACAAGAGGTGCAGAAAGAATCTCAAGAGGTACAGTATGAATCTCAACTGAAAGTTTTTCCATTACTGAAATGAAATCATTCGACTGCTAACGTTTGATAAACTTCAACTCCTGAGTTGAGACAAAGATAATATAGTTGTCACTAAAAATAGCAAATTTCCAAGCACGCAACGAAGACTACAACGAATTCCATTTCTTTTGTACTAGCTTCCTCTTGATTTTCGAAATAAATAATATCAATATCGATATATTTTATTTTGCAGAATTCATCAGCGAACGAGACACGACCATCCTTACTAGGTTGGTCCTTTAGCATGAATCCTGAAGACAGCGACACATTCGTTAAATGCGAAATATGCGATGGATACGGCAAGGTATGTTTCACGTTTGCATAGGATTTATTTTTAAATCAACAACCACGTACATATTCTTTAATAATTTCTATAAACTATGCGCAGGATTTGCATCATTTAAGAAACCATTTGCTATGGGCTCACAATGTCAAAGTACAAACAACGATGATTCACACACCGCCGCTGTACTGCCACAGGTGCGCGTACAGATTTTTCACAGATAAGGTAACTTTCGTCGCAGTAATTAACGTGTTCTTTTTCCGGTAAAAGTATAATCAAAATCAATACATCTTAACTTTGTTATTAGGGTCTAGAAAGACATCTGCTCGGTACTCACGGACTCGTGACCACTAACATGCAGGAATGCGCAAACAGTGGCGAAGATGCAGGCCTTTGTCCAGTTAATAATTGCCGAAAAGTAAGTACACCATGCCCAGCATCTCACAGAGCTTAGTTTAGTTAACGTCGATCGCTACAATTGAAATTTATCAATGTTTAGGTCCACCAGAAGAAGCTGCTTGACCACGTGCGTATCGATCATGGCATGATCCTGAAGCCTGCGCACTTGTTGTACAGGTGTACGATGTGCACTACCACGTCGGCGACCTACGAAGAGTTCCTGAAACATACGTATTCGACACATCCTAATGTTTAGGCCTCACGCAGTGGAAAAGAAGAGCGCTTGGTCCTCTGGGTGTGTCGTAGAATAATAAAATAGCAATGAATGCTATTTCTTATTAGAATCCTGTTGCTGACGAAAGATATTCACCTCAATTCCCTCATACATAATCATGTTCTATGAAATCATTTTTATATTCTTCTCTCTAATTACATATGAAATCAATAAAATAAATCGTATAACTACGATAAATCATCAAAAAATGCATTTGTATTATTTATTATACCGCTCACAGAAACTGAAGTGCCTGAACAATTCAAAGTTATCTAATCGTATTGACGTTTGCGTATTTAATACACGCTGCAAACACAGAAGTTCTGTGTATAAAAATTGCGAAGCCGCATGCTTACCCTGTAAATGAAAGTCTCAATCTTGCTTCAACTATTACAATTCTTTACGTAACGCGCAAAGAAAAAAGGCGAAGCGATCATCCATTTTTCTTCAACATCAGCTGTCGAGTAGCCTGCTGAACATCCCCAAGACTGCGTGTGCGCACCAGATCGCATCGGCTTCTCTCATTGACCGTCGCTACTCACTGCGCATCGACGGAAAAACATTCGCTTCGAAAGATAAGAAAAACGTCACAGTTTTCATGTCGGAGTCGAAGTGATAACGTGCGTATAGGAGTCGTCGTGCTCAACCAGAGATAGAATTATACGAATGAGTGAGACGCGCGAGAAAGGGATCGAATTCGTGGCCCAAGATTTGAAAAATTCCAGCAAGATGAATGTTATGAAAGACGAAGCTGTATTTCCCGAGCATTCAATGGCCGATGTTTCGCCTCAGGATGATGCGTCTTATGAGTTTTTGGAGTTTATATCGATGGATCCGTCGCGAACTGACAAAAGCGCTTCTGACGAGGTGATTAAGAACTTTTCGTTCGTTTGGAACTTGAAAAAAAAGCTCGCGCCATAGTCGCGCGTGTATTTTCTCTGCAATTCAAGCCACGTCGTTTTGGGGTTCGATACGGCGCTGCGTTGTTTTGACTTTCAGGAAGGCGCTACTATGCGTGGGCGCCATATAAGCGTGCGGGCGGCTTTTCCTTTGCTGAAAATGTGTAGTGGCAGCAATGATTGCTGTCGGTGGGGTGTAGACAATGCGAAAGTTGGTCGTTTTATTTTTTCAGATGGAATTCCTACTTCATTGGTATAACGAGAAAAATTAATTCAATTGTCTTTAAATAATTAGACATTATTTTAATTATCATATATAAAATTACAATTAAATTGCTTTTTCAATGTTATACTGTATAAATTGGGGAAAGAATCAATACATTTTAAGAATCATCGAGTGTATAGTTAATTATTGAAACAATTTATTTGATAAATTATTTGTTTTACGAATAAAATTAAATTTTCGATTTTCACAAATCAATGATAACCTACGTACCAATGGAGCAAAAAAATTAATTATCTCGACAGTCTATAAAGGGACCTTTGGAACGAATCAAGTGCCATAATTAGTAATTGTAGGTGAACTGACTCAACGATCGAATTTATATACACTTTTTTCAATTTTTAGGACACGTTGCCAGAGTTGGCAGAGGTTGAAACGAAATCAAACAACCGCGAAGAATGCACGGATGCAGCATCAACTGTATCTGTCGATAAAAAAAGATCCCTTGCAAAGGTTAAGTTGAAGAATATCGAGACCGCGCAAACGTCGTCGTCGGAGATGCAAAGCGTCAGTACGGAAACCGAATCAGTATCCATATGCGCTGAAACTCAAACGCAAACACCTGTCACTCAAACAGGCGCTATTCCAAAGCGGAAACTTGATGACACTGGTGAACTGCAAGAAGATATCGTAATCGTAAGTTTAGGAAGATATCGCGACGAAACTCCACTGATTTTTTGCCAAAAACTCGAAATTGTTTTATGTTTTATTTTAATTGCTCATATACCCTCGTAGAAAATACGCCATAAGATATGGCCGGTGAATAACTACTAGCCATATTTTTCTTAGCATAATGTGTCAACAAAATATGCCCACATTATGTTGAGTACTTGACTCCACCAATGGGTTTATAACCTAAAATCCATAAACTTAATAATCAAATTTCTTTTAACGCAGTATATTCTAAAATCATTTACGTTAAAAAAAAAGGATTTTACAATAAATTTTGAAAATACAAGTTAAGAGCAGTTACAGCAAATTTACATATAATGACACTCAAAACTCACTAACATATATGTATACTATTCTGGCATGCATGTTTTTATGTAAGTGTGAATATTAGAAATAACATCAGGTGAAATTTGTGTGTTCGAGATTATCAACAATGAAGTCTAAAAGTGATGATCTTGACAGATATTCTCCCAACTCAGTGTTCAAGTCAGTCGCAAGCAGTATCTATCATTATATAGCCTTATATGCAGTGTATTCATACGAGATGTTTAATTTGTGATGTGGATGTTTATTTTATTATGTAGAAACAGGCTAGCGTAATAATTTTTGCTAGTCTGTCTTCGCTAGCTGATCTTCACCGAAGCCCATGGCTCCGGGGGCAAAATTTACACATGGGTGTTTACATGAGAATTTAAACTACAGCATTTGAGATAAAGACAAGTGGATATATTGTTTTAACAGCTTGAAACAAATCACCTTGCAAAATTTCAGCCCTCTAAGTATGATAGATTTTAATTGAGAGCAAAATCAAATTCTCAATGATTGTACGATTATTTTTTTCGATAATTTTAATTTTTGCTCTCTATTAAAATCTATCATACTTAGAGGGCTGAAATTTTGAATTTTCATATACCCTACCTATTTTAGCATTGAAATCACCTAATACTATTCTTGTGTCGTAAGACGCGAACTGGTCGATTACCTGCTCTAAAGTTTCGTAATAGAGATCCTTAGCTTCTTCTTCTTTGTCCTCCGTAGGACAGTGTACATTAATAAATACATACCGAATGTATGATGCTTTTGCTTACGAGAAATCCGGTGCCTAGAGATCCCCCACTCCCGGCCCCATACAGGTACGTGAAGTTACCCGATGCTAGTACTCCGCCATCTGGCCACCGCGATTCCTGTATTGCTACCAAATCTAGATTGTACCTATCAGCTTCCTTTACGAGTTCTTTAAACGCACCTGCTCTGTATAGACTGCGAACATTCCAAGTTCCGACCCTTAAGTCCCTTTTGGTTCGGATTTGATTTTTTTGAGCCATGATGTTATGTTAAACCCGCGCGCTTCGGATCCTGTTCCGATCGCAGGTGAGTCCACCGTTCTAGAGGTGATAACCCCCATACCTCTCTAGAACTAAGTATGAGAGCTTTCCGACTTTGACGAGGACAGTGTCAATTCGTCGTCAGACACACTAAGGTTTCATTCTCGCATCCTAACGCCCCCCTGCAAGGCAGCGCGCCTTCGCTGGCATCGTTACCGCGTAAGACCAGGTGACGAATCATTCTACACATCCCCTTTCGGGGCAGTTGTCATCGCTCCCGCATCCTCCTCGGCAGCAGGATTTTGGCTCATTTTTGTAATGTGTGATGAAAGAGATAGATTGAGAGATAAGAGATAATGTGAAGTGTTTTTGTTGTTGTGGTGCTTGCGTAGTGTTTCTAGATGAATGCGTTCGACAGTGTGGGCTCATCACACCCACGCCTGTTCCTATCGGCTGTCCGCGGCTGCTTATTCAATTTATTCGCAGCTAACCTCTTTCTCAGGGGCTGTTCCTCTATCCGCAACCTAAGGACGCGCTGTGTAGTGGCGATAGGCACCCACCCGTCCGATCTGGACGACAACGCCCAAGACCCGCTTAGGGTAGCGGGATTGTAACAGTCAAAATAAATGATTATGAGTAATAAATTGAATTTTAATGAACGAAAAAGGCTCAAAATCGGTATAAACCTTCTATTATTACTACAGCCGAGTCCCTAAAATTTGAATATGTATAGAGCAATATGAAAAAAAATCGTGAATCAGCTGTTGAGACCCACCTTAAGTCAACTTTTCGCAATTTCAGTGCAATTGAAAATCTGTGTGTGTTTTCAGGCTCCCAGTAAAGACAAAATTACACTGGATCGATGTTCTGTTCGAAGCGCAATTTTGCAACGGAACATCGACGATCACATGACAAAAGCGAAAGAGCTGAGCGACTGCTTCATTTCCACTCAATCTCGTTACGCAGAAGAGCAAAATATCATAGGAGAATGTGCCAGTATGATTAACGCGGTTGAAAGCATAAAATTAGCCGATGATAAGTCGTTGGCTGGAAATGATCTTACCGAGTACGAGAAGTCGCTAACGAATTATCGCAAAAAGTTGATATCCGTACAGATTCAGGTCGTGGAGGACAGACAAAAGATGATTAGCGTTGAGAAGCATTACCAGAAAATACTGTCGGATTACAGGCGTTTGGTGCTCGAGTTGGAGTCTGTACAGTTGGAAAATGCAAAGATGACTCTGATAGAGAAGGAGAAACAGAAAAAGTATGTCGCGATCGAAAAAAATCTCGACGAAAGGGACAAGCGATTGAGCGAAGAAAAGGCTTCTCTGATTAAGCAGCAGCAGAGTCTCATTGACGAGAAAGCTCTAGTCTACGAAGCCATGACGAACAGCATTCGAACTCTCGAGCTGGAAAAGGAGAAACTTTTAGTTGGCAGAAAATGTTTCGAGGATTTCGGCGGAAAGCCCGCAGATCGTCCAGAACCAATATCGCATGACTTACAAAAACCGATCCCCAAGAAGAAAATTTGCATTCAGGAACAGCAAGCACTGCAGCAGCAATTGAACGCAGCTCAGCAACAGGCGTCGATGGGTATACAACGGCCGAGCACACCTACTAAGACGGCCCCACAAATCAAAGTTTCCGGGGGAAATCAGTTAATGGCTGCCCAGATAGCAGCTCAGACGGTCATAACGTCTCAAGCACCGCCGGCGCAACATAAATCCCAAGTATATACGTGCAATATATAAATCTCAAATCTTTCCTACCCCGAGAATACAACGTTCGCATCCGAAATCCGCAACAGCGTTTCATGCTAAACTCATTTAAGGTTGAACTCTACTGATTTTTGGCCAAAAACTTGAATTTTTTTATCACATGTTTTAATTGCTTATAGTTTTGTGAACATTTTTACATTAGATTGCATTCAAAAATAAAACTTTGAACGTCGTTTTCTCGTAACTTATTCGTTTGTATTCGTTATAGTAGTATATAGCTAAAATCATTTTAGCGAACAAAAGTTATGAGCCGCGTAATTCCATTGAAATGATTAAAATCACAAATTATTTAACTTTTAAAAAATTTAAAATGATCGAACTTATTGTACTCTTAAAGAAATTTTTTATCGCAGCAACAAGCGCAACAGCCTCAAAAGAGCTTGAGTACCGGACCAGGTATACAGATGCCACAGCAAGCGAACGCACAGCACATGCCTCCTCCTGGTTTTAACAATAATCCTCCTGGACATTCGAATTCGATCCATTCAGTAAAAAACATTTATATTTTACTTAATAATGTACTTTCATATATATTTTTTAAATTCAACTGCCTTTACATTCCCTTGAAGTATAGAACATGATGTTGCGTCAGTTATTTTGTGGAAAAAAGTTTTACTGCTTATTAAACACGAGAAATTGTAACGTAATATTAATTCAACATTTTTTAACTATGTCTAGCATCTACAGGAACAGCTAATACGACTTCAGGGACAGTTATTCGAGTTGAGGGAACGTCAGAAACATCAGACGGTCTGTCACCAGCTAGTATTTTCCTATATGAGCACCTAGCAATTCACAAATTCGATAACTTGATCTAAAATTTCTCGGTTGAAAAACAAATGAATTCAAAGTTAAATCAATTTTTTATCCATAACTTTTAGATAAAATAGTACAGTACGGTAGAAGTGGCGTAAGTTGCACTGTCTCGCTACGCTCTGGCGCTTATTTTATAGCAGTGCCTGCCGTGCCGTGAGCAGTTCTTTCTGGCACCGTGTAAACGCGCCTTGCAGCTACGCAGTGCTATACAATCGTTTTACACATATAGAGAATTTTTTCTCGTAGTACGCGTAGCACTCTCACACAGATCACCCCAAAATAGAGTTAAATTTGGCGCGGGGAGCTTTACAAATAAGCCATATCCTATATAGTGCATAATGAACGAATCAAGACGACTTCTTTTAATTTGGTAGCGTACGTGTGATAAATTATGAAGGTCTGTAACAATCCATAATATTAATACATAGACATAGCATAATTTGAAAGCAAAGCTCTAACAAAACTCACTCTTTTTTTTAATTTTAAGTACCTACACATTAAACATCGTACTATATAGTTTCAATTTTTCATTTTGCAGGATACACCGGCTAACGCGCCACAGTCTTCCGCGCTAGTTTCAAAAGGTCAAGCAAATCCTGCTGCCAGGCATAAGAGCGCAACAAATTTTGTTACCTGTGAAATATGCGATGTATACATTGAGGTATGTTTACGCATTGGCTGAATCTTTTTAAAATCAAGCAAATCACGCGCGTATTTTCTAACGATTTTTTAAAAATACATACAGGATCCGGAGCAATTGCGAAACCATATGCAATGGGTTCATAAATTCAAGATACATCCAAAAATGATTTACAGCAAACCACCACTGAACTGCCAGAAATGCAATTTCAGATTCTACACAGGCCAGGTAAATTTCAAGTGAATATTATATATAGGTGTCGAATTATTCAAAATAAAAATTATAATTTTGTCATCAGGGGCTAGAAAGACATCTGCTCAGGTCCCACGGACTCGTGACCTCTACCATGCAGGAAGCTGCTAACAGTAGCAAAGATGGAGGCCGTTGCCCAGTTTGCGGAAATGTGCGTACACCACGCTCATATCTCGCATACATCGAACTGCGTCCCAGATAACATTTTAATTATTTTCGTATATTTTCAGATTTACGCATCGAAGCTGCTTAGCCACGTAGCTCGCGATCACGGCATGACTCTGAAGCCCGCGCATCTGACATACAGGTGTACGGTTTGCGCTGCCACTTTCAGCGTTTACGAACAATTCGAGAATCACGTGTACGCGGCGCATAGCAGCGTCGCTAAACATGCCATGGACAAGAAGGGCGGCGGGCCCTGTGCACTGACCTCGAGGCCCAACGATTTGCTTTAACCCCGAAAGATCAACGAGGAGTTTGCAATCATTCCAAAGCCAACTGATGTTAACGGCTAAAATTACAAGACGAAAACGTAGATAATGTTATAAAACTGTGTTCAAAATATATGTACAAACGCTGCGTGTCTTTTTACAATATGCAATTTCAACAAAACTATTTAGGAGGTTGAGGTATAGGATACAATCGCACGATTCGAATTAATAATCTCTAGGTAGTCTTTTACAAAAAAAAAAAATAGCAACGACAAATTTTTTTTCTTATAGATTTCCGATTACAAATATATCATCTACTATGTTGTAATGATTTGTGCAATATTATATGTGATTAGTTAATGTAAAAGAATAAAGTATAATACTGTTGTACAAACAGGTGCCGCAGTTGTTTTTTTTTTGAGTGCCTGTTTGTTTAGAAAAAATTGCACGAATTGCAAACATTTAAGACCTATATCGACAAGAGCAACGCTTATACCTGCAGGCTAGAGCTTGGCTAGGGGAGGCTAAGAGGGGAACTAAGCTGACCGTCTATATGCAATGTCTTTAACAGGGCGTAGAGAGAGAGAGAGAGGGAAGCATTAGCCGCAAGGACTCAAGGAGAGAGCCGACGGACCCACCCACTCCATCCCCAAGAAGACACTCTATGTCATCCCTACTTGTCAAAATCAGTCGATTTCCTTACTACGGTGCGTGCGCACAAAATCGCATCGATGCATCTGCAGCACCGACGCTACCCCTGCCCTCCGACTCCTCGCTCGATCCATCGACGGCATCGGAAAGGTTTAAATAAGCTCCGAACGACGACACCGTCACAGTTTTCCCTTGGAAGCCGAAGCGAGCACATCAGTCGTTGAGCCGTGATAGAAAGTGATAGATTTTGTGTGAAAGAAAATTCACGGATTCCCAAGCAAGATGTTTCATTTTGTTAATAGCTTCTCGACGGGCTGTGGTTCGCCCGGAGCCCTCGAAGCAAGCTACGCCGACGAGTTCCCGACCTCCAATGTGTATCCTTCGACGTCTTGGCGCGAGTTAGACTCCAGTATTTCCGACGAGGTGAGTAGTAAACGATTTTTTATCATACGTGCACGAAAAAGGCCACTTTCCATGCATGTAAAGTGAATGGAAAATCGAGTTTTTTCCTCACTCTGCAGCCTATCCGATGGATGTGTGTGTGTGTGTGTGTCTATAAGTATTTTCAAATTTTTCGAAATTTTTTTAATTCTTAACCCTAGATAGAAATTTGGCTGGTTGAACCAGTCAATATCCTAGCGGCTCTGCAGATTCATTCGGTAGAATCCCGACTAGAAATACTCGAGAAATCTCGCCGATAACTCGGATCGACCGCACTAACGTATATTTTATATAACCTTTTGCGCATGCATTTACTCGTCACGACAGACGCTAGATAATACCAATGCATATAGTTGTGGCTTATGATATTTGTTATAATTTTATTTAAAGGTGTACCACTGATACACCTATGAATAATATTATAACAAATATAATAAGCCACAATTACAAATAGTTACCAAAAAATAGCCTTTACTGCGCCCCGGGTAATTTATTACCTGGCCGAGCAAACATTATTTTGTCCGGCATTACTGAATAGCTTAGCCCGAGATCTTGAAGACCGAAGATTCTCGTTTTGAACGGATTTTTGAACAATTTCACTCTGTTTCAAATAGCTCGCAGTTTTGATAGGGATGGTCATTTTCGAATTTTTTTTTTTTAATTCAAGATCTCGGGCTAAGCTATTCAGTAATGCCGGACAAAATAATGTTTGCTCGGCTAGGTAATAAATTACCCGGGGAGCAATAAAGGCTATTTTTTGGCAACTATTTGTAATTGTGGCTTATTATATTTGTTATGATATTATTCACAGGTTTATCAGTGATACATGTATATTATGTATACACGCGAATCAAAAGTCAGTCGCACGTCCAAATCCTACGAACCATAAAAAAAAAGCAAAAAAGCAAGGTTATGTTATGTAGCCGCAACTCTTGCAGACGACTTCTAGCAAATCTGGACGGTAATATTTCCAGAAATAGGCTATAATAAAATATAATTACCCAGAAAAGATTTGTATAAACTGGGTAGACTCCAGTCTCAACACATCGGTAGAAATCCCATCTAAAATGACATGAATTCTGGAATATTTCTATCCAGATTTGCTAGAAGTCGTCTGCAACATCTCTACGAGGAAAAATTTTTGAAAATTTGAAAATGTTCAATATACTATTGCTTTACTTTGAAAAATCCTCGAATTTTCCATTCCTTTCATATGCATGATAAGTGGCCTATTCGTGCACTTATCATAAAAAGTACGGTGTGCAACAAGGGAAGAAAGCCAATTTCCCCCCCTAGTTGCACAATATACTATTCCTTAATCAATCAAAAACTAGTCGCATCGCTGACACGTACCTAATATGTGTATTTCTTATGCCAGAAAAACAAATCCATTTGTTCGAGCGCCGTTGTGGACGGGACGATGAACGAACCACCAGGAAGCTGCGTGATTGAGAAAGTTCTGGTTGACAGTGAAAAAGTGCCGGGCAGCCACGACGAATGCGCAGCGTCGGCAACGGTGACGAAGGACTACGGTACCGATGACGAATGGGTAGTCACGCACATGAGCGACGCTCAGCTTTCTGCGATGGAAACGGATCATGTTATCGCGAATACAAACAACTACGCTAGAGGACCGCCAAAATTGTCCGAAGCGGACATAAAATGCAGTATATTGATTCGGCAGACACTGGAACAACAGGCCTTATTGACACACGATGCGTTTATGAAAGCCAGGATAGAGCATCTGGAAAAACTCGTGAGTACAACATAAAACGATTTACTACAGTGTTATTCGAAGATGATGACGCTTCGAGATTCCGGTGTAATAAAAAATTCGTATTTTTCAGCTTCATAAGCAGGGCACAGTTACGCCAAGTTCTTTACGAGGCGAAATTCTGAAGCAGCATGTCGAGGATTACACAAAGAACATGAAAGAGCTGAGCGATCGGCTCATTCGTAATTTGCATACTCGTTTCAACGACGAACAAAATATTATCGAAGACTGCGCCAGAACGATTCACGCAATCGAACTACAAAAATTCGCTTATATGAAATATCTGAGTGAAGACGTTCTGACTGCGCTTGAAAAGAAACTGAGAAGTCACAGCAGAAAACTGTATTTTGTCCAACTCGAGATTTTGGAGGAGAAGCAAAGTATGTTTAGCACTCAGCAGCAGTACCAGAAAATACTAGCTGATTACAGGCATTTGGTGCGAGGGGTGGACTCTGTCGAGGAAGAAGATGAAATGAAGGCTATGATCGACAAGGAAAGGCAGGTAAAATACGCCGCGATCGAGAAAAGCCTCGATAAAAGGGATAAAGAGTTGAGCGAAAGAGAGGCTGCATTTACTGCAACGCTCCAACAGACGCAGAGCCTAAACAAAGAAAGAGAGTGTTTGATGGGCCAAATTGAAAGATTGGGCATTATGATTGAATCATTGGAGGATCAAAAAGTGAGGGTGTTGGATGAAAGACAATCTATTGAGGAGGAAAGAGCAATCTCAGAACGTCAACAACGCACGCAAGAGTGTCAAATCACAGAGTTGAGGGACGAGGTTCAGCTGCTGAGGAAAAAGTGTAGCGAGTTTGCCGAAGAAATCGACGCCCTGAAAGACGAGAACGAGATGCAGCAAAGAGGAAAAAATAATTTGCTACGCGAGCGACAGTTCTTGTACGAAACAAGAGTACATGCCGATGACCAAATAGCATTGCTGAACGTGAATTTAGAAATGATTCGAGAGAGAAACGCTTCGCTGGAAAGTTCACTCAACGTAAATCGAGAGGATCTGAATAATTTTAAGGCCGAGCTTGCAACCGCACACGAGACGATCGCTAAGCTGCAACAAGAAAACGCCGAATACCAAGTGACTGTAAGTTGATATTACTAACGAGTTTTTGTTTTAATTATCATTTCCTTGTAATTATTTTTCTGATCATTATGAAACTTATTCCAACAGGCGAACACAGTCGAAACGTACAAAATGCTAATCGACGAACAAGAAAGAGACTTGACGCAAATGATCGCAGCCGAGGACAATTATTTACAACAGATAGAGACATTGTCCAACGAGAATCGAGAGTATCGAGAGAAAATTGAGCGTTTGAGAAATCAACAATGAATTCAGCAACCTCCAACAAATTAGTATAAGAAGATTTATGTTCCCTGTTTATTAAATGATTTTAAAAATTGATCAACCGAATTTGTACTAAAACTGCACACTCAAAATTTTACAGAAGTGACCACATTTTATACTTTTATATCCAATAAATACACTCAATAGCATTTAAAAATTATTGTTGTCCACATCAATTCGCAATAACATAATCCTATTTTATATATTACATTCATGTAAATTTATAAAAAGTATAGCCATTATTACTCAATGATAAACGGATACTGAATGTCCCGAACGAGGGGTGTAAGTGAACAGAAAATTTATATTTAAAAAATTGTTAGAAACAATAATATTCATGTGAAAAATTGTCGAATATGAACAGCTTCGATGCATTCCCGTAACATACATTTCAAATCCGGCGAATATCGTTGTAAATTGAATCCCTAAAAAAACTGTTTTCAATAAAGTTAAAAGTTTGAAAAAAGTGACTCGTAAAAATAACGAAATCTCTAAATATAAAAATGTTAAGTGAATGTTTTTTTTTCTATACGAGCTGAGATAAAATTAAAGTTAAAATTAGTTTTCCCCAAAATTGATATTTAAATGCGCAAAAAAGGTTACTATTGCTTTAGACATTGATCGCATCATAATCGTATGGCATTATTATAAATACATAATATATAAACACAATCGCGCGTCACCGACCCTGGTAGAAATGTTCAGCAATTTATTAACAGTCACTGTCCAGTTCAGATTGATTTCTTCATTTCTTACTATTTTTAGCATTGGAAATTAATAAAAATGACTTAGAATCAAAATAAATAATCAATAATATGTTTTATAGCACAGTGTGGCTAAAATCCGCTGTTAAGTCACGAATAGGCGAGACTTGTGGGCTTTAGCAGTCTGTGCTATAAAATTTTATACGATACTCTTGACTTAAGGTAGTTCAGGGCCCCCAGTCGTTCTCAACCATTCCGTTCGATAGCATATGGCGGAGCGCGTTAGTGGTCTGAAATTGTAGTTGAGCACGACTGCCAGCCGGTGGCGCTCTCACACACGTGTACACCAACACAAACATGCGCAAGAGAGCGTAGCGACTTGGCAACGCCGCGTTGCCGTACGTAACCTCGCCAAAAAACGGTCATTTTGCAAAAAAGAAGGTGGATGATAAGCTAAAAAAAGCTGTTTTAGCCATGTTAGAAGCCAGAAAAAAGCGATCAAGAAATTCCAAAATAAAAGATTGTAGTGATAGCACAATATTCGAGGGATGTCGAGTTGTTGACCTCAAAGAGTTTGCTATCATGATATCTAACTTTAATATCATGGATTTACCATGATTATGAGAGATTTGGTGGTTGAGAGTAACTGGCTCGCATACTGATGAGATTGAAATATCTGTGCAAACCTCATCATTGGTGACATTGAGTGCATCAATGACACAATGCTGTACATACTGTCATGTATGAGAGTATGTAGGGTTAGGTTTTCACTATTAATGTGCACCTTAAAAATCATGTTTCCCCTTCAAAAAACATTGTAGATGAATTTATAGGGTATATATATATGCATCAATTTATGAATATTTTCAAACAATGTCAATGCAGAGCAGGATCATTGGTGTGAAAAGTAAGGTTATATGAACAAATCATAGTGGAGAAAAAATTCTACCGAAATTTCTTCCAGAAATCATGCCTGATTTATCGGGGTTTTCATCTAGATTCTACTCTGGAAATCTGCTAGATTTGAAAAATCTCGGTAGCTTTCAGGTACTTTCTCGGGAATGCTGCTACCAGAGATAGGTCTATACCTATTTTATCCTATACATCGTTTGCGTTCTGCGCTGGCAGGATTAGAACTAACCCTCCTAGGGGCTGCCGGTCGGCACCCTGGCCGTACCTGCCCCCTCCACTCACCCTCACTCATCCTTACTCGTGCGTCATCACCCACTCATGCGTCGGTCGCTCTCGGACCCAACAGCTGGCCCTGGCCTGTTCCCCGCGTGCAGCGCTTGCGCTGAGCCCTCCGCTCTTTCCGCCGCCCCTCCTACCTATCATAAACTCATAAAACCCTTCTCGCTCGATTCACTCATAAAACCTTTCCTCGGGCTTTCTCCGGTTTATGACATAATCCGGTCTTCCTCTTAAACCTCACGTTCCGTCTCTCGCATCCTTCCTCTCTCATACACATGCGCGCACATACACATACACGCTCTCTAATGAAAATAATCTTTTTTTCTTTTAATTAAGCGTTTTATGAAAATACATATGCATTTTAACCGATTTAATTACCGATAAATTACCGATTTAATTACCGATAAATTCTCATTAGAAATACACGCGCGCAAAAGTTTGTTTTAACCCATGCCTGTATTCAATCAAATTCAAATTTACATTGCAATAAATAAAAAATTAAAACAAAAAATACTTATCTCTTATGATACCTGCCTACATTTTCTTGCCTGACATTATAATAATTCCGATAATCACCTAATTTGCAGAATGTTTACTGGAGCTGCACATTCGTGTGTTATATTTACCGCTCCTGTTTCGTTTATTATATTTAACAATTTTTAGATGATAATTATATCGACAGAATAAAACTCTTAAATTGGCTTTAAGCTTGAAATATATAACTTTAAATAAATACTCTAAGGAAAAAGTCAATAGAAACTAACAGGAAAAAAATTAAACAGCATTCAGATTTCAAAATAATGCCGATAGCGCATTCCTACTGGACGGTTTGACGGTTACTTGTTTATCTTTGTCGCGGCGAAAGTGTCACCCTCTATAAGTGACCTCATGTTATAAGTCTACGACGTACGTCCGCGGTTTGAACTTTGAAGTCGAAACGAGTCAGTCGGCAGCGAGCGGCCCTCGATTCCGCTATACAAGTAAACAGTAAAGCTGTTTACATTTTCAAGCGGCGCACCTGTTCGAGAATATTTTCCATAGTTGCCTAAAATTGCATATGTACTTACGTTACTTTGTTGCTAAAATATTGTGCAAGTGAAATGGGGAGTTTCATAAAAGTCGACGACGCCTCGCCAAGCATCTTTGATCATAGTGATGACACTTTAAACTTTAACGACATCGAGAAATCTTTTGTGATTTTGCAAAAAGATGTGGAATCTATTCGAGCTTCGTCCCCAGGTGAAGGAATGTCAGAATGCGATTATAGCGTGAGTAAATAAGATTTTCTTCGTTAGTATAAAACACATCATACCTCACCGACATTTACAAACGTGTTTGTGCTTGAGCAGGATCAACTGTCGATTTTTTCGAGCATCAGTTGCCGCAACACAGAGAACGATTCGCGTGAGATACTAAGAGAGAAAAAACAGCTGAGAAACGAGCGGTTCGAAAGAATAGCGATGTACCAGAAAGAAGTTTTTTCAGCTTTGCACGTGAGTATTTGCAGTGCTCTGTAAGGCGATGATAAAGCGTTTCAGTTTACAGCTCGTATCGTACGTGTTTTTATACAAATTATAGGAGCTTACGCGAAAACTCGATTCGTTGAAGGCATCATCAGATGAACCCAACAATGGCATTGACAGCTCGGTAAATTCTTCAGACAATTCGCTGAATAGGGTAGACACAATTGCGCAGACTGAAACGATGCTGGATGACGACTCGGAGCAGGAAAGCGAAGTGTCTCGGAAAAGTTTCGATTCGATTGAGACATCGATGACAAGAACGCAGTGCGTCAGCGCGGAAACTGAGTCCGTGGCCCCTCATGGCGTCGAGGCAGATACGCTTTCTGCAGTAGGGACTCTGTGCATGAGCACCGAACCAGAGGTGCAGCGAACGACGGAAATCGCGACCGAGAGTATCAAATTTCAGGCACCTAACACACTGATGGCGCGGTCGAGCGCAAGTGCCGAGCACTTAGCAAACGCTGGTATTTCTTTGTCAGCAATAGAGGGTAAGAAATCGTGCATATTGCCTGACAGCTCGTTCACTGTACAAGATTTGACAGAGCGTGGAAAGAAAGAAAGAGATTTTAATAATAAATTATGCGAAGATCTGGACAAAATAATGGATCAGCAAACTATGGAACTGTTGGATCGGGAAAGAGTTGTCAAAAAGACACTGGAGAAAGAAGCTCTGCTGCTCAGAGAAAACTGCACCGAGTTGACAATAAATCTCGAAGCCGTCAAAGGCGAGAATGACGCTTTGCATATGGAAATGGATGAATGGTCAGAAGAGCGAGAGAGACTATACGAATTGAATAAATTACTTAAATGTAAACTGGAGTCAAAAGAAGAGGAGTACGAAATGTTGAAAAGCGAAATCGACTTGCTGAGAACGAAATCTGGCACAATTCAAGTGGATCTTGACAATACGAAAGCCGAGCTTGCAGAAGCCCGCAGGACGATTTCTGTAAGTTATTAACGTTTGTATTATATTTTTTTTCAATAATAATAATCCTGAACATTTTGTATTATAATATGTTTGTGTCAACAGGAGATCTCGGCTGATGTTTACAATAATCGAATCGAAAAACAAGAGATCGATATTTTGCGATTAAGAGCAACTGAAAAGAGTTATTTATGTCAGATAGAGTTACTTACTGATGAAAACAAAATACTACGAAATTATATCGATCGTTTCTTAAATACATGAAAAAGTAAGCGTAAGAAAGAATCCGTAAGTTTAATATTCTCATATGTACTTACAATTTTCATTAAAGCTAAGTTTGTATTATGAAGTACTACATTCATATAAGCAGGCATTTAATATTGGTTAAATAAATATAAATAAAAACATCTATGGTCACATCCATAGCAAATTATCAGAGCTTTGTTTTTTAAATAATGAATATAGTTAAATATTACTGCGTAGAGTTCTTTTAGTTTGCACAAACATCTGGCGTGACAAAAAATTGGTCTGAAAAATCATTTTGCGCACGTATGAGATAGACAAGTCAAGTAATGGGATATTAAAAATCCGGGCAGAATAACAAGCCCTGCGTCTGATTTTGTAGTAGTTTAATAGTACATAATGCAACACGGGACTAAAGTCGTTGATTATACCCGCGGGTGAGTTTACTGCCTTGCTTCGCTCGGGCGTCTTTAATCGAACCTTAAGCGCATCTTGGATACATGGTGCACTTTTCACCTCATTATAATAATATAATATGCCTTTTTACTTAATTGAATCAGGGCTGCAGGTGCGTACTTTTGCTTAGGATATGAACTAAAACCTGTGCGGCACATTTTACGTCGAAAGTATCAGCTAACTCTTAGAAGTTCGAGCTGATCGATCGACAACTGCGCATTCGTGCGGGATAGCATCAGTTTTCAGTTGCGGTTCGACTTGTGCATCGGCAATATCGGCGTCTACGGGTAAGATACACACCTACATAGAATAGAGTGTGGCGACCTGTTCGGCGCTGTTACCCCCACTTCGACTCAAACGCAATTTTCCACAGGCTGATGCACCTCGAGTCTCGACAGTGTTTCATTCCTGCGCTTGAAGTCTAAATGAGTGGTTGTACCGCCGAGCCGAGTAGCTAGCACATAGACGCTAGGATAGTTCATCACATTTTTCAAATTCAATAATCTTCCCTTCCAGCTGTTGTAGAAGCGTTGAATGACTCGTCGAGCACTTTAGCATCATTTATTAAGAATTTTCAATATGGCGCGGCACTGTACATCGAAGATGTTTCAAAAGAATAATATTCTCGTTCTCGAAGATAGCGAGCACTCGTTTTTAATTCTGGGTAAGGACCTGATGGAATCCATACGAGGATCATCGCCCGATGAAGGAGTGTCAGATTGCGATTATAGGGTGAGTATAACACATATAATTTACATTAATTTATGAATATTTCTGATCCATAAACACACATTATTTTACCCTGCATACCGTTAACCGCGCGGTGCAACAATTATGCCATAAGTGGTCCTTCATATAGGTACGGCGTTATTTTTATATATATATATATATATATATATATATATATATATATATATATATAAGCCGCACTAGTATATCGCAATGTACTGTATAAATTATAAACGCTTTTGTATTTTACTCTAAGCAGGACGAGCAGTCGGCCGTTTCGAGTGTGAGTAACTGTAACTGCAATACAGCTACTGATAACAAAGTGGACCTATTATTGAAAGCTGAGCAGAAGAATGTTGAAGGATCCGAAAACAATACCGTGATGCAGGAGCATGAGTACGAAAAAAAAATAACAACGTTCCAGGATGAAGTTGCATTAGCCTTACGCGTGAGTATTTCAATCGAGCCGATTAATTTTCTTTTTCGATGAAAAAGCATAACGTTGATTTTGTATTTTGTTTTTAAATCATAGGAAACGTCTAAAAATCGTCGTATGTTAAGATCCGTAGGAGGATCCATCGATGAAATCGACAGTGCGTTGGATTACATGGAACAGTCGGTTCATTCCACAATTTACTTAACGAGCGCTGAGATGTCCCGATCATCGGCAACGGTGGAGACTCAGGCTGCTATCAGTAGTATGGAAAAGGCATCGGTAAGCGCATCCATCGAATCTTTGATCCAGGATGCTATGAACGAAACGGAGGAGCAATGGAGGGGAACGAGCTGGGATCAAACAGAGTTTTCTGCAGCGGATTCGAGGAAGCTGCAAGACCATTTGCAAAAAAGGAACACGTCCGATGTAGATCCGAGAGATTTGGAAATCATGCACTTGAAGCTTATGAATAAGGCACTGAGAGAGCAGAACGAACGACTGAAAAATAAAGTAAGAGGATGCTCTATCGAGCTAGAAAATTCAAAGTTAAAAGAAGAAATGGTTAATCTAAATCAACAGCTAGAAAGTCTTGGAAATATAGAAGATGTCTTTTCCGAAATTATGACTCAGCTGGAAACTTACGAAAAGATAATAGACGTGCTTAGAGATGAAAACTTGACGAAAGATTTCAGAGCCATCAAAATCGAGAATGACGCCTTGCTTATGGAAAAGAATAAATGGTCAGAAGAGCGAGGGAGTCTGCACGAATCAAACAAACTACTTAAATATGAACTGAAGTTAACCGAAGAGAAGTGCGAAATATTGAAACAAGAAATCGACTTGCTGAGAACGAAATCTGGCACAATTCAAGTGGATCTTGACAATACGAAAGCCGAGCTTGCAGAAGCACGCAGGACGATTTCTGAGTTGCAAGCACAAAATTCCGATCTACAAGAGACTGTAAGTTATTAACGTTTGTATTATTATTTTTTTTCAATAATAATAATCCTGAACATTTTGTATTATAATATGTTTGTGTCAACAGGAGATCTCGGCTGATGTTTACAATAGTCGAATCGAAAAACAAGAGATCGATATTTTGCGATTAAGAGCAACTGAAAAGAGTTATTTATGTCAGATAGAGTTACTTACTGATGAAAACAAAATACTTCGAGATTATATCAATCATACATTTCTAAACTAATAAATGCGTAAAAGGCAAAAGTTCCACATAGCATACACAGATTCGGAATAGACAAAGATACTATACGTATATTTTTTACAATCAATTCCTATGTATTATTACGAATACTATGTATACAATATACAATATACTTTATGTTTATAAGCAACAAGATTTATATTAAAATGTATAAATAAAAAACGTTCGTTATACGTATACATGCGGGAGCCACTTCTTATACCACCACACGCAGGCCGCAACGCACCGCTTGGCGGACGTTGGACCACCATGACTTGGTTGACTTGAACGCCAGTTTAAACGCTATCAAATGTTAGCATCAAAAAACAAAGTGGTTTAGTATTGTTATTAATTCGAAATTAGTTGTCCAAGTGATCTTTCCATTATACATATAGTTGGACAAGCGCGACTTCCTCGTTAGGCTAATGTATATAATATATAAGACGAGAGAGTTATGCATGGAGACGTGCTACGAAACTTGTTTCATACTTTTGTTTTTTGTCAGAAAATTGTTGCAAAAAGGCAATTTATTGAAATTCAACAATTCTAGTTTAAGTTCTGGATTTGAATTTCTGAACAAATGTCATCTCCGGACAGATTTATGCTCATTCTGTATGCCTAACCTTTAAAGCTCCAATTTGAGTTTACAAAATGCCTAGGAAAAAGAATATGAGGGAGACTTCTAAAAGAAAAACAAAAGAGAGGGTAAAAAAGACGTATAAGAAAAGTAGTGTAAAGAAATCTGCTGAAAAAAAGAAGGTAGAAAAAAGTTATAGCCTAGAAGCATTGCAAGCTGCTCTCAATGCGATGGGTGAAGGCCAAACTTTACGCCAAGCAGCCGCAAATTTTGGGGTTCCTAAAAGTACACTTTTTTTGAAGTCAAAGTGTATAGTACCACTTGAGTGCAAGAAGGGCCCCAGAACAGTGTTGAGTACGGAAGATGAGGCAGAGATTGTGTCATGGATAGTGTTTAGTGCAGATTCTGGTCACCCTGTTACCAAATCAAGACTTCTTGATTACGTACAAAAGTATGCAACTGAAAAGAAAATTGACACCCCATTCAAGAATAATAGGCCTGGACAGCACTGGTATCGTGCCTTCATGAAACGTAATCCTAACCTCAGCAACAAGATTGTACACAATCATGCTAGCACAAGAGCACCTGTCACTGAAGAAGATCTTCGAGATTGGTTTGCAAAGATAAGACTGCACCTAGAAGACAAAAAATTGTTAAACATTGAGCCGCACAGGATTTTTAATGCAGGTGAATCAACGTTTATGCTTACCCCAAAATACAACAAAGTTTTGACTGAAGAAGGAGTTAAGGCTCCTCATGAGATTGTATCCAGTAACGAGAAAGATACCTCAACAGTATTGTTCAGCATATCTGCTTCTGGAGTTATGCCACCTCCTATGATTTTGTTTGACTTCAAAAAGACTCCAAAGAAAAGTGTTATAGATAAAATACCAAAAGGCTGGGGAGTTGTAAACACAGAACGGGGTTTGACGACATCAGAGAGCTTTTACAGCTATATTACTAATGTTTTTTACAAGTGGCTAAAAGAAAACAACTATGTTTTTCCTGTGATTTTATACGTGGATGGACGTAGCTCACAAATAACGTTGCCTCTACTTAAGTTTTGCAAGGATCATCTTATTGAACTGATAATATTGTACCCAAATGCAACACACATTATCCATCCATTGGATGTTGCTATATTCCATCCATTAAAGGACTCGTATAAGAAGGTCTTACAGGAATGGAGAATAGATAACAACATATACAATTTCAAGAAACAAATGTTTCCACCAGTTTTGAAAATGGCTTTGGAAGCGTGTGATTTCACTGAAGCTGCTATTACTGGTTTTAAAACTTGCGGACTATACCCTTTATGTGCTGATGCCGTTAACTATAACATTTTAAGTAAAAAAAATAAAAAAAAAGATGTTACTCACAAATTCAATTCAACAAACAACGCAGTTCAAAATAGAGAAGAAATAAGTGAAGGATTATTGAAAATATTCGAACAAGATCTTATTTCTCCAGATGTATTGGCATCTTTTAAGCAAGCAGAAACAGATGGTGTATGGAGTGGTGATGTGGCATACGTCGCATTGTTTGAATCTTGGCTCAAGTTAAGAAAACTTTGTAATGGTAAGTAATTTTATTATGTAAATAATGTAACTTCTTTTCTAATTCATATTTTTAATAATTATAATTGTTCGTTTTCAGTATCTGATGCAGAAATGATCGCTACAGTATCAGACGAGTCTTGTGATCATGGGATGTCAGACAATATTACTATTGACTTTGTTGAAGTTCAGATGCCGAATACTGATTAGAACAGTCAAGTTATTGATATCACTTCTGAATCAGTTGAAATCAAATTCGAAGTGATCTGAAATAGTTAATGAAGCCATATGAGACACTTCTGTGCATTTCAACTTATCTGCTATTGAGCCTTACATGATGTATATTGCAACAAAAAAAAGTTGAAAAGAAGGAAAGGGAGCAATAAACTTTGTTAAATAAAAGTTAAAGAGAAAGATGAGAGAAAAAGAAACAGCTAGTGTACAGCAGTATAATGAAAATAAAAAGAAGAAACTGCAAATAAAAAAAGAGTTACAGATAGAGAATTTGAAAAATCTGTAAAATTAGGAAATTGTTAAGAGAATATTGCAGCTTTAACTGATCACTTACATAAATTGAATGTTGATTCATCCGAATCGGAAACTTGGAAGTGTCATTTTTACAAACCAAAGTAAAAAAAAAAGAAGAAAAAACTGCATAAAAAAAGTTGACCAATTTTAGATGTTTTTGTCACTTATGCGTGCATTATTTTTGTAAAAAGAAATAATAAAATTAAATAAAAAATTTAATAATAGAGTTTATTTACCTTAATATCTATAGTTTCCCCATTTATAACTATTCCTATAATTTTTCTTATTCTAATCTCGTGATACTTAAAATATTGTCTAACTACTACAGGCTTAGCTTTGTCCATGTATTGCAACATTGTCCAACTTTCGGTTACTATATTGTCCAAGTACTACGCCTCCCGGAAACAGTTGTCCAACTTCCCCGATATAGTTGCACGAATTGAAACCGACTTTTTTAATGGAAAAAAGCTCATATCAAAAAACTTTGTGTGCATTGATAGAAAATTTATCTAAGCTATACGCTGATGATAAAGCATTTTTTATTATTCTATTTGTATTTACCCGATTGACAATTTTCTAAAAAGTCTGTAAAATATCAGTTCAAGTATTACTCATATAGACATCAACATCGTGCGCGCTCTGCTGTTGTTTACGTCAAAGTAGCAGACGACACTGAACTGCTCTCATCAGCTGATTCGATTCAGCCTATATCTAAATCTAATCTTAGTTTATCCGTACGGTTGCACAAAGTATCATAACAGCATGTTGTGATACATTAAACCTTTTCAAAATTAGCCATCATTAGAAAGTATGATAATAAAATTTCGTTAAGAACGTAGTGAATCTTTGAAGCAAACAAGAAATGTCATTAATCGTACCAACCATACGTGGAATAAGCCTGAAAAACTGTTCGTTCTCATTAAACTTTACGGGTTAGAATTTGTACATTTTAATCGATTATTATTGATAAATATGATGCATTTATCAAAATTTACTGAGGGTTTTCTATTTTGACTATAAATTTTGAAATTCTTTCATAGATCGAGTCAATAGTCTGTCTAGTCTTGCTTTTGTTCCAAAATGCCAACCCGCCAGAGAGGAAGACGTCAGAATGCTCAAGCACTTTGTCAATACATCTGGAAAAATATGTGTTATAACAGGAGCGGGAATATCTACTGAAAGTGGAATACCTGATTATCGGTCAGAAGGTGTCGGACTATTTGCAACCAGCGATCGTAGACCAGTTTCTTATCAGGATTTTTGTAAAAGCGACAAGACTAGAAGACGTTACTGGGCAAGAAATTATGCAGCTTGGCCACGGTACCCTTCAGATTATTTGTTTGGAATTCTCATAATATATGTAATTTATTTATACTTTGAACTACTTTGTAGCTTCTCGCTGTTCCAACCCAATGTCACCCACAAGTGGTTAAAAAATATGGAGGATATTGGAAAAGTAAGCTGTGTCATCACTCAAAATGTGGACAATCTTCACATAAAAGCTGGTAGCAAAAACGTTGTTGAATTGCACGGCACTGGATATAGAGTAGTTTGTCTCAGTTGCAATAACAAGATTGATCGATTCGTCTTTCAAGAAGTTCTTAATAAACTGAATCCTGATATGAAAGCTTCATGCGAAGCTATAAGACCAGATGGTGATGTTGATTTGTCTCAGGTATGCATAATCCACTCTATGCGTCAATTGAAAAATAATTCAAACGAGTTATTGCATTCTGCGTCTTTATTCATAGGACCAGATCGATGACTTTAAAATACCCCCTTGTTCAAAGTGTGGTGGAATCATGAAACCAGACATTGTGTTCTTTGGGGATAATGTACCAAAACAGGTTGTTGAACGAGTACAAAACGAGGTTGAAGAGGCTGATTCTCTACTTGTTCTCGGAACTTCTTTGACCACATTCTCAGGCTATAGAATTGTACTCCAGGCAGTCGAAGCTGTGAAGCCAATAGCAATACTAAATATTGGAGACACAAGAGGAGACGAACATGCTCAGATCAGGGTTCATGGTAGGTGTGGCGAAATTCTCCCAATGCTTACTGATGACAAATCGTGATAGTTTTTTAAAATTGAACGAAAACTTAACATTTTCAAATGAGGTTTGTGATCTCGAAACTCAAAGTACAATTTTAATTCCAAGACACCCCGATGCTTCTGCTTTGCTAAAAAGTTAAAGTTAATGTAATTATGTATATTATAAAGATGTAAATGACTCAATGTATATAGTAGCACTGCAGTTTTTAAATTATGCTATATATTTTATGAATAAAAACCAGACGTACGCGTGGAAAAATCTTTATTGACTTGCAACTTGATTACAGATTAAAACATTCTTCATAGAAATTCAAATAGGAATAATTGAGTGTACAATACAATAAGGATTTACATCAATTTATTATTTTAAGTTATTATTAATGATAGATTTGGGTTTGAAGCTTCAGTTATTCTGTGTATAGTTCGCGAGTTTAAAAAAACTATGATGATTGTTTGAAAACTTGGAAATAATAAGATTAAAAACAAAGACTAGATACCACGTCAATATAAGAATGCACTGATCGTTCAAGAAGCGATAGATTTTTTTGCTCAAAGTCGCGTACATATAGCAATTTCTAAACGTTCTGCTGCATGCAACAATACTATAATCATACCGTCGTCGTAAAAAGTGTAAAACTTGAAGAGTTTTCTTTACTACTATCACAATAGGCATAAGAACTATTCAATAATTAAACAGTATAAAATCGGAGATACAGCTGTTTTTAAGAGTATTTGATAGACACAATGAAAAAAGTAATCGTTATTCTATCACCTAATGCTCTATTACAGCTATTACACGCGGAAGCTCTCGTTACCATCATCAATGCGTAGTTTCGCTTAACGTAAAACATAATATTGACTCGAACAATGCAGATGAATAAAAGCGCATACCATCGTTTACAGTATACTGATATCTTTTTAAACAATCACCTTATCGTCACATTTAACGTAAAATAAAAATAATCGCGTCTTATATCGTTAAGAAATAAAAAATCCCGAACAATTTCAAAACATTGTCTCTTAAAAGTATTCAGTCCCATCGTCGGCGGATAGTCAAAACCGCATGCATTCAAGTCAATCGCTAAATTTACGTTCAGCGCATTAAAGTTATTCAGCGCTCTTTTCAAGCTCGAAAGAAAACTCGAAACGCTATAATATTATCTGCGAGCCTAAGAAACATATATGCATAGAAAAATGGTCAACGTTGTACATTATTCTAAATTAGGAAGGCCACTGTGTGCGAGGTATTAAACTATCGTCCTATACAACTACTCGTACAAGTTATACAAAAACTATAAGAGAAACAAAATAAATCTCTCGTTGCGCTGATTATCGTCGTCATTACATTATAAGCTACGTAATACATAATATATACTAGTCTGATACAAAAAAAAAAAAAAAAAAAATACAAGAGAATCTAACATCAGCCGCTGCTACAAGTATGATAAAAGTCGTCCTTTACAGTCGTCCCTTACAAATTCAGCGGCATCAATGGCACGTACTTGTCGCTCGGCTGGAACTTGTACTGGGAGCAGAGTCGAGCCCATTCGGCTTCTGCGTAGCCGTTTCTGAAATCAGAACAGTTAATTCCATCAGTTACAGTTCGGCGTATCAATCGGCCGACCACCAGCACCATTGCCCGCACCATTGCCCGCACCATCACCGCTAAAAAAACCTTCACCAGGCCGCGCAGCTATATTGAAAGAAAGGCTTCATTTACAATTTACGCGCGAAATTTGGTGGAATATCAGTGCCGCTGCTGCTGCTGCTGGTTGTGCGAGATCAGCTGCTGCAGCCAGGCGTTGAAGGACTGGAAAATCGTGTTGAGCGTCTGGAGCTTGTTCTGAGCCGCGGCCCTCGGGCTCCACTCGTTCGGCAGAATGTACTTCTGGGAGCGTCGCCACTCGTAAGAGGATTGCTTGCAGCTACGAAATTATCCACAAAGCCCATGTGCCGTGAGAATATATCCTGTTTATCGCGGACGAGTGCGCGGCGATAATTATATAATAAAATGCGAGTAGATGAAGAATTAATACGAGACACACGAACCTCTGCCACTGCGAGCAAGGTCGTCTCTCCTTGAAGCAGGTGACCTGTATGACGTTGAAGAATAGAGCGCCGAGGGTGTTGGCGACCTCGGTGTTGATGGTCTGCAGGCACCTGCGGAATTTCGCGTCGCAGTCGCAGTGGGAGCGGGTGAACGGCGAGGTGTTGCAGATGCCGTGGATGCACTGCTGCGGCCCGATCGTCGTCGGGCAGTGGTCGTGCTCGCGGCAGCAGGCGTCCTCGGCCGCGTGCTGGCCCAGGTCGTCGTACGACTTGGCGATGTTGCCGGGGCCGCACCACTTGGTGCCCGGGTACATGATCCCGCCGCCCGGAGCTTGGTTCTGCGGATTCGTCGCGCGATTATACAACTATATATTCCGCTTTCGGATGATACAATATCGATACAATATCGATGTATAATACCTTTCCCTTGCTGCGCGAAGCCTTGCAGGTCTCCTCGAGATCGGCCACGAGGTTGTTGGAGATCTGGCGGACCTTCTTGGGGTCCGAGCCGAGGACCATGCGCTGGATGACGCCGCGGTCGTGGTAGAGCGCGCAGAACGGCGCACCGGCGTTCAGCTCGACCATCCGCGTCATCGCCAGGTCGGCCACCAGGACGGACGAGCCCACCAGGCTCACGCTCGAGGCGGCCAGCATCGCCGCCACCAGCAGCATCGCGTACTGCATCTGTTGCGAGATCGAGAGGAAAATCGAGGATTTATAGTTTATTATATTTATTCGGGGGAAGAACAAGCCAATGACAGTTTAATCCTAAACGGCCCGATTAAATCTCGTTGACGACGCTCGCAATTACACGTAACCGATGTGACCTACGATACTGGAAGCTCATAATCGCTAATACCTCAAAATTCCCATATACGCACTACCGCGAACGCGAAGCATCGTATAATAAACGAGACAGGAAATCCATGGAAACTACCTGTATCGTCGATAAACAGCGAGATGAGAGAGAGAGGAAAAAAATCAACATTTCGCGTAAGGCGAGGACACACACACACACACAACAATGAGGCGCAACATTCGAGCTTTGGATGCATTACACACGCAGCCGAGCGAGCGATTAGCAAATCAAGAGTAGCGCAACGGGATGTATATCTCGGTGGCTTTTAACGACTTTTAACGACAGACTAGATTGAATAAATCTCCAAAGAGCATCGCTCGTGAAGGTGACTGCGGCTCTTGCACTTTTCCAGCGCGGGGACGGGATTAAATTAAACCGTGCGGGATGCTGCGCTCTGCGAGTCATGCTTTTTAATTTTTCGCTTATTTTTTTTTCGAGGTTTTTGCTTTTTTATGCGCCGCGCGTCGAATTGAGTCACGTATACCGATGTTGTGATAACAAGTCGGCTGCAGGTATGCCGCGATCGGAATGACGCCTAATGACTAATGGCCTAGTGCCTCGCATTCGCAGTACTATTGTATAATAGTCGGCGTTATTGATGAAAATATTTTTCTCAAAGCCGATAGAAAAAAAAAACAGTCTGAAGTAGGAAGTGACACTTTGAAGATGAGGCTATATCGACGCGCTTTATACCCATTACTCTTCTCGTATATTTACGTAAAGGCGCGTGCAATCGTCAATACATAAACAAGCCTTGATTAGTTCGTCATTCAAATCTGCTCAGTCACAAGCGTCATCGCATCTCCTGAAAATGATTCCCTACGATCGTGATATATCACAAGCAAATAACGTGTGCTTTTTAGAACGACGAATAAAAAAAATCTTTCTGCCTATATCATAGCATTGCATTTTTCAAAAAAAAAAAAAAATAAAAAACTCACCCTTCTCCGGACAAACAGCGCACTTCACAAACACGTTTTTCGAGCAAGCTCGGTCTATCTATGAAAAAGTTATAATCCCGCGGATTCGCCTGCAGTGATCGCACCGGCTTGGCTTCGCGCGTCGAATAACGCACTACTGCATGCAGCGCGTCGTCGCTTCGTTCTCCCCGCGACGAGCCTTTCGGCACTACTCTCGCTTGTATTTTTTCTCTCTCTCTCTCTCTCCTTCTCAGGGTTGATACGAAGGCAATCCTGCGCGCCGGTCGACCTCTGCGCTTCTCTCGATATTATCGCCGGTATTATAGCGGAAAAGAACACCAGGATTCATTGAACTCTCGCGAGAGCGTTTCCGAATTTTTTTCTGCTTCTCGAATGTTTGCCGCGAGAGAGTCGGTGAAGGACGGACGCTATGCGATCGGGCGTGTAAGAGTTGCGCGATCGTAAATTAGCGGCCTGTGTGTGCGGATAGTTTGGCTGTGTCTGATGTGTAGGGATACGAGATACGACGCTTAATTGATTAGGCATGTGGGTTAAATTATTGCGACGATTATCCTTTTTTTTTAAAGATGACTCGGGAGACATTTCAAGATCGCATGCAAATCGGGGAGCGCTTTAATTCGGAGCAAAAAAGGTCGTTCGACGTATCGGACGGGCGGAAATTAAAATTTATGCGACGAGTATAAGGAATAGACGTTCTCTATATTTTCCTGGTTTTGAATGCGATGAGAAGTGTAGCTAATTTCGCAATTTTTCCGATTTTGAAACATCATTTCAATCACAATCGAGGTATAGGTTGTTCGATTGGGGGAAATTAAAACCGATAATTGCATTCTCGGGACTCGCCATTATACAACGCAGGCAATATTTACTTGGATTATACACCAAGAGTAGCTACTGCAGCGATTTCAGTGCGCGGGAAAGGATAAGGACGAATCATATAACTCTTTCTCGAATACCGCACAGTATAATTACCTGCAGTCAGTTTTAACGAAAAAAAAAGCCAACGACGAACATGTCTATTAATAATGCAGGCGGACTATTTATAACCGGGGGAGTGTGTATAGTACGGAATAAGGTACCCCCCGGTGAATCACGGAGATGTGGGTCAATTATTCGCGGTCCCCCAGCTCGCGAACCTTGCCTGCACTTGAACCTGGACCGAATATCTCTCGACTACACAACAGCAGTCCTGGAAAATTGACCGACGCGTTGAACGTAACTGTTCACCAACCAGAAAAAAAAACAAGCTGTATTCTCTCGTCCACGCTCGAACGGAATATTTTAACATATATTCCAAAAAAGGCATTTACGCGCGCGCATTCTAATAGAATAGTGTAACCCTGAGACACAAAGAGCCATTCGTTTCGGCGGACTTCTGTATAACAGAAAATAAGAGATGTGGTTTCCGCGGGACGACGAGCAGTAGCAGAATCTCCTTTGTTCGATCTTCATTTCGCGAAGAGAGACCGCACTCTGCGATCGATTCGACGACTTTTTTAGGCGGATCACGTATATGGAGTTAAATAAGCGGCTCTCGTATATATGTTGTGTTATGCGACAAAAGCCCGCCCTTTTTTTAAAAGAAGAAACGCTGATATTTTATATAGTTTAACGGAATTATTGGCGAGCGTTATTTTTTGTATTCCGTTTATTGGATTCGTAACGTCGTCTGAATACCGGATAAAACTGCGAAATCACGCGGTGAATAATGTAAAAACGATCGATAACGACATTCAATATGTAGCGTGTTTATACGAGCGCAAAAACGATCGAAAAAATCGACGCGTGTGTAAAAAAAGTATTTACGGAAATGCAGATCGACGATGCGTATGCGTGTGGGGTGAGATTAATGGCTGCCGAGAGGTGTAGAACGTAGTTGGAATAACGATGAAGTACACTGCAGAGATTAACGACTGAACTGATCACCGGCGTGACACATCCAATTCTTTTGCTTCGAAAATAAAGAAGGCGAATTCACTATAATCTCGGCGCAGTTTTGCACTACTCCTTTCTTTGTTCGATGCTAGCACATTCCTGAGTAAGTGATAATATTCGTCGCTTCTGGTCATTCAGCTAAGTTTTTGAATGCGCGCTTGGTTTTCGTCGTTATGTTAATTTTAACGTTACCAGAGAACGTGAGCGAGTTTTTAAATTTTTCAAAAAATTTCTACCCGAACGTATATGAACACCGCTATTGCGCATTTTAAATTAAAAAATAAAACTCGATCCACTCTCACCTTTAGCTCCTGCAGTCGGCTGCGAAAGACTAGCCCGAAAGAGGCTCTCACACCCCCGCAATAACAGCCACACACGAGCGAAGATGCGCGTTCAGAGCTTGCAAGCTGCGCAATTCGCAAGCACGTCGACAGTCAGGGTGCACCCGTACTGCAACACTGCGCATTCCCACTCCCCCCCATGCGATATCGTATATACATATATACAGCGCGACGGACGACCTGTGCGGTGGGTGGCGACACGCGAACAATTCGACGTTTGATCGATCGGGCTTGTGGAGAGCTTTTTTTAAAAAAAATTTTTTAACGGCAAACTTTATTGTTTTCGCGAACAAAGGGGACGGCCAGTTTTCCCGGCTCGTTAATCCATTCGCCGCTCATATACGCTGCATCGTCGGTGATGTAGCCTACTTTTTTCGCCGCTCATTTTCCAAATGAAGACTGATTAGGAGAATTTCCGCAGCGCGCACGCGAGTCCGGCGCGCGGCTGAAATTTTTCCACGGCGAATAATCTGCGTCTGAATAATATCCCATTATGCGACTCGTGTTTTGATCGGCGCTTGTGCGTTCAGGAATTGATTATTTTCATCTCTCGATTCCCGCAAAAACGCTACAGGACAGTTTGGAAAGAGCTCGGCTCGGTTGTGTTTGTTTTGGTACGCCGGTGACCGCTAGACTGTCGAGGAGCGAGTATAGTATGGCGAAAAATCAAAAACACTTACGTTGCTCGAATTGCGTCGGTGAGAAAACTGGATTGCGATAAGACCGATATCAAACGCTAGCAGCAAAAGGGCTCCGTTCCATCAACTGCTTTCCGAAGGTCTATACGCGCACAGGACGGTATAGAGAGCAGATACCGAACGTCGTCGTCGTCGATTCCAATCTGCCAGCGGTCACTGTCAGACTGATCGGCTAAACTAGCCGTCGGGATGATTTATCCGTAGAACAACGCTCGGCGCGTGTGTCGGAGCCTTTTATTGAAGGGGAGAGCATCAGCTCGTCGCGTCTGACACTCTGCGCTGTTTTCCGTCGCTATATATACACAACGCATACTCGCGCTCGCTCGACTCGATCTGTGTATACTATTTACGCGAGTCTCCGGTGTCTTCTCTCTTTCTCACTCACTTGTGTCGCTACCGATGACGCGATGAATGTATTCGATTCGCCTATATATGTGCCGATAAGCGCCTGTGGAGCAGGTGCAGGTAGTACACGAGTGGAAAATGTGTCACGGTGCAGTGCTGTTGCCGAGTTTTTTTTTTCTCGAGAGAGAGGATTCATAAATATTGATGGATGGAAATCGCGCGAGAGGGATGCGGAGTAGTAGTGCACTTGTAGCTTGGAGCTATGTAGGGTAAACATAAAGCGACGGCTGAAATTTGTGAATGCTTTTGAGAGAGGACGGGTGGAGAGGAGGAGGGACGTCGATCGATTTGAACTTCCTGATGCGGATGTGTGAAGTCGAGAGTGACCAAGTTTGCCTTTTTTTATACTTTGTTGCATTTTGAAAGTGGCGATCTATCTATATTGATTAAAAATTACGCTTCTGTTTTTTGAGAATTTTTTTTACAAAATATAATCATTGCTTCTCTTGGCAAACGTCTTGCGGAAGTGGAGCTTTTGATTTCTTTGACTGCGTCGTCCTCTTCTAATCTTTTTTTATTGCTCCACAGTCATTATTTATCTATTAGCTCGGCAGAACTGTGTCGCATCGATGCGCCAACTAGTCTCAATGAACGAACGATTCGCATCGCGATCCCTCTATACCAATATTTTGCTTGAATAAAAAACAATACTTTTAAGAGCGAGAGTAACGTGTTTAATTATATTGTATACAAAATAAGGATACCAATTTGAATTTGGCACATAAGAATTTATTATATTTCTGTCTGGATGCACAATTAGTCATAGATATACTCAACAAAATTAAACTTTTGTTCGTCGTGTCTTCGAAAAGACATCCGTTATCACAACCTCAACTTTGTCATGTTAAAAAAATACAGTATAAGAGTAGAGAGTCTTTCGAAATACAATCTAATAATCCTATAGTCGAAGCTATACCTGCAAAACGAAACGGTCGTCAGACAATTTCGATAGAATGTAGAAAAATATTGTAAAATCTGTCGAATCTGTTTATGCTATTAAAATACCTGTAAAAGTGCTTAGATCTACTACAAAATTTCTGTTCTAGCCGAATTGCAAATGCTAACTAACGTCCACAACTTAAATGTACGACATACAATGGATGCTCTTGCTGCAATTTCTCCATTCCAAAATAGAACGACAATTTAGAAAAAAAAGAGCTTACAAAACGAGTATTTTCTCAAAGAGGGGCAGAGCTTTTTGTACTAAACGCAAAATACGAGTAAAATTACAAACTACTCAAAATTTCAATTAAAAAAAATCCTACAAAACCTACATTAAGATCGTGCTTCTCTATATAAAACTCGTCCTTACGCATATACTTATTTACAATAAAAATTATCAAAAGCCCAGGGGTTATCCATCTTAGGGTATCCACTCGACCTCGTTGTTCTCGTATTTTCCAGCGGCGTCCTTTGGTGGCTGTTGCTGCGAGTTCACGGGGACGACGGTGGCAGGTCTCTCGGAGCTCTTGTCCTCGGTACCAGCGATCTTGTGGTAGACCTTGCTGCCCTGGTGTCCGATCCACTCGACGCCGTCGCCGATCTTCTCGCCGGCTTTGCGTACGACCGAGCCGATGTTCTCGGCGGAGAAGGTGTGCGGGTCTACGTTCACGTCGAGGCTGTTGTTGCCGCGTGGGCAGTTGGTCTGTGTGATGATGCTCAGGTCGAAGGGATCGACACCGAACGAGCTGAGCTTGGCGCGCACCTTATCGATGTAGGCCTTGTCCAGGTCACGGGTACGCGACAGGATCGTGGCTGACTGGCGGTGAGCGAAGGCCAGCTTCTGACAGGTGAAGATACCAGCGTAGTTCTCGTAGTCCGTGGCGAAGACTACGTGGGATGCGCTGCCGGCTACGCCTGAAAGATTTATTTTGCAACGTTAATATTTTTAGTTGTGAACATTGCAAAAAAAAAAACGTGAAATTTCAAACTGTGCAATGCGTGAAAAACACAACATATTTACTCTTCAATCATATTTGTGAGCATAACGATTGACCATTGAAAAAGACCTCAAGATTCTCTATCTACCCTTACACCTCCCCCATAAGTCACTCTGTGGGTACCAGCATATCCCGTTCAACTATAGAGTGTGAAAAATGTCCACCCATCCATCAAAACCCGCCGAGACCCTCTCGAATAAAGACATCTCACAAGACGATGCTGCGCAAACAGCGGAGTAACAAAAGAAATAAAAAGACACATTGACGGCATTATACTCACTGAGAGGAAAGCGTACGGTCATACGGGCCGGTACACTGGGCTCAGGCACGCTCAAAGCGCCCGTGTAGTGGTACTCGTGCTTCAACGACGTGAGACCTGCGAGAGAGAGAGAGAGAGAAAAAACGACCATTGAGTGTCCGACGTCGAAAGCGATTCATAAAAGCCAAGCGCAATTCATGCCACTTGACGGCTGCACCAGCCGCTATACACTCTCTGATGAGGCTCGATTGGAGAGACTTTAATATAATGCATAGGCGGCTATAAATAACGTGATCTGGTGCAGCGCGCGATCGCCTTGAAAACTCACCAAAATTTTTTTTCCATAATATAGCGCAACGGTGAATTATTCAACTTACCCAGAATTGGAATGTCCGAGTCCTGAGTGATGCTGTACTCGCCGGGCTCGTCTCCTCGGGTGTAGTTGTAAGTGATGCACTTGCTGGCCGTCGATGTCTTCTGGACTACGTACCAGATTCCGAGAAACTGAAAATCGAGATATAAATAACGTTAGCGTACAGAGAAGTTTCAACTTTCTAGAACTCGTGCGCTTGACCCAGAAAATTGTTCATAATGATACTTATTTTGAATTTTGTTCACATGTCGATAATGCATCATGCCAACAGTAATAATGATAATTACCCTGCTCATCTGGAAGCCCGCGAGAGGCTCGACGACGGGACAGGCGCCGAGATGGTAAGAGTGAGCCAGCGCAGCTGCGACGCATCCTGCCAGCACGAGGCACAACGTCAGCGACCTCATCTGATAAATAAACAGATTCATTATTACTTATTGTATGCACCGATCTCTTCTTCCCTCGCTGAGAGATAGAACATAATTCATGCTTTATTGTTAGAGACAAGTTATTATACCAAGGTGTGTATAACGTTTTATTTTACGATTTTCACCGGCTTTAAATAATTCAAGAAGCGCCGAGATAACGTAAATAAAACAGGTGTATGGTTTCCGCGTGGGACCGTAAAAGGTCGGCAATTATCACTGTTCCATTATTGTGTAAAAGAATTAACTACACCGTGTGAGTAAGCTCCTTGTGTATATTGAAAGCGAGGCACGTGTAAAATGTTTGAAATTCTTATTGCCGCGGTAAAGTTAATTCTCATTGTGCGCCGTAAAGATCGCGTATAACAAGAATGACAATTGCTTCTCTTAACTCCATTAGTCGATCGCTATTAAGTTTTCGCGAATGTAATTGTAATTGACGTCCGATTGTGTACAGCTTCTCGAATATACATTAATTCCATTGCAAAACGAGGAGAAAGTATAATGACAGTTTATGCAACTCGACAGTGTTACATATATTAAAAGCCTGTTATGGCATGTGTTCGCGAGCTGCATTTGCATAAAGCCGCGTACGTGTATTTCAAGACTGCACACGTTGTACAAAACATCGAAATGAACCATTTCAACTCTCTTGATTCTATACTGCAGAGTTTCAATCTGGATTTATCATACAAAACGACGAAATGGTACGTTCAAACTATACAAAGTATTACGACCTGTCTACGAGCGCGTTAACGTCGCGATAATGCGATTACAACGACTTCCGTATGAATCTCTTTTGTTTTGCAGAAGAGGAAGCGATTATAACGGTCGTAATTATCCAATATTCATACCGGCGACTGTATTAAAGCGACTCTCGAAAGCACTTATAAATTCTAAAATCAGTTTACGTACGTTCCGAGAAAACACAATTACAAAGACACACGCGTCGCATTGTTCTTTTCAACTGTCGCCGGAACAATGCGAATCTGGCCTAGCTAAATAATAATAAAAAAAAATTCGATAAACGCGCCATCCAGTTGATAAGCCGACGATGAATTGTACTGTTCCGCACTACATAATGTCGCAAAAACAGCATAGATTCTATCTCTCACGCGAGAGAAGCTGTCTGTGGGTTCAAGTTGAACCGGCAGCAGTAGCTCGAGATTCACACGCACTCGCAGCTCTCGTCGCCTTGAAGCGTAATAAACTGCCGAGCAAAGACCTCGTCGGACGTTTTTTCCCCTTTGATTCACATTTATCAAAAAAGCGTACAACTTACGCCTTCGGAGAAGATCGAGAAATCGGTTCGACATAGTAAACGAGCTGAATCCGAGAGTATACAAGCATAACGTATTATCAAACATCTCGTCGCGTTTTATCGAAGTTGCTCTATACGCGCGATCTCTGCCGTGACCCTTGCAAAATCTCGCTGGTGATATTGAAAAGCCGAGATTTCGTAGTTTCTAGCAAACCGGCTATTTGCTGTTTACGCGCGAATGGAGTTGTATGCGTTCGCTGGATATGTCATCATCATCCGCGCGTCGAGTGATGCGTTATATAGGCATATATTCCGCAACGTCTTCTTCCCTTATTTCGTTAAAGGATTTCTCGCGGACAATTACGGGCTTATGCAATTCTTCTTTTTTCTTCGCGCTAAGCCGCTTTTCTCCGTACAACGAATTCTTGCGATCTACTTAGTTAGTGCTATGAAATATAGACAACGTATTCTGTCGAACATTGAAATAAACTAATTTGTTGTAAACAATTTACAAAGCCTGTAGTCAACGCCACTTCACACATACAGAATAAACCTTCGCAAAGAGATGCCGTATTACTCACGCGCTCCAACCACAGGCATATCGCAGAAAAGCCGTAAACTCGCTCCTCCGCGGTCAGGCGAAAAAAACGCGCGCGCGCGCGCGCGCGCAGCCATGTCGTTAAACCCCAGAACGATAAAATAATAAAACTCACTTTGCTCGGTAGTGGACGCTCGTAGAGATACAGAGAAAGTGTAGAGTTGAACGGACAGCTCGCGTCTCCCAGACTCGTGCGCGCTGTATAAACAGTTCTTTCGGTGCGTTTCAGCTTTTATACGGCTGCCCCCACACAGAACTGCGTCGGCAGCTCCCTGCTCCGTGTAAGTATATGCGAGCGAGAGCGGTTACAACGACGCGCGCACCAACGCGAGGGACGAGCCTCGCGCTGGAGGGACGTTTTCTTTTCTTTTATTCTTCGGTTTATGGAGGTTTTCTGACCTTAGGGCTCGCGGAGAGTTTGTGAGAGAAGAGAGTTCTGGAATTTACAGCTTGAATTTTCGAGTTGAGAGAGGGTTCGAGCAGGAAAATTCAGCGTTTGGTATTTGTTACGATAACTTTTTTCGGAGTAAATTCGCAAACAACGAATTGTCGTATTTTTTAGTTTATTGTACAAAAAGGGAGGAAATATTTTCGAGAAAAACTCGAGATACGGGTCGATTCGAGCAATTTACCCGATGCGAGCAATTTCCAGATAAACGTTCAGAAAAATACTACTCGGAATGAAAAAATCTCGTTCTGTTTGTTTACAAACAAGTTGGGGTTTCCACCAATTTACAACGAAAGAATATCAGTTTTTTAGCGCGGACAAGTGATGACTCACGAGTCATTAGTTTTGAGATACAGATAATGCGTTGATGACATCTTCGTATATCGCTCATGTGAGAAGAAAAATGTCCTTTCGTGAATGACACTTTGGGAATTTTATGCTTAAGTTTTTCAAAACTTTATCAAGAGAATGCTATAGCAACTGCAGCGTGCAAGAGAAAACGTTCGAGCGACATTCAAATTTCAAAGTCGAATCTTGGTCGGTCCATAGAGCTACGCTACTTAATTTACTGCTGCTTTATTTGCACGTGAATAGACCGAAAGATTGCTTACATTAGAAAGAGAGGCAAAAGCCTTCGGAGCAAGGTTCCGACAGCATCTCGCAGTCATCTGCTGCACAGTTGGCAGAAATTTACGTAACACATGTCTGAAGCACATCGAAATTTCTCATCCGCACATGGTCAAGATAAAGAAGATTCTTTTTTGCTCGCGGCGACGCAGCGAGTACGTATGTACGCGTACAAGCAGTGATGATGACCCTACGGGACGCTCATACACTGTAATGCGATGATGTACGGTGGTGAGTCGAGTCGCTCTAATGGATGACGCATCGACGTTAAACTCGCGGAGATTCGGAGAAACCGGCGTGTATATGTGTACATAATACAAGCAATTTTCCACAAATGTCTTTACCGGATGTCGGTCGATCAAGCGCAGCGACGTGTCAAGTGGGATGAAAACAATGAGCGCTCGACGGCCACATACAATTATATTAAACTCTTGTCTTGTTTAATTGAAGGGGGTTTGTTTTACAAGCGTTTCAGTCTACGCAGAGACGCACGTTGTCATTTGTATATCGCTTTATTTGTATCATAATATAGTTCTTGTTGTCATACAATTACGATATACTTGAATTTCCATATAAAGTAATTGCTTGTACTTTCAAAGTCTTAACATTTGATAAAAAATTTCGTACGAAAGCATCGCAGGGTATATTATGTATATTACGTTAAATATTTTTTTTAAGTTATTTTCATCGCTCACTCTTACAACGAATGACATGGCAACAGAATATTTGGTTGTTCGTGAATTCAATACTTGAAGTTCAATTTTAATTAGATATAGTATACTATTAACAATGCAGCCAAGCGGTAAAAGATTGCAAGTTTGTTTGGAGTAAAATTTGATTCAAGTTTTAAAAAATAATACAGGCAATGCGTATTTACGCACTTGATTTAACTACAATAAGACTAATTCACGCGATCTATTTACAATGTCGCAATGCCTAAATCACTTGTCTTGAAATGAAAAATTAAGTGTACACTGTTTCAAATATCGTTGAACAATGCACGCTGATTACAGACTGGTATTCAGTTGTGAATTTTTCAGTTTCTGATTTCTAACATGTATCGCGCAGTAATTCGCTGTCAATTCGGACACTTCAGCTATTGATGATAAAAATGTTAAAACTAACCATTTTGAAAAAATGATGCTTATCATCCCACGTGTAGTTTCAATGACAAAATATATTTATAAGCGAGTTCAAATGAAATCGTCAAAAATAAAATATGTGTTAAAATTCACTATTCTAAAATGTATTAAAAAGATAAATATTATACTAAAATCTAGTAGAATCATACTCAAGTTGTATTAAAATGATTAAATTAAGGCTAAAACTCAAAAACTTAAAAACCCTGAACAGCATCTGGATTTGACATTAAAACATCCTCTTTATACAGCTGGCAATTTCCTCTTGTCCAAGTTATCAAAGTATTTGTGCTGCAATGCATCTCTGGCTGTTATTCTTGCTGAAGGATCGTAGATCAACATAGCTTCCAGCAGGTCCACTCCATTTTCATCCAAAGTCTTCACTTGTGCCTGTAAATTATTTGTTTTCCAGTTAGGAAAAGTTGCTTTGTAGTCTGCTAGTTGTGTGACGCCTGGCCAAATCTCTTCAGTAGGTGTTTTCAACACACTGCAAAATAAGAAAAGTTACTGTCATTTGTTCTTAAATGACTTTTAGTTCCTATTGGTTTCTAATTACCGAAATATTCTAAACAACTGATCGATTTCACTGTCTCCTTGAAACAGTGGCTTCTTTGTTGCCATTTCAGCAAAAATGCAGCCCACACTCCACATGTCAATGCTGCAAGTGTATCTATTGGCGCCCAGAAGAATTTCAGGAGCTCTGTACCACAGAGTGACAACTTCATGTGTATAGACTCGTACTGGAATACCGAACGCTCTTCCTAGACCAAAATCTGCTACTTTGATTACTCCTTTTTTGTCAATCAACAGATTTTGGGGTTTCAAATCGCGATGGAGAACTCTACGTTGATGACAAAACAGAATTGCTCGTGTAATCTACAAGAGTAAATGATAATAATTAAACTTTAGACTGTATTTGGATTCAGAATGATGTGCTACTATGAATATGAATGAGCTTGTTCACCTGATACAAGTACGATCTGACCAAATCTGGGTCCATAAGTTTGCCATTCCCTAAGCTGTCCATGTATTTTTTGAGATCCATCGTGAGATACTCGAAAATGAGGTAGAGCTTCGATTCCTCCATCAGAACATCCATTAGGCTCACAATGTTCGGATGCTTGAGCTCCTTCAAAAGGGATATCTCCCTAATGGCTGTTGATGGCACTCCCTCATCCTCACTTTCCAGTCGAATCTTCTTCATAGCAACGATTTCGCCAGTCTTCTTGTGTTTTCCCTTATATACAACTCCATACGTACCTGAGAAAATAAATCAACACAACGTTGTCATTCATAACTATGCAACTGAGACCTTATAAACAAATGGAAATCGACGAGAAAAACTAAGAGCCAAAAAGTTCACCACCTCTCAAAAACACAATAAATTTGAGCACATGTAAAGCAAGGTAAACACATCGTCGATCGCATCGTGGTTCGAATCGCGTGCAAAATAAATAAGTATACTCAAAGGTCCTTCAAGAAGGACGACGACCATGCAGAGAGCAACAAAAACAAAAATACCTTCTCCGATTTTCTCGATCCTGATGAAGTTATCCATTGCGCTGTTTTCTCTCCTCTGCAGATATGCACAAACTTAACTAGGTCTTCTTGACTTTTTTTTCAACGCGTTAGCCTGCGCGTCGGAGGAGAGACGGCAGGTGGGCTGAGCGATGAGAAAGCAGCAGTACAAACGGCTCGATTCAAACGTTATGACGCCATGTTGCCGCAGCGTCTCGCGGTTTAAACGTCAAAGAGGTTGAGACAGAGGACTTGACCAATCAGGAGGGAGATGACAACCGCCAAAATATGCGATTGGTTGAAGGCTGTGTTTTCGAATGTCAACGGAGTTTCCATTGGGCGATGGGGAGAACTGGTGAGTTCCGAATGGGAAGAGGTATCGTACGGTCAGTTTTGAGTAAATTCATATGGAAATATGTGCGAGACTTTATATTCGCGTATACAAAAATTTACGTGATTTGCCAAAAATTTTTTTTATTCAAAAGGTTTCATGAAGTGTTGAGAAAATTTAATTTAATAATCATATTTTTCAAATGTTATTAATTAATCTTTTTTCAGAGCATTTAGATATCATAAGGTATTAAGAAGGCTAAAATAACAATCGAGGTAATTTAATTTGGTAATCATCTTTTTTAAGAACATTAAGCAATTTTTAGAGCATTTATTCATAGGTAAAGGAAAAAAACTAATAATAATTCTGTCAACCTGTTTATTGCAAAATCTTTTTAATTACACTGGCTTATTTATATGATGGAAACATTGTTTTGAATTTAAAACAAATAAAAATTATATTGAGTGAATGATTCTTATTAATCTAAGCATTCTAATAAATGGCTATTTTATTTGAAATATGTAAAAGAAAATGTAATATCACTCATTAAAAAAAAGCTTATTATGTCAGAATTTCATTAACTCTATTTGTCATACAAGGCGTTCGCAAGGTACTTGACTTTATCGCAATAATTCTTCCAGCGAAATCTTGAAGGACTCACTCTGAACATTCTTTGATAATGGATAAAGTACAGTTGATATTGAAAAATGTACTATACAATCGATACAACTTATGTTTACAATATTTAAAGTTATCGTGGGAATGGAAAACCTCCACTTCCGTACCCTAGACCAACGCCCCGTTGCGTATGTGTTGTCGCACGAGCGACTTCGTATTGTTGTTCCATGTTGTTGAACATTTCTTCTTGTTTCTTTAAAATTTCAGGTTTAGCGCCAGCTGGTGGAGTAGCTGGTAAATCGCCTTTGATACCCATGAGCCTTTTAAATTTAGCAGTCACTTTACCATCTTGGTCGTGAGTAAACGTTGTACCCACCCATGTACTGGCTGTCGATGGTGCTGCAGCAGCTTTAGTATCGTCTTGTTTCTGTAAAAGAAGCCAGTCGTTAATTCTTGGGAATGTGTATTATCTCAAATGTATACATGACAAATTTTCATAAGTACTGACCTTGTTCTGCCACAGCAATTTTCTTTTTTGGATTTGTTCAGCGTATTTTCCTTGCGTCGCTGTTGCAAGTGGGTTATAGAAAGTTTGTTGGTTAGAAGTTGTCAATAACTCATCCGATTTTATTTCTATGCCCAATTTTTCTAATTGTGCTAGTTTGTTTTTGCTTCTGTCTTCTCGGTAGTTGAATGGCCTGTGCGAGGGTCCACGATCCCTTGATCTTGACCTCGATCTCACCCGATCCCTCTCTCTGGAGCGTCTATCATCTCTGTGACGATCCCTAGATTTGTCATCCTTAGAGTAACGTCGATCCCTGTCCCTGTCTCTACTTCTGTCTCTGTCCCTGCTTCTGTCCCTGCCCCTGTCTCTGTCTCGTTCTCTTCGTCTGTCTCTGTCATCCCTTCTGTCCCTGCAAATCGATGTACAAACAATTAGCAACGTGTATATTAATAATCTGGAAATTTTTCATATTTAAATGTACGATTGCTCACTTATCCTTCCGATCGTCACGATGATGGTCCCTCTCACTTTTCTCATCATTCTTATCATCTTTGCTGGATTTTTCTTTCCGCCTATCGATGTCCCGTGATTTCCTTTCACTGTCTCGGGATTTCTTATCATCATCTTTAGATTTTCTATCATCATCTTTGCTCCTTTTGGAATCTTTGCTGTCTTTGTGATCACGCTTTTTATCTACGCGTCTATTATTTTTTTCATGTTTGTCTACATTACTTTCATCAGACTTGTCGTTGTGCTTGTGACCATCGCGAGAGCTCGAAGAACGCTCTTCATTGTCTATGCGCCTGTAAAACGATTACGTTCTGCAGGGGTATACCACACAGATTCGAATTATTATATATTTCAATTACGAATCGTGCGATTGGATGAATGCATTGATATGCATATTCAACATTTAAAAGCGGAATTCAGAATAATTACAAATCGGTTACAAACTTTGAAAATCATAAGAGTAAATGAAATTTTTATAATAAAAATATCAATTATAAAAATAACATTTAGCTCATACGCATTGAAAATAAAATAATTTGTTCCACTTTTAAAATCAGTTTGAAGCCATAATTTCATAGCAGTATCATAATAATTTTAACTTGATAAAAAAATCAATATCTATAAAAAATATATTGAACTTAAAAAAAACCTACGAATTTGAATATCCCGTATATGAGTAAAGTACTAAAATACTCACCAGTACAATACTCATTAATGACTTTTAAAAAGAAACTAAAAATTGCTAATGTATGTGCTGCTACTGATATATACTTATAAGTATCTGTACCCAAAAAGTACATTCTAAGTGCAAATACTGATAAAAACTGGTTTCAAATAGCTAATGTGATTAATGATTCATTTGATATTATGTTATTTTTATGCAATTTATAATAAAGTAGATTTTATGTTATATGAGTAATAAATGGATGTCTTGTTAATTAATAATTATGTAAGTTTTTGGAAATATAAAAAACTTTTTAGTTATGATAAAATATGTATAAGTTGCTTCGTTTAATAGACTATAAACTTGTTTAGTTCAACTTTATGTGAGATACAAAGTTTTTTTTACTTGATTATATTTGTTCAAGTCAAGTAAATATTAATAATTAATTATATATAGTTAAAAGATGCAAGCACATCTTAACAAAAGATTTGAAAAGCAAACCAGTATACCTCTGGTCTGAGTATGAAGCAGAGTTTTTTGCAGAATCTGCGCGATTGGATGATGGGACATGTGGCCTGACTGGACTCCTTTCTCTCTCCGAATCATCTGAAGAATTGTTGTTGTTGCTTTCCTGAAGAAAATGAAAATACTTACTACCACAGACACAGTATCAAAAGTATTTAATTTACTTAAATAAATCAAATCCAAAACCAACTTGTTCCCTAGTATCATTATAAAATTATTGGTATATAGACAAAACAAGGTAAATGCATTTGCTTGTTAGTTAAACATTATATGACTGTCATTGACAAAAGAAAAACTTAAATTATGAACATTTTTTGCAAAAAGGAATTAAATTTTCAGAAATAAAAATATACTTTGACTTTGAAAAAGAATGAGAAAGTAACTTAAAACATGTTAAAAAATTAATAATAAGTCTTGATACAAGTGTATCAAATTTGAAGAAAAAGATAGAGATCAATTAGATTGGCTATCTGCTCTTAAAATTTCACAAAACGTACCAGAAAAACCTGCTTTCCGATTGAATAAGGTATAAATTCATATTGTATCTAATACCAAATCCATCTTTAATGCATGTTTCCGTGATGATGATTTCAATTTTTTTTTTAAGAGTTACCTTCTGGCAGCGTCTTCTACTCACCTAAGTCTTCGGAATAGGACTTGGGGTAGTCTTGCAAGACCCTCGTACAGCACTGACCTTGCCAAGGTGCGTAGATATTGTATCATGAATTACGAACAGAGCTACGTGTTAATATTATCTCACGAAATGATACTAATCCCATTTAATTATATGTATTTTATTATAAAAAAAAATACCACGGCCAACTGATCAAACATTCAAAGCAAAAGTTTATTTGTGTGATTCGAACACGAGTAAAAAATGTACAACATAATTATCCGTGCAGGATGAAATCTAAAATTAATGTGGACAATACTTTTTATTAAAAAAGAAAAAAAAGCATGAAAAAAAGTAACAAAAGAGAAAAAGTTAATTCCGTTACACAAGGTTCGTGAGTAATATAGGAGGGTCCCTACCCGACTTGTTCAAAACTCTAATATTGTAAGTTAGGTCACAAATAAATAATACTCGTCTCACTTATACCTCACTCATGTCCATTGGGACTGGATCGTAGATAGCATCACTTGCTCTCCTGACAGGAATGCTGGATTTGGCCACTGGACCAGGAACCTGAAAGTTTACACAACGTTTTTCAATGAAACGTTCAAAGCAACATCATTAAGTACTTGGTAAAATTTGAATTAAAAGATAATGCTCTGAATATTCAACGAAGAAGTACATACTGTGTTCAAAGTCAGTATTAGAAAAATCAATACACGAGATCCAGTATAGGCGCATAAAGTGTCGCACGACACCTAACCAACGTGACTTACAAAGTCACATACATTTCTTACAAGTCAAACAAAAAAACTCTACAGAAAGCACGTGTTAGCAACGAGGCAATCTCTTTTTAAATCAGAGACTCGGCCCTTGCGAATACCTCTTTCTTCGCAAAATGAGCAAATCTCTCATTTAATCTATGCTATATATTCTAACAGCGCAAAAGCAATATGGCGGCCGTTACACGGGCGCAGATATCGACGAGCTACACTTGCCGGAATTCACTTTCTTCTCCCGGAAGAAAGAAGCAATTAGAGAACAACACCATAGCAGCGAAAGATCGAGTGTGAAAGCAGGAAATTACGTACCTTGGCGTCGTCGGAATCGTTGCTGTTCTCGCCATCACTGCCGTAATTCATGAGCGAGTTCATGATGGCGACTGCACGACCTCGACTTGGAAAACGCGATTCTTCCCCGGTCTATCTGTATATACTACTTATATAGACTCCGGGGTCGACGTTGCAAAATCGACGCAATAGGGAGAACGTCTATACCGCGGATATAGAAGAGCTACGGAGACGACGCGGCTATACAGACGCGCAGAGCACTAGCTGTACGCGAAGTGAACCAGCAGCTTCTGCGCGCAAGAGACTGACATCAGCGCGCGCGTGTTCGGTGTTCGATGCGCGCTCAGAATGATACTTGATAGTGTGTAGAGTTGCGCGGGGGGGGGGGGGGGGGAGTCCGGATCCTGCATCTCACACGGGTCTACATTGCATCGCACGTCGATACATATGTTGCCCTTTTATTATTGTGGTAATGTGGTTGCTTGAAAGTTGAGGCCTGAGTGAGGTGTTCATGCGCTTGCGTAATTGACGCATGCATATTTGCTGAGGGGTGGGAAAGGGTGGAATTTCGAAATAAACCGAATCACGTATCTTAGAATACGCATCGAAAATGAACGGAGGAAATGAAAATTAGAAATGAAAATTATTTTATAGATTCTTTTTTATTGTAGTGAATATGGCTATACGAATTTTAAAAGAATAGACATGAAAATAAAAATATAAAATTTCATAAACCCCGCCATGGATTTTTTGTATATATACGTACGTTAATTAACTAAAATAAAAATGCATCTGATATCGAACGATCTGTTGTAATACTACTATCGATTAAACGTTCCAGTATCCTTGGAAACGTTTTTCTCGAGAAGTACATACGTTTGCGGCTACTCTACTTTTTCTCCATTCGATGCCTCATTTTTTCAAACATGTCCGAAGATATTAACAAACATTTGCTGTCGCAGTTCTATGGATTTCGGGGCGATGACAGCGAGAGAAAGTTTCTGTCAAGTTCAAAGGGCATCGAAAGTTTCGAGAACCTGACGGATGTAGAATGTCTCAGCACTGAACATTTAATTTCTTCGGAAGAAACGGGAAAAAATCAGGTAGCGCAATTATACATTTTTAATTATATATTATATATATATATAATATTAATATATTTATTATAACCAAGCTTCATTTTTTACTAAGTATACTGAAGAAGAATCTGAAAAAGTTTACGATGAAAACAATGAAGGCAGCTTGTCGAAATCACCGCACGTCCTGACAATTGAAGATCTTTTAAAAGAAAATGAAAAAAGTATACCTTATAAAATATGTTTTTTTTTATAACTATATTGTATACAAATTGTATTTCATCGATTTATGCATTTCCACAATTAGCTTTAGAATCGGAAGATTTGAACTCTGAGCCCGAAATAATCGACGACCCTAAAGACGATAAAAATGTTCCTACGAAAAACTTTACAAGATTGGAAGACACGTTCACCAAAGCGATGGCCAAGGCATCGGAAACTCCTGTTCAGGGCGATATGAATTCAAGTATGACCAGTTTGAATATGAGCTTCACCGCAAGCCCGGTGACAAAAGCTAAGAGATTGTGGCGTCAAAAAACCATATTAGCCAGAGAGAACGTGATAACTTCACCGAATTTACTAGAGAAATTTAGCGGCACACATCTGAATTTAAACAACGCTGGCATCTGCGTTTTCCCCGTTGACATATTGCAACAACTCACGTGTTTGCAGGTGAATTAGTATACCTATTTTAACACATGTATTGTTTTCGCCTTTTTTTTTTTTTTTTACCAAGCTGGCGAGTTATCGAATCGCACGACTAACAATTTTAATATAATGCAGATGTTGTATTTGGACTCGAATAATTTAGTGGAACTGCCAGATGAGATCTTTACAACACTGAAGAATTTGAAGTGGTTGGATGTGAGAAACAACCACTTGGTGATCATACCATCGTGTGTTAAGGGCCATGCATCTCTGGAAACACTTTTATTGCAAGGAAATAACATAGAAAAATTACCTCTGGAACTAGGTATGCAATGCCGATCTAGAATTTTTTCATTGCTGCATTATTGCAGTATAGGTCTCGATGTATTTTACCATTTTATGTTACTACATTGAACAGGTCTCGTACCAAATTTAAAAAACTTGCAAGTAGCTCACAATCCGCTGACTTTCCCTCCTAAAGAGATTCTGGATTTGGATTGCTCGAGGATCATAAATTTTCTGAGAACTATGTGGAATGTGGAGCACCCCAATGAAACTATTCAACTCAGAAAACTTTCGGACCGTTAGAATTATTTTTCTCTACAATAACGATCTAACAGCTCTTCACGAATAATAAGTATTATTTATTATATTTTTTTAGATAAAATCGAGAAAAAGCCATCTACGATAATATGCTACCAACCGAGGCCGTTAATAAAGCTAGTCAAAAGCAGTAGATACAGCATGCTCGCTCCAAAGACATCGAAAACATCAGTGAGATCGAAAACTCTGAATTACAAGCCAAGCAGTAGGTATGGTTCACGAAAAAGTTCATGGGCTCTGAAAAGAATAGACAATAACATCGAAACTAATTTAGACAATTCGATCGTGATCTGCCAATTTTGCGCCGCGTCGTTGTACCGAAAGGGAGTGTTTGTCGAGAACGAGATCTGCAATGACGATTGCAAACAAAAAGTGCACAAATCGATAAAAAAATATCAACCTCAGAACTTTCGCGAGACAAAAGTTTATTCGCCGGAATCGATGACCGAATCGAATTTTCTTCATTTACTGGGACCGTCTCCCAGATCGTTGTTCATAAGAAAAAATTTAGACTTTTTGGTCACTGCGAAACGGAAAAACGTGAAATTGTGTCAGATAGAGCCGGTGGACTTTAATTTAAGAGACTACAAGAAAATAAAAATGAAAAACATTACACCACTTCAGAAGGCTAATGCGAAAGATAGGATTTTTGACGTTATAACTAACGATAGAGTTAAACTGAAGATAAAACCAATGCAATTGAAAGAGCCAGAGGTGATGTTTAATTTTTTAAGAGCTTATCTTGGAATCACGACTGAAAGATCACACGTTAAGGCTAAAAAGAAACGCTAGTTGTGAAGTTTACGCAATTTCATGTGTTACTGATGAGAGTAGCAAAGTTGTTTGTTGTAGCATTGTAGTCTATAATATACGTTAATTGAAAATAAAAATTGAGATAAATTAACTATTTATAAATTAACTAATTATTCAACATTCAGTAGTATAGATTTCGTAGATTTGATAAGGTTTTATTTACTTTTTTCTTTGTCATAAACAGATCATTTATAATATTATTTAGATGTCAGAGTGCGGGTGGAAATATTGCCTATCAGCAAAAGATGCTTTGGATGGCGACCGCAAAGGAGCTTTTACAAGATCAAGCGGCAAAGCTTCAACGATCCATGTTAGTGAAATATCAACTTCTATGATTAATACTTTAATTCTTATTTTGAACAATTTACAATTATAAAGTGTTTTATTATTAAGAGATCGAAATGCGTTGGAGCAATGGAGATACAGTTACAAACGTCCTCATAGTAGACGCAGTGACAAGTTAAATCGTTCACTAAGTATGTTGTTTTTGTTTTACTTAAATTTTACATAAATTACTAATACAGAACATGTCATCTAGGTGCACCTTTTGCTTTACACGACGAGAGCTTCGAAAAAAACGTGAGAAAAAGAATCACTGCAATAAAACGAATTAATATATATGTAGAAAAAAAGTATCTAATATATTGATTTATTGATTTTATTAGCTGGATAATGAGAGAAAAGTAAAAAGTTCAAGAGGACGCCCCCAGCTTAAGTAACTAATAAAATATTTATAAAATTAAACCATTTATATTTAACTGATAAAACCTTTTCTCAAAAATTACTCAACATCAACATGCTACAACAATTTCTTTGATCTTTTAGTTCCAGTCGTTTTAACGAAAACTTTAACGAATTGGTTGAATCATTAAAGAAGCTTGGCGATGCAAGAGCATCTGGAAGAATGAGCCCTATGACAGAGAAGAATAAGATAAAAGCCGAAATAGAAAAGGTAAATTATAACGTATCTATAAAACTAACAGCAATAATCAATTTTAATTTACGTTTTAAGATTGCTGAGCTGCAAAAGAAGCTTCAAGACTTGAAGTTTTACAATGATTCTGTTAACACACCTTATGAGGGATCAGAAAATCTTGCTAAAAAATACGTTACACCTCCATCGATAATAATTTAATTAAAAATAGTCTACTTTTTGTATTTTTTTACGGCTGAAATTATAAAAATAAATTCATACCAACAACTGATTTTCATTTTTTTTCATTTATTTATTTAAATTAGTAATCAACTACTAAATCTTTTAACGTATACAACAAAATTTACGAAAATTTTATAATATATTAAAAGATAATTGTTTGCTGACATTTTATAAAAAATAAAAACATTTACTGTAAGTTATTTTAGAGGAAAAATGTCACCTATGCAATAACTACGATACCGAATTATCGCAATATTATTATAATTACTTTATTTACTTATTTATTATAATATATACAGTAAACTCTTCGGTATATTGTTCATGTCACCATGATTTATATTCGACTACAGTAGTATAATAAATTATAAACACAGCTCACTATATTTATATATTTTCTGCATGATGAATGTTATTGAGAAACTTAAAAATCTAAATTCTACTACAATCATTCTTAAGGCTGGGATACGTTTGTGCTCTGTTCTTTACAGTATAGTTTTAATTTAACATACAATGAAGGCGCCACGTATCGCAGCCGTTGCTATTCTCATTGGATCCATTCTTGCGCTCTTATTATTTACACAAATGCACACGATGGTTGCAAAAAATATATCATTTACAAAATGAAGGGAAAAATCGACAAGAATATTGTACGCAACTAATTATGCAATTATAAAATTGCAGAATTTTATATTAAAAATTAAAATGGTATCAATTTTCAACTATTGATATTTTGAGCATTTTGATTTGTAGTGTGCCCGAAAGGGATTTCGTGAAATTTAAATAGTTATACAGATGCATAAAATGGTAAGTGTGTGCGAGGATCGCAAGACGATGTACGTAATGCACACGTAAGTAAGTTACGGGATCACAATAACGTTGATGTTATACAATAAAAATTTTGGATAAGTTCAGCTTCCTGTACAAGTGTTTTTATTTTTCTTCTACCTCGTCAACTGTTATCGTCCCGATGACCTTAATTTTACATAATTTTACATAAAGAGGTTCGCTCTTGTTTATAAAAACTTCAAAAGACAATGCTATACAACACAATCTGATAGAATCCACCATCCTTCAATGATAGAGCACTATCCAATTAATAGTTCTGTATGTATATTTGTTTATATATATATATATGCATAAGTCTTTCAACTAAATCTAATTACCGTTTTTAAAAAATATACGCTTACTTCGGGCACGTTGACCGAATTTCCTTTATCGAGACTCTGTGCAACGCGACGGTGCGCACAATCGCACGACGATAGACATATACTGTACAAATAAATCATAATTTTTTTAATTTGAATGTACAACGGTTAGTACTGGAAATGCAACATTCATTTTATGCATCACTGACATCATAAAGGAAGGCATCTTTTTTCTCACTAAAAACTAACTGATGTCGGGGCTAGGATTGCAGGGTGGCGAAAGTAATTCCGAAAATATATTTTCGTAGTAATAATAAAATTGCACAATTTCACCGTAATGTAGAAAAATGAAATATTTAATCACGAGTCGCATTAGAAAAAGTATATTCCTCGCCTAACAATTCTTACGCGCTGCCTACACATTTTTCTCCTTTCTTTTTTCTTTTTTCGTCTTTCTTTAATGTATTAAAAAAAATTTGACGAACGTCACGGTGACGATTCCCCGACATGTACACATATAAAATCGCGATTAGTCGAACAGCGAGATGAAGTGGGTGATGTATGCCCCGAAAACAGCCTATCGAACTCCAATCAACACTCCGTGTATAAACGCGCATTCATTCTAATTCCACGAGTCTTATTTTCAGTGTCGTAAGAGAGGTGATGATACGTTAGTAAGTCGAGACAAGAGATCCATTCGCTCTCTGGATTTTTCCGGTTTAGGCGAAAGGACGTCACAAACTTGAGGACGGTGGCAAGATCTCGGAGCACTAAGAATTGGCACTAGGAGGCGGTCGCGGCCTGTCATAGTCCCGGCGATAATCTTTGCCTTGCCGCCAGCCATCGGCTTGATAGCCATCACCTGGGTAGGTTCGACCACTGCCGCCGCCGCCACTACCACCGCCGCCACTGCTACCACCTCCGGCACCGCGAAAATGTCCTGGAGGCATGTCAGGGGGATAGGCACTACCACCGCCAGCATTTGCACTGCCGTATCCCGGGCCGCCATATCCACCGTAGCCACTTCCTGGACCGCCCGGATAGCGATAGTAATCGCTGAAAACCAAAAAATGTTTGTTAAATTAAGTATATGCTTAAGACAATAAATATACAAATAAATAAATAAAATTGATAATGTACTCACCTTCCTCTTTTATCATTCATGTGCATTCGATCACGGTCTCTTTCTCTATCTCTATCTCGATGGTATCCTCCTGACATTCTATTATATGAGTCGAATCTTTCGCGTTTGTGATCTCCGAACCTGTAACAGTTATAAACTATCTGTGAGTGCATCATAAATGTGTGCAGTACCGAGCAATATGATTTAGATAATCTTTGTTACACAATACAGGCTTTTTATTTTATTTTGAATACAAAACAAAAGAAAATTTAAATGACGAGCATGCCTACCTGCCATCGCGGGGATCCCTATCTCTGCCCATCCAGTGCTCGTCTTCTCTGGTACCACTATAGCCGTAACCACCGGGATACCCTCCACTGTCTCTCCTTATTCTTTCGTCCTTTATTCCTCCTACTCTGTCTGTACTCCTATCTCCATGACTCCTGTCTCTATCCCTATCCCTATCTCTGTCTCTATCTCGATCTCTGTCACGTTCTCTATCTCTTTCACGGTCTCTTTCTCTCTTTGACTCTTTGTGCTTGCTATCTTTTTGGTCCTTATTCCTAGATCCATCACTGTTCGTCGTATTTAACGTCGAGTTTTGCTGTCCGGCTGTGACAGGCGTAATGGTAATGGCACCAATGGTCAAAGAAGACGAAGTACCCATGCTGCCTAAAGTCGATGCAGATATCACATGCTTTTTTGCTGGGTTACCATTGCTCGAGTTTTCATCAGAGTCCGCTCGCCGCTTTAGCGCTCGACTCTCTTTGCTGTTCTCTGTTGAATTTTTCGAGTTATGTTTCTCATCGTGTTTCTGTTAAAATATAAAACTTATTAATTTGTTGAATTTTTTAAAATTAATACACTATTAATGAATTTTTTATCACCTTAGGGGTAATAGCTTCCTCTTTCTTTTCTGGACTAGACGTCGCACTGCCTCCGTCACCTTTTTTAGTTGCATGTTTATACAACTTGTAAAGCTTTTTTGCATCGAATTCAGTAAACTTGGACACAAAATACCAGAGATTACTTCGCCACTCTTTTACTTGTTCTGGATCTTTATATTCTGAAAGACAGGTGTTAATTTGATTTCCAATTTGTACAAGACACTGGCGAGTGTGGGCTACTTGCTCCGATTCACTAAGCGACTGATCAGGCTTATCTAAAGCTTTTAAAGCTTTCTTCACCGGCCTCATTTTTTCTTTGCACTACAAATAAATGACAAGTTATTTTAATTCAAAAGCAATAAAGTTGAAAGATCGATATATCATGTTCTGAAAATACCTCATTGAATATAGATGGGTCTAGATCACCCAAAACATCAAGCGCTCGCGGCTCGTTATTTGCTGTAAAGTGCATTGGTCCAGATTGCTTAGTTTTCTTGTTCTTTTTGCCTTCTTTCTTTTCTTTCTTTACTTTCTTATCTTTCTTTTTGTTGTTGTCATCTACCACTATATCATTTTCTTCTTTGACTTCTTTTTTCATTACCACTATTTCCTCTTCTTTTTTTACGGGCTAAAAGATCAATTGATAAACATTTTTAAATTCTCTAATTTTGAAATAAATTAAAAATTGAAATTCTTTAAATAATATTCAAATTATATACCTTCTCAATCTTTGGTTTATGCTTCTTTTCATCCCCCGAACTTTCGTTTTCTTCAATTATCTCTTTAGTAATAGCAGATTTCATGTCTTTTGTTTTTCGAGGTTTCCTTTGCTTTGCCTGAAAAAGTAAAATTCCCATGTTTTAAAATTTGTTTAAAGCATTCCTATATACATTGAATGAGATGAAAGGGGTGAACAAGGTAATAAAGAGTTACGAATTTATCTCGGATTTACCTGGGATGCGAGGTGAAAGGAGAATAGGTTATAGCAAATGTTATTCTGGAATAAGGAAATAAAGTCTTATAAATAAAAGGAACCATCAAATTAAAATAATTAAAAATCTTACCACTCCAAGTTTCTGATCCATTTGTTTTTTAAGAATTTTCAAGAGATATTCTCCCCGAGTTTGAATACGTTTAATTTGAGCTTTACTACCATTAATAAGTATTTTGTCACCTAATTTTAAACTTTCATCCATTTTAATTGCTTCCCAAGAACCCATCCCATGTATATAAATTCCTTTCAATAGTCTGGTGTCGTCTTCGATCGTCCATTCACATTCAAAGTTAGCTGGTTTAACTCTGTAAGACAGACAAGAAGATTAATAAAAATTATTTTTACAGAGTTGAGACGTTTGTCAAAAGTTTTAGTTACTTGAGATCCAATTGCCAATTGGCTCGTTGTTCAGGATCGGAGGGTAAAGCCTGCTCTAAAGGTTCAAGCTCGGTAACAGCAGCACTAAACGATTTTGCGTTAACCATGACACCGCCAACTTTGAAAGTTGGTCCCCGCCTACGTTTTCTACCTGGTCCCTTGCCGTCTTCTTCCTCAACTTTGTTTTCCTTGGCAACGTTGGTCTCCGACTCGGCTAGACAAGTTTCACAGCGCGATCGCAATTGTTCTGCCAAGTAAGATAGTTCAGACATTGGCTTCTCGTTTAATTCTGCATCCGCGGCTATTTCATCTAATCTCTTGGACGGTGCCGGGAATTTTTTGTAGCTTTTAATAAATCGCCGGATCTGCAATTGTTGATAATCATTAGATGACATAAATTATTTTATTGTCAAAATGATTTGTTAATCAATTATTTACCTCTACGTCAGTAAAGCTCTTGACGTTTTCGCGAGGTTGCGTTCGTGGTCTACCTCGCTTCTTTGGTTTGCCATCGTCGCTACCTTCTTCGTCACTGCCAGACTCTTCATCCTCATCGCTTTCGTCACCCGACTGGGGTTTCCTCTTTTTCTTGCCTTTGCCTTCACTTTCGTTAATTTGCTGCAAGGTTTTCCTACTTCTAGGTGGAAGATAAAGATCTTCCATTTCCTTTGATTTTTCTGCTTCTTCGACCTTTGCCCTAAAGTTTTCAGGAATAATTTCAGCCTGAAAGTAACAGTTAAGTATAAATATGCCATTAAAAAAAAGTTGGAATTATGGATCAATAAATAAAGAATATTTTCGTGACAATTACCCAGTCTTTACTTTCATCGTCATTTTCGTTTACTTGAGGAATAGGTTCGGTTTCTTCCTCAAAAGCGGCAAAACTAGCTACTTTAAATGCTGAAAGTAATTCATCTCCAACTGTAGCAGGACCCTCATCTCTTGTTTCAGCTCTCCTTAAAATTTCATCGATATCACACTGCAAAAAGAATTAAAATTATAAATCGAAAATCAAGTTTGCAATTTTAGTATGTCCTGATCTTTTAGAAATTCTTTTGTACCGTAGGTTCTTCATCTCCATCCTCTTCGTCTTTGAATAATTCTTCCGCACCAAACTTCAAAATGGCAGTCAAATCTTCTTTGTTAAAAGGATTTGTGTTAGTACTCGAACTTTTTTTGTCAAGCACTGTTCGACCAGTGGTATCCATTCTTTGGATGACCAAATGGTCAAGTACCATTTTCTGTTTGGCACGTTCGACGATTTCTTCCTCTACTGAACTTTTCGTTACTAATCTGTAAATGTTCACTTGATTTTTTTGTCCGATTCTGTGAGCTCGGGCTTGAGCCTGCAAATCGTTTTGGGGATTCCAATCAGAATCGAATATAATGACCGTATCTGCCGTGGCCAAATTTATACCAAGCCCACCAGCTCTAGTAGACAGAAGAAAACAAAAATCTTGAGAGCCTGGTGCGTTAAAGTGGTCTAATGCTTGCTTTCTCAATTCGCCTTTTATACTTCCATCGAGCCTTTGAAAAGGGAAATGCCTTTTTTGCAGATATTCACTGAGAATGTCCAGCATTCTAACCATTTGACTGAAAATCAAAACGCGGTGCCCGGTCTCTTTTAATCGAACAAGCAATTTGTCCAACAAGACAAGTTTACCCGAGCCGCGTATCAGTTGTTGCAGATAATCCTCGTTGTTATCTCTCTTTTCATTTTCATTTGGTTTTGTTAAAAACGCATGATTACAACACTTCTTCAACTCTATCACAATATTCAGAAACGTTGACGTTGAGCCTTTGTTCCCTTTTCTTAGAGCATTAAAATTCTTTGTCAGAATCCATTTGTAATATTGTTTTTGTAAAGTCGTCATTTCGACGCGCAAAATTTGCTCGACTTTGGCTGGTAAAGATTTTTCGACGTCCTTTTTCACCCTTCTTAAAATGAAAGGTTCTAGTTGTTTATGTAATTTTGAATACCCTTTCTGTGCAGCATTATCGTGCTCTTTTTCAAACTCTTCCCAGGAATCGAATCTAAGCGTAAAATTTTTTATTAAAATTAATAAACATGGCAAAATCATGATTATTGTACAAGCAAAAAATAAAAATACGCTTACTTGTTTGGCATGATAAAATGCAAAAGGGCCCACAATTCCTTCAAACTATTTTGCAACGGTGTTCCTGTGATGAGAAGCCGATGGTTGGTGCTGAACTCAGCTAGCGCTTTATATAAAAGCGAGTCGTCATTTTTCAGCCGGTGAGCCTCGTCTACTAGTAACACAGCCCAATTTAAAGCACCTAAGAAAGCTTTGTCCTTCAAAACAATCTCGTACGTTGTCAATATCGCATTGAATTTGAGTCTTTTTGAATCATAACACCACTCAAATTCTCTGATCTATTTAAAAACAGTAAAATGTTTCTGTAGATACATAGATATTGTGAGTTAAAAAAACAATAAAATAATAACTTACCACATTCCGAGAATGAACATCGCCCAAGTAAGTAACAAAGTTCATATCTGGGGCCCATTGGACCATTTCTCTTTGCCAAGATGTCATTGTTGATAAAGGTACAACACACAGAAATGGACCATGCAGTTGCTGAGTGTGGAAAAGGTAATACAGAAAACATATTGTTTGAATGGTTTTTCCAAGACCCATTTCATCAGCTAAAATAACACTGTTCTCTTTACACCATGAATGAATCATCCAATTTAAACCATCCATTTGATAATCTCTCAAATGACAGTTTTCATCTCTTCCCATGTAACTAGGCTGCTCTTTCAGTTGGTGGAACTTGGGCCTATATTTTAATACTTTACAATGCTTGCTAGGCGTCTTTTTAGAATCCTCGCGATCTCGAAATTCGTGTATTTTTTCGGGCCATTTTTTAATTATTAAAGCACCATCTTCCCAAGTAGCTTCTGAATAAGGCAAACTCTCCCATTTACAATAATAGTCTGGATGGTTAGAATCTAGCTTGCTGGCTTCAGCTAAATCAATTAAAAGTATAATTAAACATTTTTGTATTATTGTGATGTTATTTATCTTGAAAAAGTCAAATTACCTATGATTCTCTCAACATTGTAATAACTTTTCAAAAGGTCCTGTTGCAATTCTAATTGACATTCAAAATAATCTATATCCTCAGGCCCTGCATACTTTTTCCATTGTTTAATATCTTGTTCACGTTTAACATAATTTTCTAATTTTTTTATTCCCTTCACCTAAATTGGAAGAATAAGTTAATTTAGATGAAAATTCTCAGTCAAATTGTGAGTAGATGTTCCAAAGGTTATAGAATAACATTATATGTACCTTTTGGGTTGTTAGAGAATCTTTCGATTCCCATGTACTATGGATATACGCCCATCCTTTCCATTTTATCAGGTACTGAGTTTCAGTCTCTTCACCATCCAGGTTTTCTGGATTTGGATCTCCATTCTCTTCGACTGCATAAACAGTAGTAACGTTCCCAACAACTCCTTTTTTTCCAATTCGTTGGCCAAGAATACGCTCAATAGTCTCTGCATTATCATGTTCAACTGGTTCTACAGTAGTTTCATCTACTTCCATAAGATCCTCACTATCTGTACCAGCTTCACTCTCTTCTTTATAACTTACTTGTGCTCCTGTCCGTCTTGTTACTTGTCTGTTAGTTAAATAACATTTTTAGCCTCAAATTTTACCTTTGCGTAGTAAATAAATTTTTGATAACAAAAGTAAAAAATGACTAACCTCCTTTCATCGCTGTCATATGAAGAATTATCTGAGGACTCAGACACACGTCTTTTTTTTGTTTTGGCTTTTTCCTTGGCCTTCTGTGCAGCTCGTCGATTAATCGACTTGCTGGGAGGTGGTCTTCTAACTTCTGCATCTTCAGATTCTGAATCAGAACTTTCTGAGTTCCACGTATTTCGTGAACCACTAAAATGAATTACATTATTTAATTTCATCTTGAAAAAGTCTTTTTGACATACTGGGTGTAAAAAACAACTTTTCATGTTTTTTCAATAGGCGCAAAGTGATTCATTGACGCCCTAAGGTATACAGTATTTTAGCACGCGCAAAATGAGAATTTTACACCTGCTAAAATAATATGCACCCTATATATCTCAGTAGAACATTGTGCACCCACAACACATGCATGAGAAGTCGATTTTTGTTTCCAGGGGTTCAAAATATCATATATGAAAAAAAAATTTAATTAAAATTATGCAAAAATAGCTATAAGTTTTGAATATCATATACTGGGTAGCTTAAAAAATTAAAAATATTTTAATACATCTATGGATGTAGATAATACGGCCTCGTCATTTTAGCATTATTATTTATTAAATTTCACACAGAATAAGTAAACATGTTAATAATATTAAAAAAGATGAAATTGTTAAAATATCAAAATCCTTCTCATAAATTTGAGATGATTATTTAATTAGTTAGGTAAAATATAAAATTTGACACAAACACAGTAAAAGTAGTGATCAAGCACGCGTGTTTCTTGTATATCTATTTCTATGGTATAGTGCACACAAAGTTTATTAACTGTTGATGTAGCCAAATAGTTAATTCACTTGCAATTTGGGATATTCTTTGCTATTTTTATTTACCACATTTAAAGCATATGTATAGATATACCTGGTTTTACTATGTCAATTAGATAAATTATGACTTTTACATTGAAATACATCTATAGATGTATATCTATACTTGAATGTGAAGCTATATAGACATATACATATATATGCACATGTAAAACATTAATTATGTATTCAGAGATGAAAAGTAGATAAACTACTATAAAAATTTACAAATATTGATGTCATATATTAAGCTAGAAAAATCTTCCCTACACTTTCTTATGCGATTGAGCTTATAACAGCCCTTTTGAAAACTGAATAAAAAGCTAACCTTCTTACTCTATTATTTTATTTTCAATTTTTCTTGTAATTTATTCATACTCATTTTAAGCCTATATTCCATGTTATCTCACCTTTTCTTACTAAGTTTCTTACGGCCGTCACTTTCGCTGTCTGCTTGAGTTGTTGTGAGCCTATCTGGCTCTTTTCTCGAACGAGCAGATCTCCTGATGCCATATATATCAGGATTCTCGTCCCATTCACGACTAGAGTCGCTTTTATGCCTAACTTTTGTTTCTGTGCTGTGGTTAGAGCTTTTGCTTTGAATGCTTTGTGCAGGTGCATCTGACTTGTCTGACTTTTCGGAGTCAGAACCCGAGGCTGAACCAGAACCAGATGAGCTAGAGTCACTGCTTTCACAGTTGGAAAATTTTTTATTTCACTAATTAATGAGTGTGATTTTGCATCATACCTTGAAGAACAATTTACCCATTATATTTATCATTCCTAATGTGCTATCTACAATGTTGTTTAGACATGCAATAAGTTTGGAGAAAATCTGATTTGATGTATTCAAGATCTATAATCTAACCTTGTTTCGTTAAAAAAAAAATTGTATGCTTTTGTTTTGTCAAGTTATCTAATTTACAAATTGCTGGTAAAATTAAAAACTGTATAATAAAATAAAAATTTAAAGTACCTATCAATATTTAATAATGTAACATACATAAAATCCTTTTATGAATAATATAATGATTATCAAAGTTGTTTAAAATCTTTATAATTTCCTATTTAAAATGAAAATGTGAATATGTGATAACTGACTAGTTTAATGATTTTTCTAACAGACTTACACCATGTGCAAATGCATAACTAACAATTAAAAAAAAGGGGGAGAAAGCAAACAAGTAAGTAGTGAACATTCAATGCATGTTGAATAAAACTTGTGGGCAGTGAAGCATACAGTGACATTTATTAAAAAGAAATTTAAAATGCATTTTCACAAATAGAAAAATATGACAAAAATTTGCAGAATGTTAGTTTTATAAGCTTTGGTAATCACACTGGAATGATTGTATTTGTGGGTTTTCTAAACTGATCATTGAAATTTCATCAAGTAATAAATTGAGTTTTGTATAAATTTCTTTATCAAACTTGGAAAAAATTGGCATTTATTAAATAATGAGCTTTCAAATGATCAAGTGAATAATATTTTACTCTGTACCCACCTTTCTGATCCTGAACCAGATCCTGAGTTACTTCCAGAGGAACTACTGTCACTTTTGCTCTCATTTTCAGAATCTGATGCAGATTCTTTACCAGATTCAGACTCTGTTTTCTGAAATTTAATTTGAAGAAATAGGTAAAGGTCCAATTAAGATTTATTGTTGTCATAGTGGCCATGGTGTTGTTTGGAATAGTCTTTGTCTCTTATTGATGATTATTGCAAGTATTTAAAATAAATTAATTCAATTGTAAAGCAATTGTTTTAAGTAATATTTCAGTATATTAATTCATCCACTATTTTAAGAAGACATGCATCTGGGAAGTAAAGCTAGAGCAAAATGAAGTAATAAAAATTCAAATATAACAGTTGACCTAAAATAAAGACTGTTTCAGCCATTTTATGTAACTCATCCACCATTTTGATATCATTTCCCCAGCATAGATATTTCAATGAGCTTCAGGCATAGGTGGTACAAGAAGATTTGGTAGGCAAATTTAACTGATTTGGACAATGTTATTGATGTACAATGATATGAACGAGGACAGCCACAGTGGTATATAATGTTCAAGAAGGGTATAATTCAGTAGAACAGGAGACAAGAAATTCATAAAATATTTTCTTTTATTTATTACCACATTCATTGATACATTTTTATGGTATAAAAGTTTATTGCACATTCAGCGCACTTCTTATTTTGTTTGTTTTCAGATATACATTTTTTTTATAAGGTCACTTGGTTTCTTGTATTTAATTTTTTTTCTTCAAATATGTGTTTGTTAAAAAATATTTAAAGTCGATTATTTGAGCATTCAACAACAAACTGACATTTTTATTAGCCCAAAAAGTGAAGCTCTTTAGTGTTTATCTACTTTAATCATAAAAAATTGATCTAAATTATAAAAGCTTGGAAATTAAAACAATTTGCAACTATATAAAATTAAGTTTCCAAAAGCATATTGCTTTATAGCAGATATGCAAAAAAAATTCTTAATGTATTAAAGTATTTTATATTTTAAACTTCATTCAAAATCTAAATCACATGATTAAAAAATTTTTCATTAACTTTTTTGTGAAAAAAGCATTACATATCCTTTTAGATATGCTAACAGACATAAAATCTGATAAATTTCAAACTCAAAATGACAATATTAAAACCTTTTTCTCAAGAAAATTTGTTTAAATTATTTGAGAGAGAGCATTGCCTTGTAAAGTCATCTTATATTTTCTCTAACAATATTCGCAGTCGATATCAAAACTCCATTGATTTTATAAAAATGTACCATAAGATGAGAGATTTGGGTTAACAACAAGTTCATTTTATGAAACAGCTAGCTTAAAACTGAAGATATTCATCTGAAAATACTTGAATGAAAGCATTTTCATTGAAACGATGAAAGCTTCATGGTGAAATTCAGCAATATTGACGAATCTAGTTCTATGGGAAATGTTTTGACAGTCGTATGAAAGGCTGGACCAAAGATTAATAAAATCAGAGGACAATTTGAGAAGATTTCCTCAAAGACTGTACAACAATCACATCGCACAAGGAATATAGATGAAAGAGCGAATGTCATTGACAGTTGTAGGACTGTGGAGCCCAAACTTTGAACTGAATTTGCAAAAATGGGTCCGTCAAGAATTTTCAAATAACCACTTTCCTAGGTAAAGTTAGACAACAAGGAAACGTTTGTACGGGAAATTGGGGTGGAACACGAGGTTTTAGGGGATGAAAAGCCCCTTTGAAGAGAATGTAAACAAACTTTTAGGTTATTGAAAGCCTCCAAACTCTGAAGAATTGTGAAAAATCTAAGTGTAAGAGCAGCATGACCCTGGCTTCTGGTGGACGGCGAGACAACGCCCAAGCCCTTGAAAGTCCCAAAAAGCACCCCGGAGCTTTCCCCGATTTTTTAAAGCACTTTCCTAGCCTCGAAAGCCGGCAAAACGTCGGAGTCCCCACGTTTTCGCCTCTATTCCAAACCAACACCACTCGCCACATGGGAAAATTTTACGTCCCCGCGTGCGCCACGATCAGGGCAATCGTAAAACGCCGAAATATCCGGGAAAAATCGGCCTAATCGTAGGTAAAATCGAACAAGTCGTCGGCAGACCCGAGCACACTCACCTGCATCGTACACCAGTGTACGCGTCGCAGAGTTCTCGATCCAACGCGCGGTCTACGTTTCCAAACGCTAAGTTTTCTCGATCAACAATACGAGAACGTTTCGCTGCACTAAAACGCGCAATATTCAGACGAAAACGGCGACGCGGCTCCCCGACATATCGCGTAATTCGACTAAGTTTCGCGCACTATATGCTCACGAGCTCGAGCGTGGCCGCCATTTTGTGCCTGACGACTCGTTCTCGTCTTCTCGTTCTTTCTCCCTCTCTCTCTCGCCCCCCTGTTCCCTCGTTCCTACTTCTTCGTCGTCTTGCTCTCTCTCTTCCCCCACCTACACACTCGAGCATATAGTAGCATATAGTAGTAGAGTTCAATCCCGTCATGCAACGCGCGGCGCGTCCGGGTTCCACGTTCCCTCGTTTCTCTCTGGCCCGCAGAGGTAAGCTGACGATCAGAAACCGTCAGAGGTACAATTATTGCCTAAAGGTCGATACATAACAGCTAACAGGAAATGGTTATTTAATTGTAGGTGAACTTGGTGTCCGCCGACGATCAATAATTTTACAAAGCTGCAATTCTCGCTAGGACAAGCATTTCAGCTTACACGTTCAAGTTCGTTTTTTTAAATAAAATTCAATAGTGTTATGGAAGAATTAATGCTGTATAATAAAAATTATGCGCAACTCTTGTTCAACAGTTTAATTCAACGCAGCGCGAACAAAGTGATAACGGCACCGCAGCGATAAGAAAAACTACTGTTGCAGATCGACCTTAAGAGCTGACCGTTAGTATACGGTCTTTGACCGTCCGGCGATTCGATTCGATTCCCCTGCACCCCGCGAAAACTACAATACCCAGCAATGCCTCTGACGCAGTTGCTTCTCCTCGAATCGCGACGCGGTTTCTCTCGACTCCCACCATGATTTTGCTCTTACGCAGTTATTTCGAAGAATTTGACATCGCAGAGGAAAACCATGTTGCCGCTATCGCGCTTAGGTGTTGTTATCCGGCGGAAAATTCAAACAGCCCAAAACAATTATAGACATTTTTTCAAAATTCTTTCGTTAATTCGCGCAAACGGAGCACTGGTCTCCCGCTAAAAATAACGATCCACCCCCGTCGCCGGGCTCTAATTCGAAAGCATAATTAGCCGGGAGAGTTCGCTTGGCAACGCCGCGACGGTACTTTCACTATATATCCGCACCAGTCGACGAGAGACGCGACGCTGAATATTACCTATATCGTGTATCTTACGGCGATGGAATTTCGGACACGCGTGTGCGGTATTCCACGACACGCGTTGAGAAAAAAGCATGAAACGAGCTCGTGCGCGGCATTGGGCCTTTACATTTTCGAGGTCAAGGAGAAATCTCGACGACGAGACGACTGCCATTTTTCAGAGAATCGAGACTACACGGAAGTGGTCTTCCCTCCCCTCTCGTCTCGTCGCTGCAGCACTCGCTAAACACTCGACTTGGACTCGCAATTTCAACTGCGCAGATCCAGCGGAACGCCTTCGTATTTGCGTTACTGAATGTGTACTTAAACGCCATGAAATTTACAATTTAATTAGCGGCGCTGAAAGCTTCAGTGGAAATTGCGAGACGGTTTGCATATGTTTAAAAATACACGTCGACAATTATATTTACAGCGATTACTTGTTCTACAAATATTTTTGAATGACAAAATTTACGATTTTTTTACGTAAGCTTGCAAATCAGGTAATCTCTATAAAACAGCGACTTGTAATGGATAAATTATCAACGGCGCGGAAACGGGAGCGCAATAAAATATCGTGGCGATAAAACGCTATAAAGCAGCGGTATATACGTAAAAGAGTCATGCAAGCTATAATTGGCTGTTAGAACATAGAAGTTTGTCCACCAAGAAACCCAGTTTCTTTTTGTGATACCCCTCGCCAGACAAAGCCCTGCTCGCGAGTCGATATTCAGGTCCTGAATAAATGAACAAATCAATGAGCCGGCGGCGCTGCACTTTACAGGCTTAGCCTCGGGGCTCGGACTTACGTAAAGTGGCGCGCGACGTCACGAAAATGTTCGAGAGCGACGTTGCCAGTAAAATATGGCAGACCGGCTGATCGCGATTTTGCAGACATAGTGTATAAAATATCTACACTTAAATTTTACAGATGACAGATCAGCTGATATGGAATGGAAAAATTACGTTTTGCGACGAATATCCAATTCAATGGTTATGACCATATAAGGAAGCAATTGTTTGCTGTGTGTAAAAGTGATAAGAGAAGCGGTTTTTAAATGGGTCTTATCGAAAGATACAGATCAAGTAGAATAGGTCGAGTTCGGTACTCGCTTTGAAATGCATTTTGAAACTTTTCGATTATAGCACTCATACGAATCAATGGTACAAGTACTTGATTTACAAACTTATGACAGCCACACCCACTGAGCAAGAACCGTCGACATTATTTTGATCTTTTTTTCTCGGGTTCCAGCCAGTAAAACTGATTTGAAAAGAGGAACTATTTCCAAAGAACGATTGCGTAAAACACTTGGTTCGAACAATCAAGCACTGAATCCAAGAAATATTATTTTGGAGCAATTTAAATGTCAGAAGCCATGTTTGTCAGTCGCGGGCGATAACGGGAGTATAATCTGGCAACAACGCGAACGAAAGCAATGGAGTCGGTCTCGACTGCAAAACCGAGACAATACAAGTACAAAACTGCGCTCTTTCTCTCAAAAAAAGACCTCGTATTCGAGATCTATCCCAAGAAAATTTTTACCTCCCCGTTGGGCTGCTGGTTATTACGTGTTCAGCAGCTTCTCTCTCTCGTTTGCTATGTTAGGCGAGGCAGCAGAGCAGTGTGTGTAGCGGCGGTCCGAGATGTCGGTCGGAGACTGACTGCGGGTATAACAAGCGAATTTGCGAGTCTCCAGGCCGGCGAAGTCGGACGATTTAGCTGCGTTGCGCCGCGGGACGGGCTGCCCTCGGGCTGGCAAGTCTTTCCGAGGCCTCGGCGCCGCTACGAACTAGCGCAATCAAGACGTGAATGATAGACGAAAAATATTACCCTGAGAGCCCGTGGCACGTCCGCACCGGAAGAGGACGAGTGGCGCTGCTCCGTTCTCGATCTTGACCTCTCGCGAATCGACTCGTTCGTTTCCGGCGCAAGCGCGACGTTTGCGCGCGGGATCGACTTATCGCGATCGTGGGGGGCGCGCCGCGAAATTCAAAGCTCCTTATACTCTCCTCGGGAACCGTACTAGCAGACGACTATTCACCTTGTTAACGCACCACCAGCGCCAACTAGTGGCCAAAAATGGAAACCTAGGTAGGTTGTAAATTTCGCGTGAGTACATACGTTTTCACATAAACAATGGAAAAAGTTAACAAAAAATAAACTAGGACATTGGTGTTGTGTGCGACAGTGCAAATTTGATAAAAGTAGGTCATTCTACAGATTCCCTAAAAATGAAAAATTGCGCAAGAAATGGGTAATTGCTTGCAAGATTGGGAAAAATATAATCTCCAATATGTGCGTCTGCTACAACCATTTCCGACGCGAGGATTATATGTCCCGTAAGTTTGTTTCAAAAAGTTCTTGTTTGAGATCAGTACGCGTAGCTTCTTGTATACTTGAAACAGAAACTCTTAAAATAGAAAAAAAAACTGCATTGAAAATTGTCATGCATGCCATAGGTTCAAAATAGAAAAAAACTATTGAAAATTGTCATACATACTATGATAATGGTACGTACCTGTTTAAGTACATAAGAACACCCACACAGTGCCGACATTTTCCACTCTGTCCAGCTGGTCACGAACACAAGCACTCGATCTTTCATTTGAAATTTACTCTAGACAAATGTACTTTTATTTCATGAGGCTTGTTAAAAAAGAGCAGACGACACGAGAGACACAGAGCAACAAGATTGCTAATGTTTTGGATGTTTGGGATTCGTGTCCAGCTGGACAGAGTGGAAAATGTAAGCACTGTGTGGGTGTTTTTAGAAGCTACGTGTACTGATCTCAAACAAAAACTTTTTGAAACAAACAATGTCGTATTTTTTTTTTGTTAACTTTTTCCACTGTTTATGTGAAAACTGAAAACGTATGTACTCACGCGAAATTTACAATCTACCTAGGTTTCCATTGTTGGCCACCAGTTGGCGCTGATGATGCGTTAACATAAGGTGAATTTAAAAAGTGTCAAGCGCAGCAGCTGAACTGCGCGTTACTATTAGGTTAGGCTTACGCGTCCTTGAACACACGTATAGTATTTATCAATCTTTGAATTTTCTTGTAGTTAAGCGCTCTTATCTGGTAAAACTTTCTTCTAAATTTGTTTATTGATTTTCATGGTTTTTTCTCAAGTGGAAAATACGCCGCTGGACTGACTTGGCGCTCGAAACTATTGTAAAGTCATCGCGCAAGCTGGGCTCGCTCGGGGATCCACGGCTGATACCAGGTACAACACCGTCCTGAAAACCTCAACTCTTTGCCAACGTCCTGGATTTTTCGAGGGACGTACACCCTCTGGTCGACGATCGGCAATTGACAGAGAAGAGGATCACGAGCAAGTAGCGAAAACAACTACGTGGCAAACTACGCGAGCTGTCATCACGAATTACGCCACAACTCCAATAAGATATACCCAAGTCGTTCGTTCCTCGCTTACTATTGTCGCACATAATTTGCATTATTCGGATACTTCCGCGCTACCGCTACTTTTCTATAGAATTGCAGATCGTGCAATTTTATCAAATCACGATGCTATTTTGACGAAATTCAAGCTAGCAGATTATAGCAATACGTTTTAGGACTATTGTGTATACATTATCTGTATGTACATATTTCTCTAGATCTTTCCATTGTACAATCAAAACGATTTTATGTTGCCATCCGACTACTGATGGGTGATGATTATTCTGGAGTAACTGCATAAATCAAGTTTTCAATGCAGTCGATTTACACGTATGAAAGATTCTAGAGAAACATATCTAGTCTGCATGATGTTATAACCTTAAAATCAATCGTTTTTTATTTTTATGATTATTTTGATTCTAATAATGTTATAGTCCAGAAATCAATCATTCTCAATGGCTTATCAAACTTTTCGTCAAGAATACTTGCATATGCCCGTTGTTACACGGGCATATACAACAGCTTGCGTCATTACAACTTTAGCTGTCCAATTAGATTTGGTTTCACCATTCCAATTGTATTTCAATCCTATATTGATAACACGACAATGGCAGCTCTGGCGTTTAATTACCACTTTCCTATTTTTTGGGACTATTGGATTCAACTTTTTGTTCAATATAATATTTACATACAGATACTGTCGAATGTTAGAGGAGGAATCGTTTCGGGGAAGAACAGCTGATTTTGTTATGATGTTTATTTTTGGTGGTGTTTGTATGATTATATTTGCCTTTTTTGTGAACTTGTTATTCTTAGGACATGCTTTTACAATAATGCTGGTCTATGTTTGGTCACGGCGTAATCCTCTAATAAGAATGAATTTCTTTGGACTGCTCAATTTCCAGGCACCCTATTTACCATGGGTACTCCTTGGATTTTCTGTATTATTGGGAAATGCAGTATGGGTAGATTTAATTGGAATGGCTGTTGGACATATATATTATTTTGCTGAAGATGTTTTTCCTCAACAAGTTGGTGGATTCCGAATACTTAAAACTCCTCATATTTTAAAAGTCTTGTTTGATTCCAACACTGATGATCCAGACTATACGCCATTACCCGAAGACAGACCAGGTGGTTTCAACTGGGGTCAAATGCCAAATATTCAGTGATTTAAAACAATGTTCATTCTTATTTTAATTAATATATAGAAAACAATTAAGATTCAGGTGGATCTTATGAAGATACTATTTATGAATGTAAATGTATATTAATAAATGTAAATTACGGATTTTGTAAGATCAGCATTGTTACACGTTTTTTATTATAATTGATATATATTGTAATATTGTAAGTAAATGATTATCTAATACTCCGAGTAAATAAAATAGTAATTAATATAATGTTTGCATAATAAAAAAGTCATGTCAACTTCAAAAAAAAAAAATAATTTATTTACATTCAAAATGCTTTTATATTTAAACAGTTTATAATATTAAGTATGTACAATTTGAATGTGTTAGCATTAAGATTGATTAAAAGGGTTTGACACAATCGAGTATTCAGTTAAAACACAGTAGTTGCATTTGCAAAGAATTTTCAATAATGCTCTGCTTGTCAAAATCTATTTTTGTAAAAAGTCTGCTTGAATAAATAGAGCCAACTCAATTAAATTTTCAAATAAATATACATAATTCTACCTATACCTATAAATGCCAATAGCTAATGATTGTGACTGTGTCATTACTTTTAATCAATAGTAAGAAAATGACGAAATGCTCTTCTATATGTCTCTTTTCAGTCTTGACATTCACTTACAAGTAGAGAAAAGAAATTGCTATTTGTAAAGTCTCGTACAGCTAATAATAATAATAATAATACAGAACATGAGAAACAGAAGCACAATGATTTCATTTCAAGATAGTTTGTGAACATATACAAATGGAAACAATTTTTCATAGATTAATTCACTTGAATCTGAGATTTAGAGGGCTAATTGCATTTCATAGAAGGCTATTCTGGATCTGGTGTTCCAGTAGTTGCTTTTTCTGATGCCTCATCATTTTCTTTTGACTTATTGGCATCTGGTGTTTCAGCAGTTGTTTCTTCTGATGCTTCATCACCCTCTTTGGATTTATTTGCATCTGGTACCCATAATCCACTGTCGATGCATCTTTTCATGTAGTATCGTGCTTCCTCTTCTGGCATTGCCGCGATTGTCTCTTGTAGTAGTGGAATATCTTGTACTTCAAAACATTTTTGTAAAGGCTGTAAAATATTTGTCATTAATTACTGTTTAATTTATCAAAATTAAGTATTCAATATAGTACTTTATATAGTAGTGTTGATTTATTCTTAGTTGAGTTATAGAAATTAAAATCTAATATCTATCTTATATCTTGTCTTTGGAACAATAGCAGTACAAATATAAATGTATAACAATGACTTGATCAAAGAATCTTATCAAAGGCCTGGTGGATACAACTTGAGACCAGAGGTCAAGGACATTTAAATAAAATAAGTCTTGTGATCAATGCGTACGTGAAGAAATTATTTTTACCTGTGGAAGACTCTCAAACACTTCAACTGGATCCAGACCTCCCGGTCCTAAACGAGCCTTTCTTTCTTCCTCTTCAACTTCTTTCATAGCTTCTGCAATTTTTTCAGCTGCCCTTTTACGAATTCTCTCTTTGAACAATCTCAACTCATCATCAAACGACTTTTTGTATTCAACCTCAGCAATTTGTATGCGGCTAAAGAAGGAGCCAACACAAGCTCTGGGATCCACATCTAATTGCTTTGAAAGCTCCAAAATGTACTGCATGCATATACACTGATGAGCCACATGCTCCATAAGATCGTGTTTCTAAAAGGCATAATTATGTAAAATTAGAATTGTAGATAACAAAAAATCGCGACTGCTCTTATATCTTCAAAAATAATCACCTCTTCCATTTCCAAATTTATACACCAAATTACTAAATAATTGGCAGTGTTTTCACAAACCAAGTTTGTATTCTCTTGGAGGAATTTTTTGCTGTCATCATATCTTCTCAGCATTCCGTACTCTTTCAGCTTCTTTTCATTTTCTTTGATGAACTGCTTCATTTTTTTCTCCTTCTCTTCATCGGGCAAATCAGCATCGTCATTTGTCCTTGCTGGTTTTGTGTTTATGACAGTTTTGGTAAAACCAGGCTGGGCAATGGTATCAACATTCCATGGTGTAAGCTTTTCTTTCTTCTTAAGATCTTCTTCTTCTTTCTTGATTCTTTCTTCTTCCTTTTCCAAATCCTGCAGAGCTTTCTTCAAAGTATCCAAGTCTGTTGTATCAGATTTTGATGATTCTAATTCAGCTACTCTCTTCATAGTTTCTTGAAGTTTTTTGAGAGTTCTGTATTTATGCAAATAATGTGAATAAGTTTCCACAGTTGACTTAGTTGGCAATAAAATAAAGTAGTAAAACGCTTACTCCTGTTTCTTTCTTTCGTGCTCCCTTTTCTCTCTTTCCCTCTCTTCCATTCTCTCGATTCTTGCTTGATGTCTCCATCTGAACAATGAAGGTGTGTCGATGTTGGGATGAGTGTCATCCTCATCATCTGAGATCTGTTACAAAAAAATGATTCATTGTATCAGTAAAAAAAGAAAAAAATATGATCTGATTAAGAATAAAGCGTTTTTCCATGTTTGCATTAGAGAACAAGTGGATAATATCCCAGTAAATTCCAGAACTCCAAAGCTGACTCACACAAAATGGCAAAAATGTTGCTACATCCGCACAAATACCTATGGAGCAGAAAAGACTCTCAGTCAGAACACAACAAATAAACAATCAGCGATAAGGCCGTTCCGCCACTGTATATTTTCATCCTACTTCCAGAACTTTCTACCCGCCGCGAGCGCTGAAAAGAAACGGATATCGTCCTAATGCAGCGACGATAATACTCACCTCGATGTCTTTCCACTTGCTATAGTCAACCATTTTCACCCGGTCTTGATTTCGCTAGGCTGGAAAAATCGACTCCGAAAAAGGCTACCGGCTACTCGCTTTTTACTCTCGTCGTCAGCTTTCCTCGTGAGATACGGAATTTGCACTTGTTAACTGTCGCGGGTTGGTCGCGGTAGATTCTGATTTCTGATGGTGCACTGGAGCCGGCGCAGTTTCTAGAGTCTTTCGCGGTGTACTTCTGCGCGCAGGTTGACCAATGGCGGGAGTGTTGTGGCTACTAGGAAAACAGCTGTGAGGGTAGTTAGCAAAAGGACCGTAATTTTTACGAGAGTTGTCACTTTGTCAGTGGGAGAACGATAGGATAGAACGTTCTGAGAATACGTAAGGACTTTTGGTGGGTTTTCCCATGATGATGTGTTTGGACTTGGAAAGGCACTGAGAGTTCAATGCCACTTGCAAAGGAAGCAGATGAATTTTTATAATATGCTAATAAATCGTTAAGGTATGTTATGATTTAGTCCTCTGTTATTTACTTTTAGTCATCGTATTGTTGTTTTGTTACAGATGATATCGACAAGATATGCTTCATTTTTTTACGGAATCGTAATAGCTTCCGTCACTTGGGCATTTAGTTTGTATCTTTATTCTCGGCTTTCTCAAAATGATAACAATGTCAATCCCACTATGTTCGTGTCTGATCTTCCAAATTCTCTCAAGGAGTCAACTTTTGATCAAAGAATAAGGCAGAGACAAGAGAATAGTAACTCTATCTATAAATTAGGCAAAGAACTGGTTGGTGGTAAGGAACAGTATGATTGGAAATCAAGAAGAGAATACAAAAACAGTGACAAACTTCTACAACAGTTAATGCCTGTTCCAGTTAAACCATCTGTTACTGTTGGACAAGGTATTTTACTCTAGAAATTAGAATTAGATTACCTATGCATGCATTTTATATCAATATATTAATTTTAATTTGGAATTTAGGTTTGGATGAATTAGGATTGGTAAAAAATATGGACGAACAGAAGAAGCGAGAAGAGGGTTATAAAAGTTTTGCTTTTAATGTACTTGTTTCTGATAACCTTAGTTTACATAGGGATATTCCTGATACAAGGCACAAGTTATGTAAAAATCAAACATATGACCAAAAACTTCCAAATGCCAGTATTGTTATATGTTTTTACAACGAGCATTACAATACTCTACTAAGATCTCTATATTCTATTCTTGATAGAACTCCCAAACATTTGTTACATGAGATTATTTTAATTAATGACTTTAGTGATAGTAAAAGTCTCCATGAACAAGTAAGAGATTATGTTAAGCAAAATTTTGACAATAAAGTTAAGTACTACCGAACAGAGAGAAGAGAAGGCCTCATTCGAGCAAGAATGTTTGGGGCAAAGAAAGCTACTGGAGAAGTTTTAGTTTTCTTGGATAGTCATATTGAAGTAAATAAAATGTGGTTAGAGCCTTTGTTAGCTAGAATATCTCATTCAAGAACAATTGTGCCAATGCCTGTGATAGATATCATAAATGCAGATACCTTTCAATATAGCTCAAGTCCATTAGTGAGAGGTGGATTTAATTGGGGCTTACATTTTAAATGGGATAGTTTGCCAATCGGTACATTATCACTAGAGCAGGATTTTGTAAAACCTATTAAGTAAGCATAATGAATAATTTTTGTGTATAAAATTTAAAGACATTCAGAATGAATATTCTATTTTTTAAACATCAATAGGTCACCAACCATGGCTGGAGGTTTATTTGCAATGGACAGAAAATACTTTTTTGAACTTGGTGAATATGATGCTGGAATGGATGTATGGGGTGGTGAAAATTTAGAAATATCATTTAGAGTGAGTAAAACATTTTCAATTTAAAAAGCAATATATCAATTAGTGATGTAAAAATGTTCTATGACTTGTATGATAAATTTTCTAGATATGGATGTGTGGTGGCAGCATAGAATTGATACCATGTTCAAGAGTAGGTCATGTATTCAGAAGAAGAAGACCTTATGGAGGGAATGATCAGCAAGATACCATGCTAAAAAATTCTTTAAGAGTAGCCTATGTTTGGATGGATCAGTACAAAAAATATTTTCTTAAAAATGTTAAAAAAATAGATTATGGTGATATTACAGAAAGACAGCAGTTGCGCCAGAAACTTCATTGCAAAGATTTTGCTTGGTATTTAGAACATGTTTATCCAGAATTAACTTTGCCTGATGACAATCCAGAATTGATGAAAAGTAAATGGAGTAAAGTTAATCAAAAATTGATTCAGCCCTGGCATTCACGCAAGAGAAACTACACCAATGAATACCAAATAAGGCTCAGTAACACAGCTCTTTGTATTCAAAGTGAGAAAGATGTAAAAACCAAAGGAGCCAAATTAATTTTAGCGCCATGTTTAAGGATTAAAACACAGGTAAAAAAAATAGTTTATGTAGGAGAATTTTTTTCAAGAGTTTTATGATAATGAATATGTTTTTTGTAGATGTGGTATGAAACAGACAGGCAGGAATTGGTTTTAGGACAAATGCTTTGTTTAGAGGGAAGTGAAAAAATGCCTAGACTTGGTAAATGCCATGAAATGGGTGGCACACAAGAATGGAAGGTTAATGGCTCTGTGAGTTTATGCTACTTATTAACTTATATTATCTATCTTATAAAAACTTTAATATTATATATGCAATAATCCGTCATTATTTTCAGAATAAAATACCAATCTACAACATAGCAACAGGAACCTGCTTAGGAGTTGTAGGTCCTAAAAAGAATATGCATGTTACAATGGATTTATGCTATAAGGATGATAAGTCAACTATTACATGGGATCTTGTAAGGTCAAAGTTACCTCTTAAAGCTGCAAGCTGACGTAAATAGCATATTAACGTTTCAAATCAAAATTATGTGAATGATTTAATACATTTTTTTTACAATTTTTAAGTGACAGATACTTTTTACCCTAAAACAACGAGTGTTTTTAAATAATTTTATGAATTTTGATATAAACTACTTAAAATTTTTATATAAAAAAATTATACACTATTGATTTTATAAAATACGAACTTTGATAGCAATATATTATACATATTGGAATAAGCTATACACTCATTGACTGATTATAATTTGAAATATTTTTTAGTATTTATTAGTAAAACACATTATATGTTTACTAATCGATTCCTCGAATCTCTTCTAACTTTAAAAACTTTTATTTAATGTTATACTTTCTTAAAATATTTTGATATTCCTACGATTTATTTATACATAACTTCAATTGTTATATATTTGTAAATTATATTATATTATATCTTTTAAGTTGTTGAAATATTTACGTTGAATTAATATGTAATGTATACCGAACAATATATTTTTAATGTGTATTGAAAATTGTTTTTATTTTTTATTTCACATTATGTAAATACTATTAACCTAAATATGTGTTTATTAAAAGAGAAAAATAAAACTTTGATTATGATATTTTATAGTGCGTTTAAATTTGTTGTTTACCCAGTCCAAAATTTTATTTTACTGGAAGATTCAAAATAGGTATTAGATTAGACAATAGTAAGTAGACAATTTTAAAAACCTCTGAACCTATAATGTTAAAAGTATAGTGACTTTTTGATTTTGCATTTCTCACTAAAGCGGTTACCTTCAGTCGAGTTCCCTGCATGGTATATACATGCGACGAAAATAAATAACGTCACCCTTACGATTCTACCCAAGCCAAATTCACGGAAAACGGATGCTCTGATCTCATGGATGCAGCGTGCGGCGTGCACTCGTTATTTTTCCGGAAGTTTCAATCTTTGCGTTAGAAAGATTCACCATCAGCAAGTCTCAAAGTATAGTCTCGATAATTCTAAGCTTTTCGAATTTATCTCGCACAATACCAAGTATATATAAACAAACGGTACGTATTGCTTGGCGCTTTGTATTTTTACTTTTACATAATTGACATATTTGTGTTAGTAAACTATAGTCTGCATCCAGTGCATCAAACGTTCATTTATTAAATTGATAAAAAATATTAGCTCTTTTGAAATCCAAAAATTATTGCTACTGCTGCACAGAAGTGCATCGTGGAAAAGTGAACTCATATAATGCAATATACTGTTTGTTCAATTTTATAGGTTACAAGCCGAGCTTTTAAAGAAAAACAAGCATAAAAAAGCAGGAGTACAACTCATGAATCATTTACATCAGTAATTTGATTATAAATCTACTTGAAATCATGTCAGGTTTTGACATAATGACAGATTCTTCATTTAACAATGAATTACAGTGGAGCTTAGTTCCCAACGCGAATCCAAATGTTGCTACAGAAGATCATTTACAGAGTTTGGGTTTGAATGTTCAAGATGGCTTGCCCAAATTTAAACTCAATGAAGTTGGTCCTGTAGCTCTTGCTAGTTCCATCTTCCAGCAGAATAACATCAACGTTAATGATGATTTGGAGCAGTCCTTCGTTGTACTGGGTAAAACATCATTGCAATCAATTAGAGATGATGCACTGGCTAGCTATTTGGAAATTCAACAGAAAAGTCAATTGACTGTAAGTTTGTGCTAAAATACATTGTTATTCCCTTTCATTTTAATTATTATGTATATTCATTAATTTCGCAGGATCATACTTCAATGATCTCTATGATGAGCCCATCAGAAATTGAGGAAAAATTAAAAAACGTACTAGAAGAAAATATTAAATTGAAGGAAACTTTAAAACAGAACAACAGTGCCACCAAACAGCAGTTTAATACTATTACAATGTGGCAAAAGGATGTTATGACAGTTTGTGACAATCATAAGCAAAAATTTATGGAAACTAAACAATTGATGAGTCGTTTAAAAAAAGAAAATGACGAGTTACGAGTAAGTAGATTATATGTACGGATTTTATTATTGTTGAAATATTTATACTCTACAACAAAAACATTAAATTTTTCAGGAAAAGATTGCCAAATATCAATTACAAGAATCGTCTTTGAATAGCAGTAGTGCAACTGGTCTTTCATTAGAAGGTGTTAATGCATCTTCTTTATTAAAAAAATCAACGTATGTTAGCACAGAAAATCTTCCCACACTTACTGGTTTCAATACCTCACTTTTGGAAGAGGGAAAACAACTGGAAAATGACAACATTCAACTTGAAAATGAACAAGAGCTTTTAAAAAAAAATGACACTTTGTCAGAAGAATTAAATAAAGTAAAAGTTAATCACTCAAAAACTAAGGAAGTATTGCAAGAACTGGAAAAACGATATTTGACTGACATTGAATTATTTAGTCAGCAGTTGCAAAAGGCCAATAAAGAATTGAAAGAAGTATTGAAGCAAAAATCTGATATGACAAATTCTCTAGAATTAGAAAAATTACTTGTTAAATGTTGTGAAAAGGATTTGGAATTAAAATATCTTGAAGAAATAATTACTTCGTTGAAACAGCAAATTAAAAAATATGAAGAAAATGTAAGTCTATGCAATGTTTTATATTTATTAAAATTGCTATTCAATTTTGATGTATTTATAATAAAGAATTGTTTGTTTTTTCTAGATTTTTCCATTGATTGATTTACAAGTTGAAACATCTGATGAGTCATCTGATGATAAAAAATTACTAAAAGAGAACGTTAAATTTTATAACAATAAAATAGAGGAACTTGGAAAATGTTTCGCTGCGCAATGTTCGCGCTATATGCGAATACAAGAATTCTTGAAAGAATCGGCTGATATTATTCAGATTTTCGAAAATTCTGAAGTACTATCCAATAGCAGCCTACCAGAAGATAAGGTCAAGGATTATAAAGAAAAACTGCGTGAATATCGTAAGCGATTGATCGACGAGCAAATACAAAGCATCGATGATAAACAAATTACTATTAAAGTTCAAAAGCAGTTTCAGAAAATGTTATCAGATTACAATGCTGTTATTTATGAATTGGAAATATTAAGAGACGAGAACTCAAAACTCGCGACAATGCAAACCAAAGCATCAGAAGAGAATTCGCAAAAGTTAGCTGATATAGAAAAACATCTCGACGAAGAAAAGAAAATACTAGATAATGAAAAGACTGAATTATTGGAGCAGCGACTGAGTCTGCAGTTTGAAAAGAAATTAGTTATCGAAGAAAAGGAAAAGATCGAAGCAGAGCGCAGTTCTTTATCTTTGGAAAAAGAAAAGCTTATTGAAGCCAGAACTAGCTTATTAGAAGAAAGGACATCTCTTGATCGACAGAGTCTATTGTATGAAGCTGAAAAGGGAACCTTACAAAAAGAGAAAAAACTTTTACATAAGAAATGTGACGAATTGATGAATCAAATTGAGATTCTGAGGCATGAATCGAGCAAAGCTAATACAACTATTCAGCAGTTGAATTTAAATAACAGTAAATTGAAGGAAAATGTAAGTTTAATATTAGTACTGTCATAACTATTGTAAAACATAAACAATATTGAAATATATTCAATTATATTTTGTATGTAGGAGGAGATAATTTCGGTGTACAAAATACAAACTGAAATGCATCAAAAAGAGTTTGAAGAAATGAGAGTAACACAAAAAAATTTACAAGACCAGTTGCAATCACTTTCAATGGCAAATTTGCAATTGCGAACTGAAAATGATCGTCTAGGAGGCCAAGCAAATGAGCAAGACGTAAGTTTTACTTTAGACCTTTAATGCTTTACATTGGATGATTAATATAAATGCAGTTTTTGCATTTGGGCATATAACACTCCTATATTGAATTTATAATGATGAATGGTTTAATGACATTTTAACACTATTGATCAATTTTAAAATGTTAATTTTATAATAATTTTGCATGTTTACATTGTAATTTTACAGAATTCAGATGTGACGATTAATAGAAACCATGTACTTTGTCCAAAATGCCAAAACAGCATTTCAACTGATAATCTTTCATTGCACATAGCACGTTGTTATAATTTGGACTGACTATCCTTATAATGTCATTTTTCTTTGACGTCGTAAAGTCTTCAGCACAATCCAGGTACTGCGGCCTCTGCGCAAAATACATCGTCCCAGGAGAACGTCATGGAATGGTCATTTGTACTCCAGAATTTGATTAGTCTCTAATATACCATTTTACTGCATAATACGTAAATATTTTATGACTGCTATCTTAATTGTTTATAGTAAACTTTCTTATTTTTAATTTCACTAGAATTATTATTTTACTGCTAGAAATATTTTATTTATGACTGCTTCTGTACCTCGCAACCAATATTTATATAGTTTGAAAATTGTTTAAAGAAGATGCGACACATTATTTCATGGCTAAAGAAACATGATGCGTGAACATTTTTCAAAATAAATATATATTTTTATTATAGCAGAATATGTTTCAAGATTTATGTAATCAATGATAGCTGAAGGTTTAGGCTCTTGATTCGTCGGATATAGATAACTCAATTGTGTAGCACACACTTGTATTATTGGTCCTGCTGCATATGATAATAATTCGGACAGTATTTCCTAAAAGTAGTGTGAATTGGTTGAAACTAAAATTAGAAATAAAAAAGAACTAAAAAGAGAATTCATTTCTTAGTGATTTAATTGGTGCTGACAAAATGTGAGTTTATTGTATAGTTGAATAAGATTTTAAGCATGTATATAAATCCTTCATATTTGTTTAAATCTTTTTTGATAGAGACTGAAAAATTTAAATATTTTATAATATTGCTATTGGTTTTGAAACCTTTAACTTCATGACATGACAATATATAAGTTTGTTTCATTATTTTTTTTTTAAATAATTTGAAATTTGGAATCACGCTTACTTTAGACTTCTAATTGAACACCAAAACATTTATTAAACGTGTTATATCATTAATTGTTTACGTGTAATTCTATTGGATTGCTTTAGGTTACATACTATGTATAGTGTAATGTACAACTTGTAATTAAAAAATAAATAAATAAATATATACGTATACCATAAACACTTGTTCTTTATATTTGAAAATTCAACATTTAATTTTCTACTTTATATTAAATACTTGAGTCAACTGCAGTCGCAGTGAATACAAAACTATTCTTTTATGCATCGGATCTCTTAAACTTTTTTCCGAGTAAATAACGTTTATAAGTTTCATAATGACAATTCATAGCCATATAAAATCGTCCCTTTATGAAGCGGTTGGTAAACATATATTAACCATAACCAGATAAGAGAGTAAACAAACTGCCGCAGAATACAAAGCGCGACTAAACGATTTTAAAAGTATAATTATACATACATAGTTAAAGGTCAAAAACTCAATTTAATGTATAATATAAATTATTTAAATATAAGGAGAATAAAAGTGACGCGATGAATCGTTTTTGGAAAAAAATTGCAGTCTTGTTTGAATGCAAAGTTCTCAAATAAATCATGGCATAATTTAATGCTTATCGTGCCACAGTTTCTAGATCCTCGCGGCGCGCATCGTGCGTTTGAAGTACATTATATATACATACATGAGAAAAATCGTCATCCTTGAGTGTAAGCGCTTCGCATCAACGTTCTCATAATGCTCCTCTTTGTTCGAGACTTGTTTTTTCATTGCGCAAATAGCCTCACGTGTAATGTGTGTTTTAGGCATATCCTCAAAATTATTACGCTAACGCGACAATTTAACGACCGTTTACTCCATATATAGAAGCGCAAGCATTTTTGCGAATCTGATTATTTCATCGTTAAAAAAATGATCGAGAGGATGATAAACTGCAGGAGGAAACTGTTCCACTTTCGAAGACTTTCGATTTTTCGAATATCCTTTATTATATATCGATAAATTTCGACGAGATAATGTATACTCGACGCGATCGCTACTGCGAGTATCCGGAGTCAAGACATGATAGTTTATTTGCATCTTATAAGCTATTCATGTGGTGATTTTTTTGAATGTTTTCCTTATAGTTAAATTTGTGTATACTCGCGCGTCTCCTCGGATTCCGCGTGTTTGTGTGTTACGAAAAAGTGGTATAGCTATATAAGTATAGTAGCCACTTATGCGAATTTCTCGATATGTAGACACGGATATATGAGTCATAGATATAACAATTAGAGAAAACCAATAAGAAGATCAGGATATGGGAACGAGTTAATCGATTGCTTATTTTTAGAAACTTTCTGGAACTAAATTTCTTCTCACATAACGATGAGATTGATCGGTTTTAATTATAGTAGGTGTCTGATTAACCAAAGTTTATTTTGTTGCCTGATAAAAGTCACGTACGACAGTTTCCTTATTATATTATTTTCCCTTGAATTTTTGCATATCCTGTACACACTTAATATACTTCGTGTTATTATAAGCGTCAAATTATATAAGTACCTTTTTGCTTTTTCGGATTCAAATGAAAACATATAAATACGCTACTGACGAATCGTCCGATGAATATGCAAACAAATTGACCTGACACCTGTCAAGTTAATAAATTCTTCTGGGATTCCAACGAACTGCGCCATAACAGGTTTATTTTATATCGTGTTGTACCGAAATAATATAAACACGTGGGGCGTACGGTTCGATGAAAGTAAATTCATAAAAAGCAATAAAAAAGCAATCGCGACTCGTAAAAGTATCGGAAGAACTGTAAACAAAAATTTGTATACGCTCACGCTACCATAGACGACAGTGAGATAAGAAAAACCCTCTCTTTCGCGCAGACACGTGGCCGTGGGTGTTCCCAGCCTCGCTGTACCGGAGAAGGTCGCATGTACCTCGAAATTTTCGCACGTGTGTGTGTGTGTGTGTGTGTCTATTCTTTCGCGAGAAAAATAATATTTGATTACATTAAAAGCGACGACAAATAACAAGGAGAACCTCTTCAACCGCAACCTGTCAAACATCATTATGCCCACTATAACCCTGTCTAATTCATAGTTTGCGGGAGGTCACCTGCCGGTATAATACGCACCGAATGACACGTGTGCGAAGGTTCTTAGAAAAATTTCTTCACGCAATTATCCTGTCAAATGCGGTCCACGACATATTGCGATTACGATTTTCATGGTATATATAAATCGTCAAATTGCGTTTCCCGATTCCTCATGCAGAAATCGGCAGTGCAAACACTGATGAGTTCTTATCGAGTTGATTACCATGATTGATTGGATTTTCGCGGAATTCGCTACTATAGCCGCGAGACAGGGACAAAGTTAATATTTATTCTATTGCGCAGGGGGATTTCGGAAAAATGGAAACCGCAGAGCGCAGACGACTCGATGAAATCTGCAAATAATATGACGAATCATGGTCTCATCTCATCTATGTATACAAGCGTCAATAACCCCCGAGACAGTATAATATTATAATAGTGGTCGCGCGAGTTTCCAAATGCTTTTTATGAACTGCTCATTAACGCGCCAAGTGGAAAAAAAATATCATCCTTGAGCCAAGAGGAGCGACGAGGGATCCCCCGTGTGTATAATGTCCGCGCAAGCGGCTACTCTTGAATGACGCTATAAAGTCTACTTTCTGAATGTTTGTGGAGGGAGGGATAAAGCTGGCCAATGAGGCGTATATATAAGATTCATTCTGCCGGATTTCTTTACAAATCTTTACAAACCCTCAACATGTTGCGATACTCGGTGAGTGAGACACACACGTTTGTTCAGGAAGTTCGCGTTTAAGCTAGTTTTTATTTTCGGGTCTTTTGTTATTGCGAGTTTTGCGATATGACAAAGCGCGATTTTATTTTTGTGTCTTTTATTTTAAAATCAAATAGTGAAATTTAAAAATGAAAAATTGTTTTTTTACAAAAGTACCCTTTTCTGCAGACACTCGTACTCCTGCTGGCCCTCGTTGGCATGTGCCTTGCCGCCGCAGTTCCGGCACCGATTCCCGCCGCTGCCAATGATGACTTGGAAACCGCTGCCTCGGCTCGAGCTCAGTTTGGGTGAGTTTATCAAATTATAGGCGTTTCGAACATAGTAACAAGAAGTTTGAACAGATTATTAGTTTGAGCAGTATTTAAAAGCGCGTATACATACATACGTTCACTCTTCAAGTTGACAATATATGTTAATATAATAAGTAAACTAGAAAGAATTTTTTAACGCTTATATAAAGAACACATACGTTTGTATCAACATTATGTAAGCCTTGTTTATAAAATAAATTTCTATCACTTGTGCGAAGTACTGCCTTCAAGGGCGTTTATTAATAATCTCACAACTCCGAAACGCAAAAATGCTATACATTTTAAGTAAATCGGATAAAACTAACGATTACAAAAATATCTCTTCAGCTATGGTGGATATGGCGGACATGGTGGATACGGCCACGGAGGACACGGAGGATACGGACACGGTGGATACGGACACGGTGGATACGGACACGGTGGATATGGTCACGGTGGATATGGTCACGGAGGATACGGTCACGGTGTATACGGACACGGCCACCACGGACATCACGGTGGACACGGAGGCTACGGTGGATATGGTGGATATGGTGGATACGGAGGATACGGTGGATACCCCGGTTTCGGTATCTACCTCGGCTAATCCGCCAAGACCATATTAATAACGACCCTAAGATCATAATGTGAAGTGATCTGAAATTTTACACAGACACTTCTTTTTTGTCATCGAATCAGTTTTCTCAAGAACATTCCGCAGAAGTGGAGACAAGTATTAATTTAGCTGTAATTACATACTTGTGTAGCGCATATAGATAAGTAGAACGAAAGTTAATGTATAAACAAAAATAAGACTGCAAGTCCTCTTTTTAAGTCTTGCAATGTAAATAAATTAATTATAAACGTAACTTTGCATCGTTATATGGATATTGAATTTTCCTTTCTGACACTATAACAGTGTTATTCCAGAAATCACACTGATGGATTATTAGACATAAATAACATTTGACGCACAGAAGCTTGATTGTTTAAAAAAGCCATTAGGATCTCTAGAAGGTGAGTCAGCCGCAAGTAGCTGGGCATTTCTAATAGTCCCCGCGGCAATCGTAATCATCCCAATAACAAGTTAAGTCAGAATTTTCCGGAAGCGCGTGCGTGAATCCCAATTTTTCAAAACATAAACGAGAAGAGGTCGTCACCAATGTGCGCTTCTTGAATTTTCACAAGACTTTCCTAGTGTTGTTGTAGACTTTGGCAATAATCATGTGACCACTGTGATTCACGCTTTTCTCTTTTTGACCTAAAAGTCATCCTACTACAGTTGTTTAAAAATTTCACAATAATTCGATGTAATAAATGAATATTTATCTTCGACATTAGATTTCCTATCAAATCAGCTATCTTCACTTTCTCTCCTCGTCAACATCCTTTTTCGCCCCCCAAACATAATAAATTTTCATTGTGTTCTCAGCAAATACCAGCTTCTTCCTATTTTTGTGTACCGAAAGCCTCAACTACATTGTTTCTATACTTTTGTGTGTACCGGCGCAGCATAAAGAGTGCTCCAGAAACGTGATCCTGTCGATACAACAAATTAACCAATTACGGCGAAGACGTCCGTGTCGGTTAAAAGTTTGTTATTTCGAGTTTACCGGGTCATTTATCGCTTCGGCCGGAGCGTCATTGAACGTTTAGCGTGCTCTCATTTGACGTCAGTGTCATGTATAAATGCCTTGGTAGCCGACCGTTGGAGCATGCAGTTGCGAAACAGCAACCCCGAGAAGCACATCACTACAGAGCTTGCAAAGCTCTTCCGTTCTATCGTCGAAAGTTTCCCGAAAATCTAATCCACGACATTATCAAAATGGTAAGTTATCAGCAAATGAATAATCGAATAAAAATTATCATCAACATTGATTACAATGATCAATCCTTTTAGTCTCTCCCGTGCAAAGCTCTCGTCGCCCTTCTGCTGTTGTCGGTAGTCAACGCCAGGCCAAACACTGAATTCGGTTCTACGAACCAATCGGAACCCGTCGACCTGGAGAACACTGATCCTCTGGAGAACGTCGACACAGCTGCCCAGACTCCACAGGTCTACCTGATAATCGCTGAATCGTTGGACGATCCCGAGATAATCGGTACACCAGCGGATGAGGACGACGTTGAGAAGCGCAGCGCCGAGGAGTCCGATGACCTCGAGACAGCCGCCGGTACCAATGTACTCCGGCCACTTTTCGTTTACCGGCAACAACTCGCTTACCGCGAAAGAGTCAAGAAGGGAGCGTTCAGGCGGTCCGGAATCAGACCTAGGTTCTAGTGCGTTGGTGGAATCTTGCATTATGGTACCGATGCTACAAGTTACCGCATCAGTTTTTGTCAATCATTTCATTCATATTACATCACTCTTCGATTTTGACGGTTTTCAAAATTACGTCGACGTGATTAATATTTTGATCGAATCATTTAAATTTCGTGCTTATATCATTAGTTTTCCGAGCAAATTTAATTATTTATCATATTGGTGATGACAATGTGTGCAGAGAATTTTTTAGAAACGACCAAGACTGATTTCGAAGAATTTATGATGGTGATAATTTGAATTAACGCAAGATTTTACTTTTAAAAAGCACACGATCATATTGTATATTTGATCTCATATTCATCGATATATAGGATTCAAGTATATGTTGCAAAACGTAAGATGTATACCGTATAAGTGATAGAAATAGCTTTAGGAGATAGCTACTTACCAAAGTTATTGGATAATTAGAATTGCGTTTACACGTTGTATTTTTGATAACTTTGCGGATCATTATTGTAGACGATAGTGATGTAAGAACGTCTTTAGAATTAATGTATCTGTTATGGAGTATATATTTTTTCAATAATATTTAAAATATGTGATATGCGTGATTGTATATAATCTAAATAAACAATAACTGTTTTACAACAAACCTTTCTTGTTAATTCCATTGTTACTTTAGAAATCAAATACCAAATAATCATTATAATGGATTTTCAATTTATATAAAGATTTCAATTTCGTCCCTGCACTTTATCGCTTTGTTATATTTTTTTATATATTGTCTCGTGCTAGACTAGCACAACTCGAGCATTTCCCGCGAAGAGTAAGGCCAATTTCGAGCTGTGCTAGTGTTTGCTGAAAAAATTAAGCATATGTGCTAGTTTTCACACGAAGCGACGACCTGAAAAAAAGTTTAGTTTTGGTTGGTAAAAATAGTCGAAAAATTGAATTGAGTGGAAATTTATGATTGAAAATGTCACCGCAGGCTCATAAGCTAATAAAAAAACGAACTGTTTCAAATTGTGTCAAAGTCAAGTGAATTTATTATACTTAACAACTTTATAGAAATTTTATGACAAGCCGTGGCGTAAACCTCGATTTACCGCACGCTCGTGCACAAATGCACTCTATACATCTCGGTTTACGTACAACGTTGTGTCAATAAAAAAAAAATTAACTTTTAAAAAAGTAAAAGGTTAGGCGAGTTTGATATATTCCGCAACGAAATTACAGATAGAAAAGAACTGAGATCAATCAAACAAAGTCAAGTTTATTATATTTAATTGTAATGAAGCAAGGAACAACTCTCAAGATAATTACTACGTAACTTGTCATGCCCGTTTCATTGTACTTATAGTGTTTGTATGACGTTCTAATATATAAAAAGAAGATTTTATTTGTTCACCAATAAAACATGAAACGGCATGGCAAGTTACGTAGTAATTATCTTACAGCTCCGGAACGCAGAGTATGCACCGGCAACCTCTTAATTTTAAATATCGTCATATATTATTATATTTGCTTGAGAAAGCAATTCCCATCTGTATATAGCTTTGCGGCCAACTTCACGGTCCTAACACTTCCTGCGGCTAACTTAACGGTCCTTTCACATTTCGGGCTGAAGAAGAAAAACGTGATTTTAGCATTTGTAGATTATATACACTCACATATTATAAAAATAAGCATCCTTTTCACTAATATTTTTGTTGTAAATCATAGTTCAGCTCAGAAAACATTCAAATAAGCCAAAACACCTTTCCAACAGTAATTACAAGTATTTTTTTTTTGAATAATGAAAAATCCGAACACCCAATATAGAAGTAAATAGTGTCACGGGCGTCGCGGCTTCGTCTGCTTCTTAAACTCGCCTTCGTGGCGCTACCGCGCCACTTGATATCGTACTCAATATCGTATGATACTAGGGGGTAAAGGTATTTCTAGAGGGTGAAACTACTTTACAGGATTAGTATCGTAATATACTATTTTTGCTTAAAATGTATACTTTTTGATGCCTTGTCAAATGAGCGACATCTGACAACGCATATTTTGGCACTACATTTTTGGTACATTGATAAAACTACGAGGGAATTCAAACAAAATATAGAGAATAAAGAGCATAATATACGTGTCTGTACGATTCAGCCTTTTTATTGCAAAGAAAATAAATAAATAAATAAATAATACAACAGTTATATGGCCACGTCAACTCATGTATATATCTACACCATTCATTATCCAGGAAATACCGGGTACACTTTAAATCGCTTCGGAGCAGCTTCGTACCTCCTCCTAACTTCCTCGGCCTTCCTCCTCGGCGGCTCAGGCCGACGGTAGGTATTTATCAACCTATTGTAATATCCGTCAATGCCAAACGGACGTCTCTCGTACGGTTTGCTGAAACTCTGTCTCTGACCCCATCCACCACCATAGTTACTATACGTATCCCTGACAACTCGTGCCAAAACCACGTTCGGATCCAGCAAGACCTTGTCGGGCGACAACAAATCGATCGGAAGCTCCTTAGCCTTGTGCTCCTCCTCGTTCAGCGTCGTGGAGGTAGCAGGTCTCTCTGTCGTAGGTGTCAAGGTCGGCGTCGCGTCCTCGGCTGACCTTGACGGGGAGACGAGAAAAAAACACATCAGAAGCGACAACAGCTGCTTCATAATTGCTTCCATATCGAGTTCCTCGCGGAGAGAAGTATACAACTCGCTCGGTCGACCGGATAGTGATTGATTTGATCTTCTTTTGTTTATACGCGAAGCACTTTGGATGCACCGGGAGTCCTGCAGCGAGTGATGTGCGGCGTAAAGAACTGAATGTCGAGAGGATCCGCAGTGTAACTCGAGAAAGACGAGCTGCGTAGAATGATTTATATAGGCTTTGAGGCGTCGAGCGCGACGGGACTGCTAACCGCTGATAATCGACGGCAAATTGAGTGATAATCGCTTAACAAGCGGTAGAATTCCTCGAAGATTTCGTGTCTTTTTCCGTTTGTGGCACCTATTTTTTTCTCTCAACGCCCGGCGGCTCCTCGAGACGTGTCAATAATTTCGTTACGTATATTTGGAAATAAGAATAGAACTCACGCGTGAACTCTGCGAAGGTTAAAAATATCTCGCATCATTACGTTGAATGCAAATGCAAATTAATACTTGTCTGAGGCATTTCTCGATGGGGTGCGCGAGTAATTTGTGGTTTAAAGAATTCAATTTTCGTAATAGACAATCAGACGATTCCATACTCCGAGTTTTCAAGCGAAGATACATAACTATACATTTGCCTTCTGAGAAAAATCTCTTCACCCAGAAAACTTCCAGCGCCGCAAAGTAAATTCCGAGAACGCGACGAAAACAATGACGAATCAACATCGAGAGATTCGGCAATCCAGCCTCGCATCGAGCAAAACTATACGGGCCGTGCGCGTGTCTTTTAGCGGCGAAGTGCTAACGCGTCGCTCATCCAATATAAAAACTCACGGCGCACCGTTATCGTCGAGCAGAGACTTGCGCCTTTTCCGCGGGAGTGTAACCAGAAGCGCAGAGAAGGATCGCGCCTTGACCGACTGGAAAAAAACCCTTGGTGTCCCAGAAAAATGAGGAATTTCGAGCGAGTGAGTATATGTTTATCCTATATCGGTTGAAAAATATGTTTACGTTCGCGTGTAGCCGAATGTTTCCAATCGATACAATATTTTTTTTTTTTTTTTGGATTTTAAAGAAATTCAGTGCATGAATTGCGCAACGTGCTACATGCCAGGACTTTTGGGATATTTACAGGACTAATATTCATCGTTTCTCGTGGAATATTGCAGGTGAAGTGTGGGCTCGCGCTGTTGTGCGCGATTTCCGCGGCTCTGGTAAGCTGCGATGATTTCGACCAACAGAACGACACGAAGACCGTAAGCCTTGAAGATCCCGGCATCGATGCTACCGTAAAAGCTGCTCTGGAGAACGGCTCGGTTTCCGAGGTCGTCGTTAGAAAAGATTTGCTCCTCTTTCCCGTGAATGCGCCCAATTTGGTTAATACTTACTTTGAATTTTAACGATAAAACAAAAATATTTGAGAATAACGAGGCTATTTCGGAAATAGGTCATCGCGCACAGCCAAGAGATTCACGCTGTGCCGCAGCAGAACAGCAGCAACGCCACGGATGGAAAGCCTGTAGCTGCCGAAGTGGCCGAAGTCAACGAGTACAGCCTGTCGCAGTTGGTTAACAATACCGACAATGATACCGTGAGTGATCGCTTATTTCTAATATACATTCTATAAGCCATAAAAACATAAATGTTGAATTTCCAGACAAGCCAAGGCATCGCAATCCCAGCCTCGTCGTTTCCCAATGGTTCGGAAAATGATTCGGTACTGGAGCCCGGAAAGCTCCTGGAAATCGTTTCGGGCTTCAATCTCTCAAGCGGAGTGGCTACCGAAAAAGTCCCTCTCCCAAGCGAAGTGCAGGATTTCAGCCTTCCTAAGCATTCCATCGTCGAGCTGCTATCGAAATCGCTGCCGCAAGCAGATGATGCAGCGCCGATGATCGAGTCGTCGAGCGAAGCACCGAGTTACTTCGTCGGGAAGAGATCCGTCGATGATGATGACGACGACGATGAAGACGATGACAGCCAGAGCAACGATTCCGAGAGTACCGAAGACGACGACGACAGCCAATCGGATGACGCAGATTTGGAGAAGAGATCAGCAGAGTCGGACGAGAAGGATGACAGTAGCGATTCGAAAAGCGACGGAAGCAGTGCAACCAATAGTGGAAGTAGCTCCAGTACCACGACAGAAAACGTAAAAAGGTCGACCGATTCGGGAGACGATGCGGACAGCAGTAGCACGACCGAAAATGGCGCCAGTAGTACGACTGAAAGCGCAACCAATACCGGTATCGCGAAGAGGTCGATCGACTCGGACGAGGATGACAGCAAATCCGACAGCTCGGAGGAAAGTACTCAGAAAACCAGCACGAGTACCAGCAGAAAGGAAACGAAACGGTCCGCTGATGAAGACCACGACGACGACGACGACGACAGCTCGGCTTCTAATAGCACAGAATACTACGATCGCGTGGTAAGTTCGCCAACGTAAAACGATGCAATACCGATGTGTACAATTTTAATTTGAAGATATTATAGCGTAAAAGATCACTAGTATAAATAATTAATTTCTGATTCTATAATACCTAGATTAAAATTGGTATGTAAATCTATAAACCCGTTTATAGGAGTGAATCAAGACGTTGAGAACTGTCGCCTGCCTTCCAGGTCAGCAAGTCGTCAGAAACAGCCGACAGCCAGGCTGAAAGTTCGAGTGTGCAGAGAAGCGGGAAAGAAAGTTTAGTTCGCGATTCGGAGGATGACATGGACGTCGCCGAAGATATGGTCTTCAGACCTCTTTTCAGATATCGTCAGGAGACGCGGCTACGTCAGCGTTATCCCTTTTACGGAAGGTCGCGCTATTATGGAAATCGATATCGTTATAGAGCAGATGATTCGGATTACGATTGACGAATGCTGAATTCGAGCTCGATCGTGAGTTCGATATCTGCGTTTTATTATTATTCATTGTGAATTTATTAACGGCGCGTGGAACTAGAGATATAGATGACTCACGATTATTTCTATTGTTAGAATCATAAAGTTATTTGTTTCAATTATCGCTATTATGTTGTACAGAATTTTCAAGTATCCGATAACGATAATTTACAGTGACTTCATAAACGATCTGTTATTGTTTTGACGCGAGTTGAAATAATAATATGATGTATAGTTTACAAATAATGTGTGCAACGATTTACGAAGTCGAAAAACAGTCATTATTATATGTTATAATTATTTGTATTGCATTGTTAATTTGAAGAAAGTAAAATAGAATAAAATAAAATAAAATACAATAAAATATTCAAATTTTTTCCTATCATTCGATAAATCACTTTTGAGTCCCTTCAGACTCCACTGGTTTTCATAAGATATAATTAAGCATAGGTGTATAGGCAAGAAGAAGGGTGACAAATTAAAACTCTCTCTGAACTTCTGCTCTCTTAAAAATTACAGTTAAATTTATTAATCTAGTTTACACAGATATACTAATTTTACAGTCTACGTTCAAAATTGGCCACTTTTTAAAAAATAAACAATGATTATGCATGCTTATACAGTATGAGTACATGAATATCGATCAAAAAACGGATGAATAGCTGTGATCACCAGTAGTATCCACCCCAGCCTCCATAACGACCTCCCCAGCCTCCGCCGTAGTATCCTCCTCCCCAACCGTAACCCCGGCCACCCCAGCCGTGGTAGTAGGGTCGTCCGCCCCAGCCGCCGTAGTAACGTCGCCTACCCCAGCCTCCGTAGCCTCTGGAAATGCATAAAAAATGAACATTTTAAAATGTTGCTAGCAATCTTCTATTGCGACAATAATACGATCGACTCACCCCCAGAAAGTAGCGTCGGTTTCCAAATCGTCAGTCTTTTCTGCCTCCGCGTCGTGCTTATCCGGTAGTTCCACGTTCGTTATAGTTTTTACAGGATCTACGCTCGTGGGTAGAGTAGAGGCTAAGCTCGCCCATAGCGCGATGAAAACCATCAGCGTCTGTGGACGGAAAAATGAAAGTCATCATCGGTAAATTGCACCAAATGAAAAATTACACAGTAAAGGACTATATAATGCGAATGATTGTTAATTAGTTTAGCACAGTTTGCAGTCACGATCAGAGCTTGTACTCACCAAGTATCGCAGCATGTTGGAAGATTGTGTCGCGTGGGACACGAGGATGAGCCTTATATAGGTGCACCTTTAGTCTGATGCACGTATGCACTCGAAATATCCCCTCCACACATATCGTAAACATGCAGCGGAGGAAGTTTTGTTATAGCGCCAACTGCCAAGTCAACACAGGACTAACAAGGGGCTTCCCGCCGAAGTGCGTGCGAGGATATACTGCGATCTTTTATTTGCGATTCACTGCCCATACGCGGCGGCTATATGAGGATAAAATTTCATAAAATCTTCTGAGCATTGACCTTGCGCATGTAAACCCATTTTATAATGCGCGTAAAATATATGCTGCAATTAATAATGGGCTGAGAAAATATATTGTTCGTGATATTGTGTATTGAAAATGATTTTGCCCTATAGAAACATCAACTTGTGGATTACTTTGGGATGAAGGTGTCTTGTTGACCGGATGCTGGAAAATAATTGCAATATCGAAGATTTCAAATAAAATTAGCATGTATTATGTCTGGATGTTGTTGTGGCTGTTGTTGATGCTCCGCGTCATCAGATGAATATAAATATACTCGGAGACTCTAACAAAGAAGTCGACTCGAGATATGTCTGAAATACTATTCGGTAAATAAAAAAAAAGGTCGCGCTGTTTGGTCTGGAATAAGCATGAACTGTCTTTGTATTGTCATCGGTGTAGTATATCTATTATGTATCATCTTACGAATTACAAAAAGTGGCGGAATGGTTGGCTTGATTTTTGTACAATGCATCCTCGTTTAGTATGACTCATTCCAGGATGACTGTGAACGATTTTACCCCGTCAGTAGTGTGCTGCGATGCTAGGACTATAAGGAAATATGTCAATAATTTATGCGACCACGGCTAAAAGCTGCCCGTATACAGAGTGATACGTTTTTTTTATATGAATCAATTTTCTCGTGGTAATCAAGGACAATTGTTCGAAAAAGAAATGTATATGGGATATTCTATTTTCTATAGTAAATAATTTTTTTAACCATATTAATATTTTTCAACAAATCATAAATAGGAAAATTAAAAAAAATATATATTACGTCTAAATACACACACTAAATGAACTTTATAATAAAATGTGCGATTTTCCAAAAATATCTTTCTTCGCTCGTGCGAATTTCAACCATATAAATATTATTGCGAATTCTTCAGACTTGTTCTTCTCGATCGAGTTCTCTTTTCCGCCGTAGGTGTAGACATGCTTGTGTCAGCTTCGACAGCAAGTCTTCGACGTGGAGTTCTTCCTACTAATTAAAGTGAATTTCTTTGATTGAAAACAGTTTCATAATAAACCTGTACTAAAAGAGAGCTATAATTGAATCAGCATGACCGTACCCGGCGTTGCACTACCTCGCGAAGGAGTCTTTGAAGTCCTCCTTGTAGTTCGCCTACTGGGTGTTTTATCAGTGTACTCTTCCTCTGAGCCACTATTTACCGTTGAGTCATCAGCATTGGTGACAGCACCTCCTCTTCCTCTTTTAGCTGCAAAATTCAGTTGAAAAAGAATTTAGCGTTAGAACTCTTTCAAGCACACGTCCGCAACGACTCTGACACTGTATACTCACTGCTTCTATTGAAGCTTGAATTCCTGCCAATCGAAGATTGATTTCCATAATCCTCGTCCTCCTCGTCTTCCTCGTCATCTTCGTCTCGCCTCCGTCTCGCAGGCTTACTCTTCTTCACGGACTTGGGCGCGAGCTTTTTCGGTGGTGGCATAGCGTCGTTATCCGATACGAGTTTCGGTACCTGCGACTCTCCGCCCGGATTCTCTTGGTTGTGCATGGACTCGAGCAACTCTTTGATCTTGTCCTCGAGTTCGACACAAGCCATCTTGGCTTCTGGTCGACGCTTTGCCCCTTCGATTATGCTGCTCAGCGCTCGCTGCACGTCCTGGTTGTAGATCTGCTCTTTCAGCAGCGGAAGATCGTTGATCAGGATTCTTATGCCTGAATGGTTGAAATCGTTAGAATTTAGAATCAAATTTTGGTTCGATTGAACGAGTGGGTACCTTTAGCGCTGAATTTTAGCACTGAGAGGCAGTAGGACAAGTCGCGCCATTGTCGTTTGGTCGTGGCTAGTTTGAACCGACTGCACAGTTTCTCGATGATGCTGTCAACTTGCCTGTCCTTCTGCAGCAATCCTAGGATGTAGCTGAAGAGATGTAGAGAAATGAACTTAGCGAGCTTGAAAACTTTCTTTTTTTATCTAAAGAAATTTGGTATTACCTCATAATTGTTTGAAAGTCTGCTTCTGTCAGATTCAGCTCCGAATCGGACAGGCAAGACAAGACATCAGGCATGACGTTATACAGAGCGTTTCCCTTTTGCGACAGGTCCTTGAACAGCTGTTTCGTGTCCAAACGAATCGCCTCGTTTTCATCCACCATACAGAGCGCTAGATGAGCAACTTGACCCTTGACACGGATCATCTCTCCCATTATCAGGTTGGATAGCATCCGTACGCACGTGTTTCGAACCGCCAGATCCGGATCTTTGAGTCTATACGATCACATATCAGTAAATTAATAGAACTAGTAGTAAATTGCATTCACATACCGCCCATAAATGTGAGACGTCCAGGGTTCGATCTGGTTCGGAAATCTGGTCATCAGATCTGCTAACCCTATCAGGATGTTCGCCCTTATCTGTGGGTAGGCCGATCGTTCCAGTATAGTCACGAACAGCTGAAGATTGGCTTCGCAAAACTCCGAGCTTATCGTCATCAACTTGCTGAGTGCCAGAACTCCGTTAGCCTGAACGACCTCTAGTGGATACTTGTCCGGATGTTGACAGACGTCCAGAATCAGCGGCCTGAAAATCATGCGATTTTATCATTGCAAACATCTCGTAAAAAATACGTATAGCAACAAACGTCCGCCTACACGAATTTCCTCAAATATCCAGACTCGGACAGCAGTTCCTGCTCGAGAACCATATTGATATGCTCGGCGTCGGTATCATCCGCAGTGGCGCCCTCCATACCGTCCTCTTGCTCCTCTTCGTTCTTGTTTCTCCTGATCGAGCGCTGAGCACTTCCAGGTACTTGCAGGTTAATACTGCTGGATGCCGATACATTGGACACAATGGACATAAGTGAAACGTTCATGGATTTTCGCCGATGGCGCATATTGCACACGCGCGCCTTCATCTCCGACTTGAGCTCGCGAACTGTGTTGCGACGCTTCAATTCCTTGAAGATCGACTGGTCCAAGTAGACCATCTCGCGGATGCCGATGTGACCGATGAGGAAGAGAAAGCGAGACAGACTGTAGGCAGAATGTTCGACGACGGACTCTTGGGAGCTCGATGATGGGCTTCGAATGAAATTTCCTAATTTTGCTACCTGGGCCAGCACCTGCTCGGCTAGTTGGGCTGGCTGATCGGCCATCTGAAATTTGTCGAATGTTTATTTGTACATAACGTGGTTTTGTTTTTGCTGATGCTCTTTTACCTGGTAAATGACGTTTATGGCGTCCGTGGCGAACGACGTGTATCCGTTTTCTCTTTCTTCCAAGAAACTGCCGACCAGGAGGCTAGTGATTTGCTTAAACATTTCGTGATCGTTGGGATACCTGTTTGCAATAAATACAGATTTAATGTATATTTAAATACCAAATGTATAAAAAATCAACAAATTATAAATACCTGATCGGAGACTTGTCGATATCTTTAGAACAGTCTTGCTTGATAGCGAGAATAGCTCGACAAGTATCGCGAGCTAATAGCAAATCGTTTTGCGCTCTGGGACCCAGTCCGACTTTCACAAGGACGTTCAAATTATCGGTCATGATGTTCATCTCCGCTTCGGCTGCCATTCTCAGAAGCATCAGAGCCGATCGACTCTCTTCCTCTGTGGTATTCGGCAGTTTGAGCGAGAACATTTCCCACATTATCTGAAAATCATACGCGGAATTCATAAACCTGTACACAACATCGTCAACTCTTTAAAAAAAAGTAAAATAGCTCACTTGCAACGCCTCTACATCTAGCTCTTTATTACTCCTCCACGATACGACGAGCTTGGACAGCGCCGCGCTTTGTCCGGGTAACATACCATCCAGCAACTGGATGAGAGCTTTGACCGCCAGCAGAGCTTTAGCTCGACTGGTCATCTGGCTGTCCGAGTGTCCAAGATAGATCTCCTTGTAAACGTTGGCCAGGTTGTCCCGCACCGACTGGTCTTTGGAGAAAATTTGAAAGAGCGCCTTTCGAACCGCCGCCAAAGCTCCTGCTACTTGAAACTGGTAAGCTGTGCCGAGGTAAGAACAGGCTTCTATGGCATCGCTGGAGTTTATCGAGTACAGCAAGTTTTCCACTATGGGGATGCTGTTTTCGATTTGCAGTGAAAACGTGTGAGTGTTCTGCGAATGATATGGAAATTGGAATAAATACATTAGATCGATAAAACGTATCATGATACTCTTGTGTCATTACTTGCAAGTAGGCGACTAAGGTCTTCCTGACTTTCAGGGCGTTCAGCTGCTTTATCTCTTCTCGATCGGTGGTCAACTTTTCCTTCGATCTTTCTTTGTCAGCTGTCTCGTTCTCCGGTTCTTCCTCCTTGTTGTTATTGTTGGTCGGCTTGGAATTCATGAATATCTTGTACATGAACAGAAGAAGCGCCTCCTTTTTCGTCTCCTCGGATTCGTTTTTCATTTCCTTGGCGAAACCAGATTGATGAAAAATGGCATGCAAGTAGCTCACCGCTTTCATGCCTTTATCTTTTAAGATGTAACTTTGAATCTTGTCGTAACTTTCCTTGATGTTGATGTCGATGTCGTTGTGCTCTTTATTGGCATCGTCTTCATCGTTGTTATTCATAGCTGAGATTTAAATTGTAAATCATGAAGCCACCTTATTACACAAGAGACGCGTTTGTCAAAACAAACTATACACTTACTATTATCCTCTGTAAACTTATCGATGGCCTCTTCGATCATTGGCAGTTGCGTCTTCCACAGCTCTTCTTTCTCTTCTTCTACCCCAATGGTGTGATACACGTCAGTTTGAAGCTGTTTCAGATCAGCTTTTGCTTGCTCGAGGTTCTGAGAGAATTTCTCTTGATTCATCTGCAACGTCATTTTCGTTTTATCCGTAAGGATAAGCTTAAAAAAATGTTCATACGATATCGTTACCTTCGATGCAAACGGGTTATTCTGCAGTATAGCCCGGAGTAGCTGAAGGGCTTGTTTCCGAACGCTCGCGACCTTGTCCTCCAATCTCAAGATACAAGCCTGGAGTAGCTGGTTTTGTCTGGACACGGGTAACGCCCTTTCGCAGCATAGCTTCTGCCACGTCTGAAGCACCTTGGACCTGACGTACGAACTCGTATCCAAAATGTGCTCCTCCAAATAATCCAAACAATCGTCTCTTACAGCGCGCTTTTCAGCTGACAAGTCGTCGCCCGTCAGAGCGCTGGGAACGACTATTCCCAAAATACTGATCGCGCAGTTTCTCATGACGTAAGACTGGAAATCGAAATTTCCTAATGTGCATCAGATCATAATTCGAACATCGCGAAACTATTCGGTCGATCTTCAACTCACTTCGCTGCTCAGATAATCCATTATGTTGTCAATGATGGGCAGCACGATGTCGGGCTGCGCAGTGGCGACGGCTTCGAGAAAACTGCCAAAATTCCGAGCGTCCGCTTCGCCAATGTCGTTCTGAGCGATTTCCCGAGCTATTTCCTTGATCAGACCCGTGCAGCCGCATTCGGTAGCCATGAGCACGACGCCAGTCCCGATCGGCACTGCGAGTGCCTCGTGGAATTTCGCGAGTTGAATTATGCGTACTACGCAGGCTATGCCGTGGTTGTACCTCTTCACCAGTGTACCGAGGATCTGTGGGTGAAAAGAGGTGTGCTTTGTTAAAATGTATAAAACGTGAACGCTGAAAGGTTTTACCTGGAAAATGAGGGTTTGCGTGGTCTTCGACTTTATGTCCTTCGTTTTTTCGAGGATCTTGTAGCAGATCTGACTCACGGTCCTGGAACATGAAAGCGATGTATATAGGAGACGAAAATGTTTCAAATTTACCAATGAACGAAATAGTCTTACCCTACGAATGAATCTTCGACGATCGGTGGGGACCATACGTTTTTTAACGGTAATTGCAACCACCTCTGCACTGTTTCCATCACCTTTTCCCTCTGAGTCTCCCATTCTTCTTCGGTGTCTGACTTTTGCGCCGGTTTCTTGCGCTGAAGTACAAAAACATAAGATCGAATGCGAGTGGCTATTCATAGCTTTTCATGAAAGCACATGGATTCTACTCACCCTACCAGCGTTAACCATTCCATTGCTACTATTATTTTCCGCGACCAAATCCTCGATGAGACACAGTGTGGTTGACACTACGTACGCCAGCGCTTTATTCGCGAAAAGCAATTTCATTTTCTCGTTCTGTTCAACCTCCAACTCTTGCGTCTGCTCATCTCTCTTTTCCAAGTAGCCAATCAGATTCTGTAAGACTGTAATAATAACGACAGAACTTATTACCTGATTGTAATTATCGCTTACGATGAAAAAAAGATAAAAACAAAGGTACTCTTCAAAATTTTCCCGAAAAACCGGAGCAGCAGAACAAGTTCGACTTTTTTCCCATGTACGATCACAGAGAGAAACAAATCTAGCTTCTCGTGCACCAGCTCGGAAGGCTCCGTTTCCGACATCTGCTGCATATTCATAGCTGCAAGCAGACATTTTAACTCGTTTGTATTACACGCACTTTTTTTCGCTTCGGCGCGACACACACGCACACACAATACGATACGGTTTTCAAATCTTACCGTTGATTTCACGATTGAGCATCTGCAAGGGCACAGGATCCCGATGTCCGTATTGCCCGAAATACGTGCGCGTAAGTTCATCTTTATCCAGGGGTATCGAGAACTCCTTGATTATCATCTTTTACACACTGCTTTTTTCACGCTTGAAAAATCTTGATTCTACCACTAGAACGACGTCCGTTCTCGGCTGTTTACGAAGCAGAAATGATCACCTGAGGTACACACTATAGTGTTTGTATGTATCGGTAAGTATTATAGGCGTATAATATGTTTAGACAGCATCGAGTAGACATATGTCCCTACCAGTGTGTATCTGAAAAGAAATTTGTTTTCCACCTTCGATCAAAATAGCCACGTTTTGAGGAGTGAGAGTAAAATATACTTGCGCAATTTTTAATTGATTTTTATTGGATTTAACTGTGAGGTGGTGTATGAATGCGTTAAATTTTCTATTTTATCCACACACTAACATTATATATTGATGTTTTTCAAACATAATACCAACAACACAAAATAAAAGAACCCCGTAATTGCTTTTTCTCGTTGATAGCTGCTGCCCTCACAGTTATTGTCGTTTAAATTTACTAAGTACTTATCACCCTCTAAGCGACCTCAGGCTAGTCTACGTTCAAAATTGAAGCGCCTCAGTCTATAGTAGGTCTTGATAGCGTTATTGTCATATGAATCTGTTTACTTTTTCAAAAAGAAACCGGTTGATACTTTTGAGAGTTTTTAATTGGCTCTGCAAAATTCTTTCTTTAAAGTAATACACTGGTCAATACATAGTGCTTGGAGGAGATTTTTAAACAGCGAAATGGAGAGCTTTGAAAAAGCTAACAACGCCGCGACAAACACCTGTCGTAGTGATGACGTTGGTGAACCCTATCAGAGCAAGAGTAGGGTAAGTAAAAGAAAAATTTTCATTAACTGCTGAATATTCGTTATTATGAAACAACATTTACAGTTATGTTTTTATTTTTAAACAGTATGACGGGTTGGTTTATATGAGCGAGGCAAGTCAGACAGAAGACTACTGGTACGAAATGTGGACGAAATTTAATGATATTAGGCTAAACTTAACAGGAGTAAGCACTCGAAACATATTTAATATATTAATCTAGAGTATATTTTAGTATCTTTGAGCGCCGATAAAGTAATACACATATGGTTTTTATAGGAGGCGCAGATGAATCTTTTGAAAATTAAGAAATTGATTGCAGAAATTGGCAAAGTTGAGAACGAACTCAGTAACCGTCACGCAAGGTTGTTAGCGAAAAAAGTAGATAGCGGCACGCAAACTGAAAAGATGCATGATTCCACTGTGGTGCTGGATGATAGAATGCAGCAAAAAAAGGTTGAGAAACCGATCCCAGAAACGGTCAAACACCAATTAACGGTGAAGCCTCTAGAAACGGTCAAAACACCCGAAGCGTTGAAAACTCCAGGAAAAGTCGAAACCCCAGAGACGATCAACACTCCAGAAATGGGCAAACCAGTAGAAACCTTCAAAACTACAGAAACGGTCAAAACTCCCGAAGCGTTGAAAACTCCAAAAACGGTCGAAACCCCAGAAACGGTCAAACATCCATTAACGGTAAAGCCTATAGAAATGGTCAAACATCCATTAACAGTGAAGCCTCTAGAAACGGTCAAAACTCCCGAAGCGTTGAAAAATCCAGAAACGGTCAAAACCTCAGAGACGATCAACACTCCAGAAACGGGCAAACTAGTAGAAAACTTCAAAACTACAGAAACGGTAAAAACTCCCGAAGCGTTGAAAACTCCAGAAACGGTCGAAACCTCAGAAACGGTCAAACACACGTTAACGGTAAAACCTCTAGAAACGGTCAAAACTCCCGAAGCGTTGAAAACTCCAGAAACGGTCAAAACCTCAGAAACGGTCAAACACCTGTTAACGGTAAAGCTTTTAGAAACAATCAAACATCCATTAACGGTAAAGCCTCTAGAAACGGTCAAACATCCATTAACGGTGAAGTCTCTAGAAACGGTCAAAACTCCCGAAGCTTTGAAAACTCCAGGAAAGGTCGAAACCACAGAGACGATCAACACTCCAGAAACGGTCAAACCAGTAAAAACCTTCAAAACTATAGAAACGGTCAAAACTCCCGAAGCGTTGAAAACTCCAGAAACGGTCAGAACCTCAGAACCGGTCAGAACACCAAGAAGGTTTAAAATTCCAGAAACGTTCGAAATAGTGGGAGAAGCGATTTGGTTTTAGAAAAGAATGCATGGCTCAGAGAGCGGAAAAGACTCATCGAATTAAAGAGCAGTGGAAATGTTCTAAGGGACTTGTAGAAATAATAACATTTGTAAAATAGGAGCATCAAAAATTAATAATTAACGTGACATTATAAAAAATTAAAGTGCAATAACAAAATACAATTTATTTGTTTTATCAATTGATTTTTAATAAGAAATTAATAATAAATAGCCTATAATTCAGATTTATGGAATCGTCTCTGGCTCAAAATTCATGTCACAAATTTGATATTGTGTACTGACTCGCGGAGCATGCGGAGTCTGGAAAACGGACAAACGGAAAAAGTGCGCTAGTTAACTAAGTATACTTACCTCGGTCAATGTATTTCTAATTATTAAGGTATGATTATTAATTGTGACTTATAACCTATATGTAATCTTGTTTATTTATGAATTAGAAATCAATAAAATAATATGAAAATTGGAATTGTATACGCATGATAATAGAAATAAACTTTTGGAAAATAGTTCTACAGTTCTTATTATCTTTTTGACGAATTTCTTAGCTATTGACATTTAGTAATCTACGTTTACTGAGCTTACATACTGCGTTTTGTTTTGATTGGGCATTTTTTCTTTTATATTCGCTTACTATGAATGGCATGCATATCATAGGCTCTTCTTGATGATAGGACAAGCAAATTCGTTACCCGTTTTATATAAGTAAAAGCATTGATTTTAATCTTTAGAAAAGTTTAAAAACTTCAATGTATGCTTCAGATCACAGAAAACATAATTTCAAAGCATTAAATTAATCAAATATTTAAAATTTTTTGCTACTATTCAGATCAATCGACTCGATGTTTACGAATTATTTTATCTCCAAATATCTAAACATTTGTAAAATTATAAAAGTTTCGAATTTATCCTCGATCGGTATGTTACAACAAGTCGATAATCTAGAAAACCACAGCAAAAACGAAATTCTTATGGTACAAAGTAATTTCTTTCAATTTTCGAATTTCACTAGTCCACACATTAGTTTTTATTAGAATTTTATAAGAAACTGTGCTACACCGAATCGATATTGCATCGCAACAAACGAATTAACGTAAGCATCGTAAATAGACGCATATAAGTATATCGGTCGTTATGCGACAAGCGTTACTCACATCCGACACGGATTAGCGGAAGCTACCGGAAAGTGATGATGACCGCCGCCCGCGCTGTGAGCGCATATTGTGTACGTAACACACTTCTCTGAATGCGTTGCCGTGATTCGGCGTTTAACACCAAGGGCCTCAAAGTAGTGATCGATCAGCAAGTTGGAATTTTTTTTTACACGTACACACTCGCAGTTGCGTCACCCACAACGGGCTCTACCTCGTACCCAAAAGTTGCCTTGACGTGTTTTTCACTGGTCGAAGTAATCAACCTCCGGAAAACTTCCTATACCTACATTTTCGGACTCTATGTCAATATTATGTCTTTACGCATATAGGCGAAGCGAAACCGAAAAAATTTCCAAAAGCATTCGAGATTCGTGCGAATGCAATGTCCAGCATATTCGTTAAAAAATTTAAAAGATAAACGAATAAAAATATTTAAAAAATTCCAGCGGATCTGAACATCCTCACGTCCGCGCGCGCGAAACATCGCTCGAAATTGCGACACGAGCGCATTATAATATCGTATATGACGTATTACACACACGAGATTCATAATACCCACTGCGCGCAGGGAAATATTCCGGTTTCGAAGGAACTGCACAAGGATACTCGTCCCTCGTTCGCACACAGCATCGTTAAGTGTACGCACGGCGAGAGAGAGAGAGAGAGAGAGAGAGAGAGAGAGAGAGAGAGAGAGAGAAAGAGAGCAGGACACTTCTTTTTTTTTTCTCCCCTGCATCGTCGATGCACCTAGTCCTTTTGCACGTATAATAATATGCAGTCAGGGCTTCGCGCGGCACGCGAGCGCAAAACTGCATGTATACATACGTTCAGCAATATATGCTAACTCTTATACGGCGAAGAGGTGACGAAGCTGCGAGAGGATCGCCGCAGCGAGCTCTGTATATATAAGCATTGTTGCTGGCAGCTGAGCCGCCAGACTATCGCGGACCGGTTGCTACTCGAGAGTACCATCGCCAGCGGATGTGTATCGATCGCAGTTTTTTTTTTGCTCTCAGTGCGCGGTCTATAGAGTGAGAGAACGGAAGTGCGTTTCGAGGTGATACGTTGTGCGCGCGGGAATATCATTTCAAGTCTCTTGTTCGCCGAAGCAACATCAGCGAGATGAAGAACCTACTGCTGGTGAGGGATTTTTCGTTTCGTTTTTTGCGTGTGGTTGCGGTCGAGAGTATAACGCGTGTCTGAATTCAAATTTATGGTACATATCATTCTGATTTTGCAGACATCGTTCCTGATACTGCTCGCCGGCGAGATAGCCTCGCATCCGACAAGTGTGATCAGCAGTGGATCGTTGGAGAGAAATACCGATCTGCCGGTGGCAAGTACCGATCAAGACAGCCACTTGGAACGCGTTCACGTGAAACAAGAGACGGGCTTCGATGGCAAAGTTCGCTCGATTCGCTTCAGCCTCGAGCCCGGAAAGGACGAGAAACCAATAGGAGTTCGAGTAAATCACGCCGACAACGTCGTCCCCGAGGTTGTGACGTCTTCTTCGGAATCGGATTCGAAATCGAGTTCCGGTAGCTTCAGTGCGTTGGTGAGATATCTAACGTTTCTTTATATACGATATAGTCAGTTTTTTAGAGTTTGAATTATACTTTTTAATACAGGACACGGCGCTATCCTCAAGGTCGAGAAGATCCATAGATCAACAATCGGACAAAAATACGCTCGACGATCTTCAGGCCGAAGAAGCTCGGGTTTTTCGGCCTCTGTTCGTCTACAGGCAACAGGTGGCCAGACGCTTGAAAATCAGGAACGATAGGCAGCCCATTAGCGGCGGGCGTCCTAGAGTTCAGAGGACAAAACCCAATTATAATCCTTACTATTATCCTTCCGATTATCCATACCGATATGCACCGTACGAATATCCACGTTATTGAGTCTAGTGATTTATCTTAATTATTTCGAAATACTATTTGGTTAATACTGCACTTGCGTCAAATTTAAAAAATATATAAGGCTTTGCGCATTTGTAAAAATTCTTTTCTGCGGCTATTGCATTATTGTGATTTAATTTTTTGTTTATAGCTAATTAGTGTGTATTTATTATTTAAAATGAGTTAGAGGATTTTTCATTATAGATGAGAAAAAATGAAATTTTAATTAAATTATGCTTCTATAATTAATGTTAATCTACGGCGAGGCTCCAAAAGATCTGAGATATAATTATGTGAATCTCATATAAGCGCAAAAGTATTATGCAAAAAGTATTAGGATGTTTGCGATTTTTCGACGAATGTGAAAAAGAGTATAATTCGCTAAGCGTGTAACCTTATATATCAGTGTAAGCGACAATATTTATATCTTTGTATTTATTTATTTTTTTTTCTATTTTTATGAAATAAAAAATACTGAAAAATTACAAAATGCACTGTCTTCAATTTTAACTACTCAAAGCATGGCTTAAGCCATCGAATATTAATACGATAGGTATAGATATACGTAACAAATATGGCGGATCAAACAAATATGTGTCTTCCATGATTTCGCGCGTTGGAGTGCATTTTCGCTCGTTCAGTGCACTGAGAAAATAATGATTTTTCAAAATCAATAGTACACAACTATGTTAAAATGACAAATTGGAGAGTAATCCGTTCCGACCCAATGAGAGACGACGCCGGCAACTACTCGTACGAGGAAATCGAAATTCGTCAATCGTTATCGACTAGGTTAGTGCGGCGAGAAAATGTCAGAAAATTGCTACAATACTGCTCGGAGCTATTAATAGTGCTGAAAAATTAAATGATTTGTAAATAAAGAAGACGCGAGGAAAGCGATAGTGCGCAATAACGATGATGCCGCTATTTGTTATGCAAATCGATACATTTCCATTCTCTCCGCGACTCGATTAAAAAGTGAATTTAATAGAAGAGTCTCCTTTGTACACGCATTTGCAGGGAATACGGCGAGGACGGCGTCATCTCGAAATTGGTGTCGAATGCCGTCATTCACGCGCTGGAAGCATTGTTAACGGCCCTCTTATCGCCTATCATGGTGTGGCAATGGCTATCGAAACATGATCACTTTATGATGATTCTCAGAGTCGTTTTTGAGGTAATAAATGACACAGCGTTGCGAATTATCGTCGTGTAATAATGCATGCTGTAGGTTTTTATTGTTCTCCTGCGCGAGAATGGCACTCGATTACGAAGGATTTGTCAGTACATGATAACCTAGAAAATTTAATTTATAGCGCATTTGCAGTTATCGTTACATCCTTTTTTTTAAATAAATAATGTAATTGCTTTGTAACACATATTCTAATCAGTTATAGAATCCGTATTCTTTCCTCGATAACTGGTAGCGCTTCGAAAAACAGTCGTACGTTTATCATCGTTAAGACATTCGCTACATCAATTAATACTTTGAACATGCAAATTAGTTACGCAACAATTGTATAAAATCTAGCTCTAACAAAATAAGATTGCGTTCCTCGGAGATGCGCGTATACGTACACAGCTGATTATTGCAACTTTTTAATTGCCACTTAATTTTAACATTTTTTTAATCAATACATACAATAATTACTCGGCCAATTCGACATCACGAATATCATACACTTAACTTTCGACGATTACTTTTGTTGTGAGAGGGCGGCAACTGCTATCTCGTCTCATTAAGAAATCGCGGGTCATCCAATTATTTTTAATGAACGATTGATACACGGCCAGCTAAAAATAATGCTTGAAATTTCGACAGGTCGCCTTAGAGTTAATAATGTTAATCGTCTTCGCTGGAGTTTCGATTCTCACCGCCGCAACCTTGATATTCCAAGACGCGTACAACGACGAAACGGCGCATTCCACAAAAGCCATGATAGCCGAGCTGCGTGACGAAAACGAGAGGAAAGCGATCAGGGAAAAACCGATTAACGCCAGAACGATAATATTTTCCCCCAATTGCTCGTCGCCCGGCAGTAGCTGTAAACAAGATGAGTTTTTGTTTAGATGATTTTTGTCTAAAGTAGGGATTCCCGGATATACGCTGTGTATTAGGCCGACTTTGCGATATACCCAATGTTTGTTTCTCTTTCGAGAACGCTGGTGAATTCGGAGTAAATTAAATTATGTAATTGCGCACATTCGTCTGAAGAAGAGCAACGGGTTATCGGCGATGTTTACTAAATCATCTTGCGGATATTGAATCTTAGCAGTTAGTTATGCACGTTTTCATTCGTATAGTTATTGTAAATGTTGAAATTCAAATTTTGTCAATTTTTCAAGTCCGTGTGCATCTGTCTCTGTAAGAATGAAAATACAAATAAATATAATGAACCATACTATCAAAATCTTATGACTATATGATAAAAGCATAATTGCTTATGTGAATATTAATTACAGCGAATATCGAATAATGTTCAATACCTGCATGTCATACGTCGTTATCAAATTACGTTTCAATAATTTTTCTTCTCTCCTTTTTCTCATTTATATCAATATGCTGTACATGCATCGTAATATTAAGAAACACTGCACTACCAATTATCCATCTATAACGTACACTCATAGCATTCCAAGCTTGCATTTTCCTTATCACGAGGAAGTGCAGTGAAAGCGTCAAAGGAATGCCGAATTCCGATGGCTAACGGCGAACTCCAGAACGAGCTCAGGTTATTGCAGTTATGAAAATGGCCCAAAGGCAGAGAACATTTCGGGAAAGTGTAGGTTCTCACACAGGACTCGTCATTCTGAAACTAAGTATAAAAGCTCAGTGTTATGGCTTTCCCGAGTCAAACTAGTCTCGTTACTTGTGGTCTTAACTTCCCATCGAAAATGAAGAACTTTGTTGTGTTGGCTTTTGTGGTGAGTAGAGGCGAAAATCGATGCAAGCTTGCATTTTCTATATATTCGTAAAAAAAGAGTTACCTATACGTTGAACGATAATACAGTGTATCGTTGATTTAGTTTTCCAATTAACAAAAAATTCTGCAGTAGTATAAATAAAAACATTTTTCAGGCTTCCTGCCTCGTGGTAAGCGGCCAGAGCTTCGCCCTCAAAGAGAGCGGCACTAGCCCACTGACAACGATAATCGAGACGAAGAAAGAACTCATCAGCGATGCCAAGGGTGTGATCGGCGATCTGAAGCAATCCGTTGTCCTGAAGAAACAGGCGGCCGCCAACAGCATCAAAGCCGCGATCAAAGCCAAAGTAGGCATGGTCACCAGTCTCAAGGATGCCAAAATAGCTCTGCTCAAGGGTGCGGCCTCCGCCAAAATGGCCAGGCTGGCTGCCATCCGCACCGCCAAGGAGGCTTTCTTCAGGAACTTCATGGAGTCGAAGAAAGCTCACCTGAGCAACGCCTACGCTGTCGTTTCTGACAAGACTCAGAGGCTCTTGAAGTACAAGATGCCCATCAAAGGTGAGAGGATCGAAAAAATACGCGATGTTAGTGAGAAAAGTTTATAGACAATGTGACCGATAAATGGCGTTTTAATGCTCGTTGCGACACTGCTAATTCACGTGTGAAATTCAAGCAGTCACGGGAAAACCCATCAGTGTATCGCGTGCATCTACAATTGAAATAAGCGCAAAAGTTTTTGTTTTTAAAACTCGATGAGTTATGCTGGGCAAACAGTGAGTCCGTGGAAAATTGTTTAGTGAATATTTTGAGATGCTATAATGCCTGAAAAATTCCACAGAACGAATATTATCGTTTATTTAGTTTGTAGTGCTGCCTAAAACAACGTATTAGTCATCCTCTTGATCGTACGATGCGTGTAATGTTTGAGCTCTAGAGTTCAACAAACTTTTTCTCGTCGAGTAGTATCGCGTCAACAAAAGCGAAAAATTCGGCACATCAAGTCATAAATTTCGACTAATCCAACTGTCTCTGACTTTCTCGACAGAAAAAGCAACGGCCCTCCTTAGCAGCGCAGTGAGCAAAGTCCAGAATGAAATCGCCAAGAAGAAGGAGTTCATCCACTCCCTTAAAGCCCCAGCGACCATCACGAACAACGTCATCGTGGCTCCGGTACTCCAACAGCAGCCCTACAAGCTCCACACCTACGTGAGCGATGAGGCCCCTATCGTAGGCAAGGTCTACGTTCACGAAATTCCTCTGCGCGCCGTCGAGAAGGAAGAGCCACCGAAAGCCGTGCAAAGCGTGGCCACTGCGACTTCCTCGACTTACACTTATGGAACACCCGCTCAATCTTATGGGCCACCAGCTGATAGCTATGGACCACCTGCTGACTCTTACGGACCTCCGGATTCCGCGTAAATGATGTACGCGGAATAATTTACTTCAAGTAGCGCCGGCTATCCAGTTTCTTATCCAAGTTTTCTATTTATATTTTGAACCGCTGATTATGAATCGCGATAGTTTTGTTTAACCTTTAATGCGTGTGATTTTAATTAATGACACTGTGGACGAACTGCGATAATATTCCTGCGAAAGATTATTAGAAATATTTTAATAACAACTGGAATGTAAAAATTTAAATTATGCTGGATATTTTCTCGAATAAAATCATTTTTCAAACCCATCTTTGTAATTATGATTTTTCCAATTTGTGAATGTTTATACATATTTCAGATTTCTATAAGTGTAGACCTATACTATAATGATTACTATATACCGACAATGTGATACTTTGTCATTCATTTCAATCATATCATAGCAAAACAGTGCACATATGACGTACTTGATTTTTATTTTGGCGAAAATTAAAAACAGAATGAATATAATAACAAAAAATTAATTATGAATAGTTTATAATGCATTTATCAAAAGTTTATAATTAATCATGGCATACAAGCCTGTAAAGGCGCTTATAATAAATGCTTAAACTTATAATTTAAGGAATATAGAAAAATTACTTAAATTTTCAACACACGCCATTGTATATATTATTACGATACGAGTGGTGAGCTTACGAGCATAATACAGGAAGGGAGCTAAACGCAATACCATAAAGTAAAGACTACTTTTGACACGAGTATCTTTTGCTATTTTATAGCACTGATCAGCATAAAAGAGCGTAGGATATTTGAGTGACAAGTATGGTAAATGTGGTGTGCAATAACAGCTATAAGTATACTTTTCGACCTAGTGTGGTTGCAATATTTGTCTTCGGCTCGTGCGAGCTCGCTTCCGACTCTACTTGACTGCACACGCAATTGCTCTTTATGGCATTGCTAATATTGATGTGTGAATGAAAAACTTGCAAACATTGCAAACAGTGTGATAACCTACGGATGAGAAAACAATCTTTAGATGCTTGTTCGTTTCACCCGCGTGCAGATATAAAAAGCAATATTTTTTAGGAGGATCCTTTCTACGAATCGTTGACCATTAGCATCATGATAAGCAAACTGCTGAGTTGACTGAGATATCCATACTGTTATAGTCACATCGTTATACACTATTCGTTATAATATAAAAAAAAACACTAATAAGGACACACCCAGACTAAGGTTTCTGAAATCCGAATTCTGTCCAAACTCTTTCAAGGATTATTTTTCGACATAAAACCGGTATCCTTGCAGATATACCTTATAGTTTTGAGTCGAAAGGAGCTCTCTCGAAATGTTTGGACTAGATCTGGGTTCCATTCGCCTTGTCAAGCGTCCATCAGCGCCACGAAGTACGCGTTCCTCTCTTAAAAAAATGATGGACTTGGTTGTGAAGCCTTTAATACGTGATTCTGATTGGTTGCTATGGTCGGTTGCCTAGGTAACAGATGAGAACCCGCACGCTTTAAATTCATAACCCTCATAACAGTCATAACCCTGGTAGAAATTTTTCAGGTGTTTAAAATAAAATGAAATGAGGTTAAATAGTATGAAATCTGAATAGCGGATTCAGAAAAAAATATATGCAATATTACCAACAAGAAATCTTGATAAATTAATCATTACCAAAAGTGTAGTATTGAAACATGTGCATTGAAAAGTGTCACCCTAACCCTATTTGAAGTAGGTAATAATGTGTGTGTGTGTATGTTATTTAGTTTTTTTTTTAAATATAAGTGAGAAGTGCAATTAAAAGAATAAAAAGTATAAAGATATATTGTGTCTCCGTGCCCAAAGTCGCCCACGGTGAGGTTTAAGAAGTGAATTTAAAGAAAAGTTCAGTATCCGAGTCAGTGAATTTGAGTTTATCACTACAATGCCCTTTAAATTTTAAAATATGTAATCTAGATAATTGAACTGTTTTCATTCATATTTTCACACCAACGGCAATGTGAATTTTTTAATTTAGCGGCTCACATTTTGCTTATAGACAGTCACGCAGTAACTACTATCTCTAGCACATTGTATTTCCGGTTTCCAGTGTATTTTTACCTGGAGAAAATGATAAATATTTTGGCTTTTTTGTTAAGGCATTAATGAGAATATTTACTTTTAATAGTTGTGAGAGATTTTGAGATTTTTCCATTGCATTGCATTTGCTCTCATTTAAAAACTAATTTCTAGAGAGCTCATTTTTTGCATATATATTTCTGTTTTGGTTGTGAAAATATTTAAAGTTGAATTGACCTTAACTGAAATACTTTTGATTTCGACTTCAACACCCATGATAATTATTTAGTCGTATAAGTTATTCACATCAGTGTCGGAATCGAAATAAAAAGTATTTCAGTTAAGGTTAATTGAACTTTGTATATTGTTTCATTGACACAAAATAAATGTATATGTAAAATATATGCTCTCTAGACCCGTTAGTTTTCGAATGAGAGCAAATGCAAAAATAGAGAAATAGGCATCGATCTCAAAATCTCTCACGACTGTTAAGAGTTAAAATTCTTATTAATGTCTTGACAAGACTTTCTTCATGTAAAAATACACTGAAAACCAAAAATACAATGTGCTAGAGATAGTATTTACTGCGTAATTGCCTATAAGCAAAATGTGACCCGCCAAATTAAAAAATTCACATGTGCCTCAATGTGAAAATATGAATGAAAACAGTTAAATTAAAATCATCTGGATTACATGTTTTTATAGGTAGCATATCAAGTATCTGTGTAAAATTTCAATTGCCTAGCTTTTTTACAATGCAAATGAATAGGGTTGTAATAATAGGCTTATACTCACTGACTCTTCTACTGAACTTTTCTTCAAATTCACTTCTCAGACCTTAACGACAACGACTTTGGGCGTTGTTAATATATTTATATTAAAAGTATTACAGAATATGGTAACATATGGTAGGTAATATGGTAAAAATATTAGCAGAAATTAGTGTACCCAAAACTTATGTTGTTTTTTCTACCAGGGTTATTAGACATAGATAGAATAAGGAGCGCGCGAAGCGCGCCTTCATTCCTAGTAAAAGTAAACGGAGTGGTGAAGTTAGGAATCCTGAGTAGGGTGTAAGATACAGCAGCGCCATGAAGTCCGTGTAAAATTAAATGGTGTGGAGAAGTTAGGAACCCTGAGTAAGTTGTCGTTAACAAGGCGAATAGATCTTGGTCCCAGCTTGTTAGTTGCTTCATTGTTTTTTGCATCACTCAATTAATTTTGTTCTTTATATTTTTGATTAGAATTTAAAGTGGATTCATTAGGTTATCAACCAATACGAAATTTTAACTCAGAAAAATGAATCCTTATAGATTTCTAATTGATATTATCAAAAACTAATGTTAATTTATTTTTCAAAATTCCGGTGTAAAGCGAACTATCACGTTTTCAAAGGTGTGTCAGAATAAAATCAAATATAACTACATGTATGTTCTATTTTTTATGTCGTCTGCGGCTAGTAAACGCCCTCGCTTTCGGCTTGGGCTAATCGCCTTGACTCGTGCTGCAATCTCCACACTCGGTCTAAAAAAGCCTACTTTACGCTCTTGGTACACAATATACTATTTTTTGTTTTCTATTTAAATAGAAGTTAACAAAACTGTTCTCTATAGATCATAGAAACTTTTAAAATTAGACAAAATATTTGGTCCGTTTTGCTTTAGCCTCCCCTACTATTTTTCTTTTCGTATATATATAACTCAATAACATTTTTTTCTTTCCAGATCATCTGGGCTCTGATAGTCGTAGCCGTTTCGGCGGCAGTCTACAAGTACGACAACCCACACGGCTTTCAGGCAGGTTCGGGCAATGTTGATGTTATACGTATACTTGGAGAAATCCTCACCCTAGGACTGACGCTGCCCTAAAAATACTCATTTTGCACCACCTTAGGTAAAAGGGCCACGTTCTCCTTTGGCACCAAAAATCAAATGTAGCACTTTACCTAAGCCGTCGCAAAAATAGCATATTGCCCTCGGGAAATAAAATACACTGTCACACTTGCTATGGGCTCACCAGTTTTTTAACCCTCTCGTGGCATAATATACTATTTTGTTGATAAACGCTAAGCTAAAAGTCAATGTGTGTTATTATCATTTATACTCGTGACTAATTCTTATAACGTATTATTTAGTTACCCATTCATCTGCGAATAATATGAGAACAATCTCATAGTAATCGCAACTATATCAGTTTTCCATTATTGTACATAATAAATTAGACTCTCATAAGTACTTATGAGAAGATTTTTGAATTTCTGTATTTATATTTTATAAACCTACGTTCCTGCATGCGCTATCTTACACTTATTATTATTATTTACTATTATATTAAATCCATCATAGAACTTTATAGTAATAATAACAATATTTTCAAAGAGTTAAAAAACGTCGACTTGCTATAATTTGTCATGTAACGAAACCTATGAATGTTGTTCGTAGAAAATTGAGAGCTTGCCTATTTAACTCATTGTTTAGTAAATATTATTAGACGCAATAATGCTTGGATGAAATTCCACATATCGAGTATTTTAATTCATTTATTTAGCTTATAGATCGTATTTCACATAAGGTATTGTATAATTAGTTTGTCAAATATTATATTCAGGCCACTAAATGTAAACCTATAATATATGTATGACAATGTGATGCTTTGTCATCCATTTCGATGGTGACACTTGATTTAGCAAATAAGCTGATTTAATTTACATATCATAAAGAAAAGTTCATTAAAATTTGTCTTAAGAATATAGTGCGTCGCATTTTTAATATTTAGTAAATGTGCTTGGACACTGTTTGCATACTTTGACTTATCAGAATTTTTTCATCGTAATTTTTTGTACGCAAAATAGAATAAGCTATACAAATATTTTCAATAGTAAAATAAATGATACTACACTGAATTTTATTACTATTCTTTATCAAAGATTTTTATTCGTCATCAAACTTTTATAAAAAAAATCCAAAATTCGTAGTAAGGCAACTCGGTAATTTTCCAAAGATAACTTTTATGAAATATAAACTGAATTAGACGAAGTCGGAAAAATAATAATGGAGAAATTTCGATAACTTGGCTTAAGTATTTGCATACTTAATGTATTTGAAAACAATAAAATTATAATTCACAGACAATATAACAATATTTAGAAGACAGGTTCATGAGACGATTCTACTATTTTTAGGACTGTCTAACCGATTGACTGTGAATTGCTACTAATTATCAAGTTCTTAATCATCGCCATACCCATATTAGCATAGAATCTATAACGTTATTGTGTCACTGTATAATTGGGCACGTGATTTTGATTTTATTTGTGATTAGGTTTCAAATTTATCACCTGTCAAAAATACTCTTCTGAATCGTTTGAACAATTGTCGGTGTTCGAAGATAATTGTAACACAATTGTTTTATTTGAACAGCTTGTATGCATAATCGTGTATGAATTATGTCATGTAAGTCAAGTGTAAGTTATATTTTTCATAATAAATCTACTAAATTTGGCAATATTTATTCAGTTAAAATATTAATTCCTATAAATATATATTGAACCCTTTTGCACTTGGTACAAGCTCTAATACCATGTTGCTGTTGATGAAATATAGGCTTTCTAATTTTCCTTATAATTATGATGTTTACCTTTGCCATGGATATTCACTTTTTGGTAGAGCTTTTGGCGTTTTGACCTCTCCGAAATGCGTATTGGCATTTCCAGTAGCTTGAACTACCTCAAGATGGCCATGGCACTTGATTCACGCTGCCTGGTGGTGATGGTTAACGTATCATCGCTTCCCTACTAAGAAGAGCACTGTTCAAATTTCCCGTCATAAGTAGCACAACTCATTTGACGCACGCTAGACCTACCACAACTCACGTATTTCCCTCGAAGACTAGCACAACTCACGATTTACCGGGAACACTAGCACAACTCAAACTTTAAACAACGAATTTCTATAAAAATTTCCTGATTTTTGCGAAACTATCCCTAATGAACAGTTTTAAATATTCACAATTTACAACTTTTTACTGAATTTAAAATTGTTTTCCCAAATACAATAGTTTTTTACAAAAATTTTTTTAAATTGTTCATCGTTTTTTAAATTTCCGGGGGTTGTCTGTCTTTGTCTAAGGTTTTCATGAGCTTAATCAACCCAATAACACAATAAAAGTAAAATACTCACATTTTAACTAATATAAATCGCGAGTTGTGCTAGTCTTCGCGGGAAATACATGAGTTGTGCTACTCTTGGCGACATTTCTGAACTGTGCTACTCTTCGCGGCTAATCGTGAGTTGTGCTAGTTTTCGTTTGAAAATTTTAATTGTGCCTAGTTTTCGTAGGGAGCGACGATATCTTGTCACTTTAAGCATCGTAATATGACTGGAGCTGGATTACCCAGTCTGGCCTTACTGATTGGCGTTGCTGGAGTCGTCAATTACCTGACCACTGCTATAACATTGCTGTTGAGTGTCGCTAGATACTTTAACCACTTGGAGAAAACCCTAGAGATGTACATGCTCGTTCTGGCAGTGCTGTATGGTGTTTCTAGCTGGTTTAACCACCCTGCAATTTCTATGGCTGCTTCCACATGTGCAAGCAAAATAGGCGATATACAAAGTTTAAAATATACAAAGTTTTGTCTCGAGATTATATGACACATCACTTATAAATTCAGTTTTTTAAGAATTCTACATCCAGAAGATTTATCTTGTTATAAAAAAACCTGCGCTAAACAAGAAATATGCATAGTTACACTTATAACAATATTACTGAAAAGGTGTGTGTACTCGAAACACGCGTATGTATACACTAAATGCATCAAATTATATATTTATCAAAAAAAAGGCGTAAGGCCTATATAGACAAAATGTACATTATTATTTTTGTTTACAATAAAAAATGCGCGTGTAGCCGATGTGCAACAGACATTTTAAAAAACTTAATCGTTTCATTCACGGGTAAGTTCACTCGATCGTTCAATTGTAACACAATGGTTGTATTTATGCAGCTTGGATATATAATCGTATAAATTATGTCATTATTTTTTTGTACTCAACTGTGATACAAGCTTTTCATAGCCGTGAGTTATGCAGCACGAGTATAAGTTAAATTTACTCGGTCGTTTAATTGAAAGACAATGATTGTATTCGTTAAGCTTGGATACATAATCATATGAATTATATCATTATTTTTTTTTACTCTGTAAATCTATATGATACAAGCTTTTCATAGCGTGAGTAATACGGCAGTAAGAGTAAATTTATTGACAATAAATCCAAATTTGGAATGTATATATTTGTTAATGCGCAGTCAAAATATATTCTATCAATATTTTTCACATTATATTTTTATAACTTTTAATTACATGAATATTTATTCCTATAAATATATATTGAACCTTTTTCACTTGGTATAAGCTCTAAAAAAATGATGCTGTTGATAAAATGAAGACTAATTCTCCTTATATGATTTTGATTTTTACATACGCACGACCAATTGATGGCAGTGATTCGATAATTCACAATCGTGAAAAGAAAATTATTCGTGTGTAGCACGTGATTTCTAAAAAAGAAATACACTTATAAAAGAAGGAGATAAAGCTACATGTAAAGATAATATATTATTTTACTCCTAAATTCATTTATATCTTTATTCCATGCTTTATTATGAGTTTTATGAATTTTCACATGACTATAGTTGAATAGTTTAAACTAATAAGAAAATTCCAATAATTATGAATAAAAATAAAAAATACACGATGCATCAATATTCAAAAGGTGTCTACATTAGCCCAGAAATGACAATAGTTAGTATTTAAATTACAATATAAATATTTATATGCATACCGTCATATGCATACATTTATTTAATTGTAAAATTCCACTCAACCAATCGTGCACTTCGGTATGAACTTATATTGTTTAATCAAAAAGTTCAGCATATTTTCCAGTGCATCTTATCCTCATTGTGAACAAATACAGTTGGTCGGTATCATTACTGTTGTATGTCATTGATTTTGCGGGTTCCTGTTGGAGTGCTACTATTTTTAGCAATGTAAAAACCGCTTCCAATTCATTGGCACGTAGCTTCCTCCAACTAAATTTATAAGTCCAATAAATAAAATATTGTTTTAATATATCTATATATCTGCTTGCTAATGTATGAGGCGATTTTTGATACACAATTTAATAAAAGTTTTGGATAGTTCATTGTCCAAAAGTTTGCAGACCTCTCTGTACTTTTATTATAGAATACCAACAGTGTCGTCAATTTTTTTTCACAGAAATTCACGCATGTTTACATGTGTTCCTATAACCAACCTAACCATCAAAACAGCAGGTTATTCATTAGATAGGTCGCTCGCGCAATTTTCAAGAAAACGATTTTTACATTTTAGCTCTTTAGTTGAAAACCGCTTGATGGAATCGTTTAAAATTTTAACAGCAGATAGCTTTTGTTATAGTGAATCACCAAATAAAATTTTGAAGCATTTGACTACATTGTTTTAGAGATATGAGAAATCAAAAAATTTCAAAAAAAAATTGAAACCTTGATATCTTACGAACCATAGGGGTTTGAAAGCTGCGCAATGAACTTAGCCAAGACACATAAAATATCTACTTTTTCCCAAAATCTCAAGTGCAATAAAGCCTTTTTACTTCCGTAATCGAGGCACAAAAAAAACTCATTTTTTTTCAGTTTTCGATTTATTACTGAAAAAATAAGTACTGAAATTTTAATGGGGTATAGTTTGACACGTGACCCATTGACATAATTTTTTTCGCGAGGTTATGACGTTTCGTTTCAGAGATATGAGTTAAAAAAAAATCGCCTTTTTCATTTTATCTGCCGAACAAAGCGGTCAATCCCGAGCACCAAACGAGGAAAAGTAGGTAATTTTATTCTCTTTCAAATGCATTATAGTTGAATTGTTTGTAACAATGGGATGATTGATAAAAACGCAAAATAGTGTTTTTTAAAAATCAAAAAATGGCCATAAAAAAATATAGTCAAGAAATTAAAAAATAACTGTTTTTGCCGAACTCAGAATCCAAAAATATATATGCATATCAAATTTTATTGATATTGACAAAGTAGTTTCAGAAATATTACGGTATACATACACACACACATCCATACAGACATTTTCCAAAAACACTTGATTTGAACTTCTAACACACTAAAAAGTATTTTCTAGAAGTTTTGAAGAAACTCACAATTTTACTATTACAAAGCTTCCTCTAGGAGGAAGCAAAAAGTCAAAATGGAAAGTTATAGATTTAATTGAACATTTCACCAATAAAGCTGCAGTGCATAACAGAGTACATCTGCATATGTGTCATGGACGTGCAATGCACTTGAAAAAGAAGATCTCGTTGTCAAGGTCTAGACAGTTATCACTTGAAGTATAATGATCAAGCAAGCGTTTTGCTTAAAATCTTCGCATAACTAAACTGTACTAAAATTAAAAATTTTATTATCATTCGTTCAAAGGCGAGTGCGATTGCTAAACATGTACCGTTTCGAAATAAAAATGTTAACAAGCAATACTTGTTATTCTTAATTATTAATTAATAAACGCGAGATCTTATTCGCGGGGATGATATATACACTGACTAATTACCGAGCAATAATAAAAGAGCCTATCAACGGAATCGAGTCCGAGACGTTTCAAGAAAACCAGTATCTTCTCAGGAAGGCCTTGGCCCAAAATGGGGTCTGTGGGCTTTTTCCTCATTCGATAGGACTACGTGCGAATCGGAATAAAAAAGGCAGTGTATTATTCATAGTAAACATAACGCTCTCACGCGAGAGCGAAGAGTTCCTCATTATTTCGCAGATGGTGTTGTATAAACATTGACTATAGTGTGTGATAATATACGGCCGCCGAAGATAACCTTTGGATGCGTGGTGGTTTCTCCCGCGCGCGGATATAAAAGACGAAAATTTTCGACGAGCTTCATCAGACGACTGAACGATTCGTCACTAGCAACATGGCAAGCAAACTGGTGAGTAGATCGAGTCATTAGTAGGCTTGACGTATATAATATACTATCATTACAATATCACAAAAACACTTAGTCGCTTACTGTTTTCTTTATTAGTCGATTGTTCTTTCAAGATAAAATCATCGAGACTTTCCTTTTTATTTTTAAATAACTAATATTATTTTTCTTTTTGTTATAATGAGTGTGAAATATTTTTTACCTTTCCAGGTAATCTTGGCTCTGGCAGCCGTAGTCGTTTCGGCGGCAGCCTACAAGCACGATAACGAGTACGACGGTCACGGTGGACACGGTGGACAGGGAGGTTTCGGAGGTCACGGAAGCCAGGGTGGTTTCGGAGGTGGTCACGGAAGCCAGGGTGGTTTCGGAGGTGGTCACGGAAGCCAGGGAGGTTTCGGTGGTGGTCACGGAAGCCAGGGAGGTTTCGGTGGTGGTCACGGAAGCCAGGGAGGTTTCGGAGGTGGTCACGGAAGCCAGGGAGGTTTCGGTGGTGGTCACGGAAGCCAGGGAGGCTTCGGAGGTCAAGGACAGGGACATGGTGGCCAGGGAGGTTTCGGAGGTCACGGACAGGGACATGGTGGACAGGGAGGTTTCGGAGGCCACGAACAGGGACATGGTGGACACGGTGGACACGGTGGTTTCGGCCATGGAAATGGTCATGGAGACCCCTACTAAACCGTCCATTGAGACTTGATGCCGTACGGAAAATACTGAATTCTGCCTGAAAGCCTAATATGTGATGTTGTCATCATACTCGTGACTTCTAATGATGTATTATTTACCCAATAGTGTGCGAATGATATGAGAAAAATCTCATAGTGATTGCAATGATGTGCATCTTATGTTGTGTAAAAATAAATCTGACTTTCATAATAGCATAATTTATGAGCAAATCTAAAACCGTTTGTATTATTCTATTACAAACTTACACCCCCACTTATACTCTTTCTTCTAATATTTTGCGTTTTATAAAATTTATCGTACAAACTTAAAGTACAATAACAAAATTTTTGAAGTGTTAAATACGAATTTATTTGTTATGTTCTAATACCTATTGCTTAAAATCAATACATATAATAATACTATTAAACAGTTTTTATAATGGCTATAATTTATTGTTTGTCATGGATCGTTTTGAGACGGACTGACGAAACAGCTTTTGCCGTCACTTTGGAGAATTTCAGCATCTTTACAACCGCAAACTTTTTGCAATTTTCGCTTCGACACAGACAGGTCGTTCTTCCCAGGTATCGCGAAGCAAAACCGTTCACACCCTCCATTGCCAATAGCACAAGGATGGTCTTCGCTGATGTATTGCAAATTTTGGCTAAAAATTTTCGCCCCATTTATCACTTTGGAATCATTCTCGAATTTCGGCACTATCTTTATCGGGTTATTGCCAGTGTTTTTGTCGAGACGCCAGACACTCGTCAAATTCGTAATATACATCCACTCTTTGTACACGCTGATCGATCTCGGATTTTTTACAATGGACACGTCGATGACACTTAAATCGGATTCATCTAAATTCGCACGACAAACCTTTTTCTTATCTGCACTAAACCAATACAGTCTGTCTTCGGAGTAATCTATAGCGAGCCCTGCCTCGTTAACGCTGATCGTCAAATTTTTTCCAAAGCGTTCCAATCCTGATCCGTTGGAGTTCATTCTCAAGATTCGGGCTTGTTTAGTCTGAGAGTTATAGATGGTAAAAAAGATACAGCCTCGATTCGGATGAACAACCAACGACTTAGGATATTGATATTCTTTTGTCTGATACAGTAATTTTTCTTCCTCTATCGTGCTATAAGTGTTCATACTTCGAACTGCAATACAACTCACACCTTCCCACCGAGTAGCCCTGATGTAATACAAGTTCTTGGTCACCCAATCGATCGCTGGCAGCATATCGTAACCGACATCGGCTCCCAATCGAATCTGCTCTCCACCGGCTTTTAAATCAATCTTGTTCAGATCCCAATCGTCGCTGAAAATCAAAGTGTGATTTCGCGCATCGTAATCAAAATCTATCGCTCTTTTCTGAACCAAAGACTCTATGAGAAGTTTGATGGGTAGCATGGCCTCGATGAAAATATTCTGCTCCAAGTTCAAAATTCTACCTTTGACAAAATTTCCTTGCACGTAAAGTAGAAAGTCGTCGACTGGTTGGCAGTTTGTGCAATCGCTTTTTAATTGCCAGCCTATTGTACAAGCACAGCTACGTCCGCGTTCGGAGGACAAGATGCACATGTGTTGACAACCTTCGGCCTCTCGTTTGCACGGGTTAGCGATCTCGAGCTTGCGATCGAACTTGTAAGCTTTGATTCCCACAGCATTGTCTATGGATATTCTTTTCGAAGCACCTGAGCAAACGTTACTCACGAGTGTGCAGGACCACAGGATCGAATCTTCGAAGCCGTAAGGTGGATACAACCAGAATAGCTTATCGTCCAGGACTGCCAAACTAGATACGATATTGGTGAGCTTGGTAACGATTTTACTATTGTTTCCTGCGTAATCTGTGCTCTCGATGCTAGCGACATTGGACCAATAAATCTCCCGTCTGTCGCGTTCTATGGCGAAGGCTGAAATACCCGTTCTGGTAATCAACGTTTCCGGAGATGTCCCATCCATATTGGCCTTCAAGATCTAAAAATATACCTTCTCATGAATGGATGATCGATGTACTTGGACGATTAAAAATAATGGAATGTGTATACCGATGATAACTGCAAGATAAACATGACTCCCACGGCAGAGTCAAGAGCGATATCTTTCGGATCATTCAGATCAGATACCACGATGCTGTAATGCTCTCCGAATACGTCAAAAATGTTTATTTTCGAAGCCCATCCGTCGATGGTGTACACGTTTCCATTCAAATCGTCAACCGCTATTTTTTCGGCGTTCCATACCCCAGGCTGATTTAGATGAGGATAAGCATTCGACAAAGAACGTATAGGCTTTCCCAAAACTGAACTCGCGAAGTACACGGTTTTCTTCTTGTAAAAGTCGAAAGAGGAAAAGCTCTCACTCCAGTCGCGCGTCACAAAAACAGAATCTCCGTTGATGATGTCCAATGCCCAGAGGTCCGAATAATTTAATTGCACAACGAGAGCGTTTGAAAAATTTATCGGAATTTCGTTGGTCGGCTCAACGACTGTCGAATTTGTTTCCGTTGGACTCGTTCTGCCTCTCTTGCCTTTTGAGGATGATTAATTGTTAAACGATAGCTTTGATTTTGATGAAAATTCGAATGCTTACCTATCAAACAAACAGTTGCTATCAAAATAATGACCAAAACAGTGATAATCACACCTCCTACTATGTAGAGAATATTACGTGATTCCATTTTAAGAACATAACGGTGAATAACACACATGATCACTTGGCAATACTTTGTACAAAATTCAATGTTTAGTAAACTACTCGAATAACTTCTTTTGCAAACTAACAGGTACCGCAAATAAAATTACATATATCGACGCTTTAAGTTGTTTATCTAGACTGGTTCTTGAAATATATCCCACTATTAAAAAGCATGACCGGATGTTGCCAAGACAAGATAGACCGTTATCATGTTATATGATAGGCTCATATAGTGCGCATGCGTTTTAAATTTAAACATTATCATCTCAACACCGGTGCACCGTCCTGAAACTTGCAAGCGTTTTTTAAAAGGTTTCAGGTCCGGAGATAAGTTGCATGGCTGAGAAAAGAGACTTCATTGTAATAATTATTAAATATGAAGAATTATATTGTACATGAATTATATTTTACAATTATTTTCAATGTTTACAATTTATTTATTTCCCGTATGGTGAATATTCAACATAGACGATTTTTATTCAATTTTAGAAGAGAAGTTATAAACATTTGCATAATTATTTGTATTGATATAGATTTTCCAATACTAAATCATTTTTAATGTTGATTATTATAATTATGAGCAAATATAAGACGCGCAGTTCGAACTCTATAGTCTGATATTAGAAAGACATTATTTGAGGAGGTTTACGTATGCGTGCATCAAATGCAGGAGACATTTTGAATTACCAATATTATAAAATTTTGGAAAAAGTGTTTACCAATTGATTACTTAATTTGTACTACGAAACGATCATTTAGAAATTTAATGGCATCGTAGTATTGGTGAACACGCTTAGTAATATACAAGTTTATTTTTATTAAAAATCAACTACACACAAATACATCCAAACAAAAATTTTACCCAAGCTTGAAAACAAAAATTGACTATATTATTTAGAATCAATACACCGAAACTTACGTTTTCTTTTCAAAACTTCCGCGTTTTTTCTCGCGATTTCCGCGCTATTCGAGGGAATCATTGTCATTAGATAATTACACTCCGACGATCTCTAATGCCATGTCTTACGTGAATAATATTCACGGTAAAGGAAAATTTTAACGACACTTGCGACTCTCTTATATAGTTGCTCGCAAACAAAGTATCGGCTCAGAGTGTGTAGCAACGCGCCAGGAATAACTGGGAGGTCGATATGTGAATCGTGATCTTTCACACGGCGAACAATGCGTCGTCATTTCAACAGATTAATTACCATCGCATTAGCTATTCGACGAGTCGGCTATTGAGGCCGATCGAAATTTCGTCTTCCAAGCGCGCGAGGCATATCAGTGTACAATATCGGGCCTCACACGACAATAAAGTTTCTGGTGCGCCGTTATATTATCGCGAAATTGAGCAACGTTGCGCGCGAAGCTGTACCAGTGTGAAAAGCTTCTTTATATCAAAGAAGCCATAATAGGAACGCGGCAGTTTATGTGTTATCTATAAACGTGACTAATAGCTGCAAGGTTGTTAATTGTCGGATATTTTCCAAAGAAGAGGAAGTACACGGCAAATCGGGTAGTGTTTAATCTGTGTATAGCGAAAATCCATTGTGCGCCGATTTCTCTTCTGCCTGAGCGATCGGTAGAAGAAATTCGGATATATAAGGTGAACCCCATAGTCCATTGAATCAGAGTTGTCTCTCGACTCGACTGCTCGTTCGGTCGTGTAAAGAAACGAAGACTTTTTTAACGAGCAAAATGGCGACGAAGCTCTTCCTGCTGGGAACGATCCTCCTGATCGGTATTGCGACCGAGAGCTCGGCTCAGTATTGGAACCGTCAGTACTCGTACAGCAACGGACGCTATCCTCAGCAGGTCTACCCGGGCTATCAACAGCAGAGACCCAATTACCAGCAATCGAATGGATGGCAAAACGCTGCTTCGTTCCAATTGCCTCCCGGTGTATCGGTTACCGACGCCGAGTGGGTTTGCAAAAGTCCCAAAACTGGTGACATGGTGAGTTTATCGAGCGCATATTTGTCTTCTTTTTCTTTTTGCACAAAGGATCGATATAATGATGGTTTTGTACTCGAGAATTCGCGGTGTTTTTATAAATCATTAGCGAGAGTTTAAAAACAACGCGACGCATAGCGTCGAGGTTTGCGGTTAAGCTTCAGTGTATACGAGTGTTTGCTGCGTCATTTAGAGGCAGTTAAGTTGCGCTGCCATTTAAAATCATAAATATTTATTGTTTTGCTCAGGTGAAATTAATTTATTCTTTCGATTATGTAAGAATTAAATTAAATTAGAAAGAAACTGGTGAAATTTATGTTCGGTTTGTTTTTACTCTCGCGTAGAAGAATTAAAACGAGTGATCGGTAGGACAAACACATTTTTATTTACATAAATCCGTCTCACAATTGCATTTCTCTGAATTCTGACAATAACGTTTCAGATGATCATCGCCACGGAAGACGGACCCGCGCCAAACACCGGAGGAAGCAATCAGGGACAGTGGCAGCAGCCTAGCTACCCAAAGCAGCCAAGCAACCCTCAGGTGAATCCGAGTCAGCCGACCTATCCACAAGTGGGCCCGAATCAGCCAACTTATTCTGAAGTCAACCCGACGCAGCCGAGCCAGCCAAACTACCCGACGACCAGTAAGCTGAAATATATAAATCCATAAAATAATATATGTTATTTTTTAAAATATGCTTCTTTTGCACGATTTTTCTTTGTCATCCTGGCATTTAGTTAATGACGTTGTTTGTTTTATTATTTCAGCTCCCAACACCAACGGTGACGGCCTGATTGACATCAGATTCGGAGAGAAGTGAAACCGATATCTCGTCGATTGATGCTGCAAGACCATCGACAGCTAAATTCGAATCAAATGCAATGTTTTTAAAATTAGATTTAGTCTTGTGTTTTGTTTTTAAAGACTATTGCGTGTGCACTGCATTTTTATTGATTAATAAATTTTAATATTATCAATATGTTTATTTGAATCTTTACAATTTTCTCTTATACCCGCTCTACTTGTATGATAGTTTGTTTCTTTTAACAAGCTAGGATGAACTTTTGTTTACTCTAAAATACAACCGAAGTAAATTATTATCGTTGTTATTTATCATTGACGATAAAGAGTGTTCATGTAAGATGATCTATTCGACATGTTCAATATGAAATTCAAACTTGAAAATATAAAAAATATCTGAAATAACTTATTTGTACATGACTTATCTTCAGTTTGCAGAAGTGGCGAGATTTTACAAATACTCCGTTCCAACCAATAAGATCGTCACAGATTAAAGTAACAGGTGTATATTTAACAACTGCTATTAGTGTAGAGTGATAGACAATAAGTATAATCGTTTGACGTCATCAGAATGCCTATGTCGATTTATGATTTACGTATACGTTAGACAATTAAAATAAAAATAATTGACTTCAAAAATTTCCTTTTAAAACATACCTTTTCTGCTTCCCACTTAAATATCTTTCATTCAACCTTTACTGATTGAAAAAAATACGTTTGCCAGAAAAATAACCAGGTTTTCTGCTATTAGTTACGTTATTCAGTCTAAAACCATTCTTAGAATGAAGTCGTCTTGCATATACATTATTGCGCGACAGAACAATTAAGATGAATAGTATCGCAGTTGATAGCAACAACACCTATGCAAATGAAAAATTCGTATAAATCACAAAAAGATTTTTTTCTTAAAAATATTAAACATATGCACATGACTTACGTTAAAGCTACTTCTGAGTTTCATTTTACTACGGAGAAGAGTCGAGCGTTTTATGAGGTTTATATAGGTATGTTGCGAGTCGATGTTTGCAAACTGAAAGCTACAAATTACTTTTTCAAACATAAGAAACGACTCTCGGACTTTCGCCTGCCTGAATTTTGCACACCTGTAATAGTGACTCCGATAAATCGTACATTCAGTAAAAAACAAGACAATTTTTAAACCCTTATTGCATTAACGAAAAATTGTTATATAAACTATGGGATTGTTCAAATCCTGGCCGACGATCCAAGAAAGCGACGCGTTCAATATAATAGCGCCGATCTATTTATGAGCCAAATAAAAGGACTGCGCTCCATCATCCCGTGCGATACCATTTACGATCCACATAACTGGAAAATTAGCGTTTTCCGGATTAAGTAACTTTTCGTCAAAACAGTATTGTAAATATTATACAATCTATCGGCCATACACACACAGAGACGTATAATAAACGTGACTGATATGCATTATACGATTGGCAAGGTCGTTAATTGTCAGATCACGTTCGAGAATTTTGAGGCAAAGAAAAGGAAACGACTCTGCGCTTTTCACGATAAGTAACCCGAAGTCTAAGTATACACGCGCAAATCTTTTCTTATATTGTACGGCGTTTCCTCTTGTCGCGAACGCACGTGTCGCTGTACAGGTAGGAAGAGCCGAATATCTATATATAAGCGCGATCCCATAGCTCGGAACATCACAGTTTCTCCTGAGCTAATAGAGCCGACGACAGTCTCATCGGTGAATTAGCCTCGACATAACATGACGGCGAAAAAACTGCTGTTATTGCTTCTCGCGGCTGGAGTATCGGCCGATTACTGGACCGACAGGGGATACACCTACGAGGTCTACGAGTTCGATCTCCCGGCTACACCGCAGAATGGCTACCAGCAACAACAACAGCAATATTACTATCCTCAGCAACAGCAGCACTATTATCCCCATCAGCAGCAGCAGAACTATTATCCTCAGCAGCAACCGCATCATAATCACTATCAGCAACAGAAGAAGAAGCAGCAGCAGCAGCAGCAGCAGTACTATCCTCAAGTTCAAGTGACCCAGCAAACTAATCCCAGTGTGTCGGTATCGGAAGCCGAATGGGTTTGCACTAATACCAAAACTCAAGACACGGTGAGTCGATCTGGATATGAAGATCGAAGCGTGCTCGACGTTATCAACCGCGATGGAATTAACGAAGCTTTGGGAAATCGAGACGTTAAATTTTAATACCGATAGAAAACCATTTTTATATCGATCATTTGCTTTTGCACATACGTGCGTTTGTGTGTGCGCGTATCGAGATTAAGAGATGTTAAAGGAATCATATAACGTTGATACGTTTCAGATGATCATCGCTTCGGAGGACGGACCGGTACCGAACCGAGTCAATGGACAACAGCAATGGCACCAGGTCTATCCACAGCAGCCAGGAAATAATCAGCCGAACTATCCGCAACCCCAACAGCCAGTCTACCCTCAACCACAGCAACCAGCTTACCCGCAAACTCAAGCCCCGCCAGTGACCAATGCACCAACCACCACAACTGAAGACACAAACCGACCGATTTGGGGTAGTGGTGGAAACGACAATCGTTACCCTCAAACCCAGGCTCCAGTAACCGTCAAACCGACCACAACCACTACAGAGGATACGAATCGACCTATCTGGGGTGATAACAACAAGCAACCAAACTTTCCTGAAGTGAAGCCAAGTTTCCCGACATCAACTACCCAGAAGCCCGTCGATCCTTTGTGGCCTGAGGGCGGTAATGGTAATAAGCCAGGTTTTACCGTGATTGAACCAACTCGTAAGCCAAAACCGCACAAGACTACTAAAGGTAATATGGATTGTAGACACAGTGCTTTGCATCAGTATTGAACGTGGTAATTGGTTTTTATGAATAATTTTGTCACTTTCAGCTCCGATCGACGATGACGACGATGACGGCCCATTGGACATAGTAATGGGGTAGAGATGAACGTTGTATAAAGCAACATATATCTTATATTATATTTTATTTAAATTGATGAATAAACTATTGATATCTAGAATTTTGAATTTGCGACATCAGTTTATTTATTTCATTATCACAAAGACAGAAAAAATATCTAAGTTATTTGCTCAGATACATTTTATGTTCTAATTAAATGTCAATTGGAGATAGCAATGTATAAAGTCAAATAATTGCTCTTTTATTGAACTTAAAACAAAAGAAACAAAGTACTTTTTCGAAAATTTTCTAAAATTAATAAATTGTGTTGGAACGAGTATACTCATAGTAAAACTAAAAGACAAATGAGAGAATAAAGTATACAAGTCCGAGTTATAGCAACTTGATTTTTATTAATTATCACGGTAAAAAAGTTTTTTTGTTTTACATACTATGCTTAATTACATTAATTTTTTGCTAGAAACTATTCATCCTGCAACTTTCTCTTAAACGTGTACCAGACACGACATTGTTTACACGATAAAGGCGTATTTGAAAAATGGTTGTTAATATTTGAAAATGAATCTCAATACCATTGATCAAAGACGCCATCAGGTACAATTTTTATGGCGATACAGGTTAAAACATTTTAAGACTTTAAAACTGATCAGGATTTTAATTACAGTACTATCGACCAGAATGTTTGGAAGAGTTGTCATTATTTTTATAAAAATTATGTCTCAGACTTTATATTAAACATACTCATTTACGACTCCACCATACACAAAATTTACAAACGTTAAACAAATAATAATCTACGATTTTGGAAATTTTTAAATGAAAATTTAACAATTCCTTTAAATACTACCGTACAAACGTTTTTTTTTAAGGATTTCCAACCAAAACATGTGAAATATATGAGATATTAACATATGTAAATGAAATGTACATTATGTCGCTTCGATCATTTAAGATGATATAGAAAAGGAAGAATAGCAAATCATTTTTTTTCCTCGATATCCTAACATACTAATACTTTGAAACTTGTATAAATACGTAACGAAAATTAACATCATAAATTTACGATGATCATTAAATTGTTAAACAAACATTACGAAACTCATCGCACTTTTATTCTTTGGCTCCCAACCTTATTTCAACTTCTGTTTCATAACCAAGACTGTTTATGGTGCAGCTACTCTTCGAACATGATCCTGTAATGTTTCACAACATATAAAAATCTTACTACGAGTTTTCGATTTTTAAATATTATTAATAATTAATTTTTTTATATTTTGATTCGCAATAGGTTTAAATAATATTAATTATGTTTGTCTTATAATTATCCATATACATTTATATAATACTTACAGGTAACTGGTTTGCATTTGGTATGTCATCATGGGCTCCTTTACTTCTAGGCGGCAGTTTTGGTAATAATGAATCCATATCAATTTCTAAATTTGGATTAGCCTTTTGCATGGCTTTTTTCATTTCTTCTGCTACTTTTCTAACAGATTCAGCATTCAAACGACGATCGTCACTCCACAAAGGACAACTATGTGTAATAACAATTATTAATATGAGTGTATATTACAAAAATAGCCTGCCGCCACTCAGTTATACTTACAGATGGGTATTCGATCCACCCTGAGGATTAAAATGACTATAACCTTTTACAGGTTTATCACATAAATAACACATTAAAGCACCACAATAACATTGCATTTTATTGCATCCATCTTCTTTATAAAATTGTTTTTTACAATTGTAACATGTGCGTAATAATGCTTGCGTCATTTTTTCTTCGATTAAATGACGAGCTTTATCCGTTTTAATAACTTCATCGCACCTCAAAGGTATATGATTCAATTCTTTGCATTGCCTAAAATAATAGAAATTAAAAAGATGTGACTTAACTTAGGGTTTGGTATAAAAACAGTATCTTACAACATACCTGCAAGTCTCTTTCATACATTCTGGGTTCAAACATTTAAATATTCTATCCTCAGGTGGTGGTATACTAGCAAAGTGACAGAATGGACATGATACCAGATCATCCATTCCTGCAGCCATAATTTCAGCAGCTTGTCTTTTCTTCAGAAGAGCACTAAATGTCGTTGGAGGTAATATTTTTTGAAGGGTTGCCAAAGAAAACTCACTCTCGCAATTTGTAAAACATTTGACATGAGCTTCTCCATCTGCTAATTTAGATTCGGTTCCTCTTATAATGCAATCAAAACAAAATATGTGACCACTGTTACACTCTGCACTCTTAGTTGGCATACACTCGTCATTAAAACAGCATTGGCAAGTTATCAACAGATTTTTTTCCTGAAAACAAAAATTACTTTAATCTACGCACTGCCTGTATACAAGAAGCGTAATTATTTTTGCTATCATCTTCAATATATGTTATGATTCATGACTTACTTGTAACGCTTTGAATAATTCTTCTTCTTTAGCTTTTAACGTGTCTACGTGATTTTGAATATATTTCTTATTTTTAACGAAAGCCATTTCCTGAAGCAAAGGAATATTTTCAGTTGGCATTTCAGGAGTCATTCTTTTTGACTTCATATCAGAACCAATTTCTGACAATGCTTTGGCTGTAAGGCTTAGGTTGTATCCACTTTGCAAGTACTGACGAGAAATCGTATTTACCTACAAAAACAAATAAAGTTTGAAAAAACATGATAATTAAAAATATTACTTTCAAAAAGATTCATTCACCTTATTTCTGTTGAAAAATGACTTTAAAAATTCCATTGCAATCGGTTGATAATCACATTTCCGACTTTGATCTTCAAAATGCTTAAATGGATCCGGAAACAACTCGAGAAACTGTTCAACTTTAAAATCTGTCGTATATTGTTTTATTTGTTCTGTTATTTTGATTTTAGCAAGATACTGAGCTTTTGTAGGATAGTCTTTCTTTTCAAGCTTCTGTTGGATAAACTCTTGCAATATTTGTTCAGTACTACAACTTTTTTCTACGAAATCTCTTAAATAAGTTGGATCGGCATCTGGGAAAATTCCCAAAAGATACTCATATTTTTCATCCACGCTTAATGTGCTAATTTTATTCTGATGTTCTTGTTCAGCCATATAGTTTATAGTCCGTAAATGAGCATCGCCTTCTTTGAGAAGATGATTGATTAATGCATCCAAAAGTTGGTCCTTATTTAAATAAGCTCCACCTGGAGGATTCATACAAATTTTTTTGACGTAAGACTTTCTCACATCAGGGAACATTGATCGTAATTTATTGTAGATTTTGGGATCAAGTGCTACAGTTGAGGGTTGAAATATAATTTTTTGCATTTCATAAGTTCCGCCAGAGGTTGATGGTTTATTTTCTGAGAAAAAAAATTACATTAACAATCGTTGTTTGTTATGAGAATTTTAGTAGTAGAATAGTACAAAAGAAGATACGCATACCTAAATTCACCGTCTGTGCTAGCATTGGTGAAGATGTAACTGTTGCTGTGGGCAGAAGTTTTGGTAGATCTAGCATCGGAAACATCTTTGATGGATCTGCAGGCTTAATAGAATTAGTATTAGGTGAGGCATGGGGCCCTAACATTTTGAGTTTCGGTACTGATGTTCGGTTTTGGTGTTCATTTTGTTCTATTACAAGTCCTGATGGTAGAGTTTTTAATTTTGGTGCTGCTATAGGTTTGTGTTTTGATGTTATTAATGCAGGACCTGGCCAAAATGAATTTGGTACTAAAGCTTGCCTTTGCCGAACTTCGGCTGCTGTGACCGGTTTAACAGTTAGAATCTCATTTTTTGGCTTTGAAGAAAACGGATTTTCTATGTTTGCAGAAAATGACCCTGACTTTACATTGACTCTAGATACTTTTCGCTGTCGTATAGCAGTTAGTTTGTTGTTTACAACGGCTAATCGCTCTAACGTCTGATACCCTAAATCCTTTCTTACAGCTATTTTCTGCTGGTTTACATTTAAATTAGTGTTTGTGTAACTAAAGTTCGATGCGCGTATGTAAGAAGTTGTTGTCGGTGTGGTCAAAATTCGAACTGGCGAGTTCTGCTGGACTTCAAGCTTTGATGGTTTTATTATTTCAGCACCATTTTGTTTTAACTTTGCTGCATCTTTTGCTATACTGGGGTCTGTAAAATTACAAAAATTATCATTGATTTGCATATTTAATTTAATATAATTACAGATTTTAACAAATGTTCAATTCAACCTTCTCGTGAAAAAGGTTCGTTATTTTTAAAAAAATCAGCCATATCCATTAATTCTTTTTTGATTGTGCCCAATTCTTTTTCTGAATTTTTAGCAGGTTTGCTTGATGAGTTATCAAAAATATCCCCTAACATTTTGATACCATTTACCATTTTGTTACTTTCAGAATCATTTGGTGAAACACAAGCATGAACTGGCAGTGTATTTGAATAATCTTTAAGTGAACCACTAACAATCGTTTCATTTCTTTCTTTTCTAACAGGACGGTCTGCGAATTTTAAGGAATGATGATGATTATAATTCAATTTAGGAACTAGAAGGTCTGCTGAGTTATTAAAGAACTGATTTTTCATTGGTTCAGCTGGCATTAAATTTGCCGTTTCATCCATTATAATACAGTTGATATTGGTGTTATTTGTTGATTTATTTAGGGAATCAATGGATTTAACAGAATCTCTTGAATCTTTCTTGTTAAAAAATAGCGTTTTAGGCGTATCACTATTGAATATATGCTTCTTTTGATTTGTGTCTGTTACTTCAGAGCTAATAGATTTATTATACTCTGTTTTGGAAGACTGAGAATCGTTAGAAGATTCATTGCAAGCCATATTATTTGATTGCGTATTCGGAAGCAAATCTAGCGATGATTCGTCAACATCATTCATTTTAGGACTCTTTTTAGGTACTTTACATACGTCATTGTTATGCTTTCGTTTGCCAACTTTAGTATTCATATGACTTGATACTTCACTCATTAAATCCCACAAAGTTAATTGCTTTCTGTTAGGTGAATTGCCATGCTTTTTAAGAATAGAATATATTGTGTCCAAATTAGCCCATGGTATAATTTCTTGAATACAAATTGCATCTTTTTGAATGGATTCATCTGCAAACATTGAGACTGATTCAAGGTTATGTGAATCATCAAAATCTTTACTACACCCTGGAACTGGACTTGTTGATTGATGAAAGTTATGATTCGGAAGATTTTTTTCATTACTTGACCAAAAATCCATTGCTATGACTGAAAAATAATGCTCAAATTACTGATGATATTTAATTAAGGATTTAAGCGCTTTTTTTTTGTTTAGAAAAAAATTAGAATATTATGTAAAACATACCTGCATTTGTATCTTTACTGCAGCCAGGTACAGAATCTGTTACTTCTGATATTAATGCATTGTTATTGTTACTAACTGGCTCTTCTTCTAAAACTCCTCCATCCAAATTATTGTTAGGATCGTTGTTATTTTCTTCTAACATTTCTGAATTTTCCCTCTCTTCAGCTATGCCAGGATTACTTTGCTCTCCTTCAAGCAGATTCGAATTTGGTTTTTTAAATCCTCCCCCTATCATTGCTAAGAAATCTGGTTGAGGTGTTGCATTTGAAGTTCCAAGTATGTTTTGAACTGTTTCATTCCAGCCTTCATCTTCAAAAAGTTTTGAAACATCTGGGTCACTCAAACCATGATATTCATTATCACTATCTCCAGAGCTACTGTTTTCAACTTCTATGTTTAAATTATTTTCTATAATATTTTGAACATTCTGATTAGTTGAATTTTCAACAATAACAGCATCATCTGATTCAGGTGAATTACTTATCAAGTCAACAACAGGATGAATCTTTTGTGGTACTTCAACTTCAATAATACTGTCGGCATCGTTTGATTTGTCACTTTCCAAAATTTCTACTTTGGACTCATTAGAAGAATCCTCACAGTTTCTTATCCTTTGGGCATCTTGCACGCCTGTTACAATTGCTATCGTTTGAGCCGCCCCATATACAGGATATAAATTCTCCAAAAGCTCAAATACAGATGATTCTTCAAATGATGTATTACCATTTTTGCGAAAGTGGCTTTTTACTACATCGAAAACTTTGAATATCTCGTCATACATTTTGTTATTCTGGAACATACAATGACAAATCAAAATTCTGTACATTTCATTTTTACTCTTTATTGTCAAACGGTTTGTTATTTTATCGGGAATGCAATAATTTTAGATCAACCTATAAACAACGTATAAAAGAGTAGTTTACGGAATAAAACTATTCTCTCTGGAAAAACCATTCGACCGATCGATCAAGTACTCATTGAAAGGAAAAGTGATAATCTCGAGAAAAAAGCAAGCACACGAAGTGCGCATATATATACACATATATATATGACTCACCAAAAGTTGCTTCGTCGTCCCCGAATCTTTCAGCAGCAAAGCATCATCGAGAGCTACCTCGTCGAAGCGGCTGCAAAGGCGAGACTTCCTCTCAGGTTCCTGGCCCCGATTTCCTTTGCACTTTCGCTTTTCCGGAACTTAACCTCAAAGTCGCACATGGGTTTCCCGGTGTGCGTTGAATTCGTGCCTGGGATAAAAGAATGGATTACCTCCTAAGGCGTCATAGACGTTGGTTCGCTTTCTTTTCTCTTCTTCCAGCCTTCCAATTCGTAAAAAAAAAACCAGTCAACGTCCTTCACTGCTGCCGTTGTAAAACAAACTGCTGCTGCTGCTGCGGCTCATCGGAGATATAGTCGACGCTTTTATCTTTGGTGACGCGAAAAAAAGGACACTAGCCGTTGATATACCTATCACCACTTGAAATTCTCCTTTCGCTTCTTTTCTGTATACGTGCGGCCGTTTTCTTTTGTTCGTTTCGTTTCTTCTCTGCTTTCTGCGGCACGTATAATAAACACTCGAGAGAACATGAAGAGCTCTACACACGTTTATATATATATATATATATATACACAACACGTCTCCTCTCGTCTCGCAAGCGTGTTGGTGCTTGTTTGTGCGAGAGAAAAAGCAACGGCAGAAACGTTTGAATTTTCAAGAGTATGTCCCAGCGTTGCCGCAACTGCTATCACAATTCTAATTCTTTGCGAACGGATTATAGGTGTCTCTCCCTCTTTTTGTTGTAATATGCAACAAAAATAAACGAGAGACGGCCAGTTTACTTCACTACACCCATGTAGACAGACCCTACCCGCATGAGCGCACGTCACCGACTTGCGGCGATCACCAGCGATCTCGATGGGCGGAGAGAGAGAATGCTTTTTTTCGACGAAGATCTCTGTTTCTCTCTCTCACTCACAGCTCTCTCTCTCTCTCTCTCTCTCTCTCTCTCTCTCTCTCTATACATATATGTATATTGTCATTCCATATTATGACGCGATGCCCCCTACTTCTTGCAGTTCTTGGTATTGCTTTTTACGAGCACCCTTGATGTTGTGTGTGCCGTAGCTGATGTATTTCGATTTTAAGGACATAAAGCGCGTGATGGATTTCAGTATCTATAGATGTAGGTATAGAGAGATTTTTTACTTTTTTAGAGATTACAGACAAATTAGGGAAAAGATGAAAACCTATATTGAGTGGAATCTTCTTGTAATAATGAAACGATTATTAGCTATTACTTTTTCGACACATTAATTAGTTGGATTTTAAGCAGTGAATTTAAGATTGTAGTAAATAAATAGCTAATATACTTTGTCTGATCCTCCAGATAGCATACTCTAGCTCTTCAGGGTTGTGGATTATTGCAGCCGGTGATCCATGAGTGTCGACGATTCTGCTTCAATTTATAAACTATAAGTAACTGTCGTTCTTGATATTTATTCCTTGTATTTATATATTACTGTAGGCCTTTGGAGTGGGGACAAAAAGCGTTAAGAATTTGAAATAGCTTAAAATCAGATTAATGTAAAAATTCCCAAGTATAAATTTAATTTATACCAGTATATAGGCTTTAATTAATCGAGTTTATCTTAAAAATGTATGTAATGCATATATGACCATGCGGTGATTTATTCATAGTTATAAATAAAGAAAATGCAAATAGAACCTCTCTGCTAATGAGTTATTCAATAAATCGCACTGATTTGTTGATTGTTGAAAAACAATTTCAGTTCTGAAAATCTCATGGAACGTTTTAAACAACTCGCGGGCATCTCACAAAACCACTAATAAAATCGCCGCATCTCTCGCCTGGTTTCATATATGGAACGACGTATAGATATATATACCTACACGCGGCACGCGTACGCGTGCGGAGAAGTCACTAAGAAAATGTGGTGATTTTTCGTGGAGCCAACTGTCCAAAATAACCATGTTTCTGGTAGTGTATGAACGAACGCTCCAACTGTGTCGAGTTTTGACGGCGGTTTCATCTTCTGCTTGTATACACTTTACCTCAATAAATACAACTCTTCCAAAAATACGTATTTAAATAGACACAGCGTATAGATAGATAGACGTTGGAACGTTGAGGTTATGATTGTTGCGGTGTATTTGTATTTTCCCACTTTCGTTTTCTCTTCTAGGAAAGTGACTTTGGATAGTTGGCAGTATGAAAAAGCACTACATTTTCTTAGTGACTTCTTCGCACACGTACGCATGCAGCGCTCGCATACGCGTCTATGTGGCCAGGGCCTACACGTGTGAGTAACTGAGTGCTTTTCTCTCTCTTTCTCGTCTTCGCGAATTGCGAGCGTAGCACCGGCCATGTTGCGGCCGTCCAGTGCGGCGACTTTGGCACCCACGGGGTTGAAAAATGGCGGAGTCTTGTTTTCGTGAAGATCGGCGCTCATTCATCAGTCGGTCTAGCAAATCTTAGCAAAAACTCGAGTAACAGAACTCGCGACTTTCCAAGCTCTCGTTATATCCGCTGAGTTCAGCAAGTGGTAGCGGTCGTCAGGATTGTCAGGAAAGCGCCTGTCATCCTCACCGCGCGGAGGCTTCTTCGTCGCGCGTCGGCGTGTCCGAAGCTTTTGCTAAGGCAGTGTATAATAGTCTCATCAGCATACCGGGGAGCTCATCGACGAGGAAATCGCCGAGGTTCCGGCGAGATGTGAACCCTTACACAGTAGGTTTTTACTGATTCTGCTTCTAAGTTCTAACCTAGAAATTAGTGGCGCGCTCGCCGCCTTTATCGCGGAGGGCAGAGGTAACCTAAAAGTTGCTGAGAGAGATGCTTGTTGCCGATTATTTTTTAGGAATAATTATTGGTCTTTTCGTTTCTATTAGTATTAGAGAAGAGGATCATGTGTTCTGCAGGGGTGCCAGCAGTATTATGGGGATCATTTGTTGGTGCTTGAGCCAGTAACAAGTGAATAGAGTCAGTGTTTTGTTTGTGCGAACTCGAAATCAGTGTTGAATGCAGTGCGTTTGAAAAATCAATATTTTTGTTCGATAGACTTGGAAACTTGCAATGCAAAATCAGTGGAATGGGTTTTAAAGCTTTTACAAGGAAATCAGTAGTGATTATACAGCTGTCTTAGATCGGATGAAATTTCACACGATTCTCGTGATGCTATTTTTTTTTATTGAATATTCGCGTGGCTGGAGCGTTATCAGCTCTTCGCTCTTAATTTTAGTTTACTTTCGTACGGCTAAGTGAATTTTACGAGTGCTCCAATATCAGTGGACATATATATGTATGTATAGGTATAGTGCAACACGGGAGGCGCTGAGCTCGGGTAAACAAAAAATGGCCGTCAGAAATACAAGTCCAGGCCATATCAATACGATCGATTGAATGTTTTGGAGAATAACTTTTTAGCGAGCCAATCGGGGCTTAGGATACGTGATAATTGATTTGTCGTGCTATCCGGGTGACTAGAATCTTTCGCTCCAAATATTTTGCTAACTTTCAATAATGCCCCTATTAAGTATGTGACGTCCAGCAGATACGTCAATTTTGATTGATTATTAACGATTCACACTTTTTTATTTATTCTTGTAGACCCTCTTTTGAAAACGTGCAATTTTGTCTTTTTCTTGTTTACAATTTTCTTTGATTATTGACTTTGAATTTGCACAGTTTCCAAATGATGTGTGTGCACGTAGTGTACAGTAGTGCTATGCTGAATGTACTCTATACAATTTGCTTTGTATATTTCAGATTTTCATGTGTCTACAAGACCTACTATAAGTCATAAAATCAGTGAAAAACTCTAAAAATGGTTTCTAATGACTTTGATCAGGAGCAATTTGAAAGGCGTCTCCAGTCTTTGAAAGATTCTCAAGAATCTATTCAAAGTCTTTCAGCATGGTGCTTGGAAAGAAGGCAGCACCACAAAAAAATAGTCGCCACTTGGCTGCAAGTTTTAAAGAAAGGTATTTAAAAAAATCAACTGTTACAACTAAATATCAAATCTTACATTCTTGCTAAATTTATCATTTTTTAAATGTTCTAGTCAAAGTGGAGCACAGGTTGACCCTTTTTTATCTGGCTAATGATGTTATTCAGTACTCAAAGCGGAAAAACTTTGAGTTTGTGGAATCGTGGGGAACAACACTGCAACGGGCCACAACAATGGTCCGGGATGAAAAAGTGAAACATCGGATTTTAAGGATTTTTAAAATTTGGGATCAAAGACAAGTTTACGATGAAGAGTTTCTTGCCGATTTGTCGGGGCTCATTTCAGCAGCCCCGAAAAAGAAAGCGGAACCTCAACCTATTCAACAGCCTGAAGAATTTCAAGCTGCCCTTCTTATATCTACAATGAGATCATGTGCCACGCTTGAAACTGCTACTGATGCAAGACTAAGGGATTTAAGAGATAGCAATGTAGATATTGACAATGCTGAAGAATTATGCGCTTCTCTGAAGGATCGAAGAAGAGTAGAAGATGCTGAAAAAGAAGTTGATCAGGCAGCAAGAAACATTGAGAATTATGTCAGAGCTCTTGAAGCTGAGATTCGAGAGAGAAAACAAGTTCTTGATCTACTTGAACAAGCTGATCAGTTTTATGAGACACAGAGGGGAGAAGTAAAAATCGTTGTAAATGTGAGTTTCGTTTTTTTCCCTACAGTTTATGCATTTTAATACACCATATTATGAATTTTTATTCAACATTTGAACATTATAGGCTTATAAAAATTTTGGGAGTAGAGTTAAAAATTTAAAGAAAAAGTTGGATGAACTGGTGCCTTTATTGGCATCACCTATTCCATCACCAGATATAAATGCCCCATCACCTAGTCCTGACAGTGACATTGAGCTTCCAGAAGAGAGTCAAATTGATCAGTCTTCTTTGATAAATGTTGCTCCTCCATCTATGTATGGGTCCTATGGGCAAGATTATAATCCTGTGACCGCTCCAGTTAATAATACAACCGCAGATTTTACAAATAATTTTCAGTCATTCATGGGAGGAAATTTGGACTTCGATACTGTAAGATTTATAATTTTTTTCTACGAAAATAATTTTGTTGCTAAAAGCAAACATAATATTGTATTTTGTTACAGAGAAATATATTTAATGAGGGTTCAGTGGCATCTGGCAATAGTCAACAGTATGACTCTATTGAGGTATGTTTGTTTAAGGTGCATAAAGAAAAAAAAACACAATAATATGCTAAATATGTCAATTTTTTTGTTATTTCAGAATAAGTCAATCGAAGTTATTGATGTACATCCTGCTGAAGTTAATAATGATGAACCAGTTTCAAGTTTTTTGAAAACCGTACTACCATCATCAGATGCAACTTCTGATTCATGTGGTATTCCAGGTCTCGGTTTAGATGCTACAGATGGCATGCCTGAACCTATACCGTGCAATGACTACAGACCCTCTATCATTGGTCAAATGCCATCGACACCAGTGATGAGCAGGCTTATGGGCGGTCCGCTCACACCTATGGGAAATGTGAACAACATTCATTTAGGTCACAGTACGCCATTACATAATAGAAGCTTGAATGGAGAATCTCATACTCCTTCGCCGTATTCCAGTGAAAATAGCCAGAATCCTTCTACAACTGTTAATTCGTTTGAAGGAGCTGCGAGTAATGTGAACCCTCTTCAGCCACCACCTATGCCACCTATAGAGTTTTTAGATGACAATAATTGTTACAATAAACTACCTCCTAAATTCCCTACGTGGACGTTTGCCAATGATACACCAAAGGAACCTCCCAAATGGGAAGAAAAAGGTTTGAGACTGATTTATGTCTTTATTGTACTTCTTAGTAAATTGATCTATAATCAGTAACTTTTGTAATTTTAGTCGTATTTCCGGTTCACAATGATACTAATCCGATTTGGCCAGTGAATGATTTAAAAATGAAAAATTCATGGAATGAGACAAGTAATGAACAATGGGATATGCCTAACGAGCCATCTTGGTCCGAAAACTCTAGAACAAAAGATGAAATCCTCTCTGAAACGCCAGAATCTCCACCTATGTATGAAAAGACAGCATTTAATGAACCAGTGGAATACAATGATTCTCAGTCAAACGAGCCAATTTTAAGTAGTGTTGGTGATGTAGACCACAGGTAATAATTAATTAACAAAACTTTTTCCACGCTTGCCATGTATTACATTTGATGATTTTTTAAAAGGGTTTTACCGATGCCAATGTCAATGGACAAACAATTACCTCATCGGCTTATGAAAGGTGCTGATGTGGATCATCGTAATCTTATTAGTCTTACGGGAAGTCCAGCCAATAATAGTAATGATGGTCTGCCCGGACCTCTTTCAAATAATAATCTATGGACCAATACGGATCAAGATTATCGGTTAGTAGTGCAATGCAGTTTAGTACATTTGTTATCAGACTTATGTAACAAGACAATTCATTTCAATGCGTATTTTATTTTACAGAAGGCCTGTTCAAATTGGCGATATTGTCGAAAGCGTCGATATGGAAATGTCCGATGAGGAAGGCGAAGGTAAGAAGGGTAATCGTGTACTAGTGGATCTACGATCTCAGGATCGTGATATGCGAGTGCCTAACATGCCTCCTGGGCCGCCACCTGGCCCTCCACACCATCACGGAGGCGGTGACATGGACATGCGCTTAATGTCTGGTCCTGGAGGTCCTGGGGGTCCCGGAGGTCCTGGAGGTCCTGGAGGACCTGGAGTTCCCGGAGGTCCTGGAGGTCCCGGAGGTCTCGGAGGTCCTGGAGGTCCTGGAGGTCCTGGAGGAATGAATCCAATGGTAAGCATCCAACGTACATTACATAAGAATAATCATTTAATGCAACAAAATCTTAAAATTACCGATCCTTAAACTTCCCTATAACTTTGAATTGTAGCACAACTCGCCAAGAAGCGGACCCAATCTTGGACCAGGCCCGGGGATGGGACCAGGACCCAGACCAGGATTAGGAGCCGGGTTAGGACCAGGGCCAACATTGGGTCCAGGACCAGCACTAGGACAAGGGCCAGGACCAGAAATGCGAGGAGTAGATGTTAGGCCGCCACCGCCTCCCCCTCCGCCAATGCCTTTTCATCAAGGACAATCCAATTTTCCACCAAATCAGCCTGATTTTCGCCACAATAAATCAATGGATTTCCGGCCTAACCAAAATTTCCATCAAAATCAGTCCGACTTCAGGCCAAATCAGAGTTTTCCGCCAAATCAATCTATGCAGGACTTTCATCAAGGTCCACCGGAATTTGAATTCTTTGATGGACCACTTGGAAGGTATTGACATAAAAAGCTGATGTTGCTTAAGTTTTTGTTCCATCAACTGCTACAGTTACAAATTTACTGTAACATTTATTGTAATTTTTAATTTTAGGGGCTCGTCAATGCAAAGAGGTGGTATGGTTAGCGGGAGAGGCAGCATAGGCCCAGGAATGGGAGGAGGAAATGGCGGAGGTGTCGGTGGAACTCCGTTCCGAGGAGGCGGGGGACCGAGACCACCTTGGATGGATAGAGGCGGACCAGGACCAAGGCCGATGACAATTAGCGGCTTTCCTCCGTCTGCGCGGCGTGGTGGTCCGTTCGGTGGTCGTGGGACGTCTGGCTTTCGTGGCAGGGGCCGAGGAGGTGGTGGTGGGGGCTGGTAGAAGTGGGTTCGACCTCGATAAGTCGAGCATAAAAATAAGGAATCGCGCAGAATCGTAGACTCGCGGCCACCGAACGACAGATCTCTAGCCGTATTCTTGTATATATTTTTGTTAATCGGTATTTATCCCTGCTGTGTACACAATCTCCCTCTTGTTTACTATGCACATATATATATATATATATATATATATATATATATATATATATATATATATATATATATATATCAGGGCTAAAGAACATTGCAGCGTATGCGGAGTCAGTATGAAGTGAAGTGATGTGCCAAGTATGACTTGGCCGTTCTTGGACTTCCCTAACTCCACGACTTTTGTAAACTACGTCTCGATTTGATAGTTTAAGACGAGGCTGCTTCAACTTTGCGCGCTTTTGCCTTTTTCCCTTGATATGGTCCATCTCGTTGGGAAAAGTTGTATCATTGAGCGTTTAGTAAATGAACTTTAAGTTTTATAGTATACGCGATATCGAAGATTTTCATCCAGAATCTTATTATTCTTCAAACAGAAGTTTATTTAACAGTTTTTACTATGCGTTTAATACAAGTGTTACGATCTTTTTCAACGAGAAAAAGTCACACAAATAAAATTAGGCATAACTTTTACTTTGTTTATTTTGATCCCATCGAGAATAACGCGTCTAGTAAAGAATGTAAATAGGTATTACCTTGACTTCCTGGTTGTAATTTCCATTCGAACATTCACTCGTGAAGTTCCTTGTAAGAATGTACACGTGTAAAATCATCATTTTTATTCGTACAAATGTTATTAATATAAACATAGGCGCAATTATGCAAAGTATGTAAGTTTCACATTATTATTTAAGAATGTCAAATGAAAGATAACGAAACATTAAAATTTACTTAATGTTTGCGGCACTCTTGAGGATAACAAAAACTACAGCGTTTTGTAAATAAAGAATGTAGGCGAGAAACGCGAAGCTCTTTGAATCTAGACTATAATTCAGATATTGTTATAAAAACAAAGTGGTTCAAAGTGCTTGTACCAAAATTGATCGCCTCATTAAAGTAGTCATTAGACCTATCAGTGCACTCATTATTGAGTGTATGTTGTTTCTGCGAAAATAGAAATGTCGCAGTTATTTTGAATTACTGAACAATGTATTAATAAAATACAATGCTTTTGTTCTGATTCGCGTTTGTGCATTTCTTCCTAGTTGACTCGAAATGCATTAATATAAGGTTTTTATTAACTTAAAACGTGATCCTTTAAAATGCAGTAGAAGTATAAAATGTGTATAACTTAACTTTTAAGTCGATCAAATAACGGGCACAGCATTGTTAATACTTTTTGTCTGCTCTAATAGTAAAGATATATATATATAAAAGTCCTACTGAGTTCATACTTAAAAATGATAGCTAACGTCGTAGCTTGCAAAAATTACAAATTCTAAAATGTAATACATTTTTATATTTGTATTGTATTTTGAAGTCTACATTAGAATATCAGAAGATCAAAATCAGTAGGAAGAGTGTCGGTTGTACAAAATGTTCTACGTTTCCTGCTATACTTTCATGTTTACACATCACAAATGATATGGTTTTTCTGTATAAAACGAAAGGAATCCCAACTGCTTGACGTGATTTCATCAATAAAATATTGACTCCTACTGAGTTCCTTATCAGCATCCAACAATTATAGTTACCTCGCACTTTCAATAAGATATTCATTTTTGAGCGGTACAATTTCGAGTATGCATTGCCAAGATTTAGAGCGAATTAATGCATAATGATGTAAATCTGAAGGTGCGAGGTACATTGAGTTTTCTTAAATGTAATTTGTATATTATTCTTTTTATGTTCTTTCGTTTTATTTTATCGAATAATGCTATTAATGCGGTGTTTTCGGTATAGTCTGTGATAAACGCAATTCATTTCGTACGTGAAAACAAAATTTAGTAGAATTTTAGTTAAGATATAGTTGAGTCCAAGGAAAAATTGCTTTTAGAAAAGTGAAAAAGAGAAATTGCTTGCGTTTATTTTATTTAAAAACATTGCCATTTTTTTAACAATTTGGCCGCATTTTGTTACTTTTTATGATTTATATATTCTTGGCTGTCTTAATTACGGAAGTGTTCTAATACGTCGATTATTAGATAATTTCAAAATATTTTATATTTACTGAAAAAAGCTATTTTATTTGTTTAAAAAACATCTAATTTTTCAAAAGTTAAATACTTTGGTTGCAATAAATAGATGGATTTTTAGTATATATTTATTTATACGTCCGGTAATTTTCAAACGTACAAATAAATCAAATTTAGACCTTTTAAAATAACGGAAATTGTATAATTGTGCAACGAAGAAGAGACAAATTGAGCCAAAGGGTTACAAAATATAAAATATGTATTACGCAAATTATATACTCAGTTCGGTCACATATATAATTCATAGTAGTATATCTTTTAACCATGGTCTTTTTAAATCTTGTTGAATCTATATGTACAAACGTAAGCGTTTCTTTCGTGGCATTATTCCAAAATGTAAATAAAATTATTTCATATAAAATATAATCAACAAATATATTATTAACGATTTTACCTAATTTTGTAACGATTACAAATTTTTAATTTGTAAGCAATCTTAATTCCCTGAGAAATAGTATACAATTTCTTTTTAATCCAATTAGTTTTGATCATGGGCAATTAGCAATCATATTCATTCACACGTAATTGCACGTTTTCTTTGAGTGAAGTTTTATGATTTATAGATTTAGTGTAAATAAATTATGCTACAAAATCCAATCACTAAAAAGTTAAACAAAAAAAAAATAATGAAAATTGCAGAGCTAATAAAAAAAGCATTTCGTTCGCAATTTTCCAGAAAGTGGAAATGGATAAATAATGAAAATTTTCAATTCGTCAAAAAGAAATCTTGCGTAAATGCATAATTGAAATTGATTTGTGACCTACTGGTACATACATAACTTTTCTAAGAGTGACGCACCTCGGACTCATTTATTTAAAGCACGAAATTCACGTCGATTTGAATTCGCATTTTGTAGTTTGTAAGGCGAAAACAACCGTAATCCTTGATTTTGTAAATACAGAGACTGTAATATATACTTCTATGTTAATGCACATTTCATTTTCGCACGTTTTAATCGGGAATAAAATTTGCGTACGTAAAAATCTTGCTGATTTTTTTTAATGACCTGATGGAAGGATAATTAGTTTGAACAATTTACATGACAGAAAGCTATCGAGTCTCGCTATGAATCGCATTAAAAGTATAAAATTAAAAATTGTGCAAGCTCGAATTATCTTTTCGATCGGAGCGGACTTATAAATATTTATATACATGTACATATAAATATAGATCGAATGAAAGTCTATGTGGTTGCATACTGTGTATGCCGGACGATTTTTTTTACAAAGCTGAATAAAATCTTTATTATACACGACGAAGACGTTTGCTTATTAAACCAAATCTCTCTTCCTATAAAAAAAATCATACATTTTTCACAATTTATACGCACGGTCAGGTCTCGTCGCGCGATTTGTTTATCCGCGAAAGCGCGAAAGAGGGTATATACACAGAATATTCGTTCCCCTTTCCCCTCCAAGCCATTAAGCCGTACACAACTTCATTTTATGCCCCCCTTTTTCCCCTCCGTCATTACTTCGCGTATACACGACATTGCCATTTTTCCGCACACCCCTCATATTTTCCTCGAGACACGATGTCGCCCGATTTCGCGTCTAAAACGGCTGACACACGAGAATATAGATATATGTATGCGTGTGTATATATACATGTATATAGAGACACTTGCTTATTCTCGCCGCACGAGATCAATGAGCGCGTCAGACTTTTCAAAGCATCTTCCTGTATGTATGTATATATCTGTGTCGTCCTTCCTTCTTTCTTACGATGCGTCGCTTAATACGTATCTGTCTTCGGGGGCGATTATTCCGCTCTTGTTTCGCCCAACGTGACGAGCTTTCCCGATGAAAAAAGCTCGACTATCTGACTTTCCATAAAAGTCGAAAAATAATAGCGCATTGTTTCATAAAAATTTGCTAATTTGAAGTAAAACGTCGATCGCATATATAATTTTACACATATGAAAAATCCGTTCAACTGGAAGATCAAGGCACTCGATCCTTCGCGTGTCCTACTTTGGTATTCAAGTGGCATCTTCGTGTACACAAAGTATAGTGGCCCTTCAAGTATACACACTATGTATGTATATATGTATAGGTCGGTTCACACCTGCTCACCACGCGGGCAATCGCGGGTGTCTCTCCGGAATCGAATTTCTTTGTGAATTACCGCGTTAAACGAGCAGCTATTATTTATCAAACGCCATCGCAAGCGATTAATCTAAAAGAGCCGCGCCTTCGATTCGTTAACCGGCGGCTCACGCGAGGCGAGGACTTTTCTCGAAATTAACATATTGACCCGATTCCGAGGTGTGCGCTCGGCAGTTCCAATTACGGACTATTATATATACCGTACATATACGCGAGAGTAGCTATAGCGTTCGTTCTTCGTGAACTACTGCCTTAACGGCAGTTTCGACTTTGACCCTTTATTCGTCGGATTGAAAGTATATATTTATATACGCGTTGTACTCTTGAGCTTTTCAATATATCTCGGTGTGAAGCTCTGATGCACAGAGCGAGGAGCGAAAATTTTCAATTTCGAAACCCAATGCCACAGCCGCATTTTTATTCGCGCGAGGACTAGGTGATATATGGTTCGCGGGCAGGTGCTATGGAAACGGGGCTGCAGCAGGCCTTTATCACCCGCGTGAGCGCGAGGGAAAATCGCTTGCCCTCGTGAGCATCCGCAGCCTTGCATATACGCAGATTACTACGTACTCTACATTATACTGTTGTATACTTTCTTACTTTGGCCCGGCCATATAACTATACGGGCCTTTATCGTCGCGCTTTCGACTGATTGCGTATTCGTTTGGCTTTACGCATGTATAACGAGGACTTTTCGAATACACTTATATTCACATAGGTGCATCAGTTTTTGCTCTGTCGAGAGCGACGAGTTGTCTTATATTTTTTTATGAAAAAAGCTCGCAAGTTTCCCCTGGTATAGCAATATTCGTCGAGATCGAGTGAAGTACCGGCGGCGGAGGAGCAAAGTTTGTTCGGAACTTTTTTTAAATTCATTGTATGCCATTCTTTTTCGATCTAAAAAGTATATCGTGTAACTTCCCTGCGTTTGCGAACTTTTTAATTGCCAATGAAACATCAGCGGGAGAATTAGAAAAGGCCGAATTGAAAATTTTAGCGATAGAGCTCTTTTCCAACGTATATACGTCATCGCGGCCGTGAGAAGTTTAATTTTTCTTAAGGAGCAATAAAAACTGACCAAGTAGTGCGTATAGAGTCCATTTCAAATAAGCAAACTAAGGGAGACTTTCTGCAATAATTTTGAATCTCGATGAGGCTAATAAGCTAAACCACGTACACATGTAAATCCAGCAACTCCTCTGGCGCACTTTAATTGGAGTTCGCAAACTCGTTATCCCACACTAGCTTACGATACTGCGCGATCGCCACACGTGTGACAGGTCAGTTGGAGCGAATATTCTTATCTCTGAAGAATACCTCGTTTAAAATTTTGAATCAAAAGTTAACAACTCTTTATTTTTGGGAGAATACCGTGCAACGGCCTGTGCAAGGTAAACTCAAACGCGACGTGATCGAAGGAAAATTGGGTATATGCGACGGGTCGGAGTCCACGCCTCTCTCGCGTCTGCTTTGCAATTCAACTGGCGCGTTGCAGAACGCGAGGAGCTATTTTTCAATCTCTTCTTCTATATTTACAAGATTTATTTTTACATCACTCACGAGAGGGATCGTCATCGTCGCGCATATAGAACAATAGAACTAAAAGTTAGAGCGACAAGATCACGCGGCTGAGTCAGACAGGGCAGAGCGTAGCATCCCGAGAATGATTAATAGATCACAAGTTTACGGAGAGAGATAGACGGAATCCCGTGTTCCGAAAAGGGTCAACAAAATCACGAGCTTTCATCCTCCTATACCCATACACATGACACAGAGCTCCTTTGCACCGCTCCCCTCCAGGCATCCCGGCGCATGCGCGCACGACCCTGTCAAGTCATCATCCCCTTCGTCTGTACAGCTGCCATGAAAAAAGCTCGCCGGCTGTCGCAAGCTCCTCTCACTAGCCCCAAGAAAGCGCGCACGTCCTGCACACACATGACAGACTACAGCGATTCTACACAGCCTGCATAGCGGTGCACACGAACGTACACAGCTGCAGGAGGGCACACACGTGCTGCATCGCGCATATCGGCTCCGGTCGATAGAGCCTAGAGTAGTCGCCCTCCTCTCCCTCTCGGCTCGCGGCGCATCCCGTGCTTTTTCTCTTCCAGCGCGAGCTTTCTACCGAGATCCTCTCTCCTCACCCCCTGGCGGGCATCAAGATTTTACCCTGTATGTGTACCATAACACAGCGCAGTGTCTGCTTCTCTCTATACTCTATATACACACAGCGCGACATACCCCCGACGACTCTGACTCACGACACGTCCGCCCCTCCGACGTCGACTCTGTGCCACCCTCTCCTCTTCGAGCTCAGTGGCCTCCCGTTCCCGAGCGCGCGAGCCTCGCGACGTCCTCTCAGTACAGTGCCGGTCTCTCCGACGTGTACATCGCGCTCCGCGTATCATCACAATACCAAGTACACATCGAGGAACATACGCGGCTCGCTGGCGAGAGATAAAGTCACACCGAAATATGCTAAGCGAGTAGGAGATACGTTACGATAGCGGAGGTCGAGTCGGCGGCTGCTGTGGAAGGAGTATGACCGAGTGCTACTACTCTACTACTGCTCGAGAGCGCCAGTCGCAAATGAGACGCGCGAGCGCGATTACCGCTTCTTCTCAGCTCTTGGTAGGTTTTCTCCTCTGACCGTGTGTGCCTGTGTGGGTGAGTCGCGAGCACGTTTCTCTGGAGATGCTCGCGACGAGTGCGTCTTTTGTTTTTTTTCATTTTTACGCGTGATGAAACGTTGCACAGCGAGACTAAATGCCAATTGACAGTATAAGCAGCGCCGTGAGATTATTAAACCAGAAGTACATCTCTCTGTGCAGCTGCAACTTGAACTAATCCTCTGCCGCCTTTTTACGCGCCTATATACGTAACAGCCGATTAAGCCAATTGGGAGACGCCGATATCCGCCCCATGCGCGCGTGTGTACACATTGCGGAGTGTCTATCTCTTTCCAATATACGTACGTGTGCCGAGAGCAAGTAGAGTGGAAACTGCGCGAGTGAGATAGAGACTTAATTACGCCTCGTGGGGCTGCGGATGCGATATTTCGCGGCTTGGATTATCGCCGATGCGTTTTGATGGGGCTGTGTGACGTTGTGAGAATTGTTTATATCCTCTGACTGTCAATTTTGTGGCTATTGAGATACAACTCCTGTGCGTATGTTGCACATTAGTGCGCGGAGTGATTTTTCGGGAAACGCTTTTTTAATTAACGACCTCGAGACTGTAAAACCTTATCGATAGATATAATTGCGTCCGGCCGTTGAGAAACAGAGTCGTTTCGGAAAAGATAATGATTTTCTGGAAAACGTTAAATAGTCGTTTAGCACAACATACGTGTTATATATTTCAATTCTTACAAAAACAATCGAGTTCTTAAAAACGATTTTCAAATATTCGCTGCTCCAAAACCCGTAAAACTTTCGAGAATACAGTCAACATCTCCAAGTTTTCGCATCTGCGAGAGAGAGAACAACGTTAAACGTCGGTAATTCAAAAAAAAAAGAAATTCCTAGTCCTAGTATAATAGTCCTCGTTAACTTTAAAATTCATACAAATTATCAACAGAAACGCGCAGCGTCTGAGTGCGTGAGTACGCGAACACGCGCGCGCGCGTGTGTGTGTGTGGGCGCGCCGTCAACTTCATGCTCGAGTGCTATAATGAGGCAAAGCACGCATGTTCAGGGGTACACCTCTATATATCCATAGACGAAGCTCTGGGAATGAATTTGTGCGTTGCAAGTTTTGAATTTTCACGGCGCATTAGCGTTCGTTGAACACCGACGATTTGAAACTGAATTTGGCGAACGTGTGATTAATAAATTTTTCGCTCCGCTGCTGCGCATAATTAATATAGACGTTGTGCGAATTTGTGAAAGTGAGCGGTGAATTTTTTATTATTTATTTTTTTAACATCAACCTTCTTAATTAAAAACTGCTCTTACGTGTGATTCATCAGAGTCATTAGTGGAGAGCTTTTTTAATGGAAAAAAAAGTTCGCGTGTCGAAGCTTTTAGCAGTAGCAACAATACACGCTGCGAGATCCATTGCCTTAGATTAATGCGCTATGTAATAATTTTGCTCGAACGGAAAGTCTTCGCAAGAATCGTATCAGCTTTCGACAATCGATATACGTTGCGCGCTAAATGAACCGATGAGAGCTTTATCAGCGCGAGACAAACTGCAATTTTCGCGACACGCTTCTGTGTGGTAATACACCTATAAATATACGATATATTGATTTTTTTCTTATTTTTCTACACTGTTTAAATCGGATCGATACGTTATTTAAAGAGCGACCGGCTACGAAAATAGTCGAAGAAACTAAAGACCTTAGCGGAAAACGAGCTTTCGAGTGAAAACTTTTCGGAGTTGCATCAACAAACGGCTTATATGGCACGATTCACGAATATCCACAACGTACACACACGCGCGCAATTCAAAGCGTAGAGGGTATAGATTAGGATGAAATATCGTGAAAAGAGTCGTACAAAAGAGCGATAAAATCGCGTCGCGTTTCCGCGCGCGGAATTCTCGTAATGCAAAAATATACCGTATAGACGAGGACCTTTACATGGCCGAGGTAACGGCCCGGCAAATCGCGCCGTTATTACCGGCGCCTACAGGGAATATACAGCGCGGAGAGGTGTATATAAAGAGAAGCTGCTAGCGTTGCGATCGGCTTGAGAGCAGGCGACAGTGTCGCGATTTCAATAATTCAATGCCTTATGCAGGCGAGGCCGGATAAAGACCCAGGAGAGATGTGTCCCAATCACTGGGTGACCCGTTGCTTCAATTTCCGATCGATTGTCTCCTCGCCCAGCTTCTCCCTTTATCTCTCACTCTCTCTGCTGTATATAGCAGGAGAGAAAAATTAGCCCGCGTAAAATAGTTAGCGCTCGGCCTGCATTTGCCTTCGATTCGCAATTGAATTTCCCGCGCTACTGCAAAAAGCTTCTTCTCGTTATTATTGCGGCGTTGAAAAGCCATCGAGTTACGGGAGGACGGCTTTGTGTTTTCCCTTTTCCAAGTAGAGGCCTGCAATACGGAAATAGCCTGAAGGGGTGTACAATTAGAGCTGTGTCAACATACCTTCTAGTTATAGGCGCATGCGGCTTATTTGCGCGGCTTCGAGTCGATAATTTCGCGGGATTTGATAGAAGATATCAATTATTTGATGAGCTCGGCGACGCCTTTGCCGCGCGCTAATTGACTGGGTCAAGTAGACATGCGCGCGGGTGTGTTACAAGCCTTTACAAATATTAACTGACTTTATAATGTCTGCGTTGTTGGTCTCTACGTTCATACTTACTTCCTTTTTGAGGCTTGCGTCTATTGTGGATGGATATTAATAATTCATACATGCTTCTGATTTTAATCAAGTATACTATTTATTGCTACTGAAGGCTCTTGTGTTAACTTTGAACAAATATAAATATTTAAGGGTTTGGATTTTTATGTATGTACTCGAAAACTTGCTTTAAAATCGATTGAGTTTTGACTAAAAAGTAGTTTACAAATTTATTGAATATTTTGCCTGAACATCCGTTGTCGAAGACTGTTATGACTACACAATCGTTCGGCGTTGCTTTTCTCGTAATGTGACATTTCACGTCCATAATTATATCTGATACAAGAGACAAGTCTTTTTTCTTCTCCATATCATCGATTAACATCTTGGTTATAAGTATCTCTTTCTCAAGTGCATTCGGAATGTGACGATTTACTTTATAATTTTTTCGATTAAACCATAAACATTGATTCCCTTTGCAATGTAACACTGTTACATTTTCAACTTCTGGATTTGTTTTAGTTTCATTGACTTTAAGATTTAGTACTTTTTCCAAAATCTGTTTGACTACATTTGAAGTTATGTCGAACCAAGTTGTGTTATTATTAGATTTATCTTTTATTAAATTCCCATTTTTTCTGGATGCAAAAAGTTCGGCAAACTGAATCTGTAATGTAATACTTTCTTGTTTGATCTTATTGTACTTTACTATGTAATTCTGTTCATTGAATAAATTTTTTAATAAATCTATATAACCGTTCTCTGATGAGTCATGAACTATTTTTGCAGCAATTGAAAAATAATTTTGAAATTTTTTTAGATTTGCACTGCAGACATTTTTCATTATATTATTATTTAATTCAATAGGATCTTGTAAGCATATTGGTTTCCAAGTTTGTAACACTTGAGGATTTTTGTCCACTTCTAGATAGTTTATGTATCTCATCTGGCTTGGTGACAAACAATTTCCTTCTTTCAACTGTTCTCTGCTGTATGATTGACCATCAATAGGGCAAAGAACTTGAGTTTCAAAGTCATAATTTGCATAGAATTCAAAAAATTCTCCAAGTATTTCGGGTATACTCTTGTTTGTATATTTGTTTTCAGCACGAAGCCTTGCTGATTGTTGAAAGTCTTTGTTAAAGTTTACTTGCCAACCCTTAACAAATATTGGCACTGAACATTCTTCTTGTAATTTGATTACAGGAGGAACAAGCTTGATTTGTTGAAGGTAAAATATGAATAAGATTGTAATTGCATATTTGGTAATGCCAATATCATTGCTCATATGATAGACATGAAGCCAGTACTTGATTAACATCATAATTGGCGTGAAGCGAACATCACTTGATAGATAATAATGTACAAGTTTGCTGTTATACAGCGCTAGACTATTTTTAAAGGAAATATCACAGCGCACCTTTGTTGGCAAATAAAAACACTTGATTATTGGAATTTTTGCTCTGCGAATAAAACAGAAATTTGTAAAAAGATGTATGTTGCTGCGCAGAACTTTTTCGATTATTACAAAAAGCCTATCCACTGTAATAACATGAGGACCTCTGACACAGGTATTTTCTTCAACAACTGGTATACCTGCAATGAAATATTAATGGATTAAATTAATCTGGACTTCTATTTGTTTGATGTAACATATATACAATATACTGATATAATACCTATATTCAAAAAAATATCCAAATCTGAATTTTTAAATCCTAAGCCAATGACCGTTGAACCAAACATATGACTCTTCAATTTGGATAAAGTTGTTTGGAAAAGTATGTCTAATGTTTGACATACTGGTTCATAGCGTTGTTTGACATCATCATTGGTTATAGCTACAGCTTTAATAAACGCTTGTAGTTGATCATTAAAACTTGATTGACTATTAAAAACTGTCTTTATTTTATCATAACATAAGCTAGGAGTTTCATCATCTGCAAGTATAATCAATTATTGAATAAAAATGAAGATTCTTCACAGTCTGTAGAAAGATAGTTTTCATACGTTTTTTGTTGTAACGCTGAAATGAATAAATACACAACTCTTTGTTGCCTACTTTGATTGTTTTAGACAATACGATTTCTCTAGTTTTTCTGTAAAAAAAACATCATTAAAATCTGATATTTTTGTACATTCCATTATAGAATCTAATCTTACTTGTCTTGGAATTCAATGGTTACATCATTGAAACCATCATTCGCTATTACATTGTATTTCTTGATCTGTCCAAATTGTGAAATACATTTTATAATTTCGTTGATATATATGTCACTAGAAACACGATTAATAAAAACAGCCCTCTGACTCCTCTCTTTTTGTTGATGAGCAAAGCTGTTTATATGAGTCACCAAATCATGCTTGTTTTGAAAAATCTTATTACAAATTTCACATTTCATATCATCATCTTCCATTTTTCTCTTCTTACAATTCTTAACTTCGCAATTAACAATTTCCTTTTCCCAAACAATTCGCCAAAAAATTAAAAAAAACGATATTGTACTATTCTGAAAATAAGAACAGATCAATTGTTTAAAACAATGGGGCGAGGGGCAATAAAGTGATAACTTGATTTTTGTTCTCTAAGTCACATACTTATTCCTCGAGAACTCGGTATAAATGAATAAAAATAAAACAAAACGTTTACATACGTCACACAATAAAGATCCATGGAATAGACGAATAACTCTCGCCGACACTTAAAGCGTAACACGCACCGTAAAGCATACATGCACTGCAACTGAACAAAGAACTACATTATATCCACGCAACATGTGAAAAATCTCTAGTTTATACTACTTATATATCAATTGTCTATAGTTACCTCTCTTTATCCTTCACTGCAACAATCAAGAGTAAGTATATCTTACACGCACTTGCAGCGTCCATTCATGAGCTTGGCTGTGATTCTCGACTGTTTACATTTGCGACACATTCCAAGCCTCAACTATAGGATGATTTCCGTATTATGTATAACCTAGAGCTACACCGGTGCGCTAACCTCACGCTGCCAGAAAGGGCTTCTTACGCCACGGATTTGCGTGACTTGGCGGATTTAATCAAGCGGTGCTATAAAATATTGTACAATACTCGAGTCGTATATTCACTTTCCAGCAAGGCGTAAGCACCCTCGCCGTGCCCGAATGTGCCTCATACGACACTTGTATCGTAATGTACTATGGGTCACTGAAACTAAAGAAATCGCTTCCGCGCATACAAAAGTATATGAAATATGACTAATTCATTTTTTCAGCGTCATTGGTGCACCGGTTAAACCAAATTTGGGATGCAAGGTAATGCCATTTTTCCGCTCATTGGATAGCTATATTGTTGAGAACATTTATTACTTATTTAATTCATAATTAACTATACATACTTAATAATTATATAGCTAATTTCGATAATATTAATAAAAAGTTCATACAATAAGTTTTCCGGATGTCGCCGCGAAATCAAAAATGATATTTTCGCAGGACGCATTCAAGCGCGGCTCGGTTCCCGCCGTCCCGCCGCTGCGCGCGGAGAGAGCGGTGGCGGCCATGTCGTCTGCGCGCTCCCCTCCCCTGCCTCTACACCAAGCAAATTTTTTTTCATTAATTATCTCGGAACTTTGCGCTCATCGGAATCGAGTAAAAAATCGTTTCCAATGCAAAATTTAACGCTCTTTCCATTGATGCCAGCCATTTTTTCATAGGTCAAGCCGATCTCGAGATATAAGCAAAAATAACTTTCGCACGCTGTTTTCGCATAGAACCCCTCGTTCTAGGAAGCTGCAAATTTCAGAATCGGCTTTTCCGACCCCGATTTACCAAATATCCAAAATGCAGCCATTTCTACCGCAGGGCGATTTCACAGCTAATTTTACTAGACTAGTATATAGGTAGTTTAGGGCATTGGGCAGATGGCTGCATTGCCGGTCACGTGACCAGTGGCGGGACCTTTGAAACAATCGCTTTTTCACGTCCTCAGAAGGAATTACTTATACCTGTACTCCTTAATTAATCGACTTTTGCCCTCAGCAGTAATATCGCACACACGCGAAGAGATAATTCGTATTAACAAGTCATCCCCTCGATGATAAAAGAAACCACCCATCGTCAATAATTACACACACACACACACACACACACACACACACACAGCTGCGACGATGATGAGTATAATAAGCCGATGATGGATATAGGGAAACCGACGGCGGCAATTGTTTAATATTTGAGGCAAAGCCGAGAGAAGATAAGCAGCTTTTGCGTGCGATGATGCACGAATCGCTACATTTATTATTGACGGGATAGGAACTGGCGTAACCGAATGTATACAGACATGCGGGGGAGCTTTCAGAGACGCACGTATAAGTATACAACATTAATCCAATTTAGCAGCGAGTCGTCTGGGCTATTTCCGAAAATTCACCTGGCATCGCGTTCAGTTTCACTCTGACGGTCCGCTCTCTGCGTGGGAAATTAAATAAGTTCGTCGCTGCTTGCTTTTTAAACTTTCGAACGTCTCTCTTTTCCCTATACTTTGAATTTTCGCGCGTGTGTGCTGTGGAAGAAAAAAATTCACTCGATGTTTAAACGATTTCGGCGAATAGTTAAGTCAGCAGTGCACAAAGAAAATCAGGGCGAAAATCGATTTTCACTGAATAAAGGAGCTCATTTCGACTCTCTTGTCAACTTCATCTATAGATGATCCCGCTCTCTGGCTCGAGCTTCGAAGGGCTATAATCTGATACTCAGACGAGCGAGATTAGCTCGCGCAAAAAAGAGACGACACTGGCTTTATTATTTCACGTGGATCGATGGGGTCTTTGTGAAAAATAGAATGCCAATGGTACCGCCTGTTTAATTACGTGCCTATTTCTGAACGAAGAACTGCAAATTTTAAATTTGCGTCGTAAGCTTGTCGTGCGTCATCTAGATTTTTCGGTCGTAAGCTTATGAAAAGATTGCGCATATGATATTGCACCGTGTATACTCGTGGGAGTGATATTTTCGTTTTTTTTACGAGCTCGAGAACGACCGCTCTTATCCAAGCTTCTGTTACGACCCTTCTCTTCTTTATCGTGTCGTTTTTTTGTACGTAAAGCGAGGCATCTTCAGCGAGCGCGTTATCACTCTTTCGACTGTGATATAAGAAGCTTCGACGGTTACGTAACAGAGACCCAGTTACCGCGGCATAATTAAAAACGCATTTAGCTAATAATAATAACGAGCTTCAATAAGCTTTCCACCAACGAAGCCACAATCTGCAATTCAAATTTCCCGCGCGGAAAGCTCGCTTCAAAGCGGTTCAAGTTTCCGCCAAAAGTGAAAGCTCCTCCTCTTTGTCTTCTGTTCGCAGTAGATCCAGCCAAGCTGCAAGACTCTCTCGTCCTATATGCAGGTAGCCGTCGCAGAGCATCGTAGCACAGCGCGAGCTTTAAAAGTGTACAGTAGCAGCGGAGGCGGCGCTCGATGCCGACGAGCTGCTGTGGGGCCATCGATCGCAGCAGCAGCAGCAGCAGCAGCAGCAGCGGAGCAGTAGCCTGGAGGCTCTGGGAATATGCTAGAGAAGAACGGCGGAGCGTCGGAGGCGTGCAGCAGCAGCAGTTGCTGCTGTTTGAGGGACCCCGAGCCTCCTGCCTGCTACTGTGAGCGAAGCGCCGGCGAGACACTCTAGGATGAGCAAGAGCGTCGAGCTGCTCGCGAGCTCCGAGGATGCCGAGCCGGCGCATGGTGAGTCGTCGTAATAACGCATTTTTAAGGTTTCTCCTCTATACATGTGAGCTTTTCTCTGTCGCGGGCAGAGGTTGAACTTGTCGGGGGTCGCGCACTCAAATCAGACGCGGCCGGCCTTTTTGTGGAAGAGCGCAAATGAGGCCGAAAGCTCGAGAGCTTTTTTGCGCCAGCTGAGAAATGAAGCTGCTCGTGACGTGTGTTTCAGGGCGGAAGTTTGGGGAGATAATTTGAGCGATGAAGTTGAGCGATAAAAATTCGTTATTATATCTCGGAGAGAAATTTGTAACTTTGGCGGGAAGAGCTTTTTTCCGAAAAGTTTGGAATTCCTCTGTTATAGGATATTCCGAAACTTATGACTCGCGATAGCGATAATTAATTTCCGGGACTCTGGAGAGCTTTTGCATTAAGCTCTGCAAAAACACAAATTGCGCGTGTTTAGGGTATTTAGTTGCTGGAGCCTATGCGTCTTAACTAATCCCGAACAGCAAGCTTTTTTGTTATATCAAACAAAGACCTCGTCGGGAACGGCATCTCTCGAGAGCTTGTGAGCACCTGCAGCTAAGAAAAGCTCGCAATTTAATTCCGTCTCGAGTGTTTAACCCTCGTCGAGTGTCGAGTTATATTGCAAACATGGATTATTTTACCGGAGCTTTATTGAGCTTTACGTCGACCAAAATGCGGTGGCTCGTTGAAGATGTGCAGTTTATATAGTCTTTGAAAAATCCGAGCTTTCGCGGCACGGCTATTTTTAGGCGGACGTGTGAGAGTAAACGCGGAGGCGTAAAGCTGACAAGGAGACCCTTAGACCATTCGGGCGACAAATTATTCTTGCTAATAAGAAATTATTTTGGGATCGAAAAATATCAGTTTTATTATTCGCAGTCGAATATTTTTTTATTCATCGTTGAAATAGCGAGAATCAAGAGCGAATCAAAATTAACGTTTCGATAATTGTTCGATTATGAGCGAGAGCAAACATTTACGCGTCGAGCTTACTGGTCGGAAATTGGCTCATCAGTCAATCGACACGTCCGGACGCCTATATACCTACCGTATATCGAAATGGCGACTAATGAAAAACGACTGCATCGAGGAAATCGTGTTAATTAGATACAATTAACTCGAGAGCGTCCGTTTAAAAGCTTCCACTTAACCACGTGTACTCGAAAGCTTCGTTAAGTACAACAACGCGCCGAAAACACCGTATCCCTTGTTTATCATCACATCTTACATGGCTAGCGAAAAAAGCACAGTCTCTGAAGGTCCGATCGATCGTGGCGTATTCAAAGCTGGACTTGCAGCCGATTGGGCTTGCGGGCGCGTGAGGGATCCAATTACGCGCGATGAAGCTCTAAGAAACTTCGCGGATAATCCGACCCGCGGCATTCTACCTCTGTGCTGGACTGTACCTCGCTCAGGTGCTGTACACTCTGCGCAGCCTCTTTTTTCTTTCTCCTTTTATACTCTCTCGAGTTCGGATGAAGAAGCAGGACTAATACCGGAAAATCCTAGGATCAAATATCGAGTGTATATACGGTTAGATGGAAAGAGAGAGAGAGAGAGAGAGAGAGAGAGAGAGAGAGAGAGAGAGAGAGAGAGAGAGAGAGAGAGAGAGACAGAGAGAGACAGAGAGAGAGAGAGAGAGGAGCTTTTTGCTATATACATATATACATGTCTCTGTTGGGAAATCTCGGAGGGAGAGCTCGGACGATGCTGACGCATGGCTGAGCTCTGGGCTTTCTTATCGAAGCTCCGGAGCGTCGTGTGTATGTTAAAGATTTATTTGCGGTTTGTTATGTGTTGTTCAGCGGAGAAATGAGATTTCTTTGATAAGGAACTTATTAAAAGGGAGGAGAGAGAGAGAGAGAGAGAGAGAGAGAGAGAGAGAGAGAGAGAGAGAGAGAGAGAGAGAGAGAGAGAGAGAGTTATGTATTGTACGGTTGTAGAATTATTCAAAATGTTCGTCGCACTAGCGAATATTTCATGTAGACACGTGCAACTTTTTCAAAAAATAATGTGTCAGGTCTGAAGAATAGGGGCGTATCGATAGTCGATACGCGAGAAACGCGACACACTGTGGCATTTCGAGTGCTGAACGAGACAATTTTTTAGCCTCGGCTATATAGTCGTCGTTCTTACATACTAAATCCGTAAAGGGCAGCATAAAAGACACAACATCCCGTTTGGAAACTTTCGTTGTCTCGAGAAATTCGGTTTCAAAATATTTGCGCCTTCGGATTGCGTGAACGAACGCGTGTCAATGAGATTAAGGGCGTTCGATAAAGGAAAAGCTATGGATGCTCGTATAGGCGAGCCTTATCCTCGGTAAACGGAGTATTTGACACTCGAACGACACGACCGATATAGAGAGAAAGAGGAGTGAGTGGGATTCGAAAGATTTAATGTTGCTTACAACGCATTAACTCGGCACTCTGTTGTAATGTTGTTATTTTACGATTCGATACAATAATTTCGATCCCGTACATGCATTAATACTGGTGCGAGCTAGAATGAATTGGCTTGTCAAAATATTAATATAGACGAGACCACGTGAAATCGCGTGGGCCCTCGCATACGCGCCGGGATCGTGTGCGGCTTTTATACGTTAATTTCTTCATTTGAATAACGGACAGATGTGTGCTTGCGGGTATATTTCGGCTCTAGAATCGATGTTCGCGACGCCCTTGAACACCTACGTGTATATAATAGTATAGGATATCTTTAGTGCGAATCGAACTTTCATCGATTAAGCTTTTTCGAACGCGAGCTTTCGAGACTTTGAAATGATTGAAAACTGCATCCTTTGATTAGAAAAACAATACAAAGCAATAAAAACTTATATTCAACTCGGCGAACTTCCACTTCGTTCACAAAGCTTTCTCGAGTGCGCGCCTCTGAGCTACATAGATGAAAGATACCGCCGCTCCCGTTTTGCGATATCTGCTCTGAACTCCCGCCAAAAATATCAAAGCGTAAAAAATCCGCAAATCATCACAAAAAAAATTCTTTGCAGAGGAGAACCGAACGGACGATCGCTCCAGGCTGAACCTAAACGGGAGTCGTCAGCTGTCGCGTAGCGCAACGGAGCTTCGCGAGAGTCCAAAGGGTGGCGAAAGCTCGTCGGCGGGTCGTTCGCCGGAGCATCGCCGGGCCCGTACCGGCGACAGCGGAGTCATCCACAGACTGCGCCATCAGCACCGACATGTCTCCGTGGCTCAGAGGACCCACGAGTTCTTCGCTACCCTCAAGTCCAGATGGGTCAGAAGTCGAAGCAAGGAGAGAAAGAAGTCCAAGGACGCCGGGCTACTGCTCGACTCCCACGGGAAGGCCCAGGAGTCGGACTACGCGGCGGACTACTCGTCGGAGCACAGCAGGAGCTCATCGGCGACCCAGAGCCCTGCCAGACACTACCTCAATCATCCTGGTGAGAGATTTTTTTTTTTTTTGTAACCGGTATAATCGTATACGTTGTTTCGGATAGCTGCGTGTGTATCGAGCATAGCTGCAACCGAGTCACTACCGTAAGACATACACACGCATATAGGTAATAGAGTCTCGGTTACAAATTAATTGCAACAGCACTTTGGCCGCATATTCTCTCGGTGTGCATCGTGTACGTCAAACAAGAGATGATTGACGGTGTTGAGATATCGAGTATCGTATACCAAGCAATGTTTTGTCAAACATAAATATATCCGTCAAATGAAGTGTTTTATGAAAAAAATAAACACGTATATCGGCGAAGCAATTCAAAGCCATACACACGAGATGGAACGTGCTATCGCGGGGCTTTCCGTTAAAATCTAAAGTTCATTCGAAATCAATATGCGCCGTTGTAAAGTGCGCAAATTGGCACTTGGAATTGAATGTCTATTCAGAGTCGTTCGCACAGCGATTTGATGATGATTGTCACGATCCGATCGCGAATAAGGCTGTCATTTTCTGTGCATTTATTATTGCTTTTATCTTTTATCTTCGACTGCAGAAAATGGTATAATTCCCACAGGTGGCTTCTATAGAATGACAATTTTCTTTAAAAAAAAGAGAAAAAAGTTTATCAGATATGCATAGGATTTATTTAAACTATATTTTACCGTTATCCTATTCTCGCGGAACACCTTTGATCTCGGCATAAGCGTATGGCGAAGGCAGAATTTTAGCTCGGGGAATTCCCTATTATACCCGGCGATTCTATTTCTTCTTTGTACCTGCCTGTGCGAAGCGTGGGATACAGTGTTATAGAGTTCGGGATAAGTCTCCCACGTATAACCATATTTTCTGAAATTTTAGTCAAGCAATCGAGTGTCTTCACGAATTTTCATTATTTTCATCGTCAAAAACGATCTTCCCCGTTCATCACACCGATTTCAGAAATAAAAAAAATATCTTTATTTTCTCAAAGCATATGTTTTATTTATTTAAAGTATTTGCTTTTCATGAGGCGAGGAAGGAAGAAGATTAAACGCGGTTCGTTTCATGTTAGAGGATCAAATAAACAGTCCCGCACGCGCAAAAAATCGAATTAGGTATTTTAGTCACGGCACTGTAATCTATATCTATAGGGTGATCGTTTTGATTTATGGACTGCTAGAATCATCGTTAAAGTCAACTTTCAAATCAATCGCCCACTTTATTTGCCGGCTATTCGTAAGCTCAAATATATGCATTTTTATTGTTTTTACAAAAGTTTCATACCGTGTTGATGAATTATTAAAAAAAAATTTTAAAACCAAAACATTTTTTCTCTCCCGAAAAAACGCAATAAAAGCGTCATTTCAGCAACAATCCACGGGCTCTTCAACAAGCAACACCTGAAAATCTCCAAACTTTCCCAGAAAATCCTCGAAACTTCGCTGTCTCTCCGCGTCTTTCGTTAGATTATTTCCAAGCCGTAAAAACCCGCAGCAGCGGCGGCGGCGCACGCGCTACCCGCAAAAAAATGGGTCACCCTGTATACTATCTTTTGTCAGTTTCGCGGATCAGGTTTGGTTCCACTTACACCTCCTCACACGCGCCCATGTCCGTGTGTGACTCCTACCGACTCGGCGCCGAGTTATATATCCGCTGTGGTCTTCGTGTACAGTCGGCCCCGCCGTTATACACACGGCGAACGTTTCTTTACACGAAGAAGCTTTTGTATAATGTACACACACGATAAATTACGAGAGTGAAAAATTGAAGAAGATGTTGGCTTTGCGCGATTTTACAACGACGTGACGTGCATTGTCTGCGGATTGAGTGCGTTTGTTTATGTATTCATGAGATTCCCGTGGTGGCGAAAGAAGGCCGACGTTATTATGTCCGAGGATATAGGTGAAGAATATATTTTTTTCTTTTGTTTATGTACGGTGATGTGGTATCGATCGGGGTTATTGCGGTTTATTATACATAGCGAATATGCATATCAGAGAATTAAGACACGATACTCACCTCCTATATCTAATCTAATCTCCAATTACGGTATAACATCTACAATTCACACAACGACAAAGACACCGCCAATCTCCCGCGATGCATCAATATTCCATTCGACATATTCGCAGATCGTCGCAATTCTCGCGCTAACCTTATTGATCCGCGCTCGCGCTCGACGCGATACATTCCCAACCCGTTCCAATTCAGCCAGAAATAAATAACCCTCTCTCTCTCTCTCTCTCTCACTCTCTCTCCATTCCTCCCTCAAATCAATTTTTCACCGATTCGACTGCACAGAATCTCCTCTGGCGCGTACGAACCGAGCGGACAAGGTGGTCCAGCTCCAGGACGACAGCTCGGGCCGTTGCAGCGACGGTTCGCCCAAGGCCCAGCGTCCATCTCCGGCAGCCTCACCCGCTGGGGTTTCCGGCGGCAGTGAGGCTCAGAACGAGGACGACGCCGGTGGCAAATCCGACGGCGGGGGTGTACCCACGGGTATCCTCCAGGACGAGTCGGCGCGTCGACGCGAGCTCGCGCTTCGGCAACACGCCTTCTTCCAGCTGCGGCTGCACATACGCAGAGGTGCCAATCTCGTCGCGATGGATCGATGCGGTGAGTTCGTGGAATTTTTGCTGGGAGATGGAAAATCATTTTGAGTGATATAGGGGGGATCTTATCGCGAGTGGCTAATTTCACGGCGAAGCGTTTCCTATATGCATTAGGGGGTAAATTGGGCAATCTCGCGGCGGGAAAGTGGGTTAAAGGGTGCGATTTAGAGGTTTAAGTTGTATAGCTCATTTCCGTTTTACTTTCGCGTATTAAGGAAAAATCGATAGCCGTATACGTATAACATAAAGGCGGTTTTTTTCTTTTTGTTTGACACTCAGGAGCCAGCGATCCTTACGTGAAAATAAAATGCAGCGGTCGTCTGTTACACAAGTCACGCACAGTTCACCGAGAATTAAACCCGGTGTGGGACGAGAGTGTGACCTTGCCAATCGAGGATCCGTTCCAGCCTCTTAATTTTAAGGTACACATATGCACTTAATATTGAATAAATTTTCTTCGACCGTAAAAGCTAGACCGTAAGTGGAACGAAAAGCAATAAACTCTGATCGATCGGATTCCCCGCTCCTCAGGTTTTCGATTACGACTGGGGTCTTCAGGACGACTTTATGGGTGCAGCACTGTTAGATTTAACGCAATTGGATTTAGGACACCCTCAAGATTTTACGCTAGAGCTCAAGGATCCGGCCAGGCCGCGCCAGCATCTCGGCGAGATTTTCATCTCCGCTACTCTCTGGCCGAGAAACCAGCAGGAGAAAGAGCAGGTGAGAGCAGTGTATTCGCTTCAAAAATAATTTATAAATAATTAAAAGAAAAAATACCGTAAGCGTCACGCCCACGGCGCAGCAGCGTTTTACACAAACGCAATAAATAAAGTGCCGACACAAAGCAGTAGAGCAAGCGCTCGGCGATTCCGCTGATTAACTTCGCGTCGAGCCCTCGGGAGAATTATTTTTCCCATATCGCGCGCTCACGGCTGTGGAAGGTAAAGCCGCCGTGGGTGACGCTATAGCGATGCCGGAAGTTGTTTGTGCGTATACGCAGCGCGTCGGCTCTGATAATTTAAAATCGAAGCGACGCTGATGCGCGCTTTTGAAATCATATCGAACTGGATCAGTCGAATGCGCGCGAGAGTTTCCGAAAGTGGTTCCGGAATAGAGTTTTGAGATAATCGTCCCGACGCGTCGTCGCTTTTCCATGAATGCATTAGCGTGTTTACGCTCGCTCGCGCAGGTGACCTTAATTCCGGGATCGTTAATAAGTGAATTATATTTTATGGAAAATCGAGATGACCCAGAAGTGTTATAATATAGTTTCCATAGCATCGAAGGAAAATCTCCACTATTGCCATACAGCCCGAATACAATACATGTCTTATCGCGCAGAGTGATGCGCTTAATGAAAACGAAGATAAATACGCCCTGCAGCGTGTATAGGTCTAAAAAAGTGAAGAAGAACCGACTCGCCAAGTGGACATTCGATTTGCGAAATTAGTGTAAACTAAAGAAGCTACGCAAACGCGCAAGGCGAGTTATCCCAGTGGACTTGTTCCAAAATGCTGGCTATATAAAAAAGCCTGCGCAAGATGCTTTTCCTGGAAACTCAAGAGACTGTGAAGTATCGCATCGAAGAAAATTAACAAAGCCGCGAGAGATATAGCTGGAAGTTTAATTCCATCATATAATCCACGGAGAAACGCTATCGTTTATTGTTCTCTCGCTTCTATACATGAACATTCTTTCACGAGAGCGTAAACTTCTTTACCGTGATTGAATTCAACTTTATATCTCCGCGTCAATAACCCGGTGCGCGACACATTCTCGCCGTTAACGAGGTGGCCGTAAAACGCATTAGGCGCTTCTCGGCTTTATATTCCAGCCGCGTATGTGTGAGCAGATCCGACGCTCGAGTTAATGACGCGACGTCCTTTACGAGCGAACGCGGAAAGAGACACGTAAGCGAATTGAAGATGAGAATTGGCCGAGTTATAGGTGTGTGTACGTGCTTTTGGCCTTTTTCCGAATTCGACGTTTCCTCGCGCATCTGTGTGTGGTCCTTGTATTTTTAGGGCCACCGCGCGCGCGGTGATTTATTATATCCCGCAAGCTGCGCCGAAAGCTCCGGCTTCGCTCTGAAATATGCGCTGCTAATCTGCGCGCATTTGTTGAATTAGTTGGGCCGTCATAACACTGCCGTTAAATAGAAAAGATCCTATGCTGCTTTAATAACAATAACGATTGTATTCTCGAGTTTGGAGCTTTTCCGAGCTTTTCTCGAATAAAATTTCTCGAGAGACCATTGTCGAGCTTTAAATAAAGTCGTTCTTTCTGTGCTGAAAGTTCCCTTATGCGCGTTTTATACATATAATTTCGCACATGCACTCTTGATACGGTATGTACGAAAAACCACGAGTTCAGCGGTCAACGATTTTTTTCAAACATCGCGTATACACGAGCTATATTCGCGTGTTCAGCCCCGCGACTGGAAAAAGAACGCTCTTTTTGCACGAAACCGACCGCGCAGCCGTCGTATATTTCCACGGAAAAATAATCAGGCAGAAAATTACAATACGAAATTTTCCAATGCACCGGACTCGTATCAACGGAAGCGCTCGCTTTAGAAAAAAAAAAAACTGCTTTGGAAGTAAACTCCGTCTATATTAGCATCTCATTATAACCATTTTATTCGGTGACTCACGCGACAAAAAAAACACAAGCTTCTCCTTATAATAAAACAGTTTATTTACACATCCAAGACAGGTATAAGCATAATCGTAGCCTCTGTGTATACGTTATACGAGGCAACTTTCATTCAACCGGGGGAATAATTTACGAGCTTTTTAGGCGCCGCTATGCAGCCGAGCGATTTTACGAGACAACCGATTTGGATTCTGTGCATATTGAAGAGTTAGAGCTTACTGCACACGTACGGGCGACAACAGTTGCGCAAACGCGACGTTAAGCGGCTCTAATTGAAGAGACGAGTGTATATTGTAGAGGAGATCGATGTGTCGCGTGCGTGAGTTTATTGTGTAACCTTTGTTTCCCGCGAGCTTATATCAGTGCGGTTAGCGATAAGCCAGACCGGATTCTTTTCTTTTCTGTGTACACCCGTACGTTATATATACAAAGTCGTTTCTTGTCTGTGCGCCGAGATAAGGGTTATATTAATGGATGTTGGGATATGTTGGCATAACGCGCAATTAGTCGGGCTTTATTGCGAGAGACATGGGTTTGTGTGATCGAATCGCTTACGCGGAATCTTGAAAACTAGAACAAACGAAGAACTGATGATAAGGTAATTCAGTCCAAACGAATGTATTTCACGCTGATGGCATCATTACTAATAAATTCCGGCATCATTTTTCATAATGAGTGCCACTTACAGACCGTGTATTACCAGAAGCACGTGTGCACTATCGCGTCATTCATCAGCGGAATACATCAACTCTCGGGACTTTCCTTGAAAACACACTGCACGTCGAAAAGCCGCACACACAATAACATTGTCCTCAATGTCACTCCGTCGAGCTACAATCAAATACCCCTAATTCACGCTTCGAGTAGCCGACGGACACGCCCGAATCAATCACCCACGCGCTTATAAATAAACCAGGTACTCTCGGCCAAACCGATGAAAATCCGCGAAAATCGTGAACTATAATCTCCCTCTTCGACATAAAGAGCGCTCTCGACGCTCTGCGTATACATACCGCGAACAAGTGTGCGATGAACCTGTCGCTGTGTGTATATAAGTGTTAGTGTTTACCCAACTCCTCTCTCTCTCTTTCTCTCTCTCTCTCTCTCTCTCTCTCTCTCTCTCTCTCTCTCTCTCTCTCTCTCTTACAGCCGAGTAGGTCTGAGAGAGAAGGGGCAGGCGAAACAACGTCGCTGCAGCGGCTCGACGGCTTAGGATAAAATTTAGCCAAGCGGAATCGAACGTCGGCTTCAGTGATGCCGAGTCTTTGGGCTCGAGCGCAAGTCTAATCGCGTCGGCGTGTGTACGTGTAATTTCTATATTTAGATCCGTCGCGCGCCGGCTATTCCGCTCTCCGTGAGTTTAGACACGTGTTTGTGTGCGCCTCTACTGTTTATTATACTGCGGACGTCGTCAGCTGTGATGCGGGCACTATACTGATAAATTAACGCGTTACTAGATGATTCAATTCTCGGCTATACTGTGATATATCGTTGATCGAATCGCTTGACGGAAGTTAAAATCGGAGTTTACATAACGCGTTTTTTTTACATTCGCATCGATCGCTCGCATTCGAGTGACCAATTAGCAGCAGCCTCCGAATATTTCGCCGGCGGCGCGTATATTGTTCTTTTTTTAATTTTCCCGCGCTCAAGGTCGACGAGCGGCCGCGCGTATTCGTATGTGAGTGCGATAGTGCTGGGGCTTGATGACGGAGAGCTTTCTGGAGTCGAAATGCCGAGAAATGCAGGAAGCGAAGGAAGCAAAGGAAGAGGAAAAGCGTCGAGATGACGATCGGGATGAGTGAGTTGTCTGGAAGAGTTGCGTGATTTTTTTTCACTCGTGGGTGAACGATGTGGCAGTGTTATCGTTTGATTTTAAAATTCTCGTTTTATCAAATTCGCTAGAGATCATAAAACTCGCTCGTAAAAAACGAAAGCGGTACGTAATTTTTATTTGGTTAAGTCGGTCGCGCAGTTTGCTCGCGGTGTGTACCGAGAAATAAAATCCGACCTCACAGAGAATTCTTTACTCAATGTCGCATTGTTTAACGAGACGTCTTATGTCCGCAAAGTTTTTTTCACTTTCTTTTCTTATACGTACCTTGTCGTCGCGTTGGATACTTTACACCGCTGCGACTAAAGCGATAATGACTCTTTTTAGAGTAATTACTCCGACGACCCATTAGCGCTTGAGAAAAAGGCAGAGAATTTTCTAATAATAATGCAGCGACGAAAACTCGAGATACAAAGTATAAGAGAAGTTTCTCAATAATTACACGCTGCCGTGTAACGGTGAGCTGCGATAAAAAAAAACAAAGCTTGTGCAACGTCGCAAGTCCGTAGCGCGCTTATGTCATCGTCGGTCAGATCTAACGCTCTCCTCTGCCCACGAGAACGAATCATCGAAAAGTACTCACTCACTCTCCTCAAAAAAGGACGAGCCCCGAGAATGGCCCACCACCGTCGACCTCCTCCGACGAAGCTCGCAAGCTGTCCCTGACGTCGGAGCGCGTCCTGGAACGTCTGGCCGAAGGCCTGCGCCAACACCCGGAGCTCCTGGAACAATACGCGGCCTTGACCGACAAGCTGAGCCAAGCCGCACCTGCCAAAATGTCTCCGACCGTCGAGGAGCCGGTCAAACGTCCGCCGCGAACGCGGGATAAACTGACGATGGCGGCGTTGAAGCTGCGGGTCGAACGAAGGGTCGAGCTTGTGGAAAAGCTCGTGGAGGCGAGGGCCGAGAAGGTCTGGGAGGAGTGTATGGAAAAGCGGCCCTGGCTCCAGCCCATCGAGACCTGGATCATGGAGAGGCACAAGGCTAGGCTCAAAGCCATCGAGGAGAATCACGGCAGGGGTTACAGTTCTGATAGCGAGATCAGTACGTCGCCGAGGAAGACGGACGCGACGAGAGAAGTGAGAGATTTGCTTGCTGCCTCCGTGACTGCGTGTGCTTGTATTTCGATGGAGGAATCGAGTGCGGATGCGCTAAAATTAAACTTATATATTGATTCACTCGGCTCTGTTTATCCATCGAACTCGCGGAAACTATTATAGCGCTTTAAGATTATCTCTGTCTCTCTCACTTGGGTAAACAAAAGCAATATATAATCTCCGCGGAGTTGTATTGAATTTCTGTTTCGCAAATTAATTTGTTTTTTCGCGATTCGGCGCACGCGCGCTGCCGTTGTATAATTGCGAGAGTCGGCTCTCCGTTAACGCGTAAAAAGGTCAGATAAATAATGAATTATGTCGACAATGACAGGAAATAGTGCGCCGTTTACTGGGTCATCGCGCATGCACACGTAACACACACGGCGACAATATGCACCGGAGTAATTGCCATGAAATTTGATGATCGCGCAGTGATATGCTACTTATATATTATACCGTGTGCTGGCTCCGATTAATACGTCGTACGCAGTTAAGGTGCTCCATTTCGTGTACTATCTGTAATTGAACGCGTTTAACTGGGCGATGCGCGAATTTATTACACGGCGATACAGCGTCGTCACGGTTTTGAATTTGCACATCGGTGTATAGTGGAAATGCAAAACTGCGGTTCTCAGGAGAAAGAAAACGAGTCATTTAGCAGCAAACCTTGACTAAAGCCGCGGAGAACCACATTTTTCTCGAACGACGAAATACAAGCAAAAAGAAAACGCACGAAGAGGCAGCACTTATTTCCTCGAGAAAAAAAAAGTAAACGCGAAAGTTACGAAGCAAACTCTGCTCTCCCCAAGGGCTCTCCGATTCTACTGCACGACGTGAAGAGCGAAAAATCCGAGGCGCGATTAGATGGACTACCGAAGAATCTCAAAGGCTCGACGAGCTCGTTGCAGTCATCCAAGATGACACCTACAGCTGCTATTAATGCAGCAGTCGAGGTTATCGATGCTCGACCCGACTCTCCCGACTTCTTCGATAAGATCAAGGGGAATTTCAAGGATAGGATGGAGGATATTCACAGGGTACATTAATCGTTGTTGCGAATGAGAAGTTTATGCGCGGTGCGCTAACAGTTTAAAATTCAAAATATATAATCAAAGTTTTTTCCTCATCGAGTGTACATCGAGTGTTAAGCTTACTCGAACTAAACTTTACACACGCGTCGTATTCATTGCAGTACTTCCAAAGGAGCAGTCGACTGGCGGACGTGAATCGGAAGCTAAAGTCTCAGATATGGAGTTCGGTTGTAACAATAGTCCTCGTCGAGGCGAAGAACCTACTGCCAATGGATATCGACGGTCTCTCGGATCCTTACGTCAAGTTCCGGTAAGATAAAATATTCCCGTTCCCTCTTACTGCATATTTTTCTCTCCCAAGCGCGACATTAAGTTATGCGCGTTTTATATATTATTCTTATATCCACACAGTATTACACACAGAAATGATGTGTGCGCGACCCGCAAGATTTATTTTTTAATGCTCATAAAGTTCGCTCGTAAAGCGCATGCATATACTCTACATAGAGCGAGGGTGATTTAAAGCCTCCGAAATTTCTTCATAAAACACTTCTTCGCAGCCTGGGCACCGAGAAGTACAAATCAAAGGTGGCGAACAAGACCCTGAACCCGGTCTGGCTGGAGCAGTTCGACCTGCACCTCTACGAGGATCCATACCTGGGCCAGGAGTTGGAGGTGACCGTCTGGGACAGGGACAGGAGTCACCAGGACGACCTGATGGGTCGAGCGGTCATCGACCTGGCGACCCTTGAGAGGGAGACGACGCACCGGCTGTGGCGGGACCTCGAAGACGGCGCTGGTAACATCTTCCTGCTGCTCACCATCAGTGGGACTACCGCGAGCGAGACCATCAGCGACTTGGCTGCGCACGAGGAGACGCCTCAGGAGAGGGCTCGGATGATGCAGAAGTACGCGCTGGCTAACACGTTGCAGAGGCCACGGGACGTTGGCCACCTGACGGTCAAGGTATTGTGTAGTGTCTCTGTGCTGTCGTTTGTGCTGCGAAGGGTGGAAGGGACTTTGGTCGGTTGAGGGGCTTCCTAGTATGCGGAAGCGGCATGTCTGTCTGTCTGTTGGAATTTCTTTGTCTGCCGATGCCGATGATAAATATGCTAAGGATGGTATTTCCATATTCTCGCGTGTGATTCCCAGTCTCTTGTGGAATTTTTATTACAGACTCGTGTTCGCATCAGGACTATTATTATACGCAGCTCTAGTCCGTCGTAACGATTTTCAGCTATACCTTACCGTTTTATGTAACGGTGGTAAAAAAAGAAAGAAAAAAAGCTTCCGCGGTTCCGAAAATTAACTCCCGACACACAACTTTGTGCAATATCGCTAATTATAATTCTTCCAGGTTTACCGAGCGCAAGGCCTCGCCGCAGCCGACTTGGGTGGTAAGAGCGATCCTTTCTGCGTTCTCGAACTTGTCAACTCGAGGCTGCAGACTCAGACGGAATACAAGACTTTGACACCGAACTGGCAGAAAATCTTCACTTTGTAAATGTCATCGCATCTCTCTCACGTTGCATACTTTTGATAAATCACTCGGTTTAATCTCGTTTTTTTTTTGTACCGAACTGAATCACGCATTTTAATCGAGTGCGCGATGACGAAACAGTTTTGACTAAAGAGACGATGAAACTTTTTCAGCAACGTGAAGGACATAAACTCGGTGCTGGAGGTGACGGTGTACGACGAGGACCGGGACCACAAGGTCGAGTTCCTCGGGAAAGTCGCGATACCGCTCCTGAAGATTCGCAACGGCGAGAAACGCTGGTACGCGCTCAAAGACAAGAAGCTGCGATGTCGAGCCAAAGGCAACAGCCCGCAGATCCTGCTCGAGCTCACCGTCCTCTGGAACGTCCTTCGGGCCTGCATAAGGACGCTCAATCCCAAGGAGAAGAAGTACATGGAACCCGAGATGAAGTTCAAGAGGCAGGTCTTCCTCAGGAACGTCCTCAGACTCAAGTCGATCATCGTTATATTCATCGATTTGGGGAAATACATACAGTAAGAACCTGTAATCTGAATTATTACATAGCCAGATTTTCCAAAAACAATGATATTCCAAAAGCAAAACGCTGCACGCGAAGCCAGAGCACAATGCGCGTAAGCTGCTGCACAATGGAAAATAATTGGAGCATGAAAGCAAACGAAGATGGGAGCTGCGCGCGCGCGTGTATACCGCAGCAGTAGCAGCGGTTCCCTTTGTGGACTCGCTTATTGTTGATTTTTCCGACCGACTAAACTGACATCTCCGAATTGCAGGAGCTGCTGGGAGTGGGAGAGCAAGATGCGCAGCATCATCGCCCTCGTCCTCTTCGTCGTAGGAGTCTATTACTTTGAGCCCTACATGATACCGACTGCTGCTTTCCTCATCCTATTCAAGTACTATGTGGTAAGGATGCATTACCTATACGCATTTCCTTCTCCTCTATACTCTAACGCTTACAAAAAGCTTATGCACTAACTCCCCGTACCGCAATGACTTACACAACAAAGCAGCAGTCCTTAGTACTTCTCTCTCACTTTCTCTCCCACGATGATAAAGGAAAACGCGTTGCTTCCATTGTGTAATATATTACATCTCTTTGCATGACGCTTTTCCAAGGCACAAGGTTGGATTAAAAATACAATGGAGCTCGACGTTATCGCTCGAGAATACATAAATCGAGAGAAAGAGACGGGTTGATCGATAAATTTGCTTGAATCCTTGCTTTGCGAACAGGTAGCAGTTTTGACCGGAGCTCCTCTTCCTCACCAGATGACCGTTCACGTTCAAGATTCTACGGACCCCACCTCGGAAGACGGTCCTCCGACTCCCGGAGACGACGACGACGACGACGAAGACAAAGACAAGGTATGCAAAGTTAGCTAGTGCACTGTAACCTTGTACGAAAGTAAGGGTCGATTATGATTCTGGTGATTCGTCACAGGAGGAGAAAAAGAGTCTGAAGGAGCGACTGCAGGCAATACAGGAAGTGACGCAGACGGTGCAAAACTCGATCGGCTACATAGCGAGCCTCTGCGAGAGGGTGAAGAACCTGTTCAACTTCACCGTTCCTTACCTCAGCTATCTCGCGATGCTGCTGGCGATCCTCGCGATGGTCGTACTCTACCTCGTCCCGGTGCGCTACTTGATACTCGGCTGGGGCGTCAACAAGTTCGCCCGGAAACTCATCAGGCCTCACACGGTGCCCAACAACGAAGTTCTCGATCTCATATCCAGGGTACCCGACGACGAGGAGCTGCTAAACTACAGGTTTGCGCACAGCACGCATCAAAACCTGACCCATACCTAGTCATACCTGACGGCTGTAACCGCGTATGCCTTGTTCTTTCAGGGAGTTGAAACCGGTACCAACGGCCGACTGCGAGAGCCGATCAGCCGCGGGTGCATCGGTTAATCCCACGGCTGGAAGCACCGGTACGGCGACGCGTCGCGAGCTCCGGAAGCGTCACAAACAGGCGGCCGCGTAGCAACAGCATGTCCCGCGGCCTGATGTCGCGGGCCTCAGGGCACACGGCGTTCTCAAGCGCTCTCTGCTGCGTCAGAAGTTCGAGTACCTTCGCCAGCGGATGGGCTCAACCGAGAAGCCGGAAACCATGCCCGACATGGACTGAGACACTGAGCACGAGATGTTATGCTACTGCGTGTGTGCGTGTGTGCAAACGACAGACGCGTCAGAGTTGTTGTTGTTCTTCTTGTTCCGGTTAGCAGGCGATTATGCTTCGACGCAGGCTTGGACGACTCGCGAGGACTGCAGTCATTTTTTTATATATACATTACTACACACTTCCAAAGAACATAACATTCATAGTGCGAATATTTCGTTAATACTTTACATATTTTACTCGTATGAACTTCCAGTTTTTTGATAATTTTCTTTTATGGTGTTTTTAGTCAAGAGGGACTGATTTACAATATGTGTTTTACAACGATAGGTTTATATCGACATAACGACGTTTAAGATGTGATAAATTGTATAAGATAAGTTGTTTAAGTGCACTCGTTTTAGGTGCACCCGCGCATGTAAGGAGCCGCATGTTATAGTTTACTATGATTTCAATGGTCGTCCGAGTCAGCGTCGAGGTGATCACGCGTTACATGGAAACGGATCACGATCGCGCGAAGATTTTTAAATAGCTGCCTTATTAAAGTAAAAAAAAACAAACGATTTAAGAAAAAAAGGCGTTGGATTATTATAAAGTAAAATGAAACGTTGATGTTTTTCCACAGCACTGAGTCAATAGCCGCTAATTATTTTTGTAATTATATCCCTTTTAAGATTCCAGTTATATAATATGCTCGCTACGTATATTTATTATCGATGTAAGCAATTTTTACGATCATATGTACAATCAAAGTATATTTAAAACATAAAGTTATTTATACATTTTTAATGTGACATAATGTTAAGCAAATTATAGATTAGGATTTAAGCTGGAGAATCCGCAATTGCAAAATAATTAAACGCAATTTTCTCGGTGCTGTTATATCTCTCAATATTTTAATTCGCGCAAACCTATATTATGGTATTATATATACTTGAATCCGTGTAAATGTTTTCCAAACGCTGACTTCGAGCATCTGCGTATTAGCAAAGCCAAAAAAAATCAGTCGCGCAAATTATATTCTGTATTATATAAAATATGAATAATGAAAGGCTTTGTCAATTATGTATAAAACGAAAAGTATGCTTACGAAAACAAAACTTCTTCTCACAGGAATAGGCTATAGTAAATGGAAAATTATGTGTGCAACAAAACGTGATTTCGTACTTCCATAATTCTAAATGCAAAGTAATGCAAGGTCGACAATTTTTTGTTTTCGTAAGATGTAAGCGTGAGCTTCTCTCGTTTCGATTATAAATGATGATCTCTCTGCTATCCACACTATGTGCTTCGAAAATTCGTGCGATCGCGTTTCTCTGGAGTGAAAGATTTGTAGAATGAAAAACCTTTACGTAGGCTATCGACTAGCAGAAAGTCATAGTCGACATATTTTGACGTCAGGAAAGAAACATTGACTAATGGGCTATTCGATTTCCTTTCTTGATTAACCATCAGATTTGTAATTAGCGACTACATTTTTAAAGACCAAATTATGAGACCAAGTATGCGCTTGATTTTTAGTCGTTGTTCCTAAACATATATACATACTATCATACCGCCTTTAGTTTGAAGAATAAAAGATCGAATGTAATTCGTTTTCAACTATACGTACAAATCTACAATTATTTTTTGTATCTTTAAATCATTGAAGACTTCCACAAAGTTGGCCAAACTATAGTTTAAGAGATATTAATGGAGATGTTTGTGAAATATTAGTTAATGGAACGTTATGACTATTTTCTAAAATGTAGCAGAGCGAGAAAAGATATTAGAGGCCAATGGTAGAACATTGACGAATGAAAACAATTTTATTTTTAAACTGTTTATCGTACAACAAAGTTACAAATTTTATCGACTAACGAAATTAGATTTCTATATATAGTCAGATATATATGTATACCGCTTACGTTTCTAAATTGATAAAACCTGACTGCAAATCATAATCACTAACATAATCAAGAAAAAATCATGATCTATCGCTAAAAATGGAGACATCAATAATTTTCGACACATTTATAGCTAATTACAAATTGGGTCGTTAATAAGATCAATTGAAAGGCCAGACGATAAACTTATGCCATATCCAACATAGAAGAATCATATAATATTACAAATCGCACGAAATTCGAAAAAAAAATTTCAAGCGTAAAAATAAATTACGCGTACATTACAACGCAATACCTATAATATATGAATACAAAATACATTGACTCTTCTAGCATATCTTTAAAAACTGATAAATCAAGCGTAAATAATTTCTATAGAGAATTTCGATAACTACTACGTCTAGCTTTATCGGATTCGAGAGGAGGTATACGTAGATGATACACACACAGTTAAATATATCTTCATTATTACGATCTTTTTCGGAAGATCGCCGACCATTTCGTCCATCGATGTCTTAGGTTAGCTAGGCTAAAGAAATTTAACGAATTGCGGGAGTAGGCAGACGTAAGATTATTTGATGATCATAAATTGTTTTCAACAAATAAATGGTTTATTTTCATTATATGAATCGAAAATCGAAAGCATTAAGTTTAACAAAATTATTTTTCACATCAAAGTATTGTGAAATGACGATTTGCTTATTCCTGCCCACGAGAAAACTGTTAAAGCTCGCTTTGGCCGTGCAGTAAAATTGCTACAGCACGGTTATCACAAATAAACGTATGCATGTGCATTATAAAGTATAAAGACAAACAAAGTGATTGTAATGAATGAAAGTGAAGGCTTGCAAGAGAGTGTGATAAAAACGTTAGATTAACATTAGAATGACAATGCGAGAAGAAATATTACAAGTTAGTTCCTTGCTTCCTTATCCGCGAAAACATCACAGACCATTGCGATTCAAGTTTTAAGATAATATTAGACGAAACTTGGGCACATAAAGTAAATACTACTATTTATGAACTCATAACTTTATGGTGCACTTTTAAAGTATTGTAATTCTTTACAGACCTATACTGTCAGTTTTGAGTTAGCTTAGTTTCTTACAAATGTACGCGTTTAAATACATGAAGTAAATTGCCGAAAAACATCACTAAATTTGACGCGTCCTTTAAATTATGATGGTTATCTGATAACATGAAGTTTGAACGTATAAAAAATTAGAACTGAATTAGAGCTTAAAATTTCAACATTATATTTTAAAGCAAGTTTGAGTGTTGGTGAAAGACGAATAACAAGTTGAGCTTAAAAACTAAAGTGCTATATTTCTTCAGGATTTTTTTATATTCTGCTGGAGGAGATTTCATAAATCTCTAGAAATATTTTTTATACTGGCGTGTTGTGTTAAGCTTATAAGATGAATCGAGACGTACGATTTTCAAACAAAATCGACTATGTTATAAGATTGGCTACCGAGCATCGCAATAGCATCATAATTTTTTTGTTAGACGTGTGGTCACTTCTCATGGAGCTTAATTCTAAAATTTGCTGTGCATCTACCAAAAAATAGAAAGGTGAAAGTTGATCACCAAAAGTTAAATCATGATATGATCAAGTTCTGTGCTATTATACAAAGAAGCATGTATATTTTGCACAAATTATTCAAAAAATGATTATATGTATACCTGTAATCTAAAATGGAATCGTAGAATAAAATCGACGATTTTTGCCTGTGCATGCTTTCTCGTTAGAACGTCATTTGATAATATGAATTTAATAAATTATTGAATAATGATCTTTTCTAAACGAATAAATTAATGTCTTACTATCTTCTAAAACTAATTCAGATGATTGTGTTATACAATAGCCTCTGTACTTTATTTCTAAAACTCAACCATCGTTGATCTATTATATTTTAAAATAAATATATGTGTATAGAGAGCTGGGCCTACGGACACGAAAAAATAAATGTATAAAAGTAACCAACTTTGCATTTAACAAGAATACCTTTAATTACAAATACATCGATTAAGATGTCTTTTGATATACTATATCTTTACAAAAATTTTTAGTCTCTTATATGTATATGGAAATAATGTATGAGCCACTATTTCTTTAGTCACGATTCCAAATTTATTTATTTAAACTCGATTTGAGTTATAAAATTATTCGTTTTTTATCATATAAAAAAAAAAATCTACTTTCAAATAGTTTAAATGAATAAATTATTCTGATCAATGTGCATAGCAAAGTATATTCTGTGCATACGTTACTTACATCAGTTAGGCAATGAAATATCATAACTAACAGCGGCGAACATTCGATCGTTCATTGAAATGAAAAATTATTTAGAAGCAATGATTGCATAATCATTGATTATAAAATAATCAATTATCTGAACTATGTCATAATTTCCGAGCATAAAACAGTTTTGAGTATCTTAAGTAAAAGGAAATCTGCTTTTCAAAAAAAATCCTGTATACAACAGCATTGATTATATATGAGTAAGAAACATTCCTAATTATTATTTATCAATATTTATGAATAAAGCGACGTGTTAAATAAGATTTTCGTGAGAAATAATGGATTTAGTAATTTCAACAACGTGTCATGCCCTTTTATACTCTTCCATTTTTGTACTTCCAATGTTTCAAGTGTATACGAGACTTTAATAGTTTTTTAGGTATATAAGTTACAGCTTTTGGTGTGTCTTTTATAAAATATATTGGATAGAAGCAATTCGATGTTAAAAGTAATTTTTCTAGTTACTATTATAGAGATTTTTCTAAAACAAACTGCATGTTTGCACAGGCACTATCCTGTCACGCACTCCTATAAAATAGACTAAACAAAATATTGATACAAGACGTTATACTTCGATAAATACTATATGAATAAAAGGAAGGACCTGAGATCAATTAAAAGTGTGTATCAAGTATAGTATATAAATATTAGACTTTGAAAGTAAATACAAAGTGTACAAATTATTGTTGAGTTGTATTAAAAAGTTGACATATATAAATATTATGCGATATCGCAGCCAAAAGGACGTGAGACTATGTAAATAATTTAGAAAAGTCAATTTGAAGAATGAAAATATAATTGTTGGTTATAAATACTGTTTTTGAGCGATCTGAACATTTACGATTTCCAACTAAAACTCATGTCCTTCCTTTCTCGAGAAAACTAGTCTATATAAACTCGATAAGTCACGAATCATGGACAAATGCTGCTTATCGAAAATAGTTCTACGCATTCTTTTAAATCGCTTGTGACTACAAAAATTCATTCAACTGATGCATCATTTGTTGAATAAAATTTCCAAAAATGTAACATTATATGTTACAACTTTATATTGGCAAACGTATCTTATTTTATATTTCAATCTTTATCACCGAACATACTTAGCGCTCAATTTAGTTGCATATTCGAGCGTGAAATTTTCAATTTTCTTCGTATTATAATAAATACAAATTTTTCAAGCGAGAAAGCTTCAGTAGTCAATAATAGGCACAAGCATCGAATTATAAATTTATAACAGGTCAAGGATAAGATTTTAACAGTAGAATGCCTAAAAAGTTTCGCGTACTAATGTTGACGGTCTGGCAAGAGTTTGAGCATCAATTGCGATGAAATCTCGTCGAATAAGTGCAAAATTATACTTCTATACTATATTATAATATATCTTGAAATTATGAATGTTCAAACTATTGATCCAGATAAAAAAAAACACAGAAATTGCAAAAAAATGCTTCGCACAGAATTCTTAACTTCCTGAATCTAATTAGTGTATTAGAGGACGATTGTGCAGTGCGATTGTGATCTGATCGGATGGCTGTCGCAAAATTGCAACCAATTGAACAAACGATGTTTGTACTGCTGATCGATTTGCGCATGCGAACGAGCTACGTACGCTGCGGACTTTTGAAATCGAATTGTCTTCGTTTCTGGGTCGAACGCAACGCAAACCCGATCATTGCAGCAAATTGCGTTCATGTACTTACGAAGTGATAAAAAATCGTTATTATTATCATTATTATATTATATATGAAGAAGAGATAAATATCGAAATAAATGAAGCTTTTATTAATATCCAATAATCTCCCGTTGTTTATTGCGCATTCCTCCAGACATATATAGTATATCCTCCAACTTCAACGCAAGAGCTTGATATTTTCGCGCATTCGCGAAGAGAGGTGAAAGTGCCGGCGGCACGGAAACGACAAAGGCATATTTACGCCTGCCATAGTTCGGGCCAACAGTAATCGAGTCACGGAGCTATACTCGCGGCTCGTCACGTTCCTCGCGGGGCTAACAAGGAAACACGTGACAAGTGCTAATGCACAATGGATTAGGCTGACGAATCGTTTCTCTTGATACGCGAGATGAAACGAGGGGTCAACGCGATGCCGTCGACGATTCGATCAGACGTGACGAGCTTGCAGATGTCGGGGATCGGGATGAGCTTGAAGTCCGTTTTTTACCGTATAATTTGTAATTATGTTTCGAATAAGGATTTTGCGAAACGCTTTGTTTTGTGCTCTTTTGGCGCGACAGCAAATTCAAATTAAAACGCGCTTAGACATTGTGAAAATGTGTCTCGGCACATTCTTGAACTCTTGACCTGGTAAAATGATAAATTGCACGTCTTGAATGTAATGGCGATATAATGACTTTAATAACGCTGCGTTTACGCTATTAATTATAACTTGCGTAACGTGCTTTACAATGAATTGCCAAATTAAAACTATTGTGAAAAAAGTTAAACGAGCCGCTTGTAAAGTCGTTGCAGAAACAAGCAAGGCGTTTTTTTTTGTTTTTTGAGATGCTTAACATCGAATCGCTCTTGGGGGGAAGCATCTCTAAGTGGAACAACCTGCTTTCCTGCTACACACGAGATTAGACCGATAGCGTTCGTTAGCAATTCGATTCCTAAATCTCGTTTGCCTCTTATATCTCGGCTCCGGATCAGTCCACTTTTCTCCCGCTCGCTAAACAATGTATTTTAAGTATATTGTACAAACGAATCAATGATTAAAAAAAGATAATAACGAGGGGAAGAAATATTTTCGTATATTGACCATCAGTCGATTCCTCTAATAAGCCGTAAACACAATTTCTACGCCTGTCGACTCGCATCAGTCCCGCAAGGCATATCAGCTACAAGAAAAAGAAAGTCCGAAAAATCAGAGCATACGACGTGGACACAAAACTGACAGAAATGCGTGCGTCGGAAGGAGCGGAGGAAAAAAAACGAATTAGATCGAAATCGTTCACCTCTAGCGCTCTCTGCGGGAAAGTTCTTTTCTAGCCTCCAGGTGTGTCCTAGACCTTGCCCGAAGGTGAAAGTAAAAGCCGGCGCTCTCGGGATGATCAACAGCCTCGACCAAGATCGCCACTTTGACAATCGGCAACAGATTCGAATCGTGATCCAAATTGGTCTACGCTTGGAATGCTTCTATTCACGCCGGCGGGAAAAGTGTTTTCTTTCGAATCCAGCACACTCGGAGTGTGCGTTCTGGTCGTGATTCATCAACGATTAAAATATTTTCCACACAACACACGACGCACGAAGAAAAGTCGGTTTTCGTTCCTCGCCGATGAAGTTATTTTTTGTTCCGGCGATAAACCACTCGCGCCGTTACAGTATTTTTTTTCATCGTAAGCCTCTCTCTGGCTTGCGCCGATCACGAGCGCGACTCGCGATGCAGCGTGGAAAGTCGGAGGCTCTCGAGGATCCGGTCGATCCACTTTTTGATGGCTCTCTTCTCCACCTTCCGCGTGAATTCTCTACTAGTTTCATGAGCGCGACTTAACGCGACCGGTTGTCCGCGTTTTATTATTGTACTGGGCTTTCGAGTGATCCCTTTTTTTTCGTGTGCGTGTAAGTACCTATGAATTATTCATAGCTTTATGGTCCTGCGAATTCACTTTCTTAAAAAGCCGCGTTTTCGCTTGTGCGACGTATGCACACGCGCAGCGAGGGATGCGGTGAGAAATTGTCGGATTAAAATGGAGAAAAAAAGAGAGAATAACCTGCAGTGAGAGTGTGAGATAATTAAGTTTGCGAGGGGAGAAGAACATGACTGCTGTGTCGAAAACTGTGAAAATATGACTTTTTTAGAAAGTCGCTTTTATATTTCGCGCGCGCGTTTTTATGATGTACCCGCGCACACGGGAGATATATTACGCCGGAACGAGCGTTATAAAGTCCTTTCCGATTTTCACGTGCTAACAAGCCTACTATAGTTCCAATCAGTTTTCCGCCGTTATATTATACATCGAATCGATAAACAAAGTATACAACAATAGTACCATTATTACTAATCGAGCATTGCGCAAGCATCGATTTTTCATCCGATTCCCTCCCACATCTTCGTCACATCGTTCTCCGCAAGCAACCGATACACGTCGATCACTATAAACGTCAACTTTCCCTCTCTCTCTCTCTTTCCCCCATAAACGCGGGCGTAAAAACGAGTAATCAAATTATATCGACCTCGTTCGCGCGCAAAAATTCACCGGCAGCTTGGAAACTCGATAAAAACAGCGCGCACAGGTGTTATTGTTGTTATGATTCCCTCCATCTACCTATATACAGTACATACCATATACGAGCGATGACTCGCCAGCAAATCGGCATTGAACCTGCAGCGCCGATATCGGTCCAGCTGCGACGTGAAAGTGTAGCGCGAGAGATCCGCGTGTGCTCTTTCACTCGCGCGCGAGTCCTTATAACCGTATGGACGTGTGTATACATATATATAGGTGTGATTCGCCTGTACGTATCTATACATAAACACATATTCGTCCCACGCCGGCGCTTTACGACGTCCCGGCTTTATACGGGGGACTTTCTTTCGCCTTGACCTTGAACACCTCGCGATCGTAACTTTCTGCCTGCTGGGAGTGCAGTGCAAATATTTTGCATATATTGCCTGCAGCCGATTGATCGGTAAACGTGGGCTGCGTGAAATCGCGGGACGTCGACGTCGCAGTTTTCTGCGGTAGATAAAAAGCCGGAAACGATCGTAGCGAAACACCGGGCACTTGCAAAATTTTTGACAGCCGTAAAATAAGCGATCGTTAGGTTTTTCAGCTACTCTTCGGTTCTTTACGATCGCGATATTGACAAATCTCGTTTGGCAAGATTTTTCCGCTCCGGAGGCTTTATAAGCCATGCGTATAATATAGACGAAAAAGGTCGGTTTATCGTCGCACGTTATTACCCCTATTGCTTTGTGCAAACAAGCGTTAAGTGCATATATAACGGATATTTGCTCTCGCGGGAACGCGTGCATTAAACCGGCGGCGAACGTGTCCGAAAGTGATTCTGTAACGCGAGGCGCGTATTTTCCCATAGATCCCTAATCGCTCGTCGGCGCTCCATAACTCGGGCTTCCGGTGAAAACTCCCGTCACTGTCCCGCCAGCTCCGATCTTTCACGTATATCCGCGATGCGTTTGTATTACACGCTCGACTTGTGTCCTTTTCGATTATACGCTGTTATACCAGTATGCGATTTTTATTGCAGTCGTGTGTGACGCAATCGTGTATGTACTTAAAGCGAGATGATTCGAGATCAATATAAAAAGGAGATTCTCGAGGAGAAATTCGTGTACAAGTCGTTGTTTTTATTTTCGCGCGCGAGTGTAATGACCTTTATGCAATGGAAGACGCGCGCGTCTGGCTCAATTTAACGAGAAGTCGCCGCACTTTTACTCAATAATGCAGCAGCGCAAAATTGTACGTAAAATATCGCGGCGAGTTATTTTCCGCGGGAGGCGCATTTTTTGCATGAGAAATTGAATCACATTGACAATAATTCGCTCGCTCGTGAATTACAAGATGAAAGTTAAGAAAGTCTGCCATTATGTGCCGCTATATGAAATCTGAGTTATTTGCCGCGCGCGTCTCCCTCCCTCGACTGTATATATATACTTAGGAGTTTATGGTGGTGTCTTTATGAGTAGACAAAAAAGTGAACGACCTACTGTAATTAACGAGTTCACCTCTCCGGCGATTATCGAGTTGCACAATTTTCGCGAAAATCATAGTAGCTAAAGATCTGTATACAAGAGCCCGAAATTCACGCATTATGAGTCATTGTGCCGCGCGCGGAGCTGCGAAATCGTGAGAAGCCTGCATACGCTTATATTCGGCGCCTATAACTCTCGCGAACAATGAAAGAGAAAGTCACACCTCAACGGTAAACCGCCGAATAAGTGTTAGTAGATATAAGTATATGTATGACTACAGAGTGGCTCCGATGAAAATCAGCGAAATTTATTATCATATCCCACACGGAAAACAAGATTTGTTTTAGGAGGCATGCGGGGAAGTATGAGGAATAGAGTACAGCCGCGTGATACAAGACAATACGGTTTTGCAACCTGTGTCAAAACTGTCTTGTTGGACCTGCAGCCTGAGCCTCTTGTGCTATAACTGCCTAAACTGCAGTCTTTTATAATCGATTTTCATCGAGGTTATTGAATACTGAGCCCAAAAAATGTGACATCAAAGTTAGTTGAGAATATTGATTTGTCTCTATCGGTCTTCCCGAGGCAGGTTGTGTGGTGAGAGAGGAGAGAAAAAACTTTAAAATATTTTCTCTTTTCTTTTCAACGTTTCGACGGACAATGCCGCCCTCATATAAGGAGAAATTATAGAGAAGATCGGTACAAAATTTCGCCGAGAAGGCGCTTTCCTGCCGCGCGGCGGTGGGGGAGGGGGACGTAGGTGAACAGTGTTTCTCTCTCAGCTGTTCGATTCTCATTCGCTGATTCTATAATACAGTTAGTTAATTATCAATCATGATTCCATGACTAATTAAAACGTTACACTCGATTTCGACAACTATTTCAAAGCTTCAACTCTATTCCATCGGAACAAACTTGCGGCTCTCAACGTACCATCAGCCTCCAGGGGCAAATTGAATGGCCCACCGCTATTTTCCGAAGTGGTCTCTACTCTATGAAGCTCATAGAAGAGGAAAAGCAACAGTAGAGGTCGCGCGCTCACTCCTTTTTATAGATTTAATTACGAAATAGCCCTCCCTGAAAAAATCCTCCCACGCACGTTTCAAAATTTCCCGCCAAATTCATCGCCGATATTCCTCCTATAATCCAAGCGAATAAACTTGAGCAGCAGAGGAAGCTCCTGAAAATTGGAGAGAAAAATCCTACGCTCTCGCGCGGTTCCGACCGCATATGCGCACGAGGTCACGTCGCATTATATACCCCCGCCGTTGCCGCCGCAGCATCGATTCGGCGCGGCGGCGTCGTTTTGGCCCGGGCCAGCTCTGCACTGGGCAAATTATTCAGCCGAGGGAGAGAGATCAGACCGAGGAATCTGCGAGCGAGCGGACAAAGGAACTCGCGGAATTGTGTAGGCTCTTCCTCTATCTCTCTGCATAATTTGTGTGTGTATGTGGGTTTATTAACTGAGTCGAACGAGGGACTGGAAGTTTTGATAAGGGATAGTAGATTTCAGCGATTTCAAAATTTTAATCACATCATACATGCATAGCTCTAGGATCGATACAATTAGCAAATCCCTATTTCAACGCGGAGAAACTCGAAAAGCACATCCACGCGAATCCAAATGTATAATACTCGCGTGGAAAAATCGCGATAATTCGCGGAATCTCTCTCTCTCTCTCTCTATCTCTATCTCTATCTCTTTCTCCTCTGTCGGGCGTAGCTGCGCGCACAAGAATGTCCGTGTAAGGGGCATCGCATGTATGCCTATGCGTTCTCCGCTGACTAGTGGGAAGAGTTAGTGCCACCGTGACCCACTTCCGGTCAAGTTCATTGCTCATCGCGGAGCGGCCTCGTCGGCGTATACACACACGCCCGCGCGCGATGCCGGTGAAATTTTCTCTATATTGAGTTTTATCCGGGAGATCTGTCGATCGGAGTTTCAGCTGGTATACAGCAGTCGCAGAAAGGAATTTGTGCGTGTGATCATTATATCCTACGCACATAACGAGTAATTCAATTAGAAGTTGTACAGAAGTGCGAATGATAAATCGAGTTGTTGCCGTATGTCCTAATGGCAATATAAGTACGAGCTTGTAGCGCGTAATCGATGTCGCGTAGAAAAAGAAGCAAAGTTTATAACTCGAAACATTTCCTGCAGGCTTGTCATACAGCGAAGCCGTAAGTCGTGACCATCGTCCGCCAGAACCACTCCCCTCTCGGAGAGCTCATGGGAACTTGGAAAGGTGCTCATAAGAAGCCGATGCAAAATCGGTAGAAAGTGAAAGAAAGGCAACCGCGCGGAATTCGAAAATCGCGCGGGCAATTGTTACATCCGAGAGTTAGTATATAAAGGCGCGAGGAAAAAAGCTGATCCGACTTTGATTGACGCTATAGCGCTGCGCTCTCGTCAGTTTTTAGGCGTGGAAAGTTTTTGCAACTCGTCTGCACATCCTCGATGGATATCGCGGCGTCCGCGGGATTGTCGAGAGATGAATTAAAATCGAGTGGCAATAATTATTTCCAATTAGATATCCCGCCGATATAATGAGATAGAGAAAGTTTCGCTGGAACAATACCGATTGTTAACCTAGAGAAGCCGCATCAGCGCTTGGATGTCGACCTTTTAGACGCTTTTTTTCCTCTACAAAGCTCTGCTTTTTCAGAGAAAGTGACGCGGCGCGTGCGCTTATTGACACTCTCGCTGCTGCTGCGATTAGCCGGGCGTCTTAGACACACCGTGAGAACAGCATTTAAAAGATCAGTACTTTGTGTGCCTCCCAGGGAGTGATGTATTCATCCACACCGACAACAATGCGAGCCTCACTTTCGTCGATCAATCAGGAGCCTAAGAGCCTCTCTCGTATATCTACCAAAACAATCAATCTCCGAATCGCCGCATAATTGATATATCAGTTTATAATGACTCCACTAATGTGCGTACGGAACACAAAAACAGAAGACGAATCCGCACGAGGGAAAGCCCGAGTAGATTAGGGCTCGAGGAGAACACTTGTAAAAGTCAGCCTCCGGATTGAATGCCACTGCACTTTGGATGGGCGGGACGACTACTTTCTCCTCTGCATAGCGACGACGGAGAGAAAGAATCCAGATGCATCGGTCACGCGGCAGGTCCAATTAGAGCTGTGTTATTCTCTCCTTTTTTCGGGCCGTTTTCACGGAAGAGCGAAAAAACCGCGGCGCTGAACAATGCGGGGATTTATCGCGCGAACGGCGATGATTTGGCGAGAAACTTGGATCAGGAAGAGTTCACAACTCGTCCACGGGGGATTCCTCTGTGGGTTGTGCAATAATTACGAGTGTTAAAGGCTTTGATAGCCGGATATGATTCGATTGTTCCGCGAGGAATTTGGGATATCTTAGCCGCGCATAGCAAAATTGAATTATAAACGAGCCTGTAACGCGTTCTCGGTTGTGTAATTTCGGTGCATCGACCTTTTTTCTCTCGTAAGGTATATAGATGTTCTTCACGCTCAAGGAGCCGAAGAGCCAATCGAACGCGACGGCTATTATTGTTCTGCGTTTGAATAAGCGCTGACGCAAACTCGGAACGATAAATCTCTCTCTCTCTTTCTCTCTGTACTAAAAACTCGATTTTCTGATTTATAGGGCCATTAGAATACACGCGGTGCGATACACAGTGTCATCGCGATTTGCATACGAAAGTCCAGTAATTAGATCATCCGCTCGACATTAGCATCCGACGCGCGTTACCGCCAGGGCTCCTCTGCGTATATTTATTAAAGAGCGCAATTATAAACCTGGCTCGAGTCCAAACTCATCCTCGAATAATAGGCCCAGAAGGAAATTTAAAAAAAAAGAAATAATGGACGCATCGTAAACGCATAAACCCAACAGTCATGCAGCTAATAGACTGACACACAGACAATAAACTGTGCTACAGAGGAACGCAGTTCTGAATATGTAGACCAATCAACGCGGGAACGAGAGAGAAAATACAGCGGAATTACCGATTTGCACGGCACAGCTCTTATACGCGTGTGTACTTTCATATTCATTCACCGAATGGAAACTCAAGTGGCGGTACATTTTACGAGGCGCAACGGCCGGATGCAATCAGGTTTTCCCGCCCTTGCGAAACTGGACCACGCATATATAGCAGTCTCGAAAAATTTTAAATCGTGCGCCGCTTGGACTCGCCCTTGCTAATATTGGAGGACGTCTGGGTTCATGTTCTCGCAATTTTATAGAAACTTTGCGCGCCGGGGATAACTATTGAATGTCAGAAAACGCGATAGATTCGACGTGAAATTACACTTTGCTCGATGAGTTTCATTTCATCACGTGATGTTACATTCGATGATGTACACGCGCATACGGAATCCGACGTTCCTTGACGGATGGTGGAAATCTCGCGATGCTCTCGTGTTATTACGCGCGCGTTGTTCGGATTGCGAATGTCTGTAATCAAGTGTCTTAGTACTCATTTTCCCGACGTTTCGATTCTTTGTATTTTCACGGAGCTCATTATGCGCATTGATGACCGGCTATCATCCCGCGTTTAGCTCTCCGGCATGGGACTCGAAAGAGGTGTTTTTGCGCGGCGTTGTTTACTTTTTATTGGCGGCGCCAAATTCTTCGAAGAAATTGCCGTTATAGATCGGCATAATTAATGATTATCTAGTCCAACAATTTTTTTTGCGATGACGTTGAATGACGGTTGTTACAAGAAAGTTTAACGCAACAAGCCCGCGGCGTTGTACTTTTCTCGATTTATTTATTTACGAGCGTTCTTACGTACTTTTTTTACACTCTTGTATTATAGTCTCATGGTCAACGGTATATCATTAAATTCCTACGGATATCGACATGCTCTCTTTCGTACAAAGATTCGACGCGAGAGCAGCGCCATACACTGCAGACCTTGAATCTTCTCTTTCAAACTCCGGCGAAACGTATTATTAAAGCATCTTCTTCATCTCGCGAACTTCAAGTATACCGAAACGACCCATTATTCGGAAAATAAACGCTCGTTTATATTTTCGCGAAAACGCACGCGATTCTGCATCCACCAATATAATTACAATGTAAATGAGAAAATAACGCTTGGATAATTCCATCTTACAGGGAGGAAAAATCGATACGGCGAAAATTCCTTTAGAATTCCATGGACAACTTTAGTTTAACTCAATTTTACTTTCGCCGAAGTCCGCACGGTGAAGTATGAATGCAGCCGTGAGCCAGAAGTTAGAAGTGTATACGCGCGGATGCCTCCGCCTCGGAAGGTTTCTTTTTTGTTGAACTCTTTCAATTTCGAGAACTTTTTGCAGCCGTGCCTGCGATAACTAACACGTTTTATTTGTTTATCTCGTTGACTCGCCTTGCAATTTCTTCGCGATTCTCGGGTTGCATATTGTGGGAAACTAATGCCACCGCGATGTACACTGTATATAAGACAAAACAATTTTGGACTGGCCCTTCGTGCTCTCTCAGTTTCGGGCCAGCGAAGATAGGTGGCGCATAGGCGCTTTTCGATTTTCCTCGTCGGTATACAGCGAGCCCAGTGCATATATAAGGGTTTGTCACCAATGCCAAAATCACTTTATGTTTGGGCCGCTCGCACTATTACTGCTTGAGGGCTGAGACTCTCTCAACTTACATAAAATGTAATAATAATTTTGAAAATATATTAAACTTCTGCACCCTGGCAATTTACTACTTAGAAAAAACTTACCTGCGCGCACGCGCTTTGATCTAGTTAATCCGAAAATAACGTGCCCATTAAAGCTGGAATAAAGTTCAAATCCGCGAGTTTATAATAAGCCGAGTGAGAGAGAAAGAGAGAGAGAGAGAGGGGCAGGAATAAGGAAATTCCTTTGCACTGCACTCTGCGAACTTTTATTTTCTAAGCGCTCTCTCATGAGATTTCGATCAGCTGTTACATTACATGCACCGCAGCTACATTTTAAGATAATCAGACCTGCAGTTACGTGATACACGGTAGCATCTAAAATCAACAGTTCCAATAATGCTTATTACAAACATAACTGCTCTACTTTTTCTTGAAAAATCGCTCTTCACCCTCGTCGATTATAAAATCCGCGTATCCCACTCGAGCGTTATCACACACAGCCCAGAACGTCCATTCCAACTCCATTGTGTGAGTGTGTCCAGTAGCGCGTTGGCATTCCCAGCTGCACCTACGATCCTTTTCATTCTCTTTCCGGAACGGCTCTCTCGCAGCCTACATACTACGTATACACGAGAAGGAGAGAGAAAAGAAAAGTGAGAGGCCAGCATACACACAGTGCGCTGGCGTTCGATATGTGCGCTCGCTTGTGCAACCGCGCCAGTCTCGCCCTGACTTGACTCATTCTCTCTTTCTCTGTACAGTGTATAATACTTACACACATAGGTATGGAGAAAGATCCTTTGACCCGTGCGCGAGAGAGGAAACGCGCGGGCAAGCCGTTCGATTATCTGACGCTTCGAGCGGAAAAATTACGTGGCGAATATTTTCGCAAGGGGAGAGAAAATCTGGTCTAAGCGCTCGGCTGATTTTCCTCGAGTGTGATTGATTGATCGGGGATTTGTCGATTGGATGAGACGCTGAGCTGGGTTGTGCGTTTATTTACGTATGAGTACCTGCTCGCGACGTCGGTGAAATGCATGCGCGAACGCTGATGAAAGTAGGAGATTCGAGGATACAGCTTGCGGATCGCGACTTTTTGGTCGTTTTAGAACTGCACCTGACGTGCATCCGCTGCGATTTCTATCCATTGTTAATTTTGAGCGCCGATTTTTATCTATATTCTATTGACCTTATTTTCAATAATACAAACAGCTGTACTCAACGCCTCGAAGGCTAAGTAAACAAAAAGGCGCCGAGCAATTGCACACCCCCGAGTGAAAAATCCATGTTGCAACGGCTTATCCTTCGAAGTGACTAGTCGATTTTCAATTTTTTTCCCTCTCCAACCGAAAAACCTTGGTGCAAGTATTCAACCCGTATGCAGTGAAATTACAGCTAAACAAGCCGTATTTTGTCAAGCAAAGGGATCATTTGGAGTGACTGAAAGGGTCGCAACTGTGTATAAGAAACGTGAAACGTGCAACTGGTGACTTTAACGCGTATGTAGTAACTGGAGCAGCCGATCTCTTGCTTTCATCCGCCGACTCACCTACTTGCTTCGTTATCCGCGCGGAATTCGTAAGATTCCTCCGTAACGTCGTTACGAGTACACACTACTGATGAAAATAACAAGTACGAATCGTAATGAAAAATTAATTACAGCGCTGGAAAATCGAAAGAAACGCTGACAAATCGCCGAGTCGTGAAGTAGAAATTGAAGAGAAATCGCACGACATCTCCCGCAGATAACAATCCAATTTCATTCACAAACCGTATAGCCTACACTCGTATACCGAGTTATACGCGTCCCGCAGACCAATACACTTTCCGCTCGTAAATCAGGCCTCGTAATAATGCAGTAACGTCGATGGGCGTGTGGTATACCTCGTCGGGAAAATGTGCGAGATTTTATTTCGAAGCTCAAAGTCCACAATTTTTTTATCATCTTACACGGTGTACGTGACATTCACATTGAAATCGGCGGGCAAACTGGTTGTGCAAATGAGGAAAGCTATTTTATTATCGTACTAGATATATACACGTGGAAATTTGATACATTTTCTTCTCGCTCCACATTTTTCAGCTTATTAGCGGCGTATCTATAACTCGATCCGTTAATCGAATTTTCCTCGCCTGCAGCGGCGAACAGCATTGGAAAGTCCGAAAAAGTAAGCCAAAGCGTCGCTCGCGCGACTCCTACATACATACCGATCTCAAAATCAATATCATCGAACTTCATTACAAGAGAGCGTGTACACGCAGGTCTATTAGACCTCCAGTTAAGGGAGTTTATATAGTAGAGCGTATAACTTTCTCATTACAAGCAGCGGCGGCTTTGTGATCCATAAGACTGTAGCAGCAGCAGCTGTGAAGTCATTCCAGTGCAGTAGATGCGGTCACGATAAAGCGCCTGTATATATTTCCATACATCGGGTGGATAAAGCGCGGGCCGGACGCGCCTTAGCTCCAAGAAAGTAACTATGCGCGCAAGAGCGGCTACATTACATCTCGCGCTCGCAGTCCGCAACCTGCCCACTTTTCTCACGACTCACCGTGGCTATGTGCGAGAGTATGCATATATACGTATGTAGAGCGAATTTACGTTGAAAATAGCTAGTGTGTTGCGTGAGATACTACGAGTCTGCATTGAAGCCGGACGAATTTTTCGTTCGATCGAGTTGAGAAATTTTTTATTTTTTCTTTAAAGGCCGAGGTGAGAATTAAGATAATTCGTACACTCGATGCGCAAAAGAGCGGAGCCGGTTGTGCGCGAGAGACAAACGGGTAAAGAAAGTTGAAAACGACACAGTGGATCTATTCATTTTCACAGTGGGATATTCGCGCAGCGCTGTGAGGTCGCTTTTTTTGATGAAAAACAATGGGGTGCGCGCCCAGGAGTATTGGTGACTTTGACCCAGAAACCCGAGTCCTATTCACCGAGACTGAGAGAGACGTTTCTAAGGATGTTGAGCATTTTTCACTCGTTATTCAAGCATAATCCTTCCCCATTGCTGATCGCGCTATTATGCTTTATTGTTCTCTCGAGGTGTACTCCTCTAAAATATGAAAATCACGAGGCTCGATCAATAACGTAATTGGAAAGTGCTCAAACTCGAAATTCAAGCAAAAGCACAATAATCCCTGTACCGGCGCTTTCTTTTTCTCACATTTCTCCAAGCGCAAACAGTTGCCAAAAAAAAAGAAAAATTCCAAAACTCTCGACTCCCGCAAAATTATACAACAGCGCCGCTGATACCTGAAAACCGAAAGTCCATTGTCCGCAAACCACCGGCTCCCTCAAGATCATCTCGCAAGAAAATGACTGTTTACATAGCCGCCGCGGCGCGGTAGCATCATCCTCAGCTATTGCTTCTTTTTTCCGCACAGCCGAGAGAGCGAGCGAAGCGCCAGAAGAAATCCAGTACAATTACAGGCTTTTGCCACGAGTGGGAGCTGAGTATAGAAAAAGAAGGTGTCCGCAATCATCGAGGCATCAAGAACGCCGCGTATCCGGGCATTGAATTCGAGACTCTCGGCACAGCCTCCACTGCAGTATATGCATAATATACACGTGATCCTCGGGAGAGCGCGTGTCGCAAGTCGCTTCGGGATCTTCTTGTTATCCGCGCGCAATATCCGGCCTCTGCGGAATGTACCGGCTGCCTATTCTCTCGATCACGACATTTCGCGGTCTATTACTTGATTTGCGGTGTGAATCGACAACTTTCTTCTTTTCGTCGGTTGGGCGAAAAATGCGGGTGTGTAATGGACGAGGACTCGAAGGCGAGTAAGGAGAGGGAGAGACATCTTATACTGCGGTTGTAAATCAAATTAGAGCCTGAAATTAGATTATTATCTTTGCCGGTATAGCTGTGGTTGAATAATCACGCGGCCGCGCGCTCGGCTGTTATTAGCCGGGTATGCGATGTTATTTAAATATTTTACTTTCGGTAAGTAGGCTTTACGAGAAGTTAAGTGACAGCTAATCTTCTTTTTGTCAAAAATAAGTCACTTCTCCGAATAAGATTTTTGCGCTAATGACGTAATTCTACAGGGTATATTAAATACCCTGTGGACTAGATTTTACGAGGTTCTTTTTTACTATTCACCATTTATGTATAAAACAGTTACGTAAAGCAGTGTGAGAAGATGCGTTCGTAATAAAATCCGCATTTTATGTAAAGGATAATTGTTTAAGGAGACATACACACACGAGCTATAGTATAGAATGGAAGAGGCGGAATTCGAACGGCGTACACACATATGCAACGATACCTGTTACGATTACTTCGCCGCTATAATGTCTTCCTACGTAACTACGTAACGCACACGCGATGAATACAAAATGTATACAAGCTCTCGCTTGCAGCCCGGCCTGTGCGCGTCCGTGCAAGTGTGTGTATTGTAATTCCTTTGTTTTGTAACGCGAGCTCGTCGATGTTACTTTTTCGGCTGGCATAAAGTATTCCCGGCTCGTGTGTGAGCTCGTTCTCATTTCGCATCGGGAAAGATACGCGAGCGCGATTTTATTGCGATTTTATTCGTCTAATAGCTTAACGCCCGTACACGAGTGTGAGTAGTAACGGACAGGCTGGTGCGAGACAGTACGCTGAGCGAGAAGCTGTGGTTTTGGTGACATTTTGAATATCCCTTGTAAGCGTATGCGCATTATTCAAATGTTATATTATACCTATTCTATTGTTCGTCGGGTATCGTTAAATGTTACGAAAAATCCTGTAATTATACTTTCATATAATTACGAAAATTCCCGCTCATGAATACAGCCTCGAAATTTCAAATTTGAATATTCAACACTTAGATACCTCTTGAAATAGAAAAACATTGAACCCTGCGTCACAGCACGCGAAGGAAAGTCCATAGACTGCTACGTGAAAAAAAAATCGCAGTAGCGATTGCGGAACGGACATCGTCTTTCGCTCGCACGCGGTGAATAAAGCCTACTACTGGTATATAAGGCCGTTCCGGTTTAATGGACCGCGGGCGCGCGAAACTCGGCGCTATCGCGGACTGCGCCCATTTTTTGCTACAGATACACACACACACGTATACAGGCTAAAGATTCTAATTACACTCGGATATCGGAAATTTTCAATCGGACAAAGAATTCGCGGTGAAATTACGTTTGTCAGAAACGTGTATTTATACACACGCATGCAGCATCGGATCCATTATCCAAAGGTATATATACGCGCTGGGCTTAAGTGTAACACAATTAATTTTCACTGCGCGCGCATTAATAGCATACATTTTATAAAATTGCAGACGCAGAGAGAGAGAGAGAGAGAGAGAGAGAGAGAGAGAGAGAGAGAGAGAGAGAGAGAGAGAGAGAGAGAGAGAACGCGCTCGGCTTACGCTGCGGACTACTGTGTCTAACGGTTTGCAAGAAATTTAGAAAGGAAAATCCGTTTCAATGCTATATACCCCGCGCACTATTTATAAATATTTTATAACGTGTTTCTAAAAGTACCCGCCGCCGCGACTCCCGCATTCTCGCGAAAAACTGCAACGACGAATCAAGCGCAGAGAACGCGACATTAATTACACACAATTACACGCGGCAGCGTAACTATCCGAAGCCGCTTTGAGCGGATTAACAATGCGCCGCATCTCTCTCTTTGAAAAAAAAGCGAACTTTTTTCCACGCAAAAAGGGCCGCGCGAATGCAACTCGCTCGAGAAATCCTTCGCATAAAGCGCGCGCCGCTGCGGAAAAATAAAAATAAAGCCAAGCGCGTCAGTCTCTCTCTCTCTAAAAATTTAAAACGGAGAAATAGCGCGCGGCAGTTTCCTCTCTCAAGTCGAGCTGTGTTCTTTGGGCGTATGTGTATAAAATATATATATATATATATATATATATATATATATATATATATATATATATATATATATATATATATATATATATACACTATACACGGACACGCGTACACCGGAGGGGGCGGCGTTCTCGGTGCAGTGAAAGGGATAAACATTGTAGCCTTCGAGGATCTTGTGTGTACCGGCGTCGCTTTTCTTTTCACGTGTTTTCTTCGTCGTCGACCTCCAAACGTGCGCTGCACTTCGGCCTCGAAATACGCCGCCGATCTTGATGCTCTTGCTTTGTTGTGTCTTATTGCGGCGGCAGACGAGTCGTGATGCTGCTACTTGCGTTTTTCTCGCGCTCCATCGTCTCGTCGGGGCTCTTTTGACAAGCCGATATCTGCCGATGGTATTTGTATAGAGGGTAATTTGATACACGCGAGGGACGGCTGGTCTTTTCGATATGGAATTTATGCTTTTTGGTCGTTTTAATGTCTCGAGTGTCGGAGAGAGAATGCGAAAGTTCATATACTATTTCACGGCTCTTCGACTCGGAGGATTGTAGACGCGGTGTTTTTTCGAGAATAACGCGTGATTATTTCCTCTCCGAAGTGCAATTTTCCTGTCGGCGTATGCCACCAGTTGTAATTAATAGTAAACAAATACTTGATTGTATGCCACGTGAATCTTTCGTTGATTATACTAGGCTCGTTCTCTAACAAAAACGAAATCTGCCATTGAAATTCACAGAGTGCAGGCAGGCGCCTCGACGTGTCGCAAGTACAGCCTCAACATAGACCAACAACCGATCGCGAGTCGGGACATAAAATTACCGGAGTAGGAGCATCGCATAACTATTCGTTTCTTTGAAATTCCAGTCCCGGCGTAGGTGTTCCTGCCCTCGATTACCCAATTCCTGTCACATATAATCGCGAGTGATACTCGTGCCACTGTTTGTTTCTATAACGTACTGCGAATGGATTATTAATCGCGCAGGGCGACAAATCAAGTTCGCGACGCGACCGATTAAGAACAATACGATTCGACGTTACGAAAGCCATACGTCTGGCTGCGTACACGACGTCCTTTTTCTACTGACGTAACGTACAGCGCGCGAATGGCCTAGTTCGAAAATAAAAAATCTATTCGAGAACTATCCAGTCAGAGCTACGGGGCGTGAGAGAATTTATTTTCGATAACGTTACGTAAATATTAAAATATATAGCGAGCAGATTAGAGCTTTCCCCCGCGATAAGCGCAGCAGGATCCTATCGAGTCAGCGGACCGGAAGTAACTGCACCAGACGCATTCCTCGCGTCGATGTGCTTTATTTTGTTGAAATAAAAGCACAAGCCGAGCAGTCGCCGCTTATAAAACCCGCGAGTTTTCTGGAATCATTGATGTCCTTTTTCCAGGCGTTACGTCGGGCCGCGAAGTTAATTAACAATATAATACGTACGACGCGAAAAAGATCGCGTTTGCGTAAACATCCTTATCGAGAGGGCCGATCAACGACGGCGTTAACTATACTTTCATCGCTGCAGCGCAGAGGCGAACGTGATGTAATTAGTAGGTGTAAAGCTGCTCATCGGCATTGTCTCGTCGGAAAGGTCGAGGGATCCCACACGATATACGTGTGTGTGTATAGATGGATGTACTCGAGGCGTCGATGGGAGATAGGATGGGCTTCGATCGTTTTATGCAGCCAGCCGACTCACGCTTCGGTGTATTAGAGGAGTGAGTTACCATTACACAGATTGAAGATGATGATGAGGCTGTTGGGAGTTCGGGGATCGTTTGGCTATCGATTACGTTGTTATTTTGCAAGTGGATTTCAAAGTCGTATTTCTGTAAGAAATCTCGGCACCGCGTGCCGCTTATGAGGTCGCTGTTCTTATTTTATTAAAATTAATTGCCCGAATCTCGGGGATTTCTTCAGCCCGACGCACCGAAGATTCAATAATAATTCAATTTTACGAAAAGCAAATAAATCTCCCGCGTATAATCCGATAGCCTTTCATCAAGCTCTTTATCGCGAGCTCTTTCTGAAACGCACTCGCAGCGCGCTAAATTAGCTGAAATATCCCCGCGGATTCTTTCTACTCTCACGCTACGATTATGAATTATCCCCGCGCACAGAGCTATCCTATTACGAAATCCTCTCTGGCCAAGATTCCGATCCCACAAAAAACCTCGAAACAAATGAAAATGAGTCAGGCCGATAGGTACAAAAGTAACGTCTCAATATCGAATCAAGACAATCTCATTACGGCCCGTAAAAACGCGATACTCATCCTTCGTCGCTTAGTCCGAGCTAGATCAAAGAGAGAGAAAAATCGTGCGTTGGCCCACACACAAACAGAGACAGACATGATCAAGAGATATATTGGACACACACACAGACAGTACAGTGCGGGAACATAAAGAGTAGGGAGAAAAGTCAGCGGTGGCTAGAAGGAGAGGCTTTCTCTCCGCAACTCTGTGTACCCGCGAGCAATAAGGCGGGAGGAGCGCCGCGCGGAGAGAAAGGGTCCTGGAGGGGGGCCCTATATAGAGGCCTCACCGGCACTAGAGCCGACTCAAACAGTCGGACACCGGATCTTACCACTCGCATTTTAGAGACCGCGAAAGGCGGTGGAGAGTCGACGCGAAGCAACGAGAGAGAGAGAGAGAGAGAGAGCAAACTTATTTATTAATCGACGAAGCGTTCGAGATTAAATTTCATTTTTTTTCTACGCGCTTACTCTCTCTCTCCAATACTAAAAAATAGACCCGGGAAGCGAGAGAGAAGAGACAGTGTGCTCGGGGTGCTCGCGAGGAGATGGATCGGTGGTGCGAAGTGCTACAGTGAGAGAAAGAGGGACACGAGAGAAAGAGAGAGATATAAGTACGGAGATAAGTAGAGCGACGACCGCTAGCGTCAGACAGATATTTCAGAGCCGGCGCCTAAGCGCGCTCCCCTTCAGTCTCTGCAATCATGGTGAGTTTTTCCAAAGATTCTTCTTCCTTTCCGGATTTTCTCGCGGGCCAAGAAAATGCACATTAAATCGCGATCAATGGAAAAATTGCTAATTAACGAAAGTGGCACAGCGCCGTATTCGGACTTTTACACCGTCGCGTATAAATACCGTTGCAAAATTGTCGAGACTAGCGCTTCTATATAAGCATCGACGACCCATCGATGCGTCTGCGTGGAAAAATAAGCTACTGCGTTGGCGAAACCTTTCCTCGCTCGAAGTATAATCGTATTATAATTGCGCGCGAACGATTGAAACGAGAACAGAAGAAGTTCGGTGTACACACTGCGGGCGTGTGATAATTACGGGTACTTTTTCATCTCGTTACAGCGCGTGTTACGCAAGTGGCAAATCATACAGCTCTGTACGTGTGCAATTCGAATTTCGTATAGGCTAGTGTATTAAGTGCACTTTTCCATATTGTGCAATAACGATTCTATATAATATCAGTCGTCGCCCGACATTCGACACCGTCGCAGTTCTCTCCCCTTTCGAACGTCCAGCTATGATTGATACGTATTATAAAAATCACTTCGCCCAGCTCGGAACTAGCATTATTTTTGTTGTCGGCATAAAGTTTTTAGAATTTACGTAAGGACATTTTTCGTTATCAATATCGAGCTCCCTCGAGTTTTACATAAATACTCGCGGGGGCATAGACACTTTCACGTTTATATGATTCAGTTTATTAGGAAGTGTTTACTAATTTCCTGCAATTTCCAGCAGCGCGGCGATAGGAGTTGCGCAATAATATCGCGAGAGCTATGGCTGTCGGCTGTTTACTTTAAAGTCTTTCGTAATTTACAAGAGCACGTCGATTCCTATTTGAATGTGCTTGCGCCGCGAGAAATGTCATTACGTTAAATTAATTGCATAAAATGGAGCGGATAATTTGCACGAGTGTGTCTAATTGTTACGTATTCAACAAAAAAGTTAGATCAGAGTTTAATCGTGCGATGCGATAGCTTTTTCATAGCATCGAAGAACGCGAAATGAACCCTATATGTATAATACCGCGCGCAGTGAAAAACGATTCGCAACGCTCCTAATTACGGCCCACCTCATTAATGATTGCCCAAGTTTCGCGCGCGGTACATATTTTCCGCAAATTGCAACAACGAGAACAGCATCGGATTCGAATCGGACAAGAATCTAGCTATCGAGCTGCGGTTGTAAACGGGTAATAATATGAGAAAACGGTGGCAACGGATTCTTACACTCCTTTTTTTTTAATTAGACTGCAAATTGGAAAAGTTTCCGCGGGAAAATTTTACGGGATTCGTGTATAAGAGGAGCATAAAACGCGACCGAAGACGTCTATAAAAAAAGAGCACTAGCGAATTTAACAGTTCCGCTTTTATTTCGTCGTTTATCTCACCCGCGCGCCGCGGCTTTTATTCTCGGAGACGTGGATGTTTTTTACGGCGACGAGCCTCGCGCTCTCGGGATTAAAAATTGTTTATTCGGAGTGAAAAATCGCCGCGTGACGAGGATTCTGTTATGCAACGCTATATGCTGTCACTGGCGGGCGAATGATGAACGTTTATTTGTGTACGGTCACAGTTTGTTTGAGCTTATCGGTTATTGCACAAAATCGCCAGTGAAAGTCTCTCTCCCTCGAGTATTTACAATCAATCATTTAATTTTTACAACGAGCACAGTCACTTTATCGAAATAACGACCGATGATTATTAATTAATTACGCCCGTTAAAAGTAATGACATCGACAACTGCGTTGGTATAGTTGAAAAAGATGTAGCCCCTTATTGCGCGATTCTCTCGCGGGCGAGTAAGTACTTATAATTAGGAAAAAATTTATCCTCCGACATAAAAGTCCGGCTAATGCTCATTCAACTGCTATATTCCGCTCGCGCTGTACACTTAGATACACGCCGGTCTCTCATCCGCAAAAGTGGGTTAACTCGCGATTAGAATGCTTTTAATTTTATACGGCTATACTTTTATAAGAAAATTAATGGCGCATCGAGTGAATTACGCCTTGGAGCCTGGTAAATACGTTTCCGAAGAATTTCTAAAAAACAAAGAGCCGAAAAAAAATCGCGCTTTTCCCGACAGAAACGCCGCGCGCGTTATCTGACTAATTAATAGTATTCATCATCGCGACGAAATTACAGGGTAATCATCGACAACAATTAGCCACCGCATTAGTAGCAGAAACAAAAACAACACATCCGAGCAGGCGGAAATTTGCCTCACACATTCTCGCGACGCGCGTCTGGATCTTCTTCTGCTTCTTCTTCTTGTCCCAACGTAAAATGGGGGTCAGTGTGTGAGCAGCCTCTCGCCTAGCGAGGTTACCGACCCGCCGCCGAGGCTTTCTTATTTTTTTGCTCTCTCTCTCTCTCTCTCTCTCTCTCTCTCTCTCTCTCTCTCTCTCTCTCTCTCTCTCGTCCTCGTCGTCTCTCTGCACGCTCAAGGCTGCGACATCGATGATCTCCGTCTGTCTCGTCTCTTTTCTTGCCTACACTTTCTTTGGCCTGTGCGGTTAACGTACTTTCGCTTCGGTGCGACGCCCGATCGAGGCTTTTCTTCCGAGAACTGCAGAGCGCGATGCCGCCGAGAGAAAATGCGGATGTGACAGAGGGGCCGGTTTTTTTCTCTTATAGGACATCTCGAGAATCGAACGAGAGCTTGTGCAATGCGAGCTGCGGTTTATGCGGGGTGTGATAAATTTTGAAAGCTGTAAAAATTTCTCGGAGGATGATTTATCGCTGAGTTTTCGGGGTGAGCGGAGTCTTGAAGAGATTTTTTTCCGAGGACGTTGGGCAACGGTCGAGTTGCGGTTGCAGCGCTGATTCGATGGTGGATAAGCTGTGTAAACAATAATATCGTTATTATATCTGCGCAGCTAATAATCAAACGTATACCTATATAATTTATGCGGAAAAATTTTATGTGGGTTAAAATTTCGTGGGAAAGTGCGGGCTACAATTAAACTGAATAATAGCTATTGCGAGGCTAGATCCTTTGACAATACTGCGTAAAGAATGCCGATAACGAATCGTCGACTCAATTTTCAACTTTTTTCGCGCGTAAAAATCCCCCCAACGAGTTTTTACAGCCCAACGCGTGGGAATATCACACACGCTGCCCTTTGCGTTTCAAAAATTTTCCCGAATTTCCACGCTCCGCTGTGCCGCGTAATGGCGAGGCGATAGTATGCAAATAGCCGCGTATAACAGTACTCTCCGCGCGCGGCTCTGGATATAATTTTGACTTTCGAGCTCTGCGCGTATCGGCGTTTGACAATCAAGTTTCCTGATTAATTTGCGGTTGTACGCGTTACGTCACGCGGGCTTATTTTTCCAAAAGCTCCATTTCCTCGTTCAAACACATACACACATTCCGTCGGTTCTATTAATATAACCAGACATTATATCGAGGCGCGTGTATTTACACTCGCGATCGCGTAACCGCTATTACCGACGTGTCTTTTTCCACCCCAATCGTCACCGGACATTTTCCTTATCCGTCTCTCTCTCTCTCTCTCTCTCTCTCTCTCTCTCTCTCTCTTGGAAAGTGAAATTGCCGCAATTAAAAATGCCAGAGTTTGTCGTCTTGGACCGGCGATTCAAGCGTCAAGCGTGTAATTGCTCTGCGACTTCCGACACTTCGAAAGAGTGAGAGAGACACTGCACCTTAATTGCCGGAAGATGTTGGGCGCGAATTTCCAGTTTTCCCACAGCCAACGTCGCCGCGACCTCTTGATCTGGATACAAGCGTTGCGCAAAGTGTGTGTAAGCTCGACGATCGACACCCCTTTGAAATTGAGATGTTATGGCTATAGCTTCTAAAAGAACCGTTTGTTGAAACGAGAGCGTGTCTACTATTAAAATTTACATTCACGAAAATTAATATGCACGCGGCCCGCCGTGCCGCATAAAAACGAAAACACCCGAAAGAAAGGTATAACGAGAACACTTACGATTTCACTTTCTCATTCGGATTCCTTTTTCCGGCGTCGCACGCGCTCGCGTATATGATTCATAAAATTATCATACATTAAACGTCCTCGCTCGCGGCTGCAGGTGAAAATAGCCGTATAATTATGACAATGGCTGGTATAAAGTAAACGCCGACGGAAAAAAAATCCGCTCAGCTCTGACCTTCTGTATGCAGTGCTTCAATGGGTCGGACCTCTTGGAATTTCTCTTTCTCCGGAACTGGATCGAAATGCCGAAAGAAAAAGTGAAACCTCCAAAGGACGCGCGTCGCGGGATAAGCTTTCGGACGAGTTTTCGAGAGCTTGTGTACAGGCATATGTATATAATACACATCAGCGGAGGGGAAAAGAAAGGCCGCTAGACGCGTATTAGGATATGTGATAAAAAAGAAAGAAAGAAAGATGGTTTGTGTCTGAGTAACAAAGGGTCGCTGACACTAGGCAGAAATGGATCTGTGAATGAGCCGTAGAGAGACACTTCCTTCTTCTTCTATACGTGTAGTCGTCACCGCGTTCGCGTATTCCTTATATGATCGCGGTGTGTATGAGCTATAATTGTAGGCTTTACAATAGGGAAAGTAGCTCGTGCTCCTTAAGCGACTAATTGCCAGGTCGTATATATTTTCGAAAATGGAAATAATCATACACCTACGATTTTTTCAATAACAATCTGTAATCAAAACGATCAGACCAAAAATTTCTCCCGACTTCCGACTGCGGAGACGCGTGAGAGGCATACACTCGACGGAAGCTGCTGCAGCCTTACGCAAGCCGTACATCAGGTTTCCTCCTCGTCTGCTACAATTACACGCTCAAGGAAGAGACAGCCAGCACACTCGGCAGAGATCATCGGACGCGCGCTTTTTAATTGCGCCTCGTAAACAACGACGAGCATATAGTGTTATATATGTGTACCGCCGGCTTTTTTACGGCCTTACACGGCGCTGTACAGCAGTAGCATTTGTCTCGTCTCTCTCTCTCTCTCTCTTTTTTCCTGCGGTCTCTGGAAAGAGAATTTCTTCTCTCCCGACCGCAGGCTCGAGGGATGATTGATAGCTCGTCACGCCGGACCGCCTCGGATTACGCGAGACGAGCGCTTTTGTTGCTGCAGTTGGCTCCTTTATTACCAACGAGTCCGAGGCTGAAGCGCCAAGGATGGTATACACCTTATTATACTCTGCGGCCTCTTCTTGTCTCGTTGGCTTTCATAACGTACGAGGGTTTTGAAACTCGCTCGGATGTGTCCTTCGCTTTGTTTCTTATTTTCTGCTTCGGAGACTCTGTAGAGGAACCAATCGAATTTAACGGGGCTGGTGCATACTCTCACTCCGGCGGGAAAAACAAATTTTTGCATGCAATAATTACTCCCTCGCGAGAGTTTGCGCTTCGGCTCTCCAAAAGAAGAATAAGAAGAAGAAGATTGCACTTGTCATCGTAAACAACGCGTATAATTAGCGGGAAGGATTTCTCTCCGAAAACTCATATTTGCAGCGGCGCGCCGGTAAATAACGAGGCACTAAAGTACGTTTTACTTTCGTTGGTAATAAAGCCGCGCGGCGAGTAAGTTACGACGATGACCAATACTAGACATATCCCGTCGTCGTGTTGTCATCGCGGCAGAAAAACCAGTATCATCAACCCAATTTCGCAAATCCGCGAATTACAAAGTAGATCGAATTAGCCGTTTCGACACGCATAGGTGCACATACGTAGGTACTCTAGATGGTCATCTTTTCGGTTTTCGCAACCGTCGAAAGTTTTCGCAAGCGGCGATGCTGTGCGCTTCTCCGGAAGACGACGTCGAGGACCGGTTATTCTTGAGAGAAAAAAAAACGTCGATTGGGCGAAAGCGAAGGTACACAAGAAAGTGCAGCGAACGATGCACATTCTTTCGCTGTTATTTTCGGACGGCGGCACTTTCATTTCGAGCGAAAATAAGCTTTCGGATATTATACGGCTTCGTTTGAAAGCGCGAAGCTGAGAAACGCCTTTGATTTCATTGAAAAATCCAAACGAGGATACGAGGTGGAGTCGCGAGATCGTTAAACGCTCGTTTATACACCGATGCGGAGATTTGCATTAATCGCTCGAGTGAGACGCCTATAAGGACAAAAAGTCTATACCTATACCTATACTCTGCGTTTAAGACCGGATTTCGTGTGTTCGATCTTGCGGAGAAATTCCTCCCCCACGTGGCGTCGGCTCGCGCACAAAACACATCATCCACTATTCAGAGCGCGAAAAGACCTTAATTTAGAAAAAAAATGACCCCTTTTAAACGCCGCTGCCGCCGCCGGGAAAGTCGAGGAAATTACCAGGAAAGTTTTTACGCGAGAGAACAATTCATTAGTCCAAAAACTTTGCTCGCAACGCGAGCTTTGATCGACTTAAAATTCTCCTTCCGCGCCCGTATAACTTTCATATTTACGTTTTCCTTCGGAGTATTGACGAAGCGATTAGAAGTACACCGTATGCACAACGGGAATTTCCCAACTTTCTCATCATACGTATACTTACTTACACACACGATAAGAATTTTATCGAGCAAAAAGCTCGTATAGCATCGGTTTTATAGAAGCGTGCGATACATATAGTGAAATCAAAAACATTCGTAAATCAGCTAGGCGCACGCGCCTATGCAAATCAACAAAAACATCGTCAATTTGCCGGGAAAAATAGATAGAAAAAAAGAAACCGCGTCATTAGAGCAGCATTTTCGAATTTTCGAATCGATCGAAAGTGCAGCATATGACTACCGGCTCGCGCGACGCCGCGGCAAGTGGAGCGTGAAAGGTTGAGAGTGCAGTAGCATCGTTTTTTTTCTCTCGTAATACGTCGGATGCAGGAACGTGTGCATCGCGCGGAATATTTTCTCGGAAAATGGAAGTACGCGCGCGGGCAATTTTCGAAACGACGTTGTTGCGCCGCCGTCAATCGGAGCGTTAAAAGCGAGAAATTGCGGGCTGCTTGGAAAACAAGCGGATCTTATAATTGAGAGTAATTTATGGAGCTGAGAGAGGCTACTGATTGAGTCGTGTTTAGCCGCCGTTTAAAAATATCCAAGATAAGCTACTGTCGCTGTTATTCTCATAAAAACATAATCGAATATAGAATGCACAATAGCATCTACTCCTTTTTCCGCAAAATCCAACGCTCGCAAATCATATCCGACAACAACTACAACGCACAGCGTGACTCGACCGCGCCTACATGTGTGTGTCTGTGTCCGTAAGTATAAGGAGAGAGATGCTGGCTCTTCGCGCTCGCGGAGAAAGGTGCGCTGACCTCCTTTCGGCGCCCGCCTTATACTTCTCTCTTCCTCTCTTCCACTCGCGGCAAGTTATACACAGGTATATATAGCCGCAAGAACGCGATCGATATAATTACTCCGGCGCGCATTAACCTCGGAAATCGGAATCGCAATAATTCGGCGCGCCTCTAGGAGAAAGTCATTCACGTCTATGATGTGCGTCCCGAATATCTTTTTTTCGCGCGCGCGACGAGATGGTAATCTCGTACACGGGCTTAATGGACGAGGAATTCGGAGGGACGGATTGTGGGTCAGCACGAGGGAAATTTAATAATTCATGCAGGGTCTAATGAAGACTCCACGAGTCGATAGTGGAAGTAATTATACCGATTGTGCGCTGCGCTTGTATAGGTCGACCGATACGAGGAAGTTCTGTTTCATTAGCTCCCACAGAAGCTTTGACTAATTTACTCGAGTGACGATCTGCTTTCGCGGAGTTTCTTCGGAGCGAATAAAAAACGACAATTTCTAAGATAACGAAGCCCAAAAAAGCGCGCAGTCATCTCGGCCGTAGACAGGAAAAAGCGATACGATTCCGATCTCGCGAGACGCGCCCATGATGATTCTCACATTTTCTTCCTAATGGCCGTTGGGCGTTTTCCTCGCGAGATAAGCCGCGAGGCTGAAATCCAGACAATGACAGCGAGGAATTCGGAGCGGATATGATTTGAATGGAGCTAGCGTTTTTTCTCCTCTATACTTCTTCTTTTGTTTACACGAGAGATTTGTAAAATAACGCCGCTGTGCTTCTTCTTTACGCGACGTATCTCTGAAGACGATGAGCTCGCCACTTTCGCTGGATCGGAACGGCTCACGCGTGCGCTGCGTCTCACGGACACGCGTAAAAAGGATTTATGGCTTATTTGTAACGCGTCAGAATTTTTTCATCTTTGGCTGAGCAGGGAAAGTTCGAAATGATCGTCGCTGAGCTGTCGCTGTAACGAGAAGAAATCGTTAGGAAAAAATAACGGCGTTGAAATAACAAACAGCAATTTGCACCGCTGATGACAGTTGTCTCGGCGCGATGCAGCGGGTACAACAGTTATCTAATTGCGAGTTAGGACTTCGTAAATCACTGGACCATTATTTTCTCGCGGCATTACTGCAGCCGGCTCTCTGTATTAATTAACGCTGCTGCTGTATAACGACTTTTAATCAACACTATAACAAGTGCTCGCTCGCTTTGAGTAAGGTATCGGAGAGAAAGAATACCAATGTCTTTCTCTCGTGGGGTCGAGGAGCATAACGTAATTTATTCACGAGTAAATGATCCGGGATAATTAAAATTCGGTCGATCGCGGCGACGAGAAAGTCCGCCGTTATGAAACATCACAGGAGCAGATCACGTCAATGACAGTGAAAACCGATAGCCGGAAGAGCGAGCAAATAAGAAATTTGTCGAGTTTGCTTTACACCTGCACCGACGGTTCGAAAAGCCTCCTTTCTTTTCTCCTCGTCTCGAGATGAATTCGGCCGATGTTTTCTAAGTCACGTAACCTCAGCCGCAATGACACTTTATGCCCCTCGAAAAATCGGCGCGTACAGCGCTAATGGACAAACAACGGACTTTCTAGAGCTGTGCAGTGGAATTTCGCGCGAGAGTTAATATTGCGCAACGGATCGGTTTTCCCCTTTTATTTTCCTTTCTGGTGACACTAACGTGCGTATTACATGTCGCCGCGACGAAACGGGAAATCGGAAAAGCCTCGACGAATACGCGCGTAAGAACGAGTTGAACGATGTTTGCTCACTTTTAAGAGGCTGTTAATTTGAGGATATGTGTGAATCCAATGGTACACACGGCGAGTGGTGAAAATCATGTCTGTTAGAGAAATTCTTTTTTTGCGTTTGTTTATCAGGCATAATCGCTCGCGAGAGTATGTGTGTGGAGAAAGTAAAATTTGCGGGTCACTTTGGTTTTTACAGATTCGATAAGGGGGGAAGTGTCGATAATTTATACAGTCGAGTGGGAATGAAAACGTGATACTTCGATACTGGTTTGGGTGTCCCCGAATAGGAGTAGAAGTGTATCGAAGATAAATCGATCGTATGAATCTGTGAAGAGAAATTCGAACCGACAAGGATCTTATTATTCAATTTTTGCAAATAAGTATACATAAATGTAGTATATTATAACAGACTCTTTAATAGTAACTCGGTGTCACCTATCTTTACAGTGTATACTAAATAGTGCGTCACGTTCTACATAGATAATCCATAAAATTAATATCATAATCGTTAATCGAATTCATTACACCTACTTTCCATTTTGCTAATCAGGACAGAAATCATTATTACTTTTCAAACACACTGTGCATAAATCAAACCTTACACACACGCGCTAGCGATCCCATAAGATTTTCCGCTAGAAAAATAATCCAAGTTTCGCCCGTAAACAGCATAAATATAAAGCCATAACTCGTCCGCGGAAGACCGAAATCAATAAACCCGTCACTCGTACACACTTCAACAGCTTCCTCATGTCTCTGCGGCGCGTTAAAAAGACAGCCTAGAATTCTTCGCGATTACGAGAGCAGAGAGAATAAAAGAAACTATCTCGCCGTCGCGTCACTTTCCTCTAGCCAAGGCGGAGAAAACTTCCGGATCCGGGCGAGACACGAGTAGGTTCAATTAGAAAATCATCAGCATCGCTGCGTATCACGCACGCGCTGTTCTTCGCAGTTCGTTAGAGCCGCGTCTCACTCCAGATATCCTCGTTCCACAGCGCGACCCTGTAACGATAGCATCGCAAACGAGCTGCTATAATCTCGTCGCCGTTACATATGCCGTAAACACACACCGGTGTATAATACAGCCTCTCGTTAAGATGCAGCTTCTTGCACACACGAGGTGTTTTCGAGGCTATCAGCTGCGAGAGATTGATTTTTCGAACGTTTATATTGTTATTACGCATACGAGAAATCCGTGTATCGGGTATTCGTGTCAGGTTAACTCCTGTTTCTTTTTTCTACGAGTGTAATTCGTTTGCTTCGCGGTATATCCTTTAGTTTCGGTCATTAAAGAGCGATTCAGCGCAATTTTAGGTGTACGCGCCGCGTACACTGCAATCACGAGGTATGCGGTCGCGCGCGAAGATTGAACGATTTGCTAGCCTAGACCCAGAAAGTGTCTTTCGAAAATTCGCGCGATTACGTGTGACGACAGATAGCACCGGTGAATCCCACAACCTCGAATTCGTTGCGTGGAAAGTCGTGTATAAATGAAATAATCAAACTTTCTAATAAGTTAGCGAGCGGCGTTAACGCTCGCCGATCTTTATTAAAATCAACTGAACCGCCGGCTCGCGAACTTATTATCGCGGCTCATTTCACTCGCGCGTTTCGCGCGACAGAACCGCAGAAACTGTAAGGTCGACTACATTCACCACTGCTGCTGCTACGGAGTGTAGCTCGAGCGTAAGAGAATAGCGAGGCTTGCAGCTATAAAGTTGCCGCCACCTCTCGCGGGAGAGATATTTCTACGGGGACGGAAAGGCTATAGTTACGGTAAAAAGGAGAAAAAGGAGCGAGTGCGCTGCAGCTGTCTCGGTTGCTTTTAGCGTTACGAGCCGATCGTTTTATTTCTCGGGCAGCTGTAGTGGCGTTAAAATTTTTCTCTCCGCATCGCAGAGCCCGTGTAATAGCCTATTGTGCATTTTCATGCCTGATGGCGCAGACACTTCATTATTTCATTAACGAATCTCTCGCAGATTGCTTTTTAGCCTCCACTGTATACAGTACACGTTCGAGTCTACGTCGTGAATTAAGCCGAAGGAAATGAGACCGCGCCGAAGTTGAAATTTAATGCGAGTCTTCGAGACGCGAAAATTATCTAATAATTATACGGAAAAAGGTTTCTCACGTATGCTAGGAGATACGTATACACCCGCTTTCCGCACGAATGATGATGAAGTACATTCAGACACGTAAATCATTAGCGGCGCGTATCGCGCAAGCACAGCAGCCAAATGACGGCACTTAAACCTCCGGGACGATAATTAAATGCGAAGGCTTTTTTTCCGGCTTCGCGAAATCAAACATCGATGTTTCTGCAAAAATTAAGGAAAAGCTTGTCACGGATGACGGGATTTATCGTCGTGGATCTCCGCGAAGTCGTAAAACCATGTCTCGGAAGATACAGACGCGGACGGGGAGTAAAAACAATCGGCACTGATTGAGTAATTTGCCGAAGTTACATCTGCTGCATAGCCGCAGCGAAAATACATCTCATTGTGTTCCTCGTCTTACGCAACGCGCGAAATCGCCCGTGCAAGAAATATCGATTTGCCACAAACGCCTGCAATCGGCACAATAAAATCGTAGAAAGAGCCGAGAGAGAGATAGGACTATTAAAATTCTTCAAGAGCGTGTGTCCCACGATTAGCCCCACCGCAGGCGACCTGAAACTGCTGCTTCTCATAAAAGAGCTCCGCGAGCGCGTCCTTCTCTCTAAAATCACTTTCCATTATATTCGTGTTATTATATGCCGAGACGAATTGCGCTGGCATTTCTCTATCTCTCGTATAATTGCACAGCCAGTCCACGTCCCTCGTCTCGGAACAAGACTGCTGCTGCGTTCCCAGAACGCGCGCGCGCTTATTTATTATGATAACTGCACCGTCTTTAATGATGTCCAATTGCCAGGCTTTTGCAACGCGTTTAGCCCCTCGTCGTGTTATGTTACATTACAGCGGAATGATGAGCGGCACGTTTGTGCATTTTCTGTGACAAAATTTTCTTTTGTTAAATTCAACGACTCGGCTTTCTTCTTCAGATCGTGCGAGAAGCACTGACATGGGCTGTGTTCATCGGGATCCTGTGTACAGTGCGGGCTGATGGCGACAGATGGTCGCGTCAAATAGCGAACAGCGAGTGGATACCCCTGGCTGATCCTCGTATCAGCCAGAGGGTACAGAACGTCGCACCTCCTGCGGAAGCTGCAGCTCCGGCTGTGGCCACTGACAGCAGTGCCCAAGCTGCTGGTCAAGTTCAAGCCCTGACCCTTCCACCAGCTCTGCAACAACAGTACCAGGAGCAACTCGTCCAGCTGCAGAAGACGCAGGAGAGCATTCAGAGACTTCTGCTTCTGCAGCAGCAGCTCAAAGCCCAGCAGCAGCTCTTGCAGGTAAGTGTGTGTGTGTGTGTGTGTGTGTGGAGATAGTAGACAAAGTAGAATTTTGTGGTAAGTGTTCTACAACGCAAAATTTTCAAAACAGTCGCAAGCCTATCAACCGAACAACTTCGCCAATGCCGAGGACGACAAGCAGGCCTTGCACCAGAGCACTATCGTCAATCTCCAGACGCTGCCCGAATTGGCGCCAGAAGTCCTCGTGCCGCCAGTTCCATCCTCCGAGGCTCTACCGCCGGTATTCCGATCGCAGAATTTCCATCCGGAAACTGACCTGAAACGAGATCACGGCCACCGTAGCCAACAGCAAAATTCACAATCCACGAGTTCCGAACAAGATTACCGGCGAACTCACGAGGAATCGATACCTCCACCGCGAGCTAGTCGTCCCCGCGAGGACGGCGAAAAAGATTACCGCCCGAAGCACAAGAGCCGTTACGAGACGGGAGCGCAGAGGCATAAGGAAGAGCCTTCTCATGTGAACTTTGTCACTCCGGCCACGAGCGTCGTTCTACGAGACGACAGCGATGAACAGGAAGAGGTAATATATTACACTTTGCTTCTAGGAGCTCTAAGCTTCTTACGCTATTTTACCCGATATCGCAATATTTTAAAAATACCCTATCTCGTACTAGGTTCTGTTAAGGATTATAGGAGCAGAGTAAAATGTAAAATAGGCGCAGTGTAGTTATAATAGAGTTTATTGTAGTTACAAGAGAGATGACCTCAACAAAGCACTCTCCACCTCTTAGTCTAACATACTCGAGGGCTTCCGAAAATATCACCCGTCCATATATATCGAGGGCCAGACTAGAACTACCTATCATGTCGCTTGATGCTCGCGCCGAGCCTATCGTCCAGAAAACATTCATGTTTACATATCTATACACACCTTCATATATACATTATACATACTCGCTTAAGCGCTTGCGCCAGTCGTCGAATATTCTAGATACAATGTCGAGGAATTTTCCTTAACACTCCCGCTTTCCGAGACATCAATCGCTTTAAGATTTTCAACAAAGCTTAAACCTATATTCTTACATAATTTTACAAAAAGCTCCCGCGCTAATGCTTTTGTGAAGACATCGGCGAGCTGATTTTCGCTTGGTACATACTTCACATCGATCGCTCCACACTCATACTTCTCTCTAACGAAGTGATGCTGGACTTCTATATGCTTAGAACGCCTATGAAAAACAGGGTTTTTTATCAATTGAATTGCACCTTGGTTATCAATGTTTAAAATGGTAGGCTTTGTGCATGGAAATCCAACATCCCTCAAAAGCTCTCTCAACCATACGACCTCTCGCGTGGCGTTGCTAGCCGAGACGTATTCGGCTTCGGTGGTGCTGAGTGTTACACTTTTTTGTCTTTGAACATTCCACGAAATCGGACCGCCACAGTAACGAAAAATGTATCCGGACGTAGATCGTCGCGTTTCTGTGTCGCCCGCGTAATCCGAATCACAAAACCCAATTAATTCGTGATTACTCCCGCTGTTTTTGAACAGTATACCGTGATTGACTGTACCTCTAAGATATCGCAAAATGCGCTTCGCTGCTGTCCAATGTGCAATCGTATAATTATCTAAGAAACGACTAAATAAATTTACTCCGTACATCATGTCAAAACGCGTGACCGTAAATAGAAACATTAAAGAGCCAATTAGTTCTCGGTAAGGCAATTTCACTGTCTCAGAATCATGTTGTTTCATCGAGTTCAGATCTATTCCCTTCTCTACAGGGGTACATACTGTTTTGGCGTCCAGCATGTTGAAGCGCTTCAAAATTTTCCACGCATACTCTGACTGATGAAGAAACATGGTTCGATTAGCCCGATCGCGTTCAATCTGCATACCGACAAATGTACGCGGTTCGCACACAGTAATTTCAAATCTTTCTTTTAGCGCACTAATTATATTAGTCAATACATTACTTTGTTTGGCCATAACGAGACCATCGTCGACAAATAATATAACATATACAAGCTCGCTATTTTTCTCGCTTACAAATATAGATTTTTCTGAGTCACACGGTTTAAAGTTTAGGTCTAACATACAATTTTTAAAGGTAATATTCCAACATCTGGAAGCTTGTTTTAGGCCATACAAGGCCCTTTTTAACTTACATACCACATCGTCAACTTCGCCTCTTATATTTAGTCCCTCCGGAATGGCCATATATACTTCGTCTTCTAAAACACCGTGCAAAAAGGCCGTTTTTACGTCGAATTGGACAATCTCGTAATCTTCTTGATTAGCAATAGCAAGCAGCATTCGCAAGGCGTCATATCTAACTACCAGGGCAAAAGTTTCCTGGTAATTTTTGCCATACTCCTGTCCAAAACTTTCAGCACAGAGGCGCGCTTTACAGCGACTCTCTTTACCGGCCTTCGCCGCCTGATACTTCAGGACCCATTTCGAATCGATTATGCTGTGACCGGTAGGCTTTGGTACCAACTCCCATGTGCCGTTTTTAGCATGCGCCTGTAGTTCGTCATTAATTGCTGCTTTCCATCGCACAGCATCGGGTCCCGTGATTGCCTCCTGATAGGTCTGTAAATCATTATACTCGATTATATTAACTTGATACTTGCTTGGTTTTTTGATGTTGCTCCGGTCCCTCAGCTGGCGATCGTTTGAGTATGCTGCTTTCGTCGTTTTAGCGGGTACTGGCTCGACTTCCGGTGGTGGCGACGCTACTGGCCTTGCCGCATGGTCCGCGATTCGTCGAGGAGACGGTGGTAACGACGGCGGTTCTGGAATTAGAGATGGAGGTGCTGGAGAGTCTCTCTCAACAGCTTCCTCCCGTTCCATTTCCCAAGGTTGACCTTTATGCTTCCAAATAGTTGCTGAATCGACCGCATCTTCTGATGCTTCTCCGACACCATCTTCATGGAAATCCGCCTCTCTTGACTGAATTACTTTCTTGGTTGCCGGATTATAGAACCTATAATTCCTGGAATCTCCTTCGTAGCCAACGAAGGTTGCCTTGAATGCTTTTGCGTCCATTTTCTTACGAAACATTTTTTGTATGTTCACATAGGCTGGAGATCCGAATACTTTCAGATTGCTGTAGTCGGATTTTTGTCCGGTCCAAGCCTCGAAAGGCGTAGAGTTTGATTCCTTGTCTGAGGTTGCTCTATTTAACAGGTACACGGTTGTATTGATTGCTTTAGCCCATAGAAATCTCGGTGCGTTCGCTCTGAGCATCATTGTCCGTGCGCTTTCTACAATGGTCCTATTGGCGCGTTCAGACTTCCCATTTTGCTGCGGCGCATAGGGCGCAGACGTTTCGTGCTTAATACCTTTATCTTCCAACAATTTTCTCATCGATCTGTTACAATACTCGGTGCCATTGTCGCTTTTCAGAACTTTCATTGGACGATTGAACTTCGTGTTGACTTGACGTTCAAATGCTTTAAATCGATCATAGACATCCGCCTTGTGTTTGAGGAAAGATACCGTTCTGTAGTTAGAAGCGTGGTCAATAAAAGTTAGAAAATACCTCGCACCTCCTAGTAATGTTACGCTCATCGGACCGCACACGTCGGAATGAAACAGTTCACCCGGCAGCCATTTACGATGCTCCTGGTCCTTCTTATGTGGGTGTAGGTGCGACTTTCCAATTTTGCATGAGTCGCACGAGAAAATCGATTCGGCTTTGACATCAACACCCTTTACAATGCCCGTTTTTACCATACTTAACAGCGTTTTTTCATTGACGTGGCCACAGCGCTCGTGTAACCGTTGCAGGCTGACTGTAGATACATTTGCTTCAGGTCGCTCGACCATTCGAAACAGCATCCGATATATTTCATTCCCCTGATTAATACCTTGTGCGACCTTGATACCTTCAAAGAAAAACTCCACTTTTTTGTGAAGCTAACTCGGTATCCTTTCGATGTACATACTCCGACCGAAACAAGATTCTTTCGCAAACGTGGAACATAGAGCACGTCTACGATTTTTCCAGAGATCCATTCGCCATCGACAAGCTTTTTAATAAAAATTGTTCCTTTGCCTTCAATTTTACACTCTTCGTTGTCCCCGAGAGTCACGCTTTCGCCGCTGCATACCGAAAAATCTTGCAACCAATCTCTTCGATAAGTTAAATGTCTTGAGGCGCCACTGTCGGTCAGCCAAACGTCCGTGCTATCAAGCTTTAATATTCTAGCAATTTCTCGCTGGTTCGCAGCGTCGTAATATAACTGTCTATCATTAATCGTCGCTACAAGGGCGACCGCGTTTGATTCGGAGTTTTGTTTACCTTTATGATAGCTTCTCTTCTTCTTGGGACAGTTTCTCGCGAAGTGACCAGTCTTCTTACAATAATAACATGTTAATCCTGTTGTTGTCTTTCTTCCTTGGTATGTTCTGTTATCGTGTGATCTCGTCGTTCGTTTATCGAATCTTTGTTTTTCATAAATATTAGGCTTCGTATTAACTATAAACGCGCTCGTTTCTTCTTCAATTTCGCTAAGACGTTTTTCTTCTTTAATTAATCGCTCCTGGAGCTTATTTAGGGTTTGATCCTTGGCATCGACACTGTCCCATGCTGTCACAAAATTATTATATTTCGTTGGTAAGCTGCCCAGGATTTTAGCAACGATTCCAAGCTCCGATACTTTTTCTTCTAAGTCTTCTAACATTCGAGCCATATTCATCACTTTCGTGGAAAATTGCACAATCGACTCGGTTGGCTCCATTCGACATGCATAAAACTTCTGGAGCAAGCTCGCTTTATTAGCTTCGGATTTTTGCTCGTGAATGAGCTTGACCTTCATCCACATCTCGTGGGCAGTATCGCTAGTAATACAATTTTCAAGCTGAAGCGGCATCATAGAGCCTGCCAATAAGCACATAGCCTTTGCGTTGTCTGCAATCCATTTCTTACCATCGGTATTCGTTAAATCTGCTGGCTTCTCGGTGGTTCCGTCGACTACTTCAAATACGCCATTAGCCATTAGTGTTACGCGCATTTGGAATTTCCATAATTGATAGTTTGTGCCATCGAGTTTGTTGAGGTGTATCGGTGATTCATTCGCTGTTGCCATGTTGATTGTCTTCGCTTCGGTTTGCGGTATACTTAAATATAATGCAATCAATGTTATCACTTTTCACACTTGCACTATTACTCTAGTACGCTCCTGGGCCCATAACCTGTTAAGGATTATAGGAGCAGAGTAAAATGTAAAATAGGCGCAGTGTAGTTATAATAGAGTTTATTGTAGTTACAAGAGAGATGACCTCAACAAAGCACTCTCCACCTCTTAGTCTAACATACTTGAGGGCTTCCGAAAATATCACCCGTCCATATATATCGAGGGCCAGACTAGAACTGCCTATCGTGTCGCTTGATGCTCGCGCCGAGCCTATCGTCCAGAAAAATATTCATGTTCACATATCTATACACACCTTCATATATATATTATACATACTCGCTTAAGCGCTTGCGCCAGTCGTCGAATATTCTAGATACAACAATTTCCTTAACAGGTTCAGTTGGTTTACGTACCGGCCGAGACGTTGGCACAGCGAGGACATGCCAAGCTTCACAAGTCGCAACCCAGAAAGCATCATCCCAATCGTCATCATCAACAACAACAGCAACAGCAACAACAACATCATGGACAATCAGCCTCGACAGCTTTGCCGTTCCACGACGCGTACGCTCGCGAGATTCTGCACCAGTTGCAGAGACAGCACGAGGAGAAGAATCAGTACCTGAATCAGGAGCGCCAGAAGGAAATCGCTCGATTACACGCGGAACAGAAGGAATTGGAGAGGCAAGCCCGATTGCATCAAGAAGCCGTCAGGAAGGAACAAGAATTAATGAGGCAGCGCGAAGCCGAGAAGAAGAGGAAGGAGTTGGAGAAGATGGAAGAAGCGGCGCGACAACGCGAGCTTCAGAGAATACAGGAGATCAGGGAGCAAGAGAGACTGGAGCAGAAAAAATTGGCCGAGCTTAAGGACAAGGAAGAAGAGGAGAGGCGAAAGGAGTTCGAGAGATTTTCCACGTACGAGAGGGAGAAGGAATTGAAACGTCAGAAGGAATACGACCAGAGCCGTGAACACGATGTCAGAACGAGACCGGACCACGGATTCGCTGATGTACAACAGACCCAAAGTTACGAAGAGCATCCTGATGCCCAACCGCTGGTTCAGGATACCCAGCTCCACCATCAACATCTGACCGAGGTGACGCACAAGAGCAACAAGCCGTCCAGGCACAGAAACAAGCCGCGAAAACAGCAGCATCACTTCCATCAACAGCATCAACAACAACAACCGGAGTACCACGACTCAGCCGAATCCCAGTCGACAACTCCTTCGCCGAATCAGCCGCCACTTTCCGTGTACATGGGAAGCTCTCTGGTTGACCACAATCGCGTTCAATTGAGCGACGTACTGAAGACACTGAAGAACGCCAGAACCATAGCTGTACTCGATAGCTTTGGTCCTGAAACTCCTAGAGTCTTCGTGGGACCTAGAAATTTGGATCCTCCAGCGGGTTACGCCAAGTTTGATCTACCGTATCTGTCCTCGATTGAGAACAATCGCGTGGAGAGGAAAGTGGACAGACTGCCTTTCTTCGTAGCACCGTTGAGTTTTGAACCCCCACCTGGTTATTCGAAAATCCCCTTCCCAGCCCCACACATCGGTTCGGTAGTGATCAACAATTTAGAGAACGTCGAAATCAAGCCGCATGAGAATCAAAATCTGCACCCGACCCCACTGATAGAACCTAACTCTTACGTTGTAAGCAACCAGCCATTGTCTGCCTACGATGTCAGTACACCGGTTTCTTTCCCTCAAGAATCCAGTACACCGAGATACGAAGTATCGTCTTTGCCTGCTAGTCAATCAAGTACCAAATGGAGATTCGATAGTTTCTTTGAGAATAAGCCCTCGACTGAGATACCATCCGCAGTAACTGCCGCTTCTTATCACGAGGAGCGAACTCCGACGAGCAAGTTCGAACGACCTTCGAAGACCAGAAATTACTACAATCCCAACGAAGTGTCCACTACGCCCACCTACTTCAGCCCGAAGACGGTATCCGCATTTTCCTTCGAGCAAACTGTCCCGCAGTCAACACCTTCCTACCACGAGGAAGAACCGCCTATGCATCACAGTGTGGATTCTCATCTGGTTGATCAGAACGTCGGTCATCATCGGCAGACCCACCCTCGATTCCCTGACCCAGAACCTCAGCGCGAAACGACTCACCACCGTTTTGCTGATCCAGAACCACAACGCGAAACGACTCATCATCGTTTTGCTGATCCAGAACCTCCACGCGAAACGACTCACCACCGTTTCCCTGACCCAGAACCTCAACGCGAAACGAGTCACCACCGATTCCCCGAATCAGAATCTCCACGTGAACCAGCTCGTCAGAGATTCCCCGTTGATCCTAATGGTCACTCCGTCACCAGTACGTACTTCTCGAATCCTTCCAACTATGACGATCCGGCTCAGTATAATTTGCCTGCTGAACTTCCGGCCATCTCTCCCCAACTCCCTGGATTGGTGAATGCCTTGGTTGAGAAACCTGACATACCCATACCGAGTACCATCCACCCACCAACTCCATCGACCACGACCACTACCACCACGACGACCACAACGACAACCGAAGCGCCTACGACGACCTACAGGCCTCGTTCGCGACAGAGGTAATTTCAACGTTACTAGTGCAAAGCAAGATTGTGAATTCAGTTTTAATAATGGATGAATATGGTTTTACAGGAGCAGAATTAGCGCACCCAGAGCCACCACTCTGTCGCCACCGGGCAGAGGACACTCTGAAAGGGCGACGAGGAGACCGGTGAATAGGTCCAAGTCAAAGTACACGACCACTACTGAAGAATACAACGACTCGTCGTACGATCCCACGAGAAGAAACTCCGTCACCACTTCGAGATACGACGACCAAGACAGTCACAGCAGAAGACCGACAGTTCGCTCTCACTACAAGCCTCGCGACGAGGAAACTAAAGAATCCATTCAGACTCAGGTGCGTAGAAAGAATTATTTTTAAGGTGAATAGTCGTAATTTCAAAGTCTCCAAAGTTTACCGACGCATTCACTACGCGACGAGAGAAACTCAATCGAAGTTTCTACGAATTCAGAGGAGCGATTCGGCGGAGAGAAGCTGGCTATCTCAACGAAAAGCTTATCTCTGAAACGCATCTCACGTACTAAGCCTCACGTACTTTGCAGATCGTAGATTCAAATGCTCCGAGTGAACAAGGTCAGCGCGGCGTCGGCAGCAGCAGCGGCAACGCCTACGAAAACGTACCCCTGATCGATTCCGCCCCTCCCGCCTCCTCCGGTGGTGCACCCACAGCGGATTTAAATATCCCGGTCTATCAGCAGGACGATTATTCAGCCTCCACGGCTTCGTCGGTCGACAACTTCTCTTCGCATCGGGACTCGACCGGCAGCATTTCAGATTCCATCCTGCCACTTAGCGGCCTCGAGTACACCCGGAAGTCGACCTTCGCTCCGAGCTTCTCCAGTTCCTCGCCTTCTTACGATCACGTGGACGAGCAGCCGGTCAACGGGTTCAACTACAGGACTCACGAGACCCACACCACCCGGGACTACCCGTACTTCCGGCCTGGAAAGACCGAGAGCGTTCTCTTCGAGCCAATCGCCACTACCGATCTGCCGAACGTGCAGAGGTCCCAGTTACAGGACTTCTCGCCGGTCTATCATTCCTTCGACTCCGGGGAGACTCCCAGGCCGATCTATCGTGAATCGACCGGCAGCAACAGCGGCAGCAGCAGCAGCGAAGAGGAGTCGCCGATCTTCTTACCGATCTCCCACGATAAACAAGAGGAGTACTCTTATCAGACTACCGCAACCGAAGCTCCCGAGGTGAGTTCTTGTCTCGATTTTTCTACACGTGTTCTTACAACGGATTAGTCGCGCGATTATCTCCTGAGAAACAATTATTTAAGCGCATATTATCGCGTAGAATTCATTACCGATATTATTTCGAAACCGAAGGACTTCGTTGGATTCAATCACGCGCACCCACCGATCGATACGACTTTTCTCCCTCGACAGATCGGAAATTGGCTGTCAGCTCAAAATACTTGTATATACTTTGTGCGAGAGCGTAAAGAGAGCATCGATCAATAGCCGTTAATGAAGATAAATATTTGAAGACGAACTAACCGATGGCAAATCTAAGCCACTCCGTGTGTGAAAACAGCCGGTAAATTGGGTCTCGTCAGTGGTCGAATGAATAATTCAGTTCGCAAACTTTTCCAGTTAATCAAACTGATCTTAATCAATTTGCACGTGCATTTAAGCTAAGGGCGAGCAAAATCTCGGAGAAACTTCTCGGCGCGGACTGGTATCGCGTGCGGAGAAAGTCAAGGTTCTACTCTTCGATTGCCTATCTTTATCAGACGCGCGGATCCTTGAAGTGCAAGCTGTGCACCTATACACACAAGCAAACTTTCGAGCCGGTAGGCCAATTTCATACCGGGTCAATGATTTTTCGAATATGATACCTTGCAGACGACCACCACTACGACGACGACGACAACCGAAACTCCGGTGGTAACGCGTCAACGAGTCCGCGGACGTCTAGGAGGTCGCACAACCGACTCGGCCATCCAGACACGTCCACGAGGTTCCCAGGACGAGTACGTGCGCTTCAGCGCCGTGAACCAGGACAGCTCCTCGAGGTCCAACGGTCGCCAGAGAGCTAGACCCAGGACTCGACCTCAGCCCAGCGGTAACTCGCCGATACAGACGGAGGGACAGGAGTACGTGAGGATACAGAGTAGCAGCGCGCGCAGACAGCCCGCTACCAGCACCACTACGAGAACGACCGTCGAGGAACAGCCTAAAGAAGACGAGGAGGATTACGGCTTCATCAGGCAGCCTAATTACAGGCCGGCGCAGCAGACTAATTACAAAACTACCCAGGCGCAGGTCGGTATTATACGCTTGCTCTTTAATTAGAGTACACAGAGCGAGGGACTTCCTCTTCTTTTGCGAAGTGGCTCTTCTACTTCACAAATCGATAAGCGCGATTCGGGTCAGAACGAAAGTCGCTTTCTAAGCGTTAAGAAAGCGCTCTATATAATTACGCTAGATATGATATTCCAGATAACCGAGATCCCCGAGACCACCACAGCCGAGTCCAGCCAGTCGCAGATCCTCAAGAACCGCGCGAAGTATTTGTCAGCCAACGGCCGTCGGCCAGCTTCCAGCAGTTCGAGAGTAACCACAACCCCGAGATCCGATGACACGGCTTACACCGTCAGACCACGTAGTCGCGTGAGTGGCAGCAGCCAAACCGACTCAGTTAAACCGACGAAGGCTCGTGGAAGACTGCGTAGACCCGGGGCCAGGAGGCGGGTGACCACCACTACCGAAGCCACCCTAGAAGACAACAACGAGCTGCCCCTCGATGAGAACTACCCCAGGATTCATCCGGGACAGATACAACAGGACGCCGCCAGACGCGGAGAGGATCTCGCTGACGAGAACGTGAGTGTATAGAAAATGCGCCTGAGAAGGCGTTACGTTGGTGCGGGGTCGATAAGATCTCTCGTGGGGAATACAATGGGTGTGTGCGTGTTTTTCCTTTGCGTAACGCTATACGAGTGATCAGTTTGCCAGTGCTTCGTTTGAACTCCTATTATGTTGTGTGTACATACGAACAAATTGTGATTATTTATTTTCGGAGATTTTTATCGTGGAAAATTGCCCGCTGCTGCGTTATATTTCTCTAGTGCATTAAATTATACTATATAATTGTTATGTAAAATAATGTCCATGAATATATGCATCGAGACTAGAAACTGTGTTAGGTACCCTTGTTTCGTAACAACACGACTCGATTACAATGTCATGAATATTATTAAACGCTGTGTAATAAAGAATAACAAAAGTAACAAGTCACAGTAACCATCTCATTTGCGGATAGCATTACTGCTTGATATCTCGCTGGGCAAGCCGGGCACATCGACGTTTCGCGAAATCGAAGAAATTAGCATACATATCTGATTTCCATAAATCGCGCGTAATTAAAATTTTCCTCGGAGCTGCCGTCGCCGCCCACGCGCTGGCAATATGCAATAAAAAAGGAAAATAAGAAAGCAGCGCGACTGGATTTTCAGCGGCGCGCATTACGCTCTAGCACACTTACGCCGGCGGGCAATCGATTGTCCTGAATTTTTCCCACTGCAGTCGCTGCATGCTATGCTCTTCTGCGATTCTTGCACTCCTACACTAGTATATATCTTATCTCCTTTTCATTCTCTCTCGTGGGTTGTCTCTAATTTCGATTTCCTCTCTCTTTATTTTCTCTCTTTTTCCTCTCGATGCAATTAGTCACGGACGCGGATAATGCCTTGAACCCTTCGCACGTCGCTCCGCGAGATCGATAGCGCGGAATTAAAATTTAAGGGCCGCTTTCGCCGTTGAAATTCTTTTTACCAAGAACGACGGTAAAAATATAATAACGTCATAAAATTGCAAGGCGAGATGAAATTGCCAGCGTCATTTCCCCAGGCGACAGGCCCGTCCCTCTCAAAGAAATTGTATTATACTATCCTCTCACACACGTGTCCCGTCTCTGTCTCTCGATTCCAGTACCCCCAGGAGTTCCTGCTGAACTACGGCGCGTCGCAGAATTACCGCAACCGCGACGACCAGTACGAAGAGCGTCGTCGCAATAACAATCGACCGACGACCAGTCGCTCCTCGTCCTCCGACATCTACGGCGCCGAGAGTCAGTGGTCCACGAAACTCACCGGAAACTCTTTCCAGCCCAGTAGCTACACCCCTAACCAGCCTATAGGCGAGAGCAAGGATTCCGAGAGTCAGGGCCAGGAGAAGGCCGGGGATCTTCCGGAGATAATCACCGCAGGACCCGATGTGCCCTCCATCACGGTTCTCGTCAGCTCCGATGATGAGAAGCCGGAAGAGAAGAGAGAACAGGAGACGAAGCAAGAGGAGCACAAGTCCAGCTCCGAGGAGACCATCATGGGCAGCATGATGGAGTCGATGATCGACTTCGGCAAGAAGATGGGCGTCACCGAGATGACCGACGATGTGGCGATTACCACAACTACCACTCCCGAGAGCACGTCGTCCACCGAGACCACTCCGGAAGTTAATAGGGCCAACACCGCCACGTTTAAGAAGGTGAGGCGCTGATCTAAAAATAAACAGACTCGGCTCGGGCTAAATATTCCGTACCGTCTGGGGCTCGGAATAGTGTCGTTTGAATTTCATCCGCGCGACTATTGACTTTCCCGGTAGGTGCTTGCGTAAATAATAACGAAATGCAAACGCTGGCCTATATATTTTTCAGGCCGGTCTGAGGAGGAGACGAGTCCGAGTGAGAGTTCGACCGGCTGGAGCCTCGGCGGAGGACTTCGTCACGGCCGAGAGCCAGAGTTACGACTCCTCGCTGAACAACCTGCCTCGCGAGGCCAACAAGTTCCGCAACTTCTTCGTCGTCACCGCCAAACCGACCACCATCACGGCTTCCGCGATCACGACATCGACGAGGACGACTACCACGACGACCGAGCCACCGAAGACCGAAAAGTCCGTGTTCGAGAGTTTCCTCGACAAGATGCTCGGGGAGGACGAGGTGCCGACCACCGTAGCACCCGAGGTGGTCACCAGTTCCCAGGAGGACGACGAAGATTCCTGGACCGGTGTCTCAACCATCGTTCCGGCCCAAGAGGTAACGACCCTCAGCCCGACGACTCAGAAGAACGAAGAGCTGGTCGATAACACCGAACTGCCAACGACGGTGATCGATACCACCACCACCACCACCACAACCACCACAACGACGCCAAAGTCCACGGAAGAGTCGAAGAACAACAACAGCGGCGAGAACGTGATCCAGTCGCTGAATCGGGAGAACTCGCTGCGCTACTTCGTGACCAAGAGCCCGGCGTTCAGCGAGTACCTGCGCAGCCAGGAGAAGTCCAAATTGTCCGAGGACAGTCCGGACCATCCCAAGAACCACAGGTCCAAGTGGAGCGAGGTCCGCTACCCTAGCGACAAGTCCCTCTTCGAGTTCGCCAAGTGGAACACCAAGAACCTGACGGCAGAGGACAAGTCGGCGCAGCAGCAACAGCAGCAGCCAACGGCCAGCAGCAGCGAAGCCGACAACTCGAGCGTCACCGACTACGTCAAGGCCATCTTCGAGAGCATCAAGAGCGCCGACGAAGAGCACCACCAGAGCGCCAAGCTCGCCGAGCAGGCGACCACCCCACCTCCGCCAGAAATCAAGACTTCGGTGTCCACTTCCAGCAGGGTCAGCTACAGCAGGAGCCAGAGCAGCAGTAGTTCCAGCAGCAGCCCCACTACCACCACCACGACTCAGGAACCAGCGACGTTGGGTCCGTTCGTCCCGTCGATGATGAGCAGCGGTCCGGTGAAGAAAACCTCGCTGGAGACGAACCTCGGCAAGATCCTGAGGACTTCGACGACGACCAAAGTGTCCCAGATGACCGAGATCTGCTACCGCGGACGCTGCGTCATGTCGAAACCGAAGAAGGACGGCGTCTCGAGATGAAGGAGATAGCTCGCGAAGCCAGCTGAGATGATGATGCTTTGGAGTTGTCGATCAGAGCGAACTTCACAGCTTGTCGCAATCGGTTTATAATCTATACTGTCAAATTCATTACGTACACACACACACACGTCACTGGGCACTGATATATGTATTTATTGAAATTCATCTCGAAATCACCTTTCAAATCTATACCTATACTTCATCGCATCGCAGAGGGAGAGTGACCCAATCGTATAAGTAAGCCAAATAATGACAAAAGAGGACAGGGGAAGGGGCGATCGTTACGTATTTATTATTGGCCCGCTACTTCTCGGGCTGCGCCCAAAATCTTTGTGGAACTGCAAAGGCGACGGATTTTGTATAGTTATTGCACACGTATGTGGAGAAAGAGAGACGCGCCGTGTGTACTCAACGTTGCTCTCTTTTTGATCTAAGGGTAAAAATTATTATTATACATATAATCCGCGTATACTAATATTCCGCTTTAAATTCTGTACGATACACACCAGGATCCGTCCAAGCAAACGGAGACGAGAAGCGAGTTTTTGTATTTAATTTTAACGCGTATATATTATATAACTTGTGTATGTACTACGTATACGCGTAATCCCTTCGTATAATAATTAAGGTATTCATAGCTCTGTAAGTGTATTTAATTGATAATACTCCGCTCGTATTTAAGTTATAATTGTAATAAACTAAGCGTGATAATAAAAAGGTGAGCGAAAACACACATTATTTTAATAAACATTTTTAAAATACAACCAAGGGCCTCGATTCACTTTTTACCTCTACGTCACCTTAATTCTACAGCCGGAAATGCTTCCAATATTGCATTCGAGCGAAGCGTTGCTCTAACGAGATATCGTCGCATCCGCGCAAAAAACCGCCGAGTAGCTTTTTTATATATTATTCTTTGCGGATAATGTCCTTCTTACGGAGAGCCGCCGTCTGTCTTCGTGTGCGGGATTTTCGAGAGAACACCGTGTGACGTGGGCAGAAATCCACTTTAGGGGAAGCAACGTATTTCTTCCCCCGAGGGAGAGATAAAAAGCCGAGAAAAAGTAGAGTAAAACAACGAGCGACGGGTTGAAATTCAATGATTAACGTCGGTAAATTATTGTTTATAAAATCTCGAAAGAACGTTTCCTACTCGTAGTACTGGATACTCATATTTCGAAAAATGGCGTAAACGCAGCTGCGTATCTAAGGAGATGAAAAAGCGTTTATTCTCATGGATAAAGGGTCGGATGAGACGAGACCCTCGGGATATCCAGTGTCTCGCGGTTTCGCTCGAGAGCCTGCCGAAGACCTATAAAAGGCCAGGATAACATTTAATACTCACGTAATGCAATATTATCTAAGAGTAAAAGTTTTTTTATTTTCCATTACCGCGGCACAAGATTCTACTCTTCATCAAACTTTTTATCTTTTCACCAGCTCTTCAACCATAGAATCTACTCGAACGTAAGTATAAGTAACGCGTAGCTTCTCATCAACACACGCTGCGCAATTACACATCCGAGTACATCAGGATGTAGGTCATATAGCCGGTAGAGTTCAGGAATCTCTCTCTCGCGGGGGCTCATTTGGGATTAGTCATCCCGTAACCTGCTTACGGCTCAAACTCGGCGCTGATTTACGAGAGTTCGTTAAAATTTAGCGGTACGAAGCAAATCGGCGCGTTAACCACTGCGCTTCTTCCCTCTAGTTCAAATATCGAGATAATTCGCATCGATCGGCCCCCGCGCCGGAGTTATTTTTAAAAAGACATAAAAGCTCGGAGCCGTAAATTTTTGTTGCGAGAACCGCGCGTGATTCCACGTCCGCAATTACGCGAATCAAGCGAGAAAAGTGGGTGACGCGCGTGCATTATTCACCGGGAGCTACTTTCCGAGTCGAAAATTGCGTTTTCAAAAGGAACAGCGCCGAGGAGTAAAAAAAGGGCGATAATTCACACACTACGTTACACGACTCCCACTTCATTCTCTCCGGCTGTAAGTATACGTATACAGCGAGGCGTAATGAAAATGAATCCTACTCTCGTCTCGTGACGACTCGACGAGAGAGCTGTAGCTATACAGTGCGTGGAATTAATGCTTCTCTTTTTTCCGGCTGACCGCGACGTCAAGCTCCGGCGACTTGAGAGCGTAGAGCGTCAGCTCGCGAGACAATGCTCTCGAGCCTTTGTTTGCACCGCTCTATACGTGTGCTCTCCTCGCAATTATTCACGCGCGTTTGTCTTTTTATCGTTTCCTCGCGTGCACACGTGTATAGTATACCCTCTCGCGACGGTTTACGAATTCAGCGTCACCCTCTCTCTCTCTCTCTCTCTCTCTCTCTCTCTCTCTCTCTTTAAATTTCTATTTACACATGCTGCGCCGGAGTGCCGTGTCAGCGGAGAACGAGAGGATATGTATTTTCATGAGGCAAGTCATGCGTTAATTAGGCTAACTCGATCGTTCGAAAAGAGAGAGAGAGAGAGAGAGAGAGAGAGAGAGAGAGAGAAAGAGAGATCGATGGTATATAAGATCGACCCAGTTTTATCCGCCTGGGGGTCGTCGGCTGATATTCGCGAGCAGAGGAACTTCTTCTCTGGCGAAATGTTCCGAGGAAAGTTTCCTCTTTGGAAATTGGCCATTTTCTTTTATACACAGCGTCGGAGTCTATTGTTCTCTTTTCCCGTCGTTTATCTCGTCTCGTCCTTACGTCCGAAGAGGATGAGAACAGCAGCTCCTCGGGCCATCCTCTTGATCCGTCATTAGCGGGCCTCGAGCGCGCAACAATTTATGCGATCGTGTGCCTTTTTGCGCGAGCGCCGTCGCCCCCGCGATCGATCGCGCAACTACCCCCCGCAAGTGTGAGAAAGGAACGCCGCCGCTTCCAGATGGCGTGCCGGGCATCTCTCCGGTATACACTGCTCTGGACACATACACACACACTTGGAGTCTAATTTTCGGCTTCCATCGCGAGAGTTTTTTTCCTTTGGTGCGTGTGGAGATTATTGAATTAGGAAGACAGCTGATCGAATGGTCGTTTTGCGCTTTTGGGATAAAGTTCGAGCGACGTGATTTCCTCTATAGGAGCGAGTGTTTACAGAGGAATCCCGAGGAGTTTAACGAACGATGTATATAGCGCGACCGAGGCATCCGTTTACGTGAATTAGACGCGCAGAGTAAATAGCTCTCAGAATTGCGCTGCGCCGCGAGAACGGTTGAAAGAAAATTAAAAAAGACTCTCGAGAGTGCTTTGCTCCTTTTTTTTTAAATTCCTCCCTTCGACTTTTTTAAAGAAAACTATTCGCGCGTTAAAATTCAATATAGTACCAGCGCAAGTAGTAAAAGCCGAGTAGCGTCAGGCCCGTACAAATATAGCCAACTGCTCCCATGACGATTGTATACGGATAAGAGAGAGACGAGCTTTTCGCATCATCGTTCGCAGCAATGATTTCCCCTGCGATGGGAGTGTGTGTCTCTCCTCGAATGTATACCAAGAAAGGCGTTTAACCCTCCGGAATCACGCGAGCGTTCAAAATTCGAAATCACATCGGATGCAGAGGGAATAACGTTTTAATCAAGCGTGTATGCATCGTGCGTTTCAATCGCATCTCCGTGACGTTTCACACAGGGAGAGAGACAGCCGCAGCGCTTGTCCCAGTCAATCAGCGGATAAATTCGATCGGATATCGATTAATCAGTCCAATCAATCTCTCTCGCGCGCGCGCGCGCCAGCGAGACACGCACACATGCTCGCGGAGAGCGGCGGCGTTAATCCGTAACTCAGACGGCGCACTACGTAGTTTGAAAAGTGAAATTCCTCGGGTTATAAATCGACGAGAGTCGCGAGAGCTCGTTTTTCACTGTGACCGATGTGCTTTTCGCGTTTCCCGCCATTTTTCAAAAGACTGTGCAGCGGAAAAAAAGTTCGCCACGCGCTTTATCGACGTACCACCGAGGAACATATCCAAAAGCGTACAGGCGCATCGAGTTTCGACAATGCAAGGTATACGCCCCTGTGTGTGTGTGTGTGTGTGTCGAGAAGGTCGTCGCGTGTGTAGAGCCTGTCGTATAGGGACGAGATAAGAGTATATATAGAGAGCGAGGAACGAGACGAGGAAGTTTCGCGCTCCGTCCATTTCCGCGCCGAGAATAAATCCAAGGAAGTTATGAGCCGAGAGCAGAAAAAGCGAATGTAGGCTAGCTCGGACAGACGTGTACACGCAAGAAGCAGCAGAGCAGCGAGACAACGATTGCACGCGCGCAGGGCTGAGAGATCGGGGTGGCGGGGAGCATGCGCGTTAGCGGAGGAGCCGCAGCAGTAGCGAGCCGAAGAGGAACGAGTGAGAGAGCGAGCGTCTCTGGCTTCAGTAAAAGCGCAGAAGTCCAGGGCAGAGGGAGCGGTCGGCTCGAAAGCTCTCTCTTTCGGAAGCAGCATGCCTGCAGGCGGCGAGGGGTCGGCGGCTGCTGAGCAGCAGCCGATCAATCGCGGCGGCGATAGCCCCGAGACAATGACGACCAGTGCATCAGCGGTTACGGCCAGCTACGAGGAGTGCGCGAACGGTAACAGCACCGCTGCGACAAGTGCATCAGCCGAGCCGACTGTCACACTGGCGGCCGACGGCCTCAGGAGGAGAAAGGTCATACACGCGGCTAAAGAGACCCTGGACAAGGGTGAGTCGACACACACACACACACACGCACACACTTTGTTCCCGTGCGTGATGACGCATATAGTGCGCATGAAACTGAAGAAAGTGAAGTGCGGGTGCAAAAAACGCTGGGCAATGACCTTATTGCGGCTGCTTTGACATCGATCTACGCGCGCGAGAGTTTGTCGTAGTAAGTTTTTTAACGAAGAGACTCGCGGGAGGTCCTATTCGACTCGAGTTTCCTTCGCTTCAACGCGGCGGAGAGGGAAGAACGCCCAGTCTTTTTCGCGGAGTTGTATTAAAACGAGGCGGAGCCGAAAAACAGTAGAGTTCGATATGCTGCCAAAAAGCGTATTAAGATCAGTCACCTTCGTGCTTCTGTAATTCCGGACGTTTTTACATAACTGTTCGATAAGCGCGTAACTTCGCTCTCGGCTATGTATTCTACACACCGCCGCGAAAGTTTCACGGTCGATTTCGTGCAATAATTATGAGGCACAATAATGCTCTCCCTATAGAACGTTAAGATATAGCTTGTGTACATTACATTCTGTGTTCATTGAATTCTATGAATGGCTTTGCTTTAAACAATGACGGCATATCGCTTTTGATATTTGGCGAAAAAAGATTCATTCATCGGAAAGGCAATATTCGCGGCGATTTGAAAAGAATATTTTACGGGATGAAAAGCCCACAATAGTTACATCCATTAAATCTCGCGGGGAGAGACAGAGAGGCGGCGCCGAATATCAAACTAGCTTGAATAATTTACCGTGTGTTGGCCCATTTCTATACAGCGGAACAAGGAATCCCTAAATGTGCTCTTTTGTTCGCTCCTTTGTTTTCGTTTAGCGCGGGGCTGGCCAAACTACGAAACTCGCCTGTGCATACGTCCGTACACACGTTCGTTCCAAAAATCAATCGTCGATATTAAATTTCGCGCGCAAAGCCCATAAATCGTTAGCCGATCCAATTCAGCCGAAAGCGCGCCGCGAACGCGAGGTATAATCAAGTCCGATAATGCCGGGCCGAAACGCAATCAGCGGCCGCATCAATTCTTACTTTTCTCGGTGACAGGCGCTGCAGTAATGCGATTGGGACGATTTGTGCCCAAAATATTGGACGTGTCCCCCAACGCGCGTATGTAGCCCACACGCGACACAGACGACGTTTGACACGGATTTGACCGAATTTCGCATTTTCGATGAGCGCGCGCGGGATTAGATAATACGGGCTATAACGCGAGAGCTGCTGTATGAGACGACTGTATAGAGGAACTAAATTTTTTCCAGTAGTCTAACGCGAATTCCGTCGGACATCAGCTTTTTGTTTCGCGAAATGGTTGTAAAAAATGTAATTAAGGTCGCTTATTATCGTGTATACGAAACGAGAGTGCAAAGCTCGATACCTCTGGGGAAGATAAAAACTCGGGTGAAATTGACGGTGTAACAACTTCTGGACGATTACACAACGATGCGGCGATAAAAAAGAAACTCGGTCGCGCGCACACGCAAAAACGATCTGCTCACACCGCTGTCATAACGGTATGTAATTCGCTGGTAATACGGATTTGTACATCGCGTTAATCTCGTCATCCCAGAGAAGACCTTCGGATGAATTAGCATTTTAACAAGTTTCCGCTCCGGGACTCGTTCGTCGCGCTTTTTTCGAAGCAGCAGAGGTGAAATCGCTATTTTTACTATCAGAGAATGAACGGTTAATTGGATCTCTCTCGACGATCCGCACGTCTAGTTATCGCGGGAATTTGAGGGAAATCGAGTAGCTTCTGTGTTTTGAGGTTTCGCGATATTCCTTTTGCGAAAAAGAAATAGAGAGAGAGAGAGAGAGAGAGAGAGAGAGAGAGAGAGAGAGAGAGAGAGAGAGAGAGAGAGAGAGAGAGAGAGAATCGAAAGCCGCTGTAACTGACGCTCCTCGCGTGTATTGGCGATCGATGTTACACAGGTTATTCACTATTCATCGCTATGAGTTTCTGTCGAACACGCCTTTTGCTCCTGCTACGCATCGACGCTTTATTTTCTGAATAGACGTCGACGTTAAAGCGCGAATACCTTCGTCCATACAGCTAGGATTTTCGAGTTATTTCAATCGAAAATTATTCATCCAACTTCGGAATAAAGCTCGAAAATTGCTGAACGGACGTTGCCATTCCGCCCGCGATATATCAAAGGAGAATAATGCCGGGTACTTTGCGTTTCCGGAAATTCCAAAAAGCATACGGCATCCGCCAAGATATACCGAAGAACAACATTCTACAGCGAAACCCGTCAATTAATACCCCGTCACTCGAGAAAAACGACGCTTGCGGATCTATAATAACAAGCTTGTATTCTTCCCCGACGAAAATATTGCCGTCGGCGCGTCGATAAATCAATAAAAGCAACACACGCACACGCTATACTCCTCCGCTTGCGTTAATCCCCTTCACGCGCGTCCCTATAATAACGAGCAAGTAGCAAGCACTCTATTCAATTTCTCGGCTGAAACTATATCAATCGAGCCTCTTTCTCTCGCCGAGATAACACTCGTGCGCAGGGGAGTAAAAAAGCTCGCGTCTTTCGCGGAAATCATACGAGCGATTGAACCCGGACTTCGTCGTCGTGCAGTGTGTAGGACCAGCCTTTCGAATATTGTGTGCGGCACTACTGCGGCGCGCCGACAATAAAGTTCTATTTCCATGCTCTCGGCGCGCGAGCTTTTCAGGCCAATGCTCGACTCTGGCGCTCAGCTGCAGCACGCGAACCCTCGTGTCAAAGATCGCGTTTACACCGACGATCTCGTCTCTCTCTCTCTCTCTCTCTCTCTCTCTCTCTCTCTCTCTCTCTCTCTCTCTCTGTGTTATGATGTATACTGCACGTATATCAAGTTTTGTTATGCAAGCTCGACTCTTTGCAGTCAGCGCTTATGATGTGCCGCGAATCGATTCTGCAATTTTCGAGACGATTGAGTTATCGGACGGGGCGTAAAACCATATCTACGCATTTGTTCGTCTGCGAATTAAGCGCGTCGCAGTAGCGTAGGAATAAAATCAGGTATGGCTTTATTAAAAGCGAGGATATTAATGACACACTCGCGAGCGCCTTTATTATGCGCGGAAGCTTTTTTACGAGCCGCATATAAAAACTCGAAAATCCCCCTTCATCGCGCCTGAACGTCAAAGAGGCGACCTTCCTTTTGCTTAGTCTAAAATAAAAGCGTCGACGTCGCTCCCTGCACACATGATGAATTAAAATTCGGAGGAAGGATATATGCGATCGTTCTCCAAATAAATCAGTGTATGGTATATGTATAGGTCGTTCGATAAAAACGGGGTCCCTATATGAATGAAGCAGGACAAACAAGCATTTTCGTGGATCATCGATCAAACGAAAAAATCGAAAGGATTTTCGCAGCCGGCCGCGTAGAAATCGCGAAGCTGACACGATAAATCATAGAGCGGAGTCGAAACAAGGCCAAATAAATCAGATATAAATTCTTGCGTGAGATGCAATTTGTGCCTTGATTTTATCCGCCGGCTATGGTATACACTCGATGTACACACACACACACACACACACATGGCCGCTGATGTGCAATGAAATATTGAGAAGCGTATTTACTTTTATCCGAGACAGACGTATAGAGCAGTAATTTGATTTGTATCCGCGTATACACGTGACGGGACGACGACGTGTACGCCACTATTTCCTGGTATCACGAAAGATCGTTTCGAAGAAAAATCGAAATAAAAACAACGGTATACCCTGTGTCGAAATCCATGATTAAGGAAGTTGGAAAAACTGCGCACGATTATTAAATACAAACGTGGTCATCGAATATGCCTCGTGGCCTAGTTTCTCCCCCCATCGACTTATAAGCTCTTTCGAGAAATGATAATCAGAACCTTCGAAACTTGCGCCGCGCTGCACGAAAAGCCGAGGGGAAATTGACTTTATCGCGCGAAACAAATTACGCGCCGCCCGGCGCCTTTTAATTCAGACGACGCGTATCTATAATACGTAAGCTCGCGAGTGCTCAATAACTCATCTGGAAGATTAAGGCTGCAACTAATTAGGTTTCAAAGTATAAGCGTGCTTCGTGCCCGAGAGAGAACTTCAATTATACTATCGCTTAGCCCTCTCGTAACAATTACCTTCTTGATTATAACTTTTTTCTCTCTCCTTTCTGCTTTCAGCTTCTCGTCTCCTGAGGCGCAAGATACCATGTACCGGCCACCTAATGACCCCCCGCCGCCTATGGATCCAAAAGGTTCCAACGCAAGTGAGTCGCTCTCTTTCTTCGCACACACAGACTATAAATCCATCAGTATATACAGCTAATCTATATTCTTCGATTCATCGTCGAGCGAGCGGCAGGACGAAAAGCTTTCCGAGAGTATTTCCCAGCCGTAAATCACTCGGTCTATCGTATCTCGGCGCCGCATCGACCTGACGCGTCCTTTCAAGCTGCACCGTTGCACATAGAGCGTATAACAAGCGCATCTAATGGCTCTACGTCGCTTATTAAATCGTTCATTACAATCATCCCGTCGCGTATAGCTTTTCATCGCCTCAGGGTCAGCGCCGAGGCCTTAATAAGCAAGATAGCGACTTGCTATTAGCGCAAGCTCAGCTGTACGTGCGGTGCACCTGATTCCGAGGATTTTCTAGCCCCCACGTGTATTATACAACGCGGTGATTAAGCTCTCGGAGTGTATACATAGGAAAAATTGCCGGTCGACTAATTGAGTGGGCGGTCGAGCTCTCGTTGCGAAAAATTTACTCGTCGTTACGTTTATAACGGATTTAATTAGCGAAACTTTTATCCCTGCGATTTTACACTCGAAAACTTTTTCCCCAACGACGGCGAGTTACACAAACTCCGCACACTCATTGTCATGGGTTTGGATAATTAGTCGAAACTAGCGATGGTTTTGTCATGCCCGCGCGTTGATATAACGCACAATAGCCCGAGCGAACAATCGCGGCAACAGCTGACCCTTGATACACGCGCGAACATGCCTCATAATTAGATCAAAGCGCGAATTTCGACGCGCTTGCCCTTCGGCGCCAGCTTACGTCACTGAATTTGCATATCGCAAATGAGCAGAAGTAATCGAATCATCCCTGTGTGCGCGCTATCCCCCTCGACGATCTCTACGTACATGGGAGGAAAATTCGCGAGAGCTTGCGCGCGGGGATGAGAATTTTTACTTATTAAGCTGGATTGAAGGAGCTTTTCGAGTTGGGAGCTTTTAATGTTTCTTAAGGAGTTATAAATTTTCAAGAGAGCCTAACTATACATAGCACTCTGAGAAACCGCTATTCTATTCCGGAAAAGTGTACGTGACCTTTCGCGGTTTGCCGAGCCGTTAAAAATTGATTTATAAGATTACACGACGAGGAGTCGTTTCGTTTATATTTCGAAGCTCTCGGTATGTATACCTACGGCGGTGTAATGGAAATTGGAAGCGCCGACGATAATTCTCCGAGTGTAAAAACTTTCGAAGCTCCTCGAATTCGTCAAATTAAACCTAATACCATATCCGAACGTCGCTCAATCGGACGCATCCAGCTTCGAAATAAGCCGCAAGAAAATATGGGACTTGTTTGAAATTCCCGCAATTTTCTCCACGTCGTACACCTGCAAACGCGTACAATATATAATACTTGTTGAGTCTCTCGCAGCTGCTGCGGTTTCGATAAGTAGTTTATCTCGAATTTCCAGACGCCGCCCCGCAGAGAGCTCCGTTATATAATAGCAGTCGCGCGTGCGGCATCGATCTCATAGACAGCCGCATTTCTGGCATTGTTCCGTAATTCCTCCGCTGATTAACGCACTTTGTGCTCCTGTCTCGCGCGCACTGCTTATAAATTCCGATATAATATGTTTAGAATGAAAACGATTCATTTTTTGACGCGTTTGCAAAGTAATAAGCCGAGAGAGCGAGAAGAAACTTTACAGTATAGCGGCGGCCCTTTCGAATCATTAGCGCGAGCAGCACAGAGAACTTTTCGCATAAATAAACCGTCGACCTGTTTACCCAAGAAACAATCCCCAAACAGGGAAATTTATGTAGCTTTCTCTCTCTCTCTCTCTCTCTCTCTCTCTCTCTCTCTCTCTCTCTCGGGCTAACAGCTCCATGAGAGGCGCGACGAGGACGAGGAGAATCGGTTTTAATTAAGCCGAGATCGCGCGGATAAGCCTGAAAAAACATGTCACTCCTTCAGCGACACGCTCACCTACAAGCGTTTTGTGGGAGAAATAACACGACGGCGACTATGTAGTTCCTTCCGGCGGCGCTCAGAGTAATGCTCAGAGCTTGCGACGACGCGCTTATTGATTCGCCCTCTGTCACGCGTGGATATGGAATATTCGAATCCGCGCGCCCGTATTCCAATTCTCTCTGCGCAGCTGTTGCGGAACCTTGTATAGAGTTACCTCGAGGCTGCGTCACTCGCGGAACTAATACGCGAGTATACACTACGGGATTAACGTTTAATTAATGCGCTATCGATTTTCGGACGGGGACGCTATTTTATAATTACGGAGCCGCGCGCTGGGGGATATTTATAGCGGACACGCGTTATTGGAGAAACCGCGAGACACTATCAATGTATACTATATACTTGCGCATTAACGGAATAATCCCAGCCGAGGGACAGGGAGAGCTTTTGAGACGTAATATCGGCGGAGAATCGATCGGTATTGGATTTATGAATGCAGCCTAGGCCTGACAGTTCTAGGTTGCGTCGTGCCTTCGATATCGCGGCACCGCCGAATTTCGGAAATGGATGGCCAAATAAATACGGCTGCAAGTGTATGTGTGTACACTGACATAGCATCGGTGTATAGATAAGGAGGACGTAAACTACCGGGATATGCTTATTACGGAGGAGAAAAAACGGTAATAGAATACCAATGGACATGGTTTATTCACTCGGTGTAAGAGCGGTGCCAAGAACCTTCGCTATACGCGATAAATATGCCAAGATTTAAAAAAAATTCGAGACGTCCCGCACACGAGCGCGCTGTCGACTTGTTTAAGCGTTTCTCAAGTGGCTGTATTTTTTCTGCCCTTTGCACCGGAACCAGAACACGTCGACGATTCCTACATATCTATCCTGTATAGCAAAAAAAATTAGCCTCACGGTCTATACCAACTGCGACGTTCCGAAAGAAAAGTCCGAATCACGCGTGAAAATAGCCGCCGCAAAAAGCCAAATGGTTTATGAATTGCCGAGCGATGTAGGCCAGATAGATGCGAATCTAGAGTGCGGGCCGACGCAAAATAAATCTCTATTTAAAAGCGGCCATTTGCATACACACGCAGACACTTTTTTCTCACGAGCTTACGTTATACACACAGCCGATCGATTTAAAATCGAAAAATCTCTCCATCGCGTCGCTGCGGATAATCGGCGAATTCGAGACTAGCCGAGCGCGTGATACCCGACAATGATCGGAGCGACGAGTGTATGAAAGAATAGATTGAAATAAAAAAAAATACTCGCGACTGCAACGTGGAGTGAAACTGCAGGGGGAAAAATCGTTCAACGCCCGCGCGAACCAGTCGTCTGGAAGATCTCCAGCACCACGCAGTTCTCCCTCTCGCTGGCGCGATATCCGATGCGACGGCGCCGCTGCACAAATAGACGACGACCTCTTTGCGCGAGGGTGTGTGTATGCATGTACGTATACACGCGTTGTAAAAACGGCTGCTGTATTTTACGGACTTCGTATGTAGAGAGATCAAGGGAGACGGTCTGATAACCCCGTTGTTTTCCCTGCTTTGAATTGGCTATGAAAATGTATACGACGCTACGCAAAAGTGTCTTTACAGTCGTCTTAAGTACACGTCGAGTGCGTCTGTAAATATTTTTATCGTCTCTCGCCTCGACCCTCCGATCCGAGAAAAGGAGCGCGAGAAGGGCTAATGTTTTTCGATTGAGCTCTTCCTGTACCGAAAATACGTTCAGCACAAAGCGACAATGGCCGCAGGAGGATTACAAGAAAGAAGAAGCGTTGTGTTATAACATTCGTATCATCCGCCTAATCCCCGCGCGTGCGATTATGCCTCCGGTAGTAGGACCACCGACTAGGTCAGACGTGTCCGCACGTGTAGACTCACGCGCGTTCGAAAATTTGGACGTTAGCCAGTGCCGCACAGCCTATCTATATATACTCTTTCCTCTCTCCCTCTCGTCTATCTATCGCCGCTATTCATCTCCATTTCTCCGGTCGCCCTCGTGCCAGAATCCGTATCGAACTGTACCCTCCCGCCAGGGCGATTATACGGGAAGGAAGCCTTGGAAATAAGGCAAAGAGACTGGCTCGTTTTTTTTCTTCACTCGCATCGGTGCAGCGACTTTTTTTCTAATGCGCTCTCGATCGGATTTCCGCGAGAGGATTCTCGCGCGCGTTTCTCTTCTTTTATTCGCGAGCCGAGCCGTTATTACCGGCAGCTCGCGCTCTATTAAGCTCGGAAAAAAGCTCTGCCTCAATTACCCGACCTGCTCGCTGATGATGATCGAACGACGTTGGCTATAATGCGATATCGGGGATAATTAATCCGTGGGATGTGTGTATACAGCGAGTTTCTGTCTTACAGGAATGCGACGTCGTGATGATGTTCCCGAGCGGCAGCAACGACGAGACCCTGATGTGGCTACTGGGACGACTCCGAGCAGGAAGTCCGGGACTGGTCGTGCACGTGCGTCATCACGCGTCGTCGGACAGTTATGGATTCTATTTGACAGCCCCGTTCGCGGTGTGAGTAGCGTATTATCTTGATCGACGCTTTCTTCCACCCACGCAACGAAAATTTTTCACAGCCCTCTATGTGGAGAGGGATGAAAAATAGCGAAAAAGTTTCCGCACTTAAGCTCCGAAAAGTTTCCATCGCACACGGTGTATAACTGTACATGACGCGCGTTATTCGCAGGCTTCTGAAAGCAGCGGAGGAGGTGCACCTACCGAAGCGGCTGCGCCAGGAGTACGGAGGCGGTCTGAAGGAATTCGTCGGCTCGGAAGCGATGTGCTTCGAGGGCAGCGACAACGAGAGTCTGTTTTTCACGACCCAGGAACGCCAGTCGCTGGTGCTCCACCTTTTGCACACGTTACGGGCCGGTCCCCACGACCTCAACTGTATACCGGGCCTCAAACTTGTCGACGGCCAGGCGATCATTCCGAAATGCCTGTCTTCGGGCATCATCTCACAGGTACTTCTTCTGTCGATATATCCACTTAACGTCGAAACTTTGTGTCGACTACTGACAAATTGCCGCAAGTTGAGAAAGTCGATTATCAAAGCACGAAACAAACGGATGTTAATCCGACATATTTTGATGTACGAAACTTTTTCCATCGCGCGACGCGCTCGAACTTTCGTACAACGTATATATGTAATACGGAAAGCTCGAAAGCTCGAGGACAGAAATTTGTCAGAATAAACCGTTGCATCACCCGAGAGATGGATCGTTCTCGAGGGTGTATTAGTGGCACTTGATAAAGGCAGTTTGCGTGCGTAACGATTATGTTCGCAGGTCTTCCCGCTGCACGAATTGCCGGCGTTGGAGAAACTCCAGCGAACGTGGGTCCGGGCATTTCTGAGTCCACAGCCCCTCGACGACATTTCCAGGTACTTCGGCGTCAAGATCACAATGTACTTCGCGTGGCTGGGCCACTACACCACCGCCCTCATTGTTCCAGCTGCAGTGGGTGTCATATACTGGGTAATGTCTCCTCTCGTTAAGACAATATTATACACGCGGAGCTTTCTTTTTCATATCTCGCATTGCCTCTATACAAAGCTCGCAGCTTTGAATAAGCTTCCGGAGTCGTAATTCTCAAAGCTCGCATCTGCATACAGAACAAAAACGCACGATGCGCGCGCGCGGGAAAGGAAAGTTTGAACGCGCTGGGGCTGTAAATTCTAGTTTATTTTGAAAGAAAAAACTTCGCGCTCGGTATTATGCAAATTTTTCCATCGTCCCTGCGCGAAAATGCTAATAGCGTATCGTGTACAAAGACCGATAAGGATTCTCGTTACGGAAAATATACGTTTCGGGAAAAATATAAAAGATACACATATACTGAGAAATGGAAATGGCTTTTCGATGCGCAGGTCGGCATCATCGGAAGGAATCAGGCGGTGGAAGACGTGGCCTACGTGCTGTTCTCGGTCTTCAATGTGATATGGGCGACCGTCTATCTGGAAACGTGGAAGCGCAGGGGCGCCGAGCTCGCTTACAGGTGGGGAACCCTCGATCAGAGGGATGATCTGCTCGTCGAGCCGAGGCCACTTTTTACGGTAAGCTATACGAGTTTTTTATAAAAAGGAGAGTAAAAGCCAACGAGAGGATCTCTCGCTTTCGACTTGCAGGGGACTCTGGAGATTTCGCCGGTGACGGGGCGGCTCGAACCGACCTATCCGAGGTGGAAGAGAAACGTCTTTCGTTACTTCGTCAGCGTGCCGATCGTCGCGATTTGTTTATTCTTCGTTTTTATAGTCATGATCCTTAGCTTCCAAATTCAGGTGAGATAACAATCGATGATACAAGTGGAAAGTTTTTGAACTTGCAAAAGTTCTGATATCGCGTGCTTTGTGTTGTTCGAACGAAGGACTGGTGGGACGGGCGACTGGAGGCCGCCGGTTATGGATTTTGGCTGAGCTACGTTCCAAAGGTGCTCCTCGCCGTCGTAATCGCCCTGATGGACGAGGCTTACTTCAAAGTCGCCGTGTGGCTCAACGACATGGGTATGTTTTGCATCGACTTTCTTCTTCCGAATTTCGTTGCAGACAATGCAGGGAGAGCCTTTTTGGCCGACGGTTCATTTGCGCCGAAGCTTTTTCACAGACTCTACCTTGTATTGATTTTTGCCAAACTACTTGCGTAATCTCCTTCGGAAAATCGATGATGAACGGCGGGAGTTTCAATTTTTTTCTTCTTTTGTTCGAGGCTTGCAATGTATATTCGAGTTTATTTTTCGGAAGACTACTTTCGGATTACGTCTGTGTATTATACGATTATAGTTTTTTTAACACATTTAGACTACTCTTAGCTTTCATTAGATGTACGAAGTGCGATTAACTTTGCTTTTCTTCTTTCGAACGTAAAGTGGTTTATTATTATAGAAAGGTAAAGTTGATCCCTCAACGAAGTAACATAAATTAGATATTTCATTAGAACACTATAAACGCATCTGAGGTAGAAATAGAATCTATGGTTTTTTCGTCTGTTGTTGGATGCAGAAAATTATCGCCTTGACACCGAGTACGAGAATCATCTGATCTACAAAGTGGCGCTGGTAATGAAAAGTCTTTAACCGTTTTGTGACTTATCGCCGTTATTATCTCATTTGTTGTTGTATGTGTGGTCTATTGCACTTATATATAGTTCCGCATCTTCTTATATCCATCATAACATTCGATCAGTTGTTCAGCAGTTACCCTCAATCGTCAAGCAAATTACGATCGATGATAAGATCTAAATTTATATCGAGCCGGTGTATCTTTGAGCATGAACACTACAAAAAAACGTGGAATCTATATCAAACGATCGCGAGGAAAACATTTGAAACAGCTGAAGCTCGGGGGCGAGCTTTTGTATAATTTAGACCATTCCGGCGAGCGGATAGAGAACAAAGAGGGAGAGAAAGATTGACCTTGAAGATTTGAAAGAAATGTGGATGACGGCCGAGACACGCCAACGAGTGTTCTAGAGCCTTTAGACATTCTCGAGTGACTCTTACCGATGTAGTAACGTGTGGGATGGCACTAAAGCTTTTTTTAAACCTTTCTCGTTTACATGAAGTCTTAAACTTTTTGCGCGATGGAAAATAAAGGCCGTGCCTTTAGAAAGTGCTAAACAGTGCCGAAATGAAAAGCGTCGAAGATATATTTAGACGACATAATTGAACGGTGTAAGAACTCTCTGCTGTGTATGAGTCATTGACCTTGTACCTCGCAAGAAAAAAATCGGCAGCTTGATTTCGAGGGTAGCTCACCATGTGCCGTAGTGCCTTGCTATTGAATGTTTAAATGTTACCAAATGCCGCGGGCATCGCCAACATCGAGCAATAAAATGGACCTTCTCGACTTTCAGTTTCAGTTCGTCAACTCTTTTCTCTCATTGTTTTACATTGCGTTTTACATCCAAGATCAAGAAAGACTTAAAGAGGTGAGCCCATTCTATTAACGAACTTCTGAAAAAAATCCAACCAGAGAATTAACTCTAATTATAAAATTACAGCAATTGGCAGCCCTGCTGATAGCCCGGCAGGTGATCGGTAACCTGAAGGAATCGGCTGTGCCGTACTTGATCGAGCAGCTGAGGCTGGCCCGTCTGAGCTTCGAGCTGTTCGGCGCACTGAGTCCGAGCGAGGCCCGATCGCCACCTGGTGAAGTGCCCAGCGAGGAGAAAGAGGCAGCGGAAACGAACAACGAGGAGGACAAGGAACACAAGGCCAAACAGCCGAGGAACGTCAGCCAAGCCGAACTGGAGAGCTCGCTCTACAGAGTAGGACACCCAACTAATTCTCTACTTAGTGACGTTGCTTTCAAGGTTTGATCTAGACTTAGCCGATCTTTCTTTTCGAATTTTTCTTCTTTGTTCGTTCATTTATTTACTTATTGTTTTTTACTCCTCTGTCTCACTGTGCCCGCTCTCTATCTAAATGTGGCTGATCTTATGGTTTACCTTGCGGTACCGCTGATATATCCACTTTTATTATTTTTCAAACGTTTTTCGGGAGAGAGCAGGTAAGGTCGATCGATTTCTTTTACATCAGGATATATCGCTGTACTCATGGTAAACCGTAAGAGGAACGAAAAGACGGTTTGTCTTCAGAGTTTTCTCATCTTCATCAACAAAAACCGCATGCATTTTTCTCCACGCTCACTGTGTACTATTCTACTTCTTCCCACATGCCTTGCGAAATAAGACAAGATTAGAATCGATAGGCAAAAGCGTCTTTCTTTCGCGGTGTATCGAATGATCTTTCGTAAATTTATGAGTATCGTCGTTTGTCGCGTGATGATTGTTGTCTTGTATTTTGATCGATACTTTTTGCAGATTAAAATAGTTTTTTTCCGTTTTCCACCGAATCCATCAACGAAGCACAGGTACCACCAAAAAAGGTAATATGATCACGTTCATCCAAGTTTAAAGAGTATTTCTGTATACCTATTACGTAACAACAAGTCGTGACTTTAGAGAAAAAGTATACATTTAATATAATAGTCAAAATTCAAATCATTAAAATTCAGTCCCTTTCTCATACTCACTGAGCACATTATTTTCTGTTCGCTTTGTGCATAGAAATAACAACTTGTTTTATGCGCACGAAGTCTGCACAAAAATCATACGAAATAATATACTAGCACACGGTAATCGAAAATTTTGACAGAAGAGCTAGTCAGATATGTATCGTTTAAAAGCATGCGCCAAAATTTTCGATTAACAACAAAACTATACCGGAGCAGGATAACCCTTCGGCTTGTAGAGAAAGAAATGCTCGAATTTGCAGTACGACGGTGCTTTCTCCGAACACCTGGAAATGCTGTCCCAGCTTGGCTACGTCTGCCTATTCTCATCCGCATTTCCGCTGGCCGCATTCGCCGCGTTACTGGGCAACCTTTTGGAACTGCGAGGGGATGCCTTCAAGCTCTGCTTCGTCCTTCAGCGGCCCTTCGGCCGTCGAGTATCGAACATCGGAACCTGGCAGGTACGACTGCGCTAAATTTGCGTTTCTTCGTTATATGTACACGACGAAGCTTTACATTCAAAAGAAATAGTGAGCGAAAGTTTCTCAGCGTCTTGAGAACTACAGAGAGCTCTGGGAGCTTAACAAAACACAAATGTACACAATCAGCTTACAAGCTGCAGATCATTAAAAGAGATTTTGATTGACCCAGTTTCCGAGTCTAGCCCCGCGCGCGAAAGCTTCGCAAGCTCTTTCTAAACACGTCACGACAATCATTTGCGTAAGCTTGAGAATTTCCGAGTCGCTCGCTTGCATATCCGGGTCAGAGTGCAGAGAGAGAAAGAGAAAAAAAATGTCTCGTGATTTCAGAACGCGATGGAGGCGATGGGTCTGGTGGCGATTCTGGTCAACTGCGCCCTGATCGGTCTCAGCGGACAGGTGCAGCGAATGTTCCCGGAGATGTCGGCGACGCAGACAATACTGCTGATAGTCGCGTTGGAGCACATAATGCTGGCCATACGCTTCGTCATCATCTGCGCTATACCGGACATTCCGAGCTGGGTCGCCACCGAAATGGCCAAGGTCGAGTTTCTGCGCAGGGAGGCCGTGAGGAGGCTCTCCTCGACGCCCTCGCCTACGGATCATCAGCCAGCGACCGTCATAGGTATGCCAATCCAGCGTATGATGCTCGATATCGCTGTTCTATCTATATATTATTCGACCCTACTTATCCAGAGCCGTTATTATTATTATTACTATTGTATATTATATTATACGATCATACCAATCTCAGTGCTGCTGGTCTTCCTTGGTTTTTTGCGCTCATCACGATGTGTATTATATATTACATTTTGGGTTTACACTCCCTGACTCGAGGGAGGAGTCGCTTCGAGAGAACATAAATCGATTCGGCGGGAGCACGCGCCTGTACATGATATTCATGCTTCAGACATCGACTTCTTCTCTCACTGCGTTTGAAAGCCGCGCTTTTTTCTTGCGATTCTATTAGGCAAATGGATTTATGTTCGCGAGGGATTCATCCGCGAGATAAATCAATATCCAATATCAACCACGAGCATACGAGCATAATTTAATTTTGAGCTCCGTACGGTTGATATTCGATAAGATACGAACTAACCATTTTATTATACTGTTAAATTTATTTGCAGTTTTCTTTACATAAGTTGTGTGTATATACTATAGAGTCCTTGGAACGTGCGACGGATATTTTTTCAATATTTTTTTCTCCCTTTAATATCCGCACGGAATAGCCAAACACATTGATCTCGGAGATTAAAGTTTACCAGTGCGAAAGAATGTTTCGAATATATAAAATGTATTATAAGAAAAAAAGAGATAGCGTGCTTCCATATGGCACACGTGTATTGCTTTTTAAATTCTGCCGATGCCCGACCCAGAGGGTGGGTCATTCTTTTTCCCCGCACTGCAAGAAAACAGTCAAACATCTATTGATCCAGCCTCCTCCAAGAGGGTCGCGTTTAATTTTAGAAGTTTGCATCACCAGCGTGTTTGTAATATATACATATATTTTTATAAAAAAAAAGTCTGCACGAATTATCTATGTGATCATTGAATTTGTTTGAAAATAAGTAACCGCAACATGATTCGTTTAAATTTCGGCCTTTATGCTTGGCTATTATAGTTTTCAAACTCTATTTTACACGTATACAATAATTAGTCTTGGATAAATCAGATTAGTTAATTATTCGTATATTGTAACATAAGTGAGCATGCTGTATTAAATCGGCGAAACACAGTGAAGTTTCTTTTTTATTTTGTTTTTTGTAAATTTTCAAGTAGTAGATAGAAAATTTCTCAGTAAATAAATGTTTCCCACGTCTATTATGCATTACTTACTACAGTAATATTTTACTCAATACCAAAATAAATGAAGTTACAGTTTGTAATATATTTATCAGCTTTTTTCGTTTAATTTTTCAAGGTACCGTTATTAGTTCGACCTTTTTATCATCTCTCCATTATTCAGATTCTTTAACATCGATTTATTGGTAGTTCTGAACGTAGATACATTTTTTAACCGTTTAAAGCACTTGCAGTTAAGCACACTCTCGTATCATATACATTCAAACATTCAGTGTAGAATGAGCTTTTTACGTGCTTGCACACGCACCGATACCTGCGAGTAAATATGTGGTTTTAAAAAATAAAGTCACCGATATTGCCATTTCATCATCTCTCATATACCGTGTACTGCACAATAAAGAGCTACGCTCTTCATTTTAACCGCAATAACTGAGCACATCTCGCCCGATCAATAATAGTCATTACATATTACCGATCGCAGCAGGTAAGTCGAGCAAAATAACGAGCCGAAATCAGTTCATAATTATCTAAGCGCACCGATCCCCGCACACTCCCCGCAGTATAAACAAAAAAGAAAAAGCAAAAATCTCCGTCTCGTGTTTGTCCTATCGGTACTACTCGCTATAATCGCGGCGTTCCCACCCGCGGTCTACTTTACTCTCGCTCGAACACTCAGGGAGATTCGTGGTGAGTCCAGCAGACGGTGCGTCGGAAGAGGATCTCCGCCAGCAACAGCAGCGCTGCGCCGAGGAGTTGGCCAGCGCTCGCTCGAGTTACCGGGGCCTCAGTCAGCCGGGCACGCCTACCGTCCCGTCGTCCAGCGCCCAGACGCCCAGCGGCCCAGGAACTCCGCACTCGCACAACATTCCCAGGATCGCGGAGACGCCCACCCTGCCGCCCGAGACACCCGGCAGCACCGGCAGCGGGAGCGATCACAGCAGCCCCTTTCTCGCGGACAACGCGAGGGACATCAGCAACATACCCAGGGGCAGCATTCCTGGCGGAGAGAAGGGTGAGTGCAGCGCGGCGAGATCGATACGCGGCTTGGCGAGAGACGAGGAGGGCTGATATGGTACGCGTAATTGCAGGACGAAGGCCGAGGGATTGGCTAACGGGCGAGCAGGAGTCGTCGGGAAGCGGAGATTACAGTCATCATCTGACGATCGGCCCGCACGGCGGCGTCGACTGGGTGCGTAGGCTGGGCCTGGAGACCGGCGGCAGGAAGTCCAGCGACTCCGAAATCAGCGGGGTGGGAACCGGAAGCAACAGCGGGGACGAGATGGCGCTGCACAGGTCGACCGATTGCATCGTTTCCAAGGAGCTTGCGGCCTCGTCAGACAGTGATCTACTTCGGTAAGCCGTCCAGGCATCCTTCGAGCAACGTGTGGCTCCGGTGAGAAAATTCAGCGAATATAATCGCGTCTGGTTTCAGGTCAATACCCCCGTGGGCGCCGTCGCCGAGGAACCAAAAGTTCCTCGTCTCGCCGGAGAAGGAGAAGAGCAAGGCCGACAAGCACCAGCACCAGCAACAGCTGCAGCAGATACAGCAGTACCAGCTGCACCGAGACTCGGTCCAGGAGCACCGGGATCGAGACCGACAGCAGCAGCAGCAACAACAACAGCAACAACAGCACGAGAAGGAGAAGGAAAAGGAGAAGGAACCGAGCGTCGCGTCAGACTCCAGTAGGACGGCGTCGAGTCAGGAGGAGTCCTCGAAGGAGGACCGCGAGGCCAAGAAGACCAGGGTCAAGCAGAGTCTGATGAAGAGGGCTCGATCTGTTGCAATATTTTCCCTTAAACTGAAGGTACGTATGCGTTTGATGAAAATAACTCGATTATGCCGATGTAAAAATATATCATCGCACCATCTCTGTTCTCAGGAGCGAAGGGCGCGAGAGGCGGAGGTAAAGGCGAAAGAGGCCGAGAGGGAGGCACGATGGCAGCAGCCTCAGTCGTGCGTGGGCGGCGAGCTTTCATGCATCCCCATAGAGCAGCTTATATCCGTCGAGGACATCGCGGCGATGGATATGCGCAGGATGAACCATTAGTTGCCGCTGCTGCTGCTTTTTATGTTATCCTTAATTCCGATACGGCAGCGATGCGACGCTGATGAGCTGATATTGTTCCTTAGGATAACGCGAAGAAAGCGGATCCTCTGGGACGATGCGAGAGATTCTCGATTGAAAAAAGTCTCATAGAAATTATGCGTCACGCATCAACTTTTCATATGCCTCTTGAGAATCGTTTTGGATTTTGTAAATAATGTGCATAATTGCGTTTCCTCGCGTTGATATGATATACTGTTATATGCCCCTTTTTTTACCATAATATAATTGTTACGTATAAATACGTTTCTTTTGTACATCGACTTTATCACTGAATTCTCGTCGTCGTATTATATACTTTCAATAGTCGTAGGAGAGATCCTTCTTGTCTTCGCGCGATATATCACCATCAGCAGCAGTTTCTATAAGACTTTTTCGACTGAAAAGCTCCGTCGAATAGAACAGATATAAAGAGGCACGCGACGACGTGTCCGCAAGCCAAAAAGGATTTGAGTGCTACGCAACGAAAGAGAATCGAGCCGGACAGTACGTTGATGAAAAATATAGTTTTTCGATTTTACGCTCTCGAAGATTTAGGTCGTTACGCGTAGCAATATGAATTAAAGCAGAAAAACGCAAAAACAGTCAGTATTACGTATAATGTACGGCCTGTCCTTACAGCAGCAGGCTTCTTTGTAATTTGGATCAGATACTACGAAGTAACGACACCAGCCGGAATGATCGTAAAGTTTTTTTCGGGCTCTTCGTTTCTGCGCGTTTCATTTCCTCGTTTCATCGCGAACGTCGTCGTGGGAGGGGGAATATAAAAGAAGAACAAAATGATCAAAGCCGATTCTTTTTCATGCGCACCAAACGTATAATGACTTTCTCGGTTGGATAACCGGAAAACCGCATTAAATTTATGTCAATTATCCTATTTGACGCGAGAAAAAAGGACGAATTTTTATGGTCGGATACGTGGAATAAACCTACGAACACAATGCAATAATGAACAAAATAAAAACGAACAATATGATAACAGTTACAGGGAAGCCCGCGGCTAGGATAGAGTAGAATCCATACCATCCACACACAGAGCAAACAAAAGCAGATGATAATACATGAGTTTGTAAAGCTCTAATTGTCGTAAGTGAAATGAAAAATTTTAGCCTGTGTATAGAACACGACACACCACCAGACACAGTTTTTTAGCATGGAACCTATAGTACGCTCCACCGATGGTGAAACATAATTGTTATTGTTGCTAAATTTTAAGTTGTTACCCACTGTTGACTAGATTTTTTGCTAAAAGAGGTCTCTGTACAGAACATGCGACATTTTTAAGAGAGCCGAAGGGGTTTGCGATAAAGTCAGTGACATGATGTTTCTGTTATTATCCCTGAGGATGTGAGTCTTGGATCACTTTTTCGAGTGCCCCGAAAACGACTAAACGCAAGCCATGCTTTGTATATTTTTCCGATTGCAAAATAGACGTTCCTGATCGTTTGACGCGTAAATGTATACTAATTGTTTGAAAAATGCACAGCTGAGACGAAAACTGAAAAGATTATATACGATTCCTAAGTTCAGATAAGTTAAAGTTTTGGCTTTTGCGAACATACACATGCCGCAGTCTTTTCTCGTTTCTATCCTTCTTCCAACGCAAGCAAAAGTGCACAAGACTCATTTGTACAGTTTCGGATGACTTTTCCTCTGCAGTGGATGAGAAGTCAAAAAAAAAAATGTCAGGGATCGCTCTGTACATAACTATTAGATAAAATAAAAAAAGCTCGTTGCAGCGGAGGCCCATAATTTTTGTAAAATTCGTTGTACACGGCCTAGCACACGCGCGCTCCCCCGTCCTCGCAGTCGCTGATGATGAAGGTGTATGTCGACGAACAAGGGAAACTTTTTGAGAGATGCCTCGTACCTTATTCAGACCAGAAGACAAAAGAAAGAAAAAAAGGAAAATACGCACTACTCATAGTTACTAATTAGACGCCTCGACGAAGGTGGCGACAGCGTCGAGCAGAAACCTATATATTGCACACTATTTTAGAATACACACACACTCACATAAACATTCAATGCCTGACTCGATGTATAGATGTAAATCGAAAATCGATAGTTACTACTTAGTCGCTTTCTTATTACTACAAAGATGAGGTTCAGGCATGTCCATTAAGCATATGTGTTTGTTAGATGTTTTGTATAAAAGAAAAAATCTGCTATAATAAAAAAAATCAAAGAATGTTACACACGATAGTTATTTTTATTGCCTATCCAGCTGTGTCGAATCTATAAACTAGTATGTGCCATCTGGAAAAATGAAACAATACCCGAAAATTGGAAGGAATCTATCATTATACCGATTTTTAAAAAGGGGGATAAGACAGACTGCAATAACTATAGGGGTATTTCACTTTTAGCAACGTGCTACAAAGTTCTGTCAAACGTAATACAAGCTAGACTCACTCCATTCGCGGAAGATATAGTAGGAGATTATCAGTGCGGATTTCGGCGCAACAGATCGACGAGCGATCAAATGTTTACCATAAGACAGTTGTTAGAGAAAAAGTGGGAATTTTGCGAAACCATACACCAACTATTTATAGATTTTAAAAAAGCGTACGACTCTATTAAGCGAAGCAAAATGAATCAAATTCTAGTACTTCTCGGTGTACCGAAAAAACTCGTGAGATTAATTCAAATATGTCTGAACGGAAGCACGGGAAAGGTCCGAGTAGGCGGTAATGTATCAGAACTCTTCATGATACGCGATGCTTTAAAACAAGGGGATGGGCTCTCTACGGTGCTGTTCAACTTAACGTTAGAGTATGCCGTTAGAAAAATGCAGGTTAGCCAGCTGGGCGCAACGCTTAATGGAACAACGCAGATACTAGGCTACGCAGATGATTTGGATATACTGGGGGATTGTAGGGAAACGGTAGCAAGAAACGCGGAAATCCTCATAAAAGCGGTGGAGTATACAGGGTTAGAAGTGAGTGAATCAAAAACAAAGTACATGGTTGTGGATAAGCTAGGCATCTGCAGAGGGGAGGAAGATCTCAGAGTTGGGAATTTTACTTTTGAAAAGGTTAGCGAATTCAGGTATCTGGGTACGACCATAAATGATAGAAACGAGATTAATGTCGAAATAAATAAGATACTCCATTCGGGTAATGCTTGCTTCTACGCCGTGAGTAATTTACTTAAGTCGAGGCTGTTGTCTAAAAACGTTAAAATAAGAATATACAGGACAATAATACTGCCGGTAGTTCTGTACGGGTGCGAAACGTGGGCTCTCACTAAGCAGGCGGACAACCGTTTTAGGGTATTTGAAAATAAAGTCTTGCGAAAAATATACGGGCCGAAGAAAGATGAGGAAACCGGGGAATGGAGGAGACTACACAATGATGAGTTACATAATCTGTACGCGTCACCAAATATTAACAGAATACTAAAATCGCGCAGATTGCGATGGGCAGGGCACGTAGCGAGAATGGGAGACGACCGTACGGCAGCGCGTGTCATGAAGGGCAGGCCGATGGTAACGCGACCTCTAGGTAGACCTAGACGTAGATGGGAGGACAACATAAAAGCGGATCTAGTAGAAATAGGACGGGTGGGTGTCGATCGGAGAGGTGCATCTTGGGTGGGGTTGACACAATATAGGGCAGCGTGGAAGGCTTGCGTAGATGAGGCGATGAACTTTCGAGTTCCAAATGACATGTAAAAAAAAAAATCCAACTGTGTCGTTGCATCATAACGAGAATAAGCGATTCTATTTGCAAAACGGAAATCGCACTTTTCAAATGCCTTGCATCGATGGAAATGGTCTCAGGGTTATCGACAGCTAGTCAAACTTCAGTACAACATACCATCTACTGTTCTTACCATATTGCAGTCTCGGAAATGATGATGGCACTAGCCCATGTTATGAGATGCTGTCACTTTGCTTAATTTATCTCTTCACTGAAAAAAAAACAGCCGTTTCTGCTGTAGAACACGGCAGGGAGTCCGTTTCGGTGGGAAACCGAGTGGATGTGATCTCTGTGCTCTCTCTCTCTCTCTCTCTCTCTCTCTCTCTCTCTCTTTAAGATTGTTTAACTGTGATTTAGTGCTTAAATAGTGTTTGCGCGGTGAATGCCTTTTACTTATTATTCTCCTCTATACTATTTTACTACCTCTATCTCATTTAACGCACCTTTTAAAACTTGCTTCCCATACCTAACCTCAATCAGGCGGCGGGATGCCGCCGGCCTTCCTCCGTACCTGTTTCTAACACCATGTCTACTCTAGAGTCCGAAGAAAACTAAAACCAAACCCTTTCTCCCGCTCAAACTCCTCTCCCTAATTCTTCCTCTTCTGATTCTCTCTTTTTCTCCGATTTCAATGCTACCCAAAACTCCTCAGATGACCCTGAGCTGGCCGCAGCCAACTCTCTCCTTGCTTGTAGCCAACACCAACCTTCCCTCCCCTCTCACCAATTTGCAATATCTGATTCTATCTCACACCTTGCAGATGGGACTGACAATGCTTCTCCGTCGGATGTCGTGATGCCTCCAGCAAATTTAAAAGGAACAGAGCCGCCTTTGAGACCAACGGCAACTCCTCTGAGCCTGATCACCACCTCCTCAAAAGGACCATCCACAGGCTTAACAGTCGCTTAAATGAGCCAAACAACGCACTCTCTCAGCTGCAAACTTCTACTGCAACTCCAACTACAGTCTCGTCCACTGCCCCCTCAGCTAGTTTCACCACCAACACTACGACCACTACCTCTACTACCATCACCACCGGCAACATCATCACCCCCAGCCAACAAAAGGACGTCAACCCTTCTCAGGTTACACATTCTCCAACTATTTGTTCTGCTCTCAACCAGGGGCCCTTTGTGGTCTTCGCAGAGCCCATCAACAAAGACGCAGTGAAAGGCCACCTTCATCCCACTATCGTTGGAAGACTGGTAGCCTCCACTTATAAAGGTAATGTCGCTTCCATCTCTGCCTCGGGCTCCCTCAAAGTCTCCATCACTATGAAGGACCGCCAATCTGCTAACCACCTCATTAACAACAAATCATTCGAAGCTCACAACCTTCGCTTTTGTGCTCCAACCCATCGACTCTCCAGACAGGTCATCATCAAAGATGTCCTCCTTGATATCTCCAATGAAGACATCCTCGCTGAGCTATCTCTCACTCCACTCACTCATGTATCTAAAGCAGAAAGGCTCAACAGGCCAATCACCCTCCCAGACTCCACATCTAAGCTGGTCCCTTCCAAAACTATTCGTCTAACCTTTACCGATCAACACCTTCCAGATTTTATCAACCTCTTCTACGTTAGATACCCTGTTCATGTCTACGTTCCTCCGGTTAAGATGTGTTTCCAATGTTTTAGGTACGGTCACCTCAAGGATCAGTGCAGGAACAAACCCATCTGCCAAAGATGTGGCCAACCTGACAACGACTCCGTAGAAAACTGCTCCTGCTACCAATCTCAACTCGTTTGTGTGAACTGCAAGCTAAACCATCTGCCAAAGGACAAATCTTGCCCCGAATGGCACTTTCAGCATTCTCTTCGCACTTACGCTGCCACTCACATTTCTCTCACCGAGGCTCCCCCATGTGTTGCGTATAAATCCCCCCCCCCCACACACAACTCGCGCTCAACACACAACCGCATTAAAACAACCGCTATGTCTAGTCACCAAGCTCTCACTGATTTCATGCCCCCCCCCCCCCCCCTCGACTCTACATCTTCCCCATCTCTGCACCCTACCCACTTTCCCAACCCTTATCCCAATCCGAACTTTCCCTCCCCCGTACCAACTTACGCCTCCATTTCTCGCTCCTACAGACCCCCTCTTTCGGCCTCGTCCCAACCAGGCCATTTCAAACCCCCTCGCTCGCTCGGCCCCGTCCCCGTCCCCAAAAGCCTCTCTCAACCACCAAGCTTCAACCTTCACTATCCCCCTGGCTTGAATCTTGATCTCCCGCCCTCTTTCTCTCGCGCAGACCACAACAACTGCCTTCTTTTCCTGAACGGGCGCTCTGCGCCCAACTCTCAAGTGATGCCTTCTTCTTCAGCAATCACCACTACCTCTAATTCCTCTCACTTCTCAACCTCAACTCCAATCCCTGGGCCTGCCCTCCCAGCATCCGTCGCATCAAATCATATCAACTTTCTCTTAAATTGAGTTCTTCAAACTCTTCTTCCTGCTCTTAACGCAGCTAGTTTAACCGACGTCGCTCTCCAGACCACAAAAGCCTGCTCAAGCTTTTTTGACTCCTCTTCCCTCAACTATCAAAATGGCTTCACACCAGCAACAGCCTAAAAACCTTCGTCTAGTCCAGTGAATTGTGTGTCTCTCTCTCTCTCTCTCTCTCTCTCTCTCTATCTCTCTCTCTCTCTCTCTCTCTCTCTCTCTCTCTCTATCTCTCTCTCTCTCTCTCTCTCTCTCTCTCTCTCTCTCTCTCTCTCTCTCTCTCTCTCTCTCTCTCTCTCTCTCTCTCTCTCTCTCTCTCTCTCTCTCTCTCTCTCTCTCTCTCTCTCTCTCTCTCTCTTAGACAACGTAAAGCTGAACTTTTTGATCTCTCTAAAGTCTATGATGTTATCCTTCTCTGCGAAACATCAACCCCCTTCACAACTTCTCGCTTCAAGGTTTCGTGATAGCTCGCAATGACAGACCAGTGGGCAGAGGTGGCGGCACAGCAATTTGCATCCGCAACACCATCCCCTTCCAAACGGTCAACATCTACAACTCCTTCAATCACTGGGAATCCAACGCCATTTTCATAGAAACTACACAAGGCGAACTCCTCATCATCTCTGCATACAGACCCCCCAATACACCCTTTAATTATGTTCACCTTAGTAATTTTCTTGACTCTATCTCCTCCTACAGATCTATTTTCCTGGCAGGTGATCTCAACTGCCACAATACAGCCTGGGGCAGCAGCTTCTCCTGCAACCTTGACCTTTCACTCTTCTCAACAACCACAACACACTCAATCTTCTCGAACTCCCAGTACTCCGTGCATATGCACGCCTCAAAAGATATCGCCCTTTCATTCACTCGTCGGACGTCCTACCCTGCTTCATTTATTCCCTTGACTCTCAAATATTTGTCCCCAACACGGACATGGATCTCGGTCCCACCATTAAACGCTCCCCTAATCCGCCCAGAACCTTCCAACTCTCATTTCAATCTCTTCTACTTTCTTCCACTACTTTCTACACTGATGGTTCCAAATCCTCTGAGGGATCCTATGTCGGCCTAGGCATCTTTTCTCCAAATCTGAACCTCAATCTCCGAGTCCGCATCTCCTCTCATGCTTCTATCGCCTCGGCAGAGGCCCTCGCCATTCAGCTTACCCTGGAATATATTCTGGACCATAAAATTCCCAACTCCTCTATCTTTACTGATTCTCTAAGCACCATTCAAGCCATCTCTAATCTTGAAGACTTTATCACATCTCCTATAATTTCCATTTATAAAATTAAGCTCCTTCTCCTCCGCCTCTCTGAAGATAGCCAAAGTGTTCGCCTTATTTGGATTCTTAGCCACCTCGGAATTCCCGGCAACGAAACAGCCAACCTGCTTGCTAAAGAAGCCTCCAGCGCTGGCTCTACCCTCGATTTCTTGCTTCCTTACTCCGATTTCTTCCCTCTTAGTCTCCCTCTATCCCGCATTGAATTTAATAACTACCTCAACCACTATCGCACCAACACATGTTGCAACTACTTCTCTGTCTACAAACTCAATTCTACTAAACCCTGGTTTAACTCTCTTCTCCTGGATCGTTCAACAATCACCTCTGTCTGTCGCATGCGCAGCAACCACTACAGTCTTGCCCTCAACCTCTACAACAAGAACCTTGTCGACTCCCCCCTCTGCCCTTGCGGAGAGGAGGTTGAAGACCTCAACCATGTCTTTTGGGCCTGTTCCCGCTTTGGCGTTCAACGCTCTGCCAAATGCAAGCTCTTCCATCCCTTCATTATCTCTTCTTTTCTTTACCAGCCTCGACCTGACTTAATCGATTCTCTCCTTCGCTTTTTAACCGATTGTGACCTACACATTTAACCCCGCTCTTTCCCTCTCCGAGCTCCCGAGCTCCTGATCTGTCTTGCTCTCTGCATGCACCCTTCGCACTCTTTTTCTTTCTTGCAGCACGTATCCCTCACGGGATGCGCAGTGCCTCCTTGACGCCCGCCCTGCGGGCCCGGGGAGCCTTCGGTCTCCTCCGGGCCCGTTGATGGGCTTGGGAGGCGCTACCTTTGTTCATTCTTCTATTGCAGGGTGCTGACGTTCCGGAGCTGGGATCTCACACATTTTCAAACTCTCCCGCATTTTCTCTACGCATGCGCTGCATGCCAACAGTCTGTTGATAACCGTACAGACCCCTGGTGCCACAAACCACAAATAGAATAGAATAGAATAGAACACTGCAGTTTTAGCGAGTGCGGCACAGTAGCGACTTTTCAGTAAAAAGATCGAGTGGCCACTGATAGTTTTGACAGGTCTCGGCGAGCTGTCTCTATCTCGAGAATATTTAGGTTATGTATCACCTTTTAATCCACCAAAAATCTTAAGAAAATAGTTTTTTTAATGAGTAATATGATTAATTAAATTAAAGTTATTATTATTAATCATTATAAGAGAGAAAAATACCTTGAATAAGAACCATCAACTTATTACCATCCCATTATCGCATGCAGAGTAAATATTAGCAAATAAGTTACATGAACATTTTTAACTTTGTTACTTATCAGTCCAGTATTGGCCATTACTTTATATTTTATCATAATGCTATCATTAAAAAATTATTTTCTTAAGATTTTTGGTGTTTTAAAAGGTGATACATAACCTAAATATCCTCGAGATAGAGACAGCTCGCCGAGACCTGGCCAAAACTACCAGTGGACACTCGCTGCTTTTACTGAAAAGTCGCTACTGTGCCGCACTCGCTAAAACTACCGTGTTTTACAGTAGAAACGGCTGTTTTTTTTTCAGTGTTTGTATTGCATCTTCCATCTCCCTTGTATCTCTATAATGCACTACAGTGTCGTGCGAGTCGTTTACCTATCAAGTGACAATGAACATCGTGTCAGACTGAAAAGCTTACAGCTCCAGAGAGATATCTTTGATAAAAGTAGATAAGAGCTATTGTAAAAGTGTAGGAAATTCTTTTTGTCTGAAACATCATTTAATCATCCGGACAAATGTAGTTTAATCCGGATATGTTTTTAAAGTTTGTTATTCTCTCTATAGCTTATACAGAGGGCATAAACTGTGCAGATTTCCACTTTATCATATCAAGATTTGTTGTGTACTACTAAAAGTTAGGAGATACTGCTACACTGAAAAAAAACTCAGCTATTTTAACTGAAATCGCACCAGTAATCCGTCATTGTACGAAGACTCGCCAAAATTACCGTAGAGTTCAGTAGTTTTAAAGAATCAGTTCGGTCGTTTTTGCTGGTGTCCCGTGTAAGCGACCAATTTTACGAGTCGCGACTCGCCAATACTACCAGTGGCACACCGTTGTTCTTACTGAACAGTCGTTACGGTGGCAGAACGGTTAAAACTACCGGACTTTACAGCAGAAATGACTGTTTTTTTCAGTGTATATGTTAAAAATGAACTTTATCTTGACGTAAAAATACTGATAACACAATGTATATACATGATGGTGCATGCTACATGCGATATTTTTATAAGATACTAACTTGTTTCAAATAAATTCGGTTAGATGTTGATTTGTTTCAAGTTTACAACTCTTGCGGTATTTTTTGTCATAAATTCTGCGTAAAACAAGATAAAGACTGACTTTCTACATTAAATTTGATATGTATACTAACAAAGTTATAACATAATAGTTGCAGACGTTAAAAGTGCATCTTATCTCTTTATCATGAAACATCTAAAACAATTTTTGAACGTCTGTAGCTTTATAGTAATTATTAGAGAAACACACTATAGTACGTATAGGTGTGTCCCAAGTGGGAGAAGCTAAAGGCCACGTGTTTCAAAGCGATTCAGTCGTCGCCTAGTGTTTGAAGCAGGCGCGCCTATACTCTGGTCCTGATACGGCACGTCTTAAAAGTCCAAACTTGTCTTCCAGAATCTCCAGAAAGGACGCATGGCAACTGCTGACTTGAATTAAAGCAACTTTATCACTTAGTCGGGTAATAAGCTTTCACTTATTTTTCCACGAGTTATCTTAATAAACCTATATTATTCTTTTACAACTATCCACTATCTATTATATTGTTATAATTTTTAATTCGTTCGATCATTATCGTTATTAGAAAACAACTGCGCACTTTGTAGCATTTAATTATCGTAATACATTTCTTCTAATCTCAGAGAATACATCATCAAAATGTCGGGAAAAAACGCCAAAGACGTCAGTCTTTTGAAAAGAGTAAGCATCTATTTCACCGAAGATGTGCTGAAAAAAGTCGTAGCGCCTGAAAATCCAAACAACGTGGAAATACTGAGTTGGGACTTCGGCGACGCGTCGGCTAAAGGCGATAGCTACATGTCAATAGTCGATCGCGTTACAATACTCAGCAAAATCGATGGAAAAATTGTCGAGACGCGTATCGTCGTGAAAAGCTTGCCCCAGAACAAGGCGAGGAGAATCACCTTCAGAAGCGTCGAATTTTTCGATACGGAAATCATCTTTTACACTGAGGTAATCTTCAGCGATCATGATAAGCAGAGTTCGAAGACATTTTTACAGTTAACAATTCGGTATACTATACATTGTACTTTTCCACAGATAGCGCCAAGATTTGAGAAGTACCTGAAATCCAAAGGAAAGAGCGACTTTTTGAACATTCCTCGTTGCCTCGCTTACCATCACGACAAGGAGAACGACTTCCTGGTTCTGCAGGACGTCGGGTTACTGGGCTACGGTCCGCTTTGTCGACAAGCCAGTCTGAGCTACAAGCAATGTAAATGCGTGGCCGAGAGTCTCGCTAGATTCCACGCGATTTCGTTTGGCTTCAAACACGAGAATCCAGAGGAATATGCCAAGATGGCAGACATGCTCACGGAGACCTTCTACAGAGAGGACATCTACGAGAACTGGTACAATCGTTTCTTTGTAAGTTTCGAGCAACCTCACCTTAACATTTGATCGTTCGTCAATTTATTCCTGACTCGTAGGAATTTGTATTCTCAGGACACGGTCCTAACGAGGATCGCCAAAGACGCCTTGGCAAAGGAATATCCAGGCAGTAAGGGCGAGAAGGTCTTCAACTCTTACGGGCCTGGAGCTTTAGTGAGAAAGTCCATCGAACTTTGCCACAGAAAGCACGAGCCGACGGCGGTCATCGGTCAGGGCGACGCCTGGGCGCCGAACTTTTTGGCTCGAGAGAATGAGTCGGGCAAGATCGAAGCGCTCATGCTCGACTTTCAGCTGGCCAGAAGCGCGAGTCCGGTAATCGATCTATCATTCTTCATCTACGCCTGCACTGATCAGCGAATGAGGGACAAGTACTACGAGAAAATTCTCGACGATTACTACAACGAGCTCGTAAAGTCTGTAAAGCTGCTCGGTGTGGATCCGGACGTGGTCTATCCACGCGATGTCTTCCAGAAAGAGGTGCGATATACAATGTAGAAATAGCAGAACTCGCACTTTTTACGCGAGCGAGCTTGAATTTTTGCTTTATCAGTACTTCGATTTTTGATAAATGCGTCTTTTGCAGATAAAAGAACAGTCGGTGTGCGGATTTACGTTCGCGTTAGAGGCTGTTCCGTTCACGATGATGCCGCCCGAAGAAGCCTTCGATTTGGATCAGATTAAAGAAGATCAAGTCGATATTTCAGACGTGTGGACTCTACCGAATATTAAGTCCGCCGAGAATAGACGGCGACATGCCGAGATGATTTTGAATGCCGTTGATAGCGGATTTATATAACTTTGCATTTTATATGTGATAACGCGAGTATTAAGACGAATTTATGTAAGAACAGAATTTCTAAGCCTGTGAAAAATACGCACAATTCCTAACGAACTGCTCATTGTATTTTTAAAAATAAGCTGACTTTGAATTAATGTTTACTGTATGTTTTTATGATCTTACCATGGAATAAGACTGCATGTAATTATATTTTCGTATTTACACTGCTGTAGCGCAGACAATAAAATTTAATGAAAATCTTTGACTGACAATTATGTAAGTTTTCGAAAAACGAAAAGCAAAGCAAGAGTGATTTATGAACAGCCACACGTTGCTTACATAAGATAACTAAGCATTTTACAACTCTCAATCTAGCTTTGAAATGTATGCATGTACCTATGTAGGTATTACGAGTAATAAATATGTATATTCGACACTCGTACAGTAAATGCATATTGCTCTAATGATAAGATTATTTTTTCATTCTTTCATAAATACGTATACGCTGATTTTGAATTATTCCTTATAAATCACTTGAAAAATTTTTAAATAATTCCTCTCGAGTTTTAAGCCAATCACCTCACGTTATTTCAAACTTCGAATCATGGCTTCCAGGATAACGCCGATTCTTATTGGCCTGTTCTCGTGTCAGCTGACCACCTGTATATATATATATATATATATAAGGGTATAGCGCGTTTGTCTAATCTAGGAGAAAGTCAAAAAATGAACGAAGCTATGCTGCTCGATACGAGCATTTCTTGTAAAGTTTATATCTTTGTTGATAAATATGTTTATAATCCTTATCAGTGAATAGTTTACTATGAGATATTGGAATGTGAATGTTTATGTTTGTAGGTTATACAATGTGAATCCCCCAAAGCAGACGTGACGACGCGTGGAGAAAATTAAAAAAATAAGTAGACAGTAGTATGACGTCGATGAAAATTGAAAGAGGAGACTAAAGGACACGTGTTCTTTAGCCATTGAATTGTCAGTGATGGGCTAATCTACCAATTCTAACTAACCAGATAAACGTCTCAGTATTTAACCGATAATTCTGCTTCTGTATCAAGTAGTTTGTAACTTGGCTTCCTGAAGGTGATTTCTACACTCAGTGTTATAATTATCAATAAATAAATAATACACCATGGCTAAAGACAAAAGTCTGCTCGAAGATGTCAGCAAGTATTTTACAGAGGAAACACTTCAAAATATCGTAGGCACTTTGAGTAACGAAGATGTTAAGAACGTTGAGGTGCTATCCTGGGACTTTGGAGATGCAAATGCTAAAGGAGACAGTTATCTATCAACTGTTAACAAAGTTACTATCAAGGCTAAAGTGAAGAATCAAGAAAAGGATGTGAAGATTGTTGTTAAATCATTGCCAAACAACATGGGAAGAAGAAAAACCTACAGGAGTGCTGACTTTTTCCATAACGAAATTATGTTCTATACTGAGGCATTAATCAAATTGCTTAAAACATTTATTTATATCAATTTTGTACATATTAATGAAACAACTGTAATTTTCAGATTGCTGCCACATATGAGAAATATTTGAAGTCTAAAAATCAGTCTTCGTTGCTGATTCTACCTACTTGCTTAGCTTTCCACTTGGATGGAGAGAATGACTACATTGCACTCGAAGACGTTAGTCCCCTTGGTTTTGGTCAAGCAGCTCGCCAAAGCTGCCTTACATTAGAGCAATCCAGTTATATGTTAGAAGCAATTGCTCGATTCCATGGAGTATCATTTGCTTATAAAGATCAACACAAAGAAAACTTTGAGAAGATAACTTCCAAGATTTTTGAAACTTACTTTACAGATGAATTGTACAAAAATTGGTACAAACGTTTTCATGTGAGTAGAGAATAGTATATTACGTGCCTAGGAAGGAAAAAACCTGGACAGTCCATATCTCGTGTAAATTGTCACCCGAGCCAGAGGCAAGGGTGGCAAACCCGAGGTATGGGCTGTTCAATTTTCCTCCCGTGGTGCATATACTATTTTTCTTCACACCAGCACCGAAAATGCACATTCCTCTCAAGGCGCCCAGGAGGGAATGTGGTACTTTCGGTGCAGATGTGGTGAAAAATTTCATTTAGAACTTTTTATCAACATTTTAGAATAAAATGAATCTATTATTGCAGGCAAGGTTACTTGAAATTGCTAAAGATGCATTGGCTAAAGAATATCCTAACAGTAAGGGAGAAAAACAGTTCAACTCCTACCCCCCTGGTGTATTGTACAAAAAAAGTGCTGAATTTTGTTCACAGTGGAAGGCTACCACATCAGTTGTTAACCAGGGAGATTCATGGGCTCCTAATTTCTTGATACGAACAAATCCAACTGGCAAACCAGAAGTATTGCTGCTTGATTTTCAACTAGCAAGATGTGTGAGCCCAGTATTAGATTTGTCTTTCTTTATATACTCTTGTACTGATCAAACATTGCGAGAAAAACATTTTGATGATTTACTTAAAATCTACCATAATGAACTGTCAAAAACTATCAAGGTCCTTGGATCTAATCCAGAAAAAATATACTCTTGGGAACAGTTCTCAAAAGAGGTAAAAAAACATTTCTTTAAAAATTAATAAAATTATAATAATTACAAGGTTATTTTGAAAATTTGTTTACAGGTAAAAGAGCAGTTTGTTCATGGAGTAACATTTGGTTTAGAATCAGTTACGTTTGGTATGCTGCCAGCGGACGAAACATTCGATTTAGATGTTATAAAAGAAGATAAAGTAGATATTGCAGATGTTTGGACTGTGCAAAATATAAAGACTTCCGAAGATAGACGTCGATTAGCAGGCATAATCTTACATGCAGCAGACAGAGGATTTTTGTAAAACTTTATCTATATATTTTTGTAAGGAACAATTGTACCCCAATATTATTATACATATTCAGTATTCTACATATATTTTAATAAACAGTATATCTTTGTTTGAAAAAAAACCTTGCTTAATCTCACACAAATAATTAAAATCAGTCAATTAAAGGTCACGTGTAGTCATTAAATTCTTTTTTAGTGAGTTTTACACTTAATTCAATAGATTTTTTTTTTTTCAAATAAATATCGTCATGGGAATTTTATATAGTTTTCTTCTCAACGCAAAAATGATCAATTTAAGTTTAATTCTCTATAATTGTTAATGAGAAAACCATCAAATAATGACACATTTATCCTTTCGAATTACCGCTCACCTTTCAAGGCTTTTTCCGTCAACGCGTACATATCCGCCGAGCGTGAGTGCATATGCACTTTTATCGTCGTTTTAAGTCTGCAAGAGAGATGACTCCCCTCCTCAATGTTGCTGACACACATAAAATAAAAGGCTATGCACGTTGCACCGTATTCACACGGTCTGCAGACTCATGCAGGCGTAATCAAAAGTACTGTCACCCCTGAGGTATAAAATAAAAATTCAGGATAGAAAGTTTGTGCTTTAAATTGTTTTCGCGTTAGGAAAAAAAAATTGTTAGCTTACAATTGAACAGTTAAGTGAAATATTTGTTACGTGAAGTGATAGTGCTGTACAAGAAGATAAACGAATTCCACATGCACTTTTATCACATTTTTTTACGCAACTAACATTGTCCACTACTAACTATTTGAATGTTCACAAAGCCTACATTCGTTAGACGCATCAAACTTAAATTTATTTGATATCAACTTTAATTTTGTGCGTTTTATCGACAATTTGATCAAGCAATGGAAATTAATAAAGATTTCGATCTGTTGAAAAAAGTTAGTGCGTATTTTGACGAGAACACATTGCGGAAAATTGTTGCCGAAGAGAAGAGCATCGATAAAAGTGATATTGAAATTCTATCTTGGAATTTTGAAAAAATTAGCGGCAAGGGTGATAATTACTTATCAGTCGTCGATAGACTTTTTATCAAAAGCCGAGCTCAGCAAAAAACGTTAGAAACGAGGATTATTGTAAAATCTATGCCGGAAAACGTGTTTAGAAGAAAATTGCTCAGGAGTGCAGAATATTTTCGCAATGAGATCATCTTTTATACAGAGGTGAATTTCTCTTTTCAAGTGGATCAACAATTTTCTCTCGAATAAAAACTGTAATTATCTGTTTAGATCTCCAGGAGATTTTCGAAATACTTGAAGTCCAAGGGTCAGGCTCAACTATTGAGCATACCTCTTTGTTTTGCTTATCACCTTGACGGAGATAATGACTTCATAGCTTTGCAAGATGTTACTGATCTGGGATTTAGTCCGATATCGCGTCATGCGTGCCTAAATTATGAAGAATGCAAATACATCATTGAAGCAATTGCCCAATTCCATGCTATTTCATTTGCTTATAAAAATGAACATAGAGAGGAGTTTGAACGCATAGCTTCTCTTTTGAACGAAACTTTTTACAGAGAAGATATTTTCGAAACTTCGTTCAAGTGTTTTAACGTAGGTATTAGTCCAAATATCAATACAAATTTTTTAAATGAGCAGTGAAACTCAGGTGATTTTTATAGGATGATTTATTTCGAATTGCAAGAGATGCTCTAGCTAAGGAATACCCCGGCAGCAAAGGAGAGAAAGTATTCAACTCGTACGAACCAGACAAGTTATATAAAAAAGTAGTTGATATTTGCGCAAAAAAAGATGCGGAGACGTCGGTTATTAGTCAAGGGGACACATGGGCGCCAAATTTTATGATGCGTCGGACGAAACACGGAAAAACCGAGATTCTAATACTAGATTTTCAAATTGCTAGATGTGCGAGTCCTGTCCTCGACGTCGTATTTTTCATTTACCAATGCACTGATAAAAAACTTCGAGACAGATACTATGATACATTGTTGAAGGAATACTACGACATACTGACAAAAACAATGAAACTACTTGGAACTGATGCAGATGTGCATTACTCATGGGAAACTTTTCAAAAGGAGGTAAATTGCAAAAATCGACAAAAGCAAAAATTGAATATTTATAGCAATACTTTACAGTTTATAAATCTTTTTTTTAGGTAAAAGAGCAATCGTTGTACGGCTTGATGTTTGCCTTAATGAATGTGCCTTTGAGTTTAATACCAGAGAATGCAGTGTTTGATTTAGATTCAATAAAGGAAGAAGTTTCTGATATTGCAGATTTGGATACATTGCCAAATCTAGAAAAAGCCGAAGACAGACAGAGACTTGCTGACATCATTTTACATGCTGTGGAAAAAGAATTTATATGATGACTACTCATGACAAAATAGCTAGATTTTAATGCAATCATAAGCTTTTTTTCAGATTGACGGTATTGTACAGATATATGTGTGCATTTATCGAAGATATGTATTTACGCATTTTAAAACACACTCTTATATGAGTCACTGCAACCGACAATAAAGAGTTCAATATTTTCTGTAGAGATATTTTTATCTTTATTACATTAGAATTAAATAAAATATACATAATCTGTAGTATTTTAGTTTAACAGCATTTTTCATTAGTTACTCATTTGATGACTTTTTTGCGGCTATTGCATATTCATTAGTAAATGCCATAGCAACTTTTCATATCAATATATGTATATTTATATATATATATATGTATATACCTATGTATCACATGTAGTTCAGAAAGAGGAAACTGCAGAGTCAATGTATATGAATAAACATGACATGACACTGCAATTTTGAGCAAGAAGCATTTTCACAAAACATGATCTTAAAAATTGTATCACATCATCGATAAACTATTTTTAATCTTTTTTTCACACCTAGAAAAAGCTTTAGAGGGGTTTTTAACTTTTCTCCACTTTTATAAATTCAGTCTCACAATTCGTTTTTTGTTTAGAATGTCATCCTCAAGTTTCACTAATTAACTATAAGTGTAACCTGCCTTTACAAAGTATAAAAAATAAACCTTTACTTATGAATCTTGAGACTGCAATCTGTGCGAAGAGATGTTACTTGCATCAAAAACTGTTGTGTCATCCTCATCATCCTCATCCAATGGTAGTGGCCTCATCTCAACATCTTGCCTATGCGCAAGAACACCATACTTCCTAACCATTTGAGCACGTGACTTATTTAACCTTTGTGAAACAGATTAAAATATTCTGTGTCATTGCAATTAGGAAAAATATCTTTATACGTGAAAATGGATTTATTGAAAACCTACCTAAAACTACGGAACACCATATATGCCATAACAAGCACACTAAGGCCGAGTATAACAAAAACACCCCTCATTAATGCTCCAGAATTCATAGAAGATAAATCCATCCCATTGGTTGACTTTAAAACATATATTTTCATTCATAAGTAAGGTTTTTCAAAAAATGCGAAACATATCAAATGAATGTTATTGATTTTATATTAACAAAACAGACAGTAAAATGCATAACGCAATAGTATAGCTGTATCACAGCATTACCAAAATTATTGTGTACACACAAAATAAACACAATAATATCGATACAAAAATATCATGTTCAAAAGTATTTAAATAATAAATTCTTACCGGAATTGTCGAGGATGCAGACTTTGCAGTAGTCGAAGCGGCTCCAGGAGCCGCTTTCGAGGTTATGTCAACCCCTGCTTTTTTAACGTCGTCAATCGGGGCAGATGCATTTTTTGCGCTACTTTGTGCAGGCAACTCCTTGACCACATCCTTTCTCTCTGCCGCAGCGGGTTTACCAGCGGTTTCCTTGCTTCCACTTTTATTATCTAAAGGCACAGGCTCAGCGGCTTGACGTCTTTCTCGGAAATTCCCGTCGCAACTCGCCAACTGAGATAGCAGGAATATCAGTAGGAAAACGAAAAACTTGATCCTCTGGATTCTTGAGCGAGTCATTTTTTTCTGTACATCGATACTTCGTTACTCTTTAACTTTTAAGATTGATATCACAATGCGATTTGACGTTTGAACAGCATTGTCCGCACCATCTTTGAAACGTATTTGTTATTACTCATGATGGGCTTATCTATATATATAGGTAGTTATCTCACGTCTGGAAATACTTATAGGTGCCCCGGGAAACCGAAACTTTACTGCTTCTAGCGTATTATAGTGATTTCGCGTCAGTGTTACAACTTGAGAATGCAAAAACCACTGCGAGCTGTTGTTATATATAGTAATTATGTTCTTTCATCAGTTTGTGCGTGCGCGCGCCAAATTCAAATTGATAAAATAGCAAACGAATAAAAACAAGCTTTATACAAATATAAAATCGCTTTATAGAACTATTTTTTGGTTAAAACAACGACTTTCCTTAAAAGGTAGCTTAAAAGTACGAAACATAGTTTATCACATGAGCAAATATACATACATACATGATCAATTTTTCATAAAACCTCATATGAGATAAAAAGATAACACTTAACAGGTTACGAAGGAAAACTCCGAGATCATTAATGAGTGAGAAAAAAAAGATTCGGAAATCTGATAGTAATAACGTCAGCAGCTTTGCAGTTATGGATAAGACCTTTGTAAATAATACACGAACGTCAGATAAAATATTCCCTAACACATTTATCGGTTTTAGCAATAGGTGAAACCAGTGAGCAATTTTCCCGAATGAAAATATATGTTATTTTCGAGTTGAAAATGCACATGTAATCAAATGAAAGTTACGATGTATCTTGACGTTGAATAAATACTGGAATGCATCTCGAACACTGTTCGTAAGCCTTTTCAAACCGACTAATATCATTATCCTAAAACAAAAAATTTTAAAAATATAATGTATGATAAAATTACAAATTTTTATGATAAAATTAGTATAAAAATATACGAAATATGGATCTTCGATAACGATTTCTCCCTCAGGATCGTAAAGACCTAAAAGCTCAACTTTTGCCTTGGTTCCTTGTGGCTGTATGCGACCTAGGTGCCCAATATTGTAGTAGTCCATTCCGAAAATCCAGTCGAAATTTTCAAAGTCTTCCTTATTTATCTATGATAAAATAAAATAAAAATATAACATTTTAGAATTATTTTTAAACGGATATAATATATTAGGATTCAAAATAACCATACCGTTCGTGCAATATGATTATAATCGGTGATACCATTTTTTTCAAGGACTTCCAAAGATTTTGCATTGATACCCTTTCCTTCGTGGTATCCGAATAATGCAGCACTGTCAACTTCCCACTCGTCACTCATGTTATGTTTCTCGATGAATTTACGAAAAACTGCTTCAGCTATAGGAGAGCGACAAGTGTTTCCTGAGAGTAGAACATAATATAGTCATTTTAATATATTCAAATACGAAACATAAACAATTATTTACAAGAATGTATAAATGCAAGTGAAGTTTTAACAATTTTTTTATCATCATCGCACCTTATATAAGTGACTCGACTAATTAAAACATGAATTATATGCTGAGCGATAAAATTGGCTATTGACAAAGGCACATTAACATCGTTCATTTAATCAATATATACATTTAGAACTCAAAGATAATGAGCTTTGAAAATATTGCATTAAAAAAAACCACTACTTGCCAAAACAAACCATTAAAACGTTTTTCTTCTTCGACATGTTTTTGACCACTGCGCAAAACTAACACTGTGAACTAAATTTTAGTTGCTTATATTCATACTTGGCATCGAACGAAGTCGATAAAATTAGATCCAGTTTTCAAAAATCAAACTTCGCGTCTGCGCCACTTTGCAGCACTCGCAGTGCGCATGCGTTGAGTAGCGCAGTTCGTTCACTGCGCAGCCTGTGTTCATACTTCAGAGAGTTCGGGAGTGTCTGAGGCCATGTGGTTAGCGATGCGATAGAATAATATCATTATATTTGTTGTTTGAGTTGTTTTTACATTAAAAATGTCGTTTTTCATCCGAAATCAACGCGATACTAGAGGCCCTAAGCGAAAGGTAAATTCTTATAATCAATGATACGACAAAATTTAGTAGCATGCGTTTAATTCGATTTTTTAGGTTAGAATAAACTTTGTATATTTTTATATTTTACTGTTAAAATTACATATTTTATGTCAATTGGTAGAATTTTTGACTGCCTTATACCGTAATTCTTTGTTACATCTTTGAATAAAATTTACATTGCATTATTCTTGGAATTTTTCATTGATTATTACTAAAATTTAGTTACTTGAAAAGTATTTACATCCGTAAGTTTTTTCAATATCAAATTTATGTATTTCACGTATGTATGCAATTCCCTCCTTTGTTTATATGCTGATAAAATGATAGATATGACTTTTTGAGCATAAATTTGTTTTAAAGCTTTTAATTTTAAAAAATTATTTATTATCCATTTAATTATCAGAATGCATGTTTTATAGGTCAATGGAGCAAGTACTAAGGATTCTAAAAGTACAGCATCAAAGTCAAAGAAAAAAATAAACAAGAAATATACAAATGATGACAACGAAAGTATTGGCAGTACAGATGAAGAATTTGCTGAAGAGCAAAACAGGTAGTTTTCTTTTATTAATTTATATTTGATGATAATATAATATTACTAATCATCTTACTTCTTTACTGTATAGAAATCAAGATGATTTCGAAGAATCAGAGGAAGAACAAGAGACTCCACAGGAAAAGCGTCTTAGGCTAGCCAAAAAGTATTTAGAAGAAATTGAAGAAGAAGGTATACCATTTAAATAACAGTTATTATAGTTGTTGCTCATGGCGTTATTGATGATCATTGTTTTTCATGTGTATTTTAGAAAAAGATAGAGCAGAGTTTGAAGAAGGTGCCATTGCAAAAAGATTAAAAGAAGAATATTTGGAAGAAAAGGGCAGATTGAGAAAAGTAGTTGCTGACACATACACAGGACACAAAGAACCATGCATTCTTCGATGCAAAGATCACAACAATTCTGTTACTTGCGTTTGCATTTCTAATGATGGACAATTCTTATTTTCTGGATCTAAAGATGGAAGCTTAGTGAAATGTAAGCATCAGAAAAATTGTACATGATGAAAAATTGTCACAGAAATTTATATAAAATCATATTTTTGTTTTTAAAGGGTCTTTATCCGACAAACGAAAATTAAAATCTTTGAAAGGCAAAGGAAAAAATCACGATGGAATGAAATGTATACGGTGTATAGCAATCAGTACGGATAGTAAATTTTTGGTAAGTTTAAAGGCTATTTAAGTCAATTTAAAATATTTCATCTTATGACAAGATATAATGAAAATGTTTTTTCAATAGGTCGTAGGGTGTGACGGAACAAAAAATATAAAAGTGTTCTCACCTGCAGATCTCAGTCACATAAAAGATCTACAAGGTCACAGAGATGTCGTTTCTGGTCTTGTATTCAGAAAAAACACGCATACTTTATATTCCGCATCTATGGATAGGTGTGTAAAAGTATGGAATTTGGATGACATGGCTTATGTCGAATCTCTGTTTGGACATCAAAATGGTATAACGTCAATTGATGCTTTGGCACGCGAAAGAGCCATCACAAGTGGTGGATTTGATGGAACAGTGAGGATATGGAAGATTGTCGAAGAATCACAGTTGATTTTCAATGGACATGGTGGTAGTATAGATTCTGTAAAGTTAATAAACGAGGAAAATTTTTTGAGTTGTGGTGATGATGGACAGTTGTGTGTATGGGGTTGTTTGAAGAAGAAACCGCTATGCTGTGTGCAAGAGGCTCATGGAAAAAACGAAGAAAATAATTTACCAATGTGGATATCTAGTATTGCTACGTTGTTGAACACAGATTTGGTCGCTTCAGGTTTGTAATCAATGCTTAATTTATAAAAATTGACATTACGTTCATTTCATATTTGTATATTCAAAATTTGTTTGTTTAAAAGTGCAAAATTGCAGTTTTATACATATGTAAACAAGTTCAGATGAAAAATTAGCATCTGTTGCAGGTGCCAGTAACGGAGTCATAAGGTTATGGAAATGCGGAGAATCATTTAGAAGCTTACAACCTCTTTTCGACATCAAAATAACTGGCTTCATCAATTCGCTCGTTTTCACACCTGACGGAAAGTATCTCATCGCTGGAATAGGGCAGGAGCACCGGCTGGGTCGGTGGTGGCGAATTCCAGAAGCCAGAAATAGTATAGCCATAATTCCACTTACCCAAAATCAAGCAAATACGTGATTTGAAACAATCAGTCTAGAAAGTAAGTGATCATCAGACCAGCCAGAGGTGTTATACATTCTATCGGGAAGCATCGTTAAATGTTGTAACTACTGTCCTTGGTAGAATTTTGTTACGAAATTTTATTGTACAGTAAAGAGTGACATATATTTTTAAGAAAGACACTGTATCTATACCTTGAATACACAGCACACAAAGTAATGTTAATAATTTTTTTATTTAAGCAATAAAAAACTTTTTTACCTCGAAGTCTCGGCATAGAAGTCTAACATAAAATCTCAACAGTTATACATAATTTTTGAATCATTGTTTGAATAATAAAACTCGAAGAAAAATACAAAGATCTTGTTTTCCATTACTTTAATTTTTATTTCGTCAAGTCTCTTTGAAAACTATTACAAAAAAATAAATATGTAGGCACTTCCAAACAAGACGCATTTTCAGATTCTCTCCAAAGCGAAAAAGCGCATTATCTGTAATTCTTTTTCGGCGCTCTTCCGTTCCGTTACGTCGGCGCGCGATTCTATAAAGGAGCAAATTACCCGCTGAATTATCGTGTCTCGAGCCATCATTTCATACTTGCAAAGACGATTCTCACGCGAGGTGTATCGTATAAGTACTCGAGAGAGAGAGAGAGAGAGAGAGAGAGAGAGAGAGAGAGAGAGAGAGAGAGAGAGAGAGCGAGCACAAACGTGCCGGAGTCGATGGGGCTCATTTCGTCCCGTTTTTTCCATTCATCCGCTTCTTCCTCTTTTTTTGTTATCCGCGGCATCGCGAGAACGTGCCATCAATTCGGCAATAAATAATAGGCCGAATACATTATGAAATTGCGACGTCAAAGGAAAACAGCGGATTTTTATTGCCCGAGGAATTGCGCGAGGGAGGGATGAGGTAATGAATAAACGAATGCAGCATCGTAATCTTGAAGTTTTGTGTTTTTTTATTTTCTTTCACTCTCATCGTTTTTTATACATTCTCTTCACACTAACTTCTACGTGTTTTAGAAAATTATCAAATTTTTACAGTCGTCTTGTATGTATACGAGTACGTAAATTTTTCATCATCGTCAAACCGTTTCTCATCGTTTCATCTTCGTCGTCATCTTCATTTCTCTTTATTTTTTTTTTAAGAAAAATATAAACAAGTTTCCACCTTTATAAATGTATAATAGCTGATTACAAGCGTTTCGCGAAAACAATTTTTTTCTTTTCGTCACCACGAAAGTAAAGACTGTACGAAACTTTTTTTCCCTTTCCTCATCGTATGACTCTCGCGTCGTCGCGGAGAATACGCTTTCGCGAGATTATACAATGCAAATAACAAATTTCTTCTCGTAATGTATATAAATTCTTGACGTCGCCCAGCCGAGATCCCTATAAAGTACTTTGGTTTCTTTTACACTACGCATATGTCGCTCTCAATTTTCGCTCTTTCGCTCGATCTTTCTCTTTTATTCGCAATCCGCTCGCACGCTACACGTATAAAGAATCAAACAATAATCTGCCCGTGAGAAAAACTCGCTGGTATGGTGATGCTGGTGTCTGTGTGTGTGTTAGAAATATTGGACATAGTTTTCATACGCATTGAAAAAATGATTAAATTTTTAAACTTGCGCTTTTGTAATTCGTTAATACTTGAGGGGGAGGGGGGTAGGGGCTGGGGTTCACGCATATTCTCGTATATTAGCACTGTCTGTGTATGTGTGTATAATGTGATCATCTGTTATTCCATGTTTTTTGTTTCTGTTTAACGTACGATTATCTGCAATTTTTTTGTTGATTATGTCGCTTTTTTCCTGTTTTTTATTTTCTGTTTCTTCTTGTTTAAACACTATTTCGCTACGATGGACTACTGTTATGAATTCTACGCTACTTTGTATTGTATTGTAATGCATTGTATGAACGACGTATCTGTACTTGGTAATGTGCGTCTGCCTGCTGGTGCAGGGCGCACACGCAACCTATTTTAAAAAATTGTCCCTGCTTACGGAACCGCTCGCGCGCACGATCCGCCGCGCGCGATCCACTGCTCTCGTTTCTTTTTCTTTTTTTATAATTTTTTCATCTCGTTTATTTATCTTTCAACTGCTTTGTACTGTTGCGAGTGACTCTGACGAATCGCAAAGTCGATCGATATACACTTTTACATATTTTTTTTTATTTATTACATACAGTCGACTAAATGCGTCGGATGGGACTTTCATATTTATATCTTTTGTTTTCCTCTTATAATGAGTGTCTGTGTGTGAGTGATGAATTTCTGTTTTCTATGTCGTCGTTACACTTGTAAGAAAAGATATAATTAAAAAAAAATTCAACTCAATTGTATGTACGTATTCACGATCTTCGTTTGCCCCGGAATGAAAACAGAATGGTTAGGCCGAGTTCGCGTATATAATAGACATCAGCTTATATACTCATCCCGCAGTATATGTATAATTGTATATGTATGCATGTATAACAACAACAACAACAATGCCGCGCATATATTATATTATATTCATATATCAATGAAAAATCCCCTTATCTCAGAGTTATTCGTTATATACGCGAGTTTAAAAATGAAAGAAACACGTGATATTCGCAGAGGAGAACAATAATAATTCGAGGATGACGATCGCGTCGCAGGTGGCGGATCGGGCGGCCAGGCTCTCGTAATGTTTAATATATATATAATATAATTGTGTCTGTATATCCATGATCTCTTTCTCGTCGCTGAGCGCGAGCGAACCGACGGGATGTCTCTCTGTCACAAAATAATCTCGTTACATTCTTATGTGAATTAGTTGTTTATATTTGCAATATTCTGCTCGTCGTGTCGAGTTTAATTAGTACACACACCTATATCGGCCGATAATAATCATAATCGTAATGCGAATTATCGTGTCTCTGCAGCTTGCGTTTCTCCGTTAACTCGATGATTGTTATTTTTTTTTCGTTCGCTCTTATCAGCTGACCTTCGAATCGACGTTTACAATATCGCGCCGGCTTCGAACCCTACCTCCCTACCCATCGCACTTTAAAAATCTTAGACATCAACGTACATTCACTTTTATAATAAATCGTTATTAGAAACCTATCTTGTACCTACTATGTATTTAATATAAACTTCGTCTCGCGTCTCTTTCGTCGCCTTTTTTTATACTCATTTATATATCGTTAATTCATTAATCGCTTACTTTTCTTTCTCCCCCGTCGTTATATGCTCTCTCTCGCATTCTTACTCCTGGCTTTCTCTCTCATCGTCCTAGATAATTATGTACAAGCTTCTCGACAATTCGTTCAACCTCCACGTCCTCTCTATTCTTCGATATTTATATGTATTTATATTTTATTTATATATAATATTTATATATAACGTACATCGTTGATCGACGAGAGCAACCTCGTCTCGTATTTGTTCTGTAAACAAGTGGGCATTTTTGTGAATATTTATCTCTTTTCTTCTTTTAATCTGTATATTATCTTTATTTCTCTCCTCTCTCGACTCGTTGTCCTATCGCCTCTCTATAGCTCGCGTATTTTTTATTTCTCGCGCCTCATTTAGCGAACGCAAGCGCCGTTTTGAGAATGCGATTTGTGACTTCAACTAGGTCAGACGTGGGCTTTGTCTCTTGATGCTGCAGTGTGTGTGTGTGTGTGTGTGTGTGTGTGTTGTGTGTCTGTAAATCAGATTGTTCTATTTCGTTCTATTTCGATATTACAATATAACCATATAATATGCAAAAATCTGGCTTTCGTGTTTGCAGCTGCGCAATAGCTGCGCGTACTATTGTTAAATTACTAAATGCGTATGATACTTATATTCGTTACAATTACTCATCGGTGTGTGTGGCGCATAAAACAATATAATTATACCATACTTATATATTCCTGGTGAGTGAGTGAATGCGTTATGCTTGTATGTCTATTGATTAAATTGATTATAAATGGCTGCATTGCGAAGTTTAAAATTATACTGAGAGAAAAACTGTTGTTATAAATGATATATTGGAGATTAATTGACTAGATTATACTTTAAACGATTAATTTCGTTATACTCGCAGTCTCGTTCTCGTTTACAACGTATAGACATTTTTATCATTACTCTTTCATAAATTCATAATTATATGCGCAAGCGTTGAAAACGTAGACGAAATTCCAAAATATAAACGGCTGTATACACTTGAATGCGCCCACGTCTGTTCTAGACGTAATATATGTATAAATGTATATTATATACTGCACACACGTCATATTAAACATACGAAAAGTCGACGAAGCGCCAGGGATCATTGAAATTCGGCAAGGAATGCGGCATTATCATGGACGTGCAGGGGATTTCAGCTGAAAAAGTACGAATGCCGATTCTTCGAACAATAAATAGTTTCTTTCAACAGGATTACGTTTTTTTTCTTTTCTTAAGTATCATCGCCCAAAGTCAAATTTTTTGTTCTCTCTCTCTCTCTCTCTCTCTCTCTCTCTCTCTCTCTCTCTCTCTCTCTAGTCTTCCTTCTTTTTGAATACTCATTCAACGAAATTTGAATATACTAGTCCGTACATCTATTGTTCATCTTGTACTGAAAAATTGGCAGTATTATGCTTATGAGCTATTAAGTGTGTTACAATAATAAATCTCGTCTGTGGAAATCTCTCAACATTCAATCGTTTGAAAAAGTACATATGACGTGATAACATTGTTGTTTGAGGTAGCAATCTAAAGAATCGAAATTCGTTTTTTCTATCCTTTGCGGGTATGTGGCTCGGTCGAGGAGTAGGCATTTAAGAAATAATAAAAAAAAGGGGAGAAAAAGTCTGTCGAAGCACGTGTGTGTGAGTGACCATATCTAGTTCGATTGCAAATCGTTGTATGCATGTATATTTCAGCTGCGCGCGGCAGCCGTATAAATTACAAGCGCGATGTTTACGCTGTGCCTTTCCTCGCGCGCAGCACCTCCTCTGTGAAATTACAATCGCAAAATGCTCGTTGTGCAATTTAATCGAATCGTTCTCCAAACGTTTCGCTGCATGTACATTCATAAAGGAACGGCAGAAACGAAATCGAGCATATGCAAAATAACGGCAATATCCCGCAGTATGTGCATCGGCTCTTTCTCTCTCTCTCTCTTATACTCGTCCGAACGTTTCGCTGCGCCCGAGGAGACTGACCGTCCTCAGCTCTTTTTTTCCCTCAACGAGAACGCAAAATTGTACCTGATGCAGCTCTCGGTCGAAAAATCGTATATTTACACGTGCAAAGTAAAATGCGCTACTTTGTGCACTAAACAAAACCAAGCACAATGATACATAAATCAATTTCTCTTATAGAATAAAAGTTGTCTACGAAACAAAAAAGGAAAAAAGTGTCGAGGAAATAAGGTCGGCCGAGAAATCCTGGCTGCTCGTGCACCGGAGCTTCGTCGCGAGAGAAATCGCGAGGATGCACTCACGTCCGCCCCGCGGCTGCAGATAATAATTCCACGCTCTCGGCTCTCTCGCTCTCTAGCGAAACACTTGACTAGAAGGCGCTTAGGAATCCGTGCGCTCTTTCTTTCGCAGCATCAGCCGGCCTCAGCGAGCTCACCCTCCCGCGGTCATCGTGACGCGCATATATCGCCCGTGTACGTTTTGCGAATTCACACACGATCCGCTCGTTCTTTGCGGTTATACACTGCCTTCGACGGCGAAGCGTAAACAGACGCACGGAGAATGAAGCGAACGGTTTGAAAATTTTGAACGATGTGTATACATTGAGACATCTCTCGTTGCCGATGTTTCCGTTTTAACCAATCAGTTACGCGCGAAATATATAATAACAGAGCTATAAATAATTTTCCGACTATCGTTGCTGTCTCGTTTTGTTTCTGTATCGCGGAGATACGTGCTCTCCCTCCTGTACGCGTGACCGAGATTTGTTCTCGTTACAAATAGAATATAACATTGTTTGCTTCGCGACGATTTATTTGTTTGCACAATACCGTTTTGCCGACTGCGTGACATTGAATAAACGTGGGTAGGAGCGAATTTGTATAAATTTACATGGTAGTGCGCGGCTTGCGTCATAACGGTACGCTCGAAGACAGTTTCTCTCGGCGATGTCGATTGCTTCAACGAGAGGCGCATCTTTACGTCGAAACCGCAGCGCGCAAATAAGCGCGAGGGTAAAAATGGAAAAGGAGGAAATCATAATTTACATGCAGGATAAACACAATAAAATAATAAGTGCATAATGGAGACAAAGAAAAATAATGACAACTAAAAAATAATTTTTAAATAAGAATTTTTATAATTTCATATATATATATATATATATATATATATAATGCTACATATTTTACAATTTTTATGTACACATATAAAAATTATTTTCTAATAGTGTGTAAGTTAGGATTAAAATAATTTTTATACATCCTAGATAAAAATCGTAAAAGATTCGCGCGAATAAAAAAATCATCGGCGCAGAACAGTCAATCTCCGTTAGTTAAAACACCTCGAACGATCAAACGGAAAATCTCGTCGGTATTGCAGTGTTGTTTATTCATACGGGCATTACGGAAAATTCACTTTTACAACATGATATGCGTGAGGCTTTGACAAAAAGTCGGTAAACAATACAATATGTATATAAGTCGACAGATTAAAAACATTATTATGCTCGCGAAGTACACATTGCCTTCCATAATCGATGTGGTCGCTCGGGTGCACACGTTTGTATGTATATATTGTATATCGTTTGTTTTGCTTTTTGCAGACGCTGTATAATAAATAAAAGTTTGTGATTAAGAACAAATGTAGAATTAAGGGTGGGGTCTAGGAAAGTCGAGTTAAACGAACGGTGTCTAATCGTGCATTGGCAAGTGGATAAAATGCCTCGTCGGTTTTTCAAGTAGTATATAAAAACAAGACGGAGCAGGCGCATTATTTGGACGTGCCCACTCCATTTCGCAATTTATTCACTATTAAATTTGATATTTTACTAATAATAATAGAATATCGAGTAAATATTCGTAGTGTCGTAATATTAATAGATAATAAATATAATACAGATCTATAGATAGGTGTCTCGGTATAATACAGCTATGATACAATAGTCTTCGGTTAAACATTCTCGCTAGTGGCGCATTCTCGCACGTGCACACTCGTACCATCATATCTCTCTCCTCTTTCTCGCATCCCTCGCTCTTTCAGGCGTGCAACGTCCACATATTCGCGCATATCGCACTTTCTCCCCCCATTCGCTCGCTCACGTCGTCGCTTACTAACGCACACACAAAATAATAATAAAAATAAAACAGAAAGTTTAACACAAAGAAAAATATTGCGAAATTGACAGTCACGTGGATTTCGTAATATTCTCGCGGCGTTCGCGGGGACACTCTTCAGTCCGAATTCAATTTGCTTTTTTTTTGTGTTTTTTTGTTTTTGCTTTTTCGTCGCCTATTATAAACAAAAGCGCTCCTGGCAGTGGCTCTTTTTATTCGGAACGGCGGCGGCGAGAGCACACCCTCGACAAAGGCAGGATATTTTTAATTTACTTTTCTTTGTTTATATATTCGCCGAGGAAGGACGAATGCACTTTCGTTGCATCTCATGTTTCTCGCACGCGAACACGTTCCTTTGTCCATTATTATTTTTTCTTTTACAAAAAGCGCTTTTCATTAGACCTCCCCGTTGAGCCGCTTGTACAATGCTCGTTAGGAATTGTGATTAATTCTTAATATTCTTCTTCGCTTATTTACACAGAGGCGTGCTAATTTCATTTTATGTCGTTATGCCCAGGACACGCGATCGAGCGCGCCGCGACGATATCCCGGGCCTTTCATCTTTCGCATGGAATGACGCGGTTTTTTTTTAATAAGGCGCGCGCATCGGCCAGTCGAATCGCTTCCTTTATACAACGCTAATTTCGAACTTCCGAATCGCCGGGAGTCAAAACAAAAAAATGTACAATTTTCTTTTTCCTTCAAAGCAACTAATACTCGTGAAAATGGCATCAATTTCAGGTGCACTTTGGGAGAGGGTCGACTCGCGGCGATTGTCTGCAACATAAACGACAGTTGAGAAATGAACCGATAATGCGTACGCGATACACTGAGCGATTCGATTGCTCGACTGTGCATTACAAGAAGAAACCGTGCACGGTTCGAGACGCGGAAGAGGCTTTTCTCACAGGCATAGGCCTACGGTAGTCTCAAGAGGCACGATGTTTCACTTGGACAAGCTCCACGCTCGAGGACACTATATTCCGCCGTCTGTGTTTTCGTAAATTCGAATAGCACGCGCACGCCTAGAACTCGGAATAGAATCATATAGCGTAGTGATAACGAATGACAACCAAATACACGACTATCGCTCCGCACTTATATTCTCTCGCTCGTTCGCTCTAGAGTATAGTGATAATAGTGGGCGTACTATGGTAGTGCCTAGTAGTTTAGAGTTCTTCACAATCGCATTCGCTCCGACGTTAACAGTTAATATGGCTTGTCGCTCTCTTCCAATGCTGCTACTGCTGTTCTTCTCTTGGCCGTCGAACCGCGCGCGGTCGCACGTGCACGCACATCCTCACACGCACACTCGAGAGAGTTCATATCGTCGTCAACTTGCTTCTTTCGTATCTTTTTTTTTTGTTCATTTCTCGTGTTTACGTTTTTCTTTCATAAATTTGCATCGTCCGCGTGCTGTCGAGAGACGCTTGGCCGCGCTCGTGTACGAGCCGGCGGCCTGCGGTGTCTCTCGCTTTCTCTCTCGCGGAAATGAATTATAAACGTAGGATTACAATCACAGAAGAAGGGGGTTTTGTTTTGTTGTTTGTTGTTCATTGACGCAGCTCGATTCAACGACTCGTGGCCCGTGAGTCGCTTCACCGCAGCAGATAAGGCAGGAGCACGCCGCACAGCAGCGTCAGCGTCCACGCGAGCTGCTGCTGTTGGGAGAGCGTTCGCAGCGTCGGCGAGCTCGCTCCGTTGTACGTCAGCTCCTCGTTCTTCACCACTTCGTTCGGGTGGTCCGAGTACTCCTCTGCAAATTAAAAAAAAATTCTCACGTTAATGCACAGAAATACTCAAATGGTAAATAATTTCGAGGCGTTCTCGCAACCCGCAAGTAAACGCGCGCATACATAACACGAGTGCTCGATAAACGCGAGAGAGAACTACGTGTGAAACGACACGCAAGCCCAGTTTTCCCGCGACACCAAAAATCCCAGACACAATGTATTCCCACTGCCTAATCAACAAGCTCTTTCGCTCAAGAGAGCGAAAAATAAAGACTAAAAGCCTCGCGCGAGCGAGAGAGCGAGGAAAAAATGCAAAAACAGAAGAACTCCATATCCAAGCGAGCTGATGCTGAATTGCGCAAGAGCCGCAGCAGCAGTAGTAGGCGGCGGTGCAGCAGCCGCTAGTCATTATGCAGAAAAGCAAGCAAACCGCGAGAATTCTCGTCGTATATGTATAGTATACCGAGAGTGCGATGATTGAGCAAGCGCGAATTCTAAGGTATAGACTGCGAGACAGACGCTATATAGTGCGCGCATGCACGTTCGTTTTCACTCTTGGCTGGGCGCGATTTCTGACTCTCGGGAAACGTGAGCCGACGATGAGGCTTCGGCACTTCCTTTCGGCTAGGTGCCACCTTTCACCTCTATGGATCGGTTGTCGCCCCCGGTGCGACAACACGCGTTTATTAACGCGTTCGATGTGAAACTTATCGGCCGATGCAAATGAGCCTATTTCGAAGTCAAATTACTAGGTGACGTCGCCGCCACCGCCACCGCCGACGACGACGAGAAAGACGAGAGCTAGCCGGGGCTCTCCCTTTCGTTTGAACAGATGGCGGCCGTCGGAAAAAGCGCCACTGGCCTCCTCTCGACTGCAGTGTGTAGAAAGAGAGAGAGAGAGAGAGAGAGAGAGAGAGAGAGAGAGAGAGAGAGAGAGACAGACAGACAGACAGACAGAGAGACAGAGAGACAGAAAGGCTAGTAGAAGAGCTAACCCCCTTTTTTCTCTGCCTGTGTGTGTGTGTGCATGTGCTTTCTTGCTCGCCGCGCACTGCTGCGTGTCTCTATTCAAAATAGGGCTTTTTCTATATACATATAGTAGGCGAGCTCTGCGCGCGCTTTCCTATTAAAAATGATGATAAGAGCATTTATTGTGAGTGCTACGTGAAAAGGGCGGTCTGTGCCGGCGCGTGTTTTATCAAGCTCTTTTTCAGACTGTACTCACTCACACACACATAGAAGGCTCCGCAGCTGCAGCAGAGAAAACTCGATTTTCCTTCGAGACGCCCGCGCGCGTTTTTTGCTCCCGACGAGGAAGTTCCTGAATTCGCCAAATTGAATCTCTTAATTCCGCCGCCTCTAAACAAGAGCTTCTTTCATTCGCGGAGATTTCTAAACCCCGCACATAATTCATACATACTGCTAGTGCAGTGAGAGAGAACGAAGGGCTGAAAGGCCCTTATCTATAGACTCCAGCGCAGCTATGCTGCTGCTGATTTTCAAGCCGCGCGTCCATTACTTAGCGCGAACTCGCCGACGCTAATTTGCGAAGAAAAGCGTATCCGCACGTACATACAGTGTATAAAGAAAAATGAAGCGGATGTGTGTGTGGTAGCCGCGGCGAAGAGCTGGAGTGAGTGAGTGAGAGAGAGAGAGAGAGAGAGAGAGAGAGAGAGAGAGAGAGAGAGAGGAAGCAAGCTCCACTCGCAGGAAAATAAAGAGCGGCGCGCGGCGGTCGGCTTTTCAGACGGATCGCCGCAGAGGAAAAAAAAGCACAGAAAGCCGTCGCGGCTCGCCAACGTCACTGACGCTTCCGCGCCCTCACTGAACCCGACAGCCGCGCTTCTCCGGTGACCGCGCGCCAACGGAGAGAAAGAGTAACACGATAGCCTCTACGCGGATGAATAATTAACTTGTTTATTACGTACTCGCCGCGCGATGGATTTATCCCGCTCGGAGCGTTTTTCGATGTGCGTATAGGAATTTCGAGAAAGATGGGGAGAATCAACGCGCGAGAGGCTTGAACACCGGTTGCGCGCATCGAGTACGGGCGCGAAGTGAAAATTAAGGAAGAAAAAGGACTCAACGAGAGTCGGAAGGGCCGACGAGATTCGCGTATAATGAGCGACTGTGCAGAGCAGGGGAAGTGTGCGTACTTGAATTATAACGCGAGATTGACTTCCTGTGTCATTTTCAATAGAAAATAGAAACATATCCATGCGTTTAAGCCCATCCGCGGAACTGCTTCGTGTTCTATGTAATTAACTTCTTATATGAAAGACCGGCCTCTCTACGCGACTAGTATACGGCTCTTCCTTTTCTCCTGTTTTTCGAAAATCCAGTTTCGCCCGATCTGAATTTTCTCGCTCGACTGAGCGATTTCGAAAAAAATTACTCGAGAAAAATGCAAGAGAAGCTGAGCATGAATACACGCGGCGTTATACATCCGCGAGAGCACATAAACGAGGGAAGATCCTATACTCGTGCGCGTGCTGCCGATCGCGCAGACGTGATAAGCGCAGCACGGCGGCGGGTGCCGCACCGAGTGTTGTTTACCGCTCTTGTTTTGGAAGACAATAGTATAGCTACGCGGCGCTGCAGGGACGTCGCCAGGCTCCTTCTCTTCCTCTCACTTCTCACCTTTTTAAGCGTCAACGGATAAAACCAACGTCCTCACTGATACATAGAGAGAGAGAGAGAGAGAGAGAGAGAGAGAGAGAGAGAGAGAGAGAGAGAGAGAAAGAAAGAGAGAGAGAGAGACTCTCGATTCTTCCGGCATAGTCGTAAACGCGCTCATAAACGTTATTATTTATCGCGCGTTCGTCAAGCCCGCGAGGAAATTGCGCGCGATTACTCAGGAAATGGAAATTAAAGCTTGCTTTAGTAGTGAGACACCGGCGCGTCCTTTGGGCCTGATTTACAGCCTTTTTGGACGATGATGATGATGCCGAGCCGGATTGTGTCTTTAATGCGGTTCTCAAGACTGCGCGATGATGATTAAATTATCGTTCTCCACATAATGATTTTCCCACACGCGAGTACCAACGATATGCGTATATTACAATACGCGCTAACAATAAGATATAATAGTGTACGCACTGTTCTTCTTCTTCTGTGTAATAGAGGTCTTGGGCGGCTGCGATGCCGGAGGTCCCTGGTATATCGGCGGCTGCGGCTGCTGGTGCGGGTAGTTGGGGAACATGGGCACCTGAGGTACGTGCGACAGCGTCGGCGAGGCGTCCTGTCCGCTGCCCGGCTGATGATGTCCATTATCGTGTCCGTGATGCACGTTGCTGGGGTAGAACCGGTCGCTGCCCTTGAACACCGAGGGCGGAATCGCCGCGGGCATGCCCGCGTTGTTGCCGTTCTGCACAGCCGTGCTCGTCGAGCTGCTGCTGGTGCTCACCGTGCTGCTCGTCACTGCCACCGCTGCAACAAAAGATCGGTTAGTCCTGATGTTTCTTACGCGTTGTAAAAGAATAATATTGTAAAATGTAAAAATTGCCGCTCTGCGTGCGTGGTGTAGGGTAATTTCGAGAGAGTAATATAGCCCGGAGGACGATTTGGTCAAACGAAAGCCGCTTTCGGTTTCTCGTTAGGGATAATAGAAGAAGGCGGCGGCGGCGGCGGCTCGGATCGAACGCCGAGTCACGCCGAGGGCGAGGATATGGAAAAAAGAGGAGAGAGAGAAAGAGAAACAGAGAGAGAGAGAGAGAGAGAGAGAGAGAGAGAGAGGGGGGAGCGAGAAAAAACGAACGAATTTGCTTGATGGAAGACGCAGGTGTGTACGTGTACGTGTGTGTGTGTATGTGTGTGCCGCGGTAAAAGCCGCAGAGTGCATGGCTTTTTTTTACGTATACAAAGGGGGAAAGTGTACTTGGATATTTGATCGATGAAACGCGCCGGATTTTTTTTTCTCGCCGCCTTGTGTTTATTGTGAATTATTATATGCGAGAGGCGCGCTTTTTTCCCCGGCGAACGAGTGTCAAATTTTAGCCGCTGCCTTTTTTGGCGCTCCAAAGGAGAATTTAATATTCGAATGAAAGCAGAGAGTATAGTGTATACACGTGCAAATGTATTGCAAAAACGTCCTGAAAGGTGTAACACACATTAGAGGGATATACACAAAGGGCAGGAGGAATAAATGAAAAAAAAAGAACTCACAGTTGTTGCGTGCGGTGGCGGGGTAGCTCGAGCTGTCGGCGTCATTGCCGCAGCAGACCTTGAATACGACCTTCATGTTGTGGGTGGTGCATCGTCCACCGATGCGCCTGTGGAGATCCTCCTTCGACGAGGTGCTGATGAAGTAGTAGTCCCGGCCCGGATGGAACTCGAGGCCGCCAGGCTGCGGCGTGAACGGCCTGAACGTTATCGTGAAGTACATCATCTTGAAGGGCTTGTCACAGATCGCTATGACCCGCGGACTCTGGTTCGTTATCCGACACGTCTCGTACTCCTCCTTCGACACCTGCAACGCATGCATCACATGGTTAGTCGGACGTTCGCGACTTCTCTGATGCCGCCGACGATCAATCGCGAAAAGCGTCCACCGTCTCTACCTTTTCACTCAGCGCGAAATAAGGAAACATTCAGCCAACGAGACAACAATACGCGCGAGCGAGCAGCGAAAGGCGAGTTCCAAGCGCGAGAAAACGTCACATTCCGAGAGATAGCGGAGAGTGAGAGAGCGAAGGACAAAACAATCACCCGCGCTCCGCGCACACAGCGACACGTGTTTTCAACCGCGCGCGATCGCTTTTTTCCAACGCGCTATACCACGACTACGACGAAGCCGTCGACCAAGGACCGAATTTATAGGCGAGCGCGCGCGCAGCTGTCTAAACAGTCTAGCGTTCTTTTTTTGTGTGGACAAAAAAGCTGCTCCGGATGCGTTCCATTAATTCGGCGCATTGATACGCGGAAATAACGAGCCACTTAGCGGGTGATGCCTGTTTGTGCTTTCGATTTTTTTCTCCTTCATTTCTAACATCGTAAACAGCCGAGTGTATGTGTGTGTTTGTTTCTTCAATCCCCGAGAAAGAGCGTCTAATTTTGTGCCAAGAGATTGATCGGCGGTAGCGTAGTATTTTCTATTTCCGAGTCTCGCCCCGCGCGCGCAAAGTGCGGCGGACACGTTAAAGAGGTGCTAATTTCTGTTTGTTTAATGCCTTTATCCCGTATGGCTCTTATTTGGCCCGTTCATTATTTTTAGCCTCTGTGTTTACTCAGACCTCGAGCGCACGCGTCGCGTCGACAAAAAGCTCGTTCTTTTGTTTTTATCTTTCGAGCAAAACGCCGAGAGAGCGATAGTTGAATCGATTATTCCGAGGCTCGGAATGTCGGCTTCATTATTATTTAACGCCGCCTCGGTCTTAGGATGCCGCGACGACGGCGTGGCTCGGTCTAAATCGACCCAACGACACATAAATCCAATTGGACCACCTTTCGGTGCCGCCGTATGTGTGCGTGTATATATATATAGCGTCCGCTGGCGGAGCAATGAATTCGACGCCGTATGGTGGTGGCGGCGGCGGCTCAAAGTAGTAGTTTTTCTGTGCGGAGGCATACTTACGTTGTAAATAATGTACTTCTCCGCTTCGTCATCGTACGTGCCTGGCTGGTAAACCGGACAAATTATGTTCACTTGGTCGTACTCGAACGCCGCGTTGTTCTTGTTCACGTCTATTATGTGATCCGTATTGTCTATCCGAAATCTGAAACAGAAGAAACGGTTGGTTCGTTAGAAAGCTGTGGCTTCGTGTAACACATTAAATCATTGCCAATTAGACGAAATATGAGGGGAATTTTTCTGTCGCAGTAGAAAAGTCGCGAATCCTTTTTCCTACTATTACAAAAAAAAAAATCGTGGAGCGAGCAGCGCCGTTAATTACAATCTTATTTGCGGCGAACAAAGCAATAAAGAGCAGCAGCAGCGGCAGCGGCAGAGATCGGCGCCAAGGGAGAGCGAAGAAGGGAAAGAGAAAGAGAGCTTGAATTCCATCGTGTGCGCGCGAGCGGGTAATACAGCGAGGCCGGTGTAGTGTTTTGTTGGGCCGAAAAAGAAACAGGGATTTTTTCTCGCAAGCTTTCACAACGTATTAACATCGCGCCCTCTCTCTGTGCGCACTGCTGCTGCATCGGAGAGAGAAAGAGAGGGAGAGAGTGTCAGTGAGGAGCGAGCACGAGCCTCTGCGTGCAGAATAACATCGGCTGCTGTTGCTGCCGCTGCTGCTGCGGTTGCAGCGCCAGCGGAGGAGGATCTGCCAAAAACGAACGCGCAAAAACACGCTCCTCCTTCTTCTCTCCACTGCTGCTTCTTCTTATTCTTCGGGTCGCGCCGCAGAAGAAAGGTGAACGAGAGCCGACGAGGAGAGAGAGAGAGAGAGAGAGAGAGAGAGAGAGAGAGAGAGAGAGAGAGAGAGAGAGTGAGAGAGATAGATACGAGGGGAGGATAATATAAAGGTCAAGGATATATGCGCGCGCGCGAAAGGGAATAGACGCGTGTGAGTATGGCAGGTGCGGATTCGGCCTGTTCTCGGAATCGAAGAAAGTCCGAGTGTATTGATACGAGGCCAATATTTACAAGCGATGTCGAGAGCTGGTATATAGAAAAAGGCTGAAATAAAAGAACGGGAGAAAGAAGTCAGGAAGAGAGCAGGAGAGATACAGGAAAAAAGAGACGGCGAGAGGAGTATAAGGGGTCCAGGGTGAGAAAGGAAGAAAGGAGCTGCTCGAGGTTCCTACAGGGCATAACCGGTTCCCTGCGCGCCCGCGCGCATACGTGTACACATAAGGGAGGAGGAGGAGGACGACGAAATAACTCACGAGGAGTTCTGTGTTTCTTCTTCTTCACATCGAGCGCGCGCCCTATATATTTCGGCCGAATATGCGCGAGCGAGTCGTCCTATTTTACCTTCGCGATCATCTCCTCCCGCGCAGCTCTCTTTCTATTTCTCCCCCTTTTTTGCGGTCCCTCGCGAGAGTTTCGAGAGCCTCGATCGGCTGGTCTTTTTTCCATGCGATGAGTTATTATTGGGTGAATGAATATTTGTTGCCAAAAGCGAACAATAATCTCTAGCTTTTTCTGCTGGAGGGGTGAAACGTACCGGCCATCTGCGTTCTCGAAAAACAAAGTACGTATATAGTGCTAATTTAGCGAGTATATATCTGTAGTCAAGCCACACACATATAATTTCGGTAAAAGTGGCCTAACGAGCCGAGCACAGCCGCATAGAGCACGTGTCACTCGCTCTACCTCGGCCGCTCGTAAAAAGGCCGTCAGACGATCTTTCCACGATCTCTCCTCGTAAAAAGGAGAGCTTGTCCCTTTATTTCTCGCAGGTATAGCTACACACAGACACATAGGGTCTACGAAAAAAGGGCGGAATAGAAAACGCGGGCGTCGAAAGCAAGCGCGTTTCGACGTTTCTGAGAGAGAGAGAGAGAGAGAGAGAGAGAGAGAGAGAGAGAGAGAGAGAGAGAGAGAGAGAGAGAGAGAGAGAGAGAGAGCGAGTGAGCAAGCGCGCATCGAGGGACAATCTACTCTCCTAGGTGGGCGTGTGAGCCTCTCTGGCCTCGAGAAATTGGAAGGTAGGCCGGTCGCGAGCAAATTAACGTTTGGCGATAATATCCGTTCCCCCGCCGCCGGCCAGGCTCACCTATGCAGTCGAGAGAGGGACTAGCCCCGCATAAGTGCAGTATCATTCGGTTTTTTCTTTGTCTCTCTCTCTCGTCCGCCGCCGCTGCGGCTCTCTTTTTTCTCTCCTCTCCTTTTCTCTCTCTCTCTCTCTCTCTCCCTCTATATATACTACGTCGTTACAAATATTTCACGTATCTCGTCGCAGCATCTTTCTCACCGCACTTTTGTTCTCGGGCTCTATATTTGGAGGAAACTTTTCGAGCGTCATCCCCGCAGGCCGAGTTTTAAATTTTAATGCACTTTTTATTTCGATATACCTATATACGAAGAGGCGCTGACGCTTTTCTTCCGTATACATAAGGCACGATAATACGAGCGTCATTATGATGCACTCCGCAGCGTGGGTATATAAGATTCAGCATTGACCCGCCCGAAATATATCAGTAATTGACCCACACGTGCGCGCACTGGAATGTGTATGAGAAAAGAAGTAAAGCGAGTATAAGAAAAGAAGCGACCGAAATCGCATCCAGACGTTTTCTTCGGCTCTATGCGATGCGCGCAGCAGTTTTCGCCGAGTGAAAAGCGACGAGGAGTAGGACGCGAGCCTCCAGAATCCGATGATCCGGATGAGTCTTTGAGGGCTGAGGTGGAACAAAGCGAGCCGAGAAAAATGTGCCGCGCGCGACCGCACGATTCTTTATTATTATTATATAAGAACCTAAGAGAGAGAGAGAGAGAGAGAGAGAGAGAGAGAGAGAGAGAGAGAGAGCGAGAGAGAGAGAGAGAAGAAAAAACGTGGGCTCTATTACGATCCCTTCAGCTGCTTGTTTCTCTCTCCATAGGTATTGTAACGCGTACACACGGCGCGCGGTATCTCTCTGCCTTTGTTTACCCATGGTTTAGCGGTTGCGTAATTCAGTTTGAGCAACACAGCCGTGGCGTCGCATTATTGGGCTCCAATGAGCCGGATAAACAGAAACATCCCGATTTTCGCTCGTGCGCGACGGCCGCGAACGAGTTGGCGAAATGCCGTTATCGCCGTTAATGAAATATCTCGAGCCGCTGATGCGCTGTTGAAGAAATTCTCGCGTGCGAAAAAAAGGTCATTTTGAAAGAGGAGGATGTACGCTCGCGGTCGTTGCGCGGGAAATAATTGAAATCGCGAAACGTGGGCGTGTTCGCGATCGACGATTCGATATCGCGGAGAGCGAAGAAAGCCCGCCGAGAGATAAATTGTAAACAAGAGTATTTTTATGCTCCAGTTGAGTACGATGCGCGCGCATCTCCGAGGCGGGATTTAAACGGGCGTTTTATTAACTAGATTACACGTAGCGGCTATTCGACTTTAATGAGCATTATTTTGGAATATAATTAAAAACGCTCAAATATATATTGCATAATTTGTATAAGTGTAATGGCAGAGCGGCCGATTCCATCAGATTACTCTCTTCTCTCTTCGCTAATTTATTCAACATTTTAATCTCACGGCTCGAATCTAAGTTGTGAGCCACGTCGGCTAATTTGTATGGCGAATATACGTATACAATCTCGGCCCGATACCGGAACCGATTAGCTTCTAGTCGCTCCGAAAACGTGACGAGTATAAGGAAAGCGATGCACGCAGGGGGAAAAAAGACACAGGCTGCTCCCACAGAATCACAGATATCGTCTCTCGTGTGTGCGTGCGCGTACGTGTGTACACACAAAAATCCGGTCCGCGTCTCCGGTCATTATCGAGCTCGCCCCGGAGAGATAGCAGCGTCGATATTGCCGAACGCGATGCGCCCCGAAAAATCGATCCACACACACACACACACACACACACATACTGCACTGCACGCGAGACGAAAGGAGAAAGAGAGAGAAAAAACGGGAGGAGGAGGGCAAGATAAATACATACGACGAGGGGCAGGACGACGATGCGCGATAAGGAAATTTTGCCGCTGCGTTAAATTATTATACAGCGGCCGCGGTGGATATAGCCGCCGTGAGGGTGTCGTCGCGGCGCCGGCGGAATTCCTCCCGCGAATTTTCAAAATTGCTCTCGGCTTATCGATCGCCAGCTCAATAAAATTCGCTTTATGTATTATGTATTATATAGACCATGCACGGAGAATGAAGACGTTATACGCGCACGGGCATGAATTCCGATGCCGGCGGATTCTCATGGCTAGCCAAGCGCGTCATCGCTTGCGCTCACAATGGATTATTCAAGAGGAGCTGCAAGCGCGCGATCCGAAAAATCGATTTTCGGCGTTAAGTTTCACTTACATCGTCATTGCGGCGCATCATCGCAGGAGCCCCTCGCGGAATGCGACTCTCTCTCTCTCTCTCTCTCTCTCTCTCTCTCTCTCTCTCTCTCTCTCTCTCTCTCTCTCTCTCCACTACGGTGTATTTATACTGGGGGTAAACTCACGGCTAGTTGACTGCGCCGATTCGCCACACGGCGGCGAAATCACACGGAGCGACGTGAAACTAATTACCGGGACGATCGGCTCGATTGAATTTTCATTGTCGCCTCGGCGAGTGACAGTGTCCGGCCCCAAGGCTCGCGCGCTTTTTATACGCGACGACGCAGCAGCAGCAGCAGCGGATGAAAGAAAGGCCCAGTAAATTAAGAGGGGCGAGCGCGCGCGATATAATCCGATCGCGAACGACGAGGCGAAGCGAAAAGAGCCTCGTGTCGAATGCGGAGCGGCAGGTTAGGAAATTCCTTTGTCGCATCGGAAGCTTCTTCTTGGCGACGAAGACGGCGACGACGACAACGACGACGAAGAAGAGGACGAGCAAAAAGCGTATACTGTTAGAGACAAAAGCGAGTTGCACGCGCGCGAGTCTAGAAATAGGAGAAACGCTTTCTTCGCAGGCCGACGAGGGGAAGGTGGGTGCGCAGAGAGACCAAAAAGAGGGCCAACACGTGCGAGGCTCGTTTGGCCTGTAAAGTGGGAGAAGGGGAAGAATACACGCCGGTCGGAGGGGAAGATCCAATGAATAAATAATAAATTTGTTCTTAAATAGCGAGAGCGGAGCTTACTTCGGAGAAAGCGTCCTCTTGAAGCTTGAGAGGGCAAAAAAGTTTAAGAGGTTGCAGAGCAGCCGCTAAGTGAGGACATTCTGGCACACAGAGAGCGGACGAGCTGAGGGATATCAAAGTCAAGGCGTCAAAGAGAGCAGCCGCAAAGTGCGTGCGTACAGCACGGCGGCGGCAAAAGATGCGCTTCTCGCTTTACACGGATTTTCGGCCAAATTGCGCGCCGCCGCAGCCGACACCAGAGCAGCCAATTACAACGAGAGATACTCCGGCGCGATATTACGGAGCGAGGAAAAGTTGCCGCCGCCAGTATCTGCTCGCGAGCGGTAGATTAAGCGCGCGCCGGAATCTAATTGTTTCGCCTTTGAAATTCCTGCGATGCAAATGCGCGTATGTATACAGTCTCTAGTTCTCTCTCTTTCGCGCGCGCAACAAAATGCGCTCGCTTTTCACGCTCGACGTCGTCGAGGTTATTCTCGGTGAGATGTCGATCATCGGCTCCGCTCGAGCGTGAAACTCTTGTGCGCGAGTGGTGTCGCTTATTCCGGTCTTTCCGAAGAAACTTGTACGCGCACGCGTTCCTGAAAATCGCTTTCTCGCGCCAATCGAGCGAAGTCGAGCGTAGTGGGCTAGAAGTTCTGCAGAGGAGGAGAAGAAGACGAAGAAGAAGAAGAAGTAGCAGCGAGAGGTGGCAGCGGATAAGCGGATTTCGCGCTTGAGGAGAAGAAGAAGGAACGTCCCGTTTGCACCTGCCCGGGAACGATCATCGGTAGTTAGGGCCGCCGATGCTTCGATTGCTTCCCTCGGGTGCTCGGATTTCGCGAACGAGAATAAGAGAGAGAGAGACGCCGAGCCATTCCCACGGAAGGCGTCGCCACGGGGCACGTTTTTCCTTTTTTATTTCGTACTTTAAATCTCCGACTCTCTTTTTTTCGCGCTGCTGCTGGCTCTTCTCCGGCAAAATTATCGCCGCCGCGCGCCAACTCTGTGTGTGTGTGTGTGTGTGTATCGGCAGCGACGGGGATAAGAAACGCGCATTATTTATAATGCTCAATTTCGCCGTGCGCTGAATTACCGTCAGTCATATTTTCGGAAAGAGCGAGCGAACTGATGGGCCCCCGTTAAATACCCTTGGAAAAATTTATACGCGCCTGCGCGTATACTGTCTAAATAAAGAATGGCGTTTTGGAAAAGTCGACGTCGAGCAGTCTCGCCGCCGAGAGTAAGAAATGCAAAAGAGGAGAAAGAGGTAAGAGACGAGTGAAATGCGAGGGAAAAGGGACAAAGCGAGAGAGAGAAAGAGAGTTGCCGCAGCAGAAGAGCGAGCCGAAGAGAAAAATGAAGATACAAAGGAGGGAGAGAGAGAGAGTGAGAGAGAGAGAGAGAGAGAGAGAGAGAGAGAGAGAGAGAGAGAGAGAGAGAGAGGATATAGCTGCAGCTCGTCGACGTCGTCGGCAGCGATGTAATACGAGAAACAGTTATGCGAAGTTACGATGAACAGTCGCGCTCGTCGCGATTGGACGGGCGGCTCCCTTTCAAGTTCCTCTCTCGCTCTCTCGTCTCTCCCTCACGCGTGAACGCAGCCGCCGCCGCCGCGGCCGTCGTCTCGCACGCGCGTTATTATTAGTTTGCCTTCAAATATTTATCGTATTCTCCGCCTCGCGTATTTTCCGCGTGAGCGTGCACGTGCGTAGATGCGACATTTAAACGTCGCGCGACTTGTTTGTCCGTTTCCATCGAGCCCTCTCTCTCTCTCTCTCTCTCTCTCTCTCTCTCTCTCTCTCTCTCTCTCTCTCTGTCTTTATATACCTATGGGCTACGCCAACTCGCGACTGCGAACATTGCAATAATTATAATCCACTTCTGTTTATACGATACACCCGATCGATAGCCAGCGTTTATCGCTCCATTAACGGGGACGAGGCTGTCCAAACACTCGAGAAGGAATCTTCCGAGGAGCCATTATGCTCTCGAGTTTTCCCCCAAATATTTAGAATCGCGTCGAATGAAGACGTGTCCTTTCATCCTCTCTTTCTCTTCTAAATCCTCTAGCCGAGAGGAGAGACACGAAACATTAAAGCAAGCGAAATCGATGATGCGTGCGGCTGTACAGTCGCTGCGAATTACGTGTGTTTCGCCGCGCGCGCGAGCGCAAGTCCCTTATACACACGCCGCCGGCTGTCACTGCGCCACTGCATCCTATTAAAAGCTCAGAGAGAACGTTTCGTACATGCGTAGGTATGTTCTTCGTTTTTCGCGTACACAAGTGAGGCGTGGGACAGGCCGCAGCCGCCGAGTGTCAAGAGCAAGATCACAGGAGAGGACTCGCCGAAAGAAATAGTCGATGCTGAATCGCGACACGACCTAATCTAAGGTTCGTTACTTTGCTTTCCTCGAATTTTCGCATAAGAATGATACAACCTGAAAGGTAATGCCAGCCGACTATGGGAAATATCCAATATTCAATAAGCTTCTTTTCTATCGGACTTTTTATTTCCGGCGCGCGCGACGTTTCGTTGATGCAAAAGCCATTTATTTAGCAGCAGGAAAGGAGGACACTTATACAGCAACGTGTATACGGCCGAGATAGGGAGGCACCTCTCGTCGGAGGGAAAGAAGAAGGAAAAAGAGAAAGACGCGAATACATAAGAAGAGGAGAGATAGAGAGAGAGAGAGAGAGAGAGAGAGAGACGCGCAGAAGAACGAAGAGCGATGAAAGGATGAATCCCTTTTCCCGATCGGACACACCTGTCGGAGCCAGGCTGCTGCTGCTGTTGCTGCGATTCTAAGGCCTTGTCTAGCTGCTGTGTGCGTGTCCCGTAAAAATCGCGAGACATATACCTGCGCTGTACGTGTCGGTGCATGCGCCGCAAAAAAGCCAACGAGAGAGAGAGAGAGAGAGAGAGAGAGAGAGAGAGAGAGAGAGAGAGAGAGAGAGAGAGAGAGAGAGAGAGAGAGAGAGAAGGAACGAACGAACGCGAGAGACCCATTGACGACTTGTAATGGGAGGATGCATGCGAGAGCGCGCGCGCACCGCAAAAAGCGAAAAAAGAGAGGGAGACGCGCGCAGGCCAACTCTCCTCTCTCTCGAGAGAGTGAAAAAGTGAATGAGGCTGAGCGAAGAGGAGAGATTAATAAGCCGAGTGTAGGATATTGAGTTTTACCGAACGGCCATTGTGCTGCTGCTGCTGCTGGGCTGCCCCTTCGCGCTATTAACGATGCGCGCGCGGCGAGATGAATGCGTAGAATGAAACCGCGACTTTTCGACGATACTGTTATACTTATGCGTGGATGCAGCCTGCAGATGTTTGATCGGATTGACAAACACTCGGCTTTTCTCGGTCGCAGTCGGAAAAAGAACACCTTGCCTGAAGCACTGCGCGTTGTGTGTACACGCCGGGGAAAAAGAGAGCAGCTAAGGGTAAATTTAGAATCCACTCTGAGCAAGGAACTTGTCTCTCAAGGTCGCGGAAGACGATGCTGACCTCTGCAATTCGCCGCTAGCTACTAGGTACACACGTCAAGTCGCTCGTGTTTCTCCGAGAGACCTCGATTCCGCAAGCAGGCACTTCTGTAATTGACGGTTGCGATGCCGCGTGCTATGCAAAAAGAGACCGATCGTTGAACCTCTGCTGCCGCTTTTTCGGACGCTCTTTAACGCACGTTCTACTACTGCAGTGCGGCTTTTGCATAATTAAAATTCCTGCTGCCCTGGGAACGAGCGAGCTTATTAATTCGGGGGGAGATTAAATTCTTCGCTATTATTAACGCGAGAGTTTTCCGCGTCTGGAAAAACGTTTCCAGCGTTGCGTGAAGTGGAGGACTTTCGAAAGAAAGCAGGCGTGTACGTACTGCTCGGCAACTCAACACTCGTGGAGGCCAAAAATACAGCGTTCCCACACGAGTCCGTCACGTTTTCCTCTGTCTCACACACGTTACACTGTAAAATCAATCTCGAGGGCGCGCCGCACGACTAGATAGGCGGGGAGAGAGAGAAAAAAAGCCGGAGTCAAGCCGTCGTGTTTGAAAAATCTGAAAAATTTTTCCCAAATCCTCGTAAAGATCCGATCTCACCGAGTATGAGAGAGAGAGAGAGAGAGAGAGAGAGAGAGAGAGAGAGAGAGAGAGAGAGCCGTAAAACTCTCGGCGCTACAAATCACCGGCCGGTGCGCCGCGTGCTATAACGTAATAGCGCTGCACATGCGGCCCTTTGTCTCTCCTTCTCTCGCTCGCTTGCTTGCGCGGCACATTGAGACATTTCTGTCGTTGCGCGCGATATGGCATAGATAGGGACCTTGTGTGCAGCGGTAGTAGGGAGGGTCAGGGCCCCGTTCTATGGGGTCAGATCCTCGGTCGGCCGTCGTGTTGATACCCGGAGATAGCTTCATTGTTTATGGGCATTGTCGTGTGCGGCAAGAGAATATGCGGTGCTGGTGCTCTGATGGTGGTGGTGGTGGTGGTGGTGGGAGAGAAGGACGTTTTCGGGTCACTTCCCGGTGCGCGCGCGATGGTGACGAGGAGGACGACGACGAGGACGACGAGGATGCGCCGCGGAGATCACGAGCTGCGCCGCTCGCGTGACTCGGGATCCCGCTAAGGGAGAGAGACGCCTCGAGACACGTGTCATTTGTCGCCGCGGTGCCGATAAATTCGCGCCGATCGACTTTAACGGTCGCGCACAGTTTCCACTGTAGCCCACTTCCTCGAGAGGGAAGAAGATGCGCTAGATCGCGTGCGCGCATGCATCGAGATCCCACTGTTGCCGCCGCTGCTGGAGAATCACCGTAAGTTAACCTACTTCGCGAGATTTTTCCACCCCGAGCTTAGCGCGTTTCCATTTTTTTTCGACCGCCTTTCGAGTCGCCGCCGACGAGATTTAGCGTGTCTCGCGGGAGAGCATGTGCATACAGTTGGTTCTTTGCATCCGTTACTCCTGTAGCCTGGATTCCAGCTTTCCGCCAAAGAGAGATTGAATCCTAGTAATTTGATCTAGCCTCGCGAGTGCGCCGCTCCGGCTCTTCGGGGAAAAATTCGGAGAAACGCTCTCAGTTGCTGCTGCCCCCCTGTAACTGTTGATTCTACCTAATTAACGCGAGCCATAACTCTGTCCCTCTGGAGAGACAGAAAAACACTGGAGGCCATCGATTGACAAGGGGAATTAATCCACTCGACAAGCAAAAAGCCATTTCGGCGAAGTATAAGTGTATAAGAGGCCGCACTCAGCGGGCGCATTTCCGGTGCCTATGGGAAAGACACACCCGCTCGCGCGCGCTGTTTTGTTAACGACGAGGAGGAGAGCTATAAGCGGCCAGGTAAACAGCGGAGTACACAGTCGTTTTCGCACGCGCCGCGACTTTACGACTGTGATGCAGCTCTCGAGAGGAATTTTGGGGCTTCCTCTTGTGTTTGCTCCATGGGACGCATCTTTTGGCTCTCGCTGCGGAGGAAGATCCTAGACAAATGCAAGGCATCAGTGTGTATAGGCAGTGTATACAGAGACTATAGAGGCTTTGTCCTTTCCCAAGGACTCGTGTACCTATACCTGAGATCCATAAGCTTGTGCGCACCCCCGAGAGAGATCGAGCGAGTCCTTCAGGCATTATTATAAAGTACCTACCGCGGCATTATGAACTGGCCCTTGCCTTTCAGAGGCAGAGAGCTCTCTATACACAGCCTCCCCCAATAGGCTCCTTTTCCTAGTAGGACACGGGCGCTTTTTCGAAAATCACCGTAGAGAGTCTGCATGTGTGTGTCGCCTTTTTTCTCTTCGCTCATTCTTCGAAGAGCAGAAATGACGGGACACTCGAGGGCGAGAAAAGCGCCTTATACGTCGTCCGTGCGCACACTCGAGAAAACGCGATTAAGAATGTGTGTTCGAGCTATACAGCGCTTTTCTCTCTCTCTCCTGCGGACACAATGGACAAAAACGCGCGACGAGAGAGAGAGAGAGAGAGAGAGAGAGAGAGAGAGAGAGAGAGAACGTGTAAATCTTGGAGAGGCTGCTGCTGCTTTTTTTCGAGTTTCGAGGAATGCGGTCTTTGTGCGCGCGTGAACGGAGCTTATGTCTCGGAAAATTTTTTGAAAAATCGACCCGCTCCCTCTCTCTCTCTCTCTCTCTCTCTCTCTCTCTCTCGAGTACGCGCTGTGTGTCGGCGTTAAACATTGTCCCGAGACGAGAGCGTCCCTCTCTCGAGCGGATGTATAAATATCGACGCAAGTATAATGAGACTCTCTCTACTGCGTTGAAAAATTAATAAACCGAGGACACTTTGACGTAGTGTATACGAGCTGGCGTGCTCGAAAGGGTGTAATTAGAATTTCAATTAAAAAATCGACGCGCCGACGTCTGGCTTATTAAGGGAAAAAATGTCAAAGCTTCCAAGAAGCGCCGAAAACGAGGAGGAAAAAAGAGGAGAAAGAGAGCCAAAAATATCAGCGCACGTGTGCCGTTCGATCGCGATTTCCCCGGTTAAAAAATCCCGCTTGCGCGTAAGAGAGAAAGAGAGAGAGAGAGATACTTATCGGCAATTTCGCATCTCCTCGACTCGTTAAGCGTGCTACTTAATCATATTCATATGAGATCTCCGCCTATTGATATCGGCGCCGATATCTCAAAATTATGTCGAAAAAAATGTTTGGTTAGTATATATCGCGCGTAACCTCCTTTTTAATTTCCGCTCTCGGTTAATTCATCGCTGGTATGCACTACTGCAACGATACCGAGAAAAAAACGTTGATCCCTTCGCGCGCGCGCGCATCTTTTTCGAATTGAGTTGCAGCCGCGAGGTTACAATAAAGGACCGTCGCCGCTGCTGCCGCTGCCGTTGCGTCTTTCCCGCGTCATCGCCGGACGATGAATGAATCGACGATAATGCGCTCGCGAGCATACAGCGGATTTTGGCGACTTCATTCGTCATCATGCGAGCGAGCGAGCAGGAGAGGAAATCTGCAGATATCTCCTTTCCCGCGGGACCACCCGAGGAATCTCCCCCTCGATCGGATCGCATACGCGCACATACCTGCCGCATCAGAAGCCAGTAGTCGTCGTCGCGGCGGCGCGAGCGCATGTGTGTAATGTACGTGTATAGGTACACATTGTACAAGAGGGAATTCATCATTAGGCCGCGCTTCGTCTTTCGACAATACTCTCTCCCTACCGCTGCTCTCCTTCCCAGAGGAGGAGGCGGAGGAGATAGCTGGCGGTTATGGATGTCCGAAGCGAGCCGCGGCATTAATCTTCAGGGGCTCGAAAATTCAAAGAATCCATTCTCTCTTTGGAAATCAGCAGCAGCGGCCCGGTTTTGCTTTCTATACGCTATACTCCCTCGTCGGCGCTCATCTCATTTTTTTCTCTCTCTCTCTTCCTCGGCGTATAGTCGTTTCTTTTAGAAACCATATATTTTTCGTTTCAGTTGTGCGCACGCGGCGTTGAATGCCCAAAGCTAGCCTCTCCTCTTTCTAGTTCTCTCTCTCTCTCTCTCTCTCTCTCTCTCTCTCTCTCTCTCTCTCTCTCTCTCTCTCTCTTTCCATTCAGTGTCCGCTGCATCGCGCAGCCGGCGCAGGTATAAATTTTTGCCTCCTCTCGAGAGCTCCGCAGGAGAGGCGAAAAGCCATACGCGTATGGCAATCGATTATGGCGGAGAGAAAGAGAGAGGGAGCCGCGCCTCGCTGCCGCGACTAATGGATAAATACACGGTTATTTTTTAGCGGGCGAAAAAGTGAATTTTTAACCCGAACCTCGTATAAATCACGGCTGATCAGCGGCGGAGCGAGTTCGCGAATAAAGTGATATGTATACACGAGCTGGGCTGTTCTTTTTTACACTTGACCCGGTTATCCCCACCTTCCTCTTTCCGAATGCTCTCGCGAGCCCGGCTCTATTTTTTAGAGATGGGACAGTTATGCGGGCAAAAAGGAGAGAGGTGTTCATTAACGACGTGCCGGGTTATCGCATGCACTGCGCCGCTGCGCGCCCCCCGAAAATTCGCTCCTCTCCTTTTTGCGCAGCCTCGGCCTTTTAATGCGCTTAATTAGATGATTGCCTCGGAGACAAATTTTTCGAGCGTTTATCGTGCCTCGCGCTTGAAATTTCCTTTCCCATATCGAACACGCGCGCGCGGCGTATAATACAACGCATATCCCAGCGCGCGCAGGGGAATTCGATTAAAACATCACGTCGAGCTCTCATCATCGCAAACGCATTAAGCCCCGCCGCCGCCGCCGCAGTGTACGATACCCGGCCCAGATAAATCCGGGCTGGATTTTTTCGAAAACGCAAGAGAGAGAGAGAGAGAGAGAGAGAGAGAGAGTGAGATAGGATAGAGGAAGAGTCGAGGCGCTCTCGGCCGCGCACACGCGGCTAATGAAGCGTTATTAAAGTCAAGGCCCGTGAATTTACGGCGCGCAACATCAGATTTACACTCGCACGATCCCCATGAAAAGCGATTCGTTTATCGGACGCTCACGCTCGAACGGGGGGCAGAGAGAAATAGCGCGGCTGTATACATACACGCGGCTGTCGTTGTTTTTTCTCTCTCTCCTTTTCAGCGCGCTGTATGGTTTTTCGTCGCGAGGGTGCGATAAAAAAATTGAGATAAGTCGCGCCGATAAGACGCACATCGGTACATAGCTCTTTTCGTCGACTCACTTCCCGTGCATTATATAAAAATGATCGCGCGCGCGTGCGCTTGCAGTCGATTTTCGTTCGACTTACGCCTGTGTTGTAACACTGACTCGCACACACGTATACGCGGAGGTACATTACAGGGTCGACACGCCTGCAGCTGCCGGGGTTGCATCTGCCTTCCTTTCCCACCCTGCCATCAGTCGTCCCTCTCCTCGTTTCCACTTATATGCCAGAGGAGAAGGAGGAGGACTAGACGCGCACTTGTGGCCGGTCATCGTAGCAACACGAGGCGTTACCTGCTTCTCTCTCTCTGGGTCCAGCGTCGGCTTTTCTGGCTAAACGGACCGATGCTTTTTCGAAATGTGTCTCGTATGCGTGTGTGTGCGATGGAGGTCCCCGTAGAGCGTGTTTTCCTTTCATCCCCCCGCAGTGAAAGCGACGAGCTGGTCTCCTCGCTTTGTTATTCATCCGAACCCGGGGGGACATGTGCGCGGCCGGGAGACGTTCTCGGAGGAGGAGAGGAAAAAAATGACCGGACTCGTTTTTGCCCAGAAAAGTGTTTCTTACGCGGGTATCCCCCGTCGTCCTGTCCATTCACCGGGGATATCCTCTCGTTCTCTCTCTCTCTCTCTCTCTCTCTCTCTCTCTCTCTCTCTCTCTCTCTCTCTCTCTCTCTCTCTCTCTCTGTCTCGGCTTTATTCAGTGGGATTTTCACGTTGCATAAAGATGCGCGTATATAAATGGAATTTTAGGGGAAAAGGAAATACCCGCGTGGGAAAATTCTTTCTTTATCAGGCGTTAAAAAAAATTAGTTTAAAATCGAAGAACCTCGAGCACACGGGCGAGAATCCACATATCCAAGGCTGCAGCTTCTATTGTGCAAACAAGTAAAGCAAGTAGTGAAAAAACTGAATTTAAAGCCGATATTATTTACCGAGGCGAACGCGCGCGCATCAGGCCTGTACGAGAGATTATCCGAAAAGAGGGTAACATCAGAACCGGCCACCGGCAGCAGAAGCAGCGGCAGCGGCGTGTAGCAGGGATTATCGAAAAAAGGAGCAAGCAGTCGAGTCAACACACGCTGGTCACCGCAAATCCGAAAATCTGCCGCCGCTGCTGAAGGAGAGGAGGCGAAGAAGCATGCAGAAGAAGAAGAAGAGGAGCATTGTCGAGGCACATTTTTCCGTACATTCATATGCCTCGCTCTCTCGCGCGCGCAAGCATTGTGTGCATCTCTGTCCGATCTTTCGACGCTGCAGGTATACCCCCGGCGATATAATGCGTCGCGCGTTGCGACGTGCTGCCATTCACGCACACATACACGACGCTGTGATTCCATTCACTCTCTCGGTTCTCCTCCATTCAACGAAATCTGAATCGCGCTTCGTCTCTCTCTCTCTCTCTCTCTCTCTCTCTCTCTCTCTCTCTCTCTCTCTCTCTCTCTCTCTCTCTCTAGGTAAATCGACGACGGCGTTTCCGCTCCGCACGATTTCTTTTTTTCCTCCAGCTCTCTCTCTCTCTCTCTCTCTCTCTCTCTCTCTCTCTGTGGCTTGTAATACTGAACTGCAGGCGCGCGATTTGTCACTTCCCACTTTTGTGCAAGACACTCCGCATTGTGTCGTTGCCCGAGAGGGTGTAAAAAATGTTCTTTATATTATATACACGTGTGAGGGTATATGCCACGAAACGAAATTTTTTAATCAACCTCCTCGCCGATTGCGAATAAAATAATAAACAACGTCGACGGGTGATCCGCGGCGATAGAGCCTAGCCTTAAAGGGATCCCTTATTTTCCTCCTCGTCGTCGAAGAATTACATTCCCGGGCGATGGTCGGTGCAGCGCGGCGGAGCCCGCTCTCGATTACAGCCGCAAGCTCGAGATACGAGCCTCGAGAAATCGTTTCTCCGCGCCCGTGTGTATGTGTGTGTGCATGCGCTCGCGCCTCTGCGCGGCCTGGAATTACCGTCAATTGTCGATAAGTTATCGCGGGGTGCCCCTATTTAAAAGAATGCCGCCACCGCCGGAAGGTGACGAGCTGCAGACCCGACAATTTGTCGGCATTACGAAAGCGCGAGGATCTTATAATATAACGCCCCTGTTTCTAGGCTCGCTATATGTATGCCCCTTTTTTTCGCGTTTATCGTGAGCGCGCGGGAGAATTATATTCTCGCTTGCGCGCTTAGAAAATAAGGCAGTGTATATACGCGCGTGCAGATACACGTATACGAGAAAGGCGAGTCGTGTGTGTGATGCCTTGATCGCCGGCTTCCGCCGTCGGACGGGTTTTGCCGGGATTCAGGCGTAATATGCGTGATATGAGAAAAGGAGTATTTCGACTTGCTGTTGCTCTTTCTCTCCTGCGTATACATGTGCAGCGTCTCGACGCGTCTTCTGATGCGTACAATCGAAAACGGTACTCCCTCTCTCTCGTGTATTTACCGAAGAACGAAGGAAGTCTCTGCGAATTGAGATATTACGGGATTACATTCGAATTTAACGCTCGGCTGTGCTGCATCCTGCTTTATATTTTTTTTTCAGTGCGAGAGGATGTCGCGCCAGTCAGGACTGGCGACTGTTTAAGCAGCGAGTCAGGACCACCACTACCGCATTCATTATCATTCAATAAAGCGATTTAATTTTCCCGCGTAATAATACAGGCGCACTTCCGCTTCGCGCTTTATTATCGATCCATATAGCACTAGCTCGCATTATTATTACCATAATCGCTCGCGGAGACGAGCTTGTGCACATACGTGCACTGCAGCGACAGAAGTCATGCGCTCGCTCGGGTTATAACAACGCCTTGTACGTAATATTCTCTCTCTCTCTCTCTCTCTCTCTCTCTCTCTCTCTCTCTCTCTCTCTCTCGATACACGCACACACGCGCTTATAGCTTCGGGTATGCGTGAGCGAACCGTGACGAGAATGCAGCCGCGCGTGCACTGCACACGTGTGCAGTGCAGCGGCTGCAGCAGAAAACGATTTGGCTCACCCCCACTCTTTTTCTCGCAGTGCGCGCACAGCCATCCATCGGCCTCCGGCAAGACGTTGCGCTTTATTCGAAGCTGCTGCTGCTGCTGCGGCTGCCGACGCCCTCGCAACGATCCGCCGGTTAATTTAATTACCGGATCGATCGATCTGACCGACGCTCTCGCGCGCGCGAGCAAGCGAGAGCCTTTTGATTTAAAGGCGAGTTGTACCGCCGCAATAACGAGACCGCGGCGCGCGCACCCGAGTACTCGAGATACACTTTTTCCCAACAGGTAATTTGAAAAGTTCAAGCGTTATTGGCGTATTCGAATATTTAGCGATCATGTATATTATATGATCCGCCGATTAAAAATGCACAGCGGCGGTAGCTCTCTCGTTCCGAGAGAGGGGAGAGGAGCGTGATCCTCTCGCGAATCGCAATTAGCGCTTTTTACGGGCCACGAGAGAGAGAGAGAGAGAGAGAGAGAGAGAGAGAGAAAGAGAGAGAGAGAGAGTCTTTGTGCAGCATCGCGTTCCGGTGCGGCGCTATTGGAATTTCATGAAGCCCGCCGCGGTAACGACGCGCGTGGTTTTGCCCTCCGCGCGTTTGTGTGTGTGTCTATACGGCGCCGATTTGTATTCATTGGCCGAGTGCGTATTAAAGTGTTTGATTCGCTCGGTTTCTTGCGCGCGGACTCGACGCGTCAGTCGTCGCGTGATTTATCTGCGCAACGGTTTTAGAGACCGATGCACTTTTACATATATTTATCGGCCGGGCCACGCACTGCAGCCTCACTCTCTATACGTGTAGTCGATTGATGGGCTTTTAATGTATTCTAATTTATTGTGATTATGCCCGGGGACCGTCGCTTAATGAATCGAGAAAGCTCGCACGCGCGCGATCGAGTGTTTAATTAACACTTGCCTTAGAAAAAATCGCGCGAATGACTTATACCTTCTCGGAGGATAAATTCCGAATACCGCGAACTTTTCGAAAATTCAAATTCACCATCGGCGCGCAACAGGTTATTCGATCGATTATTCGGATATGTACAACACACGTTGCGAGGAGTTGGAGAAACTCGCCGGTGCTTTATCCGCAAAGCTCCTTGAAGGAGAGATACAGCTCGGCTCTCTTTTATCAAAGTGTAAAAAAGCGCCCACGTTGCGTCAACAACGGTAGCGGCAGCAGCTTGAGAACCGCCTTATTAGCGGAGTGCGCGCGGGCCAACGTGCGTTATCGGCGATAGCAGCGGCAGCAGCGCGCGTTTTTATCGTCTTCCACAAAGAAAAGGGCCCCTACACGCACACATACACACGGATAATCGGAGGTTGACCAAGGGCGTACAGACACACACGAGCGAGCGAGTGGGTAATCCGATATCGCGAGTAGCCGGCTCCCGCGTATACGCCTATCTCCGTGAGAGAAGGAGAAGCCCGATATGCGTGCATGCGGCTGTGCAACCGCCGCTGCCGCCACCGCCGCAGTCTCGTCGTGCGCTGCATACCGGTATACTGTCTAGCCTTTTTCCCTTTTTGCATCGCTTCTTCTTGGCTGCGGAAAAAAATAGAAGAGCTTCGAAGGAGGTCTCGCGCTGCGCCTGTGGGTCATAAGTTGCGAGCGCACGAGTGCGTGAGTCGTTTTCCTTGCTTTCGGGGGGATTTGAAACTTAACGCCCCAGAAGCGAGCGAGCCTCTACTTTATTTCTCAAAGAAGGAAAAAAACACAAGGAGTGGGATCCGTTAATGGCTTTTATGAGTTAAGAGCCGGATGAGTGTTTACGATTATGTTGTTCGCTTCATCATTGCGCGACTTTTTTACACGGGCTAATGAGTCTATTCGCGCATAAAGAATATCGCGCGGCGATAATCGGATGCTAATGCATTCGATCGTGGTTAACATTCTCCAGATTTTCCAGCGATCGAAAAAAAAAATACAACGTGTGTGAGACACTCCACATACATCCGTTTCTCGTTTTTCGTCGAAGTGAAAGAAGAAGTGCATCAGACGCAGGACTTTTTCCGAACGGTTTTACCGGCGCCGCCCATGGCACATGTCACGGATACACACCTTCGACGTATATGCTAAACCATAAGTTTCCTTTCCCGCGGCGGCGGCTCTCTTCTTTTCACGAAGACCGTATGGCGCGCGTCGCGGTAGTCGCCGCTTTACACGTGTTTTCCTCCGAGGATCGGCGAGATAAGAGCATCATATGCGAGATGAAATTTCGGGATATTTCACTCCACCGCCGCCGCTATATATTTCTGGAGACGACCGCGCGGCGATATATATCCCTATGGCATACGCTCGCTCTTAATATGGAAATACGCGGTCCATTCGGAATTAATGAAATGGCCTCTTAGGATAGATTATGCAAATCCGGATATTGCGTGGAACTATCCTCTCTGTGTGTGTATTTGAGTGTGGATTTTAATTATATGCGCGCGTGCGTTGGACGATCGAATATAGATTGTTCTTTTATGATGATCATGATGATGATGATCATCAGCTGGACTAGCCGTGCGCGGCCAACAAAGGGGGATATTTACGAGTTCTTCTCCAGAGAGAGAGAAAGAGAGAGAGAGAGAGAGAGAGAGAGAGAGAGAGAGAGAGAGAGAGAGAGAGAGAGCTAAGTGAGAAAATATCTGTTTGAATAAATAAGTGCGCGCGAGAGCCGGCACGACATAATGGCAATTTTTAAGCGTTCGAAAAACAGTTTTAAGGCTGATTTACGCCGCGCTTTGCAGCTCGTACGCGGGACCATAAATTAACGCCGCGGCGGAGCTCGCGGCTCTCGCTCTCGACCACGTGCGCCGAGAGCGAATATCAATTTATTTATATATATATATACTGCACACATCGAGAGCGGCCGATTAATAGAAATGCCCGATAAAAATCTGTATAGGCCGATGCTACGTGCGCGCGCTTTTTCAAACAAGTTTCCGTCCGGGCCCTCTGTCTCGCGAAAGAATTAATTTCCCTTTCGTACGAAAGAGCCCGTTCGATTAAAAAAAAGAGGGGGGAAAAGGCTGACGAAGAAATCAAGTACAGCAGCGCCCCCGTTAATCCTGCTAATAATTGACGACTGAAATTTATCTCAAATTAAAATCAAGCAGCTCTCCGTCGCTGCCAATGCCAGGCATTAATATCACATCCCATTGAACCTATGAAATATTGCACAGCGGCGTCTTCGCCGCGTACAGCACACATACCCTCGGCAACGGCCCTTTCACGCACAGCGAGAGAGAACCCGGCCGGCCATCACGCACACGTTTCCCTGTGTGTTAGTCTGCATACTGTCCCCTCTCCCCCTTCTCTCTTCTTCCCTCCTACTACAATCGCGAATGACCCGACGTTCCGGCTGTGTGTAAGAACACACGACCCCTCGCTGCTGCTGCTCTGCACAAAGCCTGTGCACAGGAGGGACGTGTATGTACGTATACAGGAGAGAAGAAGCCTTGGCAGAAATTTTCCTCTCTCTCTCTCGGCACAGCTCACGGAAAAATGACACGCGTGTGATGCTACTTTTTCGGACGCGGGGAATGCTTCTGATGTGAGCGCTGCTCCGCCGCGCTTCGTCTCTTTCTCTCTCTCAAAGTGTCTTATTATATTTCAAGCGTGTATATCTTCCGAGAATTTTTTCATTTTCTCGAGAGCTGCCCCGCAGAGCCGAGAAAGAGAGAAGCTGCGGAGAGAGCGTAATAATAAGTAAGGAGCCGCGCGAAATATCTCTAATTTTCCACGGCTGATTGGTTAGGCCGCGTGCGCTCGTCTTATCGCGTGAAATCGCCCTGAGTTTCTACCTTGCGCTCGCTCGCGCGTGTATTATAATTATTTGAAGGACCGAAAAAAGGCCTGGGTGTGTGTGTGCGAGTCTGATGTCGAGCACTCGAAATAAAAAGAAAGCCGAGAGGCAATTATCTTAATATTTCCGCCGAAAAATGCTGCAGTTGTGTGAGAAAGAGCGAGCTACTCACGCAGACTTTATCCGTTAATTAGCGCGATGGAGAATACGCCGATATGTATAAGCGCAGAAGGGAAGGAGAGGAGTCGCTGCAGCGGCTCCTTGAAAAATGTATAAAACCGTCGGCGACTTTTCACGGGGGAAACAAAAAAGAAGAAGCTCCGCGCAGCGCGCATATAAAAGGAAACGTTATCAGCATTTTTACTCGCTTTCACATCTTAAGGACGCCCCGCTCCTCTATACTGCAGCAGAGAGCAAGCGGCGAAAGATTGTGAAAAAAAGAAGACTAAGAAGAAGACAGAGAACTGTGGGAGGGGCGAAAATCGAGGAGCAGATAAAAAGGAGCTGCTCTCCGAGAGTTGCGAGCGAAGGCGCTACGGCGAAATAGAAGGCGCGGGCGCGTCGCACCGCCGACGACGTCGTCGTCGTTTACCTCGTCGACGAGAAAGAGAGAAGACTGCGGCGGCGGCGGGGCGGCGGCGGCTGCTGCCCAGGTATTCCATTATGGCCGCGGTTATCTAGATTATGGCATTCCTGGCTTCGGGGAACCTGGTAACGCTGCGCTGCCCGAGGTACACGCTGGACGACGCGGCATGAGTAGCGGCGGCTCGAAATGGGACAAGGAGAAGGGAGAGAAAGAACGAGAGAGAGAGAGAGAGAGATAGGGAGGTTTTAAAAGAAGGAAAAAATACCAGAGAAGGAGGAGGAGGAGGAAGAGATGGAAGAATAAGGAGAAAGAGTATATGGGATCCGAGAGGGCCCAAGGCCCCATTAATCCTCTCGGCTCTGGACGAAAGCCCGAAATTAAGAGAAGAGCCAAGGACTTTGGGTCGACGTGTCAGACTCTCTCTCTCTCTCTCTCTCTCTCTCTCTCGCGCGCGCGCGCGCTCGCTGCAGGTAGCGCCCGAGAAAGCGTGCCGGTGCATTGTGCGATATGCGCCGAGGCGAAAAAGAAGCGCAAAAGGAAGAAGAGAGCAAGCTCAGGGACCCACTCAAAACTCGGCCCCGCTCGCTCGCGTGAATTAGCACATGCTTGAACCCTTGATTAGGACATTAGCACGCGCTATACCTGCGGGGGATATCGGGGAGCCAGCTTTGTCCCCGCGTGGGAAAGTCGATCTCGCTTTTTTCCTACACACGCGCTCGATATTACAACTGCAGAGAGGGAGAGCAATCGCACTTTATCAAGTGTCGATCTCGAGCACTGTTACGGAGTTATGAATAAGTTATTATTCTTTTTTTCGCGGCGAGTCAATCGTGACGCCGCCACTCGCTCGGCGAGAATTTAATAACTCATCAAAAAATTTGCGCCTCGACTACAGCTGGGCCGTTCAACGAGAGAGCTGGCTGCTCTTCAAGGAAACTCGCCATTGAAAGTTTTCATGCGAGCGGAATAATAATCCGACGAGCGAGAGCGAGCTGGCTTTTGTACGACGACACGCCGCTGGGCTGCATTAGCGGGTACTTGCCAGGTATTAATGAGCCGATCTCTTGCGCCGCGAGAGATATTTCGCAAGCGCGACGAGCCGTGAAAAATCTATAGCAGCGGCACGCGCGCGCGCGAGAACTCGATTCTTGGAAAAATTCTCCTCTCTCGCTTTTTCATGCAGATTATTCCTCTATCCTGTTTACGCTCTTTCGCTGAAGGGACTGTACGTACGCCGCCAGATATTAAAGCGTCCTTTCGACGCTTCTCCTTTTTTCGTCGCCCGCGCGCGTGAGTTACGATCGTCGCGAATGTACTTTAACGCCGTTGCATCCGTATCTAGGATATTACACGCGCGATACACCGTTATAATGAAATTTCGTTTTTTCGATAGTTCATCGAGAGCTTGAGAGAGAGAGGGGGGGAAGAGGAGCGTGAATTATTAAAGCGCCTAGGCCCCAGGATTAATCTTCGTTACGAAGCAGCGGCGAGTGAGAAAAATGACAAGTCCTCAGCTGTACAAATAAAGCGTTACTAAATTTCTCGAAAAAAAAGAAGAAGAAATTAAGAACGGCCGCTTGATTACAGGCTTTCCGATGTTTTTAATGAGCGCCGCTTAATTTCCTCGCGCTTTCACGGCCCGGTGAAAGAATTCCCTCGTCAGTCTCCGAAAAAAGGAGCGAGAGGCCTAATAGAGCGCCGCGTCCCTTAATTGCGACCCAAATCTCCATTTTAGGCGAGTCCGAGTGATCTACGGCGACTGTCGGACGGTGAGCGAGAGACAGAGACAGAAAAAAGGCCGTATCTTATATACCCACGATTTTCGTTTATCGACTCAACGTAGAATTACGCTTTTTCCCTCGCGCCCATAAGCAAACAAGCCATACATCTCGGCGGCGAGCGTCGCGAGAAAAAAATTCAACGCTCGAGTACGTTTCGGTCGGATCGAGAGAGATCTTCTTGCGGGGGTCGGCAAACTCGCGCTCGATTGCATCGTGACGTCAGACCGCGCGCACGAGAGAGAGAGCCGTGAAAAAGTGCGCGAAAAAATAAAGGATTACAAGAGAGGGAGAGAGAAGAGGCAGCGGCAGCAGCAGCGCAGGTATAACGCCGCACGGAGCCTTGAACAAGCTCGCGGTCGGTGAGCTCTCCTCCGGAGCTTGCCCGTCTGTCCGAGAGATGGCGCTGGCAGTGTCGTCTGGCAGCCGGCGGCGTTCGATGCACTCTCGCTCTTGCTCTCCGCGCGGCGAGATGCATAGCGCCACGAGTTCGCGCTTCCACTTGGTTCATTCATTAGATTGCAGTACGCGGCGTTTTCAGCCGGCACGTTGCGCTAATCGATATGTTTTACACCGGGTAATTAATTTCTTCTCGAGCGCCGTCGCCGCGACGGATCCATAATTTGCATGACTCATCATTAAAAAATATGAATAGCACAATTTGCGAGCGAGCGAGAGAGAGAGCCTCTCCGTTTTCTACATTCAAGCGCATTACCTGCACGTGTGTAGAATATATACATGTATATAAGGGAGGACCAGAGGACTGCGCTGCCGCTGTGCCGCCGTCGCTCATTACTGGATAATGGGTTATTTCGATCCTCCTCGAATTACCGAGTCGACAATGAGGGATTCGGCTGCTCGGCTGCCCTTTAAAGATCCGGCGAGAAAAAAGCGCAGCGGCGAAAACGAGGTGCAGTGCGTGCGGGACAATATAAAGCGGAGAGAGGCGAGCGAGTGGAGAGATAAAGGGAGATACGTGGAAAGAAATGAAAGAGCTGCGGCGGGAGCCGCGAAAGAAGGAGACAAATGAGAACGCAGATCTCGAGGAGAGCTGCTGCCGCTGCTCCCTCGCGCTGTTTTCTTTACACACACACACATCCACACAGCGCCTATACGAGCTCGGGCGCGCGAGATTGGGCCCCGAGACGAGCCCGAGGTGTAATCTGCTTGACGGTTCCGCGTGTGTGCATGCACCACCACGCACTGTACTGCAATCTTCTCTCGCTCTCCGCCTTATACTCTCCGCGCTGCAGCGCGCTCGTCCCTTTTCTCTCTTCGACGCAGCTACGTCAGTCACGCCGTCGTCGCTCGCTGCGTGCGGAAAATATCTTCCCATATAGCGGAGAGCCGGAAATCGCCATTGTATACGAGGGAGGGAGAGAGAGAGAGAGAGACCCGGAAGACTGTAGCGTCTATGTGTGTGCGGACGGAAACGGAAAATCCACGGATTTTCTTGAAAGCTTTTTTATGTCGCGAGCTAGCACGGCGTTGATTGTTTATACTCTCGTTTAAAGCTCGGCCGCGGCAGGCCGCGTTCGCGCTGTACCAATAAATTAGCCTTTCAAAATAGCCCCCGCGATAGATCTGTGGTTTTTCATCGAGCGCGTACGCGAGATTTCGGCTCCGCTGCAGGCAGAGAGACGGACTGCTAGCGGCTTTAACGATTCACGAGAAAACGAAGAGTTACAAAAGCAGCGGAGCCGTTAAACGACCGCGAGGGGATAAATCATCGGAGGAGAAAAAAGCAGCCGTGGTATTTTCCAGATTTCACTCGTGTGTACACGGTACACCTTGTCCAGAGACACGGGAATATCTCCTTCTCTCTTTCGCCTGTCTCGAATGTAATTTTAAAGCCCCTCTTATAAGCGGCGCGAGCATTTCTCTCGTCATCTATCGCGCGAGCGGCCTAGGATAATGCGCTCGAACGCTCATCTTTTACGAGCCGCTCACACGAAATCGCGCGGCTTTTACGAGCCGCGCGCGATAAATTAGTGTACAAGCCGCAGAGTCCCAAATCGCGTTATATACTATGCAGCGCGAGATAAGTGTGTAAGAGCGCGTAAAATCGCGCGCGCGGGCTGTATAAACCAGCCGCGGATTAAAGAGGAGTGGATTTTTAAGCTCCGCGTTACGTATGTGTGTAAGGGAGAAGAGACCCCCGTGGTTTTCGGTTTTTGTTGGTAGGAGTAACAGCTGCCCGGCTACTTTTCCCTGATTATTTCGCCGCGATGCACATGTAGTGGACTCGTTATAACGAGTTTTCGCGATGTGTCGTTTAATTAAGCGCCCGCTCCCTCGCGACTTTCTTTCTACTATTACGCGAACACGTGGTGGCGTGGTATCGATTCAGTTTATTTCGCTCTCCGTTTTGTCTCCAGCGCCGCTTTTCTCTCGGCGCGCGACGCCGGGGTGTGTGTGTGCGTATCGTTATAAACAACACACAGTTTCTCGACGGCAGCGACGGCGAGTTTCTCTTGCTTCGAGTGCCAATTATCGCCGGTCGCTGCCGGCGCGCAACACAACCATATACCTTACAGGATTATGCGCAACCGGCGGAATTAAAACGTCATTATATCGCGCGCAGCTCGGAAAGAGTTTCGCCCTTTGTCCATTTTAGGCTCACGCAATGCGCGCCGAAATGCCCATAAACGGATCCGGCCCGTAAATCAAAGCCGCGCCGATTTTTCTTCATCATCTTGTAAATGATAAGGAATGATAAGTGCGCGCCGTGACTCACAGGGAGAGGTTGTTAACCTGTTCTTATTCAATGGACTACTGCAGCAGTATGGTTTTCGTAACAACAGAATTCCAGTATCGTTAGCTTTGTGATACCCCCCGAGAGCCGCCGCGCGAGTAAATTTCACGTTCGGAGATTTCAATTGCACGTTTCGCGCAAACGACTCTCGCCGTGCAGCTTCTTCTCTTTTTACCCCTCGTAGAGCAGCAGCCGATCATGTATTATAAGGAGAAACGAGAGAAGAGGAAAAAAAAACTCGGCAGAGTCGCGACTCGTCGGGTGTAAACGTTTGTGCGGCGCGCCGCGAGAACGACTTTAATCGATCCTAAACAAGGCACTGCACGTAGTAGCATCACAGCTTCGTTTCTCCCAGGACAGAGATTACGCGAAAAGAAGAAGACGAAGAAGTAGCATAGCAGCAGTAACGCGTTATACTGTGTTTAAGCCTCGGCGGAGATCGTTATGAAGCCGCTCAGCTCTCGAGCGCGCGAGAGTATATAGCGCGAAAGGAAAGTGTGCGCGCGAGCGATGTGAGCTCTTTTCCGATCGCGTGCGCCGCGGCGACGACGACGATGACTTCCCCCGGCGCGCACTTCCGCCGCCGCCACCACCGCCGCCGATGCTGTACAAGTGGCTGCAACCTGTTCTCTCTCTCTCGATCGCGCCTCTCCTTCTTCTTCTCTTCCATCCGGCACAGAGAACCCGCTCGAGATCGTCGTCGTTATTACTTTGCCCCGTGGGGATGGGTATTACCGCGCGAGAGCTGGAGACGCGAAAAAAAATGTTCGTAGGACTAGTCCGAGTCACTTGGCGAAACCATATTACACGTATAGTCGGTCACTCAATTTTCGTGTCGCTCTATTATGTGCCAGCTCGCGCGCGCCTGTGGTTTCGGGGGAGACTCACTCGATTCATAGAACGGCCTGCGTTAGGCTTCGGTGCGGTTGACTCCGTTTTTTTCAGCGGAACACAGACGTGCAATTACGACAATGAAGAATAAATATGATTACACGTAGCTGCAATTGCGTGTCGTTTGAAAAATGAAATTAAAAAAAATAACAGTCGTCCTCGAAATCATAAGTCCCCCAAGCGTACGGACCTGTCACAAATATGCACATGCGTGATGCGTGCGTGTACGCAATTTTGTCACTCGTTTCGTGACTCCCAGTACATATAGCGAAACGGTTGAAAAAAAGAGCCAAGCGTAAAGCGAAAGTATGCATTATCGTGCATTGCTGCACAGTATTGGAAAGGAAAGGAAATATACGTGCCCTGCGGGGTTACCAATGAAATTAATTATTTGATTGTTCGCATGCGAGAATGTAAATAAGCTGTATAGTGTACTGTAATTGACGACGGCGTGTAATACACACTTTGGGAGAATTTTCTACAATTTCCGTATACAGCTGCTACCGGCTTTGAAAATCTAAGCAGAAAATATATAATAACGATAATCTTCCTAATTAATGGCGGCACGCGCTGTTCCTAGGACCCGTAATCATCCAAGAGAGAGAGAGTGAGAGAGAGAGAGAGAGAGAGAGAGAGAGAGCCCGGTAGCAGCACGAAAATCGCGAAGGGAGCGGGTTTCTAAAAAGATCCGGCTCACACGCCACATTGAAAACGCCGGTGTGGAGGAAGGGAAGCGGTAAAAAACGCCCATATACCTCTAACACAGAAGCTCGCCTAATCCACAGCCGCGCGAAAATACAATAAACAGAATTTTTTGCGCGCTCGCGCACGGCTCAATTTATTCCGCGCCAGAGACCACACGCGAGCGAGGAGGGTTTTTGCTCTCGCTTTCCGTTATTTCCGCGAATCGGCTAATAAATTCTCTCGATGCATGGATAGGTTGTGTGCACTGGGAATCCGAGCTTAATGACCAGGAAGTGCGGACTTTTATTGTTGTTCTTGTAATAATAATACCTTCTAAATATTCGTGAATGCGGCGATAACGATGCAGGGATAGATTCGTGTAATTTCGGAAAAGACATAAGTACTCTAAGGTCGGTGAACGACCTTGTCGCGCGGATCGCTCTCCCTCTGTGCGATTACTCTACCGAAAGGAAAAATGAAGAATAGCCCGATCGTCGCGACGCCCCACGACACTTGCCAAATTTCCGCTCGTTTCCTCTGTCGTCTGGGCATTATTTATGCTCTCCCTTATTCTCGCTCAATACGCATACACATATCGGGAATATAATGTCGTGAAAATTCGTCGAAGAGCACATGTGCCAGGGAGAGAATAATTGAAGCTTCATTCATTCTCACGCGGGGCCCTTACGTTCTCTGACAGTTTACAGTGTATCCCGTAATAATTAGTCTAGAGCCTTAATGGAGACGTTTACTAGCGCACTGGCCGCTGCTCACTGCTGTACATACTCGGCCTTTTATAGACGCGCGCCACTTTTCCTCAATCAAAATACAGTTCTTCACTTTTGCCCGGCGCGCAATTATCACTGCGCACATTCTTGCGTAAACAAATTGAGCGTAATAGCACGTTATGGACGAAGCTTTAACGCCGTGTGTGCATACGCGCGTGTGTATTAATGAAGAATTATCATCGCACGCACACACGTATAGTCGCGAGGGGTAATTTTTCGGCCCCGCGCGCGAGACTTTACGAGCCGCAAATCATCCCGGCTGTCCGCCGAAAATACAGCAGCAAAGAGATACGTTGATCGACTTGACCTCTGTAAGCGTGTGCGTGATGTGTATAGGTGTGTGTGTGATCGACGATTGCGCGAAGAGAGTGTGTGTGTGTCTGTGTGAGAGAAAGAGAGAGAGAGAGAGAGAGAGAGAGAGAGAGAGAGAGAGAGGAAACGGCTCGTCCTAGCATCGAAGTCTCCTGCAGCCGTCGACCGTCCGAGTCGGCGGCGTGTGCGTGCGCGCAGTGTAATGGCTTTTCCGACCTCGTTTCTTTTCCGAAGCGGTGATTCGGTTTTTCTTAATGGGCTGCGGGCTTTTTCTCATTTGCGGTGCGTCAGTAGTTAAACTGTCTGTCCGTTGGGGCATTTTTTTCAAACGACTTTTCGGGTCGAGTCGTCTCTGCACACTTGTCAGCTGTTAGTCTCCGCGACGACAGACTATTATTACACGACTCCTGACGAATTTCAAAATTTTTCACGCAACTGTACGCGACAGCGCGATAATCAAAAGTACTTCACTAAACTGTTCGCGGAAGCCGACGAGGTTATTGACTCCTTTTTCACCGCGATCTAGTGCACTCGAAAATTATATCGTCGACCTCCTTCTTTTTCTCGCGAAATTCACCGCGTTAATCAAACCAACGCGTCGATATTCTCGCGGCGAGTTGACCATTTTTTTTCCTTCTTCACGCTCCTGCTTATCTCAATGAAACGTTAGCCGCAAAAGCAAATTACTCCGCTCGGCTGGGCCCCGGCTGTACATACAATGAATACTCGCTCGCTGCAATCATCGTCATAACATAAAACTTTAAAAGGAGACAGTAAAAGAGTCACTTTTCGATTTTCAATTTCGCCGATTGCGGAACGAGTCGTCGCGTCGCCGGTAGGTCGTTAAAATCCGAAAGAGAGGACTTGTCCCTCTTTCCACCTTTGCCCCTTTGTCGCGAAAGAGGTAGAGAAAGAGAAAGAGAGAGAGAGAGAGAGAGAGAGAGAGAGAGAGAGAGAGAGAGAGAGAGAGAGAGAGAGAGGAGAACCGATTTCGGGAGTCTCCGCACCGTCAGAAATCGGCCGATGAACGCATAATTGGAAAGCGGACTTTTTGGGAGGAGAGAGGATCCGCGGTATTGGGGGAAAAATTCACGAGATCTCGAGTATCTGGATTTTTTTGTTATTTTTCGGAGGGAGCCTCCTCCGACTCTCTCTCGGGCTTTAGCCTTTTTTTCTCCGCATTTCCATGAGCGATACGCGATTATTCGAGAGTCACGCGCGCTGCGAGCGCGCGAGATGTATCTTTTTTCCATTGTTGGAGCGCGTACATAAAGAAGTACACACGTACAGTGTTCGGCTGGTTTCTTTCTTTCCGTTTCTGCTCTCTCTCTCTCTCTCTCTCTCTCTCTCTCTCTCTCTCTCTCTCTCTCTCTCTCTCTCTCTCTCTCTCTCTCTCTCTCCGGCTCGGCTTTTTTTCCGTCTCTTTCTCCCCGATTTTTTTTGCCCTCGCTCTCTCGTTCGTCGAAGTCGTCGGGCCCTGCGGAGAAAACGATTTCGAGGGCCAGCCCGTGGACGAAGCGCGCTTCGGTGAAAAACTCCGAATGGGGCGTAATTCGTCATCATTAAAAAATCGTGTAGAAATTAATCAGAATTTCATTATTGCCCTTTTTCCAACCCCGCTGGAGATTTATGCCGCACATTTCTCGCTGGTTTCTTTTTTTCTCCTCCTCTAGAGAAACTGTGCACTAGATCACTCGCGGCTGACGCTGCATCTCTGCCGTGCAATTGATGTGGAGTTGTATGTCAACGACCGAAAGGTGCACTAATCCGTGTCCAACTAACGTCGGGGGGGAATTAATAACACGGAAACCCCTGTACATCCCTGAATAGAGCCGAGTTGAATAAACGAGACGCAAGAAGGGCACCTCGCTCTGCACATACGGAGCCGTTTTTCGCGCGAGGAACCGATTCTCGCTCGCCAAGGAAGAAGCGCCAGTCTCTTTGGCACGCATGCCAATTGCATCTCGCGAAATTGCGTGTGTAGGTGTGAGTATACGGAAGCACATAGACGGACGGACACACACAGGTAAGTATATAGGGGTCGTGTAGAGCTGCCGGTTCTTACTCTCGCGTAATGACAAAGGAGAAAAACGAGGCTCTTGCTCCTTCCTTAAAACGGAAAAGCGACGACGAGAGAGAATGAGGATTTTTCTTCGATTATGTTCCTGAGCCTATAACACGCGGCGGAGCCTTGCGCGCGAGTGCGCTCGCCCCATGAGAGTTTGCCTCGTTAGAAGTTCGTTGCTTCGAAAAATATTTGCCTCCCGCTCACCATTGTCCGAGGAATTTCGTCGACGACGTTTATCGCGCATGAGAGAGAGAGAGAGAGAGAGAGAGAGAGAGAGAGAGAGAGAGAGAGAGAGAGAGAAAGAGCAAGAGAGCAAGAGGATATTTCCAGATAAAGAAAACCCGGCCTGTCTGCAGCGCTCTGACGACGACAAGCTTTGCGCATTAAAAGAAAAAAATCGCCGTATATCGAGAGGAGTAAAAACGTGTTCGCTATTTATCATGGGACACTTATTCTCGGACTCTATCTCACCGCTGCTGCTGCTTCATTAACATCGAGGCTCCATATACAATATCGCGCGCGAGAGAGTTTTTTGTCTTCTAATCATGGAATTTGCATACAAAAAATTTCGGATTCGGTATCTCCGGATTTATCGACTCGGCCGTTAAGTGCCGTCAATTTTTAACCTCGCCCGCGACACTGAGTAAATTTTTCTGTTCGAGCAGCAGCAGGAAGCTCGTTTGTTTTTCTGCAACACTGTTGTTAAAATTAATTTCACGCGGGGCGAGTTTTGAAAAATTGAAGCTGCAGCCGCTTGCTCGCGCGCGAGAGCAATGAAAAATGGATTTATGCAGGCCCTCTCTTTAAAATACAATGCTGCGCGGTTATTAATGTAAATTCTATGCGCTACTCGCGCTCTCCTACGTGTGTTTCGCACTTGCGCGGCCGCACCGAGAGTCGTCGCACTACTGGTTAATAACCTTTCGGAAATTTCATCGCACTTGTAGAAAACTAAAACGACGCGCTGCACTAGTGATGGTAGTATAAGAGAGCCGTCGGTATGAAGCGTAAGTGTTTTGAGGGGACTTACATCGAATTCGTTGTGTTCCAGTACATGCTGATGGTCTTGGCGCAGTTGCTCACGGTCGAGAGCAGCACCGTTTGGAGGCACACGAGGAACACGAGGGTGACAATGGACGTGGACACCATGGTAGCTCCAGTCCTCGGCTCCGCAAGCCGACGCCGTCGTCCTCTTTGAGTTCGCGGACTCCAGCTCCGTCAACTTCTTCCAGCAACACCTGGCACCACTACTTTTGTCACACAGCCACATCCACGACACCACGCGCGATGGGAGAGATATTTATTCTCTTTTCTTTTTTGTCTCGCACTTTTAGCACACTATATCTCGGATTATTGCAGCCGATGTTCTCTCTCGAGTCGTATTCGATCTCTCCGAAGAAGCACGCACGTATTATTCGATCACTGGGTATTATTATTTATTTATTTATTTATTTATTTTTTTTTTTTCAAATAATAATCGTCACGATCCACTCGCGCGGAAATCACAAGGCTGCGATTTCTCACCCATCGGGGCGTCCGTCGATTATGTTAGCGCTCGGTCCTGACATCGCGCGCTCGCACAAGCGTCCGACGGGCGGCTGCGATCCGACGCTGCTCCGCTCTCGCAGTGATGCACACAACTTCTCCGCTCCGAACTTGACCTCTCACTCGCTCTCTCGCTCTTTCTGTCTCGGCAAGTCCGCTCAGCGAACAACTTTTCTGCTTATTGCTCCTGCTCCTGCTTCCTGCGCTTCATATCACACGAACGATTCTCGTTGGAATTCGTTCTCGGAGCACACGGAGATTCGAGCTTGTCTTTCGAAGAAAAGCGCACAACTCGAAAGAAACGAACGAAAAGTAAGAAAAACCGACGAGAATCGCGTTCGCGACTCTATCCGTCGGCAGAGAAAATTTCACACACTGCACAGCACGTATAATGCACGCCGGCTCTCGAGCTGCTGACAAAAGCTAGCTGTTCTTCTATACACTGACGGGGCTGACGAGATGTGTGTACTACACGGCGGCACAGCACACCGTCCTCACAGTTCGGGGTCGCGGAGGCGTCTGGCGGTGCGAGCGAGCGACTGAGCGCTCGGCGGCCGCACAGCGCCGGCGGCGGCCGCGGCGGCTCGCCGAACTCGCCCGATCGGCGCCGGAGTCCCCCGAACTGCCGGAGCGCAGCCCGAGAACGCGCGAACGCCGAGCGCGGGGTTCGACGAGAGAACTGGCGAGAGCAGGCGATCAGTCGCCGAGCGACGCTGCGCCGCTCGCGGTCGCCTGCGTATGCTGCCTTTTCAAAGCGCGAGTGCGCGGATTTTCGCGTGTGCGATACGTATAGTGAGTCTGTGCTTTTTTCACGAAAGAGAGGTAACGTAACTTTCCGCGGAATCGACGTTTACGAGCGCGTTACTCAAGAATAATAATTGCGGTAATGCGATTGCCCCGACATATAAGTGGAAACTATTAAGGACATCTTAACTCCGAACTGACTTGTGTATTATTATATTGCGAGAAAAAAGAGACGCTCTCTTACTGTGGCACTTTGTATACACCCATGCATAAATTTACAATAAATTACACACGATTTGATTAAAATATCTTTCTCATTATTGTTGTATACTATACTAACACACTAGATCCTGTCGCACGTTATACATTTTTATTTTCACTCTTGTTATTCAACATGCATATTTTACACTGGAACTTTTAACTCTCCTCTCGCATTCCGTAATCGAGTTATAAATATTTAACTTACAGTCCGCGCGGAGTATTGCAATCTTATTATTTACGAGACAGGCCAAAATAAAAGATCCATAAAAAGCTATAATATTATATGGTCGATTACAATTTCCAAGCTCCGCGCGCTAGTCTTCCTCTAATCCCGTGATTTAACATCAAACTTAATTAGAGGAGGCAAGTGACGTCCCACAGTACACGTTACATTCGGCGCGGATAGTTTCGTCGTAAAAATGTCGGAATCGTACACAGAAGAAAAAAACTACGACGACGACACTCGATTCCGTTAGAAAGTCGCTCGTCCGTACGGCGCGCTATTAATTTATTCGACAATGAATTCCAATCCGGGAGATCAGCGCGTATATGTCAGGGGGGATAAAAAGCGGCGAAAAAACGATGTTCACCAAAGCCACACGCCGTATCTTTTTTCCCCGCGCGAGTCGTTTATGAAAGCCGCTTGTAAATCCTCGCGCGAGCGCGGCGCTGATTTAAAAACTCGCGGCGAAGTGTATGTGCTACAAGGAGCTGCGACTTTTCGACGACAATCGATACGGCTGCAGCTGCTTTTTCGCGTCGTCTCTCCGCATGAATTTTTCTCTGTAGCTGTCATCGCTCGTCTGGTCTCTTTCTCTCTACAGAAAAACTCGATATTTATGGCGACTTTCCTGAGCGTATGGTTCAAAGGCCGAGAATACACACTCGGGGAGTAAAAAGTGGTTTTACGCCTTGTCGGATGTCTCAATTTCTTTATCGGCGCGGCCGCTTTTGAAAGCTTCGCGCGCGCGCGCACTTTCGGAAACTCTCGCAAGTACTTGTGACACAAGCGATTTTTTGCAATCAGTCGATGATTATTCTCGGCAAAAACGACTGTCAACGGCTCACTCTCTCTACTAACTCAGAAGTCCCTCGTTAATAAACGCTCCCGCTAATTAAGGCCTAAGCGTGCAATTAGATCGGAAGAATGGCATTCCTAAGTCCGCGGAACAATCAGTCTTATGCTAATGTCGCATAATTTCGCATCGCAAGCGGCAAAATTCGTTCTGCTCAGCCGAGTAGCTCGCGCGCAGTACGTTCTCATCTGTTATAGGTGAGCAGTGTAATTATACCGTATAACTCGCGGTTATTTTTGTATAATTGTAAATAATCGCGTGCGCTAATGGAAAAACCAACAGGAAGCCGTCCAAACTCGATTAACCGTTTCCTCAAACATCGAGCTCTCTCTGTCTCGAAAGAGCTCTCCTCTCTCGTGTGTGTCCTAAATACACAAAGTCCGGCGATCAGTTGATTTTCACGTACTAGAACGCTACAGCGAGCAAGGGGCTCCGGATTTATATACATAAACTAGGAGAGCGATAACCGCGCGCCGGAAAACCGGGGGAGTAGTATCGTGTGTAAGAGAAAGAGCAGCAGCAGCAGCCGATCGTCTAGAAGTATCTCGCGCAGTCGGGCACATTAATCTTGACTTCGGTTAGCGGAGCAGCCCTGAGTGCTGCTGCTTCCCTCTCGTCTTCTTCGCTTTTCGGCTTCGTAGATCTTTGCTTTCCGTTCTCTCGCCCTCTTCCCGTTTCAATTTCGGATAGAGAGCTTTTTTTTGTCTCGGCGACGGAATCTTTTTTTTCCCCGCAGCGAGTCGCGGATGAGTTTATCCGACACGCGACGAGCTGCGCGAGCAGGTCATTTGGAGGAGAAAAAAAATTGTGTCTTTAGTGCAGTCGAGGCGAGTTTTATGTGCACGACGCGTGATGAATCGAATGCTGCGTTTTGTTCTGGAATGTTTAGGAAAGTGAGGGATGATGATAGGTGAAAGGAAAATAGAGTAATGGATGAGGCGCGCGGCGATGAGGAAAAAATTCTATGGGAGCGTTTTTTAGGGAACACTTAGCGATCGATGGCCTTATTTTTAGCGACGTTGACTTTTATTCTCTGATATATATTTTTTTGAAGAGAGTTTTTTCGTCGCCTGGTTGTCATCCGTATACATATAAGACGAGTTGAGGAATAAGCAGGTAAGCCTACGCATCGCAGCGAAAGTCTCTCGACAGCGGCGGCAACGCAGCAGCCAAGCCAGGCTTCTCTCTCCCCAGCGCAGTCCTTTGCCAGAGTATACACACGAGCCGTCAAGAAAGTGGCGCCCCCAAACGGGTGAATCGCTGCGCTGCTGTGTATACGTGCATCTCTCCGCACGGATCTCTCGAAGGAGAAACGGGTATCTCTACCCACGGACAGTCATGTTAGTCATTAGTCGCACTAATACGCCGGGCTTCGAATTTTCTCGCGCCTCCGAGGGGCCTGCATCAAAACTCGTTTTGTATTATTACATTGTTTTCCAAGTGGGAGTCGTCGACCGGATGACCAATTAGATTTTTACATCGCAGGTGGACTTGACTTTGGCCAATTAAAAACGACGAACGATGCACTCTTTTCGATAAATCGACGATGGGTCGATGGGAATTTTTGATTAGTGGGGAGAGAGAGAGAGAGAGAGAGAGAGAGAGAGAGAGAGAGAGAGAGAGAGAGAGAGAGAGAGAGAGAGAGTTTGGATGGATGGAATTACGCGCGATAAACATCGCGGTTTATTCAATTTTAGTTATAAGCGAGAGTTGGCCTCTCGTTAGCCGGCTTTATTAATTTGAATATTAATTTACGTTCGTTAATTTTCGGTGAGTTTAATTGGCGCCACTGCGTACTTAATGCTTTCTATATTACTGTGTATAGCTGTGCGCTCGAAAGCTTGTAATTCGTAATAGAATTTTAACTCGCAGAGTCGAGCTCGCCCGTTCGAAAATCGTTATCGTCAGCCTCGGTGTACAGTATCGTCGAGAGATTAAAACAAAACCAGCGCAAATTTCGCTTAAATTTTTAGTTCAATTTTCGCTCGGGCTCATAAGAAGCCAATTTACAATCGAAAAGTCCAAAAATACCCGAATTTATTATTGTTTACAAGCAAACGAGCCAGCTTTAAAACGCTCCTCTCTCTCGCGTGTGAAAAGCCGCGCAGCCTATATAATACACTTAATCGAGTTCGCGGCGATATTTCGTAACCCGCGCGGCTGCATCCGAAAAACAGCTGGATTGTAATTTAACCTCGCGCTAAGCGCTCTTCGACATATAAGGGAGTCTTAAAAAAATCCAGAAGCTCGGACTCAGACCTTCTCCGCTATACGCTGCATATATCGATTCAGGCTCTTTCTCTGTCTCTCGAGAGGCTGGCCGCCGCAGTCGTCGTCTCCTCTCTCGCGCACAACTTTCCGGCTTCTCTGTCTCTCTGCGCCGCCTTTGCTCCCTCTCTCTCTCTCTCTCTCTCTCTCTCTCTCTCTCTCTCTCTCTCTCTCTCTCTCTCTCTCTCGCTCGCACAGCCGTTCGAATTTAGATCGTAAAGACCTATTTTTATTTCTCGGGCTGACGTAAAGCTCGAAATGGAAAGAGAACCTCGGCATTAAGCGATCTCGGGTCGCAGGGTGTTGTCGGGGCCGTAATCCTTCGGCCCTTTATTGCCCTTTACCCAAGAGGAGCGAGAAAAAGAGCTGAGTGAGAGGGAGAGAGAGACAGGCGTAAAGGAGACACACCGGTCCGACTTTTATGAGACAGGAATTGTATGGACGAAAACAGAATTTCAAGAGTCTGCGGCGGCGTTTCTCTCTCTCTCTCTCTCTCTCTCTCTTCTATACACAGTTTGTTTGACGCACTGTAAAACTCGAAATTCCTCGTACTTTGCTCGCTATTCGCCGAGATTCGAGCGTTCGAGATAACTCTGTACGATGATTCAGGTATTGGAATTTTAATTTTAATGAATTCGATATACGGCTGATTAATAAAGGTCCTGCCGACGAACTGCGATAAAGTCGGAGAAGATACGAGAAACAGGATGAGTTTTGAAGTGAAAAACAAAGATGAATATCAGAGCGAAGAGGACTACTACTACTATACTCCCACGGAGAGAGCTGTAAAGAGAGTCTGGATGATGGCCTATTAGAAAGACGCACCAGCGCGAGAATAGAAGAGCTTAAGGTGGGTTCAGCTATAGAGCGGCTTTATAAAGTCGAGTCACGCTCTCGTCGGTGTACGTACTAGCGAGAAAGAGAGAGATCTTTAAATCGTCCTCAAACATACCCGCACCAACAGCGTCTCTCTCTCTCTCTCTCTCTCTCTCTCTCTCTCTCTCGATCGCTGACCCTTGCGCTTCTTCGTTTCCTTCTGCCGTATTATGTGCCGCAGTGCATCAGTCTGTAAAATGCACGCGCTGCTGATGCTCTCCTTCTCTCCAACACGCGGCGTCCGAATTGTACATCACAAGAGAGCCGGGGCCACCACGATTGCTTTTCCTCTGTATCAAATGCGCTTATTAAGGCTTCGATTCTCACCCGCGTCTCTCTTTCATTGTGCGTCCTTTTGTATCGGCGCGCCGCTCTTACAATTATTGATAGGAATAATTGAGTTGATAAATGCGAGCCGAGCCAGCTGATGTGCGCGCGCGCGGATGAAAAATCATTATCCGTCAGGACAGGGTCTTTTGTTTACGAACAACCGTTAAGGTCGAGTCGAGAAGGTATTCTGTAGCGCTAAACTGTTTTATTGCGGTTCGACTGTGTACAATATGCTCCATGGAATTTCGAGGCGGTTAATATGTTTATTGTAGGCGGAGGATAGCTTATTAATTTATTGTCTACATCAGTTTTCGCTACGCAGTTTTCGCGAGAGGTCGAATATTGTTTCACTACCTGCTGGGGGGGGGGGGGGTGGATATTCCCGGAAAGTGGGATTGTCCCAGCCCCCTAATTTTTGTAACAATGGCGAGGATTATCGAGTGCCGTGGGCGGTCGCTTTCAGATTTTCCTCAAAAACGCGAACTTCATATTTATGCGAAAGATTCAAGACTCGCTGCTATAACGTTTATTGCACGGCATTGAGGATTATAAACAAAAAACATTTTATTATCCTTATATTAACTACCCCGCACTGCATATAAGTAGCCTTAAAATACGTTCAAATATCCATTTGCTGAGCATATACGATACGCATATTCAAACTCACGTATATTTACTCTCAAGTCTCCAACGATATAGCCATTACACTGCCGCGCATGCAGCCAATTCCCGCAGGAGCATCGAAAAGCCACATTATCGCCTCACAATGCAAAACGTTTTAAACCGATATACACAAAGGCCGGTTCGACTAATCCCCTCGCGCGGCGCAAGCACGAAAATTCTCCGCAAATCCGCAAAATATAAGGTATTAGGCGGGACGACGACAGAAATCCACTGGCGCCCCTCCCAGCCGTTTTTCCTCGGCGGAGAAGTATAGACGAGCACAAAAGTGCGAGCAAACACGCTATAGACCGCGGCGCATATGCGAAAAGCGTGTGCGGAGAAAAAGAGAGAAAAGCCAGGAGGAAATCCCAAGTAAACAAGCTGCTCCCCTCCGCAGTACATTATGCCACGCCACAGCTTGGTCAAAACTGCCTCGAGACCGAGTGACTGACGGGACAGTAGTGTGCTGCGGCTGCTTTTCTATACGCCGGGTGACAGGTACTGGGTACTCGTGTATGCGAAGGAAAATCATTTTGTTTGCTCAGCCTGGCTGAGCTTCGCTCGATGATTCACGGGGCCCCTTTCGCCATATCTTTATATTGTTTCTAATAGCGCGATTATCTCGCAGGAAAGAGAGAGCTTCTTTATCGAAACTGCGCAGCAGCGAAAGACGCCGCGCGCTGAATATAAGAAAGGAAGAAGCTGCGGTATTGTAAACAGGGGAATGTACTATGTAAGTATAGCGCGGATAGTGTGTTGGTTATATGACGAATCGATGCGGGGAGATAAGGGGATGCGCGCCGCGCGCGGGGCACTGTTTGCTCAAAGATTTTAATATGATGGCTTTTGACGCTTTTTAACGGCTCGGCTCTCTGTACAGCTCTCTGCCGAATTGATGGTTCCTTGCCCCTACTGACGTGCGTATGACTGATATTGCATGCTCTCGAGACGTGTACGGCTTTGCGAGGGGCGACTCTCTCTGTTTAGATTACGGACCTTTTCGATCTTCGATGAAGGATGCACTTTTCTCCGGGGGTCGCACAAAGGAGAGCAAAAAAGGCGATCTAGTTCGGGGATGGAAAATCGTCGTGGAGCGAAAATATTGTCTTTAAAGAAGGATCAAGTAATAATTTTCCACTCGACGATCTGTCGCGATCGCCAAGCTTCGACTCACCAGCTGCTCCGGGAAAAGCGCAAAAAAGTGTGTAATGAGCTTACGGTCGTCGTTGCTCTCGTATTATACGTACCTGCAACAGAGAAGAAAAAGATTTTTCAGTTAGAGTATATACGCGAAAAACGAGGCTATAAAAATACACTTGTAACAGTCGCTGTGCGAACACTTTTTTCGGGGGAAGCAAGCGCAACAGCGGATTACATAAACATAATTGTAAATAGGAGGCAAATCGTTCGAGTGAGAACGGCGTCGTAAAGTTTCAGGCGTAAAAGTTTCAATGCCCCGCCGACGTTTGTCGTCGAATTTACTTTTACGAGGTGAAAACTTCGCGCGAGAGTTATGAAATATGACGCAACGCTATCGTTATCAAAGTAAACAGCTCGAAAAACACCCCGAGTTCTCGATTTTCGAAAAAATCCATCAGCCCCGCGTACACAAAGTAAAACTTTCTTCGGGAGAGCCGGATTCCAGAGTATTATTCCGCGAATGACACATAAAACGTTCGATCCTGCCCTCCTCTCTCTCTCTCTTTTTCTCCAAAGAATCCAAGAACGCGGTGAAAAGAAAAGACGGCAGCAGCAGCGGACCGCACATACGATCTGTAGCATCGCGGCAAACAGGTTCAAACCGCACAATCGCGCCCGATGATCCCCTCGCGCTCTCGGAATGCGCGGAGGATTAACTTCTCAACAGAGAGAAGAAGAAGAAGCTGCGTAGAGAGAGAGAGAGAGAGAGAGAGAGAGAGAGAGAGAGAGAGAGAGAGAGAGAAAGAGTCAAGTCCCGCGAGGCAGAATAGACGCGCTGCTGCGCCGCTGCGCAGAGAGAAAGATCGAACTCCTCGAAATCGCCCCGAGAGAGCCTATCGCCGACGCGCATCCAAGGCCGCGCGGATAAATACGCAAAAGGGACACACCTCGGACGAGAGAGACAGCCAGACTGTATATAGCGCGAGCGCGGGGCTCCTGCGGATCGTATCTAACAGCCTCGACCTTGCTCCTGACGCTGCTGCTCCTGCTGCTGCCGATGGCTAGCTTCGACGTTTTTTCGAGACCTTCTCGCGATTGTATATATTTTATATACCCCCCCTCATAAGGCCGCCAAGAGAGAGTTGAAATTTATTGCGAGGCGCTAGATATGTTCGATTTTTACAAGGAGATTCGTCCGGGATAAACTAGTTTTGGATTTTTACGGCGGATTAATCGGGTGACTATCTTATATGTAATTGTATGGAGGGTTCGCGATGACGCTAATTTGCCAGGTAATAAAATCCTAATGAGCTGAAATTTGGGAATAGTCCCGCGGGATTTCTCTCTCGTGCGAGAATTTTTTGAGGAACTAGTTTTTGTCTATAAATCGGACTTTAAAGCACCGTGTTTGTTCCTGCAAGTATCTGATTATAAACTAGTTTCGGAATAAGCCAAAAGACTGTCCAGCTACATAAAATCGCCTTCTTTATTATCGTCGCGCAAATAAAGCAGAGAGCGATAGTACTTCGATCTTTGGAGAAAAACAACCGCGGCAGCTTTTTCTGCGTCGAAAATTAAGTTATTCCACGGACACTGGAATAGTGCACTCGCTTATTTTTCCATCCCGGAATAGCCGCACGCGGCGGGTGATATGCGATCGACGAGTGTAGGAGCCGTCTCCTGTATCTCCTCTCGGAACACCTCTGCGTAGGTTGATAATCTATAGGAGAGAAGACGAGGGAAGAGGATATATACAGGACCATAGGATGCCTCCATTAGCCATTAGCTATTAGCCAATCTTCGCGTGCCCATCGTGCGCACATTCGGACGAACAATGGCTGGAAGCAGCCGAGGAATCGATTACTCTCCTCCTTTTTTCTGCGGCTCGACTACGCTTTTTTTCATTGCGCTAATACGTTATCTCGATCGCTCACTCGATTTTGACGAGGCGGCGGGATGCTGTGCGAAATTCTGTGTGTCGCTCTGTTGCAGTTTTCTTTTATTTTTATTTTGGCCGCCACCTCCGAGGCTTTTAAGGCTCGATCGGACGCTTAATTTTGGGCTATTCTAAAACGGATGATTGACGCGCGCTGGAACTAGTTTAGAAAACACGATATTGTCGTGCGTGTCCATATTATATTGAAATCGTGCGCTGGATATGCATCTGCGCATTCCGAGATTTATGTCAAACGAGAGCCGTGTCGGGACGTAAAAGGGAAAGACTTATTTAGTTTATATAACGCTAACTCGTTCCGCGCGTGTACATAATACGTCAAAACATTCTTTCGTTTCGAAGTTCTGGAACTCGAATAAATAATCTATCTACGCTTTAATATCGAGCTGATTTATATGAAAACTGAAATAAGCCGAAGCAGCCTCGTTCGGCGTGTAATAAGCGCGCGCTGAGAGCGATAAAAAGCGACGAAATGAAACTTAAGATTTAAACATTTTTCACGCTTCGAAATTTAATTAAACTCCTCTCATCTCGCCGGTACAGTCGCCAGCTGCTTCTTTTCTGCGCCTCAAGACCCTATACGTTTCTCCTCTCGCTCCGTAATAATACTTTCACTATCAGAGCTCTCTTTCGCCTTCCCCCTTTTTTTCTCCCTCTAACTCTGGTCCAGGCATTAGACGCTGCTATACTCGGTCACGCGATTTTAGACCTATAGAGCGAGTCGTCCTTTTCGGAGAGATTCTCGTCGATTACATCGCATTGTTTCCGAGAGCCGCCCACGCGAGACAATGGGCTCGAGCTCTTTTCCAGCATTGTTTTCCGCAACGAAATTGTGCGGATCGCGTGTGTGGAGGCGAAAAAAACGAGACGGCGGCAGCGGGAAAAAAATTAAAAACTCGGGGGCGCGCGCAAGAGATAAAAATTATAACACGAAAACACTCAAAGAGATTGAATTTGATATTCGCGAAAAACTTTTTGTCGCGGGCGCTTATTTTAATCATAATTATCATACATACGAGAGAGGGAGCCGACCTCTTTCGAGGAATTTAATTTACGCTTTGGTGTTATTTTGCGCTTAATCGGGTTAATTTTGAATAATATCGCTCTATACTGATACATTCTATGTTTGGATCAAAAATAATCCAGATAGGTGCATTACGCTTTCATATCTAAAGCAAATATTATTATCGCGGCGTTATATTGTTCGGCGATAGCATCTAGGCTAGAAAAATTTTAATTAAGAGAAAAAAACAAATAGATTAATGATAGCAGAGCAAATGGAAAAATAAATTGAATGCAATTACACCAAGCCAGCTGAGAGGTTAGTGTGTATGTGTGCGCATGCGCGGCAACAAAAAAGGGCGAGAGAGAGCCTAGGCAAGAGAGTATACAGCGGCAAAAAGTCTGGAAAAAAAGGAACGTGTGCGCGATAAGAGAATGAATGACGAGGCAAAAAGAGAGAAAGTGGATGAAGTCTGAGAAGACTCGTGAGTCGCTCAGCCGCCTGTGTGTATGCATTGTGTAGTAGTATTTCCCATTGACTCTCGCTAACCCCCGAGTTTTACGCATCGACGTTCAGTTTTAAAACGAAAGAAGAAGATCCGAAGCGGCGATACGCGATATGCTTGGACTGTCTATAGGGAGGAAACACCCCGTGGAGAAGCGAGCAGTCGTCCCTTCCTCGAGAAATTCGAGCATTGTATACTGTATGCGTCTCGGACCCACGCAGCCGCTCTTCTCTTTTCGGTATTGATTTGTGTTTCTGTGTATCGCTGGACGCACGGCGTGCGCGCACTCTCTTTCTCTCTCTTTTTCGCTCATTATGTTGCGGCGGCGGGACGAGAAATCACTTTTATTGAGCCAACGCGGACAGGCTTAAAAGCCGGAAATTTATACCTCCTTACGAACAAATGCTCGACCTCTCTCGCACCGTGTGACGTAACTCTCAAAAGGGAAGAGAATATTTTTCTCCTATTCCTCGCTCATATTCTTCTCTTTTTCGGGAAATTCTACTTTTTTTTCAATGGGTCCCCGACGCGCTGACCCCGAGGCCTTTTTTTCCTCCTACACAATGGAGCGACAGAGATTCACTAAATATTAACCAGAAATTCACTTCTATTCGAGAAATAATTTACTGCTTTGTGCGCCGAGGAGAGGCGGGTGCACCCCTTCAAAGGGCCGAGAGTGGATTTTTATATATAAAAATACGCTTTGTGCGTGATTAAATTTTTACGTAATAATTTTACCGGAACTACGACGATTCCCCGGAATTTTATGCCTCCATGCAGAATTCAGCTGCGGGCTATTCGCTTGATCCTTTTTTTCTCTCTCTGATGTGAAGTGGCTCGTATGAAATGGCTCTTTTACGAAAGTCTCCCGGTGACAGTGAGCCAAAATCAATAGTGGGTTATGCATAATCCAATTGAGAGAGCGAGCATTTAAGCTCTGGCATGAATACTTGATTATTCATAAATGAATTAATTTCATGAATTATTTTTCTGGAGCATATATAGTAGGAATCACAGGAAGCCGGTATAATATTTGAAATAGCACGAAATCATTATTAGTCTAATAATACTGACTGCGCGAGAATGGTATATGGGGAAATAGGTACAAGTGTTGCAGAGAGGTATTTTCCGTCGAGGATGACATTATACGACACTCGACAGCGACGTTTATCCGTTCTGGTATAATCTGACTGGAGGATAGAAAGAACGACGAGGCAAACGCAGGACTATGGCATCTCATATCTTTTTAGGTACTCTCTGGAGGCTGCTGCAGCAGCAGGGCACACTCGAAGCATTTTCTATGAATCGATGCGCGGCGCACATAATGCTCTTGTAAATATACGCATGAACCGCGTAATCCGGGGCATAATGCTCGAGTGGGAGAGAGAAGGCAGAAAATAATGACAGAGAGTTCTAGCAAAGGGAGAGCCCAAGGCATTGTGCAGTCTAAGCCAGCTAGGACCCATGCTGCCAGCTATACAGCTTTCTTTTTATTTCGGTATCGTGCCTCCGACGACCTCTCCTTACATTTAGTCGTTCCTTTCGTTTTCGGCTATTACAATGGATCTTCTTCGACTCGTCCTCGATTTTTAATTTCTCGTTAGCTGCCTATTATTTCATCGAATATTTTTATGCGCGTCTCGTCCTCTCCGAATGAAATCACGTTTATTCGATATCCTCTCGGCAAGACCGGCGTGGAAGCTGGCGCACTGTTTTTTAACGACATTTCCGGAGCTTAACACAATAAGAGCTGAAACTTTGGAGCGAGAGCGTGACGCGCTTATGTGTGTGCTCCACATTTGCATACATCGCTGTTCTTCATTCACGATTCCCTGACTCCGGGCTCTCTTTCACTCATTCATGCATTCCGTTCTAAAAACTCGACCAGCACAGCCGTCCCTCTGTGTCTCGTTCTCTCTCTCCCGCTTTCTCCCGTACATTTCACGCCGCTGAACATTTTGCTCTCTCCCTTAATCATTTTCCCGTGTATGTTATTATGCGCATGTGTGTTTCTCTCTCGCTGCTGCTGCTCGAATCTACGCTTATACATTTTTTCGCCTCTCATCGCTAGGCTAGAACTAGTCCCCTCGACACCGGTGCCCTCCACGTGCTCTGCTCCGCGCACAATGGCAAATGGTATTCTATTATTCCAGATGGGACCGCGCGCACGCGTCTAGGGCAGCAGCTCACTCTATTTAACTCGTCCCCTTTCTCCGCGTCTAACCTCGAGAGAGAACCGCAGCAGCGTCGGTCGGTCCTTCGGAATGCAAGCGCGCACGAAATCGTCCGTCGATGTATTTCTCTTGGTGTGGCTTACACGACGGAGCAGCGCCGCACGAAACCAGTCCAAGGCTTCGTACGCGGCAGCGCAGCACATGTTTTGTGTGCAGCAGCGCGCAGTAGCCCCCTATAATACTTATACTCGATAACGCAGCTATATTATACGACACGACGCCCTACACTCGGCCCGGTCATTCATCACGCACTCGTCTAATAATCCTCTTTGGCGCGCGGGTGAGGTGGATCGCCGCTGCTGCTGCTGTCGAAGTGGCCGCATTCATTTACCCCACAGTGCCGCCCGCGAGAAAGAGCGTTTACGCAACGACGAAATTGCAGCTCCCCTATGGTGATCGATACTGTTTGCACTTCTCCTTACGCTTTTCCGAAAATGCCTCGTTGTGTACGATTTATCTAGGAAGATTTGTGGCCGTGACGAAATTGTGAGAAAATGTCGACAATGCGAGAGAGAACTGTTATATATCGCATATAGGGGGGTTGCTCCTTTTTTCTGCCTAGGGGGCGGTTTGATTACGCGTGTTTTTTATCAATAGACGGAATGTTTTTTTGCTCGCTCTCTCTGTCTGCGGTCGCTCTATCTAATCGAGATGCGTGTACGGCGGTTACGCGCAGATGGTCCCCGAACTCTGCCGGTATTTTAATTTCCTGAACGAATTAATGCGATTAGATAGAGTGGCCGCTGGTACATCCCCCTTTTTTCTCAGGTCTCTTCTGTGCTGTGCTGTGTGCCCAGGCGATGGCGGCTGCAATATTGAGACTCGAGTGTGTGCGAGATGCGATAACGCAAAGTGTTGAGTGCAGCCGCATTATATTAGTTTTCCCCGCGGTAGAAATGTGCATCGTCAGGGGAGAGCGACAGCATTGTGTATGTGTGCGCGGTTGCTCGCCGGATAGATACACGAGTTTTATTAGATCAGTTGTAATGATACTTATTCTTGCGGCGGACTGTGTCGCTCACCGCTCTAAGGAATTAATCATGTGTTGAAAATCGGACGTGTTTTGAAAGGGGACTTTCAGCGAGAGTAAGCGCGCGCGCAAAATTTTCTAACGAGAGCTGCCACGCTGATTCATGAATAAAATTTATATTCGTCGAAATAGAGGAAAACCGTTGACGTTACAATAATCTTGCAAAACCGAGCTAACAAACCCGCCGCAATTTTCGCTCTGAAAAGCGCCGTCGTATCCAGTTCAGCGACTGCCAGTTTTTCTCTCCTCGCAAGGCCGTTTTCCGAAAACGAGAAAAAAGGAGCCGCCGCCAGTCTCTTGCTCAATCCCTATCGCCTACAACTATCCAAATGCATCTCCTTTGCTCCACATTCGCCAATTGAATTCCGCACGCGCATGACAGCAGGTGCGCGTGTGTCGCATACCGTATATACTCTTTCACCTGCTCTGTATACATATACACAGCGAAATCATGCGATGCTCACTTTTGCAGCGCGATGAGACACAGTTTCTCTCGCAAGGGCCATTTTTGGCGCGACACTCGGTATACACACAGGGAGAGAGAGAGAGAGAGAGAGAGAGAGAGAGAGAGAGAGAGAGAGAGAGCCGAGACGGGGGGAACTCGGTGAAATTTACCGAAAAAGGGGAACACGGCATATCATTAGAGCTCCGCCCGCTCGCGGCTGCTATACACTCTGCCGTCACGCATCGAGAAACAAACATTTTTTTTCTCGCCGCCGCAGACGACCGCGACTCGCTTTTATACTCTTTTTTTCGAGCGGATTGCGCGCGCCCGACGACTCTCTTCTCATCTCTCTCGCGTATATATAAATCAGAATGTGACTGCGCCTTCATATATCTTGGCTCTTTTTTCCCGAGGGAGGTATGCACGCGTTTGATGAAAAAACTTGTACTTTGGGTTAAACGTTTCGTCGCGCGCGTACATATCGAGGGGTATACCTATATTTTTATTTTTAACCGTGTGGTTCCCATGCACTGTTGTTATTATCGTATCATAGTAGCGTCGATACCACTGGATCTTTCATCGGTGCGCGCGCGCGATTGTCAGTCTCGCGAGCAATAATAAATTAAAGTTGGCGATCAAAATATTTGCAATATCGCTCGGTCCTTTTTTCATAAGCGCGCGTAGCAGCTGCCACTGCAGCGCGCAGCGTCGTTAATTAATTTAAATCAAACCGCAGGGTGTCGGGACTGTCTACCGCTTTTTAGCCGGCCTTATCTAGCCAACGGCTCAATCGCGCTGTGGCGGCCCCGTGTGTCAGAAATCGCTCGGCATCTACATTCATTAAATTTCTTTACACGCGGCGAATTCCTCGAACGGGTGTCATAATCGGAATCCGCGATCTGAATGCATGCATATATATGTATATGATAAATCGACGGGCTCAGCTATGATGCATACAGATACAGAGCAGCACAGTAAGACTGAAGAAAGTTTCGAGTTTGTCAACGCTGTGCACACACCTGGATATATAATGATTCTGAATTTCTAATTGCAATAAGTCATACGTGAGATTTCGTTTCTGTCTCTCGGCGGAGCTGCTGCTGTATTATCATTTTTATCAGGATCGAGCTCTACATTCCGATTTGAAATTCCCTCTGGCTAGAAAAGTCGAAAAGAACAACTGGAGCGACGGTACGTACACGCTGCGCTGTGTGTATACTGTATATGTGCTGCAGCGATCATTACGAGAGAGATCGGGCTCCTCGAAGTAAAAGTTTCTCTCCCGCGCTCGCCGCCGCCGTACAGCCGTGGTATATACAGATAAATCAGACAGACAGTCGTGCAGCGGCCGGCAGCAGTTGTAACTTTGTGTATAAGAAGGTGGATTGTAGTTTCGCATGATATTACGGGCCGCCGCCGCAGCCGCTGTGGATTATTGCGTAACCGAATCATCGCGTCCGGCGCGATCCGTCGATCGATCGATCGATCGTGGGAGGACTTGTAAATGCAAAGTTTTCGCGTTATTCATCGGCGCTCTCGAGGATCCGCTATTGTCTTAATCTGGGCGTGGACCGGTATACGCGAGAGTATCTCTGCCGTGCATAGTTTTGACATGCGGGCGCACAGCTTTCGTTAAAACGATACTTGCGCGCGGTATTCATAGTGTAATATACTTGTTACTTTTGATTTATGTTTTGTGTTTTCGGCGCAACCGAGTATCACGACGTGGCTCATTTTTACCCGCCAATTCAAAGCTGCTATTCATTCCTATACGTCTAATTAAGACGCTTTTATTTTACAGTCGACGTCTGTGCGGTGTATAATGTTTTAAAAATTTTCGAAATATAATATCAGACGCTTCTATCGCGAAGCTAGGAGGATCGCGTGCGTGTAATCTAACAGATCTTAATCTGCTGAATGATGTTATTCCTCTTGTAGTATGTCAGCTAATCAACTCCGTACTTACATCATTTGTTCGATTATACGGCGTCTTAATATTTCTAATTAAGAAAGAGAGAAAAGTATGCACAATCTCGGCCAGGATCAAATCGCGTATACTGCACAGCCGACCTGGGCGTTATCTAACGATGCTCGTATATACAAACCGCAACACTTTCTCTGAGAAAAAGAATCCGTGTATGTACTCGCGCAAGAGAGCCGGTGTCGCGATAAGATCGTCATTTAGGATTGACACTGTAGATCAGGAAGTCGCAATTCCTCGTGCTTAAATTAATTGATTCGTCTTTCAGATCTCTGTTACTTACACGGTATGCGGTATTAATACAATGTACACTACACTCTGCGGCGTGCCTTCACTTTTGCGAATTTTTGCAAAAGTGAAGGCGCTCGCTAGCACAGCAAAGTGAAATTATCTCGAGCAAAGTGTACATTGAATATTTTTTTACGAGATCCTTATCCAAACGATATTTGCTTCCCTAGAAAATATAATTAAAAATTCGAATTAATTGATCAGATAAGAGCTTTAAACAATGGCGATGAAAAATCCTCGAGATTGCACGCGCTGCTACTATATGTCGCAAGTGTTACAATACGGTGCAGCGCTTCAAAACCGTAGCAGTATAGCGAGAGCTTTTTCAAATTAAAAAAAGTCCGTATAATAATCGAGTTAGCCTCGATTACGGTATATGGTCGAAAAAAAGCATAAAAATTTCACTGTATTAAACAGCAACAGCGGTAGCCGCCATCAGAAATAAAAAAGAAGCTGCAACAGCAGCAGCTCAACCTGCTCCGGCTCGCACATCCTTAACGATGGGAATAGACTCTCGAGGCTAATGCGGACCGATGCGGCACACGTCCTCTCCGCGCGTGCCTAAGGACTTAACCTTAATTAGCCAACGGCGGCGGCGGCGGGTCCCGCCGAGATTCCGCGCCTTTGTCTCCGGCTGCTGCATGCAGATTCCACTGCAACGACTGGGCTAATCGCCGATCGCTTTCTCTCTCTCTCTCTCTCTCTCTCTCTCTCTCTCTCTCTCTCTCTCTCTCTCTCTCTCTCTCTCCCTCTCTCTCCCTCTCTCTCTCTCTTGCTTGCTCGCTCTTTTCGATATCGGTAATGCCGCGATTTATTGGCCGCCGGGTATATATAGAAGGGTCTCTCTCGCTCTGTCCCAGATTCTTCCGCCGCTATGAATTATATACGCCGGTCACTTAATAGCCGAAGGGCGTGGGCGAGGCCTCGACGCACTCGCGGCTTCCTTTCTATCGAGAGGTGCGACCGGAGTCTTGAACTTATACACTCGACTTTTCATACGTATAAGCTGGTATGGCTATGTGTAATTACACGAGGAGCTACGCGGGTATTTTGCAGGTAGTTTCTGCCTCGTGTTTTCGCTGCAATTTTTATCGGATACCACCATTCAGGCGTATGCGGAGAGTAGAACGCAACGTTTTCCGAGCAACACACACGTGACTTATTAATAACGACTCGCACGCAGCAAAGTGAATTAAAATTTTCTCCTTGCGAAATTATGTACACTTTTTCGATCTAAATATAGCCTGTCCCTCTTGTATGTACGTACACATTTTATAACAGTTTGCCGAATGTCAGCCGTGCAAAATTCGGTTGCGGCACATACACTCCGTCGTTTCGTCAGGCTCTATACCTTACGGCCTAGGTCACGTTGTTCCGCGCGCGCGAGAGTACAGCACAGAGAGACACACTCAGTCTTACGTAAGCCGCAGTGTCGAGAGAGTAAATATGCAAGTCGAGGCGCTCGCGCCCTTTACAAGAGCCGCGCTCGAGCGGCTGCGGCGGCGGCGGCAAAACGACGATTGAAGCGCGCGACAAATAACGCGCGCGTGTCGATTAATAAATTACGTTCCGCGGTTACGGAATTTTTATAAGAAACTCGCGCGCGCGCGCCGAGTGTGTGTGTGTGTGTATGTTCGGCCTTTCTAGAGACTCGATTCTTCATTGTACTCTAGCTGTGTGTTATGTGGAAGGAGCTCGATACGAAAAAGGATAAGTTCGAGTTAGGAAAGTAGCCTTGTATCTTGGAGCTTGTCTTTTCTTTTTTAATGACTCGACATTATCACCTCTGGCTCGCGAGAGTTATTTACTGGGTGATTGTTTATATGCGAGAAATTGCTTCCACCGCATCTGCCAGGCACTAAATGCTTGTAAATTTTTCTTATTTATTCTCCAGCTGCGACCGCGTGTATATTATATCGCGTACACGAAGTCAGGCTTTTTGTGTTTGCGCGAATTTCGGAGAAGATAAATCGGAATAATTAGGACACGAGTCCCAAGGGACTACCTCCATACACAATTTACTCCGTATACGCGTAAACGCGCGCACACATTAGCCGCCGCCGCGCAGCTCTAGGAAGAGAAAGCAAAGCCGCTCGAGTAATTCCGGGACTGTTGCACTTACACACCCACACGAGAGCTGCGAGAACGACATGGACAGCAACAGCGACAACGATGGCGACGACGACGCGAGAATCCCAAAAGAGTTCGCGCAAAGCGATCCGAAAAAAAGCACAATGAGCGAGTTTGTCCGCGTTTCTTTTCCAGATTCCTCGCTTCTTAATCAAAGGCGGCGCGCGATGTTAACAGTGCGATTCACGAGCGATGGCAAAAACGTCCCCCCTCCTCTTCTCGTCTCTCTTTTCGTCTCTTTTTCCCTCCGCGGCTTTTTTCTCGCGCCGCACATACGACGCGCATCGGGACGACTACAGAGCAAGAGGAGAGGAGCGAAAAAATGTGCCGGCCCAGAAGTAACGAGGGTAAAAGCAAAGCGAGATGCTCGCGCGCGAGAGAGAGCTGGGGGAGGGACGTTTAAAGAGAAAGAGCAAAAATAGCAAGTGAGGAGACAGATTAAGAGAAATAAAGATGTATGGCTGGGTAAATAGGCGGATAAAAAGCGAGAGACCGCGAGAGAGCGGGTTAAAGATAGAGCTCTGACGTTGATCGAAGTTTATGCGCGCAGTCCGGAGTGAGCGCGCGCGCGAGCCGCAAATCATACCGCACGCGGATATTGCGCATATTTTGAAATATATATAACCGCGACTGTGCGAAGGTGCCAGTGCAGAGAGGCGGAGGTGGATGTAGTGGTATTATAGCGCCGAGTACGAGGAAGAATGATACAGAAGAAATGCGCGAGAGATGTGATGAAAAGCCAGGAAGGAGCGTGACGTATTGTTCCAGAGTTGCGGTGTGTGTGCAGCGGGGTATCCGTCTTACTGGAAGCTGCATTTTATTTTTGAAAACGTGCGCGGACCGTTTTATTTAAAGCGCGATGGCAAATTGAATTGGAAGTCGAGTGACTTTATAATGCGCTCTACTTTTGGTTCATCGGAATTTGAAATGCCGCGACGACAGATAAATGGGATTATACCGCGCGGCGAGTGCCGTATCGATTTATTCCTAATTCGATATTGTTTTTTTGGGGGACCAGGAATTATCGGAACCGCGTGAAGTCCCGCGTTTCCGATAATTCAATTTTTCTTCGTAAATATATTCGCGCTCGGGCATAATTTTAAAATTGATCAACCTGATTAGATGTAACGTCTGTTTTTAAGCAATCGAATGAAAGATTTAGTTTCCCGATGAAGCTTCGAAATTGCTTTTTCAAATATAGCAAAGTTTCCTCTAATCAAGAACCTCTATACAGCAGTACAATCGATCGATACCTTTTTTTAACAAAAGCCACTAATCCTCTTTAAGCACATGCATATGAGAAAAATAATTTAGCACCACAGCGTGATCGAGAGGTGTCCCCAGCACAGTAGCACACAGGGCATTACACTGAATATACATATAAGATGGCGACAACTAGGCGAAAGAGCAAAAGCCTCCTTTGTCAAAGAGAGCGCGCGGCAGCCAGCACTGGCGGCGGCGGGCCATTGTCTCGCGCGCAGTGCACATAAGAGGCAGACGGCGTATCGCCGAATCGTGCGTATAGGTATAATAATACACATCATAGCCGCGCACAGGCTGATACCGTATAGCACTGCATATCGCACGGCGGGGAGAATATAAGTACAAGAGAAAGAGAGACGAACGCGCTGGCCTGTTATAAGTGTCAATGAGCGCGCGGAGAGTGTGACTCACGCTGAATAACTGCGGAATGATATCACACTCCCCTTTTCTTTTCTCGCACTCGCATCTATATATACACACACGTACACACGTACGGATGCACTATACAGCGTGGTTGTGTGCGGATATAACGCGCAGTGCGTGTCATAATTTAAGTGGCGCATGTTCGCGAGCGACGACGAGTGAATCGGGGGAATTCCCTGATACTTTTACAGCTGCTGCGCTGCATGTACGAATGTGCCGAGCATGTGTGTATATGTATATGCAGCGAGAGAGTGAGAGCGATGGGGATCGCGAGGACGACTACGAGTTTCGATGTATATTATATACGTGTGCGCACTTATATGCGCGCGTCGTGTACGTTTCATTGAGAGTATAGAGCGAGGGGGCAGCAGCAGCAGCAGCAGTGAGTATCGCGCTGCGAACGCCTTCGAATTTTTCTCTCCTTTGCGTCGATTATTCTCTCTCTCTCTCCTCTCTCTCTCTCCTCTCTCTCTCTCTCTCTCTCTCTCTCTCTCGCTATACTCAGCTCCTCTTATTCTCTCTTTATGGTATATGTTATTCAACGATGTTGTAACTGAGCTGCTGTTCCGCCGGGGATTTTTCTCACTGATTAAGGAGCTTCGGCGCATATAGAGGTGCTGTACACACGCGTGGAAATGAAAAAATATCACGGCGTCGTGACGGCAGAAGCGTGTAATTAATTCGCGCCTTTTTTCTTCGCGCCTCCGATGAAATTTCGAAACGGTGTCTTTTTTACAACTCCTTATTGCACGCGCACAAATTGCTGCCGTTTTAGGTATGCCTGCAACAAGTATCCGGAGAATTTCACCGCAGACACGCTACATTATGAAGCTACACCGGGGGTAATTAATGTGGAAAACACACTTTTCGTCCATTCATCGGAAAAACCAACAAAGGAGGCAACAAACCATCAATAATACCGCAGCCTCGTGCGCATAAGCCATCAACGTCAAAACATTTCGTTCGATAATCTCGAACTAATGAGAAGAAGAAGAAGCAGCAGCAGCATAATAGGGTCAAGAAGCGTATCACGTGCGCTCGCATGAATAGCAGAATCCTCGAAACCGTTAAAGCTTTTCGAAATCGAACGAGCGAGGAGGCTGCGGAGGAGCGTCTCTCTCGAAGGGCCGGAACCGCCACACGACTGTGTGCGCGGGCGTGTTTTATTCTCCGAGCCGTAGCACAACACGGCTCTCCCCGCGGATAATGAACTACGACGAGAGCCGCTGCTCTGCAGCGAGGGAAAACGTACTCTCCGCGCAGCCTGTATATAGTAGAGGTATAGGTATATACCTATGCGGCGCGAGAAGGAAAGTCGGAGGAGGATAGTCGAGACGAAAAAAAAGAAGAGGGAGAAGTGGTTCTCTCTATACAAGAGATTATGACTTGGCGTTAGCCGAGTTTCGCTGCAGCCGTGAGGAGAAAGTTGGAGTATAGACCGGATCCTCTCTCTCTCTCTCTCTCTCTCTCTCTCTCTCTCTCTCTCTCTCTCTCTTGGCGATCGGTCCAGCGCATTGTAGTCACGACTATACACAACAACAGCAATAATCCACGGACTCGCTCTCGTCGCCGCTGTGCTTTTTCACTCTCGATCGCGCGTGTTTACCTTTCTCTCAGATCGTCCGCGTGTATCTGCGTGTAATAAAATATTACGCGGCCGAATATCAGGCGTCGTCCATCGTTTCGTAAGCCTTCGCCTGTATGAGTGTGTATAAAGGGGCACGTTGCGTCAGGCCAAGTGCGCATGACGCAAAATCTAATGCAGCCGAAGGTATTCGCGAATTAAATCGATCGCTTGCGCACTGGTTTATTAGGAGTTTTATTAATCAAGAGGTGCGCGCGTTATACGTGTATACGTGGCACTGGTTAATCATATAGCCGCGCGTGTATAGCGAATAGTATAGAGTGCGAGAGAGACCAGTAATTTATCGCATTCTAAGAGACAAGCGGGACGATAAATCATAAAATAAATGCAGCGCGTGCTCGAATACAATAAATAACCGTGCTTTGCGATATTTGCTCACGTCTTCCCTTTTTAACTTTATTACGTGTTCATTAGAAAGTTTTTGCGAGCCCCGGCAATCGACGTTTGACAAATTATTAGATGCCGACGCAATCGTGCGCCAGCAAGCGGCTTAATGACTTTGGCAAGTAGCGGCCGGATGAAAAATATCTTGTGCACCGAGTCGCTGCAGCTAGCTGCAATACACTCGTAGCATTTTGTAACGTGATTTCTGCCTATTCCTCATCATCGACGCGATACAAAGTATGCCTTAAATTTATTGTAATACGACTCATTTGGGACTATATTTACGTTCCTATATTTGATGGAGGAACGCTGCAACTTTTTAATTAATTTCAATTAATTATAACCCGCGTTGAGTGCAGAGACGAGAATAGCAAAGCAGACAGTTAAATGTGTCTATCGAAGTATGACTGTTACGACCGAAACGACGGCGAAGCTGTAAACGATCCAAATTAAATTTGCCTTGCAGAAATTATTCCGCAAGTTTAATGAAAATTTCGATATAACGATCCGCAATCTCGTGCATTTAATAATCGCTCGTTACTCAAAGCTCACTTCAAAGTGCACATATATCTTACGTCATTAATATGCGACGAGGCTAACAAGAATAATTCGAGGTATGCGCCGGCTCTCGAGACCGCGAAACTATTATTTGTTATGAAATCGGAGCAAATTTTGTGGTCGCGATGACTACAGCGAATGGTTAGTGAATCAGCGATCAATGATTCGTGATATATTGTTATAAAAAGAAAAACGATCAATCGCCATTGATTATAAGGCGCTTATTGTTGTTGCCGAGATTTTTGTTCGAGAGAATGTGAGAAAAACGATCGGTATCGTTATCTAATGAAGAAAGTCTCATATCTTTCATCGTTGCTTCCAGACAAATCGTTCGATGCGTGATTTTTCATTTTCAGCGCATTCGCATTTTCAACACCTCTCACGTATGCATATGAACAACGATTTCCACACTTCAGACAGATGGTTAGCATTCGAAACATACCTGCTCTCGCGCTGACGGCTTGTTAGACTTGCGCGATAACTCAAAACAAACTTTTTCCTCCAATAACCGAGAGACGAGAAAATTGACAATGAATCGAATTTTCTCGACAGCTAAATTACAAAGTAGTAGGCCGCTCGATTTCTCTCCTCCTCTCGCTTACTCCCCTGAGAGAGCTTGACCTCAGCTGATCTCGCCTAGCCATTAGTCGCAATTAGTCTCCCCAATGAATTTCCTACGAGCGAATAATAATCAGCGTACCGGTTTCTAGCGGCTCTCGCTCCTCCGCCGCGCGCACGCACGCACCTATATCCGCGCCGCTGTTGCCACGGCTTTACGGTACCTATCCGCCGGGCTTATTTCTAAAGCGAAGCTCCATTACGTCCAGCCCCATGTGAGGCTATATAAATGTATACGTGCTTGCATTGCAATCGAAAATAGGCGGTGCGCGCGCGCGCGGCCGGGAGAGAGAGAGAGATAGACCGGCTAAAAATCGGGAAAATTAGTCTTTAGGCAAAGCACATACCAGCATATATGTATAGCATATAGCGCGCGCGGGGGCTATAGGAAGTAAATGGAAAATTATATAGGCTCTGGCGCGTTCTTAAAAGTGAAATATTATTTCCAGGTTCTGTGCATACCGGGAATTGTTGAGACGTAAAATGCGCCTTATCTAACGAAATATGCCTCGTATGAATGCAGTTTACGAATCCAAAGATAGCGCATATAAGAGAATTCCAAAAACCGTCATTACCCCGCACACGTATGCTACCGTCGTTCGCAGTCTGTTTATCCGTCCAGCCCTCTTTCCTCGCATCATCCCAGAGCAAATTGATATCCGCTGTGCTACGGTAGCCGCTCGGATGCGCCCATCGAAATTCTCGGGCTCGCTAATCGAAAGTCATCGGCGTATTAAATCCACGAATCATCTCTCTGGTGCTGAATGTTCGACGATGGCTTTGGTCACGCGATCGCGGACCTACGCGGCCCTCTAATTACGCAATTAAATGCTCTATTTATTTTTCCGGCGTGTTTATCATATATTGTTCGGACGGAAGCGCGATCGGGGAGTGGTCCATCAGCTGCACGAAATGCGATCGGCCAAGGAGAGAGAGAGAGAGAGAGAGAGAGAGAGAGAGAGAGAGAGAGAGAGAGAGAGAGAGACAGAGAGAGACAGAGCAGCTTCTGTATCTTCTAATCATATATTCATAAGCAATCGACGCGAGGGGGCCCATCAGCGTAGCGTATGCAGCAGCAGCCTTTGGATTTGGTATGAAAAAAGAACGTCTACGAGGCACGCGGTATAGGGCGCAGCAGCGGCACACGTATAAGCCTGTACATATTATACTTCTTTGAATGGGAATTGATTTATTTTTTTTCTCTCCTTTAACTCGAGTTCGATTTCTTTTGCTTTGGGCGCATGTATAGATACACGCTGTATTGGCGCGAGCCTTAATAGGCTGAATGATTTGTTGATTATTGCGGTCACACTTGCATTTCCATAATGCCATATCCTCGGATTTATGCCGAGTATTTAGATACGCCCTTCGGATACTTACGATATTTCTCTGAAAAATAGATTCTTATTTACCGAGGGAAAATTTTCATTCAATCAAGAGATAGTTGCGCAGGCATACGTGTGAGAGAGAACAGATATCCGCCTGAAAACTCTTCTACGCCACAATCTGTAATTTCATCACTTATCACTATTACATACACACATAGTGCGGTGTCTTAACGAAACGTCCTATACTCCGCACTATAATACCCGAGAGCGAGAAATTTAACGATATAGAGTCAAGAAACCCATACACGCATTCCATCGCTGGCAACAAGGCTTCGCGCGAGCTGTATCCTCTATCACATCTTCTCTTTCTCTCTCCCTCGAAAACCTTGCAACGTCCTTATCTACGGAAAAAACGAGCCGCACAGCACACTACACAACGATTTCCTGCGCAAGCGCGAGCTCTCTACTCTCTCGCTTCGTTTATTAATCGCGATAAGATAAAAGCGCCGGTGGACGTGGGAGTTCGAAGGCTGTGTATACATATAGCTACACGGCAGCGCGCGCGATTCAAACGGAATTAACGAGCGAATCGCCGCGATTTTTAACTCAAGGCGAGAGAGCAATTGTGCTCGCGCGTGTATACGTTATATATACATATACCTTTATAGAACACACGTAACAGGTCGCGCTTTGTTGTGTTATTTCTCTAGGTGGCACATGTTATCGTGCGCTCGGCCGATGAAAGCGAGCGCGAATTGATTTTCTTTGGCGTTTAGCGCGATTCGCTTGCGCGCGCGCGAGAGAGAACCGGCTATTTATTTGTGCGAATTCAAGCGCGCCGCCAGCTATTGTTCCCCGCGGGATTTTTTACGCTACTCGCGATATTATGGTAATCTATATGGAAGGCAATGGTTTTTTTAACGGAGCAAGTAAATATTCCACATAAATATCGCGGCCACCGATAATTTATGGATTTTATGAAACCCTTTGCGCAGCGGTCGATCGATCGCGATACGATATAGTGCGATTTAGATTTATATCTCAGGGCGGCATACATCTATCTTGAAAAATGCCGCCGCGAATGTAAGTTACTTGAAAAAGCGCGCGTACACGTTCAACAAGTAGCCGCTCGATTTTCGCGAGGAATATCGCAAGCACGCGAATTAACGTCTGTTCGATGATGACGATCCTCAACGCCACCCCAAGTATATGCAAACGGCGTAATTCGCTGCGTTTCTCATGAATTATTTTATTATACAAGGCGCGAGTTTAAGCACGCGTAATCCGGTATCTATCGGCTCTCGCGATCGATCTCTTTTTAGCCACAGTTTATACGCTAATTGATTGAAACCGCGGCACCGCACGCGATCATACTTGCACTTTCCACACGCGTTATATCGCGCCGCGAAAATTCACACAGTTAAACGCCGATAACTCGCGGTGCACAGCGTCGTAAGTCGTCGCGCGTCGTGGCACGCGCTCACGGTGTGTAGATTATAAGCTCGAGGCTCGGAAAAAAGACACGGAGGAACTAATCCGAGAAAGTAGGCGCGCGGATTAAAAATAAAGAAAGAGCCAGCTGCCGCGGATTATACCTAGACTTGCGTGCGCGGCTCGTACCTCGCTATCTATCTCTCTCGGCGGATACGTGTATGGTTTATTATAGCGTACGTAAGCGAACGCGACAGCCGCGGGGAGAGAGGAGAGAGACGAGAGATGCGGCACAGTAGCTGCAAATGAGATTAATGAACTGCTACTCTGTGGTGGCATGGAATCGAGTGCTTGGTAGTGTAGGTATATACATGCTGCGCAAATTATGAGTGCGATGATGGGGAAATCCGTGGCGAAATTCGAAATTAGAATTGCAGATACTGTTTCGGTTGGGAGAGGGATGTCGCGGAGACGAGGCGTGGATTTGAATTACCTTCCGAATAACGATATATGTATGAGAATATCGAGAGCCGCAGCGCGAGAGCACAATTTCCTTTCAATAGCCGACCGCGAAGCAGCTATTAATCACCTGATCCCGCGCTCCTTATTGTACTATACCTGCGACTGCAGTAATAGTTCTTACGTGCTGCTGACGACACTGTGTGCTCATACTCGGGCTCCTGCAACTATCTTCATAGCTTTCGCGCGCGCGGAGGCAGCTCTCGATATTAAACGTCCAGTTAAGAAACACTTAAGTTCGCATTAAGCAGGAATGTAAATTCGCGCAAAGTATAACGCGCCGCGGCAAGCGATATTGCCCAACGCGAATTATAAGCGAGCGCGCGCGACGCTCATCCAAGAACAATTACTCGCCTCTCTCACGTAAACGCTCAATTCCGCGGCGGTGAATTTCGGGCCACACGAGGAGATATTGCGCGAAAGCTCGAGACCGGAGCGAGAGAGAGATTAATAGATTACACGCGGCGCGCGCTTCTGGGTAATCTAAGGCGTACAGTTGCACGTGTGCGCAGGTGCAGCTTGTGGATACACAGGTATGAGCGATGGCAAGGCGGAAGACAAGAAGTATGCATACTAGTAGCGAACAGAAGAAATACAAAGTATACGCGTGAAAACACACCCGAGAGTTTTAATTCCGATGCGTGATGAAGAAAGTAGCGGCTGACAGGAATGGGCGAAGACGAACACTCTGGCAAGAGACGCGTGCGAGAGAAGAAGGAGGTGTAGGTGATTAAAGGGTTGTCAAGATAATTACGCAAATCGCTCGGAGTCACGTGTAAAGCGGCGGCGGCGGCGCTTCTGCAGTTACAAACAGCGACGCGGCAATTTTGCCTCTCCTCGCAATTCTAATCTACGAAAACCTGTAATCAAGCACAGCAGTTCCCCCCACCTCTTTTTATACACGTCCAATCGAGCTCTTCTCTCTCCGCATATACACAAAGTGGCGCCGAGAGCAGCTCATGCGCGAACGAACGAGACGCGTATAGGGATAGCTATACGCACACACGTCGAGTTTTTCGCGCCCGGCGCGTGAACGGCCAACGATTTAATTACACAGAGAGAAGAGAGATCAGCCCGTGCACCGATCGTTTAATTATAGTCCGCGGCGCACACAATAGACGAGGTGCGTAAAACTGCATTATTCGCGTCCGCTATTCACGCTTAGCACACGGGCCGCATCGCTTTATTCACGCACTGATCTGGGCTGATGCGCCGGTATATACTTTCTGAACATATCGTTCCCATCAGCTGTGCAAGGATGCTCTTCGGCGTTTTGTTTACTTTTTGATCGACGCGAGCGATTTGCCGAACGGTAAACAGCTTTTGGAATTCTCATTCAGTGCGCGACGAGGGAGAGAAAAACTGCAGTGAGTTGCAAAACGATCCGCGCCAGCTCCTAATTTCTATTTTTCTCTGAAAGTCATCTCACCGCTGTAATCTCTCTCGCGGTTCAAGGCAACGCGCGCAACAACTACAAGTTGCCAAGTGCGCGCTGCGTAATAGCCGCGGCTCTCCTCTTTTACTCCAAAAATCGTACACTCGCCTCGGCGGCGCGCTGCAGAAACAGGCAGAGAAAGCAAAATTGCAAAAAAGCGGAGAAAATAAAGAGGAGGAAAACGGTGTGTGCGAGAGAGACACGAGTTGGGCTAAAACTTCTGCAGAAGCCGCGGGGCCGATTCTCACGCTTTTGGCTCGCACTGCAGCAGCAGAAGCAGCGTTCAGTGACTCGCTCGTCGAGTGCCATAATAAATAATCGCGTTTTTAAGGGTCCTTTCCGGTCTAGACCGTCTCTCTCTCTCTCTCTCTCTCTCTCTCTCTCTCTCGCTCTCTCTCTCTCTCTCTCTCTCTCTCTTTCTGCAGAGCAGCAGCAGGAGCGACTGCAGTGACGCTCTAATCTCGGATAATGGATAATCGGCGAGTTGGCCCGCGGATCCACGCACAAGAAGACACAGACGTATATTTTGACGACTGGAAATGGACGGCTATCGGCTTGGCCTGAGGCTATACCAGCTCTAGACTCTCTCTCTCTCTCTCTCTCTCTCTCTCTCTCTCTCTCTCTCCACTCCAGCTCTGGTTGCATGTCGAAAAAACAGTCGAATTCCTTTCTGCCTATCCGTCTGCGCTTATTCCGTCCGTCTGTCTCTCTTTCTCTCTCCTCGAATTTTTCTCTTTTAGCCGCGCTGCAGCCGCTTGTTTAAATATCGACTTCTTCTTCGGCTCCGCGTCTCTTCTCTGTTATTTAGCGGATCTATACGATCGTGAGTTATACACACACATGTACCTATTACTATTTCGTTTCGTTTGCGACCGTTACGATCGGCTACTCGTTCATTTAACCGCGCGGAAAGCTAGCGAGCGAGCAAAGGACTCTCGTATAACCATTCAAATTGCCGTGCCAAAACCGCGAATTTCGATCTGTCTGCAGTTATATACCCCTGCGCTGCTCGGATAGGTCCTCTGCCCTTTTAAAAGCGTTCATTTGTCCCGAATGCATCGGCCGATTGTAGCCGCTCCGCATACGATAGCTACCGATTTCGCTGCAGCCTCTCGCGCACGAAAAATGGTAATGAAACGAAATTGACCGTTCCTATTACGTGTCACTACTCCACCTTCTCTAGTCGTGCACACGTCTATAATGTCCGCGCTGCCGCCGAATACTTATGGATGAAGTGGGTGGCTGCACACAAGCGCACAGGTACGAGAATTAGTTCGGTCCCTAATAACGTAGCGCTGCACGCGTTTTCAACGAATCCTCCCTGGGCTTTCGGAATTTCGTCGCTAATAAGGATCGGTACACACGCGTATACAGACGCCGAGCTGCTGCTGCTGCAGTGCTAAGAATTCGGACTATTTTCGGATTCTTTTCGATTTCTTTCATTTTTCTTCGTCTCTTCGTTCGGTCGTCTTTGGTGGTTGTTGCGGTGCATAGTTCGTGTGTAGTTGCAGCGAGGCGGCTGTTGGAGAACGATTATTGCCGGGGCGGTACTCGCGCGCAACGATCGGCCGAAATTTAACCTCTTCGGAAATTGCTGGCTTTTGTCGTCTCGGGCAATTATTGCATTAGGCCGGTTTTACTTCCATTATATGGCTGTCTCTCGGTCTGGCTGCTGCAGTTTACACTCGTTTTTGGAGTTCAAGGTTTCGATGGGGGAACGGACTTTCGGAAGGTTGGGCAATGTTGCGCGTATATTCGCTGTTTGAAGTGCGAGTCAATGTATACTTTATACTTTATACTTCTAGAATCACTTTGATATCATATTGTCATACGAGCTATCGGATTTACCATCTGCTGATATGGCGAATTGTCGAAGATAGCAGGGTATCGTTATAGGATAAAATAAATGTAACGGAAATAATCTTGAATTTTTGGACAAAACAGTGTATTTATTACAACAAAATTTATATAAATATTCGTAGTTTATAAAAACTAATAAATAGACAAAATGAGATTATACAAAATTACGTAGTGATACTCTTCATTTGACAAATACGTTGCGAAAAACCTGTACGATCACGTCTTCGTGCAGATGCGCTATGGATTTGAATTCCGGCTTATCGATCATCTCCTTGCCGTGCGATATTATGAAGTTTATGGCCTGCGTCTTTAAATTATCAGCGTTGTACAGATCCGCTAAATTAAGGTAATCGACTGCATTATCCGTTGTTATCCGGTCGCCCAGATTCTTTTCGCAAAACGCCTTCAAATCCTCAATCGCGTACTTATCAGCTGCGGTCAAAAGATTCTTGACTATTCGATCCATATCGTTCACCCGTCCAGTGTAAACAAACCGTAGCATTTCTATGAAGACATTGCAACTGATGTCCTTTATTTCTATAACGTACGGTTCAGGTTCATGATTATCGTGCTCGAACATGACTGCGAAAACTTCGCTATTGGCCGCGAGTATGCACTTGTGAGCGTGGCATTCCCCGCCGTTGACGACAAACTTGACGTCGCTGAATTTCTGATTGTTGAGGAGCTTCTCAAACTTGTTGAGATTAACAAACTGTTTTTCTTCTTTCTTTTCTGATTCCCGAATCGGCTCCACGTCCTCCGTGTGTTTTTCGACGTAGTCAGTGGTGTCCGGAACGATTTCGCACAAGATCGTGAGCTTGTTGTTCACCAACAAACCATTCCTCACGTCTGTCACCAACTCCTGCTTGATGAATCTGTGACGTCCTTTGTTTTCGGTGGGGCCGAACAGTTCCTTTCTAAAATTCAGCATGAAGAACTTTTCGTTCTTCTGATTCAAGATAGAAAGCGAATACTTCATTTCCACACTCGAGGCATTGCGAGCCACTATGTAAAGTGACATGTAATCCTTGTGCTCCTGAGTGTATCCTTTCGGGTACAGCCAAAACTGCCACTGATATTCATCTGTGGTGAAGAGAGGCGACTCCAAGCGTTGCCCCACAGTCTCGCTGAGATAGAAGTCGGTTATCTCCCACTTGCAGGTAGATTTCACAACGCTTATGAGTCCGGTGCTGTTCTCGGATTCGCACATCTTTGAGACAGTTTGCAATGAAAAAACGAATCGCGACAACGCACAAAGGGAAATACTGTACACGTCAGTCACGCACGTCGATCGACCGTCACACCTATTCGCGACTCTGACTGACGTGTGACTGAGAGCGGTCAAGATAAAAAAGCAATCGAAAGCCTCCAACAGATAAAACAACTAATCTAAACGTTATCGGTACTATATATAAAAAATCGTATCAAGTGTAGATAAAAACGAATACCGGGAATCGCGCAAACTGGTCGAGAACTGTTTGAAGCATGAGTGTAACGTCCAAAACGTCTGGCTAATAACACACCATTCCGTCGTGAAATCACTTTTTCTAATTCGATTAGTCCGAAACCGTCGATTAAATCATCCCGGCGTGAAAAGCATGTTTACCATTTTATAATCTCCACTCATCTCGCACGCGTCGTACATTGTCTTTCTCTCGCGCGGGCTTTTTGAAAGCCGTTGGGCAACACCGAAAAACACGCTTCGACAATTGCGCCTGTCGATTCCTCGCGACGTCGCGCTCTCGGGTTATGCGGCCGCTGCCGCCGCGATGACTAAATAGGCCGCGTTGCATTAAGAAACGGCGCGTAACGTCCCATAAGAATCGACAGGGACACGCGACGCACGCATTTATTATATCCTCGCACGAGCGGTATTAGATGACCAGAAAGATAAGCGAGCGAGGCAAATTTCTCATGTGCCAGAAAACGATCGATCGATCGGTCGCTCGGCCAATATTATAATCCGTCGCGTACGTATACTATATATATCTATACATGGCTCGTTACTCAATTTGCGCGACTCGTGAAAAGTGTAACGAGCCGAAGGCGCCTGAAGCACATGTATCGTACAAGGTGTACGATATGCGTACTCCTTATCGCGATAAACTACGAGAGGCTTATGAAATATCGTTCTTGTTTTATAATAAATACCATCGAGGACGGAGAGACGTATTACATACACACACACCGAGAGCGATCTGCATATTAGTATGTTTCCACCTGATTTTTTCTTACGCCATCGGGCATACATTCAGCGCGTGCAAGCATTTGTCGGGAAGCCGGTTCTCGTCACGCGATGCTTTGCCCGCGCGAAGGGAGAAAAATCGCAACGATACATAAGTCACGCCCGCGTGTTGGTAACCTCCATTATATTATACACATGTATAGTGACTTAGATTCCTCAGAGCTGTACATTGTACGTAATTAAACTTTAGCTTCGCTCGTAAAAGCCGTTTCTCCCTGGACGTTCTAATCAAGCATGCGTGATATTTCAATCCTTGATTCATAAGTCGTCGCCTGTATTATCTGCGTAGAAAGGAACGCGCGCAATATTCCGGATTAACATTAAATTGCCGCTTTTGCCGTGTACACGGAATTGCTACTGCTCCGGCCGATCATGACGTCATGACGAACAAACAGAAGAGAACTAAGCCCTTTGAAAAGTTCAAAGGACCGCGCTGCAAAGATTTGCACAGGGGCAAAAAGTGCCAATAGTATGACATATGGAGAGACACGCGTCACGGATTCCGTTAGTTCCCAGCAATTTCATCGCGATTGTCTCGTCGTCGGGCAGAGTAAAGCGAAAAAATTGGGATTTTCCGCGAAAAGCCTCGCTCGCTTTATGAGCCGGAATCACAGCGGCAAAAGTATATGCACAATTGCGCACACAGAGAGAGCGAGCGAGATGGAGGAGAAATAAGCGCGCGGACAAAGACGCGAAAAGGGACGGAAAGGAAAATGGACAGTGAAAAATAGAGGAAGCTAGGCCCCAGACGAAAGTGGATATAGAGCGCAAGAGAGAGATAGGAAAAAAGAGAGCGGACTACTGTACCACGTCGAGCTGTTCAAAGAGAGCGAAAAAGCCCAAAGAACAAAGAGAAATAGATACGCGCGAGTCATCGGCAGTGAGCACGCACGTATATACACATGGGAGAAAAAGCCTCGCAGCGCGGCTCGGTGTGTAGCAAAAAGACTGACGAAACGAGAATAAAGAGAGAGCGAGAGAGAGAGAGAGGGAGAGAGAGAGAGAGAGAGAGAGAGAGAGAGAGAGAGAGAGCAAAGAGTTTTAGCTCGGCAAACTGACGATTAACAAAAATTGCCGTAGACTGCTGCCGCTGCGCCGCTAACGAAAATGTCTGCGCTCTCCCTCTGTGCCACTGCACTGCAGCATTCTATCGACTTCGTATTATAAAGGCTATTTAATTAAAAACTTTCTGAGCCACTGCTCGTCCCGGGCGCAAGAACTTTTAGTCGTCCCGTGAAAAATTCGAAAGTCTAGTTTAGCGCGATAATTAATTTATATCAATGTCCGCAGTCGGAGTTGAGGAGTTCCTGTCACAGTTACAAAGTTCGCCCTCTCTTTGCCGGCAAAAATTTGAAATTTGCCATCCAATTACACTCGTTAGCTCAGTTATACTCCGCTCTACCCAGAATATAAATAATAAGTAATATTTTCAACAGACTGTTACTCGCGCGAAATGACTATTCATCAAGCGTCGACTTTTGTCACCGCGACGAAACGATACGGCAGCTAAAAAGCCGTCTAGCGAAATCCGCGAACGCGCAAAAAAGGCTATGCACTCGCGTGGACGTGCAAACATTCGCGCGCGTAGATCCGATTCCTAAATCGAAAACAAACTCCGCTGTGTGCGCAGGGGGCGCGCGGGCATCTTATTCGTTCACTCTCTCCTCGCGAGTTGCCGCAACAATGCACAGCCAGCCTGGAAAGGTAATGAAACAAATCTATGAAAGTTTCATGGGCTATATGTATATACCTGTATACAATGCGCACCGATGAACCGCGCGCGAGAGTGGCATACTTTATCGGTGCGAGCAGTGCTGTGCGCGAGGGAAATTACGTAAGCGCGCGCCAGCTAGGCTGCAATGTCGTGGATTTTTCGTGTGCGTTCTCTCTTTCTCTCTCGGGGGTCCTTTGTTGCGCGGCGAGACTTCCAAGCGGATTCCACGATGAAATGATCGATCGGAGCCCGTTTTCTCCAGCGTCGATCGGGGAAATTGCTTTCATCGATCTCGGAGAAAGAAAGTCCGAGAGAGTAGTACCTGCAGCTCGCCTGATGCGATAGAGAGAGTCATGACGTCGTAATTGATCGGAAAATTGATTTCGCTTATGTATACCTGGCGGTGGGCGCAGACGGTTGTTTCTCTCCATCTCGGCTCTCGTCCTGGCTGATGAATCGGCCGTTTCGAAAAACATTAGCCTAATGGCGAAAGACAAAAGGTATAAATTCTAGCCTTAATCGTCGAATTCATAATCAGTCTATATTCCCCGCGATGGCGATGCACTTGATGACGAAGGAGAAAAACTTTCAACAATAAGCGATAAATCCCATCGACGTTATGGATACGTTTTAAGCGATGAGAAAAGTCATCTTTTACGCGCATCCTTATATAGATAAATTTACCTCAACTACGTCGAAAAATTTATGTAACGCAGCAGCTTATCGTACAAGAAGAGTGAAATGTACTTTGCGGATGAATAGCGTGGCGCGGCCAAGCATTTTTCCCGCGCTATAAGGCTCTCTCACGTGCGCGCGCAAACTTCTGTAATAAACATCAATCAAAATCACGTTCGCGCATATATATATATATATATATATATATATATATATATATATAAAAGGCAATATAATTTCTAATAAGGACCGTTTAGCGTTCGCGCGCTCTCGTATTAGAAAATTAACTTTTTAGCTAATTGTGCTTTCGCAACGGAAATTTATTATTTACTATCTTCGCGCGCTTTTGCTCATCAGCAGGGCCGTTAAAAATCTGAATTACGCGTGAAAGCTGCGCCGCGGCGGCTGATGATGCCGTGCAGGAAAATGAAGTTTCTCCCCGCGCAATCATACGCGCTGCAGTACACTTTGAATTATAAATTTCTCTCTGTTAAGTGCGACGGCCGATAATTCTTATTAACGGCTGATTGACGCTCGAAAGAGTCCGGCGCTGCGGCGAAAAAAGTATCGAAGTTTTGAAATCGCTACCATTACAGTGTGCGCGCGCGATCTCTCGTCGCGCTATTTCTCACTGCTTCTAATCGGCGACGACGTCAATTACGCCTGAATCATTTCAGCAGTCCTTTTATACATATCGCGTAATATAAACGATCGAGGACAAATCCGTCAGAGCAGCGATCGTCTAGGAGCAATAAATTCCGCGCGTAAAGTGATTTACGCGCGGCAGTGCGTTTCTCCTGCTGTTGCTTGCTCTCTCTTGCTCTCTCTCTCTCTCTCTCTCTCTCTGACGAAGGCGATTCGTTTGCGGCCGTTACTAATTTATCGACCAGCTCGCGCTTGCACACTCACAGACACACGCTGAGGGAGAGGCGTAAGCTAGCCGGTACTGGTATAATACGCGTTTCGTAGATCGGCCTGTAAATTATGGATTTATGCATTGTTCGGCCTAGATCTTCCAGGTAGAACTCTGCGATTCTTCATCTTTTTTTTGCCCTTTACCATATCGAAACGTTTGAGCTGGGAGGACACGTATACCCTTTTTATGAATAAGAAAATAAGTGAATTCCCGCGAGGGAGTGTCGCAATTTCTCGGAACAATAAGAGTCCGCGGTGAATGGAATCCTTTGGGTTTAACGACGTTTTTACGCTGGCGCTTTTCCGCGGGTGCGCGCACGCGGAGATGAAAAATACGTCGTAAAATTGTCTTCGACTGGCTTCTAAATAGTGTAAATTACACGGACAAGTGATATAACAAACAAGCAACCTTTGTTTACGGTTTATTCAGAAAGCTAATGATGGTTATAAACGACGTAATTTTCTACGGCTGTAAAAAACAAAGCATTTATATAGGAATACGGTAAAAACCTCATTTCTCATCAATGATCGCGAACGCACATTCTTTACGCGTACACACGCAATGTCGTTCGATGTTCCAGTTCGGTCTATCGAAAAAAAAATCATCGCAAAAACTGGAAAGATAAATAACACGCTCTGTTTATAAAGCCCGAGACACTATTCCATCCATAATTTTTAACAAACTCTTGATAAACTCACTCGTATACAAATGAGCACCTCCTCTCTTGGGACTTCTGTAATTTTAATAGCGCCGATCAGTCGCAGATTATTAATAACGCCGAAGACGCGAGCTAACTGTGAATCGCGTTTATTACGCCTCCGCGTTTGTTCGAAGGCCGCGTGTGCGTCTATAGACGCTATCCCGAGATATCCTGGAAAAGATATTAAAAATGAGAAATTAAATCGTTTGGGTTCGCTACATTTTAACGACTTTCTGGGATATATCAGTCGAACCGCCAGTTTTTCAGCAAATTCCACACATGCGGTTCTCTCGTCGTCGTCCAGCCTTGGCCCCGTTGTTTCAGCGCAATCGGGAATGGGAGAGACCCGAGTTACACGGTTTTGCTCGTGTCTAGCTGCAGCTCTAGACTCGAGCGACTATCCTGAGAACAAGGTAAATTGGAATTTAATACAGGAAAGTTCTGTTTGAGGTATCGAGAGAGGAGTAATGTTAAAGCGGCTGCGCGGCAGCGTAATTCACAGAAAAAACACGGGAGAAGCCATTGTGAAACATTTGATTCGAAAAACGAGGTTTATTGTGCACAGAGCGCGAGTGTCTGCTGCGTGATTTAAACCCTCTCGCGCACCTGTGCGGAGATTTTAATTGTTTGTCCCTAGAAACGTTTCGCAATGAAAATTTTTTTCGCCGTTTTCTCGACCGTTTTTTCTTCTTCGTTTTTTTCGCAAGAAAACGCAGGCGATCAATCACGATCTTCGCGAGCCTTGGTTTGGAAAACTAGATCACTGAATTGAATAACTGCGACATGATTACCGCGTGAGACGCGCGCAGAATTTAATCGAGCGACAGCGCAATGCCCATACGAGAAATTAATAAAATACATTATGCGACCCCGACGCGCAATTCATACGTATTCAGGCAAAATAAGTCCGCAATAAAAATGCCGACAAGTTTATAATGCAATAACGGTCGCATTATGCGAGAAAGCCGACGCCTTTGAAATTTCAAAAAGGCCTAACTGTATATGCAGACGGACGAGGAGGCGAGTAAGTAGCAGTAGCAGAGAGAGCGCGCTCGAGAGACAAAGGCGAAAAAGGCGAGCAAAAGGCGAGCGCGCAATCGATTCACGCCGGCGCGCAAACAAACCAAAAGATCTTCCGAAGAGAAAACAAGGTGCGCTGCACGCAACGGCGATTCGCAATAAAATCATCCCCCCATTCAAGTGTTATACGCTGCGCAGCCGAAAAGCGCGAGAGATCCCAATCTTCCGTATGGAAATTTCTCTCGATCGAGTCGCGCGCGCGCGCGAGAGATGTAAAAAAGAAAGCCCGGCTGCAGTTGTGCGCGCGCGCGTGTACACAATATAAAAAGGGCCCAGACTTTTGTTTCGCTGACGCTACTAATTTTGCTGCTCGGATTTTCGGGGCCTCTCTCTTGTCGCTGCGGAATCGGTGTGTGCGGAGGAGAGAAAGAGGTAGGATTTCTTCGGCTCGAGTTAGCGAGGAGTCTCTCGTTCTTTCTCTCATTTTGCCTATCTTTCTCCGCTCTTTCTCTGTGTCTCCGATTTCTGCCTCTCTCTTTTTGCTCGCTCGGAGAGGGATCGTCGCGAAAGGGAGAGAAGAGAGAGAACTACTACTACCTGTGGCGGCGGCGACGGCGGACCTGTTGTTCGCAACACGTGTTTGCGCGATCCTCTATCTCTTTCTCTCTTCTGCTCGTTTCCCTCGAGCGCGCGGATGTGTGCGTGTGCGTACGCGGAGCCGCAAAGACTGGAAGGCGACGATGTATTGCCACCGATGACAGTCCGTCTCGCTTCTTTTCGCCCTCTCTCTCTCTCTCTCTCTCACTCTCTTTATCCCTCTCGCGGTTCTTCGTCTTCGTCTCGATTTCTCGTCTTCTTGCTCTCTTCTTGCTAGTCGCTCGCTGCGGTTAGTTCTTCTTGTTTCTCCATATTCTCCCTTGTTCTATCAATCTTCGTTCTACTACTCGAACCAGGCCTGACATTCCTGTATATTTGCTTGCTCCGCTGCCGCTGCTGAATACCTAAATATCTTATAAGCTTTTTCCGCTCAGCAGCCTCTCTCTCTCTTCCTCGCGTACATACGTATGTTTACCTACAAACTCTCTCTCTCGCGCGCGCGCGACAATTTTTTCCTACTTCCTGCGGCCGACATTCTTTTTCTCCTCTCTGGCTCCCGCTGCACTTGGCTTCTTTGTGTACTTAACGTCTGCTGCTACAAATTTTTCCTCCACCTCGGCTCGGATTAAAATCCCATTTCGTATAAATCTCCCCGAATAATTTTCCGAAAAGAGAGAGGCCCGCTGCGCTCAAACGAAATTTCCGCAGCTTTGCATCCGAAAGGCCGTGATGTGCATTCCCGGTGGAAATTCCGAGGTTTTTCGGAATGCCGCTCTCGTGGTGAAAAATTCACGGGACACACGCGATTTGGCTGTCCGGAACCGCGCGCGCACTGCACCGCGTGTTCGATTAAATTCGCCGCTGCTACGAAGCGGACTATTGTATAAGCCGATCGCATTCTCCGAATTCAGGCCGATCGGCCCTCAATTTGGGGGAACAATCCCCGTCGTAGCTGCTGGTCCTTGTTTTCGGCTATATTGCTTAATTGCCGCGATTGTTCCTTCAATGAATGGGCCGACGTATAAGCACGTCTTAACGCGTATTCTTCTTCTTTTTTTTCGAGAGCGCAGAGGAGAATTTTACCGGATTCCGGCAATTTTTGCGCTCGCGGCTTTGCTTTTCGCTCCGACGCCTGTTGTAAGAGAGGCTGCTCGGTAATTTGCTTATCTTGTAGGGAGAAAAATACGCGGTGTAATTATTCCCACTGGTTCGCGCGTGCGGACACACGAGTATTTTCTCGCCGCTGGTATTGCAGGTTCTTTTTTTCGGACGTGAAAAATGAAACTTTTATTTCACGAACCGACGTCGTCAATTTAGAAACTTAATACGTAAAAGGAAGCATATAATCGAATGAAAAACGTCCGTCAACCGTCCGTTCGCGTAAATTACCGTGTGCAGCGCCTGACGCAATTTAATCCCGACGCCCGTATAATCCGCGTATACGCACACAACAGCAGCAGCAGCGCGGAGTGACGAACACGACAATGGAGACATATTCGCACACGGACGAGTGCGCGCATTGGCACCTTAGGCGAGAAACTGCAGCGCTGGAGGAGAGAGCACGCGAGAGAAAAGTCGGCCTTTGAAAGAAAGGAAGCCTTTCTCGCGATGACTGTAGGGGGGATCTCGTAACGAAGAAAATGACATAAATGAAAAGAGCTCCATTGTCGGGACATATGAAGGTTCGCGCACTCTTGGTAGCAGCAGCTACCCCTATGCGTTTCTCCTTTTGTGTAAAGTGTGCTGTGCAGCGAGACAGTTTTCTCCAGCTGTATAATTTCGAGTTAAATACTCTGTTTTTTTCATAATTGCATAATTACATATACGAGACACGCATTACTTACGTCCTACAATTAAATACATCAGCATCCAATTTGCTTTGCGGGACGATCTCCTATACTCGCGAGTGGAAAGAAGTTAATTGGTCATATTGGCAAATTAGTCGCTCCAGCCTCTGATCTCTATACACGCGGCATCATATGCATATACCTAAGACATGTGCGCCGCTGCTGTATATCCATTATGCATAGGAGTGTAATATGCAGTAGTCTCGGTGCATTAGTTGCGCGCACACATGTGCGCGTACCGGCACAGACGAGGGAAGACACGATAGGTGCGACGATGACGACGACGACGACGCGAGTTCTCGGGAATCGAGGGAGAAAAAGAGAGTACGTGCAGTACGCGAGAAGGAGAGAGAGAGAGAGAGAGAGAGAGAGAGAGTAAGTGCAGCGTTGAGAAAGGGAGGAATGACGCGAGAGTCAGTAGCGAGACGAGGCGGGGGCAAGAAGAACAACGCGAGGGACCGTCGGCCAATGAGAGACGCCCGATACGGCGGCCATTTTAATGATCGGCCCAAGGTAAACAAAGGGAAAGAGGGAAAGGAGAATGACTGCTGCGGTGCAGGCTGCACCCCTCGTGTGTGTCGTCGGTACAGTAACCCCTTTCTCGAGGGAGAGAGAGAGAGAGAGAGAGACAGAGAGAGAGAGAGAGAGAGAGAGAGAGAGAGCGAGCGCAAGAGAGGGAGAGGGGCAAACGCCCACGTGTGAGCGGTAGGGGCGACGAGCCGACCAATCGCTGGCCTGAATCTCGTCGTCGTCGTCGTTGCACCCGCAAAGACGGACTGCTCTCCCCTTCCTTCCTCGTCGTCTCGCGCAATCTCTCTCTCTCTCTCTCTCTCTCTCTCTCTCTCTCTCTCTCTCTCGCTGTACGCGCACTTCCTCCTTTCTCGCTCTCTTTCGCCTATGCAGAGGTCATTCGCTCGATTTTTCACTTTTCAATTTCGCCGACGCCGACTGTGGCCCACATGGACTTTAATCCTTTTCCATTGGAAAGTCGCCGAGGGTTGCAGGCTGCGTTACTATACGCGATAGCAATTAGCGAGATTCGCGAAGGGGGCAGAAGGCGAGAGTGGCAGTGCAGCTAGCGTATACTCATATATAGAAAGAAAGTCATTAAACCGTTTCATTGCAGTGCCCTATGGCTGTGTAATTAGAGAGAGTTGAGCTCACGCTTGTTATGCGATTCTGAAAATGGATCATAAGTAACACAAGCTGGTAGTGGGGTACTTGTAGATTCGCGGGTTCACGCCTCTGCATGCGTTTCGATTGATCTCTCGAGCGTTTGGCTTATGCGTTTCAATGACTCACGATTGGAGCGTATGGTTGGTGCGTTGAAAATCGCTCTCGTGCCCTTTTGATCGAGATTAATTGCGCATGCTCGTTTTTTGATTAAAAAATATTCACGAGTCCCTGGCAAAATTTTATCTTGACGGAGGGCAGGTTCTCTCACTCGTCGAGCTTGCATTAGCGAGAGAAAAAAAAATTTCAAACTACCAAGAAGCAGCGTCAAATTATTTAAGAGTTCGTCGAAGAGAAAAAAAAGGCTCCAGGAGATTCGAGAAAGAAAGGGTCCGCTCGTAAATCGTAGATCAATCTCTGGTAAAAAACTCGCGGCTCGAACCAAAGCAGAGCAGAGCAGAGCAGAGCAGAGCAGCCCTTTCAGCCTGAAAAAGACCAGCAAAGGTGCGACTTCTTCTCAACCCACGCTCTCTCCTCTCCCAAAACACTCTTCGGAGAGCTGCTCTCTCTCTCTCTCTCTCTCTCTCTCTCTCTCTCGTGAGTGCAACACACACGGCTAGAACAAAGACCGTTCGCGCTCTCGAAAGCCGCGTGTGCAGCGCACAAATACCGCTCGCGCGCGATATTTACGGCGGCGACGACCGGAAGTCCGCTGGTCTGCTCTGCCGCAGAACCCGAGAATATACGTATAGCCGCAGCGCCGCATACTTGCGTGTGTGTCCCGTCGCGCGTGAGAATGGGGTATTGGGTTTTCTCGACGACAAGGCTGCTGCTGTTGCTGCCCCGCAGTGTGCGCGAGAGCAGCTTTCTGTCTGGCACACTTGGCCGCCGGTAAAACTGATGTGATTTGACTACGTTCACACCTACACCGCATTCTGTCTCCGTTGTTTTTCTCAAAACAGGGCTGCTGCCGCCGCCGCCGCCGCTGCAGCGAACAACGATGTAAGACAATAAAACGACGCGCAGAGACGAGTGAAAGGCGGAGAGGGAGACAATGCGGAATAAAAAAGACGAAAAAGAGCAGGAGAGAGAGAGAGAGAGAGAGAGAGAGAGAGAGAGAGGACGTGTAGCACGGTGTGCAAGAGAGGAGAGAGGGAGGTGGAACAGGTATTATGAGCTGCAGCCTCCGCGTTTGCTTCTTCATTTTTGCGTGTCCCGCGTGAATCTGTCGCGGCGATTTCATGCAGAAGCTACGGATTCGAGAGAGAGCGGCGTCGGCGAGAATGTGAGGGCCTCGCCGGGTCTGATTACCTCTCGGCAACCCCTCGCTTTCCCTCTCGACGCTCCTGACGGGTCTCCTCTCTCTCTCTCTCTCTCTCTCTCTCTCTCTCTCTCTCTCTCTCTCTCTCTCTCTCTCTCTCTCTCTCTCCTCTGACTCCCTTTGTCTCTCCTGTAGCAGCAGTCTCCCCCTCTTGTGTCCTTTTTTCCGCGCAACTATACGCCCGTTTTCGGCTCGTCTTCTTTCTCTCCCTTTCTTCCCTTTTTTTGACACAAATGTCGCATGACCTATAACGCGCGCCGAAATGTGTCGCGCTAGCGCTTTCTCTCCGCCCGCGCGGTGCTTTCTCGGGGGCCTATTCACCCGCGCACGATCAGAGTCTAGTCGTCTGGCTCGTTTCTAAAGCAGAGGATTTCGCGAGCCAGTCCACCGGGCTTTAATATTACAATATACTTATTCTTTCTTGAATTCCCTGCCAGTCTGACCTACTGCGATTTCTGTGTTACAATAGCTCGAGGTATAAGTAGATAGACACACAGGGAGACGTCGTAATTAAAAAATAAATGCGCTATCGGTTTCCAAACAACGGCTCCGTTTTCGCGCGAATTACACGGCATTCCTTTCCCATCGCGTTACGCGACGGCACAAAGCGTCGCGCAGCGCGTCAAGCCGAGCGATCAAAATATTTTCGAGAAACCGGGCTACGCATTCACGTCGATACCCATTACGAGACTCCTTTTCCTCTTTGTGATCTGCACACATCAAACGGGAGAGAGAGCTACAGCGCGGAAAGTGAGCAGGTAAATTCTCTCTCTCTCTCTCTCTCTCTCTCTCTCTCTCTCTTCCTCCGCGCCTTCTTCGCGCAGACTATATAGCTCTTTTCTCTCGGTGCGCGATTAATCCTATTCACGGAGCCGCGAAGGCTCGGGTTTCAGAACCGCTGCTGCTGCGAAGGAAGTGTGCATGTGCATGTGAGTGTGCGTGTGAAGGGAAGCGGCGGCGGTGGCTGCGGTATAGTAATCCGCCCTCGCGCGTCCATTCGGCGAGTTTCTTGGAAACGCGCGTCGATTAGTGACGTAATCGAGGAGGGACTGCCTCGCGGCTTCACGCACACACCTATGCTCTATTGCTTTATCTTTGTATGGCTTGTGATATTGGATTTTCGATGAGTTCTCTCCGTGGACGCTTCTCACGAGGAAGACGTTCTCTCCCTCTCTATGACTGCGTGCGTAGTCTGTGAGAGCTGCTTTGAGGGATTATCAAGAGGTTTTCCGCGAATCAAACGCTCACTTCTTCGACGCCGCTGTTGGCTAGAATTAAGGTCTTGTACACGTCGGACTTAGGCGCAGCGGACTGCTTTGCGAATCAGCGGAAAAATTCACTGAAACTGCAGCCTAACAGAGTTAGACGCGTGTACGGGTATTGGGCGCGTGCGTGTGTGGCTCGAACTTCAATTAATTTATTATTGGAATTGCGGGACTGATACTACTGCAGGCAGTGGCAAAGGTTTCCCGGTAATAACAGTCATTAGCGTTAATGTGCAAATCTATATATATGCGCACACACATTGTGAACTAATGTATGCGAACTTTAACTTTTATGCTATTAGCATAATGCGCGAGCAACGCGCTTATAATGGCCGTTATTGTGAAAACCTATACTGGCGATATTCTCTCGCATAAGAGCTAAAATTAACGATAAAAACATATACACAGTTATAGATGCAGCTTTATAACGAACGCGCGCGAATGAACGACGTGAAGTCTTAATTTAGTATACAGTGTATAAGTCGCGAGTCGATTTTTTGTCTTGTACTTATCGCGCGCACGAGGGAGAGCTGCGCAGTTTTATTAGACCATAACAATATTTTTCATTGCAACACATGCACTGCACACGTATACTGCACAATCCGCTTTCTAAGACATCTCTGCAAATACTGTATATACCCGGCTAACAATTCCTTTCGGCACTGAAAGCTATCAGACGGCTCTCGCATTCATTCCCAGTCAGCCGGTTTAATACTCCATTAAATCAAACACAATTCCCCTGTTGAAAAGCCTACCACGATCGCGATAAATAATTCTCTGCGAGAGAGAGAGAGAGAGAGAGAGAGAGAGAGAGAGAGAGAGACCACGCGGCGGCGCAATCATTGTCTCTCGGTGCGCAAGTTTTTCGTGAATTACGCCCGGTTACGTGCTAAAACACACGTGGAATATACGACGAAAATCGCTGGGGTAATACTCTCGAGCGGTTGTGCGATTCTCGCAAAATTATGCCATTAAACGTGTGTCGGACGGCGTCAGCCGAGCCTGTAAACAATACAGCTAAGCGAGTATAGGCACAACGTGGCTGAGAGATGGAAAACAGCTTCACTCGCTCTCGATATTATACTTGTTTACACGTTTCCCAATAATATATATTTCACCCTGGCATTGTACAATTTTCATTGTTCCTTGCGCAAAGCGGTATTTAGAAAAAATCCTGTGTACCTACCTGTGTGTACTCTCTCCGTCGTATTCCAGCGCGGCTCGCAATAATTCAGAATAGTATAAGCACATTCGAAATCCACCGCCTTAAAAACCTCTCGCAAAAGCTATTTAAAGCGACGTTTCGAAATCCTGACTGCTCTCGCGCAGATGCACGATATATAACGCGCACAGGGAGAGACTTCGCGTGGTCGTGAGTCGCGGGAGCCGCGTCGCGATGCGGTCGCCTATGTGCTCGGGAGATAAAACGGCTCTTTCTCTGCTGGGCGCACACGCATTGATAGCGCAGCCCGAGACGCTGATCTACTGACACTCCGCATTCATAAATTATACGGGCTTTCGTTGTAACTCTGCTCTGCGAAGGCTCTCTCTATGTATGCAGTGTACAGTGTATGTATTATATACACTCGCCCCCGCATATTACACTCGTGTCTTTGATACTTTCTAGACAATTTCAGCTTTCCATCTCTTGCGGTGTGTGTCCAAGAACTGCTCTAACTTGCGAAACTTGGTTATTTCGACGTACGTAGCTTTAAGCTTGTTTTAATAACAGCATACTTTGCTGCACTTTGTAATTGCGTTTGTGCATTCGCTTGCTTTTCTAATTGACGCGGAACTCGCGGCGAGCTGGAGATTTGAGAAAAGTGGATATTCTTCATCCACCGCGGCGGGTAATTTGAAATGCGCGAGTTGCGAATGATATACACCGTTTTTTGTTTTGGAGAAGCGAGAAAATTTATGCTAAATTGTTGCTTCACGTCAGCGGCGTTTTGTAAGGTAGATTCTCGCGCAACGACGATTGTTTACGATTCCACGGCGCTTTTCCTCGTTCACATAACTGTCCTTTAAAGGATTTACAAAAGCACGTGTATAGTACGCCGTGGGAGGGGGAGATTTAGCGAGATTCCTCGTTAAGATACATTCGGCAGCGTATACAGCAGCAGCACACTATGCACACATTGTGGAAAGCTTCATCGATGTGTGCCACGGCGGCGGCGGCTTATCCGCGCGTATCGGCGCAGATATGCAAATTTCGATATAATTTATTCGCGCTCGGGGATTTACGACTTGTTTATTACAGCCAATCCGACAATTCGATCTTTCTCCCGTACATAGTTGCGTCGGCACGGGTATAATTAAGGGGAAATCGTACTTTTTCGCACCGATCGAGTGAAAATGAAAATGAAGAAGGAAGCACCGTTGCGCGCGCGCGCGGACACCGAAGGTGCAATGTATCGGGTGAACAGCACCGCGCGACGAGAAACTCGAGGCAAAGATAGGATGTATCAAAGATGGCCGATGCCCTGTAACTAATACGCGCTGCTGCACCACGCGGCGACGGCGACGGCCATTTGCGAAACACATAAGAAATCCGATCTTGGGTTTTGATCTCCATAAGCCCACCCTCGATCGTGTTACCGGAACACACCTCGACAGCAGCGGCGGCAACGACGGCTCAAAGATGGCAGCTACTTACTATCCCCGCACGAGCGACGACTTTCGCCATTATTGTCGCGAGAGAGACTGATTCATCCGTGTAATATGCGTATGTGCCTTCGATGATGTACTTACCGGTCCGAGAGAGAGGCTAATCAACCGCGTCGTATGGCGACAAAGCCCTCGTCGATCGATGCAAGGATATACCTTTCACCGGGAGCTATTTACACACGCTTCTTATTTTGCGGCTAAACGACCACTTTCTACACGAGAGCTGTCGCAGGGGGTTAGCAGACGGGCTAGTCGGTTGGAACGAGGAGGCGGATTAATAAATAATCGATGGACGTCTAAAATTCTACCATCGTCAAATCGAGTTAGTCGGGTAAACTCGTTTCGTTCGAGAAGGAAACTTCAAATATTCAGCGATCGAAATTAGACCGGTTTTTTATCTTCCGCCATTTTTTCCAAGAGGCAAGCAGGGCGATAATCGAGCCGCGCTACTCTCGGTACAGCGCTTGCCGATATCGCTCGCGTGCGAGCAAATAAACGCCAGCGACGAAATTAAAGGCGAATCGGCGCAACCGGTCATCATCGGTAGCAGCGCCGGCACACAACACCTGCTCACCTCTCCGGAGAAATTATTTTTCAATCCCACAATTATAGATGACTCCGATAAGCGTGCTCGATTTCAATTTGACATCGAGCGCACGCACACACACGGACACGCAGCAGCGATTAAACAAGGATGCGAGAAGATCCCAATGCCGCGCGCGGTCGAGAATTAAACGTCGCGAAGAGGAGGAGGAGGGAAAAATAAAAGCACAACGGAAATGAAAACCAGCGAGCTTGCAGCGGCAGCAGCGTGCAATTATGAAGTCGCTACCGAGCTGACGCGCGAATATCGAGAATGACATTTTAATCACACGGTCATCGTTTTCGCACGGTGTTCCATTAGTGCGAGTAATTTGTCTGTCGATACGCTTGTTGACTTGTGAGATTCTCATCGGCGCCTACCGTTAACCTCTCTCGCTCTGTCTCGCTTCACCGTTTCTTTTCTTCACCTCGTCGTTGTTGTTGTCGTCGCGCTCGCGATCCTTTTTCTTATTTGGCTTCTGTCCCTCGGTGAGACTCGGAAAAAAGACTTATCGCCCAGGTGGAAACCGGACTGTGTACACAAACGAGCCAGTTCGCCGCCGAAAAAATAGAACGAGATCGATCTTTCGCGCGCGAGCTCGCGAGCAGCGTATCTATATACTCCGAGAGCTTGACAAGCGCCTCTCGAACTCGTTAAGAGAAGCTCTCCTTCGTCGTCGCGCATGACGATCGAGATCTACGCCTCCGTGATTTCTCTTTTTATTTATTTTTTGAATAATAATTTATGGAAAAATAAAGCGCTCCACTGCAGCGTATTCATAGCGCTACATGTCGCGGAGATTGCGAGCGCAACATTCATTACGTAACGACGTTGTTGACACCGATTAAAAATAAACAAGAGACTATGGGAGAAAAACGAACGCATAGTTTCGCGTGCGGGCGGATGTAGTGTGAGGCAATGCGCGCGTACGTAATACACGCGGAGCGCAATAGCACACTCGGGATACTTGATCGTTCCTTAAAAATATACATAGTTCCGTGTGTGATTTACCGGTCGTAAAGTTGGCTTTAAATATTCTCTACAGATCGAAAAGCTGCCGTTATACGCGCGCGATGCCGAATAAAAGTTCCGAGACTGAGACTGAAAATATGACATTTTGCAACGCGTACTTTTGGCATAACTTTGTGCTGGACAACCGCACCGGAATTATTTGCACAGAAAAAGAGACGTCGTCGCGCGCTGCTTCAAAGGTATGCATCGATAAGCCCGCGCGAGACGCGAAATATTCCGTAGCCGTGTAAAATTGCCGAGGATTAGCATGAGATTGTTCGACAGTAAATAAAAGCTAATTTCCGTATAAATTTCCCAAGGAAATGACGTTAATTAATGCAGCCCGCGCGGAGAAAATTAGAATAATCCCCGGCTCTCTCGCTGTAGTGTGTCTGATCCGATATCCACACAAAGCTCGAGTGCCATTAATTATCCGCAATCGATGCCGGCGCGCATTAATTGTTTCTCAAGAAAGCGCACGTTACGTACGGATCGGAAAAGACTAGAGTTTCTCGCCTTCTCGATATAACACACGTATACACACAAAGCCAGCGATGAAAGTATAAACGTATAATGCACACAGGCGGATGTGAGCCGCGCATATCGACTCTGTGCGTGAGTTAACACTTTGTGCGTAGGGCGACTACAATGGAGCGTGTATACGGTGGCCGCCGTCGCCGCGACGCTGACCTTATTACGCAAAGTTAAGGATCGCGTATGTACAGAGTACTTGCACACACACACGCACTCGCGAAGTAGTGTAGCAGGCAATCCTTTAACTCGATATATCCAGAGAAAGAGAGCCGATCGCGCTGGTGTGCGTGCTGCAGCAGCCGAGCGTGAAAAACACGTGATCGCCTTTAACAGTCTTTTCCTCGATTGCCAAGCGTTCATTGCCAGCTTTTCTCCGTTCGGGCCACTTCCTCTCTCACTCTTACTCTCGAGTGGTGTAGGTTGTCACTGCTGCAGCGCGCACCCGCGCATCTGATCAGGAAATGAGTTTTCTGCTTCGAAGCATTCGACATTTCCCGCCGCGTGGATATTCGTTCGTTTTTTTCTTCGTTTTGTTTCAGCGTGCGTGAGTTGAACAGTTGTTCGGACGAGAGGGAGGAAGCCCCTTGACGTGAGAAGTGGTTTTTCAGGCCGGGAAATCCGGAGATACGCCGATTATGCTCTAGTGTGACGTGTGTGTGCATACTTTGTTCTGGAAACTGGAGCACACGTGCAGTATACGATGAACCGATGAGAATTCGGTGTTCGATTTTGGATATACTCGTCGAGAATGAGTGTATGGCATGGGAAAAGTTCGTAGCTCGGAAGGTGAAAATTATAAAACGTATTGAAGAGGTGTATTTCGTTATCGTCACGCGAATGGGATAATCCTTCCTACACGACACTAAAAAATTTCTCAAACTCTCGTCGAGTTTCTGGCTTTGCTACTCTCCTCAAGCACTATCTGCGAGTCCAGTGCATATATAGCGGCTTGACGTCTATCCGAAATTGTTTTTTTTTTGGAATTGCTTGGCTTACAAGCCAAGCAAGCCTGATTGTAAGCCAAACAATTCCAACAAAAACAATTTGAGTCGTTTAATTAATGAAGTGTCCACCATGCCAATATTACCTTTTATTCGTCCAATTTGATCTGCTCATGCTATAACTGCCAATAAGATATTTGTATATTATTCGAACCAGCCAATAATAGTATTTGAGTGCACGACGACCTCAGTCTCGCAACGATCTAGAGGTGTCGCGATCAATTCGCGTCGCGCGCGATTATAAGCGTACGCGGGTCGCTAATTGCGCGCCGCACGAGTCAACGACCGTTACTTATCTCCCTTGCATAGCTTGTGCAACACACCGCAGTGTACGCGGGTAAAAAAAAGGAGAACTCTCGACCTCGTTTAGCGTCTATATAATTATAACGGCTGCAGTGCGCTTATCCGCGCGAAGCCAAAGTTCTCACGAGCTTGCAGCTTTTCTCCTCGCGCTCTCGCGCAGTAGAGATCGCGCGGAGAAGATGGTCGCTTTGAATTTCGAAATTGGACTTCCAACTTCCCTATAGCCCCTCGGCCGTCGCCGCCGCCGACGACGAGTTATACGAGAAGTTGCCGGTGTAAAACGCGCCTGCACAATAAACTAGAAAGCTTTACTGCGTATTACCGAAGACACTAAAACCTTGTATTCGAGTTGTCGATGTGTTCTTCTTCCTCTCTGTATACCCGCATTATGCCGTAAAGCCGTACAGCCGACGAGAGAAACTCTCGCGTTGATGCTGTATATATACAGAGAGACGACTGTTGCACGTATATGCGTGTACTGCAGCCTATGGTCATCGGCGGCGGCGGAATGGTCTTTGAGAGCGAGCGGAAGACGAGACACGATGCCGGTGGTACACACAGCCGAATGTACGTATACGCGTATATAGGAAAGTTGTATAGCCGGACACACTATGGGGATCATACGTATAGATAGCCCAAGCGCGTCCGGCGATGATTGATGGAGACGGATATGGGCTTTGCGTTAGAACGCCGTGGAATATACTCCGATAAAAATCGATTTGCATTCTTTTCCGATAATATCCGCCGATTTATTTCGCGGACGTTTTATTGCGGAAAATATCGAGTCGTGCGTCGCATTTTATTTTATTTATCATATATCCGCGTATAACACTGCAGTGTGCCGCGCGCCGAGGGATGATCAATTTAATAAGGCAATAAGTTATATCTGCATTTTTATACGCCTGAAATCGTAATGCAAGAGCCTCTTAATAAAGGGATATATGAGAGAATAAATGCAAAATAAAGCAAAACCAGGCGGAATTAATAGGAGAAAAGGCGCGCTCACGTGGGGAGAGAGAGAGAGAGAGAGAGAGAGAGAGAGAGAGAGAGAGAGCCAGCCAGCGGCAGCGGGCGAGATAGAAGGTAAAAGGGTTAGATGTCCCTGTGGAATGTGCTCAGGGAGGTATATAGTAGCCGGAGCCGTGTTATGGCTGTGTGTATATACATATAGCTAAGCGCGCACGCACAGGCCGAACGGTCAGCGTGCGTTATTGCATTACACACAACTAGGTAGGTAGTTAATTTAGCATCAGTGGCGTGTATATACCTTCGCCCGGACGATTGCTTCTCGTATTGCTTCTCACCCGGTCATATGCATAATGTAATTGACTTCATCCTCTTCTCTCCTCCGCTCGCTCGCACACGCGCGCACCTTTATTCATCCCGCATCGCGCCACCTCCATGTGCGCAGCCTTCGCACGCCTCTAATGAAAGGATTAGGCATTTTCCTTCCTTTTTACGATATCCGCGCATAAAATTTGTAATGAACATCGAAAAAACGAATATGCCAGGCAGTGTATATATGCTCCCGCTGCGCGCGCCGGTATTAAAAAGTAGTAAAACTTTATAGATGAAGCGATGAAAAATAATGAATTTCAATCCGAGATGTATCCGCTTCTACGAATTTAATAGACGAAAATACGCCAGATTTGCATCTTTGCAATTTACTAAGACGTCGTTCGCGACGAACGCAATCGCATCAGCTGTGTAGCAGCTCTTAGAATCGATCAGCGAGAGAGACCGGCAACGATTCTCGTTAAATCGTTTCATAGAACCTGACCATTGACCCAGCTGTCCATCGATACACACTACACCCACCGGACGCTGCGAGTACATAACGTGGAGTCTCGGGAGGAACGGCTCCTCGTCAACACACGCAATTCCGTTACGCGTCGGGGAATCTAACTCGGTCATTTCCTCCGTCTCGAGAAAAATAAGAAAAATAAACGGCGTTGGGATTATTTCGTTTAATTACTTCGCGGTTCGATAGAGGGCAGTTGTGGTGCTGATTAGTTTTTTCAGATTTTCCCAGAAGCTCGTCGAATAAATTTCTTCTACCTTGATAACCAGTTTTTTCTTCTCTCAAGCGCCACCTACTTAAATAGCGATTTCCACAACTCGCCGCGTATTAATAAACGTCGCGCTAAATATTCCAGACTCGGACAAAAAAAAACTAGTTTACGACGCACTTCGCAGGCGACATTAAATTTTGATGAGTAATTCAAATCGGCGGGCAATTCTCATTAAGCCGACAATTAACGAATACATGTATATACATATTTCGCTCGGCTCTCTCTCTCTCTCTCTCTCTCTCTCTCTCTCTCTCTCTCTGTCGCATCGCGCGTGTCCCTCAATGAAGCGCGTCGCGCACTCTAGCTATGCAGTCCGTAAAAATGATTTCTGCGAAAGGAGCATAGCTCTCGTCGCGCTGGCGAATCAAAGGAGGCGAAATTCCATTCCTCGAGCTGGCAAAAAATCGGTCCTGAGAGAGGGACGTGTATGGGCGCGCGTGCGTATATAGTGTATATTATGTACTTGCGAGCATAACCCGACGCGCCGCTCCTTTCACACGCGTCTTCGGCGCGACCGAACAATTAATTCCTCACGCGTCCCTCTATTATCCGTTCTTATATGGTCGCGCCGTCGCGGCGCGGCTCTTCACACTTGTGTATACCATACACTGTTTCGGTAGCTGTATACGCTCCGCGTTCGTAAATTTCGCAATTAATTCGACGCTCTTCTATTTTCGAAGGCGTGCACCCATTCTCGTACTCCCGACGTATAAATAACGCGCACATGCAGGTAGCCAGCTCGCTCGCGCATAATATTGCAACAAATTGTTCGCCAATAAAGTGTAGGTTATAGAAAGGGGGAGAGCCTCTCGGTTTGTAAAATCCGTAGAAATATCGCTGAAAACATTAATCTCAATAGCGTGGAATCAGCGCTTTAATACCCGCATGAAACGCGCGCGCGCGTTCGAGTCAACCATCGGCTAAAATAGCACGCGATTGCGCGAGCGCGAGACGACTGATAGCACTGCAGCCGCCGCCGACGCCGCTGCCTCGTGGCATTAGCGATGATATTACACCGTGGCGCGGCTGAGCTACAAGAGAAGAAGAAGAAGAACGCCCAAGGACGAGAGCGCATACCTGCGCACTGCATCGTGTGAGTTGCCGGCGCGAGAGAGAAGCGACTCGTCGCCTGTGCACCACCGCGTGAACCTGGAATCTCAAGCGGTTGCTGCTGTTGCTGTTGCCATTTTTGCGGTTTGCGAAGCCCCGTGTGATGCGTTGATTGGTAATTCATGGAATGATGATGGAAATCGTCGGGGAGGAAAGATGAAGAAGAAGCTAGGAAATGTACAATCGTCTCAGCTACGGCTATATCTGTATATGCGTGTGTGTGTAGGAAAGTGCGGTAATATTCTAAACAGGTCTGTTTGTGCAGTCTCTTTTTTGTTCTCGCTCTCGTTGGAGAAATCAAATGCCTGAGCGATCGCTACGCAGCCTATAAATCATCCTTAATAATTTTAACAGCGCGCGCGAACGGTAAAAAACACATCTGAAAGGACGAATCTTGTTAGCGCAAACACGGGGTGGGGGGACGTATTTATACTTGTCCAATTCGCGAAAGCATGCAGTATCCCAGCCGAGGCTTAATAAGAGCTGACCGTGATCCTAAAACTCGCCATCCATCACAGCGCGCACCGTGTAAAAAAGTGTGCCAAAAGCGCAGCGGTAGCAGCATCGCGTACACGTGACAATGACAGAATATAGCCCGCGTGAAAAAGCGGCACCTTACATAATTAGAACCGAGAGAGAAAGAGAGATGGAAAAAAAGTCCGGGGCTAATTACAACCGAGGGAAATGGCAGTGGACGACGAGTCAATTTCCGCGGGGCTGATTTCTCCTTTTTTTCCTTCTTTCGCCGCGAGAGAAGCGAGAGACACACGTAAACTGTTGCAAATTAAGCACTCGCGCAGGGAGCCAGGGCTCATTTCTCAAGCTGTCTTCTCGCATAAATTATTGCAAACGAAACGCACCACGGCGGCTGGCCCGAAAGAAATGCATAAAGTCTCTCTCTCTCTCTCTCTCTCTCTCTCTCTCTCGGCCCTTCGCTGCTCTCACTCTCGTTTCGGTTTCGCGATTTTTTTCTTCATTCTCGTACCCTTGAGTAGGTACGTACCTATATAACGCGCGTTTGAAGTCGATACACCGAGCCGCGATTCGCGCGGGGGACACGCACAAAGAGCATTTTGTTTGCTGACCTCAGCGCGCTCGGAGTGTAGGTATATGCGGCGCGTTGTTTGGCATTTTTGCCGCGCTGCAGCATTTGAGAAAAATCATCCGCCGCAGGAATAGCCGAGGCTTTTTATTGGCTCTCGCTCGTATATCACTCGAGAGCATATTTGTCGCCGAATGAAATGCCGCGTGCGAGGAGAAATTTCACGGCGGTCATGCGCGCGCGTTTGTATGCGCATAGGAGGGACTCTAATCAGCTGGTTTTAACGACATTCGAGCGTTTTATATTGTCGTTTATTGTGCGACTCGCGAGGATGACTTCTTAGTGCACATTGTTTGCCCGAGAGATGCGCTAGCTCGAGGACTATTTCAATATATCCCCGCGGCCTGACGTTTAGACCATCATTAATATTTTCGAATTATGGATGTTATTCGATTGTAAATCAAGCGACGAATTTATTATCGGCCTGAGCTGAGAGGGAGAGCGAGCTAATCCTGAAAATTATTCGCATGACTGCAACTCGCGCACGTACTATATACATATAGTGTATATGCACCGCAAGGCGAGTCTATAAACTTGTTTTATTCGATGGAGAAACTACCTTCTCTTTTATGATAATTTATGTTGCTAGACGTATACACTGCACCGATAGATACGATACTCTGTCGCTATCGCACTGCGATCATTTTTTAGTCCTAAATGTGCGCTTTGAATATTAATAATTCGACTTGGCGCCTCTGCTAAAAATTGCGCCTGACTAACGAAGCGCAATTTGTTCCTATCGCGGGCTGCGCGTCGATTACATAAAAAGCCATATGAATGAGTCTTAATCACACGATGTTCGTGTTCGATGATTCATTATCGAGCGAATCATCGATAAATCAATTTAACGCTCGGGAGAGCTGATTACCTATCGCATATTTTCCAAATTTCAACTTACGAGATTGATGTTGGCTTAATAATCGCGCAGTTGACTCTGGCCTGTACCTATATAATACGTACTCTCAACTCCGGAAGTTATTATGGACTTACGTACCTGCAACAAAAGCACAAGAAACAAGAGATTAAAAAAGTTGCGAAATCCCTCTAATAAAAAGCTTAAAACTACCCTAAGAATCCATGAAGAATTAACCAGCCATCCTGATTCCCCAGATTCAGTGCCGTGTCTACAACGGCGCGAACATATACGTATACAATCTCGTCAACATAGCCGCGCACATCTTGTGGCTGCCCCCAAAAGTTGTGTCTCCGCAGCGTCGCAGCTCATCATCCTACCCCCCAAAGTTAAAACTTAATCTTCATAGCGGTCGACTGACAATCAAAACTTTGGGAGGGTCTCGAGTCGGGGCGTAAATAATTATAACCCATTTAAAGCTGGCCAAATGGTATAAAGGAGCTTGCAAGAGGGAGAGAGAGAGAGAGAGAGAGAGAGAGTTGAGCTTGAAAGTTTGCAGGAAATTCGAGCTCTCGGCCCTATCGATTTTGGCCGAGTGCCTCTTAAAACACGCGGACATTCCTTTTCGCGGCTCTCTCTCTCTCTCTCTCTCTCTCTCTCTCTCTCTCTCTCTCTCTCTCTCTCTCTCTCTTACTCGCTTGTCGAGTGGTGGTCGCCGCCGCAAAGGGCCAGCAGCAGCAATTTCTTTTCCTGCTTCTTTTTTCTTCGAGGGATATTTTTTGCGCTGCCGGCGAACGAGAGGTTCGCTTCGCCTCGTTATTTTTTTCTCCACTTATTTCACCCGACTTCGAGCGCTTTTGTTCCGAGAGAGAGGGACTATCCCTCGGCGTGATTTCGAAATTTTACTGATCCTACTGCGGGGCTTATCAAATAAAACTTCTGTTTCGGACGGATCGCCTCGATATTGTCTTATTTATTGATCGTTATTTTTTTCCTCTTATATTTTATTCCGAATGCAAAAATAGCCTTGGAATCACGGCGCGATTTCAAAAATATATCTGCATTAATAATGTACGAAGGTTTTGTACACTCAATCAATACGGAAGCTATAGGCATAAAAATACGCACAATACTTATCGCAGGCCGCGCGTACGCATTATTTCTATTTAAAACCTCTTTCACGAAGAACAACACAGAAAAGAAAGAATAAATTAAGCCGAAATTAGGCTATCGCAGAACTTCTCTCCATTCATCAAATCGCCGGAATCGCGCGCGATAAAAAGATGACTCGGAGGAAAAGACACACGCGAACTGGAAATTGCAGAAGGCGTCACAGCGAGAAAGAGAATGAGAGAGAGAGGGCACACGAAACGAACTGTCTGGCCTTTCTCGCGCTCGCGATTAATTCTCATTTCTCCTTTGTCGGCACGCCCATTTTTATTGGGCCGCTCCACCCCAGATGGTCATTTCCGCTTTCTCGAAAAGAAAAGCCGTGTGTATGCAGAGAGAGAGAGGCGCTTCTCGAAAATTGCATTATCACCGTTCGATATGGATAAGCGCTGATGCGCTGCTTCTATACACGTCGATCGAGCTATGTGTAGGCTAATAGCTTCGATATTAAATCGCCGGCTTTCAAATTTTCGCGCGCGCTTGTGTAACAGCGTGAAAAGCCGTTCTTCTATACATTCATGATGGATAATTTACGATGCGCGCCTTTAGAGACACTTTTTCCGAGTATAATATGCTGGAAAATCATCGGAAATTGTATTCTCTCGGCGAATACATAAACAATGGTATACTCACCAGCTCGACGTATGAATTTGCAAACGCTGGGGGTTGTGCTCGAACACACGAAAGCGCGCGATAAATTAAGCGAGACAAGGGCGCCCTGATAAAGATTAATACCGCCTGCAGACGTGTCCGCCCACTCTGGGGCGATTTTTGCGCGTGAAAAAGACTAGGCCTAATCGTCCTCATGTGTATAGGTCAGCGACCTCGAACTGATTCCTGCGCGCGAAAAAGGTCAGTGTTACCAGCGCTAGAGTACAGTAGTGTACAGCCGATATTCGCCGTGCTTACCTCTCCCCGATTAAGAAATCTCGGCGGCAAAATTAAAGTTCACCGCGGCTCGTAATTACCTCGCGGTAACGTTTTTACCCTCTGACATAGCAGATCGCGCACGATTGCTGCATCAGATCCTTTTAATACTTTTTCCACTTTCCCGCCTGACACAAAGGCTGGTGGAAAAATAATCTCTCACTATACCGCACGCGTTAAACGCTCGCGACGTGTGCGCAACTCTCTCTCTCCCTCTCTAAATCGAGAGCGGCTCTGATATAATCGGACGTCCATCAGGGAGCTGCGCCGCGCCGGCTCCTAACTATCCCCGCGTCAGTCTCTCTACTCGCGGCGGAATCCATCCCGAGAGCGAGTATAGCTTCCGTCTTCGTCAAGAAGCGCTGCGCTGCTACCGGCTACATTAAAAGCCCGCGGATTATATTTACGACTTATCTGACTCGGGGCGGCCATTAGCGGCGAGCGCGCGTAAAACACCTATGCCTATTATCACATCACTCGGCCGCGGCGCGTCGTGCTACTGACTATTCCATATAAGCAACGCGTATGTGGTCAGCAGGAAGCGTTTCAATACGAGCTGCGTTTTTTTCACCCCCGCGCGATTGAGATTGCTTTCTCGGGAATTTTCGTGCCTCAAGGCCGGGAACTTTGCAATTTGTGCGCGTGTGTCCCTTTTGCCGACGAGGAGATATCTAACGGTTCTCGTGTACGAGAGAGGAGGAGTTGTATTATGCCTACACACCTTCGCGCGATGGATCCGTACTGCGGCGCGTAATTGAATGTAATGGAAGATTTACGAGCCTTTTTCATCGTCGCTGTATACGCGATATTAGAAGCGATTTTAATTGCGCGTCCATTGGTTGGAAAGCGCTGTACGCTATTCCGCGAATTTTTTTCCCTCCCGGCAATCCTGCTAAGCCACCCCTGACCGGTTATGTTTACCCTTGGATCCCGAGTCGGGCAGTAAACACGAGGAAAGTCCTCGGGGAGCGAAGACAATGGCCGATCGAGTGATTTACAAGGCTGGAGAAACGGGCGCGTGCGAGAAATCGAAATATTTAAAGCTTTCCTATTTTCCCGTGGAGAAAAGCACTGATGCACTCTTAGAACGAGAGAATACGGCCCGGTCATAAAAGTGCGCAGGTAAATTTTATTGCTCGTCGCTCGTTTCCCAGCACGCGCTGCGCGCGCGACCTTTTTTCCATCACCTCGAGACCTCGTAAATACACGCAGCAGCAGTTCTCAGTTCAGGAGAGGAGAGAGAGAAGAAAAAGTTGTATTCCCAGGACGGCCGAGCGCGCGTGCCGTCATTATCCGTACCGCTGACCTTAAAAACTATGGCAGTATAACAACACTCTCGACGGGAGCGAGAGAAATTCCTTAACTTTTTCGAGGTCAGCAGGGCCAGCGCGCTGTGTCGTAAACTTTGAACTCCGCAGTGGACCTTCCGTGTTTGCGCCTTGTTTTGATTTGTCATCGACCGACCGGAAGGATCTTACTGGGCTAGAAACGCGCGCGCGCGGGGCATTATACCTGCTGCTATGGACTCGGCTCTACAGAGCTCGGTGTCGAAGTCCGCACAATTGCAGCAGCACAAAGCCCACTTTCTTTCTCGCTCTTAATTCCTTTACGATATTTACAGTAGGACCCGAGAGACAATGGCTGCGCCTTATCGCGCTCGCGCGTCTATAGATCGCCGAATCGCCGGCATACATTAGAATTAATGCCGTGAAGAAACTTGCGAGTCAGCTACCGGGACTCGATTCTCTTATTTATATCTAATCTGTTTTTGTACGCCGCGACTCTACTCTCGGTTTTGTCGAAACCCCCGCTCGCAGCTGTGAGTGTGCAACATAATCGCATTAGTTATCTATTTGTCAGTTATTGATAGTCGAATTTCGACCTGCGGCTTATCCCGACCGCGATCTGTTATTTCTGGAATAATTGATAGACTAGTTTCGCTTGCAACAATATCGCGGACTTTGTTCGCCTCCGAATATATTATACGTGAGTGTATAACAAAGTGAAAAACATATCTCTCTCCGTCCCGGCGCAGCATAGTGTCTCGCCACATTTAACGTAACTAATACCCGGCGACAAATATTAAACTAAAAACGTCCGGGCTTAACGAGGCGAGTCGTCCTATCTCTTCGCTACCGAAATAAAAAATGATCCGCAAGGAACTTTTCCGCCCACTTCTAATTTTACATCCACGTCGTACGCAGCCCTTGAAAAACGCCCCCCTCGCGGTCCTTTAATACCCACCGAAAACACGCCGAATACCCTCGCGAGCGACAGCGAGTAATTTGTCAGCGATACAAAAGTTCCGCATCAATTTCCAGAGCGAGCAAGAGAGAGAGAGAGAGGGCGAAATTTATTTCCCTAATTTCGTCCCCTGGCAACCATCGCTGTGTAATACCTCTCGTAATTCCTGCAGATTATTATATGAGAGCGTATAGCGGCGGTAGTGGTGTAGCGAGCAGGACGATTTCTTCTCTGGAAATCATCATCTCTCGCTCTCCGTCCGCCGTCGAGGTCTCGAAGGAGCGAAAGGGAGAGAAAGAAAAAAGTGTACAGGGGGTTCCGCGTCACTAGTTCCTACACTCCCCGAGCGCTTAGAATATAGATATAGAAAGACAGCGAGCGACGACGACCCTCAGAGAGCGGATGGGTTATTAAGCTTCGGAGTGAGATGGTCGCGGTGATGACGCGACAATGATCCATTTCCATCAATCCGTTTCCTCTCCGCACGTGTGGCTACGCGTACGTAGTACGTACATGTATATACGTGCGAGTGAATAACCCGCGCGAGCGCGGGGGGAACGAACGCGCAGGATGTCCCTTGTTCGCACCTCCCCCGACGTACTTATTATATTCTCTCTCCCTCCCTCTTTTTTGCAAACTGATTTCATCTGGCTGTGCAGCAGCGCAGTATATACGCGCTCTTTAGGCCAGCGCCTATTGTAGTTCCGCGCGCGCGTGTGTTTGTCTCTCTCTCTCTCTCTCTCTCTCTCTCTCTCTCTCTCTCTCTCTCTCTCTCTCTCTCTCTCTCTGGAAGCGATCTCAGGGCCCTTTGAAGCCTCGAGTTCGCGCGTCGGCGGGCGCGAAATACGTATGAATTTCATACGAGGGTCGCGCGTTCTTCTCTCTCTCTCTCTCTCCCTTTATACCTTCACGTTGTAGTAGTAGTCCCCTTGTGCCAAGGCGACGTAGCAGCGGCTGTTGCCTCTCTCTCTCTCTCTCTCTCTCTCTCTCTCTCTCTCTCTCTCTCTCTCTGCATCTTTTCTGCGCGAGGGAAGAAGAAGGCGACGACGACGTACGTACGCGACACGTGATTTTCGCTGGCTGTACGTATAGAGGGGCAGGGGTGCGGCTGCTTGCGCGGAAACACGGAAGGTCTTCTGCAACGGGAAAGAGAGCGAGAGCCAGCTTTTCTACATTATGCGCGACTTTTTCTACCTGCGACTATACCACAGTGCACACTCGCTCTCCTCTCTCTCTCCTGCTTTCTCGAAAACACCGCGCCGACGCCGGTCTTCCTATGCGCTCTCTGCCCTAGCTGCAAGACTACTTTTTCTAATACGTCGTGCGCTACATAGCTGCTGGTTTGCTTTGTTGCTCTCGCACACACTTACACGAGATTCGCATTGTCGAGCGTATATTTGCTGATTGCTCTTAGTCTTATCGTTTCGGGGACACGTAACAGACGCACTTTTCAGCCTTTCCCGAGAAAAGACACTGCAAATTGCATCGTTACGTAACGAGAGAATTCATCGTTACGAGAGTGACACACACGCGTGAATGGTGAGCCCCTCTTGCTGTCATTAATCTCGAAATAACTTCAATTTGATCACAAACGCATACTCCACTACACTGCGTACCGTGAAGAAGAAGTTTCATTAAAAATCTCCTATTCAAACATACACACGCACGACCCACCTGTTCCAACGCACAATGTTACATTTTCTATGGCTTCCGCGCGAAAAATAAAAAAAAAGAAGAAGAAGAAAGAAGAGAAGTCTGCGCGCAGCAGCATCTCCTGACGCATTATTTTCCCGCAGCGCAATCTCACCTACAGCTCGCTCGTTTCTCTTTTTCCGCATTTTTTTCTCGCCGCATAATTTAAGGAGAGCGCACGCATGTGTGCGTGTACCATAATCTCGCTGTCTCTCCTCTTCCTTCACACACATGCACATATGTATATGTATCCGGCGGTATATATCACCCACGCACGACTCAATTATTTTCACCCTTTGCAGCAGCAGCAGCCACTCGTACGAGACGCGAGCGTATGCACGTCCTCCTTAATGAGAGTCGGTGCTCGTTCGAGGAGCTGCAGCAGCTTCCCTTTGCGAGCGTATGCACCGCAGCGAAGCTGTGCACTGCGACACGCCCCGTCTCGAGCTTCGGCTTTATAGGTCAAAGATTGGGACTCCCACGAGGCAGCTTGTGTCTCTGCTCACTCTCTATCTATCTCTGATATGAAAGAGGCGCAGCCTGTGCCTTGTTGCGCAGGACCTAATGCTATTTATGCTGCTGCAGCCGGGAGAGTCGCATCGCTTTGGGGAATAATTAGCCGCGCTATACCGGCTTTTCAAATTCAATATCAGTGGTGCGCGCGCGCGTTTTAGAGAGTTATTTCGAAAATGTCGCTTCGATGATAAAAATCAATCATCCGCAAAAGAAGAGATGGAGCTTGCGGAGTTTAAAAGAAAAGCAGCGCTTTAATATTTATAAAGTGCTCGAGCTCTTTGGAAGTTATTCCACACCTTGACCTTGCAGCAGCCCATGGAACTTATGAACACTCGTCCGCAGTGTGTCTGGGAAATCTATTAACTCGATGAATATATATTGCTTGCTTTCAAGCTCGCGCTCTTTCTCTCTCTCTCTCTCTCTCTCTCTCTCTCTCTCTCTCTCTCTCTCTCTCTCTCTCTCTCTCTCTCGGTTAGCATTTTAATAATGAACGCAAGAGGTGTACCTGCCACCTGTCACGCTCGAACCTGTATGTGATTTTTGAGAATCGATAATCGGATGCGCTTGGATTTGAAATTTACTCTCCATACTGTGAGAAAGAGAGTCCTTTATCGGTATTTTAAAAGGGTGAATTTTATGTGTTTTAAATTACTTTCTACACTCGGATCTCGAGGAGAATCTCCGGGTTAACAAAAAGCCCTCTGAGAGAATTCAACCGCCGACTTTCTTCCTTTACGATAAGCCGAGATAAAGCATCGGAGTAAGTAAAGTTGTAAAAACTCAATTTTAACCGGGCTCGCCGCTGCATACGTGCGGGTGAGCCCGCTTTTACGCAGCCGTTCACCTACATACACGCACGACTTTGACGAGCTGCTGCTGCTGCGTTAGGACCCGAGGTATTCGTCACCCGAAAGAAATTCCTACTAGGCTCTATGCGTATAGGAGAAAATTTCTAAAAAGTAAACCGGCCGCTCGCGGCGACCTCTCGTCGTTTCACCGATAAGTCAATCTTTACCCGAGTCGTCAAACTGTCAATCCGGAATCGCATGAGAGTAGTCCACTGCGCGTTTCTGTATTTTACGCCCTTTAGCCTTCGTGTGTGCGTTCGTTCTGTCCATACAGTCTATATAGGTACATAGCATAACGTGGAAAATTCAAGTTTGGAGAATACACGGCTCTGAGAAGCTCGTAAAAACCAATTCAGCGACTATCTCCTCTCTTACGGCGTAACTTTGCTTTTTATTCCTCCGGGGTCCACTTACACGCGCTCTCCCGTAGAAAGCCGCTTATCTGACTTATTATTCGAACTAGTTCTCCGTTTTTTTGTTATCTCTCTCGCGCGGTTTTACAGCGAATTCCTGAATTTATTCCTCGCTATTTTTACCATTTCCATATCCTCGCACATTACATCGCGGTGGCTCAGTAGTGATTGCGCAAGTGCAGTACATGGAGGTATTTCGAAAACGCGCCGAAAATTCCTGTGCGCCTTTTCCGCGGGCGCGCGGCTTAATTGGAATAATCAACGAAAAAAAGGGGGAGAATCCGGCGGGACGAAAATTTATGTGCGCAGATAAGTAAAGCTAAATTACATTTGATGATCGAGGGAAAAGTGGCGAGAGCCGATTGACTCGTCCGCTCGCGCGAAACGGAGAGAAAGAGAGAATTCGACGCGACTCGCTTAAAGGTATGCACGAGAATACGGCTCTGAGTTCTCCTGCTGGCGGCGGCAAACAAGCTTCAACCCTTGCAAATAATTCGCACGGTGAATCCGCTGTATACAGTACAGAGAGTGCAGTATAACGAGCTCGTTCTGCCGCTCGCGCGCGCGGCATCGGGGAAAAGGGCCATTAGTCTTCGTTGGCATCAGGCGCGTTCTTCGTTCGAGAATCGGATTTTTCGGCCTTGACGAGCGACAGAGAGCGAGAAGACGCATACAATGCGTCGGTCCGTTAATTCATGCTCTTTAAGCGCGTGTGACCCGCCGACAGCAGAATTACACTGCACTCGATGCGAGAAACGAGGCTAGCGCTCTGGGGGACGCGCGCGAACAGGCCGTACGTGTAATTTCGCCGGACAGAGATTTTTCCCGCCGCGCGTAAAGTTGAGTCAAAAATAAATTAGCCGGGAGATCGAGGAAAAAGCGCGGCGCTCGTCGGTAGATCGTCGAGAGCAGATACCGGGGGCTGAGGGCGGAAAAAATCCCAAGAGATACATAGGCGAGAGCGAGAGAGAGAAAGTGAGACAAAAGGATGTAAACAGGGAGGGATAGCAGAGGAGGAAGATAGATAGAAAGCGGGCAGACACAAGAGTGTCGACTCACCAGACGGATGGATAAGCTTAACGGTCCTGCCGCTGCCGCTGTTATCTCGGGTCTCTCGGTTCTAGGGGCTAATCCAAGGGGATAAGGGCGTGTACACCTTTCCGCGCGCAGCCAAGGCTATACCTGAGCGTTTGTCACTATGCGCTCGTTCTCTCATGCCGCCGCCAGTGCCGTCGATTGACGGCTAGTCCCGGAATTCGACGGGTTTTACAACCCGGTGATTTACTCGATTAGTACTCGTCGTCTTGTGCAGCCTCCTCTTTTTTTTACTGCTTTCGAATGGGGAAAGGCTCTTGCGCGGAAGTGATTGTTCGATCGGTTGGAAAAAGGCTGCAGCAGCCTAATCTTCGTCCACATTTTTCTGGACGCGATCTCTCCGCTGCTCTATTGCGATCGGCGTGTAATTCGGAGAAAGTGACTTTACGTGTTTAGTCGAAAATTCGAGTGCAGCTGGTTGGATTCTTCGAGAGGTTTTATCGAGCAGAAATAAGAAAAAGAAAATAACATGTATTTTTCATTACACGCGCGGAGAGAGCTCTCTCGGCGGAGAATCCGAAAAGTCACAATATAAGAGTCGCTGCGCGCGGGAAATACAATATGCATGACGTTCCATTCACGCAGTTTCCAATTTCGGCACGCATAAACACAGCCGGAATTTCGACAGCAGCTCCCCCCTCGCAAACAACATTTTTTTAATATCCCAACGACGCTGCCTCGGCGACTTTCGCTGTAGCGAGTATCGGAGAAAATGAACTCTCGAGAAAGGAAAATACGCTTCTTCCTTTCTTACTCTCAAGCTATCGTTCGGACCGCATACAGCAGCGTTGCTAAGGATCAAGCGCTCCTGTCAGTTAGCGCGAGCGGCAGAGTATAGCAGATTTTCCGTGAGGGGGCGTGTGGTATATATATGGAGAAAGCTGCAGAAGGGATAATTCCGCGATCCCGTGGGTTCGTCGTCGTCGTCGTCTGGCCATAGCTATATATAGAGGAGAGCAGTAGTAGTAGCGAAGAAGCTAAAAGGGGGCGACGTTTCCACTCGGCCGGAACATTGTCTCGAAGCTCTTCTTTTTTTCCCTCAATGGACTAGAGAAGCCCGCCGCTCGCTGCCATGGAAATCGAGCTTGGCGTACACATGCGCAACATAAAACTTGCTCTCTCGAGTCGTCGCGTAACGATGCGGCTCGTTAATGTGTCTTATGGCGAGAGATGCGCATGTGTGTAGTCGCGAGGGATGAGAGCAGAGAAGCAGAGGGGAATCGTCGTCTCATTGTGACTGTATAAGCCTAGGACGCGCAGTGACCAACCCTCTCTCCTCGTTGTCGGGATCCTGAAAAATTCAACGAGAGCCGCCTTTGCCGGACGACGACGTACGGCCGCGGCCGAGGGGTCGGCAAATCTGATAAGGGCTTTTTTGATCCTTACGGCCCTCAACACACTGGCTAGCTGCAGACGCTTTTTTGTCCCTCCTCCACTGCTGCTGCTGCTGACGATTCATTTGCGGTATACGCGCAGACGTGCGCGCACCAACGAAATTTTCCGCTTCTTTTTTTCATACTCTCAGAGGTATGACGAGCCACCGCCGCGGCTGCCGCTGCTGTGATGTGTATACAGTATTTGCTCTCATCGCTGGCGGCTTTATCTATCTCTCGCAATTACCCGCCAACGCGTCGACCAGAGAGAGGAAGAGGCAGGAAGAACCTTATGATGCGGCGCCAAATTGCGGCCAAACGAGAGAAAATTAAGGCGGATTTGCTCTTTGCGTGCCCGCGCGCGTGCTATCTCTTCCCTTCTTCTTTTACGGAGGCGGAATATTATTTCGAATTATTTCTCTCGAGCCTTTCCTCCTTCTTTATTTCTTTTTTTCGCCTCTTGCTGTACGCGCCGCTTAATCTGATCGCTTTGAGTATACGCGTGCGCTCTTTCTCTCTCAACTAATTTGCTACGTTATTTCTTGATTTGTTTATTATTCGTTCCGACGGAGATGATTGCGCTGTTTGCTTTCTTCGACGACGAGGTCTTGTTTTGGACTGGCGATACGTAGAATAGTTTCAAAAGAGTATGGATAACTTCTCCGCGGAAGGATCGAGGAAGCAAAAAATCACGCCTCATTAAGTGGCCGGTGAATTTTTCATCGAGTTCAATGTTCGAGTATAAAGGTAGGAAAAATCTTTCTCAAACGAGGTACGGAAAAATTTAAAAACTCGAGGAAGCTTATGCAAGAGAGAGAGAGAGAGAGAGAGAGAGAGAGAGAGAGAGAGAGAGAGAGAGAGAGAGAGAGAGAGACGGAGTGCAGAAGGGTCCGGGGGATACGGGGTTGAAGACGAATCTGATAACGACTTTCGATCTTTACGGCAGCGCGCTTTTTTTCCTCAAGACCGGGCTTAGACGTCGGCGCGGGCTTTCAGGACATTACCGCATTATTATTTCATAAGTACTAAGGCTCGCGAGTAGCTGCTCGCAGGTAAAAACGCCGGAGAGAGTCAAAAGAACTTTTATAAAGAAGAAGAAGAAGATATCGATAAAATCTGCCTCGAAATCGCCTCTCCCCTCCCCCCCTGCTCGTGTAATACTGGATTTTAGCTTTAATTCTCGATCGCTGCCGCGCGTAATAAACATTTTAAAAATTTATTCGATATCGTAAAAAGCCCAGGCAAAAGTGTCTACGAAATCGTTGCGAGCCGACTTTTTCGTGAGCAACACCGTATACTTTCGCGCAGCGTGTAATTTCGAAAAATATTCCACTAAAGTTTTACGACTCTAAAATATAATAACGCTCCTCGCGTCGGCGCATCGATCTATATAATCCGCGCGCAAAAAAGCCGTCGGTGACAATTTATCAGTGCAGTACATCTCACCGAGAAAAAAGTTCCGAGTGTAACTGTAGAATAATCCGTACGTGTAAAACAATATTAATAATAATTCCATCTCGGCAAGGCGTAGTTCACCAGGGACGATAAGCGTACAGTGTATACAGTGAAACACTAATATGCTCGTGCGCAAAGACAATAATTTTACCTACTCCAGTAATAACTACACAGTCGCACGGGCGAGATCTCGCGGTATGGTTTACGCTGGCGGTATTGAATCGCCCGGCAAGCCTCGAATAACACAGGCCATAAGAAGTGCCCGGTGCTTTACCCCCATAGTTGCATGGTCACGCGAATCTCGGCGAGAGATTCATCTGGCAATTAAATCACAAAAGCGATTAGCGCGACGCCTCGTCTTCGGCCTATAAATCACGCGCGCGCGAAAGACAAACACGCAGCGAGAGCGAGAAAGCCGCTCCTCGTTTTGCGCGGCTCGTTTAATTTCGCCGCTACGACGACTACGGCGGCGGCGACGAGATACTCGATATGCGCGGGCGCGAGATCTCTCTCGGCAGCAGCGCGTAGCTCCGTTAGCTCCTCGCGTGCATACACACAGACGAGGGAGAGAGATTGCTCCTTTAAGACGCTAACGGATTTCGCTCCGCGTCTTTCTTTCTTTCTTTCTCTCGCTTCTCTCTTTGCAGCCCGCGAGAGAGAGAGCCGCTCTCTCTCTCTCTCTCTCTCTCTCTCTCTCGCTCTCGAGGTTTTTGCGCCTCGTAAACGCGCTGCGGCGCTGTGTATAGTAGTCTGCGGTGAGTGTATTCGCGCCTCGTGTGTGCCTGTGTGTGGGTACCTGAAGATCGACGGCCGGTAATGGCACCTTGTTTCGGTGCCTTTTTTGATGTCTATGTTATTGCCTTCCCAGCTCGAGCGCGTGCGAGCATAGAAATTTGCACTCATAACTTCCCGGAAGAGAGAGAACGCTGAGCAAAATGACTTGTGAAATATTTTATTTTACGAAGACGCCGCCGCCGTGCGCTGAAATGTATATTTCAGATTGCGGCGGAATAAGGAGTGCATTTTTTCTTCCTTTCGCCCGTTTTATGCTCTCGCTTCACATTTACATATTCAAAGCGAGGAGAGACGCCACCGCCGCCACGGAATAAACTGCGGAGACTTTTTCTTGTTTACATTTTTTTAAAAGGAACTGAGCTAGTAGAACACATTGCCGCGCTTTATTATATGCGCGCAGGAGTATATATATATATTGCAGTTGACCTTATTCTCCCTCTACGACGACTGTTATGTCTCTGTTATTTCACATACGATTATCACGGTGAGTTTCGTCTAAAAGGAGAGCAACAAGCTTTTCGTCGACGACTGCATCATCTCGGAGATAAAAGTTCAACGCCGCGAGTTTCTTCATTAGCGCTCTACCGATGAAGAGCGATTATTTATGTGATTGGTTAATTCATAAATTGCCCTCGCCGGGCATAAATATCAATGTGATTTATAAAACGCTTACGGTGTTAATTAGGTGTTGATCACTGCACTTTTCGCATATTACACGTGCGCGTGTACGCGTGAGAGCGAAAGCAGAGAACTCGCTTTCTTGCGAAATGAAAAGCGATAAAATGAGAAGCTTAGAAACAAATTGCAAACGATTTGCCTAATTCGCTCGAAAAATATCGCGTATACACGAAAGCCCTGGCGCGGTCGTTTTGCAAATTTATTTGAATTTTGAAACGTCTAGTTAACATATTACGAAATTTCCTGCACACACGCGCGGCGACACGATTAGAAAAGAGGAAAAAAAATATCGTCCTCGCCGCGCAAATTGTAGCTCGACGCGTCGACGTAAGGATCCGTCGGAGCTCTCCTCTCGAAAAAACGAGGCTAATAATCATCGGATAGCCGCAAACGACTAGGCGTCTACGAAGTTCGCCGGAGCCTGGGACCATAGTTACCCGCTAAAAGTCCTCGGAAAGCGCAATATCGCGGTTCTCGTGCGCAATAAGTCAGGCCCGATAACGCTCTCTCCTCCACAGCCGCTATGCGAGAGAGGGCAAACGCTGAGGCAGTATAGAGCTTATCTGAGCACGGGGAAGATAGTAAAGTGGCCTGGGCGAGTTTCGTGTGCGCGCAATAGGCCGAGCCGACATTTTTCGTCCCTCCGACGCGACTACTTTTTCCTTTTCTTTTGCGTGCGGGAGATTCTCGGCGGAGCTGCTATTCTCCTCGGAGGTTACTCCGCGCTGATGGTATAGTGTAAGCGCGCGCAGGCTTTATGGATATGCCGATGGCCCGATTTATTAGTGCTGACGCGCGAGGGAGAGATAATCGTATGGTTCCGTGGGATTTCCGCGCAAATGGACGCGCACACACGTATACGTACACACCTCGGCGGAGTAGAATCAGATTTGGCAAGTTTATGGATATAGCGAAACGTCCGGACGCCGATATCACTTGCCTCACGTGTACTGAAGCTGTACACACTCGGTATGGAAATATATCGATCAATTAGCTTTCCACCTGGTCGAACATTTTCGATAACTCGTTTCCAGCAGCTGCAGCGCATCAAGCGCGTGTTTGTTGCAACATTAAGAGCAAGTGCACATCTTAATGAAGCCCTAGCGCGCCTGGATAGTAAATAATATAATCTATCAGCTGTATGAAAATACGTATGTTCGATCAGGAAATGTGTGTTGCACATCGATTCTCCATATGGATGACGCGTATAAATCGCAAAGAGAAACTCGGATGATTTCTCCGTCGCGTTGGCAATCATCATCATCGCCTCACACTCGTGAGAAAAAAGAAGCAGCGGCAGGCGTCTCAGCCCATAAAACGCCAGTCGTCGTGCGCGACAGCGACTTCATCGCGCGACTGGTTTTCTGGAAGCAACGGCAGCGGCGGTTTATGCGCTCTAAACCCGCGCGACACACACAACGTTTTTTCCGCGATCATTTGCACTCACTCGCATAACGCCCCAGATTGTACCGTAAGCGCGCGGGACGTGACTATACTCGCGCGCGCAGGCATTTAACTTCCCACGCGACTCGTTAAGCGACTTGATCCCTTCCCCTCTTTTCTTGATTATTCCGGAATTTACGATTCCGGATTACTGGAAGCGACGGCTATGCACGAATTATACGGCCGGCGACATTAATAGAGGCGCGAGCGCGCGCAGGCTCTCTCTGCAGTTAGAAAATAACGCGTGAGAGTGCTCTCTTTCGTTCGCCGGATTTGCGAATCTGTATGTGTATAATATATATGTATGCGCGCCGCCTTGCATAAATTATCAACTTATGTGTGCACGGCCTAGATTTTCCTTTCGGCTGTAAAACTTTGGAGGAGGAATATTCTCTAAGTCGGTGAAGGATGTAGTGCGACGTTGGTAACGGTTTATAATTTTCCGAGAGAGATATGTTTATCGGGAGATCGTAACTTATTTTGCAATGAGTTCTTAATTCAGACGCGCGCGTTACGATGTTGCATCAGGCTGTTTACTCAAGGCGGTGTTGGATAAGAGTCGTATTATAGAGGAAAAGTTAGTTTTACGACGCGGAGGGTGTGCACGTGAAACTATAATGTATGCGTTGGAAAATTGTCGCTTAAATGTGACATTCATCACCAAACACCGCTATGTCTAAAATGCCACAAATGGTACAATGCTATAATAACATCCTCAACATGTTTCTAGCGTGTTTTGAGAAAAAAAAAAACAAAAATTTTACTTTCACAAAGCTTCTTACAGGAAGCGAAGCAAAAAAAAACACGACAAACGCCGCGAAGACAAAGTTCGCAAATTGATTCCTAAAACAGTAGCGAGCTCTTTTGACTCTTCTCTCTCTGGCATAATGGCGACGAATTAAGGGAGGTTTACCCTCCAACAAAATAATCTTCCCGGGCCTTTCGTTCTTAATGGGCTCAACCTCTCTCCTCTCTCGCGCACGCAAAATGCTTTCGGGGTATTCAGATCAAAGGCTCCCGCGTGCAAGCTTTCTTGAAGCGCAGCGCGCACGTATACACGAAAAGAAAGCTCGGTGCGCGCTCGCGACAAGTGCGAGAGTGCGGCGGAAAGAAAACGAAAACGAGGGGAGAGCTCAGCTGCAGTAGAGGGAGAGAATGAGACAATATTCTGCGCGCGTCGAAATGGTCTCTCTCGCGCCGGATTCGGCATGGACCCACCTGTTGCCTCATCCTTTCCCAGACACGAACTCACCGATGCACATACTACAGTCGTATATAGCCGCCAGACTGAGTTTGTCTCTATTTAGAGCGTCGAGACACACGACGATCGAAATGCTCCTGGCGCCCTCGTGGCGCCTCTGGAGAGACACGCTTACCACGAAGCATTCGATATGTTTAGGAGCTTGCGAGACGAATATTTTTCTCTCTCTGATGCGCGCTGGGTTTTTCGCGGAATGAGAATACAGAGGGAGGAAGGAGAACTTTTTCATCCCATTCAATCTACGACGTATAGATCTGCTCGAGGGGATTGAACTTTTTCAAGCTTCTGGGAATCGCTGTCTATCGGATCCGCAAGAGCTTGCGACTATTTCGATTCTGTTCTAAATTATAAAGTTCGTTAACGCGAATCTCCGCACCACACACACAAGCTGCTGCATCACGCAAGCGTAGGCGTGACACACTCTCCTCTCCGCAATACAGTAATATCTCCGGCGAGCCGAGAGCCGTCGATATAGTCGAGAAAAGCCGAGCGTGCAGCCGATCGTTGAAACCCGATCGTAGCGGCAATGCAGGAAGTTCGGCGACTGGAATTTACGGGCGGCACAGCCAAGTAGTCACTTATCGAAAGTGCGCGCCGGGGAAAAGCGAAATGATCTATCTCGCGGAGCAGAAAAGAAGTCGCTCGCTGTGGGGGAGTCGCGTATGGGCGCAGTGTATGTAGGTGCGTGAGGAGCTGCTCGTTATAAGCGGAAAACAATTCCGGTAGTTCGTTATCGTAATGCTTGATTTACTGCCAATTTAAATAGCCTCTACTCTTCCCTATGTGTGTGTATACGGTTTATTCGGATGAAGTTTAATTAGTACGGAAAATGTTTATCCTATCTCGCGCGAGAGCTTTTGTTGCTCTTTTCGTATACTCTCTGCTATTGCGCTGCGGAGATTCAGAAGCGCGATACAGCGCGTGCATTGGATTGGGTTCGCGAGCGAGTTTTTGTGAAGAAGTTGTACAGCGAGGTGTGAAAGTGTATTGTACGAGATAAAATTTGAGGATGGAAAACGAAAACGGTTAAATCGACATTGATTGGTTATTTATATTTTTCCATGCAAGAGCGCCAGTATCTCTCTCGTACGATTCACGGTGATAAATCAATTTCAGAGAGCTATGCTGGTAAAAAGCGGAGGCTTAATAGAAAGCCGCGGTAATAGAGCGAACGCAACGGCCGAGCTGCATTAGTGGCAATTAAACTTCTTGAAAAAATCCCGCGAAAGCTCGTTCATTAAGGACTCGACACACGTTGCGTTGTATTGCTTCATTGTTTTGCAAATTATAGATCGTACAAAGCAACGTGACATCGAGTTTAAAGCGAGGTACCGTAACGCGCAGCGGCTGGCGAAGAAACGACGATGCACGTCTCGTTGTTTCATATTTACCGTTCGAAAACGAGGGATTTGACGAGCCGTAATGAAAGCCATCACGCGATACACCACTTCTTTTAATTGCCGGCCGCTGCGCGACTTTTTCTCTCTCTCAAACCTAACCGGTTGTTCGCGAATTTCTCGTCGACTTTGTTTATCATGCTCTCGCCTTTGTTCACACACACACACACACACACACACACACACGTGGCAAAGCTCGGAATTATTAATCCCGGCGCGCGAATTCCACGACATTCCAGTCTCCCCTCGATCCTCCGAGCGACGTCTATTTTTGCATCTCATGCGGCTATATCCAGGTGCTCGCGGGACTTTCCTCTCTCTTTCTCTCTCCTGTACGGGGCCCTTTTATTAAAGGCGCGCTCGCCGAACAATTTGCGCCATGAGAACGGCGCAATGCTCGGGCAGACTACGCACCGATGGGTTTTCTCGACGCCCACACGAGGGGGAGAGAGAGAGAGAGAGAGAGAGAGAGAGAGAGAGAGAGAGAGAGAGAGAGAGAGAGAGAGAGAGAGCAGCGCGTTGATGTGACACGCGGATGACCGGTTATTAGCTGATGCGCCCAGCCTATACGTGCTCGCCCCGCTCCTCCTTTCTTTTGCTTCGTGTTTTCTCGCCGGCTCTTCTTCCTTCGCTGTGCACAGCGCGCGCGCACACACACACACACACACATTGTGCAGCTAATTTTCCCTTTATCGTGCGCGACTATTGTAATTTTGCGAGCGATCATTGCTTGCGTTCCGTTACGGAACGTTGAAACAAAAAAAAAAATGAAATTCCGGGTGTAGCATGTGCGCAATTTCAGAGAGAAAGTAGAATTGCACTTGAAAAATATATATAACGGCTGCGATGGCTCCTAACTAGGTGTTGTAAATATAATAAATCTCGGGATAGAGCATAATATCGTCGTCGTTCCCATTCCAACGTGAAATCTACTTTACATGAAAAAGCAAGCCTCCATAATATGTGTTACTCCGCTGCACATAAGCCTTAACGATACTTTCGAACGCCGCTGCAGTATATGTATATGGTGCAGGCGGCCGTATGCACATTGTCTCTCTTTCTCTCTCGCGCGCATTCTCACGACATTTGATATTTCAATTCGAGCGCAGATCTCTCGCGTCAAATTTTTAACGGCACTTCATTAAATCGACTATACTCGCTCGCTCGAACTCGCTCACGCGAGATATGAACGGCTTATGTATGCGCACGCGAGGTCCGAAAGTTAAAAAGGGACGGGAGAAAGTTTATTATACACACACGAGAGAGTGAGAGGGAGAACAATCGCGAGAGGGACGACGACGGCTCGCTGTGATAAGTTCTGGGATCGCTTAATAAACGGGAAAGAGAGGAGAGACTCTGTGTCAGGCTCCTGTGCTCATACTGCATCAGTATCAGTGAGTCGAAAGCGGAGCAAATCTTATTAGAAATTTGAGGCTACGTATGTTGCTGCTGCTGCACGAGCCGATGTATGCATTTTAATGCGAGCAAACGTATAATGTTGGCGTCTCTTAGTTTTTTCAAAATTGTCTGCATTCAAAGAGGAACTTCGCGAGTCATAAGAACAAAGGCGACGTGACCGATGTGCGCCGAAATAACCTCAAATGAGCATTTTATTATAGGAAAAACATGATTTTAAGTAATAATTTGCGTTTTTCTCTTAAGGAGTAAATTCTACGATAATTTAAGCGCTGTTCGATTCAGCATGAAAAAATACATTAAAAAACATGTGCAGAAATTAAATTTGTCTATTTTTTTAGGCTTACGCATGGAAATTAATGCATTTTCATCAAAAATTTCCATGTTTGGGCATTACTTTTGAGGTTACCCTGGTAGAAATTGGCCAATTTAAAATGGTGAAAAAGCTAAGAACTTGGTAGTTTTCTTTGTCTGTTCTTGTTACAAGATGTAACGCTTTTTATCCTAGTTCTTTGGCAGTTCTGAGATCGAGCTGTTTTTGAAAAGTAATGCCAAAGATAGTTGGTCAAATGACAACGTTTACTTGGCTCGGTTGGCTAAGACAGCTATCCTTGTGCAGGGCTCGGGTTCGAGTCCCCGGTCGCTCGAAATTTTTCGGATGATTTTTCGCATGCAAATCATTATTCTATATGCTTTCATTAAAAAAAAACTTGAATACAAGCCTGCTAGTAATGATTTTCACCTCGAAATGCCATTAACCACTTGCACCTGTGTCGTATTATTTCACCAACTATCTTTGGAAAAAAATAGTTAAGAATACTCAATCTAAAAACTGCTAAAGAACTAGGATAAAAAGCGTTACATCTTGTAACAAAAATTGACAAACAAAACTACCAAGTTCTGAGATTAACAACCTCAGAACTTCCAAATAACTTGGATACCGTTTCTACCAGGCTATTTACACATTTAAACATCGAGACGAGTTTTCCCATATTCTAGAATACTTTATCTTGTACTGTACGAAATTTCAATAGCCTAGCTCAATTTTTGTGGGGATCTTAAGTTTTGAACCCAATAACCCAAAATACTCCACAGGATACAATTGCTATATTAATAACGAATAACTAGAACTTGAAGGATTGTCATAAGCATAAGTCCATGCAGCTCCAGCGTGAACGACCCTAGAAGCAGACCCGACAAAAGGCAGGTTTAGCATAGCTGGCACACCGCTATGTATACACTGTGCGCGCCTCATAGTGATGAGGGAAGTATAAATGTGCCTACGCGCCACCTATCTTCGCTAGCCAAAAAGAGATAGGTGAAAGGTCGGTCCAAAACTGGTACAGCTGTATAGTCGCGGTGTATATATTATATTATCGTGGTTTCTTTTTTTAATTGGTACTAGTTATTGTTCTTTATGACAACGTGTTCTTGCAAATAACAAATTAAAAGATGGCTAATTCAAAAATGCTTCTTCAAGAATATTGATATTTTTGCATGCTCTATTAAATGTCTCAATTCAATATGTTTATAACGATTAATCGGATGCCAGCTCTCTGCGATAAGTACTTGGATCCTGTGCCAGAGTTCTTTGTACACAGCAGTATAGAGATCTGTCGAAAAAGCAGAGCAAATCTTGTTAAAAATTCGAGGCTATAACATATACTACAGCGTTGGCACGACCCGATATATACATTTTAATGCGAGTGGACTTATAATCCTTATATACACCTCATCGTCGAACGGTTTAGCCTAGAAAATAGAAAAAATATTCCAAGTGTAAGTACATTCTCCACAAGAAAGTGAATTATAAAATACCACTGCTCTAATAAAGTTCGAGGATGCCCTATATTTTCCGCGAGACTCCGAGCAAAAAATTCGTAACAACCGACTGCGACTCCGTGCAGCGCAGGTATTATCCCGTTATACACACATGTACACGACGGAGACGACGAGAGTCCGTTTCAGGAGGCGGTGCGCGCGGCGGTGTAGAGCCCGGGTATAACGAGTGGAACGCATTATCGGCCGGAGATCGGCCAATACTGGCCGAGAATAAACGAACCGCTCGGCGAAATCATTACGGTAACGAGACATTAAGCAGATAAGGGAGGCGCGAGAGCAGAACCTCCTTTGCATAGTCTGATGCGGTGGTGCGGCGCAATTTACACTTATGTGCGAGGGAAGCTTCATACACATTTCGAGTAATTGCATCGGCGCCGATTCGCGATTGGCCTGCGATATCGCGAGCGTGTGTTTGCGGTATTTTTGAATATGAGCGGCCGAGCACATTATATTTGGTATGCTCGAAACGTGAAAAAGTAGCGGTTCCAGGAAACAAACGCGAACTTAGAACGTATAACGCGAGTTTCTGCTCATATACCGAGAATCAAACGGCGCAAAGCGAGGCTCGAGCGATAGAGCCTGAAATTCGCATTATGCTAATGATCCGGTTCGCGCACTCTCTCTCTCTCTCTCTCTCTCTCTCTCTCTCTCTTGTCGCTTGAGAAGACGACGTGGAAAAATTCCAAAGCAGAAGCAGAAGCCGCGTGTCACGTCCCTTGTACATACCGGGTCGCGACAACGTGCCTCACAACTAAACCAGAGCAGAGAGGATAGCTGCCGCCGATCGTCATCTACACGGCATTATACACACGCGAAGAGTCGATGAAGCCACTAGACCTAGTTTCTCTCTGTCGGCGGCGGCGCGCAGTAGTCGCGGAGATACGTCGACTCAGGTGATAATGTCTGCGCGCGTGTGCGTCGAAGCTTATGCTCCGAGAGAGATTGTGGCGAGATTCAGATAGACACATTCTTGAGATACGAGAGAGAGAGAGAGAGAGAGGATGGATCGAGTTTTGCGCTTATACTCTCCCTCTCTACCTGCATCAGCGTTTATTTATGGAGTGAGAGATGTGCTTCGGAGGCGTAGTTTTATTTCTTGATTACACGTACGAATTGATGTAGACCATTGCCGGCATTTTCTCCATTTGCATATCGAGTTCGTTATATTATGCGGAAAAATTGTTTGTATTTGATAACATCGATATCAATTTAATTAAAGCCGATAGACACATTTTTCAAGAAACCTTTCCCCCAGCTTTCCCAAAAAAACTCTATTTACTCGTTTCGTTTGTTCTAATCTCGATTCTCCTCCTCGACGCAAACAGTTTACAAGTCTCCGATAACACTCTCGGTCTCCGTCTCCGTCTCTCACATACCGAACTACACGGATAATCCGTCCAAGGAGACAAATTAGGGAGAGCCCGCAGAGGTAAAAAGGTGGAGCTTATCTGCATTTTAATTTTTTTTCCCAGGAGGACAGCGCGAGAGGGAAGATTACGAGAAATCCCGGCGACAGCTTATCCGCGGGAGGAATTTCCTCCTAATGGAAAAATCTCGGCGCCCACTCGTCTTCCATGTTAAAAGGATAGCGAGCGAGAGGGCAGATACACCGACAGAGGCGCCATCGAGGGCCGGTTATACGATCCGTAGATTTTTTCGAGGCACCCGCGCTTTATCACTAATTTACACGAGAGATGCTCCGAAAGAGAAAATCGAGACGCGCGCGCCAACAAGAGAGAAAAAGGTAGCCTGAGTTATGTCGACGGAACGTACAAGTTGGCTTTAATTAGTTACTTTATGGAAGGCGCAGCTAGCGTGTATAGGTGTGTGTGTGTGTGTGTGTGCTACGTTGGATTACACATTTTACGCACTGCCTCTGAATATTGTATTTGCTTTATGAACTTATAAGCCGAGTAAACAAGCTTGTTTACAGCGTAAAAGTTTATCTGAGAGCGCTGCTGATTTTAGTTTATACCATGCAATTACAAGTACGCTTGTTGCAAAATATCGGAGATTAAACATGAACGTTGTTTGTGTAAAGCGCGAATAGGTACGCATAATTATAATTAAACTTCACCCGGCGCAATTACAGTTTGATTTTTCAATCGTTTACCCAACGAGCGGAAAAACTCTCGCGTGTTTAACTCGGTTTGATACATCCCTCTCTCGATTAATTAATACGCCAATCTCGGGCATAAATGAAATTCCCCCGACGCCGCCGTAGCGCGTAGGAGGGCGGCTCGCAGAGAGAAACTTATCCCGTATAGCGCGAAGGGGGTGAACCGAGCCGCGACACGATGAGGGGGCAGAAAACGAGTATAGAGGGTCAGGTCAGGTGATCGTGTTTGCTAATGGCATACTCGTGTTCGAATGTAGTCCCGGCGACGTCCATATGTCTTCTGATTAAGATTAAAGAAACCGCGTATCTCGCGGCTGAGAGAGACGAGAGAGAGAGAGAGAGAGAGAGAGAGAGAGAGAGAGAGAGAGAGAGAGAGAGAGAGAGAGAGAGAGAGAGAGTTAAGAGACTGCGGCAGATAGAAGCTGTGCCGACGGAAAGAACGGCGCTGATAGGAAGAAAGCGAAAGGGGATTTTGGAATTCCTTCCTCACTATAGATACTCTTCAACAATCAGCCGATATATTTTTACCCGACTAATTAACGAGATCTATATATAGCGTAACAGTAGCCGTGACTTCTTCAGTTTCCGATAACCCATGCATTCGCGCGTATACCTGTATGTATAGCCATAGAATAGTGACCTAGCGCAAGCTAAGGTTTTACCTCTCTTTCAGTGTACTTAGGAAGCCATAACGCACGCGAGGTGTTGGATGACTGCAGCAGCAGCAACTCACCTGGCGACCGCACACGCGTCGAAGTATCGATCTCGAGAGAGGAAGAGGGCTGGGGTGTTTGTCGAAGGGGATGCTGCGTATGAAGGATCCACGCACGCCTGCATCTACCTATATGCACGTATACACTTTTAATTATGGCTTCCGCGAGGATATCTCCTTGTAACGTGGGAAAAACGTTGCGCCGCGCGGCTGTGTGTAACTGTAAATGTGTAATTTGGCGCAGTCCAAAAAACGATGCGACGGTCGACGCTCTCTCGTAATAAATCTTCGCTCGCCGTGGGTGTTCTAAAAACCGACACACTTGCTCGTTAATCGAGGCCAGTGTGTATAGGAAGAGCGCAGCTAGCTTATGCTTTTCCACGACGTTTTTGCCGTGTCTCTCGAAATAACTCTCAACAACGGTGCTGATTTTGAAACAATCATCCAATTACGATTTTTAGCCGGCGCGAGTATAGCAAACGACGATATTTTATACTGCAAGAACGACGAAATAAAAGCCTCCCCTCGGAATAATTTTTTCCTTGCCGTTGCTAGGCCAATTAACGCGGAAGATTTTTCTCTCTTAATTTCGAGCCGAGACAGAATATACACATACAGTTCTTTCGCCGCGTCGTACGCGAGAGTAGGGGTAAGGGAAGCAGCGCACACAGTAGTAGTCGGATACGCGAAGGGGGATGTGTCGTGGTCGCGTCGGTACATACGTACATGCGCGAGCGCGGATACATGGTGAGAAAGCCATCAGAGCTGGCGGCGCGATTCCATCAGCATGGGGCGCGCGCGAAGACTATGCAACGAAGCTATCGGCTGCTATGCACATAAGTGCGTCGTCTAGCTACATACGCAGCGTCTCTCGTCCACACTCGTACTCGGGAATAACAGCTCGGATGTATGCATGTATGCGCCGCAATGCAGCAGCAGCAGCGCAGCCTCTCTTACAAATGGTGGTGGTGGTGGTGGTTGCACCGATGCGGGGGGAGAGCTGCAGCCGCGCGACGTGTGTAATTGTAGAGGACAGACAGAATTTCTCACCTCGCTAACAAAGACATGAAGAAACCCGCACTCGAGCCTTCGACAAAGCATCGCCCCAGAAATAAAGAGCCTTCTCTCTCTCTCTCTCTCTCTCTTTCTCTCTCTCTCTCTCTCTCTCTCTCTCTCTCTCTCTCTCTCTCGCGCGCGTACGTGCGAGAGAGCGTAACCCTTCACACACACCTGCACACACATACACGCTTAAAAATGCACTCTACCCACACGCTGATTCGTTGATCGAACCTTTTCGCTCATACGCTCGGGATACAGAAATCTCCCCCATTGAGCTGCTGCAGCGTGCATGTGTGTGTGTGTGGCTCGTCGTCGCCGCCGCGCACACGTTCCGTCCCATAAGAGTGTGAGCGCGACATCAATGGCCGATGCCCACACGAGAGGAAATATCGCGCTAACCCATGTTGACAACCATTACGTGCCCGCGTTCACGCGGTCGCGCGACCATTGTTACCCTCTCTCACTCTCGTTGGATATGCGAGCGCATTTCTTCAAGTGGGTGCGAAAGCTTTTTCTTTAAATTTTTTCTCCTTTCCGTTCTTACGTGCCCCGTATAAATATAATATAATGATGATGCGATCGTCGCACTGTGCGTGAAACAATCGATCCTTTCTTTTTTTCTCCTTTCTACAGTTTGCGACTGCGACATATTGCGCTCAGTCTCGACTGCTATAGGTGTCCCTGTGCATCGGGGACAATGTGGCTTTTCTCGTCGCGTTTGACTCTCATGCAAATCTTGTTTGCCCGCGTGCGAGAGGTTTTTCACGCCGATGAAAGGAGAGCTGCTGCATAGTAACAAAAAGTAAAATCCTTTCAACCCGCTGCCCCAGAGTTTGCACACTGCATCAATGAGCTAATTATGTCGTGACGCGTCGCAATAACCATCGTATCAATCATCACTTGGTGCACACTGCGTGCATTGTACGAGTTTAGGAGTAATAACGAAAAAAAAAAATCTTCACGGTGTACAAAATCGAAGCAGCGCATTCAGGCTGGCATAATACAAAACGGCAGAGAGCAAATTAAAAGGAGCGCGTTACAAGGTGAAAACGAGCGCGACGACGTATAAAAACGCGCGGCGATGGCGGTGCATATGAGGTTACATATTCTTTCTTCGTTGCTGCTGCTGCTTTCGTTTTCCTCCTCTACCCGCTCGCTCGCGAGAGAGCGTCCGCTCACGTAGGTGGGGTGTCGTGTTACGCGCCCCGGGTGCGAATCGGAAAGACGATGCAGGACTCGCTATGCGTCCGCGCGCGACCTCGACGGTACACCTTTTTATATATACACGCTACTCGCGCCGCGCGACGAGCAGCTCGATTGATTTTTCTCGATTATTACTACGCGCGAGCTGGTGCGACTTTTTGCGAAAAACGATGGGTATTATAAACGCTTGCGTGATACGCTATACATATCGCGCGGCTATTGTATCTACGGGGCGTAACTAAAACTCGAGCACTTATTGACGCGATTTTTATTTTCATTCCCATCAAGCTCTCGGCTCGCTCAACACCTTATAATATATCCCCATATAAGCGCCGGCGAAAAAAGAAACAGCGCTGAACGACGCGCCACGTTGGCCGGGTGTACGTATATACATGAATACATGCATGTACGTATACGAGAATACCGCGCGCAATCTCGCGAGGAGAGAGAGAGAGGGAAGACGTTTAATGCTCTTTTCCCTTATAGCAGGCGTATATTGGCTCTCTCTCGCTCTCTTGTACATACCTCCTGAGATCGCGAAAAAAGGAGCTGAAAAAAGCGCCAACTCGTGAATATGAGAGAATACGGTTAGGGGGCCTCGCGATATCGGGGCCCGTTCGCGGGGCCTCATCTTCTCTCTCTCTCTCTCTCTCTCTCTCTCTCTCTCTCTCTCTCTTTGCAGCGCGTATACGAGAGGGAGAGAGTCTCGGCGCTATCGGAAGATAGTAGGTAGCTCGGGTATATACGTACACGCCTCTGAATAACTGGCAGCGATGATATCGGGGCCCCAACAAATTACCAGGGGGCCAACCGCGAACGGACGGACCTTCAGCAGCCTCTGGCTCTCTGGCCAGTGAGAGAGAGAGAGAGAGAGAGAGAGAGAGAGAGAGAGAGAGAGAGAGAAGAGAGCATCGACTTCTTCATTCTGCATCGGTTCATCAACTCTTCGTACCGAAATTATAATAACAATAATGATAAAGGGGCGAGTCGGCACCTGCGCGCATACACAGCCGCCCAGAAGCAGCCGACGTGGTCTCTTTCTCGCGCGCGCACATGCGGCCAACGTCGCTCATACTCGATATTTTTTCGAACCCCATCGCGCGCGATTGTCGCTACTCGATATCTCGCGGACTCGAGAGAGTGAGAGGGACTCGCTCTCTGCAAACAGCTTATCAGGCTCGTATTTATTGGCCGGACGTATAATTACATTAAAATTTCTTTCGCCGAATCTCAAAATCTTTAATGGACTCGAGAAAGAGAGGGAGAGAGGGGAGTATTGCTGATACGACTGCGATCGAGGGTGACTCTTTTTAATTCCAGCCGATGATGCAAATGCGGTTCGCACGTTCTTCTCGAAATACACTGTGCTTAACGAGACGCAGTTACTTTTCAATATTGTAGGAATTTTTCGAGGCGTTTTTTCGGGGGAAAATTTTTTAATAAACTTCGCGCCTGATTTATTGCAAAGACAGCCTCTGATGAGTTTCTCATACATATGCACGCGGGCTTGTAATCCGAGTCGAATTGCGCGTGTATCGCGTCAATCAAAATGAGCGTAAAAAGTGTATCGAGATACGTGCGTATACTGCAATAAACGACACGAGATGGTTTCTTATGCGCGAGCCGCTATCGCCAGCGGTTATCTCTCACAATATTACGCTTTTGAGCGATGGAATCCATTTCGCGCCCGCCTGATAAGCGCGTCCCCCTGATTGACCGACTATCAAATAAAACTTTAATTAATTTACACCGCCGCGTCTCTTTTTACCAAAAAAAAGGAATTCACTTCTCGCAAGCTGCATACATCGGTTTACTCGTCCCATTATATCACCCCGAGTAAAAAAGGCTCTTAAAAGATTCCCGCGTGATAAAACAGGACTAAAACGTCTTTCACTTATAGAAGAGAAGAAAGCCCTAGTTACATCGTGTAACTTAGCGCCTCAATGGGAAAGTCTTTCGCGTGTAGAATGTTTTAATTAATGTACAATGCGAAAAAGATGGCGAAGAATGCCAAGGGGGGGGGGGGACTATCTGCCGCATCATTCGGCCATTGATTAGGATGACTCGCGTTTTCGACTTGCGCGCGATAAGCTCGTCATATAGCGCGTGCGAAGAAGCAGTGATTGAGTTCCGATGGGAGTGGCGCACTTCGGACGCCTCCGCATTAATTATCGGGGAAGTGCCGGATACCGAGGCGGCGGCGAGATTCGATGACGCATCGGCTATAGAAATCCTGAAAACATATTGTGATTCGCGTATAGGTGAGCTCGCGTTATTATCGTCCCGAAAGTCTTTTTTACCGCTCAATAACCAGCCGAACCGAACGAAAAAAAAAAGAAAGAAAAGAATCCGGCAATTTCCACGTGCCTATCTCAGTGTGTATAGTGTGTACAACTTCCATTCGAGTAAATCCCGTTCTCTCAAGAGAAGCTCGCGCGCGCGCGCAGGCGATTTCGTCGTTCTCGGAAACCGTTTCGGAGCAGCGAGCGCTGCTCTCTTGCGCACTTCATTGTTGCGCAACGAAAATGATACGGGCTGCTGCAGCGAAACAACAAAACGCAATTATAACCAAGAGAGAGAGAGCACGTGCGTTATTGCTTTGTTTCACCTGTGCAGCCGGTCGGTCTATTAGTCGTCGGCGCCAGAAATAAATAAATGGACGTATCGTAAAGCGACGTAGTCGGCCCTTCTTCCGGACCGTCCTGGCGGCTTCGGGCGATGCTCTGGTTCGTTGCTCCTTCTTTTTTTTCTGCGGGCCGATTATCGTCCTGTCGCGTTTATAGTTCTCTGATGCGATAAAACGTAAGGAGGGCACTCGCCTCCTTTTTTATTGGGCATTTTTGCGCGATTGTTACACGCGGCCCGCGCGCAGTAAAGCTCGGCTAAGTGATTGTTTTTACCGCTTTAGCGATGCCCGCTGCACTTTGGGGTAATGATGATTCATTATAAATTAGGCGGATGGACCTTTTCCGAGATGATGATAAAACGGTTCGAGTCCCGAGATGACCAATAAATCCATCCCTGTTTCTGGCGAATGTAGGCCTTTTTATTTCGTCGAATAAATGACGTTTGTCAGTTTAGCGAGTACATTTTCCTGGCTAACTACTGCGTGATTAACGCTCGCAATAAACGCACGGTATACACAATGAGGATCGTTTATAAAAAAAAACGGGGAAATAAAGTACCGGCATAAAAGTCACGCGTGCCTATATATTACAAAACTCGCGGAAAAAAGCCGCTGTCAAAAGCGTCTTTCGAAAAAACTCTCGATTCCTCCTGGCAATCGGCTGCGAATGAAAGCCACAACGTGTAATAAGAAGCTTACGTATTTTTCCCTTCAGCCTGGCATACTTTCGCAATCTCGCGAATCGAATCGTTTCCGTCTTTTATTTTTTCGAAAAAGAGTTCGATGCTCGGCGAAAAAGAAACAGAAAAATTGAATGAAAAGCCCGAAGTAAGAAGTTAATCCCTTTGACGAGAGGTGCAGCGCGCGGCCATAAATCATACGCCCGCGGAGAGCGATTTTCTCCCGGGATCGATTATAATATTTAGATAAGCGAGTATCGCGGAGGCTCGATCGCGGCCGCGCGCTCTTCGTTTCGCGGTGGTCTATATACCCGAGCGGCACCTCCTTCTCCTCTTGTTGCCGCCGCCGTTGCTGCTGCAGTAGCCGATGCCGAATAATGAAGTCGTCGTCGTGTTGTATGGAGAACGCTGCCGATCGAAAATCGGTACACAATAGCCGTTGACACACTTGCCGAGCTTGTTAATTAATCAGCTTTTCCTCGCGTTATCGGGCAGTAGATCGATCGAAGCGTCGTGATAATAGACCTACTACGAGCGCACCGCCGCCCAAGCTCTCGGAAAATCTCAGCTGTGCATGTATAACACGGCCCGAGGATAATCGCCGCAGCCTGCACACACCGCATATACAGAATATATCCATCGATAAAAGTCGGCGATTTCTTATCTCGTCGTCTAAACGAGCTTATCGAGACGGAAGCGATCAGCGCAACTCAATACGCGCTCGCGCGCAGGGAAGAGAGGGTCGAGATCGAAGGGGGCGGCGACGCGGCAGAGATACATCGAGTTGTGACATCCGTCCTTATCTCTTTCTATACCGCTCACACACGCGAGTGTCTATACGTATACGTGCATGCATACATATATCTCTATTGCAGCTGCTGCTGCTGCCGGCGTGTACTACTACGCACGCAAATGTGTCCGCCATAAACAAACGGCGCTGGTGGCGGGAGCGCTCAGATAATGGAACACGATGTTGCCGCGATAGCCGCACCAAGCGATTAGTACATTAAGCTGCACCTTCGGACGCGTGTACGTCATAATGCGCGCAATGTGTCTGCGGATTATTCGTTTCTTTGCGCCTGATGCCTGTGTGTGTATTATAATGGCTCGAAACCGCGTGGGATATCGTTGATTGGCGACACGACCAAGCGATACACGAGCTCTCGTTTGTATAATGCAGCAGTGTGTTTCGACTTCGCGCCTCTTCGTGTCGCTGATAGGCTAATAGGATTTTCCTTTCGTCCACGTGATGCATAACGTTTCCATTCCCCATAAACGTAGTGGAGTTTACATCGAAATCCTCGCTATTTGATATTATGTAATATCGAGCATAATAAGCAGGCCTTATTGCGCTCGCGCGTGCGTATATACGTTCTACTCAGCGATGGCGCGCCGGTCGTTAAGTGAGACGGTTACATTGAGAGATGGCCGATGTAAATTGCAATGACGCACACGCTCTTCCGAGCGATAAATCAACGTCAGTAAATTGTGATAAATAAAGTGCAATCGAAGGTGGGGGGAGCGGGTGGTCGCGCGGACTCGCGGTGATTTTTCACGCGCTTCTTTCGACGAGAACTCTGCATTATGCCCCGCGCAAGCGCGCGTGAAAAATCTTATCTACGAGTGCAGCCTGCATTCTATATATAGGTGTACATGCGCGCGCGCGAGTGAGAGAAAGAAACGCGACGATAAGGGAGGGATAAAAAGCGAGGCGTGTATATATGTATGTGCATATAAACCTTTGGAGAAAAATGTCGTTATTATATTGCAGCGGACGGTGCGAACCTCATTATTTTTCTTGATTGACAATATTCATTTGTCATTTCGCGATTTGGCATAGTGTGTGGCGGAGTACCGCTGCTGCAGTGAAAAAGAGCCTGACGCGCGTGTAACGGTGCGCGAGGCAGGGATTGTCGATATCTCGAGAGAGAGAGAGTTGAATGCCGCGCGCACAGCGATGGCAAAAAGCAACAGCAGCGGCAGCAGGTTCGAACGAGCAAAGTGCCAGGCGCTATGAAAATGTAAATTGCAGGATGATGGACGATAGATTTCGCTTTTTAACCTACTTGCTGTCCGTCTCGTCGTTGCACGCGCGCACTTGCTAACGACTCGTCGTCGTGTGGATGAAGAAGCGGCTGAATTTTGTCTCGAAAATCGAATCGATGAATCATCGTCCTTTCTCTCGCTTGCGCGCGCGAGCGAAGTAGTAGTGAAATAAAAAACACATCCATCTCGAGGATTATCGCGGGGAATGACAGATGTCTCACCTCTCGTTATTTACGCAAAACGACGACAATGCGCATTCATCATTCCCGCCAATACGTCTTCGATCGTAATTCCCCGGTGCCGAGGTGTTGTATCGATATAAAAATTTCGGTGCCCATGTCTTCCCGCGCTCTAACGGTCCTAGAGACGCTCCCTCCCTCTCGTTGAATTTTTAATTTCGTCTGATTCTCCACGCGAGGCGGCTGGCCGAAAACGAGTTTCGAGCGGGAGAAAGATAAAGAGCGGGCGAAAAAAATATAGAGGAGGAAAAGTGCAGCGCGTGGGACGGAACGACGAGCGAGGAGCGTCGAGAGAGAAATGAGAGAAAGAGGAGAAAAAGGAGAGAAGCGCGCCTGCCGCTGCAGTGGCACTGGCCCCAACGGGTAATGGGCCGAGAGAGAGAGAGAGAGTGCGCCCGGCTCCGGCGCTATCTACGTCATATATCGTCGGTTAATTAATCGTTTAATGAAACAGTAGTTAGCCGCGATGATTGTGATATTTTATTATTATCCGTAACCGGGAGAGTGCATAAGCTGTACACTCGCAGCATACTTGGCAAAAAAAGTAGAAGAAGAAGAGGAGAGGAGGAGGAAGGAAAGAGGAACGTCCGCGCCGCGAGGATATGAGGGACGAGGCGAGGACAGCCAGAAGCAATTTGCGAGGAAATTGTTGGGCGCGCCGTCGCTCCATTACGGCGTATGCGCGGAATGCTAGACACACAGCGCGTATATGCACTGCCTCGTGCGCGCGTTATATAGTTGTCGCGTCGAATATCGCGTATGGAGGAGCTATCCTGGCAGAGGAAACGACGATTCCTCATGCGATGCTCTCACTCGCTGTATTGGCGAGGATACAACTCGGAGTCGAGGGACGACGCTAAAGTGCAAGAGACGCGAGCTTTCGTCGGTCGCGAAGATCGATGCGCGAGCGTTTAATAACGAGCCAAGTGCCAACGGCCCTTTATGCGTGCGATTGTCTACCATACGTCGCGCAGGAGCTTTTATTGTATGATTCACCGCGCGCGTCTATACGGAATTTTGGTGATTTATCAGAGAACGAAGAAAAGAACGCGTGTAATTATACGGGATTTCCCTGGCTAATTTCTTTCCCGCGCAGCCGTCAGATTTTTTCTCGCCCCTTAATTCACTCCCTCTCCGCGTCTTTCTCTCTCACGCATCCTTTCCGTCGGCCGTTTTCGGGTTATGCGCTTCTTGTAGAAGCGGTGATTGATCGCCCGAATAACTAAACTCTCTCGCTCGCTCACTCGCTCTCTGCCGGCCTGTCGGCGAGGCTCGCTCGCGCCCCGCGGCGGTCATTGTCCGTGCGCCTTTGCGTCTTCTTTCATTATGCCATTTTTAATCAGCCGAGAGACTCGAGCCAATGTCATTAGGCTCTTTCTCTCTCTTCCTTCGTCTCCCTCTCTCTCCTTTAGAAAAGGAAATGAAAAAGGAGAAACGGCCGTCGACTCGGGGCCCAGTCATCGCTGGCCCGAAGAAAATCGAGCGAGATAAATCAATCGATATCGATCCGGGCGTCACGCAGTGAATTGTCAGCGGATGCATAACGACTTCTCGGGGACTCGCTTTTTTGCCGATCTACCAGCGGAAAGCCCACGAAAACCGTCCCGGAATCTTATGTAGATTATATTGGCAAAAAAAAATTTTTTCTCACATCCTCCCCGGCGAAATAAATTTACGCGGAATTAGGATCGCCGCCCCGGATTCATTACGAGTACGAGCGCGTATGCAGTCGAGCCGTTAAGTTTTTGTTTAATATAGAGAGGCTATTCCGCGCGTTCATACAATGAAGTAATTAACAGTTTTTCGTCACGGGTACGAAGGAAGATTTATAGATTATGTTTCTTTGATCAGCCAACCCTATAAATCTCCGAGTATAATCATCGAATAATTTTTGCTGCTACCCGCGTTTCCGAGTAACCCTGCCTCTCGTCGGAATTAATTTAACAAACTCGCTCATAACACAAAACACCTTTATCTGCACAAAAGCTAACGCACATAGCATATACAGCCACGAGCGCCCGCAGATTACGAGATAATCGCCGGAGATCAACGCATCCGCGCCTTCTAGAAGAGGAGAAAATAAAACGCAGCGGCAGCAGCAGCTGACGAACGATGAGGGCGCGGAAAAGCTCTCTCTCTCTCTCTCTCTCTCTCTCTCTCTCTCTCTTTCGCATACATATACGCTGCACCATCTGATTAATGCGGCTGGAGCGCGACGGAGATGAATAAACGGGGGAAACGCTGCCCGCCGAAAAGGAAAAAGAGAGATAGAGCATGTGCGCCTCGGCTACTGCGCTTCAATTGTAATTAGGGAGAGTGTAAATCAACGTCGCGCAGCCGAAGCGCGAAGAGTGTACGCGTCTTTACTTTAATTATCCTATTCGAAGGCGCGATGATGATTCTGGCGGGGATTCGAAAATTTAGGAGACTATACACGACAGGGATATTCGGCGCAGTGTCTCGCATATAACGAAGCAGATACAGTCATTAGTTCGCGCAGGGATTTTTCAGTTATTTCACGCGAGATTGCCCACGCTTTCTGCTGAGTATCTTAATAACGACGATCGCTCAACAATGTTTCGCGAATTTCTTTATTGCCAGCGCCATGCGAGTATACCTATATCTGGGCGTATTAATATTCGAAGCAAATTAAAAGATCGCGGGACTTTTGAAAACGTGTACAAATGCACTCGCGCGGCGGGTAATCGAATCGCAAAGCGAGCTGTTTGCAATTAAAAAAGACCCGACGCGCTGCGACGAAATTATTATCGGAATCACTTAAATGATGGATTCGAATTATCGGCGTGTGTATCGTCCCAGCGTCGAGAACTTAATGCAAATTCGATAACGAGGCCCACCGTCGTCGTTATCTCGCATAATTAAACGCAAAAATGTATATGAGAAAATTCGAGTCGTTACTTATTGAATTCCGCAAGAGAAAAAAATAACGAGACGCAGATAGGCCGTTATCTGCGCGAGTCCGAAAGTAAAATCGGAACCGATCGAAAACATCCTCTTATTTAGGGCCATTAAGGAGAGCGCGCGCGCATAGTCTCCGCCGAAAGCTTACACGTATACACAAGCGCGCGGCTTTTAATCGTATGAAATATGCGCCCCTTTGAAATTGAGACCGGCATTTTCTTTGCGCGAATTCGAGACCGACCGGACGCTATACGTATACACGGCTCAGCGAAGATAAGACAGAAGCGGCAGAGGAACAGAGAGCATTTTTCAAGCCGTCGTCGCGTCCAGCAGAAGCTAAATGTTAATTCGATCCCGAGGCCAAGTCCGCTAATTAGAAACGATCCGAAGCGGATACCGGCAAGAGAAAAGAATCCGCTTCTCCGTGTACAGCTCTATTCCGAGACGACGCGCGGATTCCTCGTGTCCTCCGCTCCGGCACTTGACGAATCACGGATCGTTAGTTAGACGCGCGCAAATTTATACGCCTCGGAGTTTTCGGACTCTCTCTCTCTTGCGCGCGAGACGTTTAGACCGAGAGAGCTGGCTTATAACACAAAGAGAAATTATCTCGTGAACGGAGAAAATTACCATATCGACGCTGTGTCGGAATTCCATTCTGAAAATAAGCAAGCGCGCGTAAGCTTGTTTATATCGGTGATAAATTGCAAATCGCTGTTTTACATTACTTTCGGCATTATGCGCTCGCGGAAATTAAATTTATTTGAATTTTTATTCGAGAGGCAGCTGAGATAAGTCCGACCGCCTGTATGTATTTGTATATACGTATGCGTATACGTTCGAAGGAGAAATGATATCCTTGTATAGGTGGGTAGAGGCGATCTTTTTCTGTCTTTTGCTCTCCCGGCGCTCTTTATTTCTGCGGTGCGCCGAAACAAGGTGTGCCTGCAAATTGCGCACGAGCGGACTTGTATTTTCAGGCTGATGTATAAATTTATGCAAATTACCCCTCCGAACGAGATATCTTTATGTAATAGATGTATACAAAGAGGGAGTTTTTCCATTGCTAGGCGCAAGAATGATTTGGGCCGGAAAACTTTCCAGCGCTTATTCGGGAATGCGTTTTGGAACTAACGTCTCGCCGAACACATCTGTTTCTACTTACCTCCTGTTCGCGTATTTCTGCAGCCAGCCCACATAGTCCGGTGAAAAAAAATTAATCCTGACCGATTTATTGCCAACATTTTTGACGCTCTCGACCGATACCCCGAGAATTTCCCATTAAATTACCCTCATACACTCGATTATTCTTGCTCAACATTGCGCAGAGGTGCGATTGATTTATACTACAAAATATCTCAAAGTGTTTTTACATAATATCGTACGCAGCTGTAAGTAAGCGAACCTTCTACGTCAATTATCATTAAGGCGAGCTTCTGGATCGCTCGCGCGGGAATAAATTGTAATTAGCAAGCTCTCGCGCGTTGGTTTACAACACAGCGTGATGAACCATAAATGGTCGAAATAAGTATTGTTCGTTCTATAACGAAGCTACGCGAATACTAAGAATAAACGTTAGAAAAAACCGCTAAAAATTACACCCGCGCGCAGTTACGTATACATGTACAGCCGTCACCTTTCCCCCGCACCGCCGCATTTAATACCCACAGAGCCGCGGCGAGAAGCACTTTCAAAGATCACAGAGCTCGATAACCAGCCGCGCGCACAATTAACAATAACACTCATTCTTAATTACCAATTCCCACAGGCTTGAGATTTTTCCTTCTCACTTATCGTCGTCTAGAATGTACATTTTTGCCGTCTCGCCGCTAATTGTCGCTGCAGGACTCCAACTTTTCTAGCATAAATGCTTTGACACGCGTCGATGATTCGACGTACAGAAGTAGAGTCGTGAGCCCGAGCAAATGCACTTCGCGTATCGAGCCGATAGTAATATTAGAAACTACAGCGGCGCGAAAAAAATCTGCGACAAAGGTATAACACGCGTCCACGATAAGCTCGGGAATTCGCGTAGCTATACAGGATTAAATGAATATACGCAATAAGCGCGGGTGTGGTCATCGAGCGCGACAAGTCGCCGATATTTCGTTGACAGATGCAAATACCGAGAGGCAACGTGCCGATTAGCGTTATTAGCATAGAAAGGACAGTCTTCGCTCGCTCGCTTGCGCGTCAATGAAAATGTGACGAGCGGTTCTCGGGCTTTTAATCCTCTAACGGCAGAATCTCCGCGCGGCGATATAAATTTCGACGCTGTCTTTTTCGGCTTTTTTTGCTACTGACGCAGTCTACGTGTCAGTCAACTCGAGATTGAGACTTGTAAATTTTTTATGTCTTATTCCGAGTTGGTATCTTTTTCTCCTGCTTTGAGGAAAATAAAGTATTTTAATTTTATTCGGCTGGCCGACGTTAATACTTACTTTTTCTCGCAAACTCGAATGAAATTAGAAATTTATCGACTTCGGTATTATATGGCGATGATGAAACGAGTCGAGGGCATTTTTAACAAACATGTCGTATACTCACCACGAGTGTCCACCGCGGGTATACGTGTTTACTCATAGTTTTACGGTCGATTCGGGGACTTACGTACCTGCAACGAAAATGAGTTTATTTATTACCAACAATATATCGCACGCCCGGGGAACACGGCTACACGGAGTAATCAAATATGCAAATATGTAATTTCATTGGAGATTTGCATAATTGTGCAATTGGAGACAAAACGCTCGAGCCAATTAGCCAAGCGCGAAAACGAGTATTGTGGCTTTTTGCACACTCCGCGCGGCATTATAACTTTCGTATTTCCTTATAACTCGAGATCGTTGAAAAATTATTGCAATAAAGTGCCTTTCGAAACTTTCGTTCTCCTCACAATTAGCACCAGCTGTTTGCACAATTGCAACAGCAGCGACGGCGGCGGCGTGAAAGTGTCACTTTCGGTCAGGACACGACAACGAGAGATAAGTAAACACGTGCAGCAGGACGTCGGCCCTCGCGAAAATAACTGCGCGCAGAGTTTGGCTGCAGCAGCGCAACGCGTATACGTGTGCACGGGAGGAAAGTGCGAGAGGGAAGACGAGAAGAGAGGAGAAGTCTAGCAGAGCTGGATCGACGTGACGAGCTTCTCTCGGGCGGAAAGAAGTTGCAGGCTCGCATACCTGCCCGCGGAATGCACATCCAGAGAAACGAGGGAACGGCTATTGTCTTGTCAGCGGGAGCCGCTAAATCTGCCCGGCGATCTCTTCGCGATCGCCTCTCTCTTTCTCTCCTCCTCTCTTCTTAAATGGCTTCTCTCTCCTTCTTCCTCCGCGCGAGCGCGGGCTCGTTTTTCTCTCCCTCCTTCGCGATTTTTCACTCCGATTCTAATCCCAGCCGGCTCGCGATTTTCAATTTCGTTGACCCGAACACACCGGTATCGATCTTTCTCTCTTGCGCGCGAGCGAGAAACAAGTGGACAAAAAATCGTTATCAATCACCCCGCCTGTACGATGTGTATCGATAGAGCCATGTTTTCTGGGAAAAAGGCCGCGGCAGAGTGCGATGATGAATGTGCGTATGGTAATGTCTCGCGCGTACCGCGGCCATGAACCGACAAAAGATGTAATCCGAATAGGATTTTTCACGCGCAAGCAGCAACTTTCTAAGCAGATCATACGGGAAAAATGCGGAGAGTAATTAATGACCCGAGAAAATTTCCCGAAAAAAGCAACAAAATCATGCTTCCAGCGATTACAAAAAAGCGCGTACGCCGGTAAATGGAGCGAATCATTAATCAATCATCCCTCTCTCTATCTTACTCACTCGCATGGAGCTATATACGTATGTGGGCTGCTCTCCTTCGTTTTTCCGTAGGAGCAGCTGACCGCTCCCACGTTCGCTCGTGCAGCTCTCTAAAGAAATCCGCGCCAGCGGTGAATAAAAAAGCGCAAAATTAACGACGAAAAGCGTGAAGATACAGAAAGTCCGTTTCGCGGATGATCGATGACGCGAGGAGCTTTTTCCCTCCTTCTCACGTGTATTTTTCAGTGAGGTTTCTTCGTCTCTCACTTTAAGAACTCATCGATCCTCGCCCTTTACTTCCGGCACGACTACGGGGCGCATGTGTCTTTGTTTTTCTCGCTCACTCGCTCGCTCTCTCCTCCGCTTTTAACTCAACATTTGCAAGTCGAAGAATCGAAAGTCTCTCTCTAAAGAAGAGTTGTATCGATCGATCGTATAGCCGCGATCAGTTATTCTTCCTCTGCATGCGAGCAAAAAGAGATCGTCGGGGCGGAGGAGGCGCATATACAGATACACGGACTAGGACGACAACGACACGGACGACGACTCTTTCTCTACCAGGGAATATGCGAACGTCGAACGAGAGAGCCCCGGCATATCCTATTGTAAACCGGCGAGCTTAATGGGCCTCGATTCTTTATTCCTTCTTTTTTTAGCTCTGCTCGACCGCGCTCGCGCTTGTCCGAGAAACTTTGAACTCTCTCGGTGGGGCAGCTTATGGATGTGTCGATCCACGAGCCTCTGCTAAAGGAGCGATCATATTTCCACGTCACACGCGAAATTCGCCTTCATTGTCGAGCGAGCGCGCGTGACTAATCGATTTCGTAGCCTTTTTTGCATGTCCACCTCGCCTCTCTCTCTCTCTCTCTCTCTCTCTCTCTCTCTCTCTCTCTCTCTCGCTCTTTCTCCAGTGGAATCGTGAGCCGCGCAGCAGCGAGACGGACTAGAGACGCTGATTGCATCGATACAGCCTCATAATGAGCAGCTGCTTTTGTTGTGTCCTCCTCTCTTCCTCGTATACCGCATCGGAACTTATACGTCCAGCCACGAGAGAAAAAGATGATTTCTGAATCGATGTTTTGAGAAACGAATGGCCCTTGTAAACTGTCGTTGACAAATTTCCGAGCAGGAAAGGCATTAAGGGATCGTTAATACAGTCGAGATTTGGGTTATGACAATAACATGCTTTTCGCTTGTACGGCCGAGGTATTTAAGAGGGTTGCCACGTGGGAATCGACTGATAAATGGTTTCGAGAGTTTCGCTCCATACTTCATAAATTGTTGTTCATTCAAGGCTCTCTGACTTTTTTCAGCAAATAAATTATGCAAACTCAGGACACTATAGGACGTCCCACGAACTATCATCGACACGACCACGCAAGTTCTTTTACCACATTCATCAAATTTATCGATTTATTTGTACAAATTAGCAGTAGGAATTCACTGTAATTCAGGATTTTAGCTTTTACGAAATTGTTTTATCTTCTTATGAGAAGTTCATTAAATAAACAAAATAAATTAAATTAGCTTTTAAGGCTAATACTTTTAGAAGAATAACGCGTTTCCACTATCGGAGTGACATCCACCACCTAGTAGTAGGTAGCAACAAGGTAAACGCGTCAAAATTTTATTTTCTGCAATCAAAGTCTAGCGGACACTACGAATCATGTCATACGTGATTTAACAGCGTTAAATCACCCGATAATGTTACAAGCGCCGATCTCGTCTCGCATCTCGATACTGCGCTGCAAAAATCTCACTCATTACTTCTTTGAATTCCGCAGCGAGCGCATCAGCAGCATTCAATATCAGACCTGTCAAATCATCGGCTCTCCCCATCAACACATGCATGTACTCTCTCTCTCTCTCTCTCTCTCTCTCTCTCTCTCTCTCTCTCTCTCTCTCTCATCTGCAGCTCGCGTCTTATTAGCAAGTGAGTCACGAAAAATCAATGAGACGGAGGCCTCGCATTCTGCTCACTCGCGTACGTCGATTAATAACACGTCGCTTCCCGTGCGCGCGCGTGTAACGGTAGGTTGCAGCAGCGCGAATCATCGTTGTTATTATTTTCGGAGCCCGTTGCACCGAGTGAGGGTGGACACTGCGGATAGGAAGAAACGATCGCCGCGACATAATTTCGAGCCGCTAATTGACAGGCGATATGAGATGAATTCTAATTGGCTAGTTTTTTCCCCGCGCGGCTGAATTAACATTATTTTCGCTCGAAAAATCGAGATAAAAATAAAGCAACACGTCCGAAAGCCTCTCGACTACTTCTCATTGTCTCATCTCTTTCTCTCGCATGAGAATGAGCTCTCGCGCGCGCATGTGCGTCAGCAAAGCGCGCGGCTGCTGCATTCTCTCCCCGCTTGGTTGTCTGCAATGTGCGGCGGTGCAAGCAAGGCAAAGATAAAGGATAGAGGAACAGTAGCGGCAATCAAGCCGGACATCGGACAGTGACGAATGCCGCGTATCATCGCGTATCATTAGCCGCGACTTAAGGTGCTCTCTTCGTTCCTCTCGTCGTCCCGCTGCTGCTGCTGCACATAAACACGTGCGCGCAGCAGAGGCCCACACGCGCTGCAGCAGCGGCAGAAAGAGAGAGAGAGAGAGAGAGAGAGAGAGAGAGAGAGAGCCAGTAGGTGCCTTCACAATCGATGCTAATGCGAGAGCTCGTAATTAGGGCCGCTTAATCCTCACGGGTATACATATGCGCACACTGGTCGGTGCACAGCTTTTAGAGCGCGCGCGCACCTTTCGGCGGGATTCGTCCGCGCACAGCGGCTGAAAAAGCTGCTTGATAAGATACGAGGGGAAAAGAAATGCTAGACTAGGGCTTTTTAACGCCGCGCCGTGATGGCTTGGAAATTAATCAAACGCGCCCCAGAGAGAGAGAGAGAGAGAGAGAGAGAGAGAGAGAGAGAGAGAGAGAGAACGATGATAAAAATTTCTATGTGGTCGTGATGAATGAGGTGCGCTCGGAAATTCGTATTGTAAACAAAGATCGCACTTCTCTTTCGTATACGTTCGCATAAGTGTATAGAACAGGAGGAGGCTCTTAGTTAACCCGGGTGACTTACGGAGGGATGACCTCCCGATATTCCTTCCCCTTCTTTTTCCGTGTGTTGCGAGAAGCGAGAGAGATTCGTTCGACACCGTGATGTACGAGCCCTCGGAAGCAGCACTGACGTACGTAAATTTTTCTTAGGCCTTCACGCTCAATCTGCGGCAGCGAGGCTTTTACCAGATATAAAGGACGATCATTTTTTTCCTCTCTGACTCTTCCTCCTCCTCTTCTCTTTTACACTCGCTCTTCGCTCTTGTGCGTGTGCGTTATATGGAAGAAGTTGTTCGTGCACGCGTGCATATTTGTTAACTTTGACAAAGCCGTATCTTTTTTCCCTCCCTCGAGTCGAGAAAGTATTGCGATACCGGGAACCGATAGATTCTCTTACAATGGTAATTGAGTATACTTTACGAAGTCGGAACGTATATTTCAGGGATTCGGAGTATCGAGTTGCGCCGCGCGGTTGGAAATAAGTAATCCTCTCCGGCAGACAGCGAGTAATCGAAGGGAATGAATTAGCGGATAAACAATCGAGTGGCCGTTGGTTATTTAAAAAATTATTTTTGGCACCATTCCCGAACCATCGGGAACTAATTAACCGGCCGATCGGTTGATAAAACTTTGCTTCGGAAGCCACTGAGCTTTACAAATTAAGCTATATGTATCGGCGGACAAAAAGAAGTTCCGTTTCGGATTAACCAAAATGCATAAATCGCGCTCGCGGGAGAAACGTGCCCATTAACGTATGCATGTGCAGCGCTGGACGCGCGATCGAAACGAGAAAAGAAATCCAATCTGGACACGCGCGCGCGCGCGCGCGTGAGTTACGCGTGTAAAGTCCGTATCGCTCGGGAAAATCAATTATGTAAACACGATCGGCATTCGGCTACCGAAGCGCTGCACGGAAAATATGGAAAAACTCGTTCCGTCATGCGAGCTATCGGTCCGTTCGATCTTGATCGCCGCCGCGCGACTACGTCTGCCATACGACACCGCTTTCGTTCTCTCTCTCTCTCTCTCTCTCTCTCTCTCTCTCTCTCTCTCACTCTCAATCTCTCTCTCTCTCTCTCCGCCGCGTGTCTCCATACACGGCATAACCGTTTTTTACCTGCTTTTCGAATTTTTCAACGACCTCTGCACGCACACGGCATCCGAATTTCAATCCCCGACCTTTGCTATTCTTTTTTTTTTCCGGATTTTAATATAGCCGTTTAGTCAAATCATTAGACCGCACACTGCGTGTCGCGCACACAAATTTTTATCCTAATTCAGCGCTTTCGAGACTAACGTTATCGCTCTCTCATAGTGTAGAGAAATAGGAGGGCAAACAGGCGATCGATCAAAAACGTTTCTATACGGTTATATGGAGTGATGAATGGAAGCGACTCTCGTGTCCGAGGAGAGCGCGACATCTCGCATACACACACAAAACACGGATACCGAAGTGTTGTAAAACGCTTATTCTCGAAATCTCGAACTTATACGTACACACGAGGCGCACGCACACGGAGACAGAAGGAACGCGTCGGTGGAATGTCGACCGGTATGCGCAGCAGCGGAAACGCATAGTGCAGTTGCGCTCCTGTCGGTAAACGAAACGAGAGCAGATCTCCTTTTTTACGATTCCCCTGTATCACATAGCTCGAGCGTTCGATGCAGCGTCGATGAAAAGAGAGGGAAGAGAACAGCCACCCAAGTAGTTTTGACTCTCGTTAATAGCGTAGAGAGCAAGCACACAGCGAGAGAAAGAGAGTCTCCCGCCTGTCGGGCCCCGGGCCAGCGAGAGAGCACGATAAGGGACCATACGGGCCCGAAAGAGAGAGAGAGAGAGAGAGAGAGAGAGAGAGAGAAAGAGAGGGGGCAGTGTCTTCCGAGAAGTTCTTTCCTGTCGAGGAATTTCGGTGTGCGCGCACGAAAGAGCCGGCTTGAGCTCTTGCTCCCTCTTTCTTCCCGACGCGAAATCCAGATAACAAAAATATTTTCTCTCTTTCTCTCGCTCGTGAGTGTGTGTGGGTAGCGCGGAGAGAGAACGAGCTCGTTTTTCCTCAGCTCCGTCTCTCTCTCTCTCTCTCTTCTCTTCTTGCGACGAAATTCAACTGCGGCTCCTGGAAGGATCTCGACTTTCGCGGAGAAATTAAGTTGGATCAATTTTCTCCAGCCGAATTAGGCCTGCACACGCGGGATCTCGAATCGTTATTCCGGTAATCGAGAGAGCTGCTTGTCTTTGCGCTCGCGCCCGCGCGCCTCTTGTATGTACCGGCCGGCCCTCTCGTTACGGCGAACCTTTTTTGTCGAGGATTTCATCGTCGTGAGAATCGCGAGTCGATAAAAACACGCGAGAGATTTTCTATATGTATAAACATTTCCATGTATCTCTATGTACAGATCAGTGCTAGAAAAAAGAATACCAATATATAGGGTCGACTAGATCCGGTAGCGAAAAATTCGACTTCTTGCTGCTCGTCCACGAAATCGGCGCATCAGTATAGTTGCGAGAGACCACCCAACCGGACTGTATTCGGGGATACCGGGAAGGAATACTTTTCTCTATGTGTATCAACGCGAAGAATTCGTCAGGGGTAATCGAGTGGTTATTTTCACAATTAGCCCCAAGAAAAAGTTCGCTCCTGTAATTAAAACCTTTCGTACGCGCGACTGCTATATGTATACGTTGTTTCGCGCTCGGTTAGCAACAGCTATACTTCGCTGAAGAATAAAGCGCGACATCTACGCGATCGGACTAGAACACGCGCCACTCGATCGCTCATACGCGCTGGTAATCGCGTCCAATTAGAGCCAGCGTTGTGTTTGTTATCACGCGTGCATAATAAAATTAATTATTCGGTGTAAAATAAACTTCTTTGTCTTCGATTAATTAGCTCGCTCTCGCGCCGACCAATCTGCGTATACTAATTAATCGTGTCAGTGTATTATACTCACGTATCCATATTCTTCCTACACTTTCTCTCTCGCGCGGCCCATAATGTCATATTATAGCGAGCCCCGTATGAACGGCTCATCTAAACGCTAATTAGACGTGCACACAGTAGAGGCAATCATTACTATTACTACTATTATTATTATTATTATTATTCGCGAGTGTATTATTATAATCGTCGGCTAACTGTATCCGGCTTCCCGTACGATACAATAATTTGTGTCGGTGTGAAATTTCCATAAGCATTCTATACGGCTCTCGGGCGTAATATATAAGAAAGAACCAAGAGCACATCGGGTAATTGCAAGTGTAACGCTCTCTTGAGGAACCAAGTAGCATAACTCGTTTCGTCAGAGGTCAAGAGGTTAATCGGTGTTAGCAGGTGAGAGGGAGATGTGCACGAAGAGCTACTCCCAGAGCAGAGTACGCGTGTGTCAAACTGTCGAGGACCGGAAAGGATGACGTTCCCGAATACTACACTCACACACACACATACGGCCATAGGAAGGCGTGAGAACACGCGATATCGGCGTCTGTAAGCCTATAAAAAGTAGGCTGTATCACGTACACACAAGGCGCGGACTTTCTCACAAATTCTGGCTTTGATTCTGTCGCACCTTTTATATTTCTCCTCTTGCGGGCTTAGGTTTTGAGGTCAACCGCTCGGGGTGAACCAGTATAATGTACCGTGTCTGAGAGACGTGTCGTGGAGCAGGTTACCTACACTCTACATACGCCATCAGGAACAAGTTGAAGATTCTAATTCGTCGGACGAGTCGCGCGCACTTACGGCAGTGGTAGTCTCCTTCATGATGTACGAATGTACACACGAAACCAGTTCGGCGTGTGTAATTGCGCGCACGCGGTGGATGTGTAGCTCGTTCCTCGCGATTTTCCCTGTCGGAATGGCACACGAAAATTTCAGCTATTCTCGGTACAGCGAATTAATTAGACGTAGGCCTACAATTCCATCGTTTTTGAATAACGCGTAGCTGGTACACAGTATACAACTGCTTAACGATCTCCACCATTCCGCCATCAAGATTCATCCGATCGCGACTGGCAGCTGGTGCGCGAATAATGCGCGGTCTAACGTATAATACGACGAAAGGTTGCATCCGCGCGCGCGAGCGTCGATAAATTATCGTTCTAAAACCGCCGCCGTGATTGTGTCTGCAGTGCGCGCGCCTGTGTCAGCTCGTCGGCGACTGCTGCGACAATTAAATGAGAATGAATCACTGAGCGCATCCGCGAGAGTGTGTGTATATATGCGCGTTTGTCAGAGAGTATTATATAGTCGCGAGGGTAGCGTGCAGTACGTCCGTCCGGGCGTCGATTAGCGAAGGATTATACGGGGTTGCGCTGCGCGCGGTAGTCCCGCGTATAGTGACCGCTATTAATGCGGCAACGCGCGGCTCTGTCTCTTCATTGGCTGTCTGTCATCGGCTAATTTAAATGGAAGTGAGAACTGCACCGGAGAGAGAGTGAAACTAAGGGAGTGTTCATTGTTGCGAGGGTAAACGAGCGACCGGGGAGAATTCGAATTATACGGCGGGGGCTAATGATTTTTCGATTTTTTTCTGTTTAGAATTGAGCCGCGGCTATTTTTTCAGGAGCTGGGACTCGCAAATTGACTTTGAATGATTATTTTTTCGGGGAGACCGAAAAAAAACCGTCGAATTTCAGTAGTCAATCAACGATAGGCGATTCGTTTATAAAAGTCGGAAATAATTTCTATTCGAGGCTATTTGCAGACTTTTTTTTGATATTTCATTCTCAGACCGATTTGGATCGTTATCAGGAACGATAAGCTAAATGACAGATGATTAGAGGATACTGAAAAAGTTATAATAACGGCCAATCAATTGGACGGTTTCTAGTTCTATTTCTATCCTCCGTTCCAGGACCGATCAGCCATTGTTTTCATTATTCCAATTCCACGTTACTTTCGGTCACATTCGCAACTGTATACATTCGAACTGGGAGCGATATTGCGTCTAAAATCGTCGGGATATGATTCCATTTGAGTAATTCAGTTCCATACCAGCACATACGCTGCAGCAGATACGCTGCCTCCCCTGTAGATTCGAATCAAATAATCCGCACAATAACTCTCTCCCACGAGGAACATCGGATATTTATTTAGTTTCGCGTAATTGAGCTCGATTCGTCGGTCGAATATAACGACCGGCTGCCGTACTCGTATTTATTTATACAAAAACGTATAGAAATCCTCTCCTGAGCGCATATATCCTGCAGAAGTAAAATAAGCAGCTTCACTAGGAAAATATTCCTGCCGAATCCCCGGGAGCATTTACCGCGCTTATCATCCTAATTCATCGTATTTACAGCCGCGAAACAAGTATTATAAGCCCGGCTTAACAGTTAAAAGAAATTTCTCGGCAAATACGAAGTTATCGCGCGGGTCGAATCTCATTCGCGGGGAGAGAAAGCCGGCTGCTGCTGCCGCTGCAAGTGCGCCCCGATCCTCGCATCACCTCTTTCCTCGCTCGTTCGCGCACACACACGGACACGTGCACACACACAGGGAGACGTTCTCTTCGCGCGCTCCGAACGTTACGATAACCGTCTCGGATCGGAGGGGGCCGTTCGCGCAGTTAGAAAAGCTAACAACCGCGAGCGCGAAAAAAAGGAGGCCCAGGCGAGGGAGCTCAGATAGCGCGCGCTTCCTCGTTCCCCGACGATTCTCCTGGGAGGGTATACCTCCTCCTTCTCCTCTGTCTCCGTGTGTGTGTGCTCGTGTGTATGTGATTTTCCTCTTTTTCCTGCATCTCTCTCCCTCTCGCGCGAGCGCGCAGGATTTATCGAGGAACGCGCCGAGGTTCCGTTAAGGATGCTAGAGCTGAAACACCCCGGCTCTCCGATGCTGCTGCTGGGCCCATTTGCGTATACAGCCAGTGTGTGTGTGCGGTGCAGCGTAGGCAATGCGCACAGACTGGCATTGACGATAATGCTCCTTTCCTTTTCTCTTTCTCCGTCGTCGTCGTCGTCGCGGATCTGAGAGACGCTGAAAAAAGGAATAAGAGAGAAAGCCCGCAACGGTATTATAAGCTGCGGCGGCGGCAAAGAAAGGTCGCGTTGTTTGCCGAGAGCCGTTGCTGCAGCCGACCAAACATAGTCAGCTGAATCTCTTCACGCGCCTGGAATCTCCTCGTCTTATAGACAGTCTCTTCTCTCCCAGGAGAGTCACGCTGCCGCATGACGACGATCGTTCAATAGCTGTATCTTCGTCTCCTAATCTCGAGTCGCCGCGCGAGTCTCTTGTTCATCTTCCGCTGCTGCAGCGCGAGGCTCAGGTGAACCGCTCTCTACTCTACTCCACTCTGTGCCCCGGTATGTGTATATATCCGTGTCGCTTGGCAAACAATATTTACAGCGACGCGACACTTGTACACAACTGCAGTGCGTTTACAGAGAGAGGAGTTGATATCTAACGTACACTTGACCCCCATTCCGTAAGGATTCTCTCCGAGCGGCGTCGGTTTTATTACTCACCGCCGTTGCGATTCTCCTGCCCGATATGAATAACTGATTAGCTAAGTTTTCTGTGCATGCGCGTACGGGATTCGCGAGCCAGGCTCGATAATAATAATCCAATTACCCGCGAAGTTTCCAATGAAATTATATTTCCTAAAACGGCCAGTGAAATCCTCGCGTATGCACACGGGGATCTACAGTTATATCTCCGCTCGTTCGGTCAGCGCGAATCGGGAGTTTTCCGACGTGCACAGCCGAACACACGCTACTTCCCATCGATGAGGCGGAACGACCGAAAGAACCTCTAGACGGTATGGGTGTCATCGTCGTCGCCGCCGCGGTGTGTAATTAAACCGTTAATGCCGCGAGAGGTGTTCCGAGTCGCACGCCGCCCACGCGTTGTCGCGATTTTCGCTCCTTGGCTTTTTATGCTGTTCTCTTTCCGATGAATGACGGCGCAAGGAGAGTTATTTTTGTAGTGCTGCCTTTCCTCCGGTAATGATGTTTGGACAAGACGCGTGTTATTGTTACGTCGGCGGCCCATCAAGACGAGCCATTAGCATTTTCGCTTTCTCTTAATAGATTTGATTTTACACGGGCTATTATCATGAATAATTGATGAATCGGAACATCGCTCGCTCGATGTTTGTCCACCGATTTTTCGAGTAGCGCGCGCTTATAACCTAAAATATGCGTGCAGTATATGCAGCGTACGAGGCTGCAAGCGCATACGTCTCTCTGAAAAATGTCCGAGAGGCCCAGTTACACCACGTGCGCGCGTACATTAACAAGCTTTCACGCCGTTAAACTTTAACGAAGACAGTTATAATAGCCGGGCGAACAATGCAGCTGCCAGAAAATTATCGTCAGTAGGAAGTGTCTGGTGGCAGATATTTCCCTTTCTATCGGGCGAATAAAAACGTCTCTCGCCTTTAACGAAAACGGTCCGACAAAAAAAGAGAGAAAGAAAGTCAAAGAAAAAAAAGAAGCCGCAGAGAGATGAAAATAAAAGAGGCGAGCGGAACGCGATAAACGCGCGCCGCGGAATCGTCGTGGGACGACGCGCGCAGGACACCTCGAGATCGTAAATTTTCTCCTCGTGTTACCGAGAGCAGCAGCGGCGGCGGCGCACAGGTACCTTCTCGCACAGTATACGCGTGCATTATACATAAGGGCTGTGCGCTGAAGGGGGAGAGCAGCGTGAGAGAAGGAGAAAGAGAGAGAGAGAGAGAGAGAGAGAGAGAGAGAGAGAGAGAGAGGGAAAGGTTAACGGGAGCGAGATGGGATTGTAAAAAGAGAAAAAGGAGTTGGCAGCTCCGAGGAAAGGGGTGAAGAAAGGAACGAAAAAAAGGTCGATGCACCGTCATCAGAGAGTTGGAAAAAACTTACTTATCATTTTATTAAGTTACCCGGGACAGGTCCTTAAAGTACACCGCATATGCGACGCTCCACCTGCGGGGTTGCTACGAACTGCTTTGTGCATCGTGCTTAATTCTGTCTTAAAAACGCATTTGGATAACAATTAATAAATATGCGAAGCCAGGCAGTTATAGCATGAGCAGCATAACAAGGCATAGCTTTTGCATGGGTATAGCACACCTGTATTCATACTTTCTGCGCGCCTCGTAGTGACAAGGGAAATAAAAAAACGCTTATGCGCCACCTAACGTTGCTAGCCAGAGACTATATATACAGAGACGCAACGGTGGGGTAAGGGCCAGTCCAAAACTTCTTGGTTTCACGCACACTCCCAAGCTTTGCGCTAGATTCAGTTTTCTCGGACAGCCCTAGCGTGGCGAAACTTTTTTCTCCGCGCACATGTCGCAGTAAGCCGCCGCCCCGAGAAAAGAGAGACATAAAGCTAAACCTTAATCGTCGCGGTATACGGCGATGATCTCGATCACTTGGCGCACATACGATCTCTCCTCGGTCGGAAAACTGGTTTGCATGCCGTCCGCGGCAGTAATTATTTCGCACTCTGCAAGTGGATCGGCCGTTACCGATCGACACAGTGCAGCAGCACCGCTCGACACATACGCTAACGGACGAAAGAGAGATGGACTCGCGGAAAAGCCGCGCGCGCGCTGCGCGTGTCGAGCAAGAGATAGTCCTGTAATCTGTCCGGTTTATCCGCAGGGTGTCCTCGAAGACCTGCTGTTCGTCTTCTTCGTCTTCTTCTTCTTTCGCGGAGATTTTTCCGTGTTGTGTGTGTGTGTGCGCGCGCTCGTGGAATTTCGAGAGTGTCACCTTTTACGTTGCTGATCTTTTAATACTTCATAAATCATGATTATCTTCAATAAATATAATTAATGTGGAACTCATCGTGGGATGCGCGCGCAAGCGGCGAACGTGAAATAATTACCCGGCATCGGGATAACTCGGCCTTCTCGCGCACTGTACACAGCTTGATGTACTGCGCTCTTATATGAGACTTTTATCTGTCCGAACGATTTTTCACTTCGTTGATATCGAGGACACACCTCGTTTTAATTTTCGGCGAGCTTCGCTATCACCATCGCGCGTAAGAGATACAATTCGATCATGCCGGTCTCTCTCCCTCAGCGTACACCGCGTATAATCTCATTAATCTCCCGAACGATCCTCTTTACCTCCATAAAGCTCGAGCGTATCGGCGAGGTGCAGCTCGTTACCGCGCGTATACATACGTTATTGTTGTATCACTTTCCACCGTTCGATTCGGCGCAGTTCTTAAATCATCTCGCGGCAGAGAGAGAGAGAGAGACAGAGAGAGAGAGAGAGAGAGAGAGAGAGAGAGAGAGAGAGAGAGAGAGAGAGAGAGAGAGAGAGAGACAGACAGCGAGCTGATAGCGAGTATACAGGGGCGTGTTTCGCATGTGGATTTTTGCGCCACGCCCGGTTGTCATTAACCATAAGGGAACGAAAGGAGACGAAGATGGAAGGAAGGGCAACGCGCGCGATGGAAAAGCGAGTGCGAGGCAACGAATAAAAGATGAAGACGCGGAGATAGTGAAAGAGGGCAAAAAACCGGAGCAGCCGCGCATATAGCCTGTTATATGCATAAGAAAAAGCGCATCAAGAAGTAATGAGAAGCTAGTTAATCAATGAGGCTATGTATATGACGGCGTGTGTGTGTTTACACGCGTTTGTTGAACCAACGAGTGAGAGAGTCTCTGAACTCTACAAGGATTAATTGCGTTTAATCGGCACGAGAGGAACGAAATTTATCGCCGGAAAATTATTCCTTATCTGCTCGCTTGTCTTTCTGGATTAATTACACTGGCCGTTACACGTGTTAACACTGCTCGTTTTCGTGTTTTCGAAATATTTTACGAGAAATGTGTTAAAATCCCTTGGACATTAAATTATAGACGACGATATAAATGTATAAAGTGTGCGAAGGAACTGCCCTTACGATTTTCGTTAACCAGTCTTTCCTTCGCAACATGCAGATTCAAGTGTTCTGGGCCGCGCTTAAGTAAAATGTATCAACTCGAAGCCAATACCGAAGAATATACTTTTTTTTTAATTCAAATTTCAGGGTGAGAGAGAAATCCATAACATGAAAACAAGTGATCTATATCTTAAGTGTTTTACGCGTTAAAAATTCAGTTAACTCTCCGAATAAACCAACCTGTCATCCTGTATAAGAACACTGGTAATGCCGATATACTTGTGGGTAATCGTTTGAGCATAGTATTTTCAATAAGACGCCATCTAGCGGGCAAATTCACATAGAGATCCGACAGTTCTATGTAGCGAAGTCGTTAAGACTGATGCAATCTACCATCATTCTTTTCATACTACCAAAAATCAAAACAATACTTGAAATTTCGTTTTATTTATCTTGTATGTGAATACGCATCCTAATTTCTCATTGTTTCTCAACGTAGCCTAAGTAGTAACAGACCGGTGCGGTAGTACAACGTCTACCTACAGAAAAATAATCCTCGAGATGGGTAATCAAACTAGAAAAATGGTATTTCATTACACATGTTACTGGTTACTGCGCGGAGCAGCCAATGTAATTAGCCTCATTCCAGCCATTGTTCGGGCGAATGTGGAGCGCGCGAGCGAAAAAATGAAATTTCACTCGAATTTCTCTGAAAAATTACGAGCCCCGGGACATGCCAGGCATCGACTCGAATTAGCATAAAGCTCTCTAAATGTTAAACTCCGCACTGCAAGTCACACGCAGACAGCAGGGCGCGCAGATAACCATCAGTCACTCCAGGATGAGCAGTGGCGGTAGTCCACACCCACGACTCTCTCGCGGACAGCAGCAGCTGTTCTTCCAAAGAAGCTTCGCAAGCCTAGCAGTCATTGCACTGCAAGCCGCGCGAAGGTGGCTAATGCACGTGCAAGTGAGCGTACCTCCTATACATGACATAGGCGCAATGTGTGTAGCCGGTTATAGGAAAGAGACAAGGTGTTCCAGAAGCGAAGCCGAGTCGGTAAACAACGAGACACCGGAGTAATTGTTCGCCGGCATCGCGGTTCCCACACACCGGCAGCTGGTACCTACACACAGCAGAGCAGCAGCGCGAAACACGGTATAGAGAAAGCGACTAGCTCAGAGTGCGCTATCTGTATATATATGCATGTGCGGGTCGCATTAGCGCGATTAAACGTACGGTTATGGGGCTACGTGCGCCGCGCATATAATTTCGAACGCCCGAATAGCGGTTTATATTGAATCGGCTCGGCTTCATATTTATCGCGCCCTACGCGCGGATAAGCGCGAGAGAGAGATTTTTTATTTAGGAAAAGAGAGAGATATAGGGAGAGTGGTCTCTAGAGCGCGTGCGCGTTATCGCGCTCCCGATGATTTATCGCGAGTATTATTTCGCGGAGATTTATGCTTGTCATGCGCTACTCCCGGCCGCGGAGCTTTTATTATAATTATTTTCTTTGGCTCGGAGGCTCGAAACGATTTTCCTTTTTGCCGCGCGGCGACGTATGCAGCAGCGAGGGAGTGATGTACTTCGGTCGCGCTATGCTTTATGGGTCAATTAATTGATTTTTCTTGCCGGATTGTTTACTGCAATGTACAAATAATCATATACATATACTTCTCCGGGTTTACGGGCTTGCGGCTGGCTGCAGGATTATTGCTCAAGTGGGCATTAGTCGGAATTAAAAGTTGCGCGTGCGCGCATGTCTAATGCGCGTTGATAAAATTTACCGCGCACAGATAAGTCGAACAATGCTAATAATAGACGCCGGGGGAACGGACAATTAATAAAAGTCGAACTAGATTTTTACTTATGATTCCTTTACGCGTAATTGGCGGGATTTACGAGCGCTAAGCGTCGATGAAAATTCATCGGATTTCCACTGCGCGAAGTACCTGTATAAGAGGCAACAAATCTTTCACCTCCTTGTTAGCTACCGTATAGAGGACGGGAAAAAAAAGAACCGCGTCGTCGAAGGTCCATTTGCCCTCCTGACGTACGAGCGCAAAAAATCCGTGCGCCGAAGCAACAAGTACTCCGCACCGCTGCGCGCGAGGAAAAATGGATCGACGCGTATACATGCACACACGCGTTCCGGGAGAAAAACGAGCGAATCCTTCCTCCTCCTCCGCTCTCTATCTGACTTTTACCTCACGCGGCCGTTATATAGTGCTGCGCGGCGTATTTATATACACACACAGAGTAGGTGCGTGATATATCAGTGCGTCCGGTTCGAGGAAGATCGTGTCGGCGATTATCAGCAATAATATGTGCGCGCCTCGACTTTAATTACGAGCGCACGCGCTTTTAGCCCACGGGAGGAAGAGCGAGAGTGTGCTCTGTTGTTCCCCTGGCGCATGTATATATACTGCAGCGCGCGCTTCTTCGACTTTCTACACTTGCACTATCGCCCCGGCGGAAGTACTGCTTTAATGGGGTTTTACACGCCTTTGCCCGAGCCGTCGTTGCTCGGCGCTGCTGGAGGGAAGAAAAAAATTGCATGAGCGATCGTAAAAGTGAATTTATGTTCGCTGCTTAATCGCTTAGTGTCTGCGCGCCAGGACTTTGCGGGTAATTGTTTTGTTCATTCGGACAGATGATGTGTACGATTATGGCTGAGTTTACGTCGATATACCTTTTGCGATTGAGAGTTTGCGATCTTTGGGCTTGTAAATGCTTTAGCTGCGAACACACGAAGAGGAGTAAATTGTCAGATATTAGTTTATAATCGACACATCGTTTGTTCACGTTTAAGGTGAACGAAAGAAAGCAAAACTTACCTTTAAAGACTAGCCGTTCGTGCAGTTGTAGCATGAGCGGCTTAAATCGGCCGACAATAAAAGTCTGTTTCGACACGAATTACCGTACCGCTATATGTGCACTGGGCCCGCGAATAGCAATTGGGAAAGTAGAAAAGTGTCCATGCGCCACCTGTCGTCGCTAGCCAGAGACTAAATAGAGCTGTAAAGTTCGTGGTCAAAACGGTCGGAAGTCGGTCCGAAACAGTTTCGGCTTTGCGCTACTACACAGCCAATTGCCATGGTGAGTAAATCATTATCGCGGAATCTACACCCACTCGATGAATAGATCGATGTAATTAATGCGGCGCTTGCCGATAATGATTTTCCGCGCTCGCAACACAATGATCAATTCGTTACGAGATCGTTCAACCGGCGCTGAAATAGATATAATACCTGGAAGTGAAATCATACATCACGTTACTGTGGGCGTCGCGACTCATTCGTCTCGTTACACACGTCGGATAAGGATTGTATTAATTGTGAAATTGATAAGGAAGATGGGATACGGCTCACCTGCGTACCATCAGCCCCCGCTCTCTCTCTCTCTCTCTCTCTCTCTCTCTCTCTCTCTCTCTCTCTCTCTCTCTCTCTCGCATGACAAATGTGTCTCTGTTTTTCAAATGTCTTTATTAGACGACGCACAGCTCGTATAGCTATAACGATGAAAAGCCGTTTCTGCGATTCATTCGCGAGGCGCGTCGCTTAGAAAAGTGATTTAGCAAATCTAACGAGGCTCGGCTCTCTTCAATGCTTTGTTTGTCTTGCCCGACAATGATTCCTTTGATGCCGGCTTTTTTTCGGCTGCGAATTCGAAGTAGGTTGCGTGCGGCTTTCGAAAGTCTCAAAGAGAGACAAAAAAGATGCAGTCGAAGCCATAAATCCAGAAATTCACGCAAATGACGCATGCGCGAGCCGAGTGATTTAGTTGTAATGGCTATAGGTGTCACCGATCCTATTCTTTACCGACACGCGCACGTTTCTGCGAATCGACGCCGGGAAGCAGACATGACTCATAAGTACGAATATATTATGCTCGCAGGTCAAGAATTTCTGTAATGTCTTATGGTAGCTTCGTGGGTGTTGAAGACCTAACAAATTTCTCTCGCGGCTCTGTTACAAACGACGTTGTGAAAGAGTAATCAGCATGACAATGACGTATACGCGCATACGTCGGCGATTCGGTAACGACGGAGGAATTCTTTTGACTGATCGCCTGTAAATGCGACAAGGAATTAATTTACCGCCCGTATTGTTTTACACTTTACGCGTGTAACGACTATAGCCGCCGATATTCTACATGCGTTGCGTCGTTAGCGCACTTGCCTTTAGTGTCGATTGTTACGCATATTTTATTACTTATTAGTCTCTCGAGCATTGCACACGACGTCGATCATCGAGCCATTGTTTGACAATTTTTCGCCCTCGTTGCATCTTTATAAAGGAAAATAGAAAAAGCGAGCATTTTTTCCAAAATAAACCGCTCCAATATACAATTCCACGAAGCTTTCACCTCAGCGCATACTGCACAGGCGCGCGTTTATTTTTCGGACCTGCAGTCCCGCAATTACTTATTCATTCACTCGTTCGGTCGTTTCGCGCGCGAGCACTCGAATCTACGCGGAATCGCGCGTATCGCGAATATTATTGGCCGTACAGCGCATAGTATAGCCTCGCTGTATAACAAAGGCGGCCCGCGTGAAAATTTGCATAACCAACGATCGCGACGCGTTTTTCGAGCCGGCTGCAGCAGTTTCCGACTCGGCAGGTCCGAGGCACGCGAGCCTTGTTAAAACAAATAAAACGCCTAGAAGACTCGGTTGCGCTAGCGGCAGGAGGAGGAATAAATAAAAAACGAAGAGGAGGTATAGCGGCAGGCGAGAAGGGAATATACGTCGTCCTTCGCCTCTGAACCTCCTGCTCGCGCACTGTGTGCAGAAGCTCCCTCCTCCATTTATATGCCCATAGTATGCCGCCACCGCTGCTGCTGCCGCCGCTATACTCCCTCCCCGGCTATTCGTATTTGTATACAATAGGGCATCATAATACGTAATCTGCCTAAGGTATTCGGCCCCTTAACGCCGCGCGCGAGTGTAGCGTCTCCCACGTTCGCCATCTCGTGCTGTATACGTCTGTGTGTATACGTGTGCGCAAACACACACGCGCGTGTACCGAGCGTTTTCGCACTTGCTGCGTTGGGAGAAGTTGGACTCTCTCTCTCCGCACACCTCGCACGTGTGAATCGCGCTTCGGCTCTCATAAATTCATGCGTCGGTGACGCGGCGGGCGCGCGCGATGAATATACCGCCGGCGCTCCGATGTTAATTAAGCGCCGATAACGTCGTCGACGAGAAGGAACGAGTTCAAGATTTACCTTTCCGCCACCTGCTCCGGAAGCGGCGCGCGGCTCGCAGGAAGACGACGCCTCATTGATATCTATAAATTGCATTGTTGAGCTTATTCAGCTCTTATTTCTCCGCTTTTTCAGCCGATTTTTGCTGATTCGCCGCTTCAAGTACAGCCGTGCGCCGGTTGTACGACCGAATTATACACCGGAGGTATAGATAGGGGGGAAACAAAAAATTAAACAGATACTTTCGGGAAGAATTACTGCTGAGTCGGGGGCATTATTTCAACTGCTTTCCGCGGCTTGGTATAGTTTCAACGAGAGATCTCCGCAGAAGATAAAAATGCTCGCTGCGATTGTATTAAGCGATGGACAGGTGCTGAGTACTTGAGACCGTTTTGTAGCTGCTAATCCTCCGTGTGCTACTGAATCTAATAAATACACTTCAAAATGTGTACTTTTGTACACCACGAAGAATAACACGATAAATCAGAGATTTTTCCTACACCGTGGAAAATCTCTAACAATTGTGCAATCGATTTCACGACACACACTTACACACATAAGAAATCGATAGCAATCAAATTACCATTCAAACGTCGCTCTCCTTCAAACTCCGAGTCAACGTCCTGCTCAAGAACAACAGGCAGTCGTAAAAATGACTTAACGAACCTCCTCCTCCTCCTCCCCTCAGCGAAGCATGCAAATAGCAGCAGCAGCCGCGCGCGAATTCCAGATCTTAATTTCGTCTCTTCTGCAGCCGAGTATGTATAGTACCTCCCCCAAAAGCAAAGTCTGCGAAGTTGGAGACGCGACTTCTCGCGCCTCCGCTGTTTGAAATCAGCAGCAGCAGCAGCAGCGGTGCAGAGAGAACTTGCAATTTCCTCGTGGAACGTATAAAAATGCCGCTCATAAATATCGCGTATAGAAGAAGAGGGAAAAAAGGGAGAGAAACGCGGGGGCGATCGAGATGAACCTTTCTTCGCGCCATGCGCATTTCGAATGCACCGAGGAGGTCCGCACTGCATACGCGGAATCACGAAGTTTACGTGTCTACACGACTGCGAAATACCGGGGGGATTATTTCTCTCGCTCTCTCTCCCTCGCGCCCGCGCGCGAACCGCGGAAAACCTGTTTCGCGTAATCGCCTTCCGATCTCGCGCCTTTTTAACGCAAGCCCAGCGAGCAGCCAAGAGAGAGAGAGAGAGAACGTTATTTACGAGCTTTGATCGTTACTCTCTCGCTCTTTCTTTCGCGCTGCTGAAGCTTCTTCTTGGCTATTAATTTTTTCGCGCGAGGAGGAGCCGCTGCTCTCTGCAGCGCTGGGCTTTTCAAAAGGATCAGGCGAGCGCTAAATTATCGCTAATCCTTAATAAGGTGCAGCATCTTCGATTTTTCGGAGGACCCTGAATGATGCTGTTAAGACGGCCATAATATTTGTACAAGTGTGTCGAGTTGCTAATTAATTATAAAAAATAAAGATTGAATGTTTGCGAGGTCGAGTTTAAATTCGGGGATCGGGGGTCTTAGCTGTGATTGGGACGCGAAAATAACCGGTACAGTTACGATATGAATTTAAAAAAAGATTGTATGGGTGTAATGATAAAAAATTGATTTTCTTTCGCGGCCTGCATTACAGTTGGAGCGTTGAATAAGGAGATACATTTTGGTTGGGTATTACGGGACTTTTGCTATTTTATTTGCGCTTTTGCAGCCAACTATTGTACATTCAAGACGGCGATATGATACATTTATGCATAGGCTGTAATAACAAGGAACATGGACTCGTGTAGAATTCAAAAGGGAAAACGTTTGAACAGCGATGAGTGTTAACGACAGGTTAGGGTTGACGGTATTTACGTCCTTAAAAGTTTTCTACGAACCGCCCAAGTAACAAAGTTTCAACAAGGCGCACTGCCCGGGATCGCAAATGGGGAACAACTTGGTCATGCACTCGGGGTAGCCCATGCAGTCCATCATGAGGCATCTGTCCTGCAAGCCGTTCCTCTTGATGCAGTGGCACTTTTGCATCAGACTGCTCCGCAGCTCAAAGCTTTTACACCGCTTCAGAGGTGCCTACGAGGAACGCAAAATTTTTTTATAGAGCTGATATCAATACGATTTACTTAGGAGGTTAGATTTTCTCTTACGCAGATCATTTTCGGCTCGGGCGGTGAGCAGGAAGTGTAGCACAGCCTCGGTGCGCACTTCGGAGGCGGACACCTCGGTGGACACGGCACAGGACACATGACCTGGCACTTTGGTGGACATGGAGGTGGACACGGAGGTGGGCACCTTGCCGGACACGGTACGGGGCACATAACCTGACACGTTGGTGGACACGGCGGTGGGCACTTCGGAGGACATGGCATGGGGCACGTCAGCTGGCACGGAGCTGGGCACCTTGGCGGACACGGAGGTGGGCACCTTGGTGGACACGGTACCGGGCACATAACCTGACACGTAGGTGGACACGACGGTGGGCACTTCGGAGGGCATGGCATGGGGCACGTCATTTGGCACGGAGGTGAGCACTTCGGTGGACATGGCACGGGACAGATGACCTGGCAGGGCGAAGGCGGACATCCCGGTCGGCAGGGAACGGGACAGACCACTTGGCAAGGAGGCGGCGGACACACCGGTCGGCAAGCTGGTGGACAAGCTGGTCTGCAGGGCACCGATGGCGTGCAAAGCAGTTGTTTACAGGCCGGTTGGCAGATCGGCTTGCAGGGCGGCATGCAGAGAGGCTCGCAGATAGGCTCGCACGGGGGACAGTCCGGCTTGCAGATCATCATCGGAGGGCTGCAGGGGTCGCAGGGTGACTTGTAGACCAGGGGCTGACACGGGGATGGCTTGTAGCAGGCCACCACCCGACACTTTGACGGCTCCGGTGGACACGGCTCCTCGTCCCATTCGCACGGTTTTCTTTGGAGAAACGAATTTCTCGTTCGTATTTACGCACATTTTTATTGCATCAAATCGTAGGACTTACTTTCGTTCCATCGTACTGATGAGGCACTTGAGCTGGTGCAAGAGTTCGCGCCTCTGCTGGCAGGACTTGTTCTTTCCGTCGCAAGGCATTTTTGTGATGTTGTACGATATTTTTTTATATTAATTAAAAGGAAGTTGAACTTGAAAATTTTAACGATTCGGTTATACGAAGAATTTTCTAGGTTACGGCATCTGCACTCGGTGAATTTTCGCTCCGAACTAGACTTTTGTTGTTGCTACGGCTCCATAGATACGAAAAAAGTGAAGGTCGGGGATCGGGAACGCTTAGTATTTTTTTATTTCGAATAGAACGCTCAGCACGGCTGTAGCTATCGCACGTGGGAAAGCTTTCAATCAGAAAAAAAAAATTTAATTGATTCACAATAATAATCGAGTTATATTCGGTCCAAACGTACACGAAAGAACTCTCATCATTCTCCAATTTTTCAAGACAGTTATCTTCCGTTTGTGCGCGTATAGAATCCGGTATGACGCAACGCCGAAACGAGAAGCGCTATAGCAGTCCTTGATAAAGCCATTAATAACGAATCAAATTAAAAAAAAGAATGCACAAAGCTCCGAAGGCTAAATTGATGACGTTATATGGGTCAAAGTCCGTTTGGCCACCGAATAACCGCTACCTGCGCGTCTCTCTCTCTCTCTCTCTCTCTCTCTCTCTCTCTCTCTCTGCCGACATTAGGAACCGCATATAAGACGGGATTATAGTTCCTTTTCTTCTCCTCTCGGGAGTCGAGTCGGAGAAAGAATAAAGAATCCCCGTACAAAACGGTGATACTTAGCGCGAGAGCTCGCAGTACACTTTTGTCACCGTCTTTTTCATCGCAGCTCCTCGCACCCCATTTGTTTCTCCTGCCCGAAAGAAGATGAAGGATCGAGACACTAAGAGAGAGATTTCAACGTGAATGTCTTGAGGATTTCTCTCACGGATGGAATTTTCAGAATGATAAATTCACCGCGCTCGCTCTTATACCCGCGTCATTACTTTTCGAGCGGAGGATTCGTGACGAATGCGACTAGAATTTTCGCTTTTGTAAAAAAAAGTATAACGCAAATTGCGCGCACGTCCTCGCCGGTACAAGAGAAAAAAAAGAGGCGAGAACGACTTATTCAAATTCTAAGCTGCGCTGCGTTTTACAATACGACGAGCTCGCGCGCTTTGATATATTTCGACGGCCCCATTTCTCACACCTCGGAGAGAAGGAGAGAGGGAAAAAACGAAGCGAGAATATAAAGTATATTACCCAGGGCTTGAAATAATAGATGACACGCACGCAAGAGTGAGAGAGAGGCCGATTTGTAAGATAGTCTCCTCGCACGAGAGACGTTAATTTGCTTTCATTGACGGAGTATCATCAGGCGTGTATAATACGGTTTAGGGTAGAGCCGTGGGTTTCTCTCTCGTTGGTCGATCGATCTCTCGTCATTAGAGGCTCCGGGCGAGATCGCACGTACACACGGACAGGTACACGCACACACGTACACGTACACAGGCCGCAGTTGGCGTGTATCGGTATCTCGGATATCTATCGATGTACCGTTTCTTTAATTACAAACTGCCTCCGTGTAAAGCTTGTATTTCTCGATCGTCACCCAGTCATCGCCTACCGGCGCGTATGTGTACGTATACACGTATATAGGTGTATGGTTCCTCTCTCTCTCTCGCGCGCGCGCGCGCGCGCGACTTTTATCACACGCTGTTATTTGCAATTTCGGCTGTAATCTTGAGACCATCTCTTCCTTCGGCTTGTACGTATTGTACGCGGCTCGTTCGTTTTTTGATCTCTCTGGCGCGCGCGCGAGCAGTGTATGGGGCCCATCAACGCGTTCGACGCTTATCTTTTTCTTTCTCTGGTGCGGGCGAGCCTCAGCGGATGCTTTATGATTGGATCGTATACGTTTGTATTATGCACGGTAATAACGTATAGCGCCGATATGTTTATGCGATTTTTTAATTTATTAACGCGCGATGAGTCTGCAGCGCGGCAGCAGCCGGTCAGTTAATAAATATTTATAAATGCGCATTCCTTCGATTGGAGATTCCGGCTGGTGTTATATTATTAAATTTGGCGCGAATGAAGTATCTCGTATAGATTCGAGACTCCGATTCTCCGTGTGCTGGAAGGAGAGGTATATAGGCGTATAGTTTACCGGATGGGCGATTTCGAGAAATTATCCTGATTAGAAACCGGCTGTGTGTGCCGCGTGTTTGTCAATAATACTAATAACGCGTGTATATCCAGGAGATTAATTGGATTCTACGGTAAACACGAGTTGGTTGGCATTATATTATCTTCGGGACAAATAATGTTGTAACAGAATTGTATATAAATGTGGACTTTTCTCTTATCAGCGTCGATGGGGTGGGTATGTATGGTTTAAATACATCGTCATGTTAAATTCAATGAAATCGAATCGATATAACGAGATTGGGCGCGCAATTAGATTCAATTAAAAAAATATATATAATTGGATCTAACCGTGAACATTTCTCTGTCTAATTAAATTACGCCCGCAATTACCGGATAATAAAGGACTTTTAATGCATTTTCCGCATGAAAAATTCAGCAGCAGCCGCTCGAGCAATAAAATCCTTTGTAACGTCAATTTTCCCGTTCATTTGGCAAAAACTCGCTCGCTGCACACGAGAACGCGCTCTCTGTGTATTACACGCATACCGATTTCCTAATATTCACAGTCTTCCTGATTTCCAACTCGGCATAATTACACGCAAACGCGTTCGGAAAACGCGGAAAAATAGCCTCGCTCGGCAAACAATGACCTACTACCTTCGGCGACAATTGAATGTCCCTATTAACTCGAGTCCCTCGCGAAAACGCCCCATAACTCACCCCGAATCGAAAAAATTCCCTCTCGACACGCGCGCGGAGAAAGTTTAAGCGCGCATCGTCGTCGTAAAACGCGCGCCCGTGGCAAACCGCTGTAAATCATGTTCGAGCCTGGCGAAAAAACGCTCGCCTCCCGCAAGCTCACACAATGAAGCGGGAGTGTCGCCGCCGCGGGTAATTAGCGGGCAATAATTAGAGCCGCCGATATAGAAAGTATGGTGCCGTTACGCGCTGGATTTTCCTCGCGACCCTTACGTACTGGTGTCTCTCTGTGCAGCAGCACGTACTAGGCGTCGATGGCTTTCCCACGATGTTCCGAGATTAGAGAGAGATATCCGAGGCCATCTCTCTCTCTCTCTCTCTCTCTCTCTCTCTCTCTCTCTCTCTCTCTCGCGATCTTTCTTTTTCTCGGCTGTATATAGCAGAAGCAGCGTGCCGGAGAGCGTGGACTGATTTACAAATTTTCACCTTCTTTCCGCTCGCTGATTCTATCTTGTCGCCCGCTTTTATCGTGCTTTATGATGCTTATCCCTCAGGGGCACGATTCGCTACTTAAAGATGGGTATAAGGACGCCTTTTTCAAATTAAATTAAAGACCGACCAAACTTTTTGCGCGCGAGATACTATACACGTAACTGTATATCGGTGCTTTCTGAGCGCATGTCTTTGGGGTTACGTTTCTCGAACCAGACAGAGAAAAATTGAAGAAAAAAAATCGCCGCGAGACGTTCCGAAAAAGGCCGACACCCAAGGTGTACGAAATTTCAACACAAAACACGCGTCGCGCGAATGTTTCCTGTCGGACTTGCACAATCGCCTTCCGAATGCAAGCAACGAAGACCCGACGCGGCGACGACGTCCCCCCTGCAAGATTTGAAATTCGCGATTGCAAGCGTCCCCTCTTCCCTATGGCGAGATACACACACGCGCGATATTATTCACGATCGGCTCTGCTACTGTCGCGCCATTGATCGGCGCCGATAACCGCCGACGAAAAGATTCGCCGCCGGGTTTTACCTAGAAATTCAGGAAGGCCGGTTTTGCGTTATTTTTTTTTTTTTTTTGCACTTCATCGAAGATTCAACGCACGATGGGAGCGTCTCGCTGATTAGTAAGCGCCGGGACGTTTTGGAATAAACTTTGACGCGCCGCTACCCGTTAGAAAGAAGGTGCTGTAAAAATGGTATTCATTATTACAAGGACGAGCAGACAGTGAAGAGGATTCACGCAGGCAACACCGAGTCCCGACACAATGAGCCAATAACGCAGGCATTATCGATTATTAATCTGCCAGATCTCGCGCAATGCGCTATAAGTCACTGGGCAGTAAATTAGCATAAATTTGACTCTCTCTCCCTCTCTCCTTGCACCTACCTTTATACCTGACCGCGCAGCAGCAGCACTCGTAGCCTTTTAAAAAAGCTGGCCGTGCACGGAGCACAATGCGCGAAGCAGCGTATGGTCCAGCAGCAGGCCCCCCGAATTAAAATTCTCAAATCCTCATTTTCTCGTCGGGCAAACGAGTAATATTTATTGCGTCGGGGGGTCCGCTCACGCACGCGCTCGCGCGCGCGAACAATTACGTCGGATTCGCGATGCTCTCCCGCCGGTCGTTCAACCCGCCGAGAGGAGGATTCCTCCGCGCAAGAGCGAGCGAGAGAAAGAGATTGAAAGCCCTTCGCACTTGGAGGAATCAAGGGGAACCCGGTAGTTCTGTATGCGTGCGCGCGTGTATTATACGGAGGCGCGGATGCGCGCACATACACACATACAGGTGGGAGGATTAGCGCGAGCGATAAAAGGAGCTGCAGCGCGGCCGATGAATGCATTCGGATTTCGATGCAGCAGACAACGGGCTGCGGTATAGTGCACTGCTTCGTTTTGTATGCGAGCGCGTTGCGCGCATTGTTCGCCTTGGCGTTTGGGTAATGTGTTACGAATACGTGCCGTGTGTGTAGCCGTTGCTGCTGCTGAGCGAGAAAGAGAGGGAATACATTACACGTATGTAAGGGCTTTCGGAATTTTTATACGCTGATGAATTTTATGTAATACGGCCCGATGATGTTTATCGAATTAATGAGCTGCCGCCACAGCGGCCGAGAGGAATTTCCAAATATAGCAGTAAATTTTTCGATCTGATTTAATTGCGAGATCAGGTGAAGCCCGGCGTAATTACGTGCCGACGATCTTCGTTTTTTTCTTCTCCCGTATGCAGCGCGTTCCGTCTTCCCCTCCCTTCCGTATACGTACACCGAAAGATCCCTCGTTTACCGATAAAAATAAATGCGCGATGTATACGGGGTGTATGCTTCTCGAAAGCAGGATCCAATAATATCGTAAGCGGCGAATTTCACGGTCGGCCCTAACACACATGTCGGTGCGCGCGCACACTCTTCGCACTTTGCGAGGCAATCCTCATTCCCATTTATCACCTCTTCCTCTCTCACTCGCTTGCGCGAGCGCAGCACCTCCTTTTCCGACTGTCCGCTCGTTCGCCTCTCTCTCTCTCTCTCTCTCTCTCTCTCTCTCTCTCTCTCTCTCTCTCTCTCTCTCACCTCGCTTTACTTTTCTTCATTTTTTCTCTCCCTCCGCACTCCGCAGCAGCGCGAACCTTCAACGAGTCCAATTGGTTTCTTTAAGAGCGCGCGTGTATGCGCTTCTCTCATACACGCGCTTCTCTCTTCTTTTGCAATCATTCTCTCTTCCTTTCACCATTTCTCAATCTCGCGTCGGTTCTATCTCTCTCTCGCTCTCGCTCGCACTCGAAATTCTCGCGTTTCTCGTTACCGCCTGGACCGGCCGCAGAGATCTTAAGGAACAATTTGTTCGCGCACCACACGCGAGCGTTATATCGCGCGCGGGCTCTCTCTCTCTCTCTCTCTCTCTCTCTCTCTCTCTCTCCACCGACGACGCGTTTCAATATAACGCGCCGCGAATATCGCTCTTTTTTTGGATCGTAAAGCGGGATTGAGACGCAAAAGGCGAGCTCGGACGAATGAATTTCATAATTTATCAGTGCCCGCACGTCTGTGCAGTGCTGTATGGATTTTCTCGTAATTTTTTACGCGCGAACGGGGAGTATACTGTAAAATTGATCAAACATGCGAACGAATCGCGGCGGCGAGGAGAGATTCATTAAAATCGCTGTTTGACTTTCCGCAACGGAATAAATGGTATTTTTTTTTTTAATACGCCATACCGCATAATTTGCTTTTAATCAAACGAGCTTCTTTCAACGCGATCGGTACTCATACTACTCCCACGTAAAGCGCACTCGATATTTGCAAGAGCCTTTAATATCTCGCAATTTTAATCCATCGCAATCCACAGAGCATAAACCTAGCTCGAATCGGCCAAATATCCTCGAAAGCAAGAGCGATAATAGCATCGTTTCGCCGAATAGAAATAATAACCCGGCGACGTGTAACAAATGTTTGGTTTAATCAAGTATCCTTACAAATCTCCCCCGTTCAACGGCAGCAGCATACCAGCATATTCGAGCTGCTTCGCAGCAGCCTCGCTTACTCTTAATGGCTTCGCTAACGATAAGACGTTGAAGCGCATCAAAGCCAATCATCGCTAAAAATCTCGTCGTCTCTCTCTCACTCGTAAATAAGCGGCTGCTCCATTGTCGACTCTCTCTCTCGAGAGAGGAGGACGCATTTGTAACTCGCGGATAATCCTTTTTTTTCCGCGGACACTTGACCCGAAGCTTTTCCCGCTTTGATACGCTGTGCTGCTGCTGCTGCTACGTGAAAATGTGTCGGGCCGGCTGACGAATCGCCGGCGATATTTCACGCCGCGGCAGCACCATACCTCTCGAGAGCGACTGATGAGATATAAACGCAATAAATCGCAGCGGCGCGAGATCGTCTCATTTCGATTCTCCCTCTTGGAGGCTCTCGAAATGCAGGTGTGATACCGCACGCCCTGGCTTCTTTTCTCTCGTCTTCATAAGCGCGCGCGACGACGACTCTTTATACTCGCGCGCGCATCAGGACTCTTTTGTTCCCGCTGCAGCTTCTTTCGTTATTTATCTCGCGCGACGAGGCCCTCTTCATCCGACGCCTAATGAGTCGCCTCGTGCCCATCTACCAACTATTAATAATCCCGAAGAAAAGCAAAGGCTCGTGTGCGATAAATGCTGCTCTCTCTCAGTGAGGTTCACGACCGATACAGACTCGGTGTGTGCGAGTGTATGTGTGCGTATGTGTGTGTGTATTGACTGACGGCATCGTATACCACGCAGGGCTTCTCCGAATCGATTTTAAAATCAATAATTTTGCGAAGAATTCACGCTGCACCAGTTTGAATGCAATTCTCGCAACTCTTCATTCAGCCGCGAGACAAAGTGCAGTGTGTGATGTTCGGAAATCTCTTCCTCTCTCTCTCTCTCTCTCTCTCTCTCTCCATTCGATTCGGCAAGATCGCAAGCGCCGCTTCCTGGAAAGCCTCTCCTTTATTGTTGCCCAATCGACTGGCAATCAATAGCCACACACACGCTTAATAACGAGTCAGCAGCAGCGGCGCGTCATTCCCGACACTTTATTATCGTTATTATTTATTATTAACTCTTTCGCGCGCGTTATGCACTCTTTCGCGCTTCTTCCTCTCTCTCTCCCTCAAGCAAGCATTCGTGCACGATATATATATATATATATATATATATATATATATATAGACACACACACACACACACACACACACACATCTCGCTCGCGGGGGCCGGTTTAAGAGAAAGAGAGAACAATGCGGTGTTCGCGCGCGCCGTGCAAATTTGCATGTGACATCGCTACCGCCGCCGCCACCGCTGCATCACCTTGCTCTGCGTCAAGCGCCGAAAGGAGGAAGGAAGAAGCTAGAGTTCTGCGTTTTTACGAGAGCGCGCGCGCAGGCATTGTTGTCGTGTCAAGGAGACAATGTTTATTTTACACGGCTATGTGTCTTTCAGAGACACGCGTTTCCTGCGCTATATAACACTGCCCCGGCGATTTATTCCGACTCTCTGATATGCTACTGTGCGCGGAGAGAAGCCAATCTATATAAACATTAGGATCCGTCGATCTCGCGAGCGGATGAATGGGAATGTGCTGTATGCGTAATTATGCGGCTGTTTTCAGAACAGTTGGAGGTGCGTCGAAATTATCAGAAAACACACTCGATCCGTTAATTCAATTCCGAAAGATCCATCCCGCAATGTCTCGATCTAAGCTGCGGTTATAGGTGTCAACTCTCTCTGATGGTGCCGGCATTGACAGCCGGAGACGTAAGTATACACCCAGTGGAAACCGCCCGGAGCGACGACGTATACCAGACCCCGCAACGATGATAATACACCGCGTGCGCGCCTGAGTTTGCATTCGAATTCGGCTTTGTTGAGAGAATCAACAAGCTTACCTATACGTCCATCCCGTCGAATTTCGGGAATTTATTAAAAGGTCAATCGCTGACCCTCGAGGCTCTTTCTCTCGCGAAACATTGTATCGCGCGCTTGATAATAACGGGGCGATTACTGCACTCGACTACAGGGCATTATTATTCCCGGAATCGAGAATCAACGCGATAATCTGGCTAAATAAGTGTAATCACCGGAAGAGATCGCGAACGCGCGCAAAAAATTATTCGGAAATTTCTCTTCCGAACGCCGCGCACACGATAATTCGAGGAACGTGAAATTTTTTTTCGAAAACTTTATACTTACACGACGACGACGACGTCGGCGACGAGCAATAAAGATAAATCGCATTTGTCGCGCGTGTAGTTACTTTCTCGAGAAATATACCCTCGATCCGCACGCGCGCGATATTATTAAGTATAATGACAAGGAACGCGAGTATACGGCGCGTCTGTGTCCTCGGGTCCTCTCGCGCATAATTTCCATCTCTCTCCGAGAATCTCGAGAAACTAAATGCACAGCAGCGATCGCTAACACCTTGCTCGCCCCGATGCAGCATTATACGCGTATACGTATACGACTGTCGGTTTCTTTCGTTGCTCATATACGTGTGCGTACGTGTGTGCGTCTGTCAGAGTGAGAGGAGCCGCGAGGATAATTAAACCGACGAAATGAAAATTTTCCCTCTCGCGCATATAACTCATCATTACGCAGCCGCTCGTAATAACGCCATATCGATTATAGAAAGCCCCGAGCGAGTGCGGCGACTCGCCGCGCAGTAAATACGAGAGATGAAGGTGGTGGCGAGGATCTCCCTCTTGGCTCGCGGCTCGCGCACGAACGCATGCATACTCATTAAACGCATGACAGGGAGGACTTTGCAATCTTGTGCGAAGCTTCGACGAGTAGCACTACAACGCGGTATGTATGCACGTACGCGTATCGGCGATATGTGTGTTAAGTGTTTTCGAGTCTTTGTCGCACAAAGAATATCGTATAGCTATACAGCTCCTCCTCCTCCTCCTCCTCGTCGTCGTTGACTACTAGTGCTCGGCAGCTACTTTGGAGCAAGTTCTCTCGAGAGTATGCGCGAATGTGCGAGCGCGTTCCTGGAAGGATGTCGCGTTGCCGCGCATAGTTTCGCGTTATTAATTAACGAGCGCGCGAGTTATGCCTGGGAGGGAGCCACGCGACCGCGGAATTTCAGCTGCAGCTCCCTAGGGCAGTCGATTCATATACACACACACACACACACACACATGCAAGGAGGCCCATTCCCTGAAATAACCCATCATTGACACACGGGGGTTTACCTAACCCCCCGGGGGATAAAGGATCTAGCCTTTTTTAACGAGTATATTATTTATTTATTTATTTAAGGATAGAAGAGCTACTGCGCTAATCGGCTCTTGAAAAATTATGCAAATGCGAAAATGAAAGTCATAGAGAGGCGTGTGTGTATATTCAATAAAGCGGCCGCGCAGCATCGATGAGAACATTAGCAGCGTTCTTGCAGCGGCAGCGAGAGTGTAATTTCCATATCCACGTCGAGTCGTTCGCTCGCATGATACATGAAAAGCAGCAGTTGTTTATTATAATCCGCGCGGCACACATTCACGGGCATCGTGGCGGGAAAAATCGTGCGTCAGCACACTGCACTCGCGCGCACACATGCACTCACGGGAGCAGAGCAGCTGCTGCGCGGCTTTAATAGCTCAAGTGTCGTGATAGCCCGTGGCGCGAGTTCGCCTATATATTTTTGCAATAGGAATTATACACCTCAGCAGCAGCAACAGCAGCGGCAGCAGCGAAGGTGACCGGGATATCGCTGCTTCCGGCTACGTTCAGCCTTCGCTTCTACGGGAGATCGATGATTTCGACTGCGAGAGGGAAAGAGAATATGAGAAAGAGTGGGAGGAGGGACTTAATGAGACTCGGGCTTCGTGAGAATTTACTTTCGCGTTTCTTCGCGCCGCGAATCTCACGACAGACAGAGAAAGAGATGAGATCTTATTATCCCTCTTTTCTTGCGGGGTGTGTGTTGCGCGCCGCGCCGATACATAATACGGACGGGGGTATTGTTAAATCGCGCTCGTAATTGTGAGCGCCTCTTTCATGCGATATTCCCGACATTTTAATGCTATGCTAATGACAACGCCTTATTCGCGCTCTGAGAGTTATGCATTGTGAGGGAGGCAGCTAGCGCGCAAAAATTACGCGAAAGAGTTTTGCGGTTTTCTACAGCCCCCCTGCCACGCAGTCGATGGGAATTTCGCCGAACGAAAATTGGAGTGTGTGAAAGTTAAGCGTCCTTGAACCCTCGATTTTATTTCCGAATTTTTCTCGTTATTTAGAATTTTCAGCCTGTCATGCGTGTATAGACGGAATGATAATTGATGATCTAGATTGGCATATCGCCTGTAGCGAGGTAAGGATATATCGAAGAGAGAATGCGCAGCGCAGCGTGACGAACGCGCGCACATTCAATGAAATTCAGATTTTAGCATATACACGCTGTTACGCGGTATAATCTAATAATTTTCATCGTGTCATTCTAATCGGATCTATGAATTGCAAAATGCAATCTAGATAAAAGCAAGCGAGAGAACGAACAAAAAAAAATCATTTTATATGCTTCCATGAACTGTAAGCGAATTCGATATATTTATACCCAGTTATAATAAACGAAGCAATTACACATCGACAATTTAACAATGCAGTGCGAGGGCATTGTTAAAAATAAATATCAATCGCCGAGTTATTTGAAAAAAGCAAATAAATAACGAACACAGCGAAAGATAAAATATTACGTCTGAACGATCCCGACTGGTAATTCATGTCATTATTCGCAATAATAATGTAGAAAGGCGCATTGATAAAAATCGATACGCCGACCGAGCACAATGCCCGCAGCGGAAAGCGGGAATAAAAACCCTTTTTTGCGTCGGGTCGAGATTCAAAAGGAAGTATGATTGATTATGCGCGCTTTTAGGGTTCCAGGGACACAAAAATATCCAGGAGAGAGAGAGAGAGAGAGAGAGAGAGAGAGAGAGAGAGAGAGAGAGAGAGAGAGAATGGGAAGATGCGAGCGCCCGATTCGAAATGAGCATTCGAGTTATTTCGGAAAATGGATAGTTCGAGCCTGTCGCAGGCTCAACTATGTGAATAATAACCGCTAAGATGCGCGCCCCTTTGAAATGGTGCGACTTTGATAATTTATGTTGCTGTTAGCGGTATTTAGCGGCTGATTATTCGCTTGGAAACAATAAAATTGAGACGATCGTCCTCTCGTAGTCGTTAGAGAGGCTCGTCGTTTATACGCTTTTTCAATACTTTAAAGCCATGAGGAATCATTTAAATACTTCGGTGTACGAGTACGGCATGCAAATAAAACGAGCGCATAAAGTTGTGATACAAATTTTTCAAAAATAATACATGGAAGCTAAGGCGTATGATTTATGATGCTTAGACGCCTGATTAATGATACTCGACACTATAAACATATTTTCTATTTTTACCATTTTCGAAGCTTGACTTTTTAGTCAATTATATCATTAATAATACTCTAATGAACAGAGTAACCGTAAACGGATGCGACGTCAAAGTCTATTGAAAATAGCCCAAAATAATAGCATTAGTCAAAGAATATTACAGTGAACTACTTTCTTCAAAAGCACATATGGCACTTGATAGAACACATGATAGAAGCAACTTTTACAATACTTGCTTTATATTGAAGGATATTCACACATCCACCATTCTGTGAGTATAGCATGAGTAGCTTAAGCAGGCTTAACCTAAGGCAGTTTTAGCATAGGTAACAAACTGCTATTATATGCATTAGGCTTATAGACTTTGGATAAGGGAAATAGTAAAGGGCCTATACACCATCTATCATCGCTGACCAGAGACGCGGACAACTTAGGAGGTGGGGTACGAGCCAGTCCATAATTGCTTTATTCTATTGCAGTTTACACTCACGCACAAATTGAAAATATAAATTTGGGTAATAGACTCGCAACCGTTTTTTAATAAAAATTGTTAGTAAAGCATTAATATAAAATTTTTATTTTTTCACAGAATCACATGACAATAACCAAATACTTACCTCCTTTTTGGTTAGAGACAGATTATATGTAGAGATAGAGCGCAAAAATGAACTGCCAAGCAGAGAACGAATAATTACCATGGCATTTTTAGATTAGGAATATAGTAACATGGTAGCAAGTCATTCATTCGCTAGTTTGCAGCTTTCACAGCATGGAAAAACTCCACGTCGTTTCCCCTCATCACCCACTTTTTCTGCTTCTTCCCGAACTCTTTTACTCTCTTTCAGCTCTACCGGCTCATAAGAAGCTATCACTTCAAAAATTCAAAGCCAGAGAGGCGTGTCAGCTCTTTCCTTCCATTATACAAAACCGAATCCTTTTCCTCTTCTCTGACACGAGTCGTTGGATCTCCTTTCTTCCCCGCGCACATGCGCGCGCGAGTCTCGCTTTTCGTTTCAACTCTTTCGGCACGACCTTCGTTTTGGCACGAGTGTAACCCATTCGCGGCGGCGGCGAAACTGTTATAAATCATTAAAGGACCGCTCGTTTCTGTCCTTTATTGCCCGACACTTACCGGCTCGCGCGAGTAGACTGCGCCTTTTTAAAAGCCGCTTCTCTCTCGCTCTCGCCTGTGTTCGGCCATTTCCGGATGTCCCGGGGACACGCGAATGGCAAAAACGTTTAAACGTTTTTTCGTATATAGCTCCCCCGGAGAAAGAGAGCCGTGGCACTCATCGCGTGCACGCACCCTTTGCGGGGAATCGTAAATTTATAATCTGACCTGGCTGGTAGTTGGTTATTTTATTTTTCAGGGCTCAATCGAAGCGACGCTATTTACTTTTTACCCTTACTTCTGCATCATCGAGTTGCATGAATTTGCTGTACTCACTTTTTTGGAGAAACATCTTTGATTGTGTGCTTGAAGAGTGAAGACAAATCGTTACTTACCTGAAACAAAAACAGAATATTATGTCAAATTAAAACAACACTGCGAAATAGAAACATTAAAAAAGGCAGCGCGGGCAATTCCACGTGGCACTTGTGGTCGCGCTCAGCGTGTGCAGTGCGCGCGCAGTGGTAGCGCATTACCGTAATTAATACAGGGGGGCAGGAAATTACCGGGACACTATCGCGATGCCTTGTCATTTAGAGTCTCGCGCTCGCGCGCCTCCGTTCGGTTCAGCAGCTCGTTTGTGCATATAATTGTTGCTTACCCGGGCACTTTTATCGCGCGACGGAGCCCTCGTTTAATGAGCCGCCCATCTCGAGTAGATTACCAAGGCGTTGAGTTTTTCTCCGCTACTGTTGCTCGATCTAAATTTCAAATACTTTTTACGCAACGCTTCTCGCTGTATACGGCCTCGATGAAAAAAATGCTTCTCTCGATACGGAAAAAAAGAAGATCACGAAGGCATCTCTCGACAATAAAAAAAGAGAAAGAAATGAAGGTAGAAAGCATAAAAATGCGCACACGCCAGCTTGCAGAAAAGCGAATAAGAACCGATTGGTATCTCTCTCGTGTCGTCGTCGTTGCGCGCACTCGCGGCTGCGCGCATAAAATAAATAATACACCGATAGCCCAAGAGAGAGAGAGAGAGAGAGAGAGAGAGAGAGAGAGAGAGAGAGAGAGAGAGAGAGAGAGGGTACACAGTATACACACACAACGCGCCGCGGCATATTAATTCCGAAAGAGCAAGAGATTTCCGAGGGTATATACGCGAGAGCGCAAGCAAGCAAGTCCGTCCCTTTTCTGTTTTACATCCTTTGGCCTGCCAGACCACGGACTGACGACGCTCCGCCGCGTATGGTGTACCGAGAGCTGACTCGGCTCTCTCGGAAAAAGCTCCGCCAGGTGAACGAAGGAGGGGAAAAAGACGAGATCGATATCGTTACGATCTCTCAAGAACCGCGAGCGAGCGCGCGCGCCGAGAAATGTAAACGCCAATTAAACATTTTATTGATATGCTTATGTCGTGTTCGCGGACGTCTATGGACCTCTCGGAGAGTTAAGCTCCTCGACTCGCTGCGTCATTTTTTTCATCTACCTTTCGTTCGAAATCTAATTGATTCCGTCGTCATTTTTTACGCGGACAATACGCGCGCATCAGCTGCGTATAATTCAAATTTAAACGAGGAAAGCAAGGAAAAAAAGAAATTTCAAATACCCAGGCCCATTATACGCCGAGGAGGATTTTTGTCCCCTTTTGTTAGTCGCTTTCCGTTATCTGTTCCGCAGCTTGTCCGTCTTGCCCTCGACGACGACGACGACGAGCGCATGTGTTGACTCTCGTCTCGTGGTCCGTGTCCGCGCTCGATTTGCCCGTTGCAACCTGCTTCGTTAATCCCATGGACCCAGGGAGAGAGAGATCGGATCGCTTTCGCGTATGTAACGTCCATCGAACGGACGGACGGACGGCTGGCTGCTTCGTTGATTGCTCGCGCGCGGAGCAATCGAAACCTCGCGCGCGCATACGTCAATGCCGCCCGCCTCGTCCTCTTTCTCCCTCTCGGCGTATGCATGCGCGCTCTGGAGGATAGTAGCCCGCGAGAGGAATTTCGCGAGTCAGTCTCTATCACTTTGGCTTTTTTCTCTTTTCTTGCTATGTACGAGAAGCGGTTTAGCATCGAGCCCTTGTTAACATCGCCGCGGCTTTCACAACATCTTCGCATGCGGTCTTCGGATGACTTTTTTCTCTCGCGTGCGTTAAGTATTCAGTTTGACGATATCTGAAATCCGTCGCGGCTTCGTTCTTGGAAGACAATCACGCGCCTTGACTATGTAGGCACAACGACGTCTATTTTTCCTTCTAAATAAGTAAGGAGAAAAGCCATTAAATTTTTATTGCCTCGTAATGACCGCAAACAAGACGGATATATCTCGCTCGCATGCGCGACACATCCAACTTACGCAATCGTAATTGGAGTGTGTTATGTGCGCGAGAGCTTATTTCCGCGAGGTATAATTAAACACGTCGAGAGTCCAAGTTTCTCTCTCAACACGACTCTTCCCTCGGGACGAGGAAAAACAAAGGGCTGCGCGCGACCATGTCACTTATTTATTTTCATCAGCTGCAGCATGCACTATCCACAAAGGCATCGTTTAAGAGGGAGAGCTTCTACATGCGGCAGATGTGCTTTTCGCGAGCTTGCCGCACGCACATACTGTTCGTCTAAACGAGGAGAGTCTTCTCTCCTTCGAGGATCGGAAAGTTCGATGAATTATTCATGCGACGGCGTGTGTTTATACTATCAGAATTTCTTCGGGAAAGTATCGGTATGCGTATATTGTAACTTTGAATTTGTTTCGAACAAGAAACTGGCTTTTATTCACTGTTTTATTCACACGGTTTTTATCGTCGATAAAATTAAATATCGAAAATGAAATTCTCCAAACAACCCTGAACACTCGCCGTGATTCTAATCAGCGCGCAACACCGCGACGATTTTTCAAGAACACCCTCGCCTGCTAGCGCGCGCAATGAACCTGCTACGTATCGTATCGCGATGAGCTCTCCTCGAGCAGAGAGCGATATGACTTATACCGAGTATCCCGCCCACGGGCGAGTAATCGCAAGCGCCACGCCTCGCGGACACACCGCACCGCAGACGAGAAAGAGAGCTACGACGTTTCAATTAATGAATTTCACGGGGAGTTAAACGTCGCGCGCTCGTTTGTCACTAGGGTGTGCATCGCGCTGTGCCTTGTTAATCCAACGATGATAATGACGCGCATGAAAACGAACTGGCCGTGCCTTTTCTTCCTCTTTAGCGCAGACGACGGCAATGTACTTTTGCAGGAAGAAAATTTTTCCGGACATTATGTTGCGCGCGCGTGCGATCTGGCCTGGGGCCAGACGACGTCGTTTTTGACGTTTTTGCGCCCGGCGTTTTATGCCAAAACGTCTTGTTCGTACGGCGCGAGTGACAAAGTGCGTTTTGCCTTTTTGTCACTGATGCGTCACTGCGTCTGCTCCGCGAGTTTCCGCGCGAGAGTAACCCCAAAAACCGCGGAGAAAGTTCTTACCCAACTAATTCAAAATTAAAGTTCCGCTATATGGACGGCCTATTCGAAAAAGTTATAGCGGCTCGTTAATGCTCGAACCGAACTAAAAATCAAAATTGCCTGCTGAGAGCAAAGCTCGCGCTCGAAAACAAGAACTGAAGCGAATTATCGAATTAACAAACCCGCACGGGCAAAAACCGACTTTCTCGCGGATAGCCCGGAAACTTATCTACCGGACTCTCGTTTCGCGCCATAATTTATTATATGGTCAATTATACGCATTACATAAATCGACGTTCTAAAATCTATCGACGAGCACGTGATATATTATAAAATCTCGGAAAAAATCGAATCCGACCATAAACCACGAGGGAGAAAAAAGTATCCATCGAAAATCCTCGGCTTATCTGAAAACTGTGAGCGGCAGGAGCAGCGGCGGCAGTATAGAGGAACACACACACCGCACAACAACCCGCAGTCGTGCCAGACATAAACGTCGGCGGCGGCGGCGACGTTGGTTCGCCCGCAGAACTTTCCCATAACGAATTATGTATACACCCCGAAAGTCCCGGGCGGCGCGGATCTAGATAGTGCACGAGTTTTCGCGTCTGCGCAATTACGAGGTTCGCACGTGTCCGATTAGGCGGCGATAAGAGCGCGAAAACGTTACGTCGGAGCTCACCCTAACTCCCTCTCTTTCTCTCTCGCTGTAGTGTCCGTGTGTAATATGTTCATCGGTCTGTGACGCGAGAGATACACGATTAGCGTCGATGTGCGAGCGCGCGCCGAGGAACGAAGACGAACGCGCGGTGCACGCGGGGAGAAAGTGCGAAGTCCCGTATGGATGTGTGTGTGTGTGTGTGCACGTTAGCTCCGACGATCTGTTAAACGAACCGCTGCCGCCGCCGCCTCGTTGAAACTGCAATTTATGAAATATTGGCAGGCGAGATCGTTTATAATCTCGCTGGGAGATGGCCTTTTTTCGCGTGGAATTTTATGTACCTGAAAAATCGTAATTGATGGTGTTGAACCTGTTGATAAAAAAAAACACGGCCGCCGCCGCCATGCAGTTATGTGAAAAGTCGTGAAGTCTCACTTATCCGCATCTTTGAAATTTACGAGAGATATTTTGGAATGGCGAAAAATGAAAAAAACAAATCCGTACGCTTTTTCGTCGTCGTTATCGCACAATTTGAAAATTGAATTTCAAGAGCGCTCTGTGTACTAAATCTCTATCGCCGTTCTGTATTATGGCAGGGCTGGACTCATGCCAAATGCAAACTTGTACCTAGGGTTACTGTGGCTGCATTATGCGCGAAAGCGTAATCCAACCGTAATACAGGCTTACAACGGAGCGCGATCGCGATACCGTGTAAATTAAACAATAACGCTAGCGGCAAACCTTTTTATTCAAAACGGTCTCTAACAAAAGCTTCTCATTTTATAAGGTACGTGAAAAGAACGGAGAAGACGGACCGATGTCAGCGCGAGTATAAAACACACACGGAGCAAAGTACATATATTTCAATTTATTCGCGGCTTGTAAATATTTTACATGCTGCACATATACATAAAGTCCACAAGGGAGAGAGAGAGAGAATATAAGGCCAGGAAGATACGAGGACAGATATGGAAGAAAGAGGAGCCAGGATGTATATCTGCCTGGACATCCATTGAATTTCTCGGTTCGTAAAGTGCGCGCGCGGTGTATACTGCACTTACCCCGGGGAGAAAAAGATCGAGAGAGCAACACAATCGATGATAGCCGCTGGCTTATGGCACACATCTCTTGCGGAATTGACGAAGCCTCATTGTCGCGAGCCTGATGATTTTTGCCGATCGGCAATCGCGACGCATAAACCTACTTGCGCGACCTGCGATGTCTATATCGATACACCGCGCGTTGCTTTACCGCGTTCGCGTTGATGGAGGAGCTGGTATGCGGCGCGTGTAGCCTAGCGAGTCATCGGCACGCGCCTGATTAAGAGAGGACGATGAGCTTTATGCGCCGCGCCGATCGTTCGTTTAGCCGCGCGCGAGGACACACGTGGGCTCGCTTTGACCTTTAGGTATTTTCAGTACCTCGGAGTTATGAGCCTTCCTGCAACTATTTTTATCATTCGTGATATACTATACGGTGACAGAGACTTTTTGCGCCGCGTTGAAAGCGATTCAATTTCACCGCGAAAGAGAAGAGTGTATGCTGTAGAAGCGATCGCGGGAGCAAAAAGTCGAGTACGGGAGCAAAAAACGGAGCAGGTAAGTATGCGCGGCTGCCTATTAGGCGAGTGTTTCCCTCGCATGTATGGGGACGTCCGCGACGAGGAGCAGGCGACGTATAGCGAAGGTCGCTCGCGCGCTTTCAATGTCGCGCGTGGAATGTTTCTTCATCTGCATGCCCGCGAGGTATCGATCCTCGTTTTTCTGCCCTTTCTCGCAGTTCCATCGAATCCTGCTGCTGCTGTTGCCGATGAAAAATAGTCCAGAGATCGACGGCCTATTACATGCGGATGTAATCTCGTCCGGCTGCGGAGTGGAATATTTTCAATAAACTCGTCAAAGCTGACTCGCTCTTGAAGTATTTCTACAAAGCATCGTAAAAACTTTAATATTCAGCCGGGCCGAGTCTTCTCTCTTTCTCTCTTGCGCGCGCGAGCAGATAAAGAAAGCGGCAGTAAAAATATCCAGATACGGGAGTAGTGCGAGATGGAGAAAAAAAGTAACTCAGGCAATAAAGAGCCACTTAATCCTCCGAAAAATGCCATAAATCAAGCCGTCGATATAGATAATACATTCGTTCTCGCGCCTCGACAGTCGCGCGTAAAAGGCAGCCTGCGCGCGCTATAGGTACTCGTCGGACTTTCCGGATTCCTCCGGATGTATGCGCGAGCGAGGCATCTGCGCAGCAATGGCGTAAAAGAAGGTTAAGAGAGTGGAAGTGCAATATTCCTCGCACGCCCACGACAGCCACCCTCTATGAATCTCATCAGCGAGCGGCCGTAAACGTTGGCTCTCTCGCGCGCTTCCATAACGTGAACGGGCAGCTTCGAGCTGCCGATCGCTTCTGCAGTGCATTTGTTGCGACTTTTGTGTGTGTGGATGTCTGCAACGAGCCAGAGGCAGTTGAAAGGAATATGGAACATTCGATGGACGTAATGAAATGTATCGTATATTTTAATGTTTGCCTTTTTAAAATTTTCCAATCATTTGACTCCCTACATTAGGTTTCCGGCTTGCGAAGATAGGTGGCACTCGGGCGTTTTTCTACTTCCCGCAATAGGTATTTGCTCATATACTACAGACATAGCGGTGAGACGCATATGCCAAAAATACCTTGTCAGGCCTGTTTGGGCCGCTGATGTTATAACTGCATCAGTCTTCGGCGTAAACACTGGACAATAAATTATAACTAAATTTTGCGGTTTTTACCAAAAAATAATAAAATAATCAGTGAAAACCGTAAGAATCTCGCAAAAAAAGCGTATAGTGTTGTTGTTATTCCCTGTACATCAACCTCCCGCGCAAGAAGGTAGGAGAGCCGGGACGAGGAGCAGCGCGCTGCAGCGCATAAAATTAAGCCGCAAATAAAATAAGTCCTGCGCTCGGGCTAGAGAACGGGGTACTCCTATATACAAGTCTCGCGCAGATGGGAAAAAAGGATTGATGCGCCGCGAGCAGTGAATCATCCCGGCTAACCTACTGACGTTTACTGTCGGAAATAACATTTGTCATATACGGGGGAGAGGAGCTGGTCACGAGTAGTGCGGAGGAGATGATGGAAAAAAAGAAGGTGCGATGAGATTAGCGCGGGCGGTTTTGTTGCGCTGACCGCGCGTATGGTCCAAACCTGTTTTCTCTCTCTCTCTCTCTCTCTCTCTCTCTCTCTCTCTCTCTCTCATCTCTCTTATGCTCTTCTGCAAAGTTGCGTCATTTTAAAAATTAGACTGCAATTTATTGCCCCGCTGCCACAGCTGCTCTCTTCGCGCCATATCGAAAATATATATTTTTGGGATATAGATACAGTCGCGTAAGTTACTTAAGGGCGTTTATTCTCGTATGGATTTAATTAAAGTGAGTTAGAGTCGCTTCAGCCAATTATTTTTACGCTATAGGGGCGGCAGTTATATGCGTCATCTATAAATCTAATAATTACCCGATGGCCATATAGAAAAGCCCTTACTCGCGTCCGCGCGCTTCACCAATATCAGCATGACTGGCCGAAGCCTCGTTAGGACCAGTCACGATGCGCGCGCGACGAGTCCCTTTATACGGCTTTTCACGCTCTACACGCCTGAGTAGACAAATTTCCGCATGGTCAGTAACAAAACGTAGCCGCGTCTCTTTATTAGACGACGATGTGCAACGCTATCTCGCGAGATAAAATAATTGCATCTATCCTCTCTCTCGTCGGCGAGGAGTGGAGAAATATGTCCCTAAACGCGCGTTGAAAAAATCCTCGGGTTTATAACAAAATCAACGCCGCAGCGGTCGGCGAGAAGCAATAAATTCGCACATAAAAAATGGCAAACACCGAAAATCTCTCGTGTGCGAGAGAAGCTCGTAAAGTATGCGAAGCCGCGCGCGGACAAACATTCGCGTGTATATGTGCGCGGACAATAAAGTGCAAAAAATATACAGCGGCTTGATAACATGCCTCGAAGACGAGGTGACAACATCCTCTCGCACTGCGGCTCTGGGAGACCATAAAAAACACGCGACTGTTCTCGCAGCGGATGATGCGTCAAGTCCCGGTATGGCTCTTGACATTCTGATTTCGCGCTGCGCGTTATGCGGAAGACGATGAGCTGCCGAAGCGAGAGAAAACAAGATGCGTCGTTGGTTATCACTGCGCAACGGAGAATCGACGGGATCGTATCTAGTACAGAGAGCTGAGATCGGCGAAAAAATTAATGCGAACTCGGAAGGGATCGAAGTGCTTTCGATGGAGATCGGCCGATATATGGAGTTTATATAAAGTGGAGATGACGGGGAAATACGCGGGGAGTTGGCGAAAAAAAATGACGCGGAGGCTTGTTTTTAGTTGCGAGAGAGACACGAGATCGAAATGTGTTTGGGTTTTTCTGGATCTCGTTAACTGGCGGAACTGATCGCTTCGATTCTAGAAGTGATCGAAATGGAATTTCGCTCGTTCGACACCATTAATTTTTAATTGCTTATTTTTTTTCCTGAAAAAGGATACGTGTGACGCACGCTAGCAATAAATCAGGAGAGTGATATGGTCGAAATTAAAAAGGACTTAATAAGACAGAGATTATTCCAGAGTTACTCAGCCGGACGTATCAGCTCCTTTATCTTTCTCCGCGACGTCTTTTTATACGAGCTCGCGCGCAGCGAATAACCCCCGTCACATTGGCACACACGAGCTCGGGAGTGAAAAAAAGTGTAGAAGAAATAAAGCAAAACGTAATGGAGCAAAAGAGATGAGGTGAAAAGAAGAAATTAGAATAGCCGAGGCCTTAATGCGATTTATTATGGTCAAGCAGGGTTAATTCGGGCCCTCTCAGGTCGGCGAATTCACGCTCTCTCGCGCGACGAGAGACTGAAAGCAGGAAAAATGGCGGTTAAGATCTTGCGCGCGCTCGGGCAGGCTCACAAAAGCAGCGCAAGAGAGAGCCGTATAGCTACAGAGTACACGAGGCCGTGTCGTACACACATAAAGCCAAAATTTATTCGCGCTCGCCTCCTAGAAGTCACGAGAGGGCTTCTCTCGCTCTCCCCAGGGTCGAGCCCTCGGCGACTTTATCGCGCGCTTTATCGCGCGAGAACTAACGCGCGCGCGCACCTCGTATACGCGAGCGAGCGAGAGAGTGAAAGAGAGAGAGAGAGAGAGAGAGAGAGAGAGAGAGAGAGAGAGAGAGCTACTGCTTTTCAGAGAGTGTGCAGCGAGCACGCGAAAACATTACGTGGCCCGTCCTCTGTGTTGTTGCCCGTGAAGTATGCGCTTGGAGTATACACTGTATATGCATGCGCATATGCGTGATGACGTCGGTGTTTGCTTGATGGTGGGAATATTGGGCTTGCCGTTATTGTCTCGGGAGTCCTGCGTAATTTCGGAACCTTCCGAAATGAACAACGGGAAAGTTGTAGATTAAAACTTAATTAAGAAGAGAGTTTTCAGCAGTCTTTTGCGTAAAAATATTCTTAAAAATACGAATAGACGAATTTATACGAACTTTGAATAGCAATATTATTAATTATATAACTATTGTTAATCGTTATGCCAAGTTTCATTAACTCTCTAAGGCAATTGTTTAACCCGCAACCCTCCTTAACAGCACGTAGTAATGGATGCGGCTATCTTTGGACGAAATAAATCTCGGCGAAATTTGAATAGTAAAATGTCTAATTGACAGAATTTACATAAAGTCAGCGCTGCACAAATTCCACCCTTGTATAAACAAAATGGTAAAACGCTGCAATCCCTTGCGCTCCACGCGAGCCATATAAGTCCTGCGCGTCGCGTGTACCACGGCGCCATCGTCGTCTATGGCTAAAAAGAATGTTTGAGAAATCGGTTACGATCGGCCTTCCCCCTTAATAATGTGGGCTTCATCCGAACACAAGGTATATATACGCGCACAGTGCAGAAGACGCGGGCACAGCGGAGTAAGGGAGAGAGAGAGAGACCTGTCGGTCGGATTCGTTAAATGAAATGTCCGTGTCAGTGGATGTCAGACCCCCTCCGAGCACATCGCGAGAGTTCACAGGGAGAGAGTACGACGGACTCCCTCCCACCCTTTCTCTGCATAAAGCATGTGTGTGTGTATGTATGTATATATCTATAGCTCGACGCGACACGACACGACACGACGCCTCGTGTCACTCCATTCGTTTATTATCCAACCGAGAGCAGCAGCAGCAGCGGCAGCCGAGACGGAGCCGCTGCGGTGATTTACATCGATCCCACGAGTTTCGCCGACGGTAATCACCTGCGAGATGTAGCTAAAGGACGGACACGTACGAACTCGCCGAGCGGAATCAATGCTACCGTTTAGAGCTTCTTTCTTTTCCACCCCCTTCGAGAATCGTAACTAATTGATTCGTCATCAGGTGCAGCATCTGACTCTCGGCTACTACTGTCTCTCTCTCTCTCTCTCTGATGAAAGCGTTATCCTCGAGGTCGCATAATTATCGGATACGTAATAACTGCGTTGAATGATCGCTCAACTTTGCATAACGGCGTCATTATAATTTTTCATCCATTCAACGCTTTTGATTTCGAGACATGAATAATGCGCTGCCCTTCATTTCTCGAGCCGCGCGCATAAGTAGATGCTCTCCAGTTCCGGCAAGACCAGCGTCCAAATTGCGAAACAGGTCAAGCAAAGCTCGACAACAAAAAGCTCCGCGAGCGATTTGCCATCTCGAAAACGTTTTTGGCAGTGTCTACAAGTCCGCTGTCAAGTCCAGCATAAGTGCGGCACAACAAAAAGCACGAGCGAGCGTCGAGGAAGGAGAGAAAACCGAAGAAAATTAAACGAGGGCCGAAAAGGATCGTTTTGCGGTCGCGTTGTTTTCCTGCGGCGGCGGCGACGGGGAGCCCAACGGCGCTCGGATAAATCACAGCCCGTTGGAACGAGGAGATAGATCCGGCATTAGGTTCTTGCTCTCTCTTGCTCGCTCGGCCGCTGTGCTGCAAAACGAGCCGTCCCAAATGTGCGAGATTTAAACGCGAGAGCGTCGTCGTCGCGCTTCCAGCCACGCGATATTCCGCCCTTTATACGAACGACTTCCTATGCGGGATTATGGCTCGAGTATTTTTTTCTCGGTTCGTTACGTTTTCGTATTTATTTATTTATTTATCGAATTTAACACCGGAGAAAAGGATAACTCGAGCACTTCTCGCTCGAAAAAACGAATTGGACGACGTAAATAAACCAGGCTGATGCAAGCAGCGAGTGGCCTGAAAACGCGCATTTAGATCGGAAGCGATGGGATGCAGAGTTGTAGTTAAAAAATTTACGAGGCAATTGTCCATTTTTCAAACGACTCTCGCGCGAAAATGTTATTCCGCTATTGTTAATAAAAAGAAGAGCGAATAAAATGTCCGAGAGAGAGAGAGAGAGAGAGAGCTGCAGTTTATCCTCCCGACAGCCGAATAAACATCGGGCGCGGGAAAGAGCGCGTCTGCAGCGGAGAGCAGCTCGTAAAGGAAAGCTCGCAAGTATAATTTTATGTGGCAGTTGGCTTCGGCCCGGAAAGAAAAAAGAGCGTCTTCTAACACGTCATCCTAAACGAGGGTGGATGCACATTAGTAAAGAGGCAATTCCCATTCAACTTCGTCAAGGAATTCCTCTTGGCAGTATATAAGAGCGCGAGCGGCCTCTCGTTCTCGAAGATGAACAGCGCAGTTTGGATTCTGCTGCAGAGAGAGCAGACTCGACTCTCTCTTGGCGGCGACATTTTTTCGCGACGCGCGACATCGTCGAATAATCGTACCATCGCATCGCCATTTACGAGAATTGCTCTCAGGGGCTGCTGCTGGCATTCGCGCGTGGGCAAAAAACGCAAGCGAGAGCGAATGCGGCGGCGCCTCCGCGCTTCTCGAACTAATTAATTTGCTCATTATTGTAATTCTCGTTTTATGACCGCCGCCCCGATCGGAAATAGGATGACAGCTTTGAATGCAAATTGGAATGTTGAGGGCATTTATTTTGGCCGAGAGAGTTCGACGGAGTGCGTCTTCCCTTGTTTTTCTCCCCAGTTGGCTAACTTGGAATTACTCACGGAGTATACTGAATTAAGTATCTTCGCTAACTTATTTTAGGTCTTAATTACAAGAAAATTCGTTTCGCCGAATCGAGTCGCGAGCGGACAAGCCGACGCTGAAACAATAATCAATTTGCGCATCGAGGACACTCGACGAACCTATTGAATATTGCAGGGAAAAAGTTTTTTCGTTATTCACGGATTTTCCCTGAATAAGATAAAACCTGGTCGAAGAGTAGTTGCAGACACTCTGCGCGAAATAAAACAACCGAATCCGTCCCTCTCTCTCACCCGTCGCATTTATCTCGTATTGAAGCGATAAGACGACGAGACAGTAATAACGTCGTCTCCAGTTCTCTCTTGAGATCTCTCTCCGCAATGCAAAAACAAACGGGCAAAGCTGGCATACATAACCGAATGAATGAATTTAAAACGCGCAGTAGGTCTTTCAGAAAATATCACGCGAAAAGTGCGCTCGCACGTCCTTTCACAGAGAGAGAGAGAGAGAGAGAGAGAGAGAGAGAGAGAGAGAGAGAGAACTACTTTCAGGATCGACCTCAAGATGCAGCATCAGCATCAGCCTCCGCAAGTCAGTAGTATAAGAAGATAAACGAAAAGAAGCGCTGTATATAAGAAAAGACGAAGAGAGCATCAGCAGCAGCAGCAGCACCAGGTCTGAAGAAGAAGCGAGGCGAAGAAGAGAGAAAAGAAACGTCGGAAAGACGAGCGAGCGAGAGCTGCAGCAGCCTGCAGAGAGAGAGGAGTGTACATTCGTTATCTGATCAGAACTTAAGGCTACCTTGAATGAGATGAATGCCTTTACGTGTCTCTTGCACTTGCCTAGGCATATATTCATTCGAGCCTTTCATTTCAAGAGCTGCTGCTGCTGCTGGCTGCAACGCTCTGCCCTTTTGCGGGTGGCTGCCCTTTCCACCTCCTCTCTCACGCGTCGACTATCAGTCTCTTTGTGACTCTCGCGCGCGCTCTTTCTCTCTCTCTCTCTTGCTCGCTCTCTTTATCTCTCTATCTCTCTATCTGCGCATCTATCGCTCTATCTGCGCGCGGAGCGAGCGGCGAGCTGAGCAGCGTCATGTGTAATTTATTGCCGCGTGCGAAAATTCGAGCGCGAGCTATCAATTTCTGGGAGATATACCTACCTACCAACCTACCCGCTGCTCTTTCTCTCTCTCTTCTCTCTGTCTATATGTGCAGCGCAGGTACTGACAAGAAATACCGCGAGGGCCGCCGCACTGACAGACAGACCGCGTGAGAGAATTCAGGTGTTCTTTCGGTACAATAGTGAAATCGTTTGGAAAAAACGAAGTAAAAATAAAGTCAGCAGCAGAGCGAATATAACACACGCGCGCGGAGGAGAAAGATAGAAAGATAGTCCGGAGGAAAAAGCGTGAGTAGAGGGAGGTCATGTGCGCGCAGGAGTATATGTGAGAAGATCTCGGCCGCGGGGAGAGCGTGTTGTTGCGCATATACCGGATTCAGGATCCAGAATCGCGCGCGCGAGCCTGCTCTCTCTCGGATCCGGTCCTTTAAACTTTATGTTGTACGCCTCGGAGCGTGACCTTGGATCGCTACCATCAGGCCGTTACGTACACGGCTCGCGCAACTCTCTCTCTCTCTCTCTCTCTCTCTATACACCGCGCGTACAAAGGCGTTGCTTCTCGCGCGCGCGCGAGTAGCGCAGGAAAAAGACCTGCTTATTCTTCTTCTTCTTTCTTCCCCCTGTGTTGTATGTACTCTCCACGAGCTGCTGCTGCTGCTGAGATTATGACTCTCGTTTTATACTCCGCTGAGGCAATTAAATGCGCGCGCGCGTTATCATAATCGAACGAGAGCAGCTCCGAGCAGTCCGGGCTTTTAATGGATTACACGAAACGCGTTTTTCCGTCTGTAAAAAAGACGACTAATTTGATAAGTAGGTGATGATGCTGCCGTATAATAATAATACAAAGCGAGTGAGAAAGAGTGTCGACGAGGGACCTGATGTCAGTGTCAGTGTTTCTTCTCCTTTTTCTTGCTCTCACTCCACCTTCGCACGCATTTAATATCCTTGTTTCGCGTTTTATTGCCTGCCGAGGACTTTATTGACCGAAAGTGCACCGGGGTTATTTTTCTTTGTCAGTTTACGATAATTAGTCGTAATGAGTTTGTTACGGCCTGGCAATAAAGACCGACGAATCCGTAGATAAAGCCGCGAGGAGATTCCGTAAGTAGAACAGTGACATGTTTATTCGGCCCCTCTGTATTCCCGGGAATGAAACTTTAATGTTTCGATTATATACGTACGTATACCAAAAATAAGAAAATAAAAGGACTCCTTGAGTTCGATGTCCACAGCGTCGAGCGAGGCGCGAAATGAATCGATCATAGAGCATCATCTGTCTTCAAGGTCCAAAATCAGAGGAGTAGCAGACGACAGCCGGGAGAGATAGATCCCTCGACTGCAGTCGATGCGGATAAGAATCGCCGGAGAGATACGTCGTCGATTCGGTCCTCTCTCTAACGTCCGGACGAGTTTCTCGGCGATGTAACATGTCCGATAGGCAGCTATTTAGATCGACGATCGTCGCTAATTTAACGAGCTACAAATATCTAAAGACGATCGTCGTCGAGTGCTCTCTACGTTTTTGTTTACACTCTGAAGAGTTTATCTGACATCTCTATCCCGTCGATCGGAGAGGAAATTGTCCCCACAATAAGCGAGGCAACAAAACAGTCCTCGATTTCTCCATTGCTTAATTAGGTGAGAATATCTCATTTCCGCCGGCCTCAATTAATTCGCGCATCGAATTCTCCGCGTCTGAAAAGAAACCCGGTGTCGCAAAAGAAGAAGAAGAAGAGGTAGAAGGCTGGTTAGCTCTCTCGGAATGACAAGTTCATTTTATTAAGACGGCCGCCGCATTATGGTCGTCGGCGCGTTATATTCGCATACCCGCAGCCAAGCGTGCATCATACTCTGCTGAGAGAGAGAGAGAGAGAGAGAGAGAGAGCTACCCCCTCTCTCCCTCCTCTGCGCCCACATGCGTGCACGCTCTCGCGACAGCCCGTGCATTAATCCACGACGCGAATAATCGCGCTGCGAAGCTTCTCTCTCTCTCTCTCTCTCTCTCTCTCTCCCTCTCTCTCTCACTCTCGCTAGAGGGACAAATAAAGGAGCTCATGTGCGCCGAGTGTGAACGGATATGTCGCCTTCTTTGATGTCTCTCGCGCGCGAGCTCGCGCCTCCCACTATGAACCGCTACTAGCATTTCTTTATCCCTCCCTCGTGTCGCAGCTTCTTTTTCTTCTTTCTTATATGTACGATCGCGCGCGCGGCTCTCTTCTCGCTAGAAGCGTCACTCGCGGTTCATCGTTCTCCCCGCAAGATCTCCTTCTCTTTCTCGCACTAGCAGCCACTTCTTCTTTGATGCGTATATGTATACGTAGTAGGTATATGAAATCTCGCATATATGAAGTCGGCACTTTTCTTTTGCGGGCTAGCTACTGAGAGAGCCTCGCTGGCTTCCTGCATCTCGCTGCTTTCTGCCTTTTTGCAGGATACATATACCTACTCCCGCGCGAGAAAGTCCGTTATTATATTCAGACGCGGCGGACTCGAGTTTCGCTGGCGGACGTGAGCGTTGAAATATTCTTTCGAGAGTCATATTGTGTTTTCTGGCAAAATTAGGCTCTAAAGCGCAAAATTGATTCTAACACCGCGCCGACGAGAGTTTTCGAGCGCAACGAAATTTCCAATTTAAATTTTGCAACAAAACGTGTACACTCTGGCAGTAGTTCCCTTCCGTCGAAAATATCATTGCTCCTTCTCGCTCTCGCTTCGCAGACAAGCAATATGTATGAATCACCTCTCGAAACAAAAGCGTTCGATTTTTAAGCTCTCTCCCGGTAAAAATTCCGCTCTCTCTCTCTCTCTCGCGCGCGCGCGCGCGCGCGCGCAGCTCGAAACTGGGGATTCGTTCCCCTCTCAGAGTCCGTGTGTGTGTACTACCGCGCGGCGGCTCCCACTGCAGTGGCGCAGAGAAACATAAATTCTGCCATTTTATTTTTCCTTTAACGACTTTACCAGTTCGACGAAGATTCGGATGATACATCGGGTGCTCGCCCAGCAGCAGCAGCGGCGGCAGCGAAGGAACGGAGAAAGAGCGCAAAGGAAACGAGGCTCTCCCGTAGACACATGCAGGTACCCTCTCCATGTGTGTGTGTGTGTGCGAGTGTCAGGGGAGGGGGGCAGGGCAGTTTTATCGACCAAGGGCGCCGCGAGAGAGACTAGGCCCCCGAAAAAAGCATAGCCGTGACCCCAGACAGAGAAAGAGAGAGAGAGAGAGAGAGAGAGAGAGAGAGAGAGAGAGAGAGAGAGAGAGAGAGAGAGAGAGAGAGAGAACTGGCCGGGCTAATTGGCGGCTTCGCGCTGCCGCTGCTCGGATTTTAATTTGTTTTCCGGAGCGCCCCGTCATTACACGCCGATAAACTACCGGATCCGATGGATACCGAGTCGCGTTCGAATCCGTTTCTACTGCTCTCTGGAAATGCTAGATGTTTCGAATTCGGCGCGTATAATGATACCGGCCTGCCTATACTCCCTGCGGTTTCCGAAGAATGACTGTATTAATTTGCGCATTTTTAGGCAGCCAGAGAGTCGGAGAAATTGCTGCGTTCACTTTCCGAAGAGAGATTTTTTGCCGATTCTCCGCTTGGCGTATAGCTCCGAGCGGGAGAACTCAATTGTAGAGTGACTTTGCCGAAATTGCCGAGCTCCGTGCGGCGGCTGCAAAAAAATCGGAGACTAAGAAGACAGAGAGAGAGAGGATGCGAGTCAAATATGTGCGTGCGATTGGGCGCAGCTTGAAAATTCTATTTAAACTGTTACGCTGATTATCGGTTCGCTTTAATATTCGGCTCTCGAAGGATTTTTGCGGAGTAACGCGTGATTGCCGGTTCGTCGTCGACGTCGTGTGCGCGCACCGAACTTGTGTACGCGTAAACTCAAAAATTAGCGTACAGCCTCAAGTGCTTTTCTTCTTCAAAAATGTCTCACTGGCCATCGACATAAATCATGAGTCGCGCGATATCCCGTGACTCGCAGAATATAGAAGAGCTAGTCTATCGGCTTCTCCGAATCGCGGCTCGTGAAAACAAAAGCTCGCATTATTTGCGAGTCCGAGGCGGTGACTAAATCACGTCTCTCTTAGAGGATAAATTTCCCCGCTCGCTCGCGCACGCACGCATCGAACTGGTTATGGGCTTTTATTCGCGTCCGTCTTTGTCGGGGTCCTCTCAATATTATACCCCGGGTCCCCGGGAAGCTGCAGTATCTGATCGAATCACACACAACCCGAGGAGAGAACTTTACCCTGAACGCAACGGCGCGTGTGTGTGTCTGCGTGTACGTGCGCGCAGCCGTATGACCGATGCGCCACGGGGCCCCATAAAGTCCGGCCTCGGACGTAGGAATGCCACTTTCACGGGAGGGAGAGCCAGCAGCGGGCCTGCAGCGGGCCTTGGCTGCCGCCGCCGCCGTATAGCAGCTCCTCGGCACCACCACCACCACCACCAGCACAGGATGCGCTCATACTCGCGGGAGGAAGAAAGAGAAAGGATATATTATATGAGCAACGAAATGAGAAAATTAAAAGGGAGAGAGAGAGAGAGAGGAGCTATGGAGTGTGGCGCGTCTGCTGCTGCTGTTCGCTGTGTGGGCGTGTGAGCTGCGCGGCGAGAGGAGCGACTGACTTATATTTTCGGGGCATCGCTGGAAAATTGGAAAAATTTACGAGCGTTTTCGGGTAATTGTATGGATTATTGTAATTTATAGATCGGGAGGGGAGATTAATCGAACTTTTAGGCTATAAAACCCGACGTGAGAATATTTATACGAACCCAGTTTTCCTCTCGTGTAATTGAGAAATTTTACCTCTTATTTCAAGAGCTGCGTAGTTATAATTAAAAAGCTCTTATTCCTTTCTTTCTCTCTTTTGAACCCGAGTCCCAAATGGTTTTCAAAGTTATCGGAAAACTATTACTTCGCGCCGAGCGTATACATCATTCAGCCTAATAAAGAGTGATTCCCGCAGCTATATCCTCGCGGCCGGCGGCTCTCTCGAAAAGTCCATATCGCGCTGAAATTCAAGATAGCAGTAGCCGCGAGCGAGCCGGAGCTTTAAATAAGCTTTTTTTACAGCCCACACCCTCGAGGCGGGGCATTTTTATTTAACAAAAAGGCCACGCGCTCGCGAGAGAAAGAGAAAATGACGGGGCAAAAAGGCATCTCTTGGCACGTTCCAAGGATTTTGCAGGAAGAGACTACGCTGCAGCGAGAACAGCTGCTAATTTTATGGCGTTTTCAGAGAAGCCACTCGCGCGAGCCTTTCGTCTCTCTCTCTCTCTCTCTCTCTCTCTCTCTCTCTCTCTCTCTCTCTCTCTCTCTCTCTCTCTCTCTCTCTCTCTCTCTCTCTCTACCTCGCTCTGTCTATTTTTCTTTCGGATATAGTTTTCCTTGACGAGGCACACAATCGCCACTATCGCGTTCTCTCCTTCTCTCTTTCTCTCTCGCTCTCGCGCGCGCAAAACCGGTTCGCCCCGCGTCTATAGGGTATATTTCCTTCTTCTTCGCCTGGCGCTTCTGATGCCGCTGCGACGGCAGCAGCGAACACACGGCAACGCGTATATATCTGTATAGAAGTAGCTCCCTTATATATACGTTTATACCTTTGTTCCCCGGCTTTGATCCTATCTACGGGGGTGGGCTAAACATTTTTCAGAGATACCTCCACCTGGTGTAATCAAAATTAAAGCGGCTTTTGTGTTAAGAGCCGGAGGAAGAAAAGTATTATAAACGCCCGCTGCAGCCCTCATTACCGCGTTTTAATACATCTGGCTGCCGAAGCCGGTTTTTTACTTGATCTCCTCCCGTACGTGACGAAATTTTCGTCTCTCGACACACTGTTTCGTTTTACTACTCACTCGAGTTCGAAGTTGAAGAGGAAAAAAATCAAAGGATCCGACATTCGCGCTGCAAATTCTTCGCGATATTAGCCTATAAAATCGGCTGTTTAACACAACGATAATTTTCCCACTTAACGTCAACGCGAAAGCTACAAACTATTCGGATTACCCAAGCGCGAGCGCGCGACGAACATTGTCAGAAAGCTCACATTACGTATACGAGTCTGCAGCAGTTCAATACACGAGAGAGAACTTGAGGCGGGGTAAAAAGAATGGGAACGTTAGATATCCTTTTTAATGCTCAGCAGCACAAAGGCTCACTCTTTCTCTCTCTTTCTCTCTCTCTCTCACTCTCGAGTTAGTCCATTCGCAAACTCGCGCATAATTGTATACGTGCAGTCTCTCTCTGTGCCTGCAGGTGTAGGCGTGATCACCTGTTCCGGGCGTGCGAAACCTTTGCCCCTCCCGCTTCTTCGCAGGAGTACTAAAACGTTCGAATGGCACTTTGCGATAATTTTGCCGCGTGCGAAGAATGAAAAAATAAAGGGAAGTGCGCGCGCACGTTATATTATTGGCGCGGATGAGTTAGGATCGGCAAGCGGCGCTGTAATATTTTTCTCCGACGAACGCGTGTGAGGGCCTTTTTTAATTAAAACGATTCAATGCCGCATTCGTTTCCGATGGTGCAAATCATCCCGAGTAGCTCTGGCACGTTGGAATGAAGCTACATTAAGGCTCGTAAAGCCAGCGTAGCTGTGATGAAGTTTTTTACTTTATAAGCTTGTACACTTCACTTCACTCGCAAGAGGGAATGCAACACCGAAACAAAACACCCGAGAAGTCCGTTCCATATCAATGCAACTCCGAAAAATACCCGAGCGCGCTGCAGCGGAGAGAAATCATCGGGTGTGTATAGCGCGAGATTCGCGTGTGATTTCCTGGCTCGGCTCACGCACACGAGTCAGCGGCGGCGGCGGTCCTCCTTGTGCAAAGCGCGTTAAAAACACACTGCGGAGCGGGGTCCTTTCGCGCAGTCGCGTTTTAACGAGCCACCAGCGAAGCGACCCGCGAGCCGCAAATTGGCGCTGCCGCGCCGTTTGTCTCTGCCGTTTCAAACAGCTCTCGCGTGCGCGGCGCCGCAAACGATCTATTCTGTGTCGTTGTCGCTTTCTTTCTTTCCCGAGCCGACACCTCCTTCTCCCCTTTACACATACAGCAGCAGCGGCGGCAGCAGCTCTCGAGTAATTAATTGCGAATTACTTTCGCGATTTTTGATACCAAGGCAGCTTGCGCACTCGCAATTTGTTTCCCTGCTAGCGGCTGTTTTGATTTTTAATTCCCGAGAGTGCGGAGAGATGCAGATGATCTCCTCGCGCCTATGGGCGGAAGGAGATTTTTCGTCGGTCTTTAGAAGCGCATTAACGCGAGCGTAGATCATTAAAAGGCTATCAGGGGGTTGTCAATGGAAATCGCGTGAGGTGATGTAATGCCTTTAAAATACGGCTAATTTCGCAATCTTCTCTTTCGCGCGTGACATTCAATTAAAAATTCCGCAAAGCGTGAATTATACGACGATTATGATTTTGTGTAACAGCAAGGTTGATTAATACGAAATTACGAAAAAAACGCTGCTCGTTGGGAAGCATTAAATCAAATGAGCTGTACAACGAGGATAAAAAAAATAAAGTCCTATTTTTGCATATCACGTAGCTTGATTAGACTACCGCGTACACACACGCGTTATAAGCGAGAAATATAATTCTTTCATCGCGAGCCAAAATCAGCGGCCTAATAACCAAGCTAGCGATCGGGCAGGCAGATGCCGCGGTATACACACACACGTACACGTCTCTCCTAACGTCCATCTAATTAAAGCGAGCCTCTCTATTTGCCGGCCGCTGCTCAAGAGTGAGAGAGAACTGCTGCCACATCCTATCAGGCTCAAGCCGACTCGCCGAGGCGTACGGATTAGCGGTTCGCGTATTTCACTCGCGGTCTTCCACTCGTATATAATAATACACGTCGTGTCCCTAGTCGATAGATCATCGACCTCGGACTTTTGTCTCTCCTTCTCCTTCTCTCTCTCTCTCTCTCTCTCTCTCTTTCTCGGCCCGTCAATGAGTCGCTGATCAATAATAATCGCCTCGATGGATATGCCGTTATCGTACCTATGGGAAGAAACAGAAGAAGAAGAAGGACCTCGACGTCATTTTTATTACGAGTCCCTATTCTTTGCTCGAGGTATATTCTTCGGGATACGTCCGCGGCTGTGACACTTCCCGGTTCAAAGGCGAGCATTCAGACCACCGCTGCTGACCGGCTCTTTCTCGCTTGACGTTGACAGATTTTTTTCTTGTTTAGCCCCGATATATAACACACTAAACGCAGACGGACATTGTGCTACGGACAAATGAGATTTCTCTCAATGGTTAAATAGTCATTGTTGCGAGTCGGCCTTTCATCTCCGAAATATTTCCGTCCGATCTCGTTTCGATCGATCGATCGTGTTTTTTCTTCTTTCCTCGGCGTAACGAGTATAGGTGTACACTGTGTAAGAGCCAAAAAGTTCGCTCGCACACACACACACACTCGTTATATACAGCCATACACGTTCGCGTAATTAATTTCCGGCGACTATACCCGCGCGGCCCTCTAATGACTAACTCAAACAAGCTCCGCGTCGTTTATACAATAAATAATTTTTCCGCATCGACTACATACAGGCTCTCTCGCGCGTTCGCCTCCTCCATCATTAGCTGAAAAGCCGCGATTGAATCGGCCTTTACAGTTACGTCTATTCACCCGGCTACACACAGCCGCGCGTTGCGAACTCTGCTCTCGCGCCTAAAACCCCGTCCTCTTTTCCGCGGCATCGCGGTGTGTACGTATACAGACTCGCAGTGCACGAGGAAATAATGAGAGGCGAGCGAGAGAAAAAGGAGGATAGGATATTGATTTGACAGGAAATCAGACGCGTTTCGTCTGCTATCTCCCCCCACACACTCGCACACACTACTACACGAGTGAGCGCTTGTAACGAGTCTTATTAACACGATGACTGGCCGATCCGCGTGCGTCGCGCTCGACAAAAGAGCAGCTCATCTGGACACGTAGGCTTCGTGGAACAAGTGCGATAGCGGCCTCCGATACTCGCCGACGATAACAGAGCGCGCGGCGCAGAGGCGTGAGAGTATGGAGCAGTTCGGAAGGGGTTGGGAGAGAGAGAGCGAGATCGGACTTTGATGCTCCACTGGCAGACGTACATCGTAAACGCATTAGTTGGCCGATCCGCGCTCATCCCCGTTATGTGCTATATACGCCTATACGTCTCTCCTGCCGCTGCTGCTGCTAGGGCTATCAACAAGTAGTAGCCTGCATGTGTGTGTCCGTGGAGCCGCCGCCGTTGCTGCTATCAGTCCGCGTCCGTCTATCTTCGCGAGTGGTTAAGGTGCAGCAGCGCATATACCGTAAGGGGGAATGCGCTGTTCTATGGGATGAACACGTCGCGGTCGACGCCGAGAATCACGGCGTTTACGGTACGAGACGAGCGACGACGACGACGACGAACACTCCGCGCGATGCGCCTTGATATGCGCGGGAGTATGTATCTATAGCTGATGCTATTTGGTTTACTGGGTTTCCACGCGCTGTATACAGCTCCTCGGGGACACACGAGCGGAGTCGAGAGGAAAAAAATCGCGGTGAACGCGACGAAATTAATTAATATAGCTTAGAAAAATTCTATTTTCATATCTCCCTGAAATCAATGGGAAATAATGCGGATAGAATACGAGAATGGTCATGGTAACCGTACACATACACACACAGGACATCTGGGACTCGCGTGTGCCAGCGTTGATCGATGCGAGATTGTACGTATATGTGCCAGCAGCAGCAGCAGCAGAAGAATGTTCCCAAGAGATGAGAGAGAGGTGCCGTTGAGCGGAAGAGGTCGAAAAAGTTATGCGCGACACGAGGGATGCTGTGTGTGTAGTGTTTAATGTTTCTGCACATTTTATATACGCGCGCGCGTTCGCGACCTGATATCCGATTTTAATCGGCGAATATTCCTGTTATATTATATGTGTACAGTGTACACACACCTCTCCTCTGCATCATATGGATATACATTTCACGCTAACGGTATACTATACGCGTGAGCGGCGATATCCTGCATTCTATAACTCACATTGTTTCCGACGAGATAATTTTTCAAAAGCGAAAAGCAATACTTTTCGAAATTCACGCGCGCAGGCTACAACGTACAACCGCTTACTTTATTACATACCAGCGCGCTGGATTATCTCGTACGCGGGCGCAAAAGTGAGCTAATCCAAGGAGGCGTCCTCCGTCAGTCGAGAGAGTAAGCGCGGCATTCACTTAGAGTTATCCGGAGATTAATAATCACTTAGCGGCAGAACTTTCGCCCGAGTAAGTATATACCCCTGCAAAGTTGAAGCTGCTTCGCCGGCTTTTAACGAACCGACTGCAGCAGCAGCAGGTCCTTTGATCCGCGAATTCGGCGCAGCGGCTGCATCAACGAGTACAGTTGACCCCGTGTACGCGATCTCTACAGGTGGTCGCGCTGCCGCGTATAGTCCTGTTCCCGTTGCGACTTCTTGAGCTTCGCGCGGTCTATTTCCATGTTAAACTATATCTGGAGGATTAACGTTTTCTCGGAAATAGCATTATACGATCGAAACAGTTTGCCGCTGAAAAATTAATCGTTTGAAGAGTGTAGACAGATCTTATTCACAGCGATGATTTCAAAAGCGAATTTATTAATTTTCATACCTCGAAAACGGTCCCGCTAATTCATAAATAATCCCCATACAAATTCAACTGTCGCTCTACCTTCTCTCTCATACCGTGGGCATATTCTCCATTTCAGTTTTCTTCTCCACCTCCATAGCCCGCTTTATCTCTCTATTCTTCGCCGTCCAAAAAAAGCCTCTCTCACCGCCCGCTCTATACCGCGTAAAAAGCCCGGCATTTTATAATTCTCTAGGCATATCCTCTCTGAAGAAGGCGTCGTGATGCGTGTATAACCCGAGACACGACCACCGCCGTGGCTCCTCTCTCTCTCTCTCTCTCTCTCTCTCTCTCTCTCTCTCTCTCTCTCTCTCTCACTCGGTAGTCGGGTATTTAATATGCGCCGGTCCGGACCGAGAGACACTGACAGATCTCGGTAATTAATAAAACGTTTCCCCTGCTCGGCGTATTGTCGTGCCGCCGTCTCTTTCTCTACGGTATACACCTATATGTATACCTTCCGTGTGGCCTTTTCACCGGAGCCATAGTTGTGGGATGTTACCACGCTGGCGGTGAGGGGCCCTGGCTCTTTTGGGACTCGCTAATTAATTCGTCAAACGAATCGGTTCTTCTTTCGCGGCCGTCGCTTGTTTGAGGAAACAAGCGACGTCGCGGCTGGCTATTTGTCTTGGAAATTATTGGACGCTCGCCTTGTTTGAAGGAGAGGCCCGCGCGTGTGGACACTGATACGCGATTTGTGGTCTCGGCTGATTAGCGGAGATCGTTTGCGAGCGTAAACAATGATTAATATTGAACAGTCGACGGTCGCCTCTTCTCTGCGGTTGATTTTTTTTTCATCCTGGAAAATAAGCTAAAAACGTTCTTTCCTAACGGTTGTGTGTTTGTAGAAGCTAGTCCTGACAGACTGCTTCGAAGTGCAAAACAATAACCATAAATCGGCGAAAAGCCGGCATTAGAAGACACATTCCCATACACTGAAAAGCTGCTCATTCTCATTCCCATACAGCAGCAGTGGCGGCGGCGGCAGCGAGAAAATTCCGCGCTCCTAAAACGACGAACAAGTTGCCGGCGCTGCCGGTTCGCGAATAAGAAGCTACTCGCTGCGCGCAGCCGGCTGCATGTCAACGCTCCCTCCTCTCCCGCGTAAGTGTACACAGCTCGCGCACACGTATGCACGTAAACAGAGAAGCGGACGCGTATTAATTGGGCCTCGGCCGAGCTCTGGCACTGTTGGATGTCCTCGTGTCGAGTTTCCGCCGCGATCTTCGCGATTGTTCCTGCACTCTCTCCGCCGCTCTACTGCCTATTCTATACTGCATCGAGTTCTGTGTGTGTGCGGGAGATCCCCGTTGATGTTGCGCGGGGATGAACTCGACTGCAGCCGCCTTCCACAGCGTTTAATTTATGACAGCTTGTTGTACGCGATTCTTGAAAAGCTGTTGCTACTTACCGTACACGCGCCTGTGTCTACGGGCTTTGAGGAGTGTAGTAGTGTACGTTAGTTTAAGCAGTTCGTTTGGATGGGTATGGTTGTGGTTTTCTTTTTCGATGGGGATTAGAACTGAAAAGTGAACATTTGTGTAGTATTGGTGGAAGCCGATTGCAGAGTTATATGGCAGCCGTTTGAAAGTTGGTTTGGGAGCGAGAAATCCGTGCTAATTGCGAGGTATAATATGTTGCAACTGAATGTTATAAATTAAATCTGCAATTCGCGAGCGAGTAAAACAGAAGTTACCTTAGGCTGCGACATTAATCACGAATGCATAAAATTTATGTAAAAGATACGTAAATAATTCCCCGACTGATATTGCTTCAATTCTAGAAATATACTCAATCGTAAAAACGCCTTTCACGAAATCAAACGATTTCTTCCGAGCGTCAAATCGAATGTCATTCGAAAATTTATCGCCGCGGTATCGCGTTACGGCACAACAAACCGTTTCATTCTCCCAAAAATAAGTCTCGCAGCGATGCGTTTCGTTAAACCGAGACAGATCGCGCTCGCGGCCAGCTCGAGATTAGGCGCAAATACGCATCGGAGACCGAGAGTCGTCGGGAGCCACAGCGAGTCGTCCGAATATAGATCAAAGCCGTGATTTATTTAACGATCACCGACGTCTCGGCTTCTTTTCTCCGGCTTTCTGGCAACTTGACAGTCAAACGCCAGAGGAAGCTCTATTGGCCATTAGGAGAGCACTCGTCCGCTTACTTAGCTCGACGACTCGTCGCGTCAGCTTTCATCCAAAGAGGTAACTACTCTATTGGCTTTGTAAATTATTTTCTCGGCACCGCGCGCGCGTATGAGATGCAGCTCTGCGTTTTGTTTGATTTCGCGTGGGCTCTTTCAGCTCTCTCTAAAGTTGGACGATTTACGAGGGTTTTTGCTTTAATGGATATCGAAGAGACGAAGCGCAATACTTTTGCGCGCATCACATCGCTGGTATAGTAGCCGCGGTTAAATTTAGAGTCGCGAGTTTGTTATTCGACTGATTGAGGAACTGTAAATGTAAATCCGGCGAGTGACCTACCTGTTTAATTGAAATTGACAATTTGCATTGAGCGATATTCAGCATGCGCGCGCGTCCCTAACAATGGCAATCCGGAGAGGGAGAAAATTGTCGTGCTGCTGCAGCTTCGTTATATATAAACAAGCAAATTAAGAAAGTTAGCCTGCTCTTCCCTCAGCCCTCGCTTGTACACTATACTCTGTCGAGGAGGAGGTGAGGAGGGGGACGAAAACGAGCGCAAGTGTTCGGGCAAAAAAACAGGAGCAAAAAGCCGCGGGACGAGCGTGCGCGCGCTCTAAAAAGAGATCAAAAGAAAGGGGCGCCCGCGAAATCGTCGGAGCGTCCTTTAATCCGCCAGTCACCCGGAAACTCGCGTTTGTCCAGCAGCCGAGAATTGGATCTCGCCTGCATTATTCATAACCAATTGCCGAATCCAAAACCGAGCGTCTGTCCGCGCGTACGTGTCTTTTCCTCGTTTCGCGCGTTTCCTTCTTTTCGGAGCGTATGTACTGCGCGCCGTATAAGCTCGTTTGCGGCGGAATTTTCGATGCGCCATTATGCATTTGGAGAAACGAGCTCCGCTACAGCAGCAGAGCTCACTTGACGAAGGGGACGAGTTAACTACTGCCGAACCTGTATTTCTCTCTCTCCGCCGCAGCGCGCCGGAATCTCGGCTAAGAAAGTCCCGATCCCATCGAAATCCGCGCGCGCATGTGATCCGCCGAGTTTATTCTCATATTTGTATTCTACTGCCGAATGCGCGGCGCAATGTGTATGTGTGTATTCTTTCCGCGGCGAAAGCTCTTGCATGCCGATAGGAAATCACCGAGCGGTATTATTATACTCTTGGAGTCGTTAAATTTTATTGTGTTTTTGGTTGTCCCGCGCGCACAGACGACTGCGGCGAACTATCTTGTATAGCGTCTTGTACGACGTCGAACTTGGACAATTTACGTGGCTCTATACATTGCTTTCGAGAAATTTTCAGCGTTGTCGCGCAATTAAAAACTATGAAAAATAATTTTTCAGTCGACAAAACGAAAAGCGAGGACAGACTACAAAAGCCAAGCAAAGAGCTATATGGTCCGCTGGCGTCCACTTATGCAACAGCACTTTTTTCACGTCGAGAGAGAGAGAGAGAGAGAGAGAGAGAGAGAGAGAGAGAGAGAGATTCGTGTCCTCCGTGTCACCTGGAGACACGCGCGCGACAGTCCCAGAACACAATCAGGACGCGTAAAATTAATAGCGCGACGCTAGAAAAAGCTCGTATGCGTGTATATAGAGAGAAGGGAGAGGCCATACGCTGTGGCGGCGGGGCGACAGTCCGCGGCATGAAAAATATCGAAGCTCGCGCGCGAGCCTCATTCCTGACTTGTCGCCATCAGTCTTCGTTTCGGTGCCTCGCCTCTAGCGCCGCGACCTGACAGCTGCCACGAATCGAACGCGAGCCTCGTCGCTTTCAAGCCTCGGCATTTTTTTATTAATGGCGTATAGGGACTTTGGCCTAGGTCGCGAAAAGATTTTGAACTTTAATTTACTCGGAAAAAACTTTATTGAATTCGAGCTAGCGTCAGTTTGAACTGTCGTTTTTCTAGCTCCCGCGTACGGCGTCTATTAGGCTAGAATTTTAAGTCCCTCGATGTTGGCGGCGTTGAAACGTAAGCACATTACGCGAGAGCAGCGCATAATGCAATTAGTTAAATGCGTCTCTCTCGCTCCTGCACTTAGCCCTATGGAAGGCAAACACACCCGGACTGACTCATTCGCATATGAGAAAAAATAGAGGCTCATCCGCTCGATAAACAAAGAGCAGCTATCCCCTAAGCTTCTTCTATTATGATTTAGTGAGGTCCATGAATTTCGGCATATGCCGACGTCGACGAGTTTTACGAGGCCGGTTTTACTGGTGCCGCGCGGCGGTTTTTTTGATTGTGCGTAACGAGCGTTCGAGGAGTCGCGATGCGGGAGTTTCGTCTAATCAATCGCCCCGGATGTACATAATGTGTGTGCTCTCGCTCTCCGATGGAATATAACCCGATGTAAATATGGAAGAGTGTGTATGTATGATCAGAGTACACACCAGTGTTTTAAAGCCGAACCGAGAAATTACATCAAATACTGTAGATTGTTTGAGTTAGAGATGGAATATTTTATAATTCAAAATCGATAATAATTCAAAAGTTTGCCTCTCAGAGCTTCGCAACGTTTGCCCAACACGCTGGAAATCAATCTCACGTCGAATTTCGAAAAGCCTCGAATTTGTTAGAGCGCGCTTTTGAAAGTCCCGAATATAAAAGCCGTAATTTTTCACCCTGTTTCTATAGTATATAGAGTCGGCTGCGCGTTCGACTCGTCGATAGCAGCACGCACAGCCCGACAAAGCTCGAATCCTCTCGATATTCCAGCACGCACGAGTCAAGGCCGCAAACACTTCATTGACCACAAGGCACATCTCGCGCATAATCAAGCGTCGGACGGGCTCCATCATCATCCATCTCCGCAGCAGCAGCACTCGCTCGCGTGACAAGCTTACTCCCGCGAACGCAAATGAGCAGCTATTCAAAATTAGCACTGACCGCTCGACGCTCTCGCGCGCGCACGCACGTATGTATAGCTACGCGGAGTATACACTCAATGAAAGTCTCAAAGCCAGAGCAGGGGGTTAAAGGAGCTGTGCATTAAAGAGCGCGCACGAAGGTCAGCTCGCCTTGCTCTCTCTCTCTCTCTCTCTCTCTCTCTCTCCCTCTCTCTCTCTCTCTCTCTCCCTGCGCGGGTGCACGACCGGCGGCGGGCTGCTGCACACGTACACACAAGAGAGCTGGCGAACGATCCAGCGACACGATAAATCGATGAGAAATTCCCGCGGCAGCTTCTCGCCGCGCGCCATAAGACAGATCGGTTCGGTTAGGTACCTTTTTCCCACGCATCGTCATCCAGCGGATTTTCTTTGGCGCATACTACTACTGCTGTTAACCGCCTAACGTGGAATTTCTGCGGCCGATCTCGCGCGAGCGCGGACTACTCTCTCGCTGTGTCTGCTGCTGCTATATAGGCGAGTGAGAGAGAGAGAGAAACGTCGATACTTCGGCCGACGTCTTTACGAGCTTATAACTGGTGTGGTATAGGCCGGCGCTGTTGTTCCCTTTGCCTTGGCTATGGGCCCCAATAAAAGCCGCGCTTTTTTGCCCACGCGCTGGGAGAATTTTTTTTCGGCGGCGGGGGAGCTTTGGCCTGTTCCGGAACTGAAGTGCGATTGGTTTTACCGATTTTCGAGAGGTTTTATCGCATACTCACTTCGAGAATACGAGATGCGATTCTACTGCACAACGAAAGAGTGAGACTTACGTACCTGAAACAGAAGAAACAAAGCAACGATCAGTCGGGAGAATAATATCATCATGTAGGGAAAAAATAAGGCGCGAAGTATAGGTATATCGGTATTTTTCGACCTCGTCATTTACGGCTCTTTATTTTCCTCCTCTTTACTATCGTAAACAGCGTAAAATATCAGACAAATTTCAACGAGCTCATCCGCCTCTCAGCCCTTTTTCTCGCCCATCCAATAATCCTTTTTCGTATACGTACCCTCGGACATCGGACGAAAAGAAGAAGAGGTAGGGACTACACAGCAACAGATGAGCTTCGCATAAAGTTACCAGCCTCTCCCTCTCACTCTCTCCGCAGCCACGAGAGAAAAGAAGAAGTATAAAAAGGCCAAAAATATTCGAATGCGCATAAGTCTTTGCTGCATGCGCTCGCGAGCGCGCGCGTGAGAGAGAGGCGAGGACCGGTCTTATACCTTAGGCTCTCTCTCTCTCTCTCTCTCTCTCTCTCTCTCTCTCTCTCTCTCTCTCTCTGTCCGGAACTGCATATACATTCCGCCGCGGCAGCGCGTGGTTCATAAAGTACGCCGGACTCGCGAACAGATTTGTCGGGTTCGTTCCTTCTCCGATATTTTTACGACACCTGCCCCCCTACTATATATACTCGGCTCTCTTTTCTCATGCTGCTGCGGAGCTTTTGGCCACGAGGGCCGGGAGTAGAGGTCAAAAGTTCGAAATTGGAGATAAAGCCGCTTTGTAAGGCCTGCGCGAGAAAAACGTTTAGAGTATTGCCTAGGCCTTACTCTCGCTCGGATATGTACGTGTCAATTGCTCCTTCGCTCTCGGGGAGATTTACCGAGCGAGGGAGTAGGAGGTTGCGTTCGGTCCGAGAGTTCGCTTCTCTCGCGTAAATCACCGAACGCGGACTTGTATACTCGCGGAATATCGTCGTTGTTGTTGCTGCCTCGGATACACATATTTTTTCTTCCAGCTCTTCGGGCGAGTGTATCCGTAGCGCGGGAAGTAAAAGTGACGAGTTTAACAACGGGCTTGGACGAGTTAAGAGGATTCTTTAAACTAAAGGAGCGCCTAATTGAAGTATCTCGCTCGTTGCCTGCATATAAGGCTGGACCTTCTTCCTTTGTAAAGGGAAAAATGCGCTGCAAGAGCCGGCCAGGACTTTCGTCAATTATCCGCGCAGAGGACCGAAACTCTCCGTTCAATTATTGCCGATGCGATTTATTTCTCCAGTTCGTCTCCTCTCTCTCGAGACCGATATACATCATTGAAATATTCGCCGTGAGACCGGGAATTCACGAGTCGGTCCAGTGTGGAAAATATTCAAAATCAAATCGCTTCCTTCCATGCTTTTTCCACGCTTCGAACCGGCAGTTTTCACGTGAGCATCGCTCGGAGCCAAAGGCGGGCGGTGCCGTTAGAAATATACGGCTCGGCGTTTCCCACAACGCGACGAGAGATACAAACGCCTCAGGCGCGTATACTCTCTGCTTCTCGGGCATATCGAGGAAAAGGATGTGCGCGGAATCGAATGGCTTTCGTAGTAGAGTGACTGCTCCAGATTTGGAAAGATATTCCAGCCAGTCATCGGGTTTGTGTAATAGGGAAATTAGACGTGGCGGCTGACGTGTCGTGACCCATATACTCACGGACGGCGGAAATTGAGCTGAAGTGATGTGGCGTACAATGGTAAAACTCGACGAAAGCCTATCCGATTCTTCTCCTTCAGCTCTCTCTCGAAAACACACGCGGAAATCACAATATCACACTCATCGCGTAATTGCAAAACAGTCCGCTAGAGCATGAAGCGTGAGCTCTCTCTCTCTCTCTCTCTCTCTCTATATATATATATATATATATATATATATATATATATATATATATATATATAAATCAGTGCGGCGCGTACAAAAAAGTCGCGGATAAATCGGATGGACAGCCGCAGAAAGCGAGAAAAAGAGCGAAGAAGCTGATACATCCGGCGCGCGAAAAATTATCGGCGACAGGTTAATTTAGAGCCAGCGGCCACGGGCTCGCGGGGCCGATAATTACGCGGAATGAAGAAATCCATCCTCTTGCGCTCTTTCACTCCCTTACGGATTTTAATAAAGGCCGCGGCATTATCGCGTGGGAATCGAGAGTCGCCTTTGATGAGACCGCGCGCACTCGCGTGGGCGGCGTTTGCATATAAGACATTCTTTTTCGCCACCAGCCGCCACCATAAGAGCGGAGCGTTTATTTGCGGAGACGGTGTTTTGCGCGCGTAATGAGTATCGGAACTTATCCTTCCGGTGCGCGCGCGAATGCGTGTGCGCGCGGCTGATGCATGTGCCGTCGCGCCCCTGTCCTTGGCTTTGAGAGAGAAGAGAGTAGGTGTAATTTTAGAGCGCTGATTCACCGAAATGCGGCATCGTGCGTGAAAGCCTTTGCGCTGGTCAGTTGCGTTTCCTGTTTTCCCAAGGTGCGGGAGCAGTTCAAACGATCGGCTTCAAAGGCCAGCTGCATGCTTGAAATTATTTGATTTATATTGTGAAATTATTTTTCAACGAGATAGCTAGGCTACTTAGCTTCCGTGAAAAGTCGTTGACGTCGCGAGATACATAGCGACATCAAAGTAGACGAGATGGGGGTAAAAAACTCGCGATAAGAAACGTTAATTATCCTGCCGATTGGCCATAGCGCAAGAAGCGAGACTCTGGCGATGGCCTTTTTCATCGACTCATCGATTACCGATCAGTCAATTTTCCGCGATAAACAACGAAGAGCGGCGGCTCTGTCATCTATACTCTCTGCTGTATATAGAATATCCTCTTCGCGTATAACAAGAACGACATCAACTTAAAGGCTTCATTCTTCAGCTTCCTGCTTTCCTAGAAACGGTACCTCATTGCACACGAGGTGTCTCTCCCGATGATCCGGCTGTGTATAGTAGTGGTTTCCTAGAATTCGCGAAGGCCGCGATGAAACTACGGCGTGAAATCGATAGATTCATCGCCGTGAGAGTGGAAGAGGAAAAGAATGCGCGCCGCTACTGCATCTCGCGTTTTTCTCAAGGACGAGATTGTCTCGACGTCGCGCGAATTTTCACCGAATTCTTCCGAGGCTCCTCGACAATGGGCTTTAATGGGAGAAGAGAGGGGACTCTTTTTCTTTATTTTTTTGCCGACTATCGAGAGAAGCACTGATGCGACGTCCAATCGAGAAGATTGCGAGCAAATGAACTTCCCCCAGTGGGTAGAAAGTGGAGTCTGATGATAACGTCTCTAGCATCTCGTTATTTAGCTTTTGCGCCACTCAATTTTGAAACTGCGTCGTAAAAATTACGTTTAAAAAGCTTAAAGCGGCTAAATAATTTCGCGATTCTCCCATTTGTAATACTTTGGCCGAGTTGGCTGTCTGTATGGCGCGATCCTTATGAAAAGTTGGCGGCGGGTATATCTCGTTCTGCCGCCGGGCGACAAAGGCATTCCCCAGTTAAGAAATGAAGAATGAGCCCGTGAGCGTTACACCAGCAGCAGCAGCGAGCTTTCGTAGCGAGACGAGCTCACTCTCGCTCTGTGTGTGCGTTCACTCTCGGGCGCATAAAAGTGCATAAGAGATGGCTATCTCCGGTGCTGGAAAAGCATAGGCGCGCAGAGAGCGCGCAGCCCTGCATTATACGCGCGCTAGAGAGACCCATCGCGCCTCTCGCGCGTCCATTTATCGTCGGCTTTTCAACCTCACCACTGGCGTAGTCGTGTGCCTTAAGTGTATACGGGGAAAGCTTTGTGCTTTCGCCACCGCGCGTGTATCATCGCGAACGGCCTGAATGTGAGAGAGGGTTGTCTAGGCGAGCGACGATGCTGCTAGCGTACGCCAAGCAGCAGCGCAAGCCGGGGAATATTCGGGTCAGAGTTTGAAAAAAATATTTTTCACACCGTCGCCGCCGACGCTGCCAGGCCTTATTTCTCAGAGGCTTCTTCTTTTTTTTCAAGGAGGTCAGAGGCTTCGAGGGGACCGCCGCGTCTATAATGGAGACGTTCGTGCTCGAGGCTGCAGTCTGGGATGGAAACGCGATGCGGCTTACTTATCAGACGCTCGATTAATCATCTCTCTCTTTCGTGAGGCTGATCAGGAAGTTTCGAAAATTTTGACCCCTCGCGAACGCGCTAATGTATAACTCTCGTCCGATATTACACATCACGCGATGAGGCCGCTCGTGCGCGCGCGGAATCCGATCGAGAGATGAAGAATCTTCGGGAATCAATAGCCGATCTCGCTGCATTGTCGACAGCCCCACCCATAGTGATTAAAAGCTCAATAATCCTTGATTAATGATTCAATTAAAGGGTCGCGCAAAGGAAGCCGCGCAACACCTTCGACTCGCGTACACGTGCAACGGCAGCAGCAGCAGCAGCAGGAGAAACACAAGAGAGCTGAGAGGAGGAGAAGAGCCGCATTTCTCTTTGAGGCGGATAGCCTGTCTCTCTCCGGCGAGTACTTCCGCGCGGGTTAACGAGGTCAGCCTCTCTCACTCGTGCACTAGCCCGTCGATAATTAATAAAAAGATTAATTGCGCGATACGCTCAAGCGGATCGCGGCCTACTCTTTCTCTCTCTCTCTCTCTCTCTCTCTCTCTCTCTCTCTCTCTCTCTCTCTCTCTCTCTCTCTCAGTTCACGTGTACTGCACCTTCGCCGCGGACGTGTATTCGTATAAAAACGGGGATTTTGTTATAACCGAGAGACAAAACAATTAAAGGCTGCGCCGAGCGCGGCTCGTACAGGCTGCACGCACTTACTTCTCCCTCTCACTCCATAGCAGGGGCTGGTTAACATCCGCGTACGATGAGTCAAACGAGCGGGAGCCGCTTACACAGCGACTGGCGAGAACAGGCGCGCGGGACACTATCAATGGATCTCCCTTCGTGTACGTGTGCGTAAGTGTCCGCGAGCGCGCGGCTATATCATGCATGCGCGCCGGACGTTTCCTTTTTGCACGACTACGACGACGACGAGGAGGACTCGGTACTGGCCCCTGTTACGAGCAATAACGCACTGCTGCTGTTACTGCAGCTGCTGCTGCTGAGCTTTTTTTCCTTAGCTTGCTGCTCGTACTTTCTTATTGTTTTTTGTCCCGACGTCTCTCTCTCTCTCTCTCTCTCCTTCTCTCTCTCTCTCTCTCTCTCTCTCTCTCTCTCTCTCTTTCTCGAGCGCGTACGAGCTCTCGCGCAGCCACTCGTGGGTTTCTTTTTCTGGATTTCGCTGAATAGAAACAAACGCTGCACCCAGCCATTCGAATTTAAAAATATTGAAAAATAAATTATATAACATACCGAAATCTTGGGTAAATTTACAACTTTAGACGTGTCTCGTACGCAGTTACAGCGTGAGCGGCCAAAGTTTTAACATTGGTGGTACACCACTATATCTAGACTCAGCGCGCGTATTTGTAATGAAGGAAATGGAAAAGTGCTGGTGCGCCACCTATTGTCATCTCCCAGTAACGCTGAGAGCCTATAGGCAATGACGAAATCTTTGATGATTGATATCTGTATTGCTTCATGCACTTTGAAATTACGGCGACACTATAACGAAATACACCGCTTGTTATCACATTTTCTCAATTCCACAGTCAGAGAACGAATGCGTCTTTTTTGAGTATAGAATATACCTGCGCTAATTTACGAGTCGTCGAAGCTATTGAGTGATTCGAGGAGCCTAGGAAAAGATGATCGATCGATTTGAATTAGCAATGGGGACCACCGCTGCGGCTGTATATACATTTCTCAACAGGTTTCTGAATACGCGTAAAGCACCTTCTAGTTAGACGGGCGAGAGAAGTGTGCATTAGAAAACGATGACCCTGAGGGTTAAAATCGAACCCATCGATAATTCACAACGACGATATTCCGCAAAGCCTCGCAGACGAAAACCCGCAATAAAGCATCGCAGCTTCTACCGCATTCCTACACCTCGCGGAGACTCTTCTCCGTCGCGCTGCGCAGAGTATTCAAAAATAAACACACGCGGCGGCGCCCATTGAGGATTTTTCGCGCGTTTATTTACAGCCGCCGACTAAAATATTACGACTCCCGTCAAAAATGCTAATACTCGCACGCTGCGTATCCGCGCGAAAGCTCGACAACAACCGCGACATCCCGTCAGGCGTCTTATCGGCCAGACTCGTCGAGTAAATTTTATTTTCTAATCTTCACTCTCTCGTGTGCGGTTACGCGAGTCTTCGAACGCGCGGAGCGAGTTATAGCCGCGAGAGTAAAATATATATCAGTGCGAGGCTGTTTGTTACTTTCCGCCCTTCGTGCCATGCGCGGCGCGTATTTACGGTGGCGAGAGAGCTCGCGTACGTGTGTATGTGTACGTCTGCACGAGGCAGTTGCCGGCCTTACCGACGCAACGACGAGACCGTCGGTTAATTAAACGCCCGAAACGAGCCTTTCGTTAACGAGGGGATCGCTGCTGCTGCTGCCACTGCTCTGCACGCCCCTAATTTCGTCTTTTTTCCTCTCTTTCTGCGCTTTCGGCGCTGCGTATACGTATATACACATGGCTACGCGATGCCCCTAGGGTTCGTGCTCTGTCACTCTTTCTTTATCCTTCCGGCCTTTGATTTCTACACCAGCGCAATTTTTCCTTGCCTTTTTTGTTGGATTATGTTTTTCTGCGAATAAAAAATAAAAAATTTACTCGTGGTATACACTGGTCGTACCGTAAATCTTTCCGAGATTGCGGACCTCGTGTATAAGATTCTCGAATTATTATCGCAACGCTGAGTGTGTTTGCAGAAAAATATAGGATTATTCCAACAACACGAGCTACATTTTCCCTACATGTACAATCTATCCTACGAGTTTCGCTGTCTCATTCCCCCGAACTGACCCCATATTAGTTCTGCACCTACTCCTCTTTGTCAACCAATACTCAGCTCCACTCTCGTATATATAATACACAAGTGCGTGCAATTCCAATTTAGCTCTCTCTCTCTTTCTCTCTCTCTCTCTCTCTCTCTCTCTCTCTCTCTCTCTCTCTCTCTCTCTCTCTCTCTCTCTCTCTCTTTCTTTCTTTCTCTTTCTACCCCCCTCGAGCTCGCCGCAATCATTCATCCCCCTGATTTTGCGGAAATTGGAAAATTCCAGTAGCAAAACACGAAAGACCGCATCACGAGTCTCCTTAACGGTTCTCGGCCTTCTAGTCGTATAGAGGAAAAATAAATCCTCATATGCTGTATCTATATAAACGCAGGGGGTGCAATAGCGAGTATAGCTAATAAGGCGGCTCGACGCAAGCGTTGAGCGAAGGGATAATTAATTGGGTGACACGGCGTGTGTGTACCGCCATAAATAAGCAAGCCTCGGCTCTTCCGCCGTATTTGCATATTAATTTAGCGTAATGAAGACGATTAGGCTAACGAACGACGCCCCGCTTTTATGGACTGACTATATAGCGACTTGCAGTTTGTGTTTGCGCCGCGCGTGTACATGAGATAGAAGACGGCCCCGCCAGGGTTTTATGTTCTCATCGCGATTCGATTATGTTATGTACATAGGAAAGTGCGGCGATGTGCAGCTGATGTACACTGCTCTATAAGTTTATAGCGAAGCGCCGTGTCTCGTCTTTTTTTCTTTAATATATAAGGGCGATAGGGCGAGCTTGATGGATAAGTATACTTTACGAGAACGAGGAGGTATTTCGAGGGTAGGTAACGATACTTCGTATTTTCGAGTTTATTTTATAATTCTAAGAATTATAAAATCGTATGCAGCTGCGAAGTTTTTCATAATTCCAGTTATTTCGCCGTGTATACATACTTTTACGGAGGTCGAGTATGTTCTCCCGCGAATCGAAAGCGTATTACCCCGGAAATACGTGGAAAAGATTCCCGCGGGCGAACGAGCGAGCCGACACAATAATATAAAGGGGTGATGAAAAACGAAAGAATTTTCATCCTCGTCAAATATTTGCAAAACTTCATTAAAATCTAAAAGCGAGATCTATTATCGCATTCGTCAGTGCAAACAAGGGTCTCGTTCGAAGTACACACACACATACACATACACGCACACACACACACACATAGACGCACTACTAGCTCGAGTGAAGGCCGGAGCGCGTGTCTGCCGGGAATTAATATAAGCGCGACTCTACTCTCCCACATTTCCTCTCTTTTTCTTTTCATATTTTTCCCGCGCCAAGTATTAAAAGCGAGCGCCGAGGAGAGAGAGAGAGAGAGAGAGAGAGAGAGAGAGAGAGAGAGAGAGAGCGAGAGAAAGAGAGAGAGAGACAGGCGCGAAGCAGCAGCCGATGGGGGGACTTTGGCTCTTGGATCTCGAGAAATTAAGCACCGCGCGTATACGTACACTCGCGTTATAATACCAGTTTTCATTAATCCGCGCACACACAGGCGCGCGGAGAGCACTACTCGAGGGGGTCGATGCTGCCGCCGCCGGCCACGAGCAGCAGCAGCGCCGACAGAAAGAAAGAATACTACGCCAACTCAAGCTTGGCCGCGGCAACGCACAGCCGAATATGTTCGAGAGAGGATGCTTAACGGTTGATGTTAATCTGCTGATTTAACGCTGATTTACTATCGACGAGCCGGCATATTGCATATGAATATTATATACGTATGTATGAATGCATGCAATTGACGCACGTGCGCAAAGGTGTATTAATGCAGGCGCGCACAAACTACCGGATCGGCAATTCCGATGCAAATTACTTATAAATAAGTAGTTTTAAACTGTGTGTAATATCTTGATCTTTAGAAGGGAATTTATGCCTCGGAAAGACCCGACACGGTATACCGAAAGAGGAGCGAGTCCTACTTTCCGAATGAAATTTGTATGCTTATTCAATTTGCCTTTGGATTTACGTCTGCGGGGATAAATAAGTCGGGGCTGTTTTCGATACACTTCTCGCTGATGTGAGAATTAAAGGTAAATTGGCAAGGATCGAGTCTCTCTCTATTGCTTAAACTAGTAGCCGATAATTGAATTATCATCGTTTGCTTGCTCATAACTCTTTGCGCGGCTGTTACGAATATTATTTCTCTTTTATAACATCGGTCAGATTATCGTTATGCTTTACGGCTCGTTTAAAAGATCTGTTAAGAGTTTTATGAAAGCCCGAAGTGCAAAAGTGCTGCTTTTTACGCGTTAAAATATGTGAACTCTGATGCACTGACGATTTTTCCAATAATTCAAATTAATCGACTTACAATAGAGATTGATTAAACCTCCATAATCCTTTTAGCATTTTTTTATTTCGAGCAAACGGAAGACGCGTTTAAAATATTTTCTGGTAATAAAATTATGCCCTCATCAAGCTGCACGAGCGTAAGAGTCGGAATTAAAACGCGATTATAAAAAACAACACCTCGTACGCGTATACGAATATCGCGAATCATGAGTATAATCTTATTTTGAATAATACAATGAGTCCGCAGGACTTGATTGCGCGGAAACAAATCGGAGATAATGCTTCGTAAAAATGCTCAAGTGCATTTCTGCCGCTCATAATTATACACTCGCGATTATCTTTATGACGATTATTAGCGGACGTTTTCTGATTCGTCACACCTCTCTCTCTCTCTCAGTAAAATTAAATTCCACGTATGCCAAATGCGGCATCATCGCGCATCACACTTTAGCGAATAATATGTTTTTTGCGCTGTTCTCCATTTGAATAAAATTTGAATGAGAGAGCGCACGGAGACAGGTATTAATATCTAATAAGCGTAAGCATCGAGGAGCAAAAAAGCTTTTAATAAATTGAGCTTCATTAGAGACAGCCGAATTTACGATTATAATAAATCACTGCTTCGTCTCATCACCGGGTCTTTAATATTTTCACCGATCAATTTTTAATACTTCGAAGACTTCGCGCGCGTTAGGAGCTAAAACTTTTCGTCGTGGTAATCTCGCACACAGGCGAGAGCGAAGGTCCAAGGAGAGAAAAAAGCAATAACGCCGTGAATTACGAGATTGAATAAATTATGAACTCGGACCGGTAAATATTCACGCTTTACGCACTTCCTCGATGAAAATTCGAATCCGAGTACGCATATACGAGTGTGCAGCGCACGCGCGCGAAAAATTTATAACCGGTGCCGTTGATCTACACGCTACACTCCGCGAGCGAGAGGGAGAGAGTCCAACACAAACAGTGGATAAATAACACGAGAAAAAAGTCGCGCCGGTCGTCCGACGACGAGTATACACACGCGTGTTTATTCAGGCAGTGACCTATACCCATAAAACGCATAGATTTAATGAGTTCGGGAATGCCGTGTAAGTACCGTAAAATCCTTCAGGTGTTCCAGCGGGTTAACATAATTTATAAGCGCCTGGCGAATCGAGGAGAGATCACCTGCGATCTGCTGCAGTCGCCACCGCTGCAGGGGTCAATGCCGACGAGAAAGAGGGGAAAAGAGAGAGAGAGAGATGGAACTCGCGTATCTGCCGTGTCGTGATTTCGATAAAAAGCAATTAAAGCCACGCGCGTTCGCTATCGACGGATCCTGCAAGCACAACTATTCGTAATTTACCCAGAGCCTATCTCGTATACTCCCGGTGAGTTTTGCGCTTTGAGAGAGAAGGAAAGGAGAAGAGGCGAGTCTTATATAGGTATACATCACGAGGCTTGTACGAGGAAGCGTCCGACGTATCTAAATCAGAGAGGAGGCTTAATGAGCGGCAGATTAGCTTTGGCTCTCGCGGAGAGCAGAAGCCAGTAGCCGAGCGTTGATACTTGTCTCTCGCTATGTGTGTGTGTGTGTGTGTGTGTATCCATGATGCCGCTGCTGCGCTGCCGAGCAACGGCAAAAATCTACCCTATGGCCTCATCGAGCGGGCCACTACTTCGCGACCGTGTAACTGTGTGTTACATAAGCTTGTTCCGAGCGGACACTCCGTGTACTTGAAATGTGGGTGAGTCGGGAGGGGGCGAATTGTGTCGGAGTACTGTTAACCATTGCTGGACGCGAAAAATAGATAGCGCGGTGGGCTTTTTCATTCTTCGATTAATTCGTGCGTTCGCCATCGATTAAAATTCAAAGGAATTGATACACCCGATCTCAATTCTAAGCCGCACCCCGGATATAATTGACACGTGTATTTGTAGCGCGGGACAAGCTCTTTCCGGCCTTTGCACACAGGCGTGAAGGATTTCTCTTCCCTGTCCGCCTCTTTTTTCGTCATAACGCGCTGCACAAAAGAAAAGCAACTGCTCCGAAAAGACACGAGGCGAGGAGTATCCGTCCCTCGACGCACACACGCACGCTCGCGTATCGACTAACTCTCGTCAGATCGCGCCGCGCTTCCTCTGAGAAGAAGCAGAAGCAAGGTCTGCGAAGCGTCGGAGGAAGCTGTCGAAAGGTTTGTCAGTGTCGCGTCTCGTTTTAACCTGATCTCTCCGATAGCTGCAATTAGTTCGTTCCGCGTGCTGTTTTGACCTCGTTGGGGCTGTATTTTTAACCTGACGTACGGGCATAAGTCATGAGCTTATTTCGTGTACGAGGAGGCGTGCGATGAAATTACGCAACGCGAGTGCAGTTCGGTCTCGTCCGAAATAGCTTATCGCGAGAACAAACGCAGGCTGCATCACAACAAGTGCAACGCCACGGCCGAGGGACTTTCAGAAACTACAAATAACGTTCCGCGCGGCTTATCTCGACGCAAACCGCCGCAGCGACGGGGGGGGGGGGGGGGAGGAAAAATCGCTGAGCGCAGCAGCCTCCCCTCGAGATACCCAGAAGCCCCGGCTGCACACAGATCAACATCGCTATCTGCCTCTAAATATACGCAGCGAGAGCGGACTACACTCTCTCTCTCCCTCTCTCTCTCTCTCTCAAGCGAAGCGAATTATTCTCCTCATTCTATCTCTCACGGGGGCAATTAGTCGAGCGGGGAAGCCGCCCACGTTGCCGGACAATTAATAGATAGAAAGCAAGAGAGAGAGAGAGAGGAAGGGAAGAGGGGGTAAAGAGAGCCAGCCGCAGATATTTTAATGCACGCGATCGCTCCGCGTGATCCGCAATAACGCAAGAGCGCGCGCTCGCTCCGCAGATAGCGTCTCTCTGAGCAATGGCCTGCCGCGCGCGAGCCACTAACTTATACTTATCCTCGCGAGATTCTGCGTCTCTCCGAGGCAGCTGCGGTTCTCTCTTCTGCGGGGACCGAATCGGCTTTCGTGCTCTCCCTCTCGTCAGCGGTTATCGGTTGTCTTTTGAGTGTATACGCGCGGCGCTGATTTCTTTAATTAGTCCACCAGTATACTGGACAATGGCTGTGAATATTCGCGATGGGAATTTTGTTGCCAGGGGCGAGGAATTCGAAGTTGCGGGTACGGAAAAAATCTTTCACTTTGTCTTCGGCAAAATGTGTTATTACTCAGCTATTCAGCTGGCGCTAAACACCGCATCGCGTTATTGCCGGAGAGTCACACACACGCGGCCGAAATGATACGTGGCTGCATGTAAAAACAAGCCAGCCGCTCAATTATACGAGCCGTCGGAAGTATTTTGAAATATTAAAAGCCCGATTTCTTGTGTTCTTCTCACAGCAGCAAAAGTACAAATGAAAAGGGATGCCGAGCGATCATAGGTCTGTGCGCATAGATCGTCTAGTAAAATTTGTATAATTGCAGAGCGCATAAACGGTTGGTCAGTATAGCATAGGGTAGCAAACGAAGGGTTAGCTCGCTCGTTCTCTTTAAACTGTCATTTGCTCGATGAATCGTTTTCAAATACCCGATTTTTTCCTCCCGAACACAGTTCAAGGGTAACACGCGAACTTGTTTCTAGAAACGTTTACGCGCGCGGAGCCCTATACTCTTGTTTATATAACTCTCTTCTAGCTCTCCCATCGACGGTAGCATCACACACGCGATATTTGCGTATCATATTTCTCAGAGAGAGAGAGAGAGAGAGAGAGAGAGAGAGAGAGAGAGAGAGAGAGAGAGAGAAACAGATAATTTTTCGAATCCATCCCGGAAACGAAGTGGTCGGTGCGATAGAGTCCCAACTGCAGAAGGGACGTATACGTGTACACAGAGAGCGAAGGGGGTAGCCATGCACGAAAAAGAGGCTCGCCGAGATGAGAAAAGAAAAGGGAGTTTCTATATCCCATGAGAGTTGTATACGGGGGAGGTATACTCGGGTCATTCAGTTCAGTGAGTGACCTATTGTGCGAGGTGGGACAATGTGCGCCGACGCCAGCTCGCGCGCAAACTATGGCCCCGAGGTGTTATGTTATGCGAAGAGAGCGAGAGAGAGAGAAAGAGAGAGCCGCTGTTATTCAGATTGGTAGGTGTACAGTAGGTAGGTGGGTATTCAGAGCGCACGCGCGACCGATTACAGCCGTCCAACTCTTTCGTATTTATGCGTGTACGCGATGCAGTTTCTATTATACGCGCGTGAGAGGCGAGAGAAGAAATTGAAAAAGAAAATATAACGAGCCGGCGTGTGCGCGCATGTGAGAGAAGATCGCCACCGCCCGCACAATGATATTAAGGGTCTCTCTTGCGCTGCTCGACATGTTGTAGACTTCACACCTCGATGCTCGGCAAATTGGTTCGGTTCGAACCTATAATACACAGCGACGATATGCCCGTGTGTGTATACGTCTGTAAGCAGCACACTTGCGCGCGCACGAGGGAGAGTGAAAAAAAGAGAGAATAGCGAAGGCGAGAAAGAGAGGGGGAGGTTTCTCGCGAAAGAACAGACGGGGCCGGATCGGTTTCCACGTCCCGACTCGTTGGACGAGTTTGTTCGGTCGGCTGCTGCCGCCGCCGCCGCAGTGTATGGACTTCCCTTAGGACTGTCACTTTCGTTAATTAACGAAGCGTCTCACATATATACACACACGCAGACGTGCCCACGGGATATCCGCCGTCTCCACTCTCTCTATACACACAGATGTACGTATGCATGTATGCATAAAACGAGACGCGCTCGCACCTGTTTATTAAAGTCTTTATTATTTTTTGGACTTGTACTCGTGTCCTCGTGTTTTACCCGCAGCCTGTTTTTCTCCTCTCATCGCTCAAGACCTTATCCTTGACGACATTTAGAGGCGCATTATGTTGCTTTATGGCGTCGATTAATAATATCACTGTACTCATTAGTTCTACAAGTACCATAATGTGCATTCTACAACGCGTAGATCTGATTGAATTTCGCTCTATAGACTAGGCTGCGAACAACATTTTCGTAATGCAAAACCGACCGCTTGGGTAATTGTGTGTGTGCGCTGACGCTCATTGAAATTCACCGAGTGCAGCGGCGGCGTCGAGTCTCGATAAACAATTTCCGCGTGAGAATGAAGAAAATATGGGAGTAGGATTACAGTCATAAAGAAATTGCCTACAGCCGCCGCCATTATATCCGCGCGTACATGCACCCCCACGGACATTAAGAATCTCCAATTTCTTCGGCATTACCGGCACTTTGCCGAGAATATTTCAGGCGAATCATTATCAGGTGTCGAAAGATAAACTCCTCTTTCTCGAAGCCTTATGAATGAATGCTCCGTTCTCGATATTTCGTTTTTTCTTGAAACGACCGTATAACGCATTTATACCTTGTCTACAGGAAGGGCGCGAGAGATTTCCTGGAACACATCGACTCTGAGAAGAAGTGTTCCACGCGTCAGGTGAAGAAAGCAGTTAACTGAAAGTCAACATCAAAAAGCTTTGTAAACTCTGCCGCATAATCGTGCTTTTCCCAGATCGTTCACCTCGAAGAAAAGCGCTCTAGCTCACGCATCGGTTGTGCTGCGCACGCAACAACATCAGCTTCCATCTCTCCAGCTGAACTGCCTGAGTCCAGTCCCTTTTATGCCCTGCCAGCCTTAAATCATGAGCCGGGAAATAACTTACGTTCGGATGGGACTACACGGCTGCCGCTCGTCGGCGCGGAAGAAGAGGTGCGTGATACGCCAAGAGGATGAGCGGCCTGACCTTTGAGGCTACTCGCCCTCGACCCGCCGCCGTCGCTGCTCATGCTCTTGTTTTATGCTCCTTCCTCTCGCTCTTGACTTACGGCCTCCTCTATACTTCGTCACCTTGGGATCTTCTAAGTCTCTTTTATACAGACCGCTTCTTCGACTCGCGCACGGTCCATTCGTTCACCGACTTTCGCTCGCAGCGATTTTCTAACATGGAAAAACATCGGCCGAGAATAGAGAAACGGAGAGAAAAGGACGCATTGCCGAGGGAGAGAGACTCGCGCCGAAACAAAGAAGCACCTCTCAACGACCGTATACACAAGACAACGAGAGACGCAAAAATAATCCACGGAAAAAGGAAGTACGAGCGAAGGAAACGCGATTCCTCTTGCGAGAAGGTTCACATTTCTCGAACCGAGAGAGAGAACTTTTTATTTTTTTCTTTTTCTCTCTCTTGCAGCGACGCGGCGTGTACACGTTCGATGGTCATCTTCGCTGCCGCTCGTCGATATATAACGTCGCGCCGGTATCGCACCGCTTCGATCGCATCGCTCATGTATATACGCTGGGCTGCAGCTGTATATACAGCAGCGGTCTTTGCGCGCCGCGAAGACATAACTTGCGCGCAATGCGAGCGAAAGGGGGTTGTTGCTGTACATATACAGTGTGTTACAGAGAGGTTCCTCTCTCCCCCGACTTCTGCCTGAGATTTGCGAGCTCGAGTAGTACAATAGCGAAATTTATATTTGGCTTTGCCAAATTTTTCCCTTTGCAAACAGTGCACACCCTTACAGAAGCGGAGAAAGAGAGGCACACGCCTCGATGTGTGTAAATTACGAGATTACCTCTGAAAAATTTCGAATAAACGTTACCCTGAATTTCGATCACGCGTAGAGTGATTTTCGTAGAAACGCTTATATAAAATGTTTGGCGAAACCGAAAGCTTCGTTTCTTGTTGTTAATAAAAAAAGCGTACGCTGCACACATCCGGTCTCGGCGAAATTGCTCGCGGATCGGAGAATCGCGCGCGAAGATCACCGCTCTCTCGGTCATTTTCTCAAATCGGAAAGATCTTTTGTTTTTACGCCTCGTGTCTACGTATGTGTATTTGTTCGAGGAAGAACACGGCCAATTGTAGAAACCCCGAGAGAGAAAGAGAGATGAGGCTACGTATAATTATAGGCGTATATGTGTGGCAATTCCATAGTTGGCTCTTACTTAGTATAACCATACGCACGCGATCGGTTGTAATCGGTTCTCTCTCCCTTGTGTGTGCTGGTGTAATGCTATAGCTATGTATCCATAAGCTCGTTGCGTGCGAGTCTCGTTTGATTTCAATTTCAAGGCTGCACCGGAAGACTTTTAATGCGAGTAGCGCGCGAGTTGCCGCCGCGGCGTATTATAATGATTAATGTATATAGCGAGAGGAGGCACGTCATTGATTTTACATGCGTACTTTTAATAGAATCGTAAGCGCGCGGCGAATGTGTATGATTATCCCCGTGTGCAGCTTGATTATTTCAGACATGATGATATGTGCGGATTAACATTTATTAAGAATACCACAATAAGACGCCAGTAGAAAATTCCCACAGTCGAGTGAAAATTTAGAAGAGGTGACTGTATTAATAGTCACTTTCACTAAGATGTACCACATAACCAAAGTGCCGAGATCCCGTCTCTGTAAAAACATCCTGTAGTGCAGTGGAGAGAAAAAAACTCCCATGTATTGATTCAATGAGCGTCTCGAGTGAAAAAAGCTATGGGAAATCAGAGCAGGGTGTACCTATGCGACAGCAGGAGCGTCGGCAAATGGAAGGAGCGTTTGATTTACGCACGGGACCGCAACACGCGAGCCGACGTTCTCAAGAGGCGACAGAGCGCTGAACGACGACAACCCTCGAGGACAGCGAAGTGTCTGTCGCGTAGAAAAGAAGCTAAAAAATCGTCGCCGCGACGATGCATCTTCTGCTCTCGTATACACGCCGGTATATATAGATATCCATCTGTGCAGCGAGAGATAAGAGATAGAAGTCGTCCTCCGAATGTGAAATATTTTCCAGCCGAGAAACTTTTCACTTTCCGCGTCTCGAGCCGCTTCGCTGCGAAATCGAGCGTCGCCGAGCGCGCGCGCGTTATCTATTCGGAAGAGACGTGCGGCTTCCGGCCTCGAGGCGGCGGCGGCGTCGGCGGCTACGTCGTTTGTCAAACTCGACGGGGATCTCTCTCGGCTCGTCTTTCTGCAGTTTCCTTGGCGGCAGCGGCGCTGATTCGCATTAGCCTCGCGGGCAGCGGTGGCTGCATCGGGAGCAAGTGCACCCAGCGACAGGACGTGCCGCCGCCGACGAAGCGCCCCACAGTCGAGATGGATCGCTGATAAGCGGCGCTGCAGCCTGTTGCTAGCCTCTGATCCTACGGCTCCCTCGTCGTCCTGTAAATCTGTTCACGCTATTTTGCCACGCTGCCGGGACTTCTTCTTTTTGGCTTTCAACCATTTTTCCACCGGTACTTTATCGTGATTTACGAAAATTAATTCGTTCGAACTTTCTTCCGCACTTTTACTTCTCGGAACGGACGAGTCGGCGCGACGTTCTCTCACGGACCGATAAAAATAAAAAAAATAAAAAGTAAGTCCTGCGCGTAACGCACACATAGCGCGGGTGGGACATTAAACACGCGGGGGATAAGCGCTTGCGCGTACATATTTAAAAGGCTCGTGCTCAGCCGATTATCGATGCGCAGGAAACAGGGACCGGTCGCTGGGCTCTCGTCGGCGGGACATAATACGCGACTCGTTTTTTCGAGAGCCTCTCTCTCTCTCTCTCTCTCTCTCTCTCTCCCGCGACATTATTTTCTTATACGGCTCGGACACGTGTGTGCGAGTATTGACGACACATCCGGCCAGATTAAGAAAATCGAGCGGGGATATTTCGTCGGGCGCGCAACGGGACGGGTTGCTTGTTTTCGGGTTTGTACTCTTCTTCCTTTTGGTCCAGCTGAGTAGTAACTCTGGCCGATTGCGCGGACTTTTTCCGCAGCAAGATTACTCGCTAATCGGGACTCGTCACTTACTCGAAACAGAGAATAAACTTTCATTAAGATTATGCCGTAAGTGTGTTGTGTGCGCGCTCTCTTCTCTTCTCTTCGTGTACATTAGTCGATTCAGGAATTAAGTATGAGTCTGTGTATGTGCGTGCGTGTGTGTGCGTGTATCCGTATTTATGTCGTTCAACGCGAATTTTCAAATGTATATTAGTTTACAATTATGCAAATCTGCGTAAATTACACCCGGGCTGTATTTAATCCGAGATAGCGATTTCTTTACGGCGGAAACAAGTGTTTCAATCTGCGGCTGACTTATGGCTCTTTTTGTTATTCTTAAGACTGATGAATAGTTTTATTTTCCCGAGAGGATTACTTTTTTGTATAATCCGCCGTATGAACAATTTCACGTTAATTCTAATGCTCGCCGGCTGTGACATTGCTAAACGGACACATTGACCGCGGAGTATACAAAAGGCTACTGACCTTGTAAAACTTGAACAATCATCGGGTTTAAAAAAGCGCAGCTCTTATCAGAATAAGCCTCTAAACCGATTTGATTATTCCGAAATTCGTTATACCCCTGATGCCGATAATTTTTTCGACTCGGTTATTTATTGTTATTACAACCGCTCGGAGGCTGACGCTCACTGCAGATAAGTGCGTTTCGGACATAAAATCACACCAACTTAATCTAATCCCGGGAGTATTTTTTCAAGCGTGATCCATCATGATTTTAAAATCCTCAAAATTCGCGTAACTGTAAATCCACGCGCAAAAAACCGCGGCCATTGCGTAGGCGAGCGAAATAGCCTCTGAAAATATTCGCAACTGCAGCAGCAGCAACTCACATTTTCATATGAAAGCCGTCGTCGCTCGCGCTCACCTATACGGCGCTACGCAGCTCTCGGCGCGCTATTATAGTTTCGTCTAGCGCATGTAGAAATAGTCGCCCGCGGAGAGGAAATGCGTTCGCGCAACGTGTGAGGTTCGCCCGGGTTCTCTCTTTAAGTGGGTGTCCGCGCAAGCGAGCGAGAGGGAGATAAGCGTCTATGAGCGCATAACAGCCCAGATAAAGTCTCATGTTTATAGGATCGCTGACTCGCCCGGACTTCGGACTCGCTTCGCGAAGCCATCAGCGATGCAGATGCATGATGTGCGCACTCCACACCTCCGCTCTCTCGCGCTCTTCCGAGCGGCGTTATTCACCTGCGTATAAGTCTTCGCTTAATTTCCTGCCGACGCGCATCTGCCGCGCGGCTACTCTCTTCCCCTTGATTTTCACGTTCGCTTCTCTTTTACGCTTTACCGTTGATCCAATTTTCTTCTGATGCTCAAGCTCTCGTGTGCGAGTATTATTTCGTTATATTCCAGTCGATTTCTGCGCGCTCTTGGCTAATAATCCAATCGATTTTTTTTAACTTTCGCGTTTGAGTGTATTTACACTTTAGCGCATTCTTTCAACTTTTATGACAGCGGCGAATTCTCGGGTTATCGGGGAGTCTGTCAGTTTTCATTTCAAATCGATACATTTTAAAAAAATGTCCATAGTCAATTATCCTAAATAAAACTCCTCCTATCTCAAAATGCAAAACGCCCAGTTGTCCAAGATAACGACGAAAAAATCCTTAGCTTTCACACCGCTGTTTTATTCATCTAAAAGCGATTTGCTCGAGCCGCAGTATGGAAAGTTATTAGAAGAAAAAAAGCCTATGATTCAATCACTCGGAGAACAAAGCAAAATTTTACGGCTGCAGCACATGCAGAAAACCGTGTGAAGTTGGAAATCCTGGCACACATTCTCGGTAAAGTGCAGCGGCAATAAAAATCGCGGAGAATTCACTAGCAAAAAAGCAATAAATCGCGGCTTTAATACGTGTCCATTACCGTATAGAAAGTGATTCGCTAGCACTATTTATGCGCATAAACTTTTCCCAAAACTCTCGCCTCGGTTGTTAACCTCGAATTAGCTCCTGCAGCAGCAAAAGTCAGGAATTCGCAATGGCACTAATAAAAGATATGCCTTTCTTCCATTACCCAGGGCATTATCGCGAGCGAAAGAGGAGGACCGGTTCGACCATCAAAGAAGGGACGACGACGGAGATTTTTTCGAAATGACCCACAATATACGCGATTTCCTGGCGGCGCAACGCCCCAATCTTCTTCTTCTTCTTCTTCTTCTTCGGCGGGGCGAGGATTAAGGGAACGACATTGAGTTTTACGGGCTTATCATGTCTGGCCCGGATCTAATGAATTGGAAGTAAATTTCGCCGAGAGCCGTGTGTATTTATCGACGGCACCTTCGCCTCGAGATGCTTCTTCCCCGCTAATGATTGAAAAAATTGCAGCATTTTTTTGTAAACGCCGTTATGAAAATAATAAGCCAGGCGAATAAACAAATCCTCCATCCGTACGAGTATAATATTCCGCTTTAATGCGCCCCAAAAGACCACGAAACTGCCTTTCTCGGTATACCCAGTCACTGCAAAGACAGGAAATCGTGGCTGATTGAAAAGAGCGACGCTCGGGCATTACACTAGTAGAAACATCATATTACACCTATACATCATATACCCACAGAGCGAGGCCGGCTTTCAAGTGCGGCACAAGGTGCTGGCTGCCGCGACAGGAGTCCTGAATTATAACGCGCGGCGATGAGGAAGCTGCGAAGAAAAGGCTTCGCGTTACAAGAGGCGGAAGTGTCGGAACGCACAAATATACTTACACACGCGCGCATAGAGTGAACGGTATGCGCAACGCAGTGAAGCTTTGATTGGATTTGCCATGCAGGGCCGTACTACGCCCACTTGTGGTGCGTATTAGCATTCAGGCGCGAGTGAGTGAGAGAGAGACTGGTCAGCGCCTATTACTATCGTAAATCGCTCCGGTAACAGTATCGCCCGAGTTCGGGGGCTTCACGTGTGTACGTATACCCGCGCACGCAGTGCAGTATATAATAGGATGAGAGAGAAGCAGAGACTCGACAAAATAGCAGAATACGCGGGGAAGAAACTATATTTCTGCGCGCTGTCGAATTATTAACGTCTATACGGACTTTTATCCGAACCACTTGAGATGAAGCGGCAGAGGTGTTTGCAGCGCGAAGAACAGAGAGCGAAGATTATAAAGTGACAAAGCGAGGGAAGAAAGACGTACTCGGTTATATTCTCGAGCATAATATATACATATACGTTCGCGGGAAGGAGTCGGTAAATTGCGAATTTATCTCGTGGAAGATAGCGCGACACCTCTCTGTAAAGGTATACGTGCGCGTGTGTGTATACGCATCGCTAGGCTTTTACGTCCCGTGATTTATGCCAGCCTCATAATAGCCTACAGATGTCTCTTTTAGTCGATTGGTCAATTTAATGTATGCGAACGACGCCACACCTGGGCTTTGGGAAGTCGCTTGTGTGCGTGTAGAAACATACGCCGATAATTATTGATTTAGGAGAATTTCTATTATGCTTTTCCCGATTTATAGATCTATAAGCTTCTCGCTTCTCGCGCGTCGGATAAGTAATTACGCAGAATTTTAAGAGAGTCTTTGGCTTAATGGCAAGTGAAAGTTTATTTACGGCGGGGCTTATCGCATGGCCCTCTTTTTATTTGTGCTTCGATATTCAAATGCACTTATAATTGGCACTATTGTGAACAAAATCGATTTCTTCTTAAAAGCCAGACACTCGTACGCTTGATTAAACACCAGGCTGCTCCCAAATATTTGTATAATCCAGTGAAGTTGATGGATTATAACGTAAAGTATGTGCCGCACCTATGAAAATAAAGCGGAGATGAGCCAGCGAGGGCAGGAAGATGGACAAAAAATGGCTCGAACCCCCGGAGTCATAACAGTCGCAGAGTCATTAATGGTATGCATTCGACGGGGTGAAAAGGGCACGAGAGCTTAGAGACACTTGCACGGGGATACGTCTAGATTTTCTCAACTGTCTACTTTCCCCGATTGTTTACACAGAGCAGAAGGTCCCCCGGCGCAGTAGGATGTGAGACAGATGTCGCCGACGAACGCGAGCCGCACAGAGCTATCTTTTTCAAGCAGATACCATTTCCCCGCTCAGCGACACGTGGAAAGGATTGAGGTGAAAAACGTGCGAGAGAGCTGGCGATGAAAGAAAGGCTACTTTTAAAACACTCTTCCCGGCCGCGAGGGGATAATCTCTCGTGCAATAACCGGCATTCCTCAAACTTTTCCCTCATAATTGTGCGCTCGAGGTGCATATCTCCATTCAGGAGGATTAACAGGGAGAGCCTCGCGCGATGAATATACAGCGAGAGCGGTCAGGTATAAAAACTGCGTTCACGTGTATACACACACAGACAGACGTACAGACGGAGGAGAAACGGACAGACAGTCGGAGTAAGTGCAAGACACCTCGGTCTTACTCGCGTTAAAGAGGATACACTCGGCGGCCACGGCGGCGGCAAGTAGTTGATGGATCCCTCTCTCGCGCTGACTAGCCACGAATTTACCTTATGTTTTATGGAATGAAAATTACAGACATGCCGTTCGCGCCTTCATGAGCGCCGCCGCCGCCGAGCGATTTACCCGCAGCGTACCACCGCCGCGCGGCATAACATTGCGCGCGCGCGGTCTCTTTCTCTCGCTTTTTGAATGCTTCGCTGAAACGCTGGCCTAACGCCATTTTTTTTATCCTTCTGCTTATATTCTTTACCCGCTGGTTTTACACTGGTTGCGCGCTAAACTCAGCTTTTAGAAAAATCGCGGTAATACAGCGTGACCTCTAGATTTTAGCCGCACATAGTGTGCATCGCGAGGAAAAACGTTCATCACCGTGTAATTAATTACCGGTAATCGCGGACGCTAACTCCCCCCTCGTTCATTAAATCTCCATCGAATTAGTAGGTGCATAACGCACACAGCGCCTACTCGCATCTGCCGATGATACACACGTGGAGAGGATGTATTTAGCTAAAATTATATTGAAATTTATGGCTAACCGATCAATTATTACCAGCGCTCCTCTCTCTTTCCCGCAAATGTAAATATCGCGCAAGCATCACACATCTCGTTGTTACGAGAGGCGTGGAAAATGATTGCAAACCGCGTGGTTTACCACGTGTGTATATAAGGTGTGCTGCAGACTTTGTGTATATGTGTGTATGTGCACACACGTACATAACGAAGCAACGTCCGCAATATCGCACCTTCGTGTGAACGCGGGAACGAGCCGGTCAAATTATGCGATCCTCCGGGGGGGATTTTCTAGCATCGCCGCCGCCGCGCATGAGCTGTGAGATCCACGAGCTTGGCTAAGTGCCGTACTTTCAGCCGGCATTTTGCAGCCAACACAAAATTTTTCTCTCCTCCGCACTGAGGCGGCAAGCGCTAAGGGATTGAAAGAAACTCTGTATTGTATACAGGTACATGTGTTTCGCGTGAATAACTGGATCGTCCCGCCGGGCTGTATGTAGCGTTTCGAGGGAGAACAAGTGGCTTTGAAAATATTTTCGTCTCCCGACGAGTTATGCATTTTTTTTCTCTCGGCGAGGCATAAAAGAATCGTAAAATGGCCGTTCGTGTGACTGTAGCTCTCGCGAGTCCGCCGAGATGATTTTGTTTCTCGAAAGATATCCATTCGCCAGGTAAAAATTCTTTCGAAATACAAGGCTTATCTCGCTAAATAGAGGGAGACACTCAGTGGAATCGACAGTCATCGGCTCGTCGATAGTAGCAGAATGTAATTACACTGTAAAATCGGAAACGCGAATGGAGGAAGAGAGGGAGAGAGAGAAGCGAGGAAAAAAATGCCCATAAAAACGGCGTAAAAGTCAATGAGAGCCGAAAAGGTATAAAGTCCCCTGAGATATGTAAAGTCATCGGGGATCTGCGCGACTTTCCTCCGCTTACACACGTGCGCAGCTCGAGAGCGATAAGCCCCTATCTCTCTCTCTCTCTCTCTTTCTCCATCTTCATCTTGGGACGCAGTGTCGTCCTGTGTCTCTCTCTCTCTCTCTCTCCGTATAGTCGAGCACTTAAGAAAGCATCGTAAAAATCGAAAGCGTCGCGGGGCCGAAACGACCGTAAATCTACGTCGCGGCTGGTCCCACGTTGTCGTCGTCACTTGCTCCGCTTCGTTGTCATCGTCGTGGCCGGAATCTTTCGATCCATTAGACCAATATTTTTATTGCTCGCATAGTTTCAACCGATGTGTATGGATTTTATTGCTCTCTCTCCGTTCTGCGAAGAGATTATGATTATTGTTTCTAACGGTCGCGCGGATAAATCGTTATTGATGCGTCCAGTTTCGCGCGCGACAGTTTAACGTAATGCTGAAAAAGTCGAATGCTAATGGAATAATCCAGTAGCCATTATTCTAAACGTTACAAATGACGCGGCGCGTAATCTAAGATGATTTATCGCACGTGCCCACTTTTTTTAATAAGCGAACGAATTATACAGAGATCGTCATTAATCTAGCGCCACTTGACACCTTTACAAAAAAAGAAGGCTTTTCCTTGTATAGATGAACACTCGCGCATTCTCTCTGTCTCTCTCCCGAGATAAAACCCTTTAGCGGAGTAGATAAAGTGTCGCGCGCGCGAGCCCGAACGTCTAATGCCCTTCTAACGGCTCTCTCGCGGGCGCGCATGCGATTAAGCGTTGCGCAAATCTCTCGAGGTGGCCGAGAATTATTCTAATGGCCACGGGCTCTCCGCTCATTAGATCGAGCCGCGCCGTGCCGTTATGTGCGCGCCCGCGCGAGTCGAGCCGATAAGATAACACGTGTTGTGACTTTTTCCCTCGCTTTCTTTTTCTATTTCGTTTTATTCTGCGCCGGCGGAGCGTTTTTATGAATGAGTGGATCGGAGTGTCTGTGGGAGGTGTGTATATTGCGAGCTTCGACCGGAAAATGGAAATTTCGAGAGCGTGATTTATGGCGTATTTAAGATTATCAAAAAAGCCAGTCGCGCCTCAGCGCGAGAGCGATGGACTTTTTTCGAAGTATTTACGGGCTTAATGTGTCGAACGGAATTAATTCCTGTACTTTCGTGGAATCATGCGGCCGATTAATAAAGCTGCGCCCGCAGATATATTATTATTATACGACTTTCCGCTAGAATGACTTTGGCGTAGTGCTTAACGCGCCGACGATGATTTACATTTTCTTATATCTCTATGTTTGTTTTCATGCTGAGTACACGGTAACAGAAAAGCACGTAATTCGAAGTATAGAGTATATGGATTTCCTAGGAAAAAAAACTGAACCGATCGATCTTACAATCGTAAAAAAGGGAGTAACTCGTTTGTCCCCAATCAGTTGAACACACATAAATTTTTTCATTTCTAAAACGCAGTGGCCAGCCGTCCGCAGCTCGCGATTCATTAGCGGCGCTAAAAAATAATTTTTCCGCGAAAGCCGACTACAAAAAGTAATTACGAGCCCGGAGCCTAATTGCAGCGCACGCTCCATATTCGCTATACTAGCGCGGAGCTATAGCGCGAGAAACCCACGCGTAAACGCGCTTGGCTTTCTATCGATTAATATGCGGACGGTCCGGTCGCAATAACAAACTCCCGGAATAATCTTTCGCGCAGCTGCAGCGTCAAACGCTAAATCGGCCCCGATCTCTATGGGTTACCTCGAACGCACCGACTCGAAGAGTAAGGCACACATAATTGGCGCTCGACAAACGACCGAGTAATACCTATGCCGCACTGCTGAGTAGTGCGGTGTGTGTGTCGTGAAAGCATATAACGACCGGATTCTTTTTCCAACTCGTCCGTCGGCGCGTTAACAGTGCCGCGCTTGGCGGCGAATTATCAATGCGGATCCTTTTTAGCGCGCGACTTTCGAAACACTACACACGGCAGAGATCGATCGATCGAATCGTATAGGTAGTTGCAATGCGCCGCGCGGCCTGATTTTGTATTAGCATCCGGCGATGGGAATCGCGCGAGGCTTTTCGCACGAGAGAGCGATGTGTATCGTAACGAGGAGAGAAAGAGCGAGATATGTAATGTGTAGCGAATTGCGTGTACCGCTGCATCCAACTATACACGTATTTATACGCGGCAGACGCGCGAACGTTGCGAAAACGCGGGAGAGGACAACGCTGCGAGCGCATACGTATTTACGGCCTCCTGTCGCGAGATTAACGCTTTAGCGAAGCTTGCCGCATTGGAATACTGAAACGCGCGAGTATGATTTTTCCGCTAACGCCGTGCACACATACACGTATACATAGTCAGGCTGCGGCTTTCTCTCCTATGCGCGGAAAATCGAAAGTCTCGCGCGATGACTCGAATACAATCAGACGGCGTCCGGTGCAGTGTGTGCGAGCAGTCGATTAGTCTCGACTACGCTCGCGCGTGTCACGATCTCACATTTCTCGAATGAACCGCCACCGCCGCGCCGATCGATCTGTATTACGTGCTGGTTAACGGAACGAGACTACTTCACGGGCTGTTATCTATACCGTTCGCTCGGCTAGACACTTCGCGGTCTTCTCGTCCACTACAGCGACGAGTGGACGATGTGATCTGCAAGTCTCGCTCGAACGGCACTTTGTATTGCGCTCATTGTTTTGGATGACGTAACTGAAAAAAGGGCACGCGCCGCTTGGAAAAATCCGTTATTTATTCGCTGGCGGCAGATATAGCGTAAATAAATTTGAATAAATACAAAGAGTGTAATTGCCACGATTAAGCGAGAGGAAAAGTGTCTCCACTAATTTGTATGCTAATGTCCTCTCTCGTGGCATCAATTTATTTGCGCAAACTCATCAACTGCATTCTGCCGTGGCGACGGGGAGAGGGAGTATGTAACCTTGAGACACTTGTTTCTCTTATAAATTAGCGTATATTTCCATCATAATTCAGTGTTAATACAAGCGTGAAAATTCACGTAAAAAAGCTGCTGCCGCCGCCGCCGCCGACGACATCAATATTAATATCGACCGAACCACCTTGAATCATCGGCGATTCCCGTATCAAAGAGGCGAAATCTCAAGCGAGGGAGAGAGAGGAAGAGGATAAAAAAGAAAATTCGCGAAAATTCCTCTAGACACACGACGACGTCAAAAAGGCTGTTCACTCGGCTGCTGCTGCAGCGCGCGCGAGTTGCATTCCGATCATTGAGAAAATAGACGAGTAGCGGCCGCAAGCGTCGACCGCAAAACGGTAGCTCATTCACACGGTCCTTCGCTGCTGCTGCCGCTGCTGCTACCTCCTTTCAACCTTCTCTCTCAAGCCAGTCCTTTCTCCCGCTTATCTTCTTTCTCTCATACTTTCGCAATTTTTCCCCCTCTCTGGGCTGACTTTCTTTTGGCCGTGTGTGTCAGAGTCTATCTTTTCTTGCGCGTTCTATTGTTCTCGCCTGGGCATAATTTCGAATTGACAAATTGCTTTTTCCAACTGTAAAATGCAAGCTGAATTTTTCTATTAATAAAACTGATTACGCAATTATTCGCAAACAAGCTCGCCCTTCTTACAAAGCTCTCTCTCTCTCTCTCTCTCTCTCTCTCTCTCTCTCTCTCCGCTGTTCTGTCTTTCCCTAACCCTAGCCATACCTTGCGCCGTTTATGATTCTACCGCGTACAATAAACTGGGAAGTCCGACGAGAGACGCTGAAAACAGAGAGAGAGAGAGAGAGAGAGAGAGAGAGAGAGAGCTCGAGTTCCTTCGAAAATTACGCGCTCGGTGGCGGCGGCGGCGAACGGACTGCAAATTTTTTGCCGTCTCCGCGGTGTACTTACGTACGGATACACACTCTCTCTCTCTTTCTCCACTGTGCAGCCGCTTTTATGGATTTCTCGCCGACGATATGTTTTTGCGCGGCGTTCTCGCGCACGGGAATCGCCGCAGCGGTGCTACTCGCGAGATGATAAAAATATACCGTTGCCGATTTTATTGGCCGAGCCCCGTTTATGAACTCTTCAATGCAAGGGACTCTCTGCCGCGTGTGTGTAAAATCAGCTGCTTTGTTGCCGCGCGGTTTAATATAAGGAATAATTTATTCTCGAATCGCGTCGTCCGTGATAAATCTCTAACGCCTCGCAGGAGGGCACCCCGGAATTTTTGCCACGGCATTAACGAGCGAATGCCCCTTTTTACCTCGTGTATAATACGCAACAGCTCCTAATCTATTTAGGCCCTCTCGCATACCGCGTATACTCCAGTCTGAGAGTGACCCCCGACAAGCTCTGCTCAGATCGACAAGCGCAGGGTTATTAAAAAGTGGCGGGTTAATTAAGAAGCGATCTTTGGAGCGTGAAGCTCGGCTCATGCGGGGCGCCCGTGAATTTTTGCGCGAGCTGACGATGATCGATGAGAGAGCGCCGCGCCGCGTCGTCCGGCGAGAATTTTTGCGCGCCGCGAAGCAGCGATCCTTCGACCCTTTGCTCGCTCTGCAAAAAGAGCTCGAGGATAAATGTGGATGCAGGTGGGGATTTCCGTTGGAGCTGGGATTTTTAGAAATGTATTAACTTGAATTTTAGATCGCGGAGTGAAAACTATATTCTATAATAATTAGAGAGTGCTATTATAAGCTCTGTAATGAAAGTTAAATTTACTTTTCGGCACCTATCCATCGCCAAAATTCAATTTATTCGTTATCAAATTCATCACGCTTAATTTACAAATATAAATTTAATTTAATTAGTAATACTCGAATTTAACCACCAGCAATGGAATTACTTTGATCCATACAAAGCACCTGTCTCAGAATAAAAGGCGAAAAAGTCGAGATAGATTGTACACGTATACCGCAAGAAGGATCCTGAAAGCTCGCGCGCAGGGAATAAACTCTCGCCGTGCGCCTCTAACTATCGGTCGCCCTGTCAAAAGGTACAAACTTATCGGGTCGCACTATCAAACATCTGCGGAACAATGCGCTCAGCAGACAGAAAGCCCTCTTTCTCTCCTCTCGCGCATTGTGTACAAAGAGACGAGCAGAGCGAACTGGCGCGCGAGAGAGAAGAAAAGGGCCAGAGAGAGAGAGAGAGAGAGAGAGAGAGAGAAAGAGAGAGAGAGAGAGAGAGGGAGAGAGAGAGATTTTTCTGGGCAAACAACGACATGAAATTACGCCTCGAAATAAGCGACTCACGCGAGAGAGTAGTGCACGAGTTACACACGTACACAGAGCCATGGAGAACACCAGCGCGAGGATGTACAGCGAGAGCATCATCTCGCGCGCGCGTGTGAAAGTGATTGCAAAAAGAGCGCGCGGCGGCGGCGGCGTTTTGCGCAGGGCGTGCCAAGATCGAACGTGCAGCACACACTTGACCATCGAGCCATATGATTACTGCCGCTCTCGCATAATATTATGTCATTGTGGTTTCATCAGCGCGCCTCCTTCTCGCTCGTCGGCCGCGAAAAAGCGCGCAACAGAGAGAGAAGCAAAATGTTAATAACACGTGCTGTCCTAACCCCCAGAGCTTTCTTTCGCGGTCTCGGCTTTTATTACGCGTATTCGCCGCCGTGTGTGTGTGCGGTGGGAGGGCGAGAGCGAGAGAGAAGGAGCGCGGATGGAATGTAGATAAGCGAGAGAGAGAGAGAGAGAGAGAGAGAGAGAGAGAGAGAGAGAGAGAGAGTGCGAGCAAGTCCTTTTGTGCTCAGCATCGGGGGTATGCACTCTCTGGCGCCTCGTGGCGCACGTGCATATACCATAATGCGCGCGAGCGCAAAAAGGCCGGACTTCGATCGATTATGCACCGCGGCTGCCTACCTGCTCTCTCTCTCTCTCTCTCTCCGACTTTTTTCTCGTCGCCTGCCGGGATGATCGGTACTCGAGATTTCAGCGCGAGACCGGTTGACACGAGCTGCAGTGGAAATGCGCTTTGATTTATTTGCAGGTGCAGCCAGCCCAAGCGCGCGCGCCTTCGCATTGTCTGTACGTAAGAGATGAGGGATGATGATTTTTTCGACTCGAGCATTGTTGTTCATTTTACTTTAAAATGATAGCAACGCGCGATAGCGTTTACTTTTCTGGAACTACAGACGGCCCAGCTCTCGAACTTTCAATTAACTCGAGGAGATCTCATTACGGGAATTGACCTATTTACACACTGGAGCCGCAAAAATAAAAAGGAGAGGGAGAGAGAATAACCCAGCCATACTCGAATTCATCCTCCAAGTTTGCTCGTTCTTAGCACAGCCGAGCGCGAAATTTGCATGAGAGAGCTGCTGCTGCTGCTCCGGCGTTCATCAGCGGCTCGCTCGCGGAGTACTTTGCGATGAACTTATGCAAAGGAGACCGCGGAGCGCGAGACCGCAAATTGCAGCCAGAGCCCGTGGTCACTTCCATTCTCGAGGAAACCAGGAAGCCGATCTCTCCGGGCCTCTTGGCTTATTCTCGCACTCTCTCTCTCCCTTACACCTATATACTCTCGCCGCTCTCCACACCTGTGTTATACGCGCGCGAGGAGTACTGGACCTTTACTTTGAGAGATTCGTATTATTCCGCGTCTCCGTGTTATTCGAAAGGTATACGCAAACTCTGTACTAATTTTCTACTTACGAAAAATCGAAGTCGTTAATTAAGTGTCCTAATAGGCTCGATCGAATAGAATTCATTTCACAATGAGCGCGCTCTAAATGGCAGCGGCTCTCGCGCAACGAATGGGAGAGAGAGAGAAAGGAGCCCTAAATAATGAGATAATTTCAGTATATTTATCGATCGTTAATTCGACTTTCAATGTAATAGTAATTAAACTGTCACAGTGGCGTGCGGGCAATTTGTCATTGCGAGATAAGATCTCCGGAGGCTCGCAACGTTCGTACGTAATAATTACGAAGTAATACATTTTTTCAATAACGCTCGGCCCCGCACGATCGATCGAAATCCATCGCGCGAAAATAAAACGAGAAAATTATCCTCGAGGACAATGGAAAGCAGTTTTCGCCGCCAACGCTACTGCAGCAGCGTCTCGTTACAAAATAATTTCGCAAAAGCCATGCGCTCTTCGTCAGCGACATCTCGATCTCGCGCGTACGCTCTCGGTATAATTATTTTCGTCGCTCGTTAAAACGCAATAGCGCGATAGAGACGCGCCGATCGATCGCGACGGGTGTATAGAGAGCTGGTAGCAGCGGTAGAGCCAATTCTCAGCGTGACTTCTGTTTTTCCTCGGAGAAACGACGACGACACACTCGTGTCGCCCCGCTTATAATTTCGCACGTCAGCCAGCGCATGATTTACCGAGCGATCGAATCGAATCGTCGTTTGTCTTCCTCCCTTTTGTTTGCCGATTTTTTACGCGCCCCGTGTGCCATAAAGCCAACTCGGCACATAAGAGAATAAGCTTCCGAACATGCCGGCCCCTATCGCTCCGAGTTATCTGCTAGTTTTAGTTGCTTTCAATTTGCATTTATAATACGTCGCCTCAGCGCGTTCAAGTGCAACTAGCCGGGGTTTTGCAACGTCGAGTGAACGATCGAGCTTTTTTCAAAAAATTCTATATTACTGTCTAAATTACGTACGCCGAACGAAAAATTCCTCGTTACCGCGTAAAATCTATCGAACGCATCTCTCGGAATCCTCTGCGAAAGGATACTTACGAGGCCCGGCCGTCATATACATATACACGCACGCGCAGGCGCGCGCGAAAATGCAGCGCTAGAAGTAAGGGACGGCAGCGTCGGCGCGCAAGAAAAGGCATCGCGGCGACGTATAACTTAGGCGAGGTACTCGTATCTCCTCGCGCTTATCTTCGACGAGGAGCCGCGGCGAAGCGCGCAGAGGCCTTATCTGCGCCGACGTTAACGTATGCGCCGAGTCGAAGCGTCGCTAATATACGGTTAATGAAAGGCTAAGTCACGCGCCTGACTCTCTGCAACGCCGTGATTTTCCGCGCGACGGTGGCAATTGAATTTTGGGTGTATACATTTTTGTTCTTCTTCTCTTGTCGCTGCCTTAAACGGTACACGTGTACGCGTATAATAACTCACTTACGCGTGGGCAATAACACGCTGCATTGATATACTCGCCTCATCCTCGAGCGGATGAAACAGCTCGTTCAATTACTTTATTGTATTGTGCTCGGTTCAATAATCTGCATCCTCGGCACATCCTCGTTTCATTACTCTCGCATTAGACATAAACATCGGCTATGGGAGTTAAGAATCGCGCGGTCTCTATATAAAACGGAAAAAAACCTCAACACCTACAATATTAACCTTCTCTCAGGCTCCGCGAGCAATTTCCGTCCTATAAAATTTATCAGCCAAGCGTAAAAAGAGCACCGCGGGCTATCGGGCCGAGGTGCGTAATCTAAGGTCTCGTAGGCGAGAATGCTCGCGCCTCTCTTGGCCGTGTCCGCGCGCGATTCGTAAATTACGGCCCAGATACCGCGCGCCGGAGAGTGAGAGAAAATGCGCGCCCGGCGAAGGGTCATCGAGAGAGAGAGAGAGAGAGAGAGAGAGAGAGAGAGAGAGAGAGAGAGAGAGAGAGAGAGAGAGAGAGGATGGGACGGGGCCGCGCAGCAAGAAGAGCTCCGCGGCTAATCGACGGAGACAAAGATGCGAGGAAATTTACGCGAGGAGCGAGGGTGTTAAATAGCGTCTATCGAGATTAGAAAATAAAATGCCTCGAAGTGAACACACACCAGCACGCGGTGGAAGATCTGGTGAGCGGTGTGCGGCAGTAGCGGCGGTGTGTAACTCATCGCGATGCCGAATATTTTTTTTTCGCTTCTCTCTTCGTCATCCCTTTCTGCGCGCACGAGAAGTGCAGCAGAGCAGCACCGAGAACACGGAGAGTTGCCACGCTATCTGGATAATTGTATCTGAGGCGATCGCAAGGCAGCGACGGCGGCGGCAGAGATGACTGCTCGATATCTGATCGTATTATTCTAGCGTGTGACGCCGGGCGCGCGAAGCGCATTGTCCGATATATATATATATATATATATATATATATACACACATATACATCTTATCTCTCTTTCACTCCGCTGTTGCTGCTGCAGAGCGCGAACTATGCGTCCGCGGGAGCAGTGCATCTTGAGAACGAAGCGCCTATAACGCGAGATTTTCAAGGAAGATCCCAATATTTCTTCATACGCGGTTTATAAGGGATGCCGGAGGCGCGCGGGCGCTGCTTATTTTTCTTATTCTCGCAGCACTGGCTTCCTTTTTTTCAGCGAGAGAGGGAGAGAAAGAGAGATAGCGTCGAGAGCGTGTGGAACTGTTCGATTCGAGTATTGACTTATATATACGTGTGGCTTTCGAGGGAGCGAGTGAGAGAGTAAAAAGAAGCGCCGAAGGTTAAGATCTCCAGTCTGTCCAGGCGATGAGAAATAGACTTCGCTTCTGTGTACCTGTACACTGCGAGCGGTGTGTGACTTATGCGTTTTCCGAAAATAATCGCGGGGTTTGACCGATTTTAAAATAAAGCGTTGGAACGTATCATATTTGTATTAATCTGGGACGATTATTAATTATTGAATCGGTTGAATAATAGCGTTTATTCTGAAATGTAACGTATAATCGATTGGTTTTCATTTTTGATAGGAATTGAATCAATCTACTTTTATTTCCATGAATTTGTTTGCTTTACAGGCTGCAAAAAATATCGCTTACTCTGTATTATATCTGTATACAAAGATCGACTATCGAATCAATGCTGTTATGGTTGGTTTTTATTCTGAACCCAGGAGTCATTCTATTCTTATTTCAATATATAAACGTGTTTTAATTAAATCCTTTCCACGAATAAGCGAATGCAAACGGACTGAAAAATTCAAGTAATGTAATATTTTCATACCGCTTAATTTGAATTAAATTAAAAAGCTCAAGCTCGATTTCATTTCTATTAGCAAATGCATGAGATCATCTCGTGCAGAGAGACGAATAAGGAATGCCAGTCCATTCTCGTCTCCACCTATCGTCTAGAAGCGAACGTAAAACTAATTGCATAATTTAGTGCTGCAGCATTAAACGCTGCTGCTGCTGCTGCGCATCATTTCACTTCTTTCTTTATTTCTCTCTCTCTCTCTCTCTCTCTCTCTCTCTCTCTCTCTCTCTCTCTCTCTCTCTCTCAACAGCATGAGAGCTTCTCTTCATTTCGCTTTTTGCCATCCAGCCCATGAATGGTATGTAAGCGTCCGCATTTATTTCCTGTACCTCGAGTGATTTAAAAATCTCCGGCAAAAAATAATTCTCGTGTCTAGTACACACCGATTGCCCGGATCGATTTCCTCGTCGGCAAAAAATCCCAGAACGATAATCCAACGAGTAGAAGACGTAAATTCAACGAACTCGCTGCGAGATAAAACTTCTAAATTCAATTTAAGAGAAGAAAGGAAAAAATACCTATACGCGCCGTGAGCGTAATAACACTTTTCATCCCGCATTATTATCAATTCAAAAGTCGGCAAAATTATGATTTTAGCAACCGTTACACCGATAAAATTCCTTTTAAGTGTCGCCGATGTCTCACTTCTTTCGCGATAACTCTTTTTCTCGCGCTCATACCCGGAAAAAAAACCGCTACTCGTAGCAGCATTAGCGATAGATTTTTACACAAGCATTGTGCCTCGCGCGTGTGCAGGCAATATTTCATAATTAGCCGAGCAATTATAAAATTGAGCGCCCAATATAAATCGTTCGCGCACGCGAGTAATCCAGCAATAGCTCAGCGCACAATGCTAGGGCCCTTTTATATTAATAAAAGCTCGGCGCGAATATCCTACACATAAATAACGCTTACGCCGCTGGCTCGCGCGCGCCGGCCACTTAGCATAAATAAAAAGTCGAACTAACAAAAAGTCCCCCTTTGTGTCCGTAATACGCGGCGTCGGTGAAATTCATAATCAGAGACGCGCCCGCGAAGAGAAAAAAGAAGACGAAGAAGAAGAGACGAAGCAGCAGCAGGATCGGCACACGCAGGGGATATATAAAACGCCGATCTTTTTCGAGTCGCGCGAACCGATCGTTCGTTCTCGCATGCGCGCGTGTACAGCAGGAGTACGCATAGCCCGGCTCCGACGCATTACTCGGCGAACGAGCGAGTATGCAAGTACCGAGTGAGTTATGACCCTCGCGCAGATATATCAACTGCTTCATTTCCGCACGAGAACTGGCCGGCCGGTGGGCATGCTGCAGTCGGTGTCGTTGCAGGGCTGCTGCTGCTGGCTGCTATTGCTGGCTGCTACTACTACTACTGCTGTGAGCTGCATATAGTCGTGTCCTACGCGCGGATGAAGCAAGCTTCTTTCGTACGCGCGCGGGCTTTTTTCTCCATTTCTCGTCTCTGTTACGCTTTTGGATTTATTCCCTTTTTTTCGCACGCTGCAGAGGTGGGACGACGGCTAGCGTGGGACTTGGTTTACGACGGGTTTTCAGCGAAAAGCGAGATGCTATCGGAGGAGACGATTTTTTTTTTTACATCTCCCGGCAGCGTTTCGGGATCTCGCAGATTTCATCTTTGAATATTGAGCGAATGGGAGTGACGCTGGAAAACTTGTTGAGTTGGTTCGACGGTCTGGATAGAGCTGGCGAGTATCTACTTACTTGCCGATGATTGATTTTTTTGCTTTGGTACATGCGTAAGGTGCATAACTCACCTGCAACAGAAAGGAAAATAGAGGATCGTTACGGGTGCTTATCAATCAAGGCTGCAATCTATGTTTCCATCGCGTACAAACATTGATCATCAGAGCTAATAAACCCGCGCATTACACCGCTAATGCCCGATATTTTTCACGCTGCATAAAGCTCGCATTGTGGATAAGCGAAAAACTATTAAATCGCGTTTTGGAAAAAAAAAATAACGCGAAGGAGAGGCAACAGCAAGAAGAAATCCCAGCTACAGTCGAATTACCCGTAGTTGCGAATTCGATCAAGGCTTACGACCTACGCTTTTCAGAATGGCTTTCGTGCGCGAAACGACGGTCATCCAATTATCGTTTATCTCAAGTATCGATCAGTGGAAATCGATCGGCAGCGAGCTAATGAGGTAAGTCAAAATTCTTAACAGAGTGTAAATCAATCCCACTTCACGCGCGAGCAAGTCTTTTAAATTCGCGAATACACAGCTATAAAAACGTCCTGTACACCTTTATCTCACAGCTCGCTCTGCTCCACATAGACACTTACATACTCACCTCGCCTGGATTAATACAATTTTCGCTCACTCATTCATTACCGAGGGGCTATGGATACGAGACGCTCTTTCGGAGAAATCTCATTCGCACGTATCGGAGCCGCGGAATCGACTCTTATCTCGGATATGCAATAACTATTTTCGATCGGATAAAACGACAATAAAGGCTGCTCGTGATGCAGGTAAATACTCGAGAGTCAACGTCACGCACAGAATTCCGCAAAGTAACAGAAAAGACGCTTCGCGGAATTGTTGCTCTCCGTAAACTATTCGAAAGTCATGATTTCACCGCGCGCGCTCGGCGACTGTGTAGAGGAGGCCATAGAAGTTTCGGACGACTATAAATTCAAAAAAGCCGTTTAGTTTGATTTACTTCGCGGATGATCCACGACTACGCGGGAATAATTAAATCTCCGCGCGTGAGGCTTATATATTGCGAAAAAAAAAATCGTGAGAAAAATAATTAACGACCTTACGCGTGCGTCGCGGAGCATGACACGTCACACATTGTTCCTGGAAAAGCAAGTGAATCGTGCACGCAGAGGACTGGTATAATCGTTATTTTCCCATCGGCGCAATGCATCACTCCGCAAGATTCCGGAGCTTCCGGTTGGAACGCGTGCACACGCGTGATTTACGCCTGGCGGTCAAGAACGACGGCGAAAATCAGTTGTTATAGTGATTTCGTAACGTAAAATGACGCAGCTTCTTCTCGATATTGATAATTTCGCAATTGTTTTTTCATTCACGAGAATTCCGCCGTCTCTGTATTATGAGCAATAAGTAGGAAGGAACCGTTACGCGCCATGTGACGCATCTGCCAGCCTTGCCGCGCAGTTTTATTATAAATTTAAATTCGACTAATTAAGTCTAAATTAGCGCCATTCACTTAAATCGCGCAACTGCCCCCTCGCAAGGAAAGCTTAACGCTGAATGGGCCCTTCTCTCTTCTCTCTCTCGCTCGCTTCATGCAAACGATACGAGGCTCAACGAGGCGCAACTCCAGCACCGCGGAACATCGCGTAGCGCGCTACACGTCGCTACCGCAGCGTAACACACCGCGGCGGCGATTCCCGCATTCTTATACACAGCCGAGCGTTCGCGCATTAACCCTATACCTCTCTCCTCTTCTCCCCGACTCTCTTCGAACAATATAAATAAGCACGTATGAAACGCATTAACTACATCCGCGGAACTGTTCTCGTAAAAATCCCGCCGCACGCGCAGCCGGTCGAGAGTAGAGTAGTGTGTATATTCTTCAATTTAAATACCTCCTTCAAAACTTGCGCCGATATATAATATACATATACGTATACAGGCGCTGTTGCGTAACACAATGCGAGAAGCGGCGGCGGCCGATGCTAATTTTATTTTTCACACTCCGGCAGCGGTCTGTGCACCCTGTATACGCTGCGTGTGCAGCCCGGCGTCGTATTTAAAAATTTGCATAATGGCTCTTTGACATGTTTATGCAGCGAACGCTATAGGCTGGGCTGGAGCGAGCCACCTCTACTGCCTACGTGTGCGAGCGCGAATTGTTGCACGAAATATAAGGAGCGCTTGCTCGCGATGGAGGTATTAAAAGTTCCTCCGAGCATTGTGCCCGGTAGATCATAAATACGCGATTTGTCCGGGACAGAGAGAGGGAGAGGGGGAGTCCCGGCTTTGGGCCTACTCCTCGCGCCGTTTCTCGATATCTTTCTCTCCTGCTTCTTCTTCTGCTCCTTCGCCTCTGCGCAGACTCTTGGTTTCTTCTTTTTTTTCGTTGCTCGGTCTGCGTTATTTCCGATTCTCTCTTTCTGATTTTCTCTCTTTTTTTACGTCTTGCTTCGTTTCTTTATATTCCAGAGCTGACTTTTTTCGCTCTCTCTCTCTCTCTCTCTCTCTCTCTCTCTCTCTCTCTCTCTCTCTCTCTCTCTCTCTCTCTCCCAAGTCTGCGCCAGCTTTGTGCTGCTTTTATACGCCAGAGTCGGCGAGGCGAGGTTCTCTCTCTCTCTCTCTGGCTTTGTCTCCCTTTTTCGTTACCAGTCTTTTCCACCTTTGCCGTTTGTCCTCGAGACTTATTTTCATTTGCTAAAAAGAAAATCATGGCTCCTTATTCCCTTAACTCATTAAGCGTATGGCGAGAAGTTTTTTCTTCATCTTCTTCTTCTTCCCCTATAATACCGAGAATGAATATAACTGGTTCAGCCGAGAGAGTGTGTGTAATGAATGATAACTGATTAATTATTCCTTACAAAAGGTCTGCGATTTAAATTATTTTGCTAGCTTTTTGCAGATTGGAAATCAGGATTGAATACGCATTATTGTAATGAACAATTTTCCATTACGCTGCGCGCGTTCAAATATTCAAACGGAATTCATTGCATGATATTCAAACATAAAATCATTTATTGATTAAATATTAATTATACGCCTCAGCAAAAGCGAGCAAAATTAACGAGTCAAAGTAAATGTTACCGATTTCTGAATTACTGTCGGAAAAAAAAGATTAAGTATATAAATAAAGGCGAATGTAATCTCCCTACACAAGTTATTACTAGAGTTATTTCCAACCTAGAGATTTAATTAAGTACTCAATATCATTTTTCAGTCCCTCGGATTGTCATAACAATAAAATATTCTCGTTTGCGGAAAATTTAAGGCGCAAAGTACGGATTAAGTCGCGACGTCTTATGTTTCGACTCGCTAAGCGTGGGATGATAATGAAAACTTCTCTACCTCAATCTTTACATCAGAAAGCTGCTTACGTAAAGGCGATTTTCGCGCGGATAAACAAAAAATCGGCCATCAGTTGGCTGTAATTTTACGCTGAAAAATATTTATTTTCACGAGCTCGAGCGGCCGCGCGCGAAAAGGCTTGAGAACAACAACGCATGATTTACTCCGCTTTCTTTTTAAATCGGCGATATTGCACACGAGGTACATAAGTGCAGGGGCCTAAGGTCGAAGTGCACACGGATGACGACGAGGTTTCTCGATTTCGCGCGCGCGCGCACACATAACAGCAGCCCGAAGCCGAAGACGAGCCAAGGTGAAACTTGCGCGAGCGAGAGAGAGAGAGCTTACGTCACGAGAAATCCAGCATAAACAGCAGCGGCGGCAGCGGCAGCAGTACTGGGTGTGGATCCCGAGTCCTATCGATCATCGACGTGTATGTAATTCTTATATCGGCGGGGGCGATCGATCCGATTACTCGGGAGTCGTATATACATACAAAGCTGCGTCCATCTCTCCTCACCAGCGTAGGCGGTCGACACGGAGGCAGGCGAAATTTGCAAGTTACGAGGCTTTCGCACAATGAACGGAGATGGGTGTAATATGCCTATATGTGTGTGTATGTGCCCTTTTTTCCCAATTAGAATCTACAATGTGTAGCAGGTTAGTATGGATAAAAATTCGAAACTCGAGGAATATTCTCGGAAGCAGCGATTTTATTTAGATAACAGCCTCACTCCAGCGAATTTTCGTGATAAACGCAGCTCCGCATCTCGATACGAGAGAGTAGGCAGACTTACACGTGTATACGTCTATCGCTCGTATACGCGATAGGGATATACGACGATGATTTGCGCAATGGAAAGCGATACACGCTCTTCACCCTCGCAGTCGTTTATTTCTCTCTCTCTCTCTCTCTCTCTCTCTCTCTCTCTCTCTCTCTCTCTCTCTCTCTCTTCGATCGTTTACTTCTTTTTTTCGCCGTTTTCCCCCGCGCGCATCATCACTCGCGCGATAGGCCTTTGAGGGATTCGCAGACGGCGTGTGTATAATATGGCCTACACGTGATGACGACTCGATGTTACGTCTCTGTCTGTCTCTCTCCTGGTATACCTTTATTGTTTATGCCGTATGCGAGGAAAAGTGCGAGAGCGCATATGGGATCAGAGTCGACGACACGGCGATGATGAGTAAGCAGCGGAAGTAAATAACACTCGAGTATTTGCTCGACCGATTGTGAAACATCCCTGTAGACGCAGAGAGAGAGAGAGAGAGAGAGAGAGAGAGAGAGAGAGAGAGAGAGAGAGAGAGAGAGAGAGAGAGAGAGAGAGAGAGAGAGAGAGCGATTGGAATTATTATTGTTTTCGATGCAACCGTGATGTTTGCAGCTCTTGGTTTGTGTGCTAACTCTGTTTGCCGATATACGGAGCGCGTTCGATATTTTTTTCGAAGTGTAAAATCGATTTTAATCAGGCCGGAGAGTAAGTAGCGTCCGCCGCTATAAGCTGCGTTAGGAAGCGTTTCACGCAGGGCTCTGTGTAATCGTTTAATTAGCTTATCTTCGACCTACTGTGCGCGGAATTAGTTTAATCTTATTATGAAGTCCTAGTTTGCGCCGTACAAACTCCGTCAGATGCTGCAGGATAACACTTTCCCAAAACTGTTATCGCAAGCTCTCTCAAAGTTAGCGCGCTGGTATTGTTTTTGCTAAATTAAAATTCTAGACCGCAATTCAACGACGATGAAATCACATTTTCGGCCCAATGACGCTATCGTCTGGATGAACTCCAAAAATTCACAGACTATAACCCACACGTATAGACCCGACCACAGAATGATTTAGAAGCTGTTCACGTTAAAGAGCGAAAGTATAAGCCGCGATTATTGCTAATATAATGCCGCGATTGACTCGGTATCCTCGTGAATCATTTTTAACGCATTACGCCCGGATTCGCATGTACGTTCGCGCGCCATTTGCACAACAATGTATTTCGCATAAAGAGGCGAAACTCGACGCCGCTGCGGTTGTTATTTTGATCGATGCTGAGTTACGATCTTTGACAAAACGCTCGTTTATATGCATACACACGCGCGATATGCGTGTTTTCTGATTTATATTATACGAGTGATTTAGCGCTCGCGCCGCGTATTGGGAGAGGACATTTGCGTTGAATATCGCACGTCGTCGCATGCGTATAACCTTCGGCTGTATTTTTTTGTTATAAAATATTTGCTCTCAGCGGAAACGATCTTTATTTTACCTCTTCTCCAAAACTGCGCGATGGTCGCAAACAAGTATGGCTTCTCCCAAAGAACTTTATGCATAAAAAGACCCTTCACCGGGTCTCGAGAGCGCACATACATACTCGCCGCGTCCATTAAACGCAAAAGAGCAATTTTTCAGAATTACAATCATCCATCTTTGCACCGGACGCCGCGCGGCCGTTTGAAAAGCTCTTCCTTCCTACATTACATAAAAGGGTCTCTCTCTCTCTCTCTCTCTCTCTCTCTCTCTCTCTCTCTCTCGGGAGGGAAGCCCGGGGCTGCGTCCGCAAATTTCTAGAATTACCGCGAAAAGCAGGCTCGGCGGTGAAAAAGAAAGCGCTGCACAAATATTCATTAAAATGAGGGATCGAAGGAGAGCTTTTAGTCTGCGATACGGGCTACTTTCACGTACGCTGCTCGAGGGCCAAGTCTGCGTATATAGTACATACCGTATGCGCCTTACGTAAGCTGCCGGAGCATGATAAATGAGCTCGATCCTTCTATATCTCGATTCACGTGTGCGCTGCTCACATGAGGTCGCCAAAATTTTCGGCTGTGCTCCGGGCCAACGCCACGCCCACGTGTACTCTTTCTTTCCGCGATTTCACTCTCCCTTTTGCGCGCGAGAGAGGAATTTCGAATTTACGACGAGGAAATGCCCGAAAGAGAGAGAGAGAGAGAGAGAGAGAGAGAGAGAGAGAGAGGAGATTTATAAACGAAGTTGTATATAACATATAAGCCAGACTGTATGTGTGTTACTCCCCCGTACAATTAAGAGCCCTAAATCGCGCGAGATCGCGCGCCTCGAAGGGCGTTACCGATCTGCTTCTTGCAGCGGCGGCAGCCAGCAGCAGCAGCTATCGGCTTGAGCAATCCGCGGGGATAGAAGGTTTCTTCTCTTTCTCTCTTTTCTCTGCGATCACCGCGTCTCCTTTGTGTACGTGCCCTCGCCCGCGGTAAATCGAAGCCTCGTATCGGTGAGAAACGAAAATTCGCAGCCGCTTCATAAGCACTTCCCCCTCTTCCTTTTTTCTTCTCTTCCTCTGCCTCTCTCTGCCTCTTCGGTTTCTGTTTTCGTGGACCTGCTCGTTCTTTTTGCCGTATAGAGCGCCTGGAGGAACGACGAGAGAAAAAAAACGTCGAGAATTATTGGTGCCTTTATACGCCGCCGCAGTGTGTGCGCTTGCGCTTGTGTGTATCCACCCACTTTTAAACTGTTCACTTTAAAATAATTTGTAAGTGGACCGCGCGCTCTCTCGACTCCCCCACTGCGGGATACCGCATTGATTTTTGTATATACCGATCGCGCGCTGATTATTTTTTTGCGGACAACCTGCGCGGCGCTGCACCGTGCGGACGAAGGATATAATTGTATTGTGTGCGCGGGCGCGTATGATCGATCGCGGCGAGTGCTTTTATTGTTTTTTTTTCATTTCAGGACGCTGCAGCGGATGGAATTTTAAAACTTCACTTCCAATCAATACCGGCGAGGGCAAGAGAGCCGAGGATAAATCTCAATAACGCAAAGTAATCAAATAAATTCCAGCCCTCATCAGAGGGTATATCAGCGACGTCTAAATGAAATAAGAACTCTTCTGGCCTTGTTGCTCGCGCACGCTGCGGCGAGAATCGAAACAACACACATACGTACGTGTATTGCATCCCGGGCTAAAAACTCGTGTTTGTACAGACGTAAGCGCGCAATATGTACACACAGAAAGAGATTCGCTTATCGTGGACTTTTCGGCCACGCGCGCGAGCGATTGATTTATTATGTGAAATGGATTTCGCGCGCCTGCAGAAGAGCCGAGAGAAGGAGGAGGAGGCAACGACAGGCTCTCTTTCTCTCGATTAATCTTGGATTTATTGCGGCAATTATCCGTCTACGAATATTCGAGAGAAACCGAGAGTGAGGCAGGCAGTTCTCTCTCTTCCTCTCGTTCTGCAGAAGCGCCGCCCGATTTATCATATACTCGCATGGGACTACTCGCAGCCAGGGAGTGATATGCTTTTTTGGCGATTCGCCGGCACAGAGAGAGAGAGAGAGAGAGAGAGAGAGAGAGAGAGAGAGAGAGAGAGAGAGAGAGAGAGAGATGACTTTCTTTGCGCCGCTCCTCGCTATAATGAGCCCTGGGACTACTCGGTTTTTCTTGTCTCTCGTCGTCGGCCTTTTCGCGTCTGTATATTTATTGACCGCGAGCTGAATTTTTATCGTGGCATCTTTGCGGATTGCTCTCGCGGCTTTCATTGCCCGACATGGGCAATTTGTAAACACGAGGCTCGGAGAGACGCTTTTTCGATTCGCGCTTTTTCTTTTACGCGAGCTGTACGAGTTTACACATACAACGACGAATAATTAACAAAGTAGGGGAAAAAAGCCACTTCCACATGGCCTCTAATAACCGCTTCCGCTCCTCAAAAATACACGACGCGAAGAATGCATCAGCCGATGATACGGCGCGTTGCGTCTTGTCGCGTCATCCGTCTCTACGGCCACGTGTGGCGAAGGCGTGACGCACAGTTTTGTTCGACGACGAGGACGGGAGAGTAAGAGAGCTGCTCTTTATTAAAGCACGCGTCGTCGAGCAGCTAATCAGGGCAGCAGCAGCGCGCGTGAAGGTGGAAAACGTCCAAAAATAGGAAAAGAGAGAGAGATGCAAGCTCCGCTGCGGGTAATTGCGCGCCCGCACAGGGGCGTGACCCTCGGCGCTGTGTGCGTGTGTGTGCACTGTGGCCCGGGGCTATTTTTTGCCGGAAATGAGCCTTTTGCTCGAAAAAATTGTGTACCAAGAAGGGGAAGGGAAGTCTCTCTCACTCTCGCGCGCGCGCGCAAGGGATAACACGCGAGATGCACAATGAACAAACGACTATTAATCAGAAGGCGTGCTATATCTATAGTGCACGAGAGCGCCTGGGTAATATAATGAGTTTAGTATGTGTATCGTTCATTTCAAATATAATTCTATAACGTTTCAGCTGCGCATCAGAGAGTCGATGGCTGCCTCGACGGATTTATGAATAATGCATAGAAAACAATTGGAATAAAGGCTAAATTGAATAAGCCATTGTAACCGAGAGCGCGATGCTTTCTTAATTAAACCATTAAAACAAGCAGCAGCAGCAGCGGCAGCAGCGGCAGCAGCGGACAATGACAATGAACGTCGTTTGATCGGTTAACGATTCCCGCTAAGGAGTTCAAATTCCACGAACGTACGCTCGCTCACTGTTGCGCGCGCGACTAAATTTAGCCGTCGTGCAGAATACGATCGGCATATTACATATTCCAAGGCCGGACCCCAATGCGTAGACTCACACACACACACATGCACGGGGAAAGCTGCTGCAAGCTGGAAGAGCAGCAGCAGCAGCTCGAAGGACGTTCTATCAAAGCCAGACATCAATTCTTCGACTGCTGCAGCAGAGGCAACGCGACTTTCCTTAGGGAGACAGTCGGAGGGAAAGCGAGAAAAAAGTGTTTGTTTATTAGGACGTACTTCGAGACATTTGAATACTGGTCTCGCTGGAAAAAACACAGCCCCTTCGCGATGGTGCACACGTGCTCGGAGAGAGACACGCGCATTTTTATTCAATTAAATATGATTCACGAAACGCGCCGTCTGGAAATAAAATTCATTCTGAAATATCGTCGGTCGTACGTTACTTGCGCAAGCGCTAATTTAAACGATCGGCTCGTCAATAATATAATAATACGCGATAACAAGATTTCGGCGTCAACATCGTTAACCGGCATATTTATAATCGCGTTAAAATTAGCAGCGGCTAATCAGTCCATTGACGAAAATTGAAGCTGATCAAAAGCCGAGTATATAACTAGCCCTGCGCGCGGTTGCACAAGTGAAGAGAGCGAGCTGAAAAGGGAGAGAAGTTAATCTATCTTTTGGCATTATCTTGTTTACGTTAGTAGGCGGCAGACGGCTCGCGTGACGACAGGAGGGGCTCTCTCTCTCTGTGCATGCATGTGCAACAACATTTCAGGTGCATAACTCTTCCACCGTATACTCGGACGGCCGCCGCATAATTATAGTCGATAATCCCGCCGAAAATAGGCACAACTGAATTCCCTGTCCGACGAGCTACTTACTCCGGGCTTATCTTCCTGCTCTACACGCGCTGTATACTATACTCCCTCGTATACGAACATCAGCCGGATTAATATAGATACTAATACCAAAAGTTTCCTATCAATTTTTTGCCTATTCGCAGGAGAGTGCTCTCTCCGAACAGCAGTTTCTCTCGAGTGGAGCAACTATTTCGAGCAGCGTAGCAGCTGCAAATCAAATTCAAAAGCCGAGTCGGAAGCCGAGCTCTCCTTCGCGCGCAAGGATCATCGCACCTTGCCTTAATTAAACGCGAATTTTACGATGAATTTCAGTGGCCGCCGCCGCCGCGAGGCCGTAAATACCACACGTCGTCCGGTGTAACGAGGTGCTCGCTCTCGTCGACGCGCCACGCGCGGAACGTTTAACGCCTCGTAATGCCGGGGCTGCTGCAGTGGACGTAGAATATGGAGAGGATCGGAACGTGCCTTGAAATCCGATCGCGGGAGCCGCGAAAACTTTTATCTCGGACATGTGAGAGAGCTGATCCACTTTCCCGGAAGCTTTTCACGCGTGGAACAACAGACTACTCGCGGTGGAATATTCCATCATCTCCGGACGCGCGAATATTCCGCGGATCCTTATAGCTCAAGACGACGATCGATGCCCGCTATGCATGTAAGTGGAGACACGTTCGAGTCGAAGTTTCCACGCGTGGGCTGATGCACTGTAGTAGTAGTTTCCTCCTCGTATCTTTTACTCTTTCTCTCTCCTGACGGTGTAACTCGATAGCGAGAACGGCTCTAAGGATAGTTTAGGCTTTCGTGAGATATTATCGCGCTATTCTTAGTGGGAGATTGCTCCTGATGCATATTAATCCTCGGAGCAGCATTTATCATTTCGAGTTGCTCCTATACGGTAGGCTGGGCGGTCCTGGGTGATGCACCGAAAGTGTGCAGGCTATAGCTGCTTTTGTGCGGCTATTGTCACTGACTAACTGTATTTATCGTAGCGTTGGGGATAAATAATTGAAAATATTTTTTCGGAGATGAAATCTGACGCGCATATTTGAGAACCGTAATGAGGATTCCTGAGATTTTTAAATATAACTCACACCGCGTGATAACGCGATCCTTTCAATCGCTCCGCTTGATTCCAGTGTACATAAAGTTGACGAAATTCAATTTAACGATCGACACACGGACGACCCGCACGCGCAGATGTACTTCCAATAATAAAAGGAACGTAACGAAGCAGAAAACGTGCAGCGTTGTATAGCGCACGATAGATGAAATATCGTCGGGATCTCATCCCACACGTAATCTAATTTGAGATAACGCATTCAATCAAACATTGAGCGGAGTGATTGATGAAAGCCGGGATTGGCTGTTACGTTCCGGGGCGTAAAAATAAAAATAAAAGCATCAAAACAAGAAGCAAAAAGAGTTCACCCAGCTCTCTCTCTCTCTCTCTCTCTCTCTCTCTCTCTCTCTCTCGGTATAAATTACAAAACAGATCGACTCGGATCTCCGGCCATCATCGTAAAAAAAGCTTTAATAAAGAACCCATCCCGCTTCCTCTCTCTCTCTCTCTCTCTCTCTCTCTCTCTCTCTCTCTCTCTCTCTCTCCCTCTCTCTCTCTCACTCGCGCTCTCGATGTATAGGTAGTCCAACAAACGGATGAAATATCGAAGCTTCGACTCGATGCATATACAGCTCGCGCGCGCGCACATATCGAAGGCGAGAGAGATCCCATTATATGACTGGCACATGGCAACGGCAGCACCTTGCAACAGTCGTCCTCAACTTCTCTGCTGCGAAAACTCCGGCGTTTTGGCTGCAGCGCTCGCTAGTATTATAATCGGGACCGACTCTCCGACTGACTGACGGACTGACAGACTCCAAAAGGACCGCGAGAAACTGATACCGCGCACGCGCACGAGCTCCGAGAGAGGAGAGCGAGAGTAGCGAACGAGAATAGCAATGAAAGAGAGCGAAAACGTGGACCCCCTTGCAGAATTGAGTCGGGTGTATGAATTATTCATTCGACTGCTGCTGCTGCTGAGGACAACGACGACGAAGGGAAGAGGACCACGCGGGGATTTTAATGCGATACACTGGTTAAGGCGCGGCGCGCGGTTCCAGCTGAATAAAATCCCTGATTGACCGGTGGCAGGGTGGCGAGAGACGCCGCTATACAGCTGCTGTAAGAAAGCGTCGAGTCATACGAGAGAGCGTGGCGAAGAAACTGGACCTCCTTGCACTCGCACCTCGTATAGATGAGACACCCGCGAGACGACAAATATTTATGCGAGAGTCTTCAAAACTACGTATACATCCGCACCGTTACACAGGATGCTTGAATGACGAGCTCGATCATTCGAGCTCGATCACTCGTCCTTGAGATTCATTTTATATCGTCGCGCGCGCGACGTGCGAGCCGTAGGTGACGTTAACGCTGCTGTTTTGCGAGAAATTACCGCCTCGCAAAAAGCCGCTGCTGCTACTGCCACTGTGCTATACTATACAGCTCTAATTAATACAGTAGCCGGGGAAAGAAGTTTATTATTTCTCGGAGGAATGTATTCACCGCTCTTCGACGCGCCGTATACGGGCTTTTGCCATTTAAGGAGACACGACTGGGATATGAGACGAGCTGCCACTGTCGCCGCAACCTTGGGAACGGCCTTCCTTGCCGATGCGCATTTCAGTAGGAAAAATTCGATGAAATTGAGCCAATGAAGCTGATTTAATGACGCGCGGCAGCAGTGCAATATGTGCTCTGCAGCGCCTCCTTTTTGCCGCCGACGACTATAATGCTCTCCGGGAATTTGATTGGCGAGAAAAAAGCGTTTAACTGTCGTTTTATGAAGTCCTGGCGAAGATACTTATACACGCACGCGTAGATTAAATATCTCGGAATCGAACTTCAAGAGTTTCAAAGATTTTTCCAGGGAAACTGTCATCTTTTTCTCCGAGACGCACCGCCGACGACGGGAGCGTAAATCCCGGCCCCTTCGGAGATTTTTATTGAAAACACGAGTCGCGGAGCGTAACGTCTCTTCTGCGGGAATTTCTCGTGATCTAAGACTTTCCGGCCAGTGGTCAGAAAACGGAAAGCATCTTTTCTCCGGCAGGACTTTCATCTGGCATCTCCGAAAACCTTTTTCTTCTCTCATCCCTTTTTGCATTCGCTACGACGAGACGGAGAATTGAGAGGAGTTTCCCTATGGGCGAAATGCACAATCGGCGCGGCTTTCGAAGGCACGAGGATGAAAAAGTGCACGGTAGCGCATCAGCAGCAACATCATGAAGGAAGAAGCATCAGCGACTAGAGAGCTGCGTCTTATTTCGGCGAGACTATCTGCCATTACTTCTTCTCACGAGCCGTGTCAGACGCCTCGTCAACTGGTCGATTGTACAGTGAGAGGCTTCGCCTCGCATAAAGGCGAGTTTTCGAATCAAAAAGTATTCGGGATGTGTAAGAGGATTAGGGGTCAGGAAGAGAGAGATGACATTGACGATCAAACATCGGGACGATCTGATGCCTCGACTCCGTGTACGCTTTTTCGGATGTTATTGTGACAATCGTGATCGACATTATGAGATTGATCGAAAATACACGACGCGGGCCGACTAGAGAGCCAAGAACACAGGACGACGCCACGCGCGCGCACGGCTATCAATCTTTCGTGAAAACAGATAACGAGGTGTTCGACGTTATTGTCGTGAAATTTTGAGCCCGGCGCGATTGTGTAGCCGATGAATTTTACACGTGTGATCGAAAGTGTCCGTGGTGAAATTTTCGACACGAAAAAGGTTTCGACATTCTTTTCCTCTCTTTTTTTCATTCTTAGCGCGGGAGAGATGGGCTCGGATTCTTCGTGTATACCCTACGCAACAAGGGAGAAAGTCCTGGTTTATCAATTGGTGTATTGTCGAAGGAGATGATGGTGCGTTTTTGCATTGCGCAATCGACGGTCTAGTAAAACACGGTATGAATTTCGTCGGAGATGCATATCACCACTCGAGTGCGGAAATTTTATTTTTTTAAACGAACTCGGCGTATCAGCGCCGCACTTCGTCATCCCGTGAATTATTCACACGCATAAATCGTCTCGGAACTCTTTTTGCGCGCGAACGTTAATTAATCAAATTTATTATGTTATTATCAAAAAACCTCTCCGTCCAAAACACCTACTTCATCATGCAGTTATCTGCTCAAAAGGCTAATTTTATACCCGGCCAGCTTGCCTTTTCTCCCTCTTTCTGTGCTCTCTTCCCGTCCAAATAAAAGCACTCTCTCGACTGCCCGGAGAGAGAGAACCAGTCCAGGAGAGAGAGAGAGAGAGAGAGGGGGGAGAGAAAGAGAGAGAAGAAAATACAATGAATATAGCCGGGCCCGCTGGAGATTATTTCGAAGAAGTCGAAACTAGTCTCTCGGTTCGATCCCCGATATCTGTAGCAGCCGATCAATTAATTACCGAGAGCGAGGGACTCCTCCGACGACCGCCTGTTTACGTGTGTACACACACACACTCTCACTAGAGCCGAAAAAACCCAACGTTTCTCGCGCTGACTGGCGGAAAATAGGCGGAGGGAAAATATTGACGTCACCATCGGAAAACTGGATATATATTTTTTTACGGCGGCTTGGGATTCGATTACACATTCAATTTCCAACCGGGCTTCATTGAGGGACTCGATCGCTCGGGGAATAAATTGGATTGTATCGGCAGCCGGTGCGCGGGGAAAATTCATAAAGCGATGAAAACTTGCCACTTTTTACGAGCTTTTATACGATTATCCGGGATTGCGAAATTTTTTCGGCCGAGATACGCCGTTTTGTGGTATTTGCATTCGGATTCGCGCGGCGTCGGATCGAGATTTTGTTTACCCTTGCGCGATTGTGCACGACCTGCCGCGTGTTTATACTATGTGTAGAGGATATCGTTCAACGATGACTGGCCTGTTGTACAAGCGCGTATGTGTATCGTGAAAAAGGAAGACACGTATGATCGATCCGATAATTATTTTAGTCATAATTTTCGTTAGTTTATATGCCCTGCCTATCGAGGATTTTTATCGGACTCCTCAATAGTCCATGAAATTATTAATCTTGTTGAATGGAAGTGCTGTTTCACCGGGCGGCACATGTGCTGCTGATGCCGCGGCCGCACAATAAGTATATACTATAAGCTGCTCTCCGGCCGAGAAATTTTTTTGTCACTTAATCGATAGCATGACGAGGCAGTAGGAGAAGGAAAGAGAGAGAAGCAAGTCAAAGTAATAATCCGTTTGAGCTTGTTAATTAGGCCAGCAGAGCGACTACAAGACAAAGAACAGGCGATCATTCAAGCAGCCGAGCTAGCGAGAGCTATTCGTCAATGTTTAATGCGACTCGAATTCGTGTATGTACAGAAACGACGTTCCGTTTAACAATGGACCGAATTGTGTGTCTCTACTCGTGCGATCACTCACAAAACTCTGTTCTCACATTATCGCCCGTCTAGTTCCATCATACATAACGCGCAGTTATCATCGCTGCATAAATGCGATCCGGCTCGACGATTTCCGCATTAATTAGCCCATATCTGTGCGACGTATATACGTATATGCGGCGGAATAATAAAAACGTCGTTAAAAATTCCGCATAATTATCGCGATTTCGACGAGACGACAGAGGGAGGGAGAGAGTGAAGTCTCCCGATATAATTAATTAAAACAAATATAGCGCAGCGACAGCGAGGAGCGAATTGCAAAGCAGCATGAAAAAGAAAAACAACATCGAAAAGCTTTTAAAAACCGGGGGAATCTTCAAGGCAATTTTTACGTCAGCGAAATATGTACCTTTACCGTCATAATATGCAAATCCAGAGTCAATCTCGGCCCCCAGAAAGCAGCATCACGCACACACGAGGCGCATCTTCAATTTGAGCAGGACTCTCTCCTTCCCTCTCTGCTTTCCTCGCGCAAGCGAGAAATGATGGGCCTTGGCTTTTAATAATATTCCCTCGTCGGCCAAGGCGCCGCGCGCGGAACAATTAGCTCTCTCTCTCTCTCTCTCTCTCTCTCTCTCTCTCTCTCTCTCTCTCTCTCTCTCTCTCTCTTTCGAGTGATTACCATATTGTGACGCCCGGGCATCTCGAATAATTACTGTGTCACGATCTCGGTCGTCGCGCGCGCAACGCCTCGCACGAGTGTAGATGCAAATACGCACAATATGTAATGGAAAAAAATGCAAAGCGGTTTCGGTGAAATTCTCATTTGAAGCATAATCACTTTCTTCGGCTGGCACAGCGCGCTCATTAATTACGTTTTTAACGGCGCGCAAATACGTCTCGCAATTATCTCGCACTTACTCGAAATTAGCGTATCGATTGACCTCATTTGCGCGTCGCCTCTGCAGCTGGACGTTTCTGCAGCAGCATCAGCAGCCTTTAAAGGAAGTAGAGAGGGCATTATCCATTAAAACGAATTTTCAGGGCGACTCAGGCACTCTGACTGCTGAATAATGGATACAAGCCGTTTTAACGCCGTTAGCGTCTATCTCTCGGCTTTATAATGCGTACGGTTGACAATTACGAGACTCCTTGTCTGTCTCTGTTTTATTTGTGAGGAAATTTCCATCGCAACTTCCTTTTCGAAGCCAATTTAATCGATTAATCGGAAATCTAAATCTGAAATTCTGGGACGCATTCCGCGAATCCTAACCTTATGAGCAGTTGTTCATGCGTTGTTGTAACATTTTTGTTCTGATTCACAATTTAATATAACTTTTCTAGTAAATTTTGTTAAAGAGTTAATAGGCAAGACTATTAAAACTATTATTCGAATCGCAATAATTTGAGAAAGCATCCCAGATTGGAAAAGCATAAGTCTGAATTATTTTTGCTCAAAATTGCAATGAACATTTGATCGTTATTTCTTTTTTAAAGTCTACGTAATTATAGCTTATGATTTTACACTTATTAGATATATTGGTCTTGCAGAAAAAGTTGAATTTAATTCCATTGAAACGATATGAATCTTTTACTACTTATTTCACTTTGGCGAGATACTTTCAATTAAAATAATTTGTTTGGTAGAATTCAAAAATATCAAAAGAAAAAGTAGCAATTAAAAATTTATTGAAAAAAACGCATAGATAATATGCTGCAATGAGGTGCATAAACACTATATTGAATTAAACTAGCGCTGAATAGTAATTCAGAAAAAAATAACTGAGTAACTAATAAGAGTTGAGCGGAGCTTTGAAAATTTCATCAAAGAAAAATCAAGTCTGTCTAATTGAAGGAAATATAGACTCATTGACGATCTCTTAAACATATATACTTGCTCGTAAAGAGCTCGATGCCGCGCATTGCAATTCGATTCGGACTTTTCCATCTGTGCAGGTCTGAGCAAGGCATTAAGATAGGGAGCAGGTAGGCGTGGCCCGCTCGTTTCGCAGTAGCCCCGACGCAACGAGAGGAGGCTGCGCTCTCGGTGTCTTATACATAAATATCTCGTAAATAACGCCGCGGCGATAATCAACGTCGATTATAATAACCTGCCGATCCAATTGCCGAAGCTGTTGGCGGCGATACTATTCGCCGCGCGCGGCCCTTTAACTTCTGCGAGGATCTGTTTGGTTTATTAATCCTCTCGAGAGAGCGGACCTCCCCTGTTATTTTTTCCTTTGTGCAGCTACTGCCTCACTTTTGGCACTCGACCATATAGCGGCGCCTTTCCGCATTCTTAACAGTTTTTTTAAAACCAATTGTGTAGAAATACATACACGCGCGTTGATTTTAGATATAGTGCGCGTTCAGGCTATAACTGCGCGCAAAATCGCATACTTGATGAACTACTTTACAGCGATTCGAGATCGAGAAGAAAATGGTACGGAATTATAATGAGGTTACGCAAAAATGAGCTTGTGGGAAAAAGTGTAAAAATTCGAAATCACAACGGGACCTCTGTCCGCGAGCTCGAGCGTGATCACGACCCCGTGAAAATCCTCTTTTTCAATGACAACATCTGCGCGCGCTCGGGGCTGAGGAAAACGGTGCGTGAAGATAAGGAAAAGAGAACTCATTAACATACATTATAATCCTCGAAATATCAGACGGAGATTACGTGCGTACGTGTGTGTGAGTATGATGAAACTCTCGACGAAGTTTCCGCGGCCGCGTTAATTTAATCCGTTGTTACGCTCGACGCTCCGCCGCCGCCGCCGTTGCCGAGATCTAACGCAGCGGATTATTCCATTTACGTATGGACGCTGCCGCCGACAGCACTGCGTGTGCATTAGGCGCAAAAAGAGCTTTTCCGCGAATATATCCGCGAGGGAGTAGTGTAGCAGCTCTGATGTAGACGCATTTCACGCGAGTATCGATGTATGTATAATGTTAATTGTACACGTGTATGCGCGGTTATATGCCAGAAGTGCTAATTAACCGACTTTGCTTTTCCTCTGATCGTGCAATTAGAGATCCTCGGTTTCTCCCTCTCTTTCTCTTTTTTCCCCGTCTTTCTGCAAGAGCTTACTTCGGTTCATTCGTTCGACTAGAGCGTATTCATCGTGTTCGACGCGTGGCTAATGATTCGAATATGTAGTTGATTATCGAAGTTACGACAAATTGCTGCGCTGTATACTGTTACGGTTATTGATTTGTAGGAATTGTGGATAATGAATATTCCGAAGTAGTGCATTGTGTACTAATAAATTAGCGAACTACGCGAAATACATTAATTATTAAATTACTGTTGCTATGTGGTCGTATTACAAAATAAATCCATACACTGAAAAACACTTAGCATAAGCGCGTATTGAACCGATCGTCAAAAACAGCCCGATTGATTTGACGAGTGCAATCAGAAGAGGTCGCACACTTTTATTCGCCTGATTATTCAATTCATCGTAATACGTTCAAGAGTCGCCTCGAATATTCCATTCATTGCGAGCTGGTAATAAAATTGATTGCAGAAAGCGATTCAGACTCACGATACACAAGTAAGTCCTCTGGCCTATTGAGAAAGCTCGCTATCAGATTGTCAGGCTCGCTCAAGTGAAATTAGAGTCAAGGTCACCCTGATCGTACCGCGTTGCGTGATTACCAAGTTTACGAGCACAATAAAGCCCCATCCAAATGCTTAATTCGATCGTCTCATATATTTTATGATTTTTCATCACCACACCCCACATTTCCTCCATTCTCGAGTGTCGATGTCTGCATCAGAACAGATACGGGCGCGAGAGAACCGAATCGAGCATCTACTGTAGGTGAGGGCCATTGCATGTGGGTGCTACCGTTCCATTGTCGCCGCTGAAAAAAGTGACCGAGGGCTGGCTCCCGGATTCACACTCGCAGCAATACGTACCAATAATCGCGAGAGGTAGGTCTTTGACTCGCGGCCAAGCTGAATTACGAACTATTAGTCAGGGAGTATCTCTTATGTCTCTCTTATATGCGCCTGATGCAGGGTTATTTATGGGTGTGCTTTGGAAGCGCGTTGTGTATATTTGAATATTTATCGGGAGAGGAATAGCGCACAGATGATTTTTCGGGTAAATAATGGCTCGGCGGAATTTATTAAGACGGATTATCGAGATTTATCGCGACAGGGCTAATTGTGAGCTTTCGCGATTGAGCGTTCCATTCAACGGATTCCTGTGCATAAACGCGAATTCGCATATCGATTAGCATATTATGGCTCTATCGCCTATATATTTCAGCGCCAAATTTTAACGCGTTTATTCACCCGCGCGTCGAGAGAGCAAAATTCTTATAAATTTAATATTCCAAGCATTATCCTCATCATCATCGAGCGAGAGAGACTAGCAGCAAAGTGAATTTATCCATATGAGATAGGAAGCGCCTCCTGATTGCACGAGTGAGTCTCAGGGACATCGTTGCGAGAGATGCAAATTCGTCTTATCAGTTGCGTTTTTTTCTTCTTCCTCTTCTTCAAATCCGAAATTTACCGCCAGCCGGGGATTGACAAACATTAATACGCTTGAGATCCTCTCGCCTGTAAATTTTTCTCCCGGACAAGAAGCCCAAGAAAGTTAGGCGGCGGCGTCGGCAGCAGCAGGAAAAACAGGTTTTTAACACTTGCGACGAGCCAGCGCGCGCGTGAGTGAGAGAGTCACGATCGACGCGGGCGCGAGAGCTGAGCTTTGAGAAATCCATACCGTTATTATCTATTATTTACGAGGAATTACGCCGGCTGCACGTGTATGTGCGCGCGAGCAGCGGTGCGGTGCCATTATCCGCATTAAAGATTTGTTGTTCTCCTTCTTCTTCCTCCTTTTGCTTAATCGACGCCTTTCCCGCTTACGAAAATCCCCTCTAGAGCTATCACGCGGCGCGTCTTTCTCTCGCGTTTCCTAAAGTGTATAAGTACGTGCGTATAATTGAAAGCTCCGGTTGGCCGTGATCGTCGGCGCCGATTCAGGTGTCGGCGTTGACGCTGAAAAAAGCCGGTGTCCCACGCAATGTTTTATGCATAAAACGCTGCGCCGCCGCTGCCGCCGTGGCCGTAAGCGAGCGTTTCGTTAACGGCGAGCAGCAGCCTCCCCCGGCTTCGGGTACAAAAAGAAAATCGGATCGTGTACGCTAATTAAGGTCGTGCTCCCTCTCGTGATCGTTTATCGGCCTTTCTAATCGATCATGAAATTCTACAGGGCCGCGGACTAATCGTGTCTTAATTAGCTCCTCCGTCGGTCGGCCGCCGGATTCCCTGAACGATCGGCGCTCTTCGCGGTACTCGGCCACAGCAGCTCTTCTTCCTTTTATTCATTAGCGGCGCGCGGGCTGCTCTCTCTCTCTCTCTCTCTCTCTCTCTCTTTGCCGGCTCTGAATTCGCGATCGTTGCGCTGCGAGGGATACATTAGCCCTTTAACCGCGTTTAATTGATTCTTGCATGTACTTGCATGTAATTTAAGTGCTCGGAGGGTTATTTCGGCTTTCCCGGATATGCGCGGCAGTAGCCAAGCGGCCCTGAAATTCGTGGATTTTTAATTCCATAGCTGAATCGATGCAATGCGATGTACTTACGTTTACTAGTCATGGGTACCGTGCGGTTTATTACAGTATATAGCGCAGTCAACGTCTCATACGTACCTGTAACAGAGAAAAAAAGTTTTCGAATTAAAGTTTTGTCATCAATCAATTGAATGTACGGAAAAAAAGTAACGCGAGAGGTGATAGGGCGCGCGAACATCGGTGTAGGAGAAATCGAGTTAAATGCTCGCCTTGACGGACAGACGCTATCGGCCTCGAAAATCAGAACAGATCCGAGAGCTGAGCCGTGAGTCTAATCGTCGATCCTCGTTGAGCGTCTGCCTCGCATCGAGGTCATAAAGCCAACCGATAAACGCGTCCCTATACCTGTGTATACGCACACCTATACACACACGTAAACGCCTTTGCCTGGTATTGTTCGTGAGAATCGCACGCGGAGGGTATATTTGTACGGTATATCTCGCGATTAGATACCAAAAGGGGCAACGACGCTGCTGGAGCTTCTGATATTGAATTTTGTCATTATATTTTACGAGCATCAGCAAAGCTATTGATATAACGGTGATATCAGAATTATGCCCATTTTGAGGAAGACCAAAGCGCAAGGGTGTATTATTACAAGCAAGAAACGGAAATCTGTGTTAATTCCCACACACAAAGCGGTGCTGCTCCCTCTCTCGCAACCTGTGACCGGTCACGCATTCATATAGGTATATGCTATATAGTTCTCTCATCGGCTTGCACTACACACGCTCGCTATTATACACAGCAGAAATTCCTCTCTCGGAAAGCTGCTTCATTCTATAGACAATGCCCACAGAGTCCCTGTGGCCTCTCTCCCTCATAGTCTTCCGTTCGGATTGTGCGCCGTATATATATATCTCCTCTCCTCTCTCCCTACGATATACAACGCCGGCGCTCGAGTTGCCGTCGCCTGGAACGCGGAACTCGATTGACAGTAATTTTATCCCAGACATCGTGTGTACACGCTTAAGAAGCGGCTTTTATCCCATCATCATCGTCGTCGTCGTCGTCCTTCGGCTCTCTCTCTCTCTCTCTCTCTCTCTCTCTCTCTCTTCTATACACAGTATACACACGCTCTATGCGGGCAGTACATACCTACGGTCATTTTCTGTGTCTTCACATGGCCGTCGTGCACAAAGACCCGCTACGATAATCGATGAGCTGCTCTACTCTCTCTTGTATTTTTCCGCAGGTCGTACATCGCCGTCGCCCGTATCTCGACAAAAATTCGGGGCGGCGCCGACGACAAGAGCTAGCTAGAGGATGACACTCGAAAGACGGAGAGACCGTGTGTGCGGACACTTGGCACGTTTTTGGTCCTACTCCCGCACTCGAACTTTTTCCTGTATTTCGCCGCACACGTCACGCGAGAGATTCGCTCTCTATCTCTGCTCGCGGCTCCGCTCTTTTCGCGCACTTGAGCGACACGTGTTGTGTTAAGGGCTCGAGTGCCTCTGCGATCTCTCGATTCAGCAGTACGCGAGAGTACGATTGCACGCTCGAGTTTTTGTTGTTCGCAGTTATTCCCTCGGGTTTTACAAGGTGTTAATCGACTCGCGAACCAATACACCACTTGCGGCACGTTGTTAGATGAGAAGCAGGAGAATTAACAAATATTAATAAAACACGTCGTGTTAGTATTCATCGACGTCGCAGAAACTCGAGATTCCCGGCAAAATCCATACGGACTCATAATCAAGCATACCCGCGTGTGATTTCCGCAGAGCGAGCGAAATCATTGTATGGCAAAATACAATATTTCCGCTCGATCTCGCAGCGAAAAAAAACTCGTCTTATTTAGACAAAAGGCGGATACGGGAAAAAAAGGGTCAGGGCTGCAGCGCAGCATCCGATGCCGTTACATAATTGCCCGGCGGAAAACGGAACGCCTCTGATACGTGACTAATTCGCGCTAGGGTATTAGCTTCTAATCGCAAAAGGAACTCGCTGATGATTATGCGCGCGAGCTTCGAACTCGACGTACGTACATATACAGCGATTCGTCTTCGCTCCTCTCTCGCGGCTGCGCTGAAACAGAGAGAGAGAGAGAGAGAGAGAGAGAGAGAGAGAGAGAGAGAGAGAGAGAGAGAGAGAGAACTGAGGAGAAGTTTGCTGGTTATACGAGGCGCGAACGGCGCGAGAGCCGTGTAATTGGACATGTTGAGTGCTCGCCGAGCCGCCGTTCGCGCTTATACCCACGTCTCTGGCTTGTATTATTGAGCCGCGATCGCAGCTGCAACGCCTCTAATGTCGGGTTATTATCATCCCCGCTCTTTCCTTCCCTCCCTCTGTTGGGATTTGTTTATTTCCCCAGCATGCGTTAGCTTCCCGGCGTCGATGCGATGCGCTTTGTTTGCGGAAAAAACAGACTCGTCCGCGGGATTCTATTAATCAAATTTCGCGCGGTTCGCAATCGCTAATAAAATCTATAACCGCGAACACCTCTGCCGCACGTAATGATGAATAGAGAAGAAGAGAGAGGAGCGAGCTGTCTGAAATAGCAGGGATTCCTGAGGGTAAGAGGGCGGCATCATCAAACATCGCTAGGCGAAACGATGATGGATAGCTTTTGATGAAATCATTCATACATCACTTGCTTCGTGCCCTCTATACGTACATCCCTCCTCCTTCACCTCCTCCGCGACTCGGTTTTTCGCGTGCGGTATGTACAGCACTCATTTGCTCCCGCGACCGTTAATCTTTAATTAACCGCTGATTTATCGTCGGCTAGTTACCGCTGCCTTTATCGATATACATCCCTTTTACCGCTGCGCAGCGCTCCGTGCGCAGCACTATACTGTCTCTCTATATACATGCAGCAAGGCATAGGCGCTTTTTCGAGGTGTTGATGCTGGCTGTTGATTGATCGGGAGCCGATCTGCGAGAGCCGCGCCGCGTATGCGGCTCTGACTGACAGGTTACATATGTAAGGTGAGCGCGTTCGAGTGATGTGTGGCACTGCGCGCGCAGAGCTCCGAGTGCATTATGTTTTCGTAATGCTTGCTGCACCGAGCGCCCGCGTGATCTATTAATGTAATAATAACATCGTAAGGCACGCGCAGTATTATTACGGATGATGCACAGGCGCGAACAAGATCTATGGCGATGCTGACTCCAAAGCGCTTTCAATTACGGCTATACATCAGCCGCGCGCGACGCTCTATTCTCTTCCGGATAGACTTTGCATGCGTGCGGATATCTACGTGTGAACAGTGGAAAAATACGCCGCGTGGTATCGATCTTATTGGACTACACCGTAATCTGGATGATAAGGCAGCGCATTAGTTGTACACAGTGAAGTGTCTTCTCGACGTGCATACACGCTAGCGCCTTGGCATCTGATACGTGTGCTTCAAATTGATCAAGTGAGGTGCAATGCGCCGAAAGGTGTCTCGAGTGATTCGCAAGTTTCGCCTGGGAAATTTCAATGGCTGAATGGAAACTTCATCAATTAGGGAAAGACGATCTCGAGGCTTGCTTATACCCGTCTATCAGCTGTGCGTGTGTTTGCTCCTCGTCGCTTGTTAGTCAACTTGCCGAAGACGCGATCGTAAGTGGCTCACTCTTGATTATTCAGCGCGCGCAGCTTCCGCGGAGTTTCTCCACTCCTCGGCGGCAGCGTCTCTCAAAACAAAAATAAACCCGCGCGCGCCACAATTCAACGCCGTCACAGTTTGATATCAAAGCCACGGATCCTTCGCGCGAGCATATAAACTCTCTAATTTTAGCCGCGACGCGCGGCGAGAGAGTAAACGGTCCCGCACTGATTCACGCCCTATACCGGAATTCCAGAAAGAGCCGCAGCCGCGGGGGCGCGATGAATTAAAGCTGAGCAGACTTCCGTTGAATATTATTTCGAGGAACGGATTAGGAGGGCAAGCGCGCGCGTCGAAGTACGCGTAATCCGGCGAGCGGTCGTCGAAATCGCGCCGAGCGCGTGCGGCACGTGTGCGCAGGCGCTAATGGCGCGACCAAGTGACATTCTCAATAATAGATTAGACGCGCGAGCTAAGTGCACACGCAAGCTCGGAATAGCTAGCGCTTAACCCCTTCGTCGCAGCTTATGATACGTGATTTATTGATGCGAGCATGTGCGCGTGAGTATGAGCTCGGTGCTGGGCTGATCATTCGTTATCCGAATTAAATCAAACTGTTCGAAGCGTTCCGGCAGTGGTTTAGCGCTAGCGGGACTAGCATAAAGCCCAACAATAGGCAGTTGTGGCATATAGGTGACATACCACTATCAGGCAAAATACTTGGAGGAGTTGGGTTCTGTAATATGCACGAATAGCAACTGAGTTGAGGTTGATCTCGTAACGATTTTTAATAATTTTGTTGGAATTAATACATGCGAAAGTTGTTAATGATTTTAGATGACTATTTACGGAATAATTACTAAGGCTAACCACCGAACGCCTTGGTTTTACGACGTGAAAAAGGTTCCAAGTATACACGCTACACTTTTTTCCCGCGCGTGCGGTGTCAGAGTAAACGGACGTAAAAGGGCACTTAAAAAGCGCGGGCTCCGCTCGATTAGTGTGCATTGCGTAAATCTCGAAGATGAGAGAGGGAGAGAGTAAAAAAAGCGGGAAAAGCGCGCGTGCTTTTTTAATAACCTGCTAGCTACCGATGTTTTGTGTGAAACATGCATCTCGCGCGCGCAGCTCATAAATGACTTCTATTTTAGCGTCTGATCTCACTTAATGTGACGTTCGTGTCTCTTGTAAATCTCGAGGGATTGCTTTTACCCCTTTGACCGCGACGTTATACGTGCCGCAGCTTTTTTCGTATTATTTATTCTTATTTTTTCGCTAACGGGTTGGAAAAATACTACCGAAGCAAAGGATACACGGCTCGATGCGTTTGACTTTCAAGTTTCGAAAAGAGCGGTAAGAATTTTTTCAAACGACTCTCTGCAGCGCTCGCAGAAACTTTGCTCTATAGAAACGCATATTTTATACAGGCAGAGCTTTGCGAGCTTTCGAGATTAAATAAGCTTTGACATTCTGGTTATTTTTTTGCACTTCAAAGTACAAAATTACTGTAAAACGTACGAAGCCAATATTTCGTCCTTCGACGTCGCGCTAAGACCGTAGCACACCCCGTGCAAATAAATTAGCCCAGCAGGCGGCGCGCTTCAGCCAAATTCATAAATTGCCCGGCAAACAAAATTCCGTATCCTTTGCAGCGTGTACAAAGCGTCCTCCTCTCCGAGCCAACAAGCCACGAAACTGCGCAGTTGCAGCGGCGCATTTACCATCCGGCGGCGGCGAGGGTTCCGAAGGCGAAACGAGAGGAAAATAGAGCCTGCGATGCTCGCGTCGTCGCAAAAGTAACGAGAGAGAGAGAGAGAGAGAGAGAGAGAGAGAGAGAGAGAGAGAGAGAGAAAACCTCCCGAATTCGTTTACGAGGAAAAGGCCAGTAGTGTATGCCGCGACGACGCGACCACAAAGTAGCGTTTGAAGCGCGCGCGCGCAAGCGAGCGAACGTCCTTTCCTGCGCGCGAGCGCGAAAACGAGCCGCCCCAATAAAATTAAGCGGCCCGGACTCTAGCGCGCGAGCGCAAAACGTTTGCGGCCGCAACAAAGGCAATGTTAATTGCAGCCCGCAGCAGCTCACCTTAACGAACACCTCTGCGCGTCATCTGGCCGCGTAATCGGCCTGCTTCCTTTCGCACTCTCGGTCTACGGCTGTCCTTGTCTCTCTCTCTCTCTCTCTCTCTCTCTCTCTCTCTCTCTCTCTCTCTCTCTCTCTCTCTCTTTCTCTCTCTCTCTCTTTCTTTCTCTTTCTCTCAGATGATGCAGTGTGTATGTGTATACCTTTGCCGGGAAGAGTCTCTATCTCGGGATGACTGTAACGAAATGCCGCGAACGACGACTCATCACCGAGTTTTTCGGCTCGGTTTATTTCTAGGCCTTTTTCTCCTGTAATAGCGCGCTGCATCAGTGCTTCTTTATCGTTGTTTTTCAGTCGAGCCTTGCGGTAGTGGTAAACGACGAGGATTATCGCGACGCGGCTTCTGTAGCTTGACCGCAATCGAGTACCGATATACACGTTTTATTGTGGCCGATTGGAGTAGAGGGGCTTGCGCTTTTCTTTCGCTCGAAACATTCGGTCCGTGAGTGTGTATATGTATGGAAAATATTGAGGAAGCTTTTATCGAGTGACTTGAAAAAAAAACAATATTTTCTCGTTTCCGCTGGTCAATCGCGGTGCGTTTGATTGCAGCGTTTATTTTTTACAATGCTTATGTTTGTGAAAAAATGAAATGAAAGAATTTTTTCGAAGCCCTGCGGGAAATGTTTTAAAGCTTCTAAAATCTCTCGCGCATATTTTTTTCGGATGAAATGTAACGGTGGCACATGAATACTGCATGTAATATTCAGCGAGGATGGAGGATTTAAAATTGTAAAATTCATATCGGAAAAGTACCACGGAAAAAGCTCCTCCGTTAACCCTCCGAAATACATTTATAATTGAAAAAAAATCTCTAGTATTTAAACGGTTCTGCCCTGCGACTGAAAATCCAATAGGCTCGAATCAATTATTACTTCGCTTTGTTCGTTGCTGTATTACATATAAAACTTTTTACGATTCGGTGATTTATCGCATTGGTAACTAGCTTGCTCGCTTCTGTGGTCATTCGACCGCAATCGAAAAAATATATATAGTGCAGCGTCGATAAGTTTTATCGACCCATTGCACCGGTTGTTATGCTCTACATTGAAAAAAAAAACACAGCCATTTTAACTGAGCTCGCACCAGTAATCCGTCATTGTAAGAAGACTCGCCAAGATTACCGTAGAGTTCAGCAGTTTTAAAGAATCAGTTCGGTTGTTTTTGCTGGTGTCCCGCGTAAGCGACCTATTTTACGAGTCGCGACTCGTTAAAACTACCAGTGGCACACCGTTGTTCTTACTGAACAGTAGTTACGGTGGCAGAACGGTTAAAACTACCGGACTTTACAGCAGAAACGACTGTGTTTTTTTCAGTGTACGTTAAATGTTTTTGCACCTTTCATAGCATCGTACGAATAGAATAATGTTATCGATTGTTAAATATGGCGCCCCGATACATGAACACCGGGTGTTCGCCAAAACGCTGATCTCCCTTGACAGCTACGCCTTCGTGAGAGCGTATACGCTTCGCTTTTCATATGATTGTCTGAGCAACTGCTTTTACCTACAAAGACAAAAATGGACGAGCTACAAACGCATTTAACTCTGGTGGATGTGTATGTGTATCATTCGCGCGAGGGTAATACGGCGCGCGCGACCTTCTCGCGATAGACGCGTATGCGACTACGAATATTTCGCTAATACAATATAACCCAGTCTTATGATCTTACGTGCTTTTTACGTTATTTCTTGACCTCGCTCATTCGATTCCGATCCTAGTTCCTTCCTGCGATTACCGCCGCCTCCGCGGGCGTTATCTACATTTATTTAACGCAGTTGAGCAGCCGTGCACGCACCAGGCGGTGCGTAGCCTCCAACAACACAAAGCAGCTGTGATAGCTATATACAACGTGGGTGTATCGCGGGCGTCGAGGAGTCTCACTCAGTTATAGCGTGAGCGGCCCTAGCAGCGGCCCAACCAGGCTGGGTTTTGGCATAGGCGACATACCGCTATAAATGCACTTATTTTCTCAGATTCAGATGAGGGAAATAGAAAATCGCCTGTGCACCATCTATCTGCGTCGCGGTCCACTGTACTCACACATCAATCGAAATTAAGTTGGGGCTAAATTCCTATAAAAATTGTGGATATAAAAACGTTGAGTGGCGCTCAAATTTTTCCTCTATTCACCCACTGCTATTTCTTTCTCTCTCACTGCGCAAAGTTGTAGAAACTAGTTCAAAAACGTCGGTGTGTATCAATTGGCGTGCATTCAAGCTCGCGATAGGCTGTACCGTTCGCCTAGCCGTCATACAAATCAGCCAGCCATTGACGGAGCGCGCGTGAGCAAAGTAAACTGAACCGTAATCGTTCGGTCGTTTCGCATCAATCGCGCAAAAAGAGAGAAAAAGCCATCCGTTAGGTATCTTCACTCTCATTTGCATAGCGGCAGTAGATAGCTCTCGTTGGATCCATACCTATAGGCGCAGCCTCGATTGATGCGCCTTCGGCTGTCTAGCTCGATCATCGACTTGTGTATCCAGGGCTTCTTCAATCGTCTTCCGATTATACTAGTGACGTTTAACAAAATTTTCACTTCAAACACTTGATGATTAATCGGCGTTTTTCACCTACTGAGCTTGATAAAGAAGCATGAAAAAACAACGGTGCATCGGTAAACTAGACCCAACGATCGTCTCACGTCCATTCATTCGCGGCTACATCGGCGCGCGCGAAACAGCTCTCGCGGCTACAGAAGCGATAACGTGGGAACAGCCGTCCATATCGTGGCTTCTAGAAGCTCTACACGCTAACGGGCGATTATCGTCGCACGCGGCAAAACAGTTGCCGAACAGTATACGGCCGATTGAAAGAGCAGCAGAAGCAGAAGCGCTCGGAGCCAGGCAATTTGATGAGAAGCTAACTTTTCAACGGCGGCGCATAGCGGAGCTCTTGCATTCACGGCGGATGACTGGATGCATGAGAGAGTGAGAGAGAGAGAGAGAGAGAGAGAGAGAGAGAGAGAGAGACGGCACTGATTTGTATGAGCAACGCGCGGAGCGAGTAGATTTTGCGGAATCACGCGGACGCGATCGCTTCGACGTGATCGCTAGTGCGCTGCTCCACTTTGTTTTGCTCACTTTGATGCGTTTCATTTCCAGCCGGGGATGACTGTGTTGAAAAAGTCGTCTGCGATGTTGACTATATTTATAATAACTCTCAGTGTACACTGCAGCGTGTGTGAGTATTCTGGAAATTTATAACAGAGCGCGAGAACTTTCCGCATTTTTTAGATTTCCATCTTTATATTTTAATCCTCTGTCTCGCGCAGCTCTTCATCCATTTCATCTTCTCATTATTTTTATCTCTTTATCGCCCGGCGCTCGCGTTGTTTGCTCTTTTGATCATTACTTTTTCGCATTCCTCGCCGGAGCGCAATCCCTCGTACTTTATCACTCGTCAAAACTTGTTATCTTTTATATCTCTCCCATGTCCCTCTCCCTCCGCTCGTCCTCCCTTCTGTCCTCGTGCTATACACACAGCTCGAATCGTCTCACGCCGAAATTTCCTACTAACGAATCGATGCCTCAGCGAAAGAATATCCACCGTACAGTTGTTTACAGCAAAAGCTGGTTACGTACACACGTCTGCGTAACGGCGACGTCTCGCGTAAACACAACTGCGGCGCGTCTCGCCTTTGTATCGACTATTAGGTGGCCTGTGCAGTCGCGCGGAGGAATGAAGCGTCTAAGACTGTTTGCGGAGAGCGTGTAAACAGGCAGTACACCTATATACTCTCTCTCTCTCTCTCTCTATATATATATATATATATATATATATATATATATATATATATGTGTGTATACATATATGCGTGTGCGAACAAGCGTCACGGCGGCAGCGATTCAGCTCTCTGACACTTGGCTTTTGGCTATTCATCGGCGCGAGAGAGAGCGAGAGACAGGAGGATGCAGTGAGCCGACCTTGCGCTGAAGTCTGAGTAATGGAGTTACACCGACGGTAGCAGCGCGCAGGGTTATTTTCAGCTGGCCTGTGTGTTGTTGTTAGTCTTGTTCTCTCTCTCTCTCTCTCTCTCTCTCTCTCTCTCTCTCTCTCTCTCTCTCGCACAGCGGCACAAGATCAACACCGGGGAACTTATGTGCGCGGTGTACGTTGCAAGGTATATATGCCTTTTATGTGATGGATCGGTGTTTGTGCGAAAATTCGACGGGGGCCTCGGTGTGCATTGAATCCTCTTCCTTTTTCATCCTCCCGGGACATAACAGTTTGATTTATACCGCGGGTTGTATATCGACGACTCGAAATAATAAGCAGTGCTGTGTGTATCCTCGATTCAAAGCGAAAACTCCGGGAATAAATCAGGCCAATTAATCCTCGGCGGTCCAAGCCCATCGCCTCTAAACCAGCTCTCCGCTGCCGTCGCGTCGGGATTATTCTACGCGTTATCCTTCGCCGTGTCTAGTTTCCTCTTGCTGTTCTGTTTGGGCGGCGTTTTATTCGGCTCTCACGTCCCTTAGGCGCCGCGTTCCATCGATGCGTCGACACTCGCGGCGACACGAATCCTTGGCACGTTAACTGGCTCCTCCGTATAACCTATAGGCAGAGGGGGAGAGGGAAAAAGATGCATAGGGCAACGCGAGCGCGAGAGCGGGAGAGGATCGTGCGAATCTTAGAAAACGACGTTAGAGATGGATGTGCCTCTGTCTCCAGCGCACTGCTGTCCGTCCTCCCCTTTGTCGCTCTCTCTCGCGCTCTCGCGCGTCAAGTCTGCGTGTCGTCGACGCGCGAGAGATCGCGAGCTGATCTCGCTTGTTTTCTCGGAACGACGGCACGCGCGGCTACTACAAAGGCGAGTCACTCTTTCTCCCATTCTCTCTCTCTTGCTCTTTCTGCGCCTCCGATGCTCTTTTCGCTCTCGATATTCCTCTCTCTCGATTCGGTGATGCTCTGCTGGATTCCAGCGCGACTCCCTTTTTTTTTAAGTCGAAGACACGCTGTGGAGTAAAATACACGCAGCGTATCGCCTAAGAGCGTTGCGACTGCGTTTCCGGGGGTTGCAAACTCGCTCCCCCCACACACGTCCGGAATTTCTCGATCCAGCGATTATTTCGACGGGATATCCGGAACGCGTTGCGTGCACGACGGCGGCGGCCACTCGTGTTACGTTTAAGTTCTCAATTACCCACCGGGGCTTAATTATCGCGAGTCTATCGTGAGCTATGCGAGCGGGGGCAGAAGACGCTCGCGCGCCGGCGGAATTTGATGAAGCTAGCGAGGGGATTTAACCCCTCTCTAGTAACGATGGGAATGTCGGGAGAGAGAGAGAGAGAGAGAGAGAGAGAGTTGATAGAAATGTCTTTTAAAATATGCACAGCCAGAGCGACGAGCGTCGAGGGGAACATTCTTGGGATTTTTCGGGGAGGCTTGGGCGCGGAGTGTATATTTTCACTCGACACTTCTCCCGCCGTGCGAAGTTTAATTAAAATGCAAGAAAATTTCCCGCAGATACACGTTATTAATAACTCCGATTGAAACGTGGATATCACTGAAGTGACACGCGGGCAGATTAAAATTCGAGAAGTAATCCTCAGCGGAGTTTTGCTTTTACGTTTTTGCATGCAGCCGAACCTAATGCGATTCATGCACAGCGGAGAGAGAGAGAGAGAGAGAGAGAGAGAGAGAGAGAGAGAGAGAGAGAGAGAGAGAGAGAGAGACAACGCCGCGGGAAGAAGAAGAAGACTGACGGTAATCTGCGCGCGAGTTCTAGCGAGAATCAGGCGATGACAGTTCGGCGTGTCGCACTTTGTGCGCTCTCTTTCCCGCAGGATATGTGTGTAATTTTTTGTTCGTCCCCTTTTTATTCCTCCAGAATCGAAGCGGTCGAGTCGCGACGAGTGACACTAATTCCTCGTCATCGCGAAGTGTTGTCGCGACCGCTGTAGCTACCTACGCTGCGCTGTCGGATAATACGCGAAACGCGAAATTATATTATCGAGGAGCGAGGGTATTATAACAAGACGACTGTATTTTTGGATCTCGCGAACAGGATGTTCGAATGTCGTCTTTTCGATGCAAAGTATACCAGAGTCGTGTTTAACATAATATACATTTATATCAAATCATTGACCAGCCTGTCGCCGATGTATTTTTAGAAATCGGCGCGCAAACAAACTATTTCTGCAACGCACGCCCACTTGAAAAACCAGGCGACGCCGCGGGGTTAACTAAAGTTTTCAATCAGTTTCGGGAAGGAAGACATAAAGCCCTGGACGATCTCTGAATATTTAACGATCGGGCGCGTTAATGTGCCTCGCCGCCGCCGCCGTTGTGTATCGATGACAGTGATTCAGAAGGCAGAGAGCTGCGAATACCCGCGCTCGCGCGTCGGTCATTTGTGTACCGTACACGTCCGTCGCGTGACAATCGCACACCGGCTGCATGTTAAGCGCGAGCGCGGGCGTATTTTAAAGTAAAATAGTTTTGACGCGCGTATGCAAAGTCGTCCTGGATAAATTTTTCTGTTTTTGCGCCGCGGAATTTGTTGAACCGACGCGTCCCCCTCCGATTGATATATTTGCCGGGCAACGAATAATTATACGGAAAAGCACTATAGTGTATATTATAATCTTTCCTGGAAACTCCGTAGATCATCCATACCGGTAGTGCGAGCGCGGTGAAATTATCAAAAGTGTGACAGTCGGCTTCGAGAAACGTCGGACGTTTAACGCCCGCTCGCAGCGTTTACACGATAAAAACAGGCGCGCGCGCACATTTTAATCTCAAACAAAGACGGCACTAGCTTTATTGTTTCATGCGCGTTTATTCTCGGCGAAGCTCCAGCGACCAGACTTTCTCTCTCCCTATGGCTCCTACACGCACACGCGGTGAGAGAAAGAGAGAGAGAGAGAGAGAGCTCGTACATCAAAGTCGGGTCGCTTTGTTTTCACAGCGCGAGAGATGCTGCAGCGCAGCGTTTCCGAGAGCGAGAGACAGCGAGCATTTGAGTTCCGATAAAGCGCTTGCAAGCATCACCTTCAGAGTATACACGCACGCGACTCGAGTCTCGAATTTGCCGTGTGCAGCGAGCTCCGGGAATCGCGGATAGATAGGAAAAGGCGCTGCACACGCGCGCCCGGCGTAAATAGCCGAGATACGAGAGCGGAGCGAGGGGAAAAAAGCGTGCGCGAGAAGATTCGAGGAAAGGGGTATGTATAAACACTGTGTGTGTGTTTAGTTTTTGATAACGAGCGCGGAGAGGTGTGGGCGAATCCTTTGAACATTGAATTCTTGGACGACTCGTCTCGGGTTATTTTAGTTTCGAGTATAATTCAATCATAGAAATTGCTACGTCTCGATTTCTTTCCCCCGTATTTCCTTCAACTTTTTTCCTCGCACTCGAGTCACTCGGTCGTCAGCGTGGGCGGACGGGGTTCACGGCGGCGTCTGAACAAAGTACAGATAAGGCGACGCGAAGAAGCTGTAGAAGACAAAAATGTACACATGCAGACCTTTTCCTGCTGCTGCTGCCCGTCGTTTATCGCATGTAGCGATGCCGAAAAAGAAGAGTAAACACGTATGGCAGTCATTTTCGACGATAAATAAGACGGGGAATAGAGGAAGGTGGGGTTTATAGTTTCGAGAAGTGCGTAGAAGGTGAGGCAACCGCGCTGTACAAATATATGCGAGGCTTATCTGAGAGTCAACTTTTTTCGAGAGATAATCCTATTCGGGTTTCTACGTTCTGAATAACGTCTCACTTATACACGTATTACGTAGTGATACAAATTTTGTACTGTTCGGCTATTCAGACACACGTCGAGTGGATGAACTCGTTGCAGGAAGCAGTTGATTACCGAAAAATCTCTCCAAAAGCCGGGGATAGTTATAAGCCCTTGAAAGTCTCAATAATATCCTTGAATTTTGTTAATTCGATCGACCGCACGTCTGGGAATCTCTCAGCTGCAGTCTCGCGCGAGTATTGAGACCTGAAAGTTCAACGAACTCGCACGCGGCCATCCTCGTTCCCATTGAAATGCATCGGGCCGTATACTTTGTATATTTCGTGGTTGGCCCCGAAATTGCTTTGAATTCGGGAGATGGCACTTGTGGTCGAGCAAAGTACGGCAAAGTAGTCACGCGAGCCATGTTGTACCGACCGCTTCTTCGATGTCAGCTTATAAAAAACATTCCCCTTGAGACTTCCTGCATCGCCAATGTGTGTATGTGCGTCTGACTTTTTCGAAATTATTGCGTAACCATCTTACTTTTAGATTGCGATGATTGATTTCGTTATAATTAATCATACAAGATTAGCTTAGTTTCGAACGAATCGCAAATTACAGCGTCTTAATTGCGGAATTAAAAACGAATTTTTCGAGCGCGGAAGTTAAGACATATTCCAACGCGCTCTCGCGAAAGAAAAATACAGCAGCGGCAAAGGTCTATGTTTACCCAACGCGATCTATTCCTGCACTTACATAATTACGCATAGCCGGCTAATTACCCCCGAAAGATCACAGAGAAAAAGAGCAGAGACGATTCGAAGAAAGTTTCCGGTCAAATCGGTCGACGCTTACAGGGAAGCTCGAGCTCGTCAAAGAAGGCACCCTCGAACGTCCCGAATTAGAAGAGCCGCGGAACGTCATCTGTCGCAACGCGGCACGTGCCCTCCATATCTTTCTCGCGCACGCGAGTCCATTCATGGAATCGGCTCTACGCGCTGCATCTGGCAAGCGTTACGCGCTTGTTTTATGAAGATCAGCCGCACGCGCTAGCGCGCTTCTCGATCATATTTTCTTGTAAACGCGCCTGTATACGCCGCTACGTGTTTTATACTCTTGGACGTTTTTACACGGATTTCGCGCGCTTGCTCCTTTTGGCGTTAATTTCCGGAGCCGGTATAGTAGCGGAGGCAGCATCGCGCGCGAGGGAAATAAATGATGCGCGACGGAGGAAAAAGGCGAATTACCGGGGAGTATAAATAGTTAACGGAGCGATCTTAATTGCCGACCGTTACACACCTATATCTTATATGCAAAAGTATATGTCTCTGCTGGTATAGGAACGATAAAGTGTGTATACACGTCGATTTTATTTATAACCGAGAGCGATAAGTATACGTTTTATTGCCGTTTAACTATTTTATAGATTTCGTTTCCGAACGACCTGGTTATAACGAATCGCACAGTTACGTAGACTCGCGTAATCGAATTCCTTCTGTTTTTTTTTTTTTTGGTCACCGCCTTGTCCACTGATCTCCGAGGATCCAGTAGACTGAACTTCCGAGAATGTAATTATCTGACGATCAGCAGAAAATGACATGTTGTAGACATCTCGCTTTAATCTTTTGATCGATTTTTCGACTTTATAATGTAATTTTAAATATACAAGCATTTAGGCCTTTAAAAAAACAGTTAGTCATTTAATGCAAGGTATCTCTCGTATCTGCGCGCATGTGTGTGTGTTTTCGCAAGGCTGCTGCTTGGATGGAAACAAAAAGCAACAAGCCATTATGCAAGAGCTGAGTCATGCACAAAACCCTTCACTCATCCTGGCTATATCTGTACACAGCAGCTTTGTATAATTTTCGCGCCTCGTTTTCACTCAATTTAAATAAAAACCGCGAGCGAGCTCGGGGCGTTTCAAAATATTTGTGTCTAATTACTGCGATCGGTAGATCGATAAAGAATTAATCCTCTGCTAAATCCGTTATTTAATGGCATCGTAATCCTGCTTTACGCGACTTCTTACTTCATTAACATTCGTCGTAAATACATCGAAGTGTAGCTTCAAAGCTGAAAATCTTCAAAATATTTTCCGAGCACCATAAAAGAGAGGAAGAGAAAGAAGAAACCTCCAGAAGGAGGCGGTCAGGCCTTATGGTCGCACAACAGGTCACGGCGAATTCGGTAATCCGTCTGCTTCGATGTCTGCCCGCGGGGCGTCCCTCGCGAACATATTCACGATGTGCCGCCGCCGCTGCTCGCTTACGAAAGGATCGACCGCGTGCTTTCGCAATATACACACATACAACAGCGACGATCGGTTTTGATGATTTTTTTGCGAATTAAGGGGGCCCTGTCGGATATACGTGTATTATATACACAAAGAACGAGGTCAGATGGTGCTGTTGTTTTTTTTTCCGCCTTCGTTTCGGGTCGCCTTTGGCCTCTGAGCCCTGGCTTTTCTTTTTGCCTGTTTTCGTGTTACGCTTATGTCATTAATAGATTACCGATCAAGTCCGAGCGTATACGGACAGCGTGTTTTATTCTCCCGGCATATTAAATCATGTCTTTATGGAATTCCGTTGTCCTCTCATTACGATCACGGACTTTCACTTTCGAGACCCTTCGTTTAAAACAAAATCTCTCTCTTAAAACGGTGCTTTAATAAGCACGGTCGAGAAGGTTTAAAATTTTAATTCTCGCTCACAGAACTCAAAACCGTGTCTCCCAGGCCAGTCTACGCAGAAGCCGCGGGACGCCATCGGATTCCGGGCATAGTTCGCCATACACATCGGTAAAAACGGAAGATCAAAGGAGAAAAAAATGTAGAGCTGGCGAAGAAACTCCAACGGCGGAGTCTGTTTTGGAGATCATAAAGAGAGGGCGAGCTTTTTTTTCTTCCTCCTGCGTTATACAGTGCTCTGGGCGCGAGCTGCAAGAGCAGCGTGGGGAACACATTGGAGCGTGACGAATTCGGCGAGTCTAACCAAATAATATCGAATCGTTTCCGAGGTTTACAATTGGACACGCGGCTGTGTGCAAAAAATATTCTGACCACGAATTGATTTTCATCCGGTAATTGAAGAGTGTATACGTATAACGACGACTTCATTAGAGCAAATGACTGACGTTATTGTCGAGAGAGAGAGAGAGAGAGAGAGAGAGAGAGAGAGAGAGAGAAAGAGTAGATTGCGATTCTCGATAATTTCGCCGTGGAGCGAGGCCAGAGAGAAAGAACAAAAGATTTTCTCGGTAATTAATCATACAGTGTGACATTAAGTAAGAGAGTCTAGCATTCGCGCGCGGTGGGACACGCTAAAAAATCCAGCCTTGGAGCATACATACATCACAGGTATAAAGAATGTCTATTTCTTCGAAAACGAGCCTTTTCGCCGGTCCCTCGCGCGGCGCTTAATCGCTTTTCGATCTCGTGAAATTTTTTACTTTCCCCGCTTTAATTACTCCGTATACCGAGAACGACCAACCGGAAGACCGTATACACACACAAAAGAACAATCCCCAGCGTTTGCAAATTTCGCGCGCACGTGCATCATTTCCCTCTTCGTCCGGCTGTGTCCGCGTGTGCCAACGCGCCAAAGTAAAGGTGAGAACGTGAGCGGCATGGCGCACTTATAATAATACCCGGGTCCACCTCTCGCGCTCTCTCTATGTGTAAGCGCTCTGGCTATCGGTATAGAAGTCCTATAATCACCGGACATGCGATTACGTCGGTGCAACGAACGAACACAGCGCGCGCGCCACTATAAAGCCAAGGAAGGAGAGCGACTCTTTATCTCTCCTTCTCTTGCTCCCCTGTGCTCAGACGGACGGACGGACACGGATCCAGACAGAGGATTGAAGGACTGATAGACGGACGGACGGGAGACGACCGCGCGGAACGGAGTAATTTTACATTCGGCTGAATTAGTTGATTAACGCGCGAGAGAACACACTCCAATTTTGCATGCTTTATTACTCCTTTTTTTTACATCTACGAAATTTTTGCCTCTCTCGGACGCCTAGCGGAATAACCTGGCATTTTCACGCTCGCCTGCTTCTTTGGCACGCCGACACCGCGCGCTGCCATATGTTTTTTGCCGGGCGCGCTCTCTCGAGTATGTATGTGTGAGTGTGGATCTTAGGTGTGAACTGACGTGATTTTTCGCGTGGGACAGGTTAAACGTCGCGAATCAACTGTTTTTCGCAGCTGATGCTAATACCCGGGAATTTCGGGGCTCTCTTCTCCACTAATAAGACACCTTAACGAGCGGACTGACGCCAGTTCTGATGAATCGAACTCGCGTTGTATTGTACCCCCACGAGTCACTTCTTTGGCGCGAAAGAATCAAAAGCAATTTTACCTTAGCGTGCGATGACAATTTATTTGCGGATCATTAAGCGAACGTCGTCGCTAGAGTAAACAACTGCCCAGCGACAACGATTGAGACGTTACGGCGCGGAGAAAAAGCTACGGCTTTCAATGACCTGGCCCTCGCGTAATTACCCCGTAATAACGTAACGTCATATAAGGAATACAAAACGTTCGACACACGGGTAAAATCACTTTGTTCGCGGGGGAATTACATAGCGTGGCCGAGAGCGCGCGCGCGCCTCTCGTATTTTGTTAAGCCATTGTTATTTCCGCGCGTTGCCGCGGTCAGTCCCTCTTTTCTAAGTAATAATCGAAAAATCGAGGCAAAATTATACTCCAATCTTCGTGCGGCCTGAAATTGCAGCCGACTGCTATTATGCCACATAGAAGAGAAAAGAAGTAGGCTGCTTGCTGCTGGTGCTGGTGGTGCAAGTGCTCGTTTCTTATGACAATTTATTCACGCGTTAATCCAAATCTCCGCCGCTCACTTATATATTATACTCCTTGTCGAGCGCTTGAGTTATGTGCTCGCAAGCGGCGCAGCGCACTTTCCAAAGCCATTTCGACAAATTTTCCAGCTGCCGCCGCTGGTGAATTCCTGCGATTGCGATATGGCGAAAAAAATACAGCTGATTAGACCGTTGACCATATTCGTTGAAAATCAAACTGGTTTCGTCTTTTGAACGCAAGCGCGTGCGGCGTACATCGATCGATGACGAAATTTTACGTATTGAACTATTGAAATATGCATGAGTGCGTTTGTTATCCCGATAATTGATCGGCTTGCCCGCTTTGGCGATACAGACGTTCGTTCACGTTTGTGAGGAGGAAATTAAAAATTTGTTCAGAATAAATCACTGAAAAATAAATTATTACAAGACGCGGCTAGAAAAACGCTATTATTTCATACTCGAAACAGCTGTCATTAACGCTTTTCTTCACACCATAGCCGGTTCTTTCTTTCTATTATACCGGAATAACTTTGAAGGAAAAAAAAGTGTTCAGAGCGAAGAAAAACAAACCCGTAAGAAACCTTCGTATAATAAGAGGCAACGGTGCAGTGACGTAAGACTCGAGGTTCCGCCGATGATCGAGTATCATTTCGTCTCGAGTTATGTACAAAAGTTTTGACATACACCTCGAGTTCACACGGAGAAAAAAGATCCGCCATCCTGTGCGAACATGTGCGAAATCAGTCGTGGTAGCGTCAAGTCATATATAGTATAGCTGTGAAACAAAACATTTTTGGTGAAGATAGGTGGCGCCTAGATACTTTCCTATTTCACTCATCAAAATTGGAAATTGGTGCGACGAATGGTAGATATAAAGGTGTGCCAACGATTTCAAAACTACCTTTTGGCCCTGTTTGAGCTGCTCGTGCTTTAGACACAAAATTTGGCTTTTGTAATGAATCTTTTTTCTTAAATCGTTACTTCGACTTGACCTTGGTTAAAAATAGTGTTCTTATATAAAACATAAATTTCAATGCTATACGAAACAACAATTAAGGCCCATAATTCAATGTTCCTATGCAGCGGGCAGCATCCGCGTGTGCACGCGCGCATAACTCACGAAACTGGTCGGACGTCCCGCCAACGTTGAACTTTCTCTATACATATACACAGGCTGCATCGATGGTGGCATCCGCTGGGCGGAGGTGCTTTCATTAGAGGTTATTCCATGTATACTTAAGCCTCATGAGTATAATTCACGCGTGCTCGTATTTTCATATCTGCTGTGAAAGTCCGTCTTTGTTGCTGCGTGTAGAGATCGCCGATGAGAAAAAAATAACCGGTGATTTGCGTGATAAATCTCGCTTGATGTGGAACGTATACATAATTTCGGGGTTTCGCTAATAGAGAAGAATTCATCAAACGGTAGATGATTATTCAGTTAGTCCACTGATGTCGCGCGGTAAATCTTCCGATTTACAAAAAGTCTATAACGGGATGGAATTATCCCTCTGGAGAGACGCGAGCATCGAACGGTTATGGCTTGAAAATATTTGGGAGATTTACAGTCTGAGAAAATAGTCTCGTCGAAGGAGAAATGCAGATTTGCATAATGCCTTCTAAATTCGTCGACTTGCATGCGGATGTGTCTCGATTCGAAGGTAAGGAATATTCTGTCGTACGATAACCACTAGTGAATATAAAATAAAATAGTCGATTTTATAACAGGTGTAAAATATGAATTCGTCACGGCGCATCAATAGCATCAAAAAATTCACGCGAGTATCAAAGTGGCCGCACACCTCGAAAAACTTCAGCCGATTTAAAATACAACACAGCCAACTCCATCTATACCCAAGAGCGGAAACTAATCCCCGGCAGCCGTGTCAGCTCTCGCTTACTCGAATAAAGAGCTATTCCAGGGCGATCCATCTCGGGGCCATCGGAACCGGTCAAAAGTTTCTTTGTATATATCCCTGTATACAACCCTGCGCTAATTCACCTGCCAAATAAACGTTAAAAAAAAGCCTTGAGCTCGCCACGCAATCGTTATTTACAACCGAGCAGCGCCATCACACGCCTATTATAATACACCGCTGCAGCGCCACGCCTTCGTGCCCGAATATCATCCGGCTGCAAGAGCCGTCCGACGGAATTGGAACTAGCTCGCGCGGTATTCCGAGAGATAGGCGGAAAGAAAGAAAGAAAGGCGCGCGGCAGAGAAAGGCTTTATTTCTCTCTTTCTCGCTACGGGGGCCCTAGAAGGATAAACTAATAAAGCCGCTGCGGTGAGTTTCACACGAAGAAAGCAGCGCGCGCGAGGCTGCAACGCAGGCGATAAAAATATTGAAAATTTTTTTCTAGCACCCGCTAGCCACATGCGTCGACTCTCGCTGCGAGAGCAGATATTGCTTTTCATGGAAAGGTATACAGTTGCAGCTCTCGGGCGTTAAATTCGCCTGTATAGTCTGCGCTGTGTGGATATAAGGGGGTCGTGGGAACTTTGGATGGGTTTTCTCGAAATATGCGAGCGACTTACGTGTACATGCGTGGAGATACTCTCTGGTCGAGATTCGCTACTCACCTGCGACAGAAAAGAGAAAAACAATGCGTTATTATCTTGATTATCTAAACAAGCTTGTTAAGGAGCGTCGTTCCAAGCGTTCGAATGATCGCCAGAAAGCACACAATATCATTACCAAAGCAGTCATTCCACTATTGACACAACTGATTAACGCGACCAGCAAACACAAAAGGCTAACGGCCGCGGCTGTTCGCCTCATAAGTCGTATACTCGCGTGCGCGTGCGACATACCTTTTTCACGACGAAACAGACAGAGAGACCGGCTTCTTTCTCTCTTCTTCCTTCGGAAACGCACGCGTTATACGTTCCCCGAAAGTACACACAGGACTTACGTAAACTCGAGATAAGAAGAAACGAGAACTTCCCTTTCTCCCTCTCCCTCTCTCTCTCTCTCTCTCTCTCTCTCTCTCTCTCTCTCTCTCTCTCTCTCTCTCTCTCTCTCTCTCTCTCTCTCTCTGCAGGAAAGAGTGCGGCGGCTTTCGGAAAAGCAAACAAGTCGTCAAACGTGCAGGCCTCGCGCTCCCTCAGCTTTGCCGCCGTCGTCCTCTTCGCACTGGCCGAGAGGTGATCCGCGGAAATATGTTCAGGGACGACGAGCCTCGAGAGAGAGATGGTATCCTGTGGGCTTGATATTGATTTTTCTCGCAGAAATTCGCGATGCAGCGAAGAGTTAATTGTGAAACAAATACGGTCTGTTTGAACGTATAGGGTTGACGAAAAAAACAAATTCATTTTTATAAATCTACATAGCGCTGTGTACTAAACATCGAATACACCACTTCGCCGAAAATTAATTCGGGAAGCCGAAATTCCGGGGTGTCCATTACCAGACATCGCAAATCGCCGCTTTCAGACGTCGTAAATTCGAGGGAGTTTAGTAGGCTGGAGAGGAACCTGCTACTGCGAGAGGTTTATGAAGCATGAGATTACTTTCCAAGGGGTCACGGCAGTCCAGAAGTATATATACACACACACACACACACACCTCCGCGTTGCAAAATAAAAGAAGGCACATTAGGACGAGCAGACGAATCTTCGTCAGGCAATACCATATACACCGCGAGCTAAACGAATTTTTTTAACAGCACGTGCGCGTGATGGAAATTGAATTTTGGAGAACGTAATACAATGCCTCCTGCGTCGTGTGTGCGTTTGTCTTACCGCAGACCATTTCAAAGCCCGCGCGTGAGTACATTGTCCTGACGGTGTAAGAGGAATTTCTACGCTGTACGATTTTCACTTCCGAGAAAAGCGCGTGTAAGCTGCTCTTGGACTTCATATCGCTACCGGTATAGTGCAGCGCGTAACTGTATAAGCGCGAATAAAAGTTGTTGGAATAATGGTTATTATGAGAGATCTCCGCGGAGCAAATTGGAACGTATAAATCTAAATTATCGGGCTTTACTGCCTCGAAGATTTACACACTGCGCCACGAGGTCCTTTAATTTTATTTCGTGCGCAGTCGCAGCGCGGTAAAAATTTATTAGCGTCACCGCCAGTTCAAGAATTGCTCCCTCTGCGCGTGTATGAATATTTGTACATTTCGCGCGCGTAGAATATCTGTCGAGAGACAAATGACACAGGAAAAAGGAGCTATACGTTGCAACATCTTCATATTATACATGTAACACGTAAACCCGTTGCGGCGGCGTCTAACAAGGTCAGGAGGAATTCGAAGCACGGACAGCCGAGGAAACTTTATTAACGTCATGTTCATCGACGCGACATATCGCGCGGCCCTTAATCAATTCTCGAATCACGAAATAGCCGGGAGGAGGCGCTGCTTCTATAGGATTCTCCAGACGTATCCTCGTGCAACAACGAGCGAGAATAGAAAGAGAGAGAGACTTGTATCGCGGTGGTGAAAAATTTGTCTGTCGACAGCTCGACAAGATCCTGCCGTGAGTCTAAGCTATAAGCCTCCTATTTATTTTGACGGCGCACAGAGTAGTCAAAAAGATAGCGAGACCAGCCGCGGGATAAATCACGCGCTGAATTCTCACGTATACGCATACACATGTATGCTATACCTGCGCGTCGCGGCCCTTTTAATAACATTTCAATAAACATTCCGAAGGCTCAACCCTCATTTTTCCTCGGCGTGAAAGCGTCGAGCGCTTAATGACGCCTTTTTCCACCGCCGCCGTGACCGTAGGAAATTATGATTTCACATACAGATGTATGAGACGCTTTATTGCTCATTGCGCCGAGGAGTCGTGAGAAGGTCGCAGATATGCGTATAATCGAAAACGACGATTTAAAATCTATAAAAAATTTCGGTTAATCGTTTGTTATTTTCCGTCCGAGAATATATCGTTCCACGCCTAATCTCGAGAATCGCGTTCGGTAAGAGCAGCAGCTCGTCTCTACGGGTATTAGTATACACACACGCACTGGTGGCTGCGCGGCTGGCATAGAGGCCATTAATAGACACGTCACCTGCTGCCAATTAAGCGCGAGCTTCGGCCGAGCGATTAATCCCTCTGTCGCGCGCGCGAGCTCGCGAGGAGTTGTGAGATCACGCGAAATCGTCACTTTCACAGAGAATCTCTCGGGAGTCGAGCGAGAGAGAGACTTTGTTGTGAGATATAAATGCGATGATCAAAGATAGCCGGCGTCAAGTGATAAAATACCCTAATAACTTAGCCTCCCAGATGCGATATATTTTATTGATGACTACAAAGGTTAGCCACTCGTCGAGAAAAATCACCTCTAATTTACTGAAATATCGTATTGCGGCCATAGCTCCTCATCTTCTCCTCTTCAGCTCTTTTTGTGCGACGAAAATTTCGGGGCTAATCTGAATTTTAAAATAAACACTGGCTATTCACCTCCTCTGTCAATTTCCTTATCGGACTCTACTCGAGAGCTGCATGAATATGGATGTCGCGCGCAGGATTCATGTGCTTGCGCAGTGATTGAGCGCTGTCTAAACATTGCTAACACTATAACTATTTATCGACTGATCGATAGTTCGGAGAATCGATATTTTTGGCACTCATAATAAGTTGGAGGTCTCAAGGAAAAACTGATCTGATCTTCCTCTGTCACACAGAATCTAAAATCGGACAATTGACGGGAAAAAGTATCTCCGAACGATTCCGGCGCCAGCCGAATTCACCTTGTATCCCTAAAAAATCGCGACGTCTGGCCGCAGGTCATCGGCCTTTACCCCACTGACAAATTGCGGACGAAAGCACGCGCCATTGGCGGCAAGTTCTCACATCGATGCCCCGGCAAATCGTCAAAGCCGGACTCGCTCTTCTATCTGACTGGAATCGGAGAGATCCTTAAAACCGGTGACGAGCTTTTGACTTTGCAGAGATGACGCCGGGCGATAAGGCTCGTCTAGTATATAGGGAACGATCTTATCGTACACACATACACAGCAGCATCAGCGGCATCGGTGGGAGCGGCAACTCTCTTGCCGATCCATCAGAAAAGCGAGATCTTTCTCGGCAACGCAGAAATGGAAGCGCGTTTTCTGCATCGCAGCATCCCCCCAAGGGTATAACAAGAGATGATAATTGTAATTCAATGAGACGAACCGAGAGTGACGGAGAGAGAGAGGGTGGGAGAGGATATGAGCGGCGGTGTGTTCTTCTTCTTCTGCTGCTTCTGCTGCAGACGTATGGCTGAACGCTTCACTGGCAGGGCTGTCGATACCGTGCAGACGAAACACAAGCCCATAGCCTCGCAGGTAAGTCAATTCCTGAGGGACCGACCGACGTCGCTGCTGCTGCCGCTGCTTGTCACACCTTGCGCATCATAAGGTTTCACGCTTCCATGAAACCGGTAAGGAACTCTTTCTCCCTCTCTCGATGAATGGAAACGCTTTGTCAGATCGCCATCGGCTCGTGTGATACGTGTAGAGGGTCGTCGTCGTCGTCGAAGAGAGGGACTATACGCCAAAAGAATATCAGGACACGCGAGTAGAGAGAAGCATGTGTCGGAGATAAGTTGCGGTACTGGTCTTTTCAATCCGTGACGCAAGATTAAATATTTGCCCTGCGCTATCGTAGCGCAGTCGGCTCGATTTGATTTTGTTGCGGATTTGATGTCAGTCATCATACAAACATTTGTTTTTGCAAAATAAGGTTTTTAATACGCATCGCGTTTTTACACCGCGCTCGCATAACAGCTGACTAATTGTGCCGATAACGATCAGCAATTTGCGATTTTATATTTATAAACCGTCGCGCATCAGAGATTGATGAGATCGCGAGAGAGCTGAACAAGGGGCAAAGTAGTCCCCGCGCGGCATTCATCAATTTGGGCAAACGAAAGCGAGAGTCGAAGAGTGTTATAAAGTCGAAGAATTCCAAAAAAGAAACCGAGAGCGTAGCGTATATTATACACGCACATATTCCATGCACATAAGCGAGCGACGAGGTCTGAACATTTCAAGCGCTTGTACCGAAGCAAATGATACGCGTGTATCGGTTTTTTGTGTCCCTTAACTAGTTCGATTAATCTACAAGTCGTCGCACGTCCTTACGTGCCCATCTCTGTTTCTCGCTCGTGGGACATTTCGACAGGAGGATCGCGGCACGGCGGCCGATGCGTCGAAAGCGTCGTGTAGCGTTACACGCTTCCTCGAAGCCGGTAACGAAGCCGATCAAAACACGCTGTCAGGACTTTCTCGAAGCCGCTGCTGCTGCTGCTCTATCTCTCCCGATATTAAGTTGCGCGAATTTCGAAACTCAGACAAGGTCCTTCGGCTTCTCTATACACGTCTTCTATACCTTGTAGTGCGATTGCGGAGTGTATGCGGGACAAGGACGCAGTGCACGGTAGTCGTGTTGTATTTTGGGCATCGAGTAGATACGTGCCGGCTCGACGAGACTAGGCGTTAACAAAGGGTAACGCAGAAAATATGTTCGAGATGCTCAAGCCAAGAGAGGAATATTCGTCGATAAGCCCCTCTCTCTCTCGGCTACGTCGGGTATGAGCAAATTCCTGGCGTGTATCGACACGAGAGAAAGAGCAGAGAGCAGGAGTGTGTACCGCAGAGTAAATTACAACTCCTCTTTTCGCGGCGCAGAAACTAACCCGCGCGCGCCTTATATACCTCGTGTCCGGCACTCAATGCACCGTTCGCCGCTCGCGCGCGTTTGCACTGCAAGCAGGGAATACCAGTATACGCGCGCGCGCCAGTCGAGATTGCCCCGAAGATTTGTGGCTCTCTACGAATTGCCGAAGCGCCCTTATAGACCGCTGAGAGAAGAGGAGAAAAAGCTTAGAGGCTTTACGCGAGCATTGACCGCCACGCAGTCGTCTACGCCCACGCGAGCGCATGAGCATATCTCTTTCGCTCTCTCACTACCAACACGACCAACTGCCGCTGCGCTGCTCTGCTGCTTTCAGGAAATAGACGAGCTCATTGTTGAGGCCTAATAACTTTAATAAGGTATAAAGCGGCTTCACTATAAATTACCTTACTTACGCGCTATCAGGGTGACGTGATTTGAAGGTCAATTTTCGCATCAGCCTCCAGTCATCGCCTCCATCTGTACGTCTATACTTTCATGACTCGTTTTTGCTAATATAGAACACGGGCCGATAAAACGTGGGAGTTTACAATGTATTTTAAATTATCGGAGGGGCAGAGAGAGAAAGGGGGGGGGGGGAAACGAGTAAACTTTCCCTCGCGAAACCCTGCAATAGTTCGCCGTTGACCTCGAACGGGTCATATTTAAGGGCGAGCCCAAGTGCGAACTTTACAACCGGCTGTCCGAGCGGAATGACCGACGCGAGGCTGCATCCTTCGTGATTTGTGGACCAGCACTAGAGCTCACAGCGATATACGTACGGCGATATGTGTACTCGTCGTCCGGAGGAGAACCTAAGCGATTATTGTCAATGGTTATATTTTTTCACGCCCCTTCAATTTCGAGCTTCTTCTTAAAACGAACTTTTTAAGAGCTTACTTTCAGAGTTATTGGAATGAGTTCCGTAAATTTTTCTAGTACGTTTTCGAAATTTTGTATGTACAACATATATATTAGAGTAAACAACTCAGTTATAGCATTAGCGGCTCAATCACTTGGCCCAACAGGAAACACCTTTGTTGTATTATATGCACTGGCCTGGCAAGTTTTGATGAGAGAAATAGGAAAAAGCCTGTGCGCCATCTATCTTCGTTGGCCAGAGACACTGAGAGTTTAAGCGTTGGATTGTGGAAAAACAAGGGCCAGTACGAAACTGCATCTTTAAATAGATTTAACGAAATACATTCGCTCAATTTTCATTTTCGTGACCATAAGACACTTTTTTAAATTAAAAAAAAACATAATTAAAAAGCCCTATTTGGTGAATGCTCTCCGAAAGAGTCGCCTGACAAAGGCCGTAACAGGGCACGCCGCCGACGATCCTGTTCGGCCGGCGCCGTTGTTCGAGGAATTTCGCGGGAGGGAAGTGACGAATCACGGCTTCACGCAAAATATGCAGTCAGAGAGACTAGGCGCTAGTCGGCGCATAGAAGAATGAGGCTCCGGCCGTTTTTCTTCGCGGTTCCTCTTTCCTTATCGACCGCTCGTACGTCTTAATGATTTACGCGCACCGACTACGTAACGTATCGCCACGAGGATTCCTCGCGGTTCCTATACACACGTTTTCCGACCGCAAAACCAAAGCCTCGTAAAATTTCGTGGTAATTAAAATTATCCATTTCGCCGAGCGAGCTTTGCATATATTCCCTAATCCGGCCGTTAACGCGGTTATATCGAGCGTCTTTTATGCGTTTTAAATAGACGTTCGACGAATAGTCGTAAGTGGTTGGGTTGTTTGGTGGCTGGATCGATGGATTGCGGGATTTTTGGGAGATTTTTAAAGACAATTCTTTTATTTTGAATGGCAGTATATTGTAAGAGAGAATTTATTTTTAGTGTTTCTGACGAATTTCTCAATCCGATATTCCGTGATTCTATTTTATTAACTTTCGTCGAAAAGTTTATCGATTTTTGATTACTTATGCATGTGCGGAGCAAGTCCATAAAACGTTTTAAATTAGACTCAGTATTGAAGTTTGAAATGGTTTTACCTGTTATCTATGAATGCATTATACGTTTCGAAAAAATGAACTGATTCTTGATTGTCACAATTAAGTTAAGGAATACAGAAATTTAAAACTTTTTTAACAATTCGAAATAAATATAATTCTCAGACTAATTATATTCAATTTACAAACATGTTGACGCGTTATAGGTAATCTCACCAGGTTCTTGACGACATGGCGATCTTTATTCTGACTAAGATCACGAGAATCCTATAATTCCAAACAATCTCGCCTTGTACAATTTTATTACCCATTTAGTTATTACAAAATTCCGAACTCAAACGACTTCCGCTAATGCAATCGTTCCCCGATGAGCCATTCGGCAAAAAATGTTCGATTCCGCGCGACAAAGTAAAGAAGAAAAAAAACGACAAAAAGAGCTTTTACCTTCACGTCAGAGAGAGAAGATTTACACCGAGGCGCGGACTAGAGCCTATCCGCAAGGATTCCGCGGGCGATTTTCTCGATTCCCGCAACCGAAAGCTATAAAAGTACGCCGGCGGTAATTAAAAGGATGAAACGAGGATAGGAGGAAGTGATTCACGGGGCAACACTTTCCGACGCGCAAGCGTGACCTGTCGCGTAACGAATCCTCGGCTGATGGAAAAAGAGAAGGATGACCGAGAGCTCTTGAGGGAGACGTACGAGCTAGAGGAAGAGAACGAAGACCACGTCTCTCTGCGCCGCCTGTCTTTCGCTACTGTATAATAGCCGCTTACGCCGTGTTTATGCCGGGCTTTTATTGTTATTAAGTATTTTAATGGCACTTTGTCGGTAAAATTAGCAGTTGGTACATTCCTTGAGAGATTTATTTCCTTTTTTCCTCCATCTTCAAGTGCACGTTTACCGATAAAAACGCACGAGTGCTTTAATTCGGTAAAATGCAAAAAGCCGCGAGTTGATTGATTTATACAGGCAAATATCCGAGTAAACAATATCATGAACGTCAAATTAATAAGAGGATAATGAACGAACGACGTGTTGCATAAAAATATAATGCAGCAAAAATAAATCACCCTCTTGTTATACACGCTATACCTTAATTGGTCTTTATTTGTATATAGAAAAAAGAACGCATAAATTTTCTTTCAAAACGGTCGTAAAAGAGAATTTTTTCGTTTCGAGTGCACTTTTTCAAGCTCGAGGGAGCGCTCTTTTCAGAACGAAATTAAGGCCGGTCGTAATTTCAAAATTTATTTGAAGTGCGCTTCAATTTTAGATCTTCCCTTCATCATACAATCCTGAAAATATTAATCTTGACCCAATTTTAAAGGTCTCTCTGTTCGCTGCAACTCTCCCAGCACCAAACTCAAAAATATATATGGCACAAAAGTATTCCTCGACGTTACATCTCTAAGTGCACACGAAATCACTTTATCAAGTCTCCAACGCCGAAAGCGTTCATTTAACACAAGCTCGTCCCGTATCAACGGGTAAAATCACGAGGATATGCATGGCGATAATAGATGTACAAGTCGGATAAAGCAAAAGTGTTCGGCTCTGATCTCGAAGACCGTCCGTGCGTGAAGAGGAGGAGGAACTCTCGGACGCAGTCCTTGGAATTATCGACGATGTGGAGCGCGCGATAGTCCCTCGCGGTGCTGCTCTCGGCATTGATTCATGTGCCTATATTGATTTATAGCCCACGAGAGCCTCGTGTCGTCCCATAGTCTCACTGCGCGTGTCTGCGGCCGTGTGCGTGTATACGTGAAAACGCGCGCGCAGGTGTGTCCATTAGTCATCGTCTGCAGTCATTCCTCTTCCTAGGAGAGAGACTGGGAGTGAGAGAGAGAGAGAGAGAGAGAGAGAGAGAGAGAGAGAGAGAGAGAGAGAGAAGGTGAGCGCCTCCGACGACCCGCACCTTTCGATTCTCGCGATATTTCATCATTTGGCTATACGGGCTGCGTCTTCGTCGTCGCCATCGTTGTTATTCGTGTATTAAGGTCAAAATGCGCAGGCAGTTTCTTTTGTATCCGCGCGCCGAGAGAGCAGAGAGAGAGAGAGAGAGAGAGAGAGAGAGAGAGAGAGAGAGAGAGAGAAAGAGAGAGACCGGCAGCGGACGTTCCGGGAATGACTCGTTCATTCTTCGAATGTCTCGGGCATTTTTCATACGCTCGATATTGTTGCCCTCGCACGGCGGCGGACGCTTGATTAACTCTTTGAAATTTAATTTATGATCAAACTCGATAATAATAATAATGACCATTAATAACGCGGGCATATTATGCGCGCGCTCTTTTCGAGAGGTACCCGCTCGTTTTGCACGTTATACTACATCAGTGTACCTTAAAGCGAATAATTATCGCGTAGTGATAGATAGGTGATAGATAGTCGATGGATATTAGGATATATTAGTACGCGATTATTCAAATTACACAGCTGTCGCACAATTATGAAACCCTTCCCATAAGCTCGAGTACGTAACTGCATTTCGGCGATGCGTTTTTCCCCGAACTTCCTCATCTGCGTGCATCTAAGAATCACGTACAGAATTCCCCACGAATCCGACTTAGCACATGCGCGCACATCTAAGTGCGCGCTCGGCAACTATCCGTATCTCAAGGATCACACAAAAGAAACCGGAAAATCCACTTAATTCGAGCTAAGCAAGTAGGCGACATCATCCGCTAAGTTTTCGCGGTACGTTCGCTTCTAGCATACCATACCACTTGGGTATGCAGCGGTAGCTCTTTATTGCGAGATGATGCACGCCCCGGAAGAATTTGCACCTGAATAAGAGCAGCTTGCGTCAATTAAGTGAGCGAGCCGCGCGCGCAGTTCTCGCAATTACACATCTGCGCGTTTGTGTACTCGCGAAAATCTTCTCCGCGCTCTCGCGCACGTGCGCACGCACCGCGATCCGCTCTTCCTTTTTCTCGGGAAGAGAGGACGCCCGCGGCGAAAACCAGACATTCCAGTCGAGTGCTCTCTGCGCTGTATACTCGGGTAAGTTTTTTGGTTCACTGCAAAGGCCGTATGCGAAGGCGATTGTTGGGATGGTTTCTGGTGGATTTGACTGTGAATGCGAGCTTGTTGCGATATCGAGAGGTCGAGAGGGATGAATTCCTGATTAATGAAAATAAAAATCGTCAGCGCGATCCTTTTGCTCGTGTAACGCTATGCACTCAAATTCCACGACTCGCAGAATGTTTCTCTATATGTTACCAAATGAACTGGCATTCGCAATCCCGGTGTCATTCTCTGGATTCCCACGCGCTAGAGGTGACAATTCCGACTGTCACGCGACACTCGCTGAATATTGGGATTTGAAATGTGTGATTAAGCAACGGCACGTATACAGCATCAGAAAATTAAATACTTGCGGTGATAATACACGGGGATATTATGACGACTTCAATTACGGGATGTTTGGCGCCGACGAGACATTCCATAAATGTTCGATGAATATTGCAGCTGTTTTACACTGCATACTACTATATGCTTCGCGGCATTATGTCCTTAAAGAAAGGGAAAAAAAGGAGAAGCAGCCGCGTGAAAAGTACATCGAGTACCGAGCAATATCGGTTCGCTGAATGGATATCCAAGGCGAACTATAATGGTTTTTCATTTGCTAGCGATAAACCGGTAATGATAGCCGCTGGTGCGATAACGACATAATCGTCCTCTCTCACCTCCCAAGTTCGCGTCCTGCCTAAATACGGGAAACCTGATATAATTTCGCGGACTTTCCCTTGTGTTCGCCGGACGCTCATACTCGCGCATAGCTTCGCGTCGACGAGTTAAGATTAATTATTGTTATTATCTCGCGCGCGAGAAAGAGATTGGCGTCGACGTGATTTTTTCAAGACGAAGGCTCATTTCCTCCCGTATATTGTACGTGATTTTCTGAAGGAAAAAAAATTGCATCCCCCTCTTTTTTAGTCGCGTTTGAAGTTAACACTCCCTTGGCTATACGTATAGCTTAGAAGATTGAAATCCATTACGCCGATGATGAGGATGATCTTCGCCGTACATTGAAGTACCATTATTACACGCTTTGTAAAAGCGCGTCGGGGAGAGAAGAGTCGTAAACGCGCGTTTATTTAAATTCCAGGCCTATATAAAGGCAGGATCGGCAAAAAACGTGTACTTCGCGCGCCGCAGCGAGAATACCGCGAAAAAAGCGCTAAGCGCGTGTGTCACTGACTGATCGTCCGCTCGCGTCTCTTTAAATCCCAGCCGAGGGACGTTATTAGCATTGCCTATGACAAGAAGACTCGACGCTCTTTCTCTCTCGAGAAGCTCGCGCGCGATAGAAAACTGGTCCTCTTGTTGACTCTTCGCACAGAGAGAACGAGAGGAGAGACATCCAAACGGACTCTATACTCTCTGCCACACCCAGGGGTCGCAGCGACGTAAATCGTGTATACACACACACACACGCAAACGAGGCGCGGAGGACGAGTCTCGAAGAACAGGTGTTCTCGTCACGTACGTGTGGATGCATTCATCACATACACGTGCGAGGCGACTTGCTTGCGCGCGCGCGACGCGAGGCCGCTTTGTCGATAAAGAGAAAAAGACGCGTGGCGGCTCCGGGACAGGTGCTGCTTTCCGATTCCTTCTTATTATGTATATGTACGAGAGCTCATTTCTCCTTTTTGTCTTCGCGCGCAGTTTTCCGGGGAAAGTTCGAGCGGCTTCGAAAGTCGTCGTTGAAAATTCATCTGGTGCGTGTGTCCGTAATTAAGTATAATGCGAGTTTTTACCTCTCGCTTAAACGTTCCTGTATAGTCGGAGTGTAATTTCAGAGAGCTATTTTTTTATTTAATTCACAAGAATGCAAATTACGGGTGAGAAATGTGCGCACAATGGAAAACGAAACGTTGATTACGATATTCAAACGAATAATTTTCCAGCTCAACGGCTTCAAAGGTCGGAAATGTGTAACGAAAGGCAGTTTCGTTGAAAGGGTAACAATCCATTGTGTAACAGGATGTTTGATTTAACGCTTTCAAAAATTCTGACAGTCGCGGCGTCGCGCAGCGCAGCTATATAGGTATACACACACGGGCGCCTCCGAAAGGAACATACATGAAATTCCAGGCAAATAATAGGAGAGAGAGAGATGAGTCAGCCAGAAAACAATGCATAGGCGTAGCTGTACACTCTGAAAAGAAACTGGCAAAGGTGAAACTCGTAACAAGGCTCGGGAGTGTCTTTAATTCATCCATTATTCAGCTTATTCTCGGAAAGAAGAACGCGTTACATATATTTCTCCCCTAAATAAATCGAAAATCAGGAATTCGCCGTGTGTGTGAATGGACGATAGTCAACAGTCTACGCACGTGCCTCGTTACAATTCCAGCAACACCTCTCGCGCTCTCACGCCTTTTTCCGCTCCCGCGGACTCGCTCTAACACCTGTATATTCTTTTCTTTTCTTCGAACAAATCCGTGTAACGCGATGAAGGGAAGATGACACATTTCGATTTGTCTCGAGCTTTACATTCAGAGAGAGGCAAATTATGATAAACTCGACTATGATATTCTCGTTTCTCTTGCTTTCACTGCGCGCGCGTATAATGCCAGGAGGAACACGTGAGAGAAAGAGAGAGAGAGAGAGAGAGAGAGAGAGAGAGATCCGATCGTTCGCGCCGATAATGCTCTCGCGACACACAGCGTATAGCGAGTCGTGAAAACTCGGAGCACGCAGACGATTATCCAACTTGCATATAACATACGTGTATTCTGAAACATTAACAAGCGCACTCGCGTGGGCGGCCAAGGCCGTTTTTGGCGTTGTGAAATCGAAATTTAAATTTATTGCCTGCGGTTCGAGAAAAAATGATTCGTCAGTTCAATTCGCAACTCCAAGCTTGAGTAGCCGAGAAACAAAAGAGTTTGGACTGGCTTTTCTCCCACCACTCGAGCTTTACGGATCTCGACGATAGGTGGCGCGTAGGCACTATTCTATTTGCCTGTTGGTTATTGGTTTATAATGGAATTGTTTGGCTACGTTATTAATAAACGTACAATTAATGAGTTCACCGATAGCACAGCCTAACAAGAGAGCCGTGTATTTGCATGTATTCTTACATAGCTGGAGGCAGGACGTGCGCCTCTTCTCGAATACAACGACAGAGTTGATACAGCCTCGGAGCTCCTGTGCCGGCGACGGCGGCGGCGGTCACGATGTGGGGCACGGATTTGTTACGACGGCTCGTTAACGTGTGCAGCGTTTTTGCATAACATAGCAGCAGCGAATGCATGATCAGCAGCAGCCTCGCCGAATAGAAAGTCGATTTCTCAAGCAGCTCTGCCATGTGTATGTAGGTGTATGTGTATGTGTGCAGTACCTAATGGGACGTAATCGAAAGCCCTAGGACCAGTGGGAGGATGCGCCGCGCGATTTACCGTTTTCGCCCGTTTTCAATGGGCTTGTTCGCGCTACAATCTGCGGGAATATAAGCAGCTTTACACGCGGAGGTAATTAATCGCTCTGTCGAGCGGTGACAAAGCTGTATTTTGCCGCGCAATTTTCGACTGTAATATTACATACCGCGATCAGCGGTGAAAGGAAGAATACACACACATATGCACACGATCTCGTGTATACATATTTCGTAATATATTCTTCTCTTTCATAGTATACGTATGTGTAGACGAAAATAATTTCCGATTCGTTATTCCATTTGCGAAATTTACGACTCCTGTATTACTTGCGCGTCCGGCGGGATTTTTCTGAGTAGCTACAAGCGCGATCTCCCCCTCCCCTCACTATATACATATTTCTCGAATTCCTACCGTTCATTTCTTATTCTGCATGTCCGCGCGCGCACGCGAATTCTCCCTAGCAAACGAACGAAGCTCTCTCTCACTCGCGATGATACAGAGAGGGGGGGGGGGGTTCCAAGTGATAGCGGTCGTTAGCGGCCAAAGGGCTACGTCCGATGTTCCTCATATTTATAACATTAATGCGCTACACAGGCGCGCGAGCGATCGCAAACTCAAAGGACGCGGATGCCGCCTGTCGTTGACGTTGTTTTTCCTTACACACATACACACACACGCGCGCGCGCCGAGAGCGTATAAGTACGTATATAGTCTCGGATGCATAAACCATCTTCGCGTTATCATTGCCATACACACGCGTTACAGTCGTCCGCGAGCGCGAGACAAATCACCGCGACGATTCTGGATGCGCTCTCGCGAGGATAATTGTTGCAAAGGGAGAAAAGTTTTCCGATTTTCACGCGAACCTCGTCGCTTAATACAATAAATAATCGGAATAAATGCAGAAGGAATAAGGGGGATAAATTGCGGAGGCAGAGGCGCAGCTATTCACGTACACGCGAACGCAGTCATCGGCCTTCTCGCGCATTCATATAACACACATATATGTATAATATATGAAAGGCCATTAGCGAAACGCAGATAGCTTTGTCAGGCGTACATCGGGAGGATTATGTCGTCGAAAGTCTCGAGGCTTTTGCATATTATACACATGCAGCGAGCGAGTGAGAAAAAGAGCGCCAGTATACAGCGAGGCGACGCCAAAGGAGCATCGAAGCTTTAATCCCGGCGCGCCGGCCTCTCGAGAAAACGCGAATTATCTTTTCATACGAAGGATTTGGCTAATCGCCATTGGATTAAAAGGGATGACGAAGCTACAGATACGTTTAATGAAATTACTTTCTGAAGTCGAATCGATAGATATGCGGATTTCACTCTTACTCGCCGGCTCTCTCGACTGCAAACTTTTTAATTGCGAAAATTGAGATTGCGACGGTTAATTTTTTGTTTTAAACTCGCGCGAAAGTAACATAAAATTTCAGAAGCAAAAAGAACCTTTTTCGTTGTTCGATAACGCGTAGCTTATATATTCCGATGCAAAATCTCTTCGCGCGCGTTCATTTTTCAAAAGCCTTCGCTCTTTGACATATCAAAATCCCTTTCAAATTGAGATCAAGATGAATTTCATAACCCAGCAGGTGATTCGCCGGCGTCCGGGTTAATTGTCAAACAATGATTTTCAGAAGTTTCGTGCTGAATTTCCGCATACCAACGACGACGACGACGAGAGGGAGAGAGAGCGAGAGAGAGAGAGAGAGAGAGAGAGAGAGAGAGAGAGAGAGAGAAGTCAGGCTGGAACCGCGCGCGCGTGATAAATCTCTTTTACCGGCCAAGTTCGCGGCGAGGCCGCGAAAAGTAATTATAACGATCGAATGGCGTGTCACACTTCGAGACAGCTTGACGCGTTTATCTTCCTGACGATCGCTCGGTTATAATTACACGCGATTATTCCGAGCTAGCTGCAGCGCCGATGGCTGTACACATCGTGTTTTATTCGGCTATTTTACGGAGGCTCCATAAGTCTTCTTTCAGATGAGAGCTTTGGTTTTTATAAAATTTATTTTCCACGCCACACAATCGTATATAAAAAGTAAACCGCAACGTTGGGTACTCGATCCACGAAGCACTAAAAGCTTTTTTCAGCAGCGACGAATATAAATGGCACAATAACCCTGCGGGGCAACAACAAAAGGAGAGAATCGATCGAGCGAGCTATGAAAAAGTCATTGAGACCCGATAAAATCGATAAAGCCAGCCTCTCTCTCTCCCCCGCTCGAAAAAAGTACAAAAGGGAAATGAAATTCGCAGCGACGGCGGCGGCGGCCAATAAAATCATCAAACTCGGTATGCGGCGGCAGTAAGGCATACACGTACATACATACACCGGTAAAACCAATTAAGAAGGCCGTATCAAGAGCATAACTCAATACCGCCATAATCCGCGAGAGCGGCGCAATTCCAAAGGGCGAGCAAGCGAGCGACGATGGCCGACGGAAGGAAATCGAGGGAAGACCTCCTGGTCTGCGCTACCAGCGGGTGTCCACGAAAACACACTTGGCCGAATATCTTTTTATCTTCCTATCTCTTGTCGCGGTCTTTTATCTTTAATTTCGCTCGCCGAAGGCTCTCACTTTCAATGGACACTGCACCGGACGTATCCGCGCGGCAGTAAAGCTCGAGGACGTCTTCATCCGCGCACGCTTGTGTTTCTGCTCTCCGAAGAGCCACTATAAATAATCGATTATACGAGCCTGCGTCTCGCGGTTCGCGGCTTAATGAGCCTGTCTCGCGACACACCGAAGTAACTTCTCCTTTTTCCCCGCTTCAATCAAATTTCCTCCCTTTGAGGCGAGCGCGAATCACCGATTTTACGAGAGTTCTCATAAGGAATCTGATCGGGGATAGCACTTCATTCCCTGGATTTAAAACAACGTCGTCAAAGCGACGCTTAAATTCGCTTTTTAATACCGTCGCCGGTATACTACCGAAGAAGTGTGAATGGACAGAGGAATGCAGGTGCACAGTTATGACGCCGATTATGAGTGGCTACGCGAGATAAGATCGCGAGATCGGCGATGCGTATTTTGACGATTCGAGCAACTCTTGAATGAACTCGGAGGTCTCTTAACGCCGCGATATTCCGTCGCGGGTGTCGCGTTACACGCCGCGCCGTATTAAATTCCAGGCGCTTTGCAGAAATTGGCGCTGATTCAATTTGTAAACAGGACGCGAGCGCAATCGGCCGCATTGATCTCGCGTTTGCGCGGTGCGAATAAAAATCGGAATAACAAGCTTCGATTTCGCGCTATTCCAAAACGACCTCAAGAGAACTTCTTCGTTTCTTTGCATAGCCTCGCGGAGTTCTACATTCCCGTCTTTCAGACTAAGCTCGTTCTCGCTGGGGACACCACATCACACGTATCCTGTATTCCATTATAATTAAAAAAAAAAGCCCCGAGCTGCAGCAGCGACACTTAACAAGCTTTGAGTAGCAAAAAAGGAAGAGAGCGAAGATAATAGAAGGACGAGAGAGAGAGAGAGAGAGAGAGAGAGAGAGAGGGAGAGAGAGGGAGAGAGAGAGAGAGAGAGCGAGAGGCTTCGATTTTACGATAAATCTAGTTCAGGGGAAAAAATCGGAGGACACAAAGGATATTGGGTCACCTATTTCATGCGGTCTCTTTGATAGGAGAAAGGACAGCGCGTCGTAATTGGTGATAGACATCGCACCCCTCGCTCTCCGGCCAATAAATCGTCAATTTCATTATCCGCCACTACACACGGCTGCCATTATTATGCTCTCGCTGCTGCGGTTCATTGATATTCCGGTAAAAATGAAATTTTCCGCACTCGCGCGCGACTAAAAAGCTTCGAGCATCATTCAAATATCGCGCGTTAAATTATACGCGGAAAATAACGACCGCGAGGGCGCAATAACAAAGTGCGCGCATCAAAGGGAAAGCCGAGCGAGAGGCGCAGCTGCGCTTATCTCCAGACGAGATCTACCGGTCGCGCCTTCAAAGACATAGCCAGCCTCGCGATTTTCGAAAATCGAAGGAAATCCCTGGAAAGGGGCTGTGGTCCGTGGGCGTATGGGATACAGGTGTGTGCAGTGTGTGTACGTGCGCATCGCGTGCAGCGGTTATTTCGCCGTATTTGGGCGATGGCTCGAGGTGCCGCAGCCACTTTACAGCTGGAATAAGAAAGCCGAGACTATAGACGACGAGGACGACGACGACGACTGCAAATTATGCGCGCACGCAAATTACACGCCTCCGATATTGTATACCCTTATGGCTGCACACGCCCACGCACCTGTTTCTAGGATTTCTAATGCACGCCGGGTTATTTCGAAGTCTGTATATATGGCAGGCCGAGCCGTGTAATAGTTTAATTAACTCGGCTTTCGGCGATAATGCTGCTGGACGGAAATAATAATTTTGATCGTACACTTCCTGTAATCGGCCTCGCGACTGACTGGCACTGTTTTGAAAATACACTGCACTTTTCCGAAGCGATTTTCCTCGACGATTAATCATTCGTGAAGACGCTATTGACGCTCGGATTGACATTATTTTTCCTTTGTGCGCGGGTCTAAATGAGGCGCATTCAACTTTGTTTGCAGCCGACTAATTCCCACAATGGCAATGAGGCGAAGTGTCATCCAGAATCTTCTCAGAAAAGATTCTAGATAACGAGGCGCTCACATACTATTCAAATGAACGTTTCGTTAGTCATCGTATTCGTGTATTATAAAAAAGATCGATCAAAGACTGTATAATGACTGGCGCTATTAGGACACCATTGTGCGGATTACGTCTCCGAGAGTCTCTCATTCACGTAAGGTATAAGCATGACAGTGTCTCGATTCTTCCCCCGACCAAAGTCGCGACTTTGTCGTCGAGCAGATAACGTCCGCGGATGTATACCTGCCGGACAATCGCGCCCCGTGGTTTTCCGATCATCGCGAGAGATTACTGTATTGAAGAAAACGCTTTTATATGTCTCTGTTATTGTAACCGCGACAAAAATCTCGCACGTACGTCAACGCGCAGTTACTTTTGATTGTATGTCTTGCATCGAGAAGGCGCATAAAACAAACTTTAATTCCTGAGCTAATGCGTAATAATATATTCCGAGTTGCTAGACAACTTCTCTCCGAACATTTGGGTGATAAAGTAACGCGCTAAAAATTGTTGCGGCCAACACTCGCGCGCGGTTATCGCGATCGATTGCTAATAGTTAGTATACTGTTATCACATTGTTAATAAATCGATACCGGCAAGCCGGTACATACTTTTTGCGCCACCGCGAGAGAGTAATGACGATAATGCTCGAATTATGCAATTAAGTATGATTCGACCGGTCGCGGATTATATATTATGTGTAATGTTATTTTACGGATCGATAACCAAACTGGACTCAGCTCTCGAAAGCTGAGCCGGTCGATTTCGCGTCCCGGTAATTACAATCGGTATTACACGTGGCATACAGTTCTATAAGTGCCAGCATCAAGATAGTTGTTGATTACTGGCTTCGCTAGTAGTCGTCAAACGATATCTGACACTTGCCGGCTGTTTACGACTCGTAACGAATGCCTTTAAAAGAATCTCTTCCACTACTCTCTCTCTCTCTCTCTCTCTCTCTCTCTCTCTCTCTCTCTCTCTCTCTCTCTCTCTCTCTCTCTCTCCTGGCTGGGCATCATAATCGTTAAGAACAGTAAGCTCGCTTCAACTTCTGCGCGAGTAATTACCGGTGAGAGAGTCGTTTTTTATCACTGCCGCGGCCCAGATTGATCCCCGTGTATATTGCCATTTTATTCGCGACGACGAGCTGCTGCGCCCGAGCCTCGGCGAAACGATCTTTTATTTCCTTTTATTTCCTGTGGGATTTACATTGCTTCATTTGAATCGGCCTTTTCTTCGTATATCGAGCTACAGCCAAGGTGTAATGAAAAATTTTTTTTGATTAACTCTAACGATTTATGCTTCCCGCGCGCGTCGCCGCTGCAGGATGTTATTATGACGCTTTATGGGCGCCCCGATGAAAATCGATCTCGAGCGATTATTCGAAATAACATTACGTGCTTTTATCAACTGCTTTTATTTCTGTCAATCGCCGCGCAGCCATTGCGATATATAAAATTAAAATTTTGAAGACTCAATCGCGCGCGGTGGTATTTGCGGGATGTAAATCACAAAGCTGCGCCGTTTAACTGTACACTCGATACTTAAACTCGCATTATGCGAGAAATATAATTTAATTTATCAAACACTTTATCCGCGCATGTAATTGCCCAAATGAGATGCCCGCGCAATTTAAATCCGATTTAAAGCGACGGCCCCCGAAATTAAAAGCAGATCACGAAAATATGTCAATTTCCAAGTCCCGCCTCTGCGCGAAATCGCGTAATTCTGGTTGTCCGTGTATATATTCCACGACACGGCATCGGGTGTGCATAGGAGTTATGCTATACGCAGAAGACGAAGAAGAAGAATAAGAGCAACGACAGCAGCAACAGACACCCTATCCGTTCGTGTTTGTCCACTTGCAGCGCTTGGCGGAGTAGTGCAGCTTCTTTCTTTTTCCCATAGCCGACTTCTAATCGTCCTCCTTCTCCTTGTCGCGTCTGGAGAATGCAATGCGAGAGCCAGAGCAATAAAAGCGCCAACGCAGCGCGATCTCAAGGCGCACAAAAAACTCCGGCTATAGAAAAGGGCGTCCATCTATGCGAGAACAATACTGACGGCAATTTTGAGCGGGATCGACGTCGCAGTCCCGATCGAGTTTCGCCGACGACTACACGTTGGGCTGCTTCGTTTTTTCCCGAACGAACGCCCACGACAAAACGGCTCGCCCGAAAATCGCGTTCCTCTCTGCTCCGAAGACGCAGGGGAGATGGAGATCTCTCGCTCCTTCTTTCTCTCTCGTTCTCGTGCAGCATGGGATGCCTCGCGTGCGACCGGCGTTATGCTAATGTCCTCGACGAAGAAGAAGAAGGAGGAGGGAGGGTGAAAGAAAAGGACGACATGTGCGCACACGTAAGTGGCCCCGTGTGTGCGACGACGATGCCGACGCCGCCGCCTCAGCACTTGCGTGCACGAGCTTCTTCTCCGGGTGCGAGAACGGACTCTCGCTCAGGTCAGGATCGCTACCGGTGAAGCTGGTACTGTGGTGCACTTCTCATGGACGACATACTAATTATGCTTGACTAGGATATATTTGGGAATTTTATGTTTTGTACATAACGTTAGATACTATCGAAAGTTTGTAACTTGCGAGCTTTATCCGGTATCCGGTGCAACAATTATTTTCCAGTCGCCTAACGCGTAATTTACAGTTTCGAACGGTACCATTTGAAGCTGAACATATCGCGACCGGATAGCAATCGCGAAAAAAATCGTATCGTCAAAACGATCTCCAACGCCACTATGCATTTCTAACATTCCCTCCGGCTTTTTGGAGAGCCAGATAAAAAGAGCCAGCAATTTTTTCTCTCTCCGGATATGCGAAAACGAGAGTGTTTCACGCGACGTTTACTCCCGTGAATCGGTATCGCGCTGCAGCGCTAGTCGAATTATTTTTAAGCTTCGACATATACGCGACAGCAGCAGCGGTGGTCATTCCCGCGAGCATAGAAGGTATACTTTGCTAAAAGCCGTCGCGTGCGATTTCGATGGGCTTTCGGAATTTGATGGGGTGTAAAATTCTTGTCGATCGAAGTAAAACGCTGTTCTGAAGATTTTTACAGGCAGATCTAATTTGTCTTCAAACCTTTTCGAAAATAACATACACCAAGGGGGAATCAGCCGATGTACTGATATAAGCCCAAGATATACCGTAAAACTGAACAGTTTTAGACTGGTCTCTTTCGCATCACTTGAACGTACTATAGCTGTCTATTGTCTCTGCCTAGCGACGATAGGTGGCGCAAAGGCAGTATCCCATTTCCCTTGTCAGAATCGGTGCACCGAGTATAGATATAGAGGTTTGCAAGCTATGCCAAAACTGCCTGTTTTGGACCTGCTAAGGCCGCTTAAGCTATATTATTATCAAAGTTGCCCTAAAGAGGAAGGATATATTCCTCCGGAATGTCGGCATAATCAACACGTTGAAATTCTGGCTTAATAATAGTTCCTGCAAAGTAGGCCAGACAATGAACTCAAATAAGGTTACACACCGATGAATTAATCAGAAAATATATATTCGAGCACAACACATGAACGTGAGCTGTGCACAGTAGCATACGCTATACAGATTCTTCGAATGCGCGCGCCTGCACGTGTTTCGAATCATACAGCAACTGACGCGGAACAACTGCACACGTGTACAGGGCCGTGATTAGTCTAGCTCGCGCAGTTCTGAGATTTGATAACCGGATGGTTGCACGCAATCGAGTCGCTCTGTATAGCCTATAGTACTACCGCAGCATATATAAGATTATCAAGGATTCGATATTGTAATGCGCTTGTTAGACTGTATCCGAGTCACTTGGCTAAGCAAATTTTTTTGATAACGAGCCGCAGTACACGTGGAACAGTTTCGCGACAGAGTTTCTGCCTTATCAAAGGAGACGCGTATGAGCACATTATAATATCAAGTTGGCTGAAACCGATACGTGCCCTGGCGCTACTGCTGCGTATTACAGATATAATACAATTACACTTTGAGAATAGATTAACTGCCATCTACAGCTATATCAGCCCGAGAGAGCAAAGCAATTTTCCGGAGCTCAGCGTTTAATGCGGCAAATTTCAAAATCCATCCTTTGCTCAGCGGCGTACACCTCTCCCTCCTCCCAAAAAGTGAAACCAAGTACTTCGACACAGTTGCTGCGGCGGCGGCGGCAGTGGTGCGCTATTCCAGCGGGACCAGAAGCAACTAACGAGTACCGCATGCCAAGAGACTGCAGTAGTATAGAGCAGCAGCAGCAGCCTCTGGAGGCTTGCTGCGCGCTGCGAGCTACTGCTTTGGCGACAGTTTTGGGAACTTTGGGCTTTGAATGAGAGAGCGAAGCTGCAGAGCGATACTATGGCGAAAAGCAGCTTCGCCGAGGCGTACACGCCGCGGAAGAGTGAACTCTCCACCAACTGAGGTTCGCCTATCGCTGCCTGATTAGGACTTTCAGCTTTTAGTAATTACCGGCTCTCTCTCTCCCTCCCTCGCTCTTTCCCTTTCGCTTCCTCTCGGCGACGACGACTAATGAGAAGATCAAGCTCGCAGTTCTGGAAACAGGCTCGTAATATTTCGCGTCGTCGAGATTTCATTTCGTTTCGCCCCGAGTTCTTATACTCCCGTTCATTGTACGATTTCATAATCTACGACACACGTACCGTTCGAGAGACACTGTGCGGTCGCAGTGAAAGGAACAGCGCACACACACTTCCGGTTATTGCATGCGGTGCGTGTATGGTCACCGGGGAATACGAGGATGTCGGCCGCTGCTTTTCCCATAAACGTTTCAATCAGAGGCCGCGGGCGGGGAAAAAACGCGAGGTGTCGCTGAATTTGTTTCGCTTGCGCCCCAGGAATTCCAATTAGCTCGCTGTTTAAAAAAGCCGCCTTTTTTCGCGATCGACGCGAATGAAGCGCGCTTTTTTTCATCGCGTGTATGCTCTGTAACGATACAGAAGGGTACAGCGGCGCACAGTGGCTAGTGAGGAAAATCTCATTATTCGCTGATTCGGAGTTCATAAATTCGCGGTTTGACACTTATTGCTACAAATCCCCACCGGTAGCTCGCGCTGTAATTAAATGTGGAAATCCAGGCCGCTCGCGCGAATATAATATAATAACGAGTTGTAGCGGCGCGTGTAATTGATATGGATTTCGCGAGAGTTTAAAAGCGCGAGCCGAGAGAGAGCGCGCGCGTGTATACGATGTATACTAATCATTAGATCTATTAGCCTCGTTATTTATGGCAGGCGTACGCGCTCTCGCGCGAGCCATCATTATTTAAATTATCGATTTTATTTATGGACTATAGCTTCGGCGGCCGGAGAAAAATGCTTTCTGCAATGAAAGCCAGCGGGTGATTTGCGTTGCGAACTGAGTCGAATGGGCCCGTGAATTACAGCTTTTGTAATAAAAAATAAAACAACAAAGCTCTCTCGATAAATTATAAAAAACGTGAAGAAAGACAGTGTAGAAAACGAGAGCTGCATTTGAATTCGCGGATCGTTAGGCTTACGTAAGACACACATACATCGCACACACAACAGTGAAGCTCAAAAAGCAAACGACTGTTCCTTGTCGTCGTCGCGCGACTACCTCAGCGGCAGCAGTAGGAGAAGCAGTCAGCAACACCAGCTTGTCTCGGCAGCTAAATCATCGCAGCAGCATTAGAAAGCTCTCGTATAAAGGTGACTGGGTTTCTCGACTAGTTCTCCCGAGATATCGCTCTCGTTCTCCTTATATCTAGCTGCTCTGGCCTACAATTCCGACTGCAGTTCATTTATTATGCCGCCGGAGCGGTAGCCTTCTGTGTATATACCGCCTATGTGTGTACACATATAAAGACTATGCCCTCGACTGCACGACATTTCGCCCAAGATGGTATGTGTGCGCCAGTCCGGTCGCATGGGAATTACATATAAGCTCTCTCTCTCTCTCTCTCTCTCTCTCTCTCTCTCTCTCTCTCTCACTCGTGCGAACACAGTTCGTGTGTAGTACACACTTGGTATTGCTTTTTTCGACGCTTGTATTACGTGGGATATCTCGAGCCTAATTACGTTGATATCCTTGATATTTGACTTTTCGTGTTTATCCAGACACGTTTCGCCTCTAAGCGAGATCTCGTCGGGGAGAGAAAATTCCGCATAAAGGACACAGCAGCAGGCCGACTGACTTATCCGGGACACAGACTCGAGACGGCTACCGTCGCCGCGTCGATAAAAGCTGCACGACACATTCGGTAGCGGGCGACGAATTTACGCGGACGATTTGCATTATCGGTCACAGGGAGAGAGCTGCTACTTGGTCAAGCGCGTCGATATAGGTATACATGGACGTGTAGGTGCGCGAGGACCAGGACGATAACGCCTGGCATTGTTGGCAATCGCGGATCGATAAATCTCCGCAGGGATCATTCTTTTTGGCTTCTTTGCGGCAGTAGCCTCTCGCACACCTATACAACCACAGAGTGAAAGTTTTTCGGAGAAGTCGCGCTGTTGAGTTATCGGGTGAGAATGAGAGATGGCTACAGTCGATTCCCGGAATATTTTCAAAAATCGCTCGTAAATCGTAGGCGAAAGTCTTATTGTATACGGCTAACCAGTAACGAGGCATTACCTTATCACGATCGAAGAGATCACTCGTCGGCGCATTACGCGACGATACACTTCGACTGTACGAGGGCACAAAGCCGCGCGTCGGTTCGCGTATATTCCAATTGCATACATCAGCGAGCGCCGACGGACGATTTTGGCATTGCGCGCATTTGTCCTTTCCTGAATTTCGAATTGCCGATGGGAGAGAGAGAGAGAGAGAGAGAGAGAGAGAGAGAGAGAGAGAGAGAGAGATTCGTCCCATAATGGCTGCGCTTGTTATTCAGCGAAACCGCAGAGAGCCAGTAAACTGGCCTTTACACGCACACACACACACACACCCTCTTAAATCTTCGAGAAGATTCAGAAATTTCGCGATCGTTATCGCGAATGATTTTTAAGCATATACGTGAGTAAGAGAGAGAAAGAACGAAGACACGCGCTTTTTTGCGCTCTATACCGGGAATACGAAATTTCGAGCCGTCCTATCTGCACTCGTTACTCATGCTACGAATTGCTCTCTGTGGTGCCGAGAGTGAAAATCAATAGCCTCCGCTTGTATAATCCGATGATAATGTTCCTTCTTATTTATTCGGCAGTCTGCCGGATGCGACGAGACTTGCGGGAAATAACGCAGAAGTGTTTTTTGCGGTCGGCCGAATTATTCAAAGCCTGCGCTTTATATTATGTACACACTCTTGATGTCTCCGATCCAATCGCTCGCTTTATTTACGACGTTTTCTCGAATACGGAATAAAATAGTCCGAGTATAATAGCTCGCCCTCGTCGCATCATCATCGAGTAATCGCTTATATAATAATATGAGAAACACACTCTCCAGAGGTCCTCGTATACCGCCCAGAGATTCGGCTCTTATTAAGGCAATAAATTTCAACCTCAAGCACGCTCGGGCGCGCGCGCGAGCACTTTAGTCGCGCAATTAGTTATAAACCGGCGAACGACGAGTATCGCTCGGCATCATTCGCGCGCTTATAACTCGCGGAGCCGCTCGTTTAACAGCTCGATCAAAGGGACTCGGAAATTTCGGTAACCCCCATCATAAAGCAGGTGCGCGAGAGAGAGAGAGAGAGAGAGAGAGAGAGAGACTACGCGCGCTCGTAAAAGTCTCCGCACGAAACTTTCTCTCTCTCTCTCTCTCCCGTATAACCCGGCATGTACATAATACTGCGTATATTATTACTTGACTCGCTCTTTCACTACGAAGAGGCGCGCTTGTGCGCATTGGTGTTTTATTATTTGGCTATGTGCAGCGCAGTATAGCCCCCGTCGTCATTGGTACCGGCGACGACCCCTCGCAGCACTGCCAAAAGGTCTCAGCTGTGTGTGCGCTGGGGCTAATCCGCGCAGGGGGGCCGAATGCGCCGCGAGGCAATAAAAATATAATCCGCGATAAACGCACGCGAATGTACGCTGCTGCCGCTGCTGCAGCAGCGAGTGGAGATAAAGGGACACAAAGGGAGGATCGACAGATTTCCCGGCGTAATTAGGTATTTGCGTGGATTTTTTTTTGTCTGTGCGAGCGCCACTGCCGATGCTGCTGATACCTCGTTTATTCTATTGATTGGTTTTGTACCCGATGGATAATAATAATATTCTATACGCTTTGTTCGTTCGCTCATGTGCGAGTGTAAAACGATCCGCATAAAGCTCGTGTAAAACAGATGATTATCCGAAAGGCGTAAAAGATTTTTTTTTAATTTTTTTATTCCGTACGCGTGCATTTGCATAGAGCGTATTATTTGGTCATATGGCTTATTGTGCCTCGCGGCGGCGGGCTTCATTTGCGAAATAGCTCAGAATGGGACCGGCCAAGCGTGAGTCGAGTTTATGCGTCGCCAGAAGTGGCCTGCGCGAAATGATGCTCTGTAAAACCAGCGCCAGGATATTATTGTTTCGCCGGGAGGCACACGCTGTAGGTACGCATTCGACAATTTCGAGCGGTGCTTTGTCCTGTTGTGCGAATTATGCGTATTCGGTTCTGTTATCGCGCGATTTTTCGTTTCGATTCAGAGATTCTCGAGAGATTATTGCTTCTTCTTTAGAAAGTATTATATACAGTAAAACCCACTAAGGGAATACTAATTATTCGGGGTTCTCGGGTATAATTAATCTTGTTAATAAGATGCATGTTTTTCGGTAAGTCCATTAGCTTAATTGAGAGCTCATGAAAATGCAATTTATCAGCCTAATGTATGGGATTTTAAAATACGCGCGGCGATAAATGCCCGCAGCTCGATCCCGCTGACTCTCATAATTAGCTCTGCATAACTATACACGATAAAAGATAAATGAGTGTGAAAAGCACTCGATTCGGGCGCATGCACCTTCAGCCTACTCGCTCCGCAGAGATTCAATTCCTCGAAAACAATCACGGAGACTTGCGAGAAGAAAACAAAAGAGCAACGAACCGGAGCGTCATTCTAACGAAGAACAATATCCGATCGGAGTAAGCGTACGGAGCAATCCAGGACACATCTTTTCGTGGGAGCGTGTAATTATGAAAATTCCTCTCGCGCGAAGCAGTAGAAGAGGAGAAAGAAGAGGAAGAAGAAGCCTCGCAGGCGCAAAGGGGACCGGTCGACGCGCTGGATTGGGCCCCGATTCGTACGACAAGATGTTAACACGAGGCGGAGCGCGAGAGCAGCCACGTACGTGTACAGGCTCAGTGTGAAGTGCAACGAACGAGGGAGGAGAGAAGAGAGCAGCGGCAGCCCGTTGGCCGAACTAACGGGCTTGTGACAGGATGTAATCTGAGACAAGGCCGAGACTGTAAGGACGCGTACATGTCGCGCGCCGGCCAGTGTCGGACATGTAAGGATTTTCGACCTCGTGTTTTGCTGATCTTTCCGTTTTGTTTACGGGAGAAATACCTGAGAAACGTTTGGTTGAAATTTTTAAAAACTCGAAAGAAAGTCAATTGAAATTTAATGGGAAGTATTATGCAATCGCTGTTATTTTTTTTACTTCACGTCTTGAACAGACGACCCTTTGATGCAACTCGAAAGCGGTTACACAGAATCATCGATGATGCGTTGGGATTCCGAGTACTCTGTTTAGATAAGCGACTAGTGTAACATTTATACGCACACGTCAACAATTTGATATCGCCCTGGGAGACATTTTAATACAATTATATCAGTCCTAGCTTGTAGTTCAACGAAGCCAGTGCGATGATTCTAGCAAGTCTACAGATAAGAAAAATTACTCGAATTTACTTTACTTATAACGCCGCTTAATACGATTCTCCACCATATCTCCAAGCAAACGACGCACTTTCGTCAAATTAGGTCACACAAAGAATATTATATTTCTTCGCAATATTTGTCGCAGTTAAATCAAGCACAGAAAAAAAAGTTTTATACGGTTCACGCGAGAGTAAATCACACGCAGCGCCGTATAAAAAGTCTCATTAGCGCAGCAGTCTATTAAATCCTCCGAGATATATGAAATGCAACAAAAACAATCCCTCGCTGTGCTACTTTATTTCACAAACTTGCGCGTTCACGAAGCGAAAAAAGAGTTCTGTTCGGTTCCCTCCTTCTCTCTCTCTCTCTCTCTCTCTCTCTCTCTCTCTCTCTCTCTCTCTCTCTCTCTCTCTCTCTCCAACCAAAAACGCGTCAAGCCATAAGCACTAAACAGATCTTTCAGGCAAGCAAGCGAGCGAGCGCGCGCGAATAACAACTCTTTAAATTTCGCGCTACATCGCGTTGGCGCTAAAAACACGCGCCAGCTTTGAATCGCGCCATGAAGCCTTTACTTTCAAAACTAGAACTCGCGGGCTGAAACCTAGCTCGCTATATGAGAGACGGTTAACCACCCGCTTCGCGTTAAAAAAAAACCCGCGCACACACGTCTCTTAACCCATATTTAACATGGAAAACAGCTAGCGCGAGCGCATACGCTTTTGTCTGAAAAAACTGCACGGCGCAGAAAAAAAAGAAGTTTCGCAGCTGCCTTTCTCTCTCGAGACCGCGCGGTCTAGCATTCATCGGCCGGGGAAAAAGTTTCGCATTCGAATTTCGCGGGCTTTTACAGATTTTCCCGCCCATAGTCTATTCTCGACCGTATAGGCTCCCTTTTTCAACAAATTCACGAAGCCGCACACACCCATCATCCATTATTCGACTTTCTCGGCTGGGCGCTTTCTTCTCGAATTTTCGCATTTATCTTACTCGCGTTTTACGTCAGAGCAAGCGCGCAGCGGTTCGGTTGAATGACACGACGCGCAGCCGCCGCGAATACACGCGCGTAACATACTTTTTTCCGTGTACAGCAACGGCGGTGGCTGTCAGCGCGCGATATTCAGCATCCTTTTTCACCTGTTCGCATCATCTCGTTATTGCGAGCGGCCAAATAATTGTCGCTGTGTGGGTATGCGGGCGCCTGTGTGTGTGTGTGTGTGTGTGTGTGTGTGTGTGTACAAAGCAGCGGTAGTTGCGATGTCACGCGCTGTAATTGAATGATTAAGTTCAATCGTAAACATACGCTCGCGGCCGTAGGTGTTTGCCCTTACTCGCGAGGATCGAGTAATTAGGTTGCCACGGGGGGACGGAGGGGTCAGAGGAGAGGAGAGCGCCGGAGAGAAGAATGAAAAAATATACTGCAATATGCGGCTCTGCAGGGAGAGACAGAGACAGAGAGAGAGAGAGAGAGAGAGAGAGAGAGAGAGCGGAAAGGCTACTGTGCACCGCCGCCGCCGCTCTTTACCCTGTCATATTCGTGCGTGCAGCTTAATATCGCTCTCCTGCCTGCGCGAACGTCGCATTAAAACGTCGAGCCGATGTCAAGAGGACGACTCGTTGTACATTTGGCTCTCTCGTTGGCTGCTGTGCGTAGTATATGTATATATGTATGTATGCGCGCCAATGATCGGCTTTCTTTCATTCGGAAGCCGAAGCGAGTTTTATGTATTGACTACCGGTGATGCGATTACCGTCAAATCATCTTGTCAATTCGTCGACGCGCTTCGCCAGCTGATGCCCTTTTTCCCGCGTGATCATTTTTAAAATTCATAGAATGCTGGTATGAAAATGCGAGCGCGCTGATTCATTCTTCAAATCTCTCGATAATTGCTTCGGACAAACGGAATCCTCGCCGACGGTTTTGAGGCTTTCAGCGCCGGCGGCGTCCCGTGGCGTGTTAATCCCATAGAATCAAAAGGGAACAAGGTCTCGCGAGAAATGCAATAGGCGCGCACGTCCGTCAGGAATGAAAATAGACCGAGATCTATGCCATCGGAGATCGACTCCTTGTTTATCCGCGCCGGCTGTGTTGCCTGTATGGGAAACGAGTCCGTATAAACATCAAAACTTGATTACACGTTGTAAAAAAGATAGACCGGATTTCGATCGAAAATCTGAGCTACGACGACTGCTGCTGTTTGCGAGCTGGTTTTCGATTTTCAATTTTACGATTTGTGGACGTTCGCACGGGAGAATCGATGCTTCGTGGAAATATCTAGCAGGGCGAGACTGAACGATTAAAATTCAAACAGCGTCGCGTAGAATCTTTGTTTGAAAAGCAAGCTTTTATCACCCCGAATCGCAGTGCTCAATCTAATTTAACGAGTTGGAAACTCCAAATATATATCTCTCATCGCTTTTCATAAGAAGAACGCGCTCGTGCGCTTATGCATGAGAATATAGGTCGTTACGCGCGCCACGCATTAATATATGCGGCGAGGAAAAAATACCGTACGCTATACAGAGCCCGCACCGAATATACGCTTACATAATCGAGGGTACATCCTATGATCCTTATCGTCATGGAAGAAATCTTAACCGGGTCAGGGGGAAACAAATTTTTTTTCTCTTTCTTTTCGTTTCCTTTTCGCATCTCGAAGCCGTGCGCAGTAAACATTCGAAGTGCGTAATTGAATTATAACGTGCAGGTAATTATGAACTTAAACCGTTAAAACTTCAACTTCGTACGTAACGTTCAATCTCAAGCGCGCGAATCTCGTAGTGCCAACCGTCTCGACGAAAATAATAACAGTGTATGTATACAGTGTTTGAGCTTCGCGGAGACGAAAATCGTCCCCAGAGCGTGCGCGAGAGAGCGAGCGAGTCGAGGGCAAAAAAGAATCGAAGCTTTCAAGTTTTTAAGATATTCATGAAGCGCATCTTCGCGAGTAGCACTTTATTACCGTAATGACATTTGAAGTTAATTCCTGAGTGACTCTTCATTCCATTTTAAAAGCCAGACAGAGGGCTATATTGGTTTTAAAGAGCGTCTTTAAACGGCTCTCCGGCCAGCTGGGCGCGCAAAAATTATTCCTTTTTACTTCAAAGGCTCGCGACTGAGAGAGACAGAGCGTAAGAGAAGGTAGCAAATAAAGCACCGTGGCGAGCCTTGGGACCAACTCTCTGCGCTGCGCAGTGTCGCAAAAAGTGACAAAGACGAGCAAGAAACGAGCTTCGGTAGCTACTTCGCCCGGTAATAATGGGCTTATTCCCCGACGAGTAAAGAGGTGCGTATGTCACCGCGTAACACGTCAGCCTCTGTCAAAGAAGATTAAGCAAATGCTCGGACGACACGCGCAGGGTGTACCTACACAGCCTTTCCCCCCCCCCCCCCCCCGACCTGCTGTATCTCTCCAAGAGAAAGAGAAGCACAATCAGCGCGCGCTTTTTCGGCGTGTTTGCTCGCATGCGTACCAGGTGTCGTCATCGTCTCTGACTACCGCCGAATCGCCTTTTTATCGTCCGCGCGCACATTCCGATTGGTCTCTCTCTCTCTCTCTCTCTCTCTCTCTCTCTCTCTCTCTCTCTCTCTCTCTCTCTCTCTCTCTCTCTGTGGACGACGACGACGACGACAACGACGACGAGAAAAAAGAACGAGTGGCGCGGCGTGCAAAGCCGCCGCCGACGCAGGTAGAAATTACTCGTTCTTGCCTCAAACATGCAGATAAGGCGAATTTTTCGCATCGCCGGCGAGCTTGCGCGAATTATTTTCCCCATACGTTGTTATACAGGGGAGTTTTTTCAAACGACTGTAATTCCCAAGACGCGCAATAAAATCCAGTCATCATCGCGCATCGACTCTAGACACATACCGCGAGCAGATATCTGTTATAATTGCTTTCCGCGAGCTGCAGTAGCTCATTTCGCGGGATAATGCAATACACGGCCCCGCTCATATCTGTACGTCCTCTCTCGCGTAGACGCAATAATGGTCGCACCGGTGAAATTCAATGACAATGGGGCAGTAGCAGAGCGCGAGCTTTGATTGCGCAATATCTTTTCCACTCGCTTTTTTCCACCAGCGAGCAGACCCTATCCCCTCGCCGTAGCGCTATATTGCAGCGCGCGCTTCGGCCGATCGCTTTTTGCAATTAAAACGGTTGTTTAACCATTTGCAGCGTCCTCCAAGCGCGATTTCACGAACAGTGCTACACTGGATTACATCCTCGAGTATCATATACGCGTCTGCGGTAGCGACCGACAGATATTGATATTTGCAAACTATATAGCCCTCTCTACTCTCGTCGCAAAAAGCCGCGCTCTTTAACATTCAGGAAATTTCTTAATTACATATCCACGCAGTAGGTATACCGCATCCAATCAAACGCGGATAGCTGCTGCATCAGCGGAACCGGTAATTTTTTCCCCAACGCGCAAGAAGCGAGGAGCCATCAGTCCTCGTGGGGATCGATCGCCAGTTGCTATATCGACGAATCGCAATAATGATAATCCGAGGGAGAGTGAGAGAGAGAGAGAGAGTCACGGAAGAGACTTCTTGCTCGGCTCCTCCACGCCATGTAAGGCGCGCATTTTCGAGGGTCGTTAATTAATTAAGGAGAGGCACGTCAAGCGTGCTGACCCGCTAACTGCTCTCCCTCTCTCTCCCTTCATTCTTATTCCCGTCTGTCAACTCCTCCGTCAATTCCTCCATACTTCTTTCCTTTTTTCGATCTCTCTCTCCCCCTCCTTCATATTCGTTTCGCTGAAACCGCTCGTCCGTCAAAGCTCGCGCGCCGCGCTAATTCGATTAAATGGTTAATTGCTTAATTTCGTTTAATGCGCGCGGCTCTCTTTCTCCGCTACTATGCGCGGCTTTCTTTTCGAGAGCATCTCACCCTCGGCGTGGACCGCTTCATTCCTTCTCGTTATTGCTATCGAGTCGACTCCTTTTATTACTACCCTCACCGGGGGCCAGGTCTCTTTGGACGATATTAGCGCGTTTCCGCGTGATTTTTCCTTGTTCTTTTTCCCCTTCCTCTCACTCGAGAGAGGCGGCTCGAATTTAAATAAAATTTCCCGGACACTATTTCGCTTAATGAAGGCAGCGGAGGAAGAGAGAGAGAGAGAGAGAGAGAGAGAGAGAGCTTTGAGCAGTCCGAGTCGTATTATGCGCCGAAATTGAGTGCGCGCGAAATTATGGTGTTTATCTCCGATTATGATGAACGGTTAATCAGAAAAATGCGGCCTCGCATATTGCGCGAGCATTAACATTCGGCGGCGCGCGGACGCGATATTTTCGCGCTAATGCAGCGCGCTTCGCTTTTAATAACGATATTAAACTTATCGAAATAACTCATCGACGTGAGTTTCGAGCGGAAATGAAAATCGCTTATCTCTCGTGTGTAAAAAGAAACGGTAAGCGCCCCGACTTCGCGAATAAAATCTTCAACGTGTAAGAGCGCGTTAAAATTTTATTTTCAAAGGAGCAAAAATTTATTTCGGTTTTAGACGCACGCGTCTGCACCCTCTAAAATTCAACTCGTCGCCTCGTCGTTCACAAGCTCACATAACACACATATCGCGGCTCGAAAGAACCTGCTCGTGCATGTGTGCGCGGCTTTATAAAAGCGAGCGCCGCTTCACGTATATAAACTGCCCGAAAATTCGAGGTCATCGGCCGTAACGCGAGCGCAATCCCCCCGAAAGAAAGAAATCGCGGGCATAATTAGCGAATGATTGATCGATGCGTGTCGCTCTCTTAGGTAGCTATGCATGCGAACTTTCTCTCCGGCCCGTCTTTCTTTCGTTCGTTCCGATGCGCCCGGTATATATAACCCTTTTAGCGTCGTCTCTCGTCGCTCTTTATCTTTTGCATTGCTGGGCCGGAAAAAAGAGGATTATTCATATGCAGAGCCGGCTGATTTTTTGATTTAATTAAAATTGCAAGAGAGAAAGAGCGACGAGATAGGTATTCGAAAGTAATGAGGCTGTGCATAGTCATTAGGTGTACGGGTTGATTCGTCGTTCGGAATATTTATTTGGCGTTCGATTAGATTTCGACTCGAGGATGTCGCTCCTTGACGCTTGAATATGGAGAGGATCGATGAGTGGAGAGGAGCGAATCGATATTTTTGCGAATCGATTCGGTTTAGACTGGTAACGGAAAGGATAGTGAGACATTCGACGCGTGTATCTTTAATGTGACGGATATACTTTGAAAGCTCGTTACAATATAACGCGAAATTATAATCACATTATTTCTCCTCGCATTAACCAAGATTATAAAACGCATGCGCGGCATTGCATTACTCGTGAGACAGCCGGTGTTACTTTTTTATTTCACCCGCGACGTTTTAGCATGATCGATGTTAATTAATTTTATTAACGTGTCTAATCCAATGCCGAAGCCGATCGATCATTCGCTACGTTGCGGTAGCGAAAAAGTGATTCCCGCGAATGAAAAACCGGAATTCGTTAAACGTCATACACGAAGGAACAAAAACACCTCGCGCTCGGCAATTATGGCGGCTACTCGTTTTATATCGTCGCAGTAGTCGAGATGCAATTATTCCATCGCGTATCTCGTATCAATGCGCTACTGTAATTTATTGCACCGATTCATGCGCTCTGATATATACGTATATACAAACGTATATAATGTAGCGTCGCGGGATTATTACGAACGGAAGTCCTCTCGCGATACTAATCCGTACAGTCATAAGGGCTACCGGGATTGCCTCGCGAGTTTCATTAAATATGTATATGATAATTTGATGAAATTCATTACTGATACGGAAACCTGTTTTGTCAATTTTCATATCTTTTTTGTGTATCACTTTTATACCAGGCTTATAAGTCTCCGATGATGACTCCGAGATACGCTGTACGCGGCTCTAGAAAAATGCACTCGTTAGTCCACATGTGTCATCGCGCGCTAATAATATCACTCTTATTTTACGCAAGGATGCACTACATATACATAATTTAAAAAGTAAATTACGTCAACGTGTCTTCTCATTATCATTCCTATGTAAATGCACTGTTTCACTCTCTAGTTAAGTTCTCATACGCACACACAAACAACCAATGAAATACATACGGCAATCAGGCAATTTTCAACGGACTCAATTAGGCGCAATTTTCCGTGATAGTTTTCAATTATTTCTTTATACGGCGAAATTTATACCGCGCATTCGCACACGTACCGGCAATATCGAGAAATAACTATGCATGAAATTAATTCGTCGATCATAGTCGGGCGATTAGGACGTGTAACATAAATGCGATGTAAATTATTAATGCGAAATCGAAGGTTAGTTTTTCAAAGAGAGTAAAAAAGAATCGCTCTCATGAAAATCCTTTCTAATAGGTCAAACCAGTTATCCTCCTCCGCGCGTATAAGCCGATTTGTCCGATTCGAGAGTCGCGCCATTATTCCGCCGTAATTTCGCAGATTATCTAAAAATTATCCGCGAGTCATGAGGCAACATAACAGATCCTTTCCCATGGCCGATTTCTTCTAACGTCCTCTCGTGGGCGATTGCGCAAACCCAATGCACGAGAAAACAGCTGCGCACACACCTTACCTGATAAATAATTGTCCTATGGGTGGTGTCCGCGCGTAAATGTCAGGGTTACTTACCTGTAACAGAGAAAAAAAGAAAAGTCTTATTAGCGCTCGACTCGAGAAAATTGGTGATAATGTCTCGTGTTTACGGGTTTAGATATTGGACGTGACTTGTCGGAGGGTTAAAGTGCTTTTTTCGGTATTCTGATGGGGCACAGCCTATAAACAAGGACTTTGATTTCGAGCTTTATTAAAATCGGCTTCTGAAATGAAAATCGTCTCGCAAATTGACCAGGAATACTCGGACGATCAAAAGGATTAAGCAACACGGGCGCTCGAAATGAGCTTTAAAAATAATCGCATGCAAAATTGAAGCTCCCAAAAGGGATAAAGGAAAATATCGTAATTGCAATCGTCATCGCATGGCAACACCGTCTTCTCATTGCACATACAGTGAGCGCGTTGCCGGGTGCAGTGGATGCGTAAACAGCCGCAGCGGTGCATCTCGGCGCAGGGAATGCGAGTGAGCAGAGGATGGATAGCCAGCGCAACTATATGTTAATCGAATTCGCATCCGAATGCGGAATAAGAGAGCCGCGCACCGCCTGAGAGCCGTATCATTGCGCCGCTGTCCGGCGGCCCTCGTCGCTCGTCATCCGCCGCGCTCCTCAGCTCCTTCGTTTGCTCGTGTTCCTCTCCTCTCTCTCGCTCCCGTCGCGGCTTCTCGCGCTGTCATCGCGCTTGTATCGCCTCCTCGTGTCCTTCGAGCGAGCGAGAGGAAAGAAAACCGACCTCTTCTCTAACTACTTGTCTTCGCTCTTGCTTTCTATAAACTTCTTTGTCTTCTTCTTATTCTTCTTCTCCTGCTTCTTCCTCTGCGCATATACGTTCCCTCTTCGTTTATTGATACGATAACGAGGCGGTATTTTTATCGTCGTTTGCCGCCGAGCTGCTGGAGAATAATTTTTCGATTCGGCTCGAGCGCGATCGCCGTAAGTTAGCTCGCCGAGCGAGGGTAGTTTATTATATACGTAAACGGCGAATTTGATTTTTATTTCGCTTTGAATTTCACGGCCGTGAGGCAGAGCGACGCTTGGCTATAAGGGTATACAGCGAGACTGTATATATTTATTTCCAAAGCTTCGATGCCGCCATAAATACACGTAAATACAGCGTCATAAATAACTGCCCCCCGTTTAGCTAAACAATTTCCACGTCGTATAATGGCAAACAAAAGCACTGATAAATTTCGTCAAAACAATTGTCATGCTCTCGCGCCTACACGCACGCGACGTCCTCGACGCATGACTGGCTCTTTGAGTCGCGAGCAAAAACGTATAATTAACCGTTTGCGCAACAATGTCAGAGAAAGAGAGAGAGCATAGATGCGCGTTATAAACTCTAATATTATAAATCAAACGGAAAGCACGCGACGTTCCTGACTGATTGCGCGGCAGATAAAATTAACGAACTCCGGCTGCTTGCGCGTCATCGCCGTGCGCGTGTGTGCGATACTGTGTGTACAGAAACTACATTCTGTCAATCGCGAAAACGAGACTTACACCCATATACACAGACTCGATTGATGGCCCCGATGTCTAAGCTCTTGCGCACACGTCAATTTGCGGCAATACGAATTTTTAATTGCCCTAAAGTGTGCAGCAGCGCTGCAACTGAAAAAGCATAATTTATCATCGGCTCTCTAAGAGGCGTGTCGTTGAAATTTTCCACGCGCCGCTGTATGCACAATACCATTTGAATAAAGTATTCGGTTTATTCAACGACGGCCTGCATATACTACGCGAAGATTTAACAACTCAGGAAGAGTGTGTACGACCGGTAAATCGGCAGCTGTCGCGCAAAAACGACACGCTACTACTCGTCATCTCTCGGAGAGAATAGAAAACGATGCGGGGGAAAAAGAAACTCTCGGATTAAGGAGCTATAGTACGCGAGGAGAAGAAAATTGAAATCGATAGAGGCTGCACCGGTGCAAAAAAGCCGGGAAAAGGATAAGGGCGCGAAGAAAAGGTGTTTCAACTTGTCTGTCAACGCGCTCTCCCGTGTCTTTGTGTGCATATCTCGGGATTAAATTGGTCTCCGCGCACGTAATGCAGGTACCCGCGTGATGTGTGTTATGTACTTGTGTATACAAGGAGGCATTATATGCAGCGTTGATGCTTCGGAATGCTACCGACGATCCATCGGTTCTTTTTTCTTCTGCTGACGAGAAAGCGTGTCTTCAGCCTTTTTGTAAAAATAATTTCGAAATTTCCAACGGCACACATACGCGGTTCTGTGAAAAACGCTCATAAAGGAAAGAAAAGCAGCAGGCTGCGGCACTCAAGTCCTCGGCAGAGCGAGGATCTCTCACGTGGCCCGTCGAGTGAAAAGCAGAGGCAGTAGCGTAGCTATCTCGATTAGCCCGTCTCTCTCTCTCTCTCTCTCTCTCTCTCTCTCTCTCTCTCTCTCTCTCTCTCTCTCTCGTACAGCGCACGCGCGATAGGTCCACCGTGGCGTATGTGCAGCTCTTCGCGGGGGAAGCAAAATCTAGACCACCCAGCGACCATTTTTTTCTCGAAGCCTGATGCAGAGTATAGAAGTGCAGGAAGGGGAGGCAGAGGAGGAAAAGTCTCCTCTCCTATCGGCACTACTGCAGCCAGCAGAAAGCGAAAAGGAAGGAGGAGAGCGTATCACGCACGTTCGAGGCGAGACTCTTGAAGGCGGCTGCTCTACGTGTACGTGCTGCACCCTTCCTTCGCCGCCCCCTGTGCCAACGACCTATCCCACTGCAGCAGCCACACGCAGCACGAGTCTAATCCGTCTTCCTACTTTCTTGCGCTGATGCTCGCGCGGAGAGCTTTTTATCGTCGCCGCGCGCGAGTTTTGTAAACTTTTTCTTCGCGGTTAGCTTGTTGTATGCGAGAGTATATCGGAGTTTAAGCGACTCTCGCGCCGATCGGGTAAACTCTCCGTGTAGCATGTGTTATATCTTGCTAAACTTCGTAACTTTTTTTATTCGGTCGCATATACTTGTAGCCGATCACGTCACGAGACTCCGACTACTTTTCATCAAACCAACTTGACATATGAAAAAAAAATCACCGAGAAGCACATAAAACCATGTTGGCGCGTATGCAGTAAAGCAGAACGGCGGAGCTTGGGGAGGCTGCAGCCGGCTGCAGGGGTTGCCTACGGCGCGGGGCTCTGTCGTCAAGCCGCCGCCACCGCCACGGTCCTCCTCTTCCTATATACATATACTACACAACTATTACACGCCGCTGCTGCAGACGGCCGACTGGTCTTTCTTGGGGGTAGCGCGAAAGCGCGAAAAGGGCTGCACACGTTGCTAGGTAAAGAGAGACGCGCTTCGTCTACACTAGATTATCGAGATTCGTGAATTTCATTTCGGGGTTGTGCAGCCAAAGCACAGATGAGCAAGAGCGGCGGATAATGAGCTTGGAATTTTTCGTCGTATACAAGTAGAAGCTTTGGAAAATTCCCGCTCGCTCAATCGAGCTTTTTTTTCAAAAGCTCGCGCTCGCGTATCGCCGTGAGCTTGCGCGCGCTTAATTAATGTAATTAACGCGAGAGCAAAGCGCATAATTTAATTAGGCTAAGCGTTAATTAAGGCAATTTTTCCTCGCGGATCTGGAGCAGAGGGAGAATACGCGCGATGTAAAAGAGAAAAAAATAACGCTCGCGTATGCGTTACAGATTACACGAAGTAGCGGCGGCGGCGCAGACGCGCAAATATAAAAACTAGGCGCGGGGAGAGAAAAAAGACGGCGGAGCGAAGAACGTAATAGGTACGTATGCACGCGAGGATGCGTAGAGACAAGACTCGTGGTGTGAGTGCATGTGCGTATAGACGGGGGCTGCAGTATAGCTCTGCACTCGGCAGGGCGCTGCACCCGCGTGCATCGATCCCCCCCCCCTCTCTCTCTCTCTCTCTCTCTCGCGGGCGCGATGCGTAGCCTAGCTACCCCCTTTTTTCACTCTCCCTCCATACGTGTGTGTCTCGCCTTCTCTCTTTCTCTCTCTCTCTCTCTCCTTTCTTCTAACGGCGGCGGCTGCACTTATGAGCTCGCTCTCGCACTTATATACAAGTGTATGTAGGATTTTTCATCGTCAGGACGACGACGACGACGGACGCGATGGAAAAGTCCCCTGAGGTACGCATACACCTACCCACCCACGCACGTGCGCGCTACGGAAAAAGCCGAAGAGAGAGAGAGAGAGAGAGAGAGAGAGAGAGAGAGAGAGAGAGAGCGCAGCCGCTTTCCGGATCGCTTGTTCGTATATGTCTAGGGAAAAAAGTGCGTAGGGCGCGACGACGATTCGCAGGAGAGATCGAGCGGGCAGAGAGAAACTCATTAACATAAATAAGCGCAGCGTTAGAAAATAACGCGGAGCTTTGATCCTGCACTGCGCGCACACGCGTCAAGGATAAGAGACTGGGGGTAAATTTTTTTTTTAATTTTTAACTTTTATACCGAGAAACGCTGAGTGAGTTGGGATTGGCAAGATCGTGAGTGTTGGATTTTTGCTAAAATCTGACATAGTTTTTAATTTAGAAATATGCGTAGCTCTAGGATAGTTTTATTTTACTATAGCTGGGAAAACCCCAAGCGCAGACGCTGCACCGAGTTCGTCGCCGAATTCGGCAGCGCATCTGCTCTTTTATAACGATAAGCTTCTCGGAAACGCGGTCTGTTTGTTGCCTACGAAAAATACGTGCGACAAACACGGCAATTAGGGATTAAGAAGGAGCGCGCACTTCGCTGAGTGCGCCCTTTTTATGATACCAGGTTGGCGGCGGGGGCTATTAAGAAGGGTTCGTCCGCTCACGCTTCGACCGCGTCGTCGCGTATCTGGATATCGGTAGCGTCCCTCCTGCGATCAGCCGTAGGACCGCGTCACCGAGGTATTGTAATACCCTCAGCGGAGGATAGCAGTTAGTTCTAACCGAATCGAGCAAGCGAGCAGTTGTCCAGTCGAACGCTTCACTGACATCTGACTACGCTGTCATACTCGTATTAATTTCTTGTTCTTTTTTGTATTAATAAATATATTCACCGTGAGAAGCTATACCCTGCTTGATTTTTATTTTCAACAGTGAGTTTTGTAGTAAATTTATTTCTAGCTATGAAAAGCAATAGAGCACATTCTACTTATACGTTTGGGAGTGTGCGAACTTCCTACACTTAATCAGATACGTATCTTAGTCTGGGCGCGATGTCGAATTGAATAATGCTCGTTCGTTCATTGATTCGCGAGCTTGTCTTGATTATCCTACGTATACACGTGCGTAACAGCCGCGAGAAAGTCCGGATTACTCGGCTCCTTGCACGGATGAAATTGAAGGATCGTGTGTGCAACGCGCATACACGCACGCGAGGATATAAATGTATTCCGCTCACGATACAAATGTGCGACCATTTGTAAAAGCTACGTTTCACTTTCGGAACTGCCGGATTGCTCAACGAGCGTGTGTGTATATACAACTAATTCTCCCGTCGTCCTCTCGAGGAAACCATTCGTCGGATACAGAATCGACCGAATAAACACATCCGATACAACGGGTAAACGCCGGGCAGCAGCAGGCAATAGCCGAAAAAAAGCAATCGAGCGCCGAGCAAAATATTTATCCGACGGAGAGAGTCAAGTGGGCGATCCCCGATGAAGTAGCTCTCGAAAGCAGTAGCGGCACTCGAGGCGGCCGAAACGAAAGTGCAAAAGAGAGACCGCGTTAAAACTCGATCCGCTAGCGCGCGGGCGCACAAATCGTCGCTGCTCTGAGCGCGGCGGAGAGACCGTCAGGAAAAAAAGACGACGAAAACGAGAAGCGGAAGCGAGGGAGAGATTCCCAGGCTCATTATCGCATGCAGAGAAATAGACCACCATCGGAGAGAGCTGCACATGGCCCAGTAACTTGCACGCACTGAATGCGCCGCGAGAGATTTTTGTCCCAGAAAGCTTCTCGGAGAGGGCTGCGTGATTTACAGGGCGTATTTTTCCGTTATACAATATGATGCTAGTGTGTGTCTTTTATTTTGCGCGGTAAATTCAAGACTAGAGGGGGAGGGGGGGGGATCGCGGCATTAAACGCTGATTGCAGAATTACATCGGCGTATTAAGAATCCATTTAATCCCGAAGCTTTAAATGCAAAATACGAGGAAAACAGTCGGAGAGAGCGCGGGGAATGCCCCTTTGGGGGCTAAGTAACGACGGCCATAATTACATCGCTTGAAAACGCGCTATAATGCGAATTTGCCTCATATGCACGCGCCGCCGCGTCGGGGGAGAGGGAGCTAATAATAAACTTGACTCTAAAAAGCCCGAGCTCGCGCGAGCGAGCGAGCGGCGAACAAGATCGAGAAACGGGTTCCAATCTTGCGAGAAGCGCGGTAACGTACACACCGCGCACAATGATATCGCCGGAGAAAATTAAACCGGCCTGAAAAATGAGGAATTTAGGGACTATTCGTAACTCTCTCTGTGGATTTGCTCTTATTGTATCCGCGCGCACACGGCGACTTAGACGCACGCATAACGAATGCAGTGTGGTAGCGTTGGGAAAACTAACTTTCTGAATTAGTTGATATGATAAAACTCAACGCTCACGCGGCAGCCGCGGCGTTAATTAAAATTTTCATTCGCGCACATCGAGATAACGACGCGGCTTCCGTGTGCGCATCTATAAATTTCAAAAATATAACTCTCCGCACGAACAAAATACAGAAGCACGTCGGCTAGTGATAAATAAACTACGCGCTCAACTTTTCATAATTTGAGCCCGAGAGGGAGGGAGAGCGCCAAAAGGGGTGACTCTTTCCGCGGCGTGATTATCACAGCATAGCTCACTCTCACTCGCGCGCGCGAGCGTTTGCGCCATTTTAATTAATATTAATTGAATTCCACTTGGGCGCGCGCAGACACGCACAAAAGCGAAGCTCCGATGTCACGTGATACGCGTGTGCATGCGTAATTGCGCCGTTGCCGCTGCCGCCGATCCGCAGCAGATTCCTTTTAATCTTCGAGACGTTTAGAGCCTGTGTAGTGCACGAGCGTAATTACGTGTAATTTCGTTCGATTGAAAATACGCTATATAACACACGCGCGCGAGCGCAAGCGCGGAATCAAAGGTTCGCCGCGCGAGGCTCCGATGCAGGAAACAGAGAGGCACCGATAGCGGAAAATCTCTGTACGTGTGTGTATGTGTGCGGAGGAGACAGGAGAGAGAAAACGAGGAAGAGAGAGAGAGATTCCACAATCCATCGGGGGATAGCTACCGGCCGACGCGAGTAGATCCTTCGAGATCCTGGCGTTGCAGTCAAAGGTCCTGCGCGAGCTTCGATTTTCTCCTACGCTGCTGCTGCACATCTTCCCTGCAAACGTCTGCAGAAACGACGGGAATTCGACGCGGGAATGCGCGCATGCCGGAGGGATTCTTTCTCAAAATTTGTTTCTTCTCCCTTTCTAACGATATTCAGCGAATTTTCGAATAAAACTTTGTTTATCGGGCGATAACAATTATACCTATACACTTTGCAATGACCGTGTGATTACGTCCTAAAAGTGATTCGAATAAATTGGCCGTTTAAATGCGCGATTTTGGCCACAAATATCGGCGAGAGAGAATTGCTGCAGTCAGTTAATTCGCGGCATATCGAATAACAAATTCACACGTAAACACGGAATTACGCGGGAAGCGCGCTTATACATCGCGCTAGAAATTATGTCACTGGCACTTAAGCTATGCAAACACACAGCTCTGTACGTCTGTCTATGTGTGTGTATACTCTCTCTCTCTCTCTCTCCCCCCCTCCCCCCAGAGACAGCCATGTATATTCAAAGCCCACTGCAGGCGAATGCTCAATGTGTAAATGCGTATCATCGCGGATCGAATATTTCCGGCCGTTAGCACGGCTATCCTGTTGCATGCCGGGCCCATTAATGAGCCTTCAATTACGCTAGATCAGTATGATCAAGCCTGGATGCCGGTACTTCGCAGTTCTCTGTCTGTGTATGTGCGTGTATGGGTGAGTGTATACGCACACGCAGTCGGCAAACTACGGAAATGCGCGAATGCATGTGCGATTTCACGCATTCATATATGCATTGCTATTAAGCGCGCTCAATCGACTGTGTGCCGCTCGCTCGCGCAGTCCTTATTCCTGCTGGTTTAGCGCAAAGTGAGAGATTTGTTGCCCACGCGCTTGATAATTATCTTTCTTTTTTTAGATTTTTATCCATACTTCCGCGAGCCATCGTCCGGAGCTTCCGAATGCGGATACGTAAAATTAAGAAAATATCTGCATTCGAACACTTGAATACACTGATACATTGCCAAAACTTGGAATTTTAACGCGGGATTATGAAGCCGTCATAAAGCACTCGAGCGCGATACCATCAGGACTTTAGCGCACGTGCAAGCAAAAGGTGAGAAAAAAAAGCTGCCTCGGGACACAAATCAAATCCCGGCCGTGTAATTTGTCAAGCGCAGAGAGCCATTCCCTCTCCTTAATTACGCTTTTCTAAACGGAATCGCAAAAGTCATCGTTCGTCACGCGTTTTCGCCTTCCTTATACACATAGGGTCACAAAACATCTAATCCTCGCGGCGCTACACGCATACAAATCGTTAATTGTCACGCGAGAAGTGCAGCTACGCGTGTCCGTAATTAGGCGTAGGTATATAGTCTATACGGCAACGCAGGTACATATCGATCGGACTACAGCTCGAACTTGACAGAGACAATGAAAAGACGTGAATGTAGAAACGGAGACAATGGCCGTGTCGTGCGCACCGCCTGCGTTATAAGCGTGAATATATATGCATGTAGATGGGGTGTGCCGCACGAGGCTATAAAGTATGATTGAATCATTGCTTTGTTGGATTGATATTGACGGCAGGGCGTACAATTAGCGGCCCCGCGGAAAATCAATAGGGGGTAATTTGAAAAGTTTCGTTTGACGCGACGACGAGCGTTGTTGTTGTTGGCTGCTGCTACATTATGCTGTGAATTAATAACTTTGCGTTTTCGATTAAAATTTACAATAGCCGCCGTTACGTGCGATTTAGTTATAAAACAGAATATGGTTCGACGTTTATTGTTTGCGAAGCGAGCATACACAGTAGAGCGTAAAAAGGAAGCAGAAGAGAAATCGGACGTCGACGATCGATCTCGTCTGGATCTTTCTCGCTCGCTCGCTCCCTGTCTCGCTTGATCTTAACCTTCGAGATCCTCTTAAGGGATTTCCATGTACTTACGGCTTCTAGCGCTGCAGGGCAGCGTACGATGCGTTATGCAAACGCGTCGGCGTTATTTTGCGTCTCGTTATCTCTTTATTTGCAACCGATGTACTGAAATATCGATTGCGCCCGGCTGCATTTGAATAACACTATTGTCTCTCTCTCTCTCTCTCTCTCTCTCTCTCTCTCTCTCTCTCTCTCTCTCTCTCTCCCTCTCTTGGGAAAAGGCTTATGCAGTTTGCATATTATTTATACGGCAGTCTTTCCTTGCAGCGCTGACATAATAAAGTTAAACGTGCGCGTTTTGCATAAACAAAACGTTTTCCATTATAAATCTAACGCATAATCCACGACTTCCTCGCAGCGCACCTCGACAATATCAATCATTCCGGAAGTTCGTTGCTGAAGAAAAAAGTCGATCATTCAATTTTCCCTTGTATATACATCCGCGCTGGTATAATCAGATCGCGATCGAAAACTAATTTTCCAACGTCGGCGGCGGCGGATAGCTTTCCTTTTTTCTTCATAGCGCGGCGGCGTGTTGCGCAAGCAGCAGCGCAAAGCCGATAATTTTCCCCGAGTCATCGCGTCTTCATATCAAACCCGAGGATCTCGGGGAGAGAATATCGCGCGAGCGAAGGGCTCCGCGAGAGGGAAACCGAAAACCATTAATTTTCTTAATGGCCGCGTAAAATAACTTTTGCCTACTTGCGAAGCGAAGCGCTGAAAGTTGCGCGCGTTCGAGTCGAGATATATATGTATACAACGATTTCGTGGGCCGACGACGACGAATCGTAGATGAATATGAATGATATACCTAACGTGCGTACGAAAAGGACAATGTATGTGCGCGCGAAGGGGCGGAAGCATATCGTTTCCTATTTATAAGAGAGTAGAATAAATAAACAGCGCGTCGCTTTTTGGTATAAACGTAATAAAAGTCGGGGGTGTAAAAATTACGCCTATACGCTGCCGAGAGCAGAAGGGACAATGCAGCGAGTGCAATTCCACGGTCGTTAAGTTACGCGCCCGCGCTCGCGCCTGCTAATAAGTCATTAGGAGAGACGAATATACGCAACCCTCTGTAACGTGCGTTACAATCCTCGCTTATAGATACATACACACGCATACGCGAGACGCCTCAGCGGATGCATACACGAGCTGGCACATGTGCAGCGCGCGTGCACAGAGGATAGGTGTCTTGTTAGCGACACCCCCACACAGACGAGAGGCTTTCTTTATTTCTCGCCCTCGCCTGGCGCGCGGCGTACAAAGACTTCAATTTATATACGGGGTGTGCGGCAAATAAAGAGCCGCGCGTCCTCGCGCGCTGCAGCGGCACACGCCGCGTCGGAGGAATATTCTTCTTGCGGCCGGGAGAGAGGAAGAGACACTCCGCGGGCGCTGATCTGATAATCACGGCTTTGCGCACTACTCTCGAAAGCGCTTGCGAGAGCAGTCCTTTTGAGGAACTGTGTGTGTGTGTGTGTGTGTGTGTGTTTGCGCGTGTGCTTCGGGGATGTATTTCATGAAAATAAAGCTGCGCTGCTTTCTTCCGAGGATTATGCGCTCTTTGTGAGCTTTTCTGGAGCTTTTCGCTCTGCGGAGACGAGCGACATTTTGTTGTGGCTTTTTAATTTTTTGAATGCTGCGCGGAGAGTGCCTCGAGTACGCCTCTGGTTTATGATGTTACTCGGAATTCGTGACGTAATCTGTCAGTTATGCTAGTGGGAAGGATGTAGAGTCGCCGGTTTTTTAATTGCTAAACACCGCATAATTAGCTAGAATTACAAACTATTTCAATTATACCTTTCATACACATAATATCATGAGTTAAAGTCACCGCATTCGAATTCAAACACCTCTCGCGAGTGACTTCTGAATAGCCGGGATTACCAAGCCCTTTGAGGCCCACGTCGTCGCAGCGACTCGGAAGCTTAGCCGAGATCTCATCCTCAATTTTCTACGTGCACCTATTACAAGCCTCCGCTGCCGTAGCTGCGGCGACACCCCGCGAACACTAGTCCACGCTTTCCTCCTACACTTCTTCCACGCGTCGCTATACTCGGTTAGTTAGACTCTCTTTCACGGCTGCGCAGCTCCGCGCCGACATAAATAATCGCGCGCTTGCGTTGCATAACGCCGCGAGCGCGGCATATAAGATTTATTTAACGGCTCTTGCTGCGCGACGACAGACGTACCAGATGGATAAGGATTTTTTCATCCCACCGAGAGTATAGTCCTGTACCTACGTGTATACCTGTGATAGATTTGTTTCAGTCGCATTAAACGTTGTTTATTTCCTTGTTCGGTCAGTGTTGGACACGAGTGCGCGGCTCTATTTTTCGCCTACCTCGAATATGATCGATATGAACGCGCGTGGGTTTTTACTAATGTGTCCCCCTTTTTGCAAGCGCCGTATTTCATTCATCGATCAGGTTCGCGAGAGAGATTCAATGGTGTCGGAGATAAATTCACCGCAGGCGCGAGCTTATATTCTCTTCGAGATACTGGCTTGCGCTATATAGTTTTATAAAAATAGACTCGTAGAATTAGCGGAACGACGGGGTTTGGATTGATGGTATTGAATTACCTCCGCCGCTGCTGCGGCGCTGGAGAAGGAGAGCTTTGATGTGATCATTTTCGAAATCCGCACTGATGTAATTATCTCGTTAATCAGCGCGCTGCACTCAATTAATTACGCGAATATAAATAGTATTTCATCCGGGACAAATCGAAGCACTTCGCACTGGATATAAAGAAAGTCGTTTTTGTGTCCCATTACCGGTTTAATTGGCGAAAAACAGAAGACAGTTGGCAACTTACAAAATTGCGCCACACACAGGCACACGTGAATTATAACAGTAAATTCGGACAGCATACGTATATAGATTCATAAGCTTTTACGAGCGCTTGTTTATTGCTCATTATTTTTCGAGAATTTATCGCCCGATGCGTAACACTCGGAATTCCTGCGAATACACTCTGTCTTCATAAACATACAAGATAACAAGATAACGCCTGTGCGTATACGTATAAAAGACCGCCCCGGCCGATATGTGTATGTATAAACGAGAAGATTTTTCCGCGATAGTCGCGTCCGATTCCGAGTCGCTCGCTAATAGCAAATTGCACGAATATGACGTATAAATAGCCCGTAAATGACTCGTATATTTCCCTCGACGACTGGCCGCTCTTCGGAGATAAATTAGCGGCGTGACTGTAAACGCCGGAACACGTGCGTGCCGCAGAGAATTTTGCGAAAGTTCGAGACGAACTTGACCATCGCGGCTCGGCATAATCGCGCTTAATCGGACTCATCGAGACGAGTACCTATGTGTGTTCTCCAATGCAAAGGACGCGTGCGCGGAGAAGCACGAAAGGTCAGTAGTACACGAGTCCCGCTGAATTCACGGCGTACAAAGTCAGCCGCATAGATCTAATCGATGTAAGAACCGCGAAATAACAAGCCTCTTTTTTATTGCCCCCCTCGCGCCACTTTGTACAACACGGGGCCGCGTATCTGTTTACGAGCAAAAAGAAAATTATATTACACCGCGCATCGACATACGAGATCTAATATCTCTTCGACGAGCGAATTCATTAAATCACTCAAAAGCTTGCGCGCGCTCGCGATAAGGATCTCGCGGCAAACAGAAAAATACTATCTCGCTCGTTAAATCATCTCTCTTTCTCTCGCAGACAGTATATACGGCGCTCGATAGGGATCTCTCTTTCTCCGGCGTCGACGCAACGAAATTTTCCGAACAAACCTACTCTCGGGACGATCATTGTTCCGGCGCCCCACCCCTATTATCGCGCGCGAGCAATCATCTTCGGCTGCGTGTATAACGGTGAGCCGCCGCGTGTTATACGTATACATGCGTTTTTTTCAGAGCCGAGGGAACGAGCGCAGCTGCAGCAGCCGGTGACAGGCCGAAGCTTGGCGTCGGGCTTCGCAGAGGCCACCACCTACTAGGCCGCGTGTGCGAAGTCCCTTATTCGACCCTCCGGCAGAGAATATAAGAACGAGATATATACTTTTCCACGAGGCGTTTTGGGCAATGTATACGCGTAACGGAGTTTCGCTATATATAACTTAGTTGGATAGAAAAATACGAGCGAAACTCGATCTCGCGCGTATACATTCATTACATAGTTTTCTTTTGATAAAATTCATACATAAACTCGCAAAAACTGCGTTACCCAACGCGCCGCGCTCGCACGCGTATACGTGTGCCATTAACTAATGGCATCGTATCGAATTCCCGGCGCGATTTACAATTTCTGCTTGGCTGAGCTCTAACTCGCGACTCTTTCACCGAAACTGCAGCGGCAGCAGCTACTTTCCGGCATCTACGGCGGCAATAACAAGTGACAATCTCGCGGCTGAAAAAACTCTCTGCGCTAATTACGTGACATAATCGCGCGCGCGCGCCGGCTTATAGAAAGCGCAGTAAATAAGCTTGATCATACGGCCAAAGTGTCAATTTAATTCAACTGTCCATTCGTCAGAATACCGAACGCGCGCGTTAATATTATCGGCTACGTGTGTGTGTACGCGATTTTTGAAATGCCTATACGTACACTCGATCGAGATACCAAGTGCGCGCAGTGCATATAATGTACAGCGGAACACATGCACACAATGCAAGGGGCTGTGTCCCATATACGTCTCCTCTCTCTCTCTCCCTCTCTCTCTCTCTCTCTCTCTCTCTCTCTCTCTCTCTCTCTCTCTCTCTCTCTCTATACAATATACCCCGGAGCAAGGCGGCAGCGGGTATTACACGTATTACTTGTAAATCTTAGGGTCCACCCACGGCATTAGCAGTCGCCTCGTGAGATACGGACGCGCTAAAGATGCGCCCTGGCGCCTGGGAACCGCGCGTAGCCCGTCTATAATTCAGACGCGCACGCGAGCGCGGCTTCGTTAGGCCTGTGTGTTGTGCGCTATATGCAAGAGAGGGAGAGGCTTATAACGCTATATATTATGCAATTCAGCCTGAGTGCCGTTTACACCTGCAACATTAGTCGCGTGGCTGGCGCGACTCTGCGCGCGATGTGTGAGTATATCACATCGCTCGAGAGAATAATATAATGTAATGCGTCGATACTTTTCATCCTCTGAGCTTATGGCCTTTTAATCATAGCTATTGCAAGGGCTCGTCGTTCTTACCCTTTTATTCTCTGATCTTCTCGGGATTGAGTTGTTTGACTCAGGGTTAACGTATGCCATCGGCGAGGTTATACTTCATGCGCGAACGAGAAATTCCAGTCGTACACGCGAACGAGTACGAAAAATTAAATTCAGGAACTTTAATGAGGCAAAAGCGCGTAAAACAGTGCAGCGTGAAGATGACGATATCCCGCGCATAACCGCGTGGATAATAACAAATTGATTTATCGCGTACGCGGGAGCAGCTGTGCATGCGCTCACGCCGACGACTTTTCCGGGCGTGTGTTAACTCCTCGTTTGACGGCGACCGGAAAACGGGAAGGGGGCGATGAAAAAGCGCGATAATCGCATAAGAATCGTCCGTATGTACGCACAGGATTTGTGCGTGTATACAACTAACAGTAGAAGAGAGGGCGGCACACGCAAATGTTCACGCGATGATATACGTCGCGCGTCGAAGAGAATAATAACATTCATATGGCGCAGAGTAGCGGGCGAGCTATATAGGACGATTAACATAATTTGATATCCGCGGATTAGCCGACGTATTTATTAATGTTAATGCGAGCGCGTGCGGTCTGGAAATCGCCGGACACGTACGGTTCAGCGGGATATTGCCCCAATAAACGTCACGCACTCGTCGTGTGTGCACGATCCCCTGGGAAACGAGTCCCGAGTGATGTCTCACTTATGTGTTGCGGCGGTGGGTGTGTACTGTATACCTATACATGGGAATCGCCGGCTTGCTCTCTCTCTCTCTCTCTCTCTCTCTCTCTCTCTCTCTCTCTCGATGCTGTATACAGTCCGGATTACGGTTATGCTTACTATACGCGTTCACGATACCAGTGTCTTTTATTCCGAGACGAGAGAATAGTCGAGATTTCTCTCTGGCGCTTCTCTCTCTCTCTCTCTCTCTCTCTCTCTCTCTCTCTCTCTCTCTCTCAGCTCCCATAGTAAATCTATTTTACATCTCAATTAACCGACGAGCTAACAGCATAATGCGCGGCTCGAAGGTTATACTTTGAAAATCAAGTAAGACGGCAATTATAATAGCTGCAGAAAATACGGACGCGTATACTATAACGTGTGTGCTGTGTGCTGTGTGCTGAGTGTGTAAGATCAAATTACAGGTTGGCACACACACGGAAGCGGCGTGAGGAAAACGTACGTCAAAGATGATCAATCTCGCGTAAGACCGGCTCTCGGCAAGAGAGCTAGCGCGCGAAACCTCGCGCTGCATGATTCCAAGAAAAAAGCCAACCCAGAGCTGCCCTGTGGGGAGTGTACGTAGGGGAGGATCGCGCACTTGCACACCGGGGCTTCCTCTTCTCTCGGTACGTCATACGTGTACACACTGCACTGGACATTGCAGGTATTACGGCTTTGATGGAAAAGAGCTGGTGTGTGATACACCTCGTGCGGCTCCTGGGATTATGATCATGGCGCGGATATATCGTCCTATCGCGTGAGCTCTCGTATGGCCGTCATGCTGCTGCTTCTTTTTATCGTCGTAATTAGGTTTTTATCGTGCTCTTTTGGAAAATTAGAGACGAAATACAAAGCGCGCGTTTTTTCCGAGTGATCGGTAGCGAAAAGCCAGGTGAAATATTGAATTTGCAACAGTGGATTCCGAGGCACGCTCGTTCTCTCTTTCTCTCTTCGCTCAAACGAGCTTAATTTGATTACCTCCAATTTTACCAACATTTTTATTAAACGTTCTTGCGCTTCCGCAGGCAGAAAACAGTTTTGTTGCGCGATGTCCATACGGAAAGTAAATATTCGTATTTTCGAAAACGCCGAGCATTTCGCCGAAGAACAATAACTGCACGAGCACAATGAAAGCTTCGTTTTTATGAAAAAAGCGTTGGTTTCCGCGCGCTCTGAGCTATCTTTCTTTTGAAATTAAAAAATATTACACGGTACTTTGCGCTGCTTTCAATTCCCGGAAACTGTATACAGGATAGAGAATCTGCGAAAATAGAAGCTAATGAAATGCGAACGTTCTCTAGGTACAATCAAAAAGTTTTAAAGGCCGTATCTTTCTTTTCTATACACACAACACATAGAGACTAGAAGTGTACTCGAGGGGAGAACCAGAGGGAGAAACGAATAGCGGCGGAAAATAAATGATCCCAGCCAAATATCTATACGGGTTTATAAATGCCAAACAGAAGCGACGCTTATATATACATATACATACGCGGGGGCTCCTAGAACGGCGAGGATCTCTCTACTCTCCGGATTTATTGGTGGATATTTATTAAATCGGATTGCGCCTCCGGCAGCGACTGAATCTGTATTTGTCCATTGTCTGCGCCGCGATTTAATTACAAACATCAATATGTTTCCAGCGCACCGCGCTGTCTCAATTCGCACAGTAGCTGCTCCCTCTCTCGTCGGCGCGCGTCTATATTTTTTCGCAATAATTCGTCCCCCGCCGCCGATGATATGAAACTCTCTTTTTCTTTCTTTCTATGGAGACGTTTTTCCGCGATAGCCGCACCCGGTCAGTTTCGTTTGCTCGAGTATTATGTGCTTTTTCCCTCTCGACCATAGTGTGTGTGTGGAAAATTCAATCAAATTAGGCGGCAAGTTTCTCGATATTGCGCGGCGGACCCGCATATAGTTTTAACCACGATGCATAAAGCTCGCTTTTGTTCGCGCTGGAATTTTCATTCATTTGGATATGAGTTTTTTGCGCTTGTCGAGCAGATGCGCCGCTGTGTTTTCTCGGAACCACGCGGTGCAGCGAACGGGAGAATATTTTCATAGAATTTCATTGCACTGTCCCTAGTATAAACATTATTAAAGAGTTTTAACGAAGTCAAGTGTATACGCGCGTGCATGTAATAGGATTTCATTGAAACTCTAGAGAGCGAGATTTTAATTGCCGAAAATTCCGCGCGATATCGAAATTGGACTATGCCGTACGCACGTAACAAGCTCAAACAAACTTTTTCAACGCCTGTTACTTCAGCTGACTACGACAGCTTTCATCATCCGCTCTTCCGAGTCGAATTTCACAGTCCCGTAGCGCTAAATAATTTGCCAAACAAGTGTAACCGGAAAATTCGGGACACGGCGACAGGCGCGACGCAAATTTATTTCCGTCGTTCTTTTAATTAACGCTCTCGGCTTGAATGCGGTCGGCGACGCGGCAGTAGTAGCGAAGCTTTCGTCCCTCGTTTTTTTTTCGTCGCTTTTTTTTCGTATTATCGATGCGAGAAGCGAGCTTTTTTCGTAACGAGCATGTTATTATGTTGTCTGGTCGACGGTGTGGCGGCGATAGATATACGTTGCAGTGTACGGCGGAGGTTCGTTAAACAGCGCGTTTAATTTATCGTTCGGATGACTCGATGCACTCTGCTGCCCCCCGGACACCAAGGCTTTTAATTGAATTTTTAAACTGACTCTTCGCTCTCGCTGTTGTCCCCTTTCGCGCCACTCGCGTTAACTTGTGTTTTTACAGCTATGGTAATTGGCTCGTCGGTACCTTTAAAGCTCCGAATTATATATATATATATTTATATATATATATATATATACACATCATGCACGTCGATCAATCTCGTGATTTGCCTACTATAATCGGATTCGTATATTCCAATGAAATATGATTATCAGAGGTCTGTTCGATTTCATTAGAATATGCATACTATTCGATCGCAATATACAACGTGTCAGTCAGACCGGCCGTTACAGGAAATAAAATGCATTAATATTACCATTTCCAGTTCCACGAATCACCTAATAACGCCGCGATATAACACACGCACAGTAGTGTGAGCCGATATAACTGTGTGCGAAAGAAAGTAGGTTACAAGCTCGGCTCATCACTCTTTCCCGTGATCCAGAGCAGCAGGGTAATCACATTTTCCTATCGTCTCCGGCAAATCTCTTTTATGTGTTGTGTCGTTCACGTACATAAAAGACATCACGCGAAGCCTAACACGAGCCGACAATAGCTACCGTTGTACTAATTAGACTATACGGATATGTTAATCGCGCGTGAAAAAAAAAAGAAGTGACGAAGCGCACGATAAAATTCAAAATTTGAGCAGCCGCTATCTCGACGATCGCGATGAGGAGGGAGAGAAAAAACCGGCAATTAAGGATGCGTGTAGAGGGTGGAAACGCGAGCGCGCGAGAATTTGAATTGAATGGGGGAGCGGCGCTTGCTGCTTTTATGGCTGTTTGCATGCCCGCGCAGATATGATTTTTATGTCGGCATTAAAACGTCAATTTCGTTGTCTTACAAGTAGGTTTATGGGCATTAGACAGCCGGCGCTATAAAAGTCCTCGCGGAGCCGACTTTCCGCACCTCTCGCGCGCGTGTGTATATGCGAATGCAAAGTAAAAGAACGTCGGCTTTTTTACGTAACACTATTATGAGAGTGAGCTGTATTTTTTTCTTTCCCTCCGCGGCATATGAATTGGTCATCAGCATAATTAAGACACTTTTATCACCACCGTAGAACTAGACCCCGGTGTATACTCCAGCTCACCTTTTTTTCCAAAGAAAGACACGACATTCCCACAAAAGCTCGCAGAGGTCATAAATCTATTAATACACACCGCTGCGGCGAGCGCAATAAACACGTTGGGTCAAAATATGACTAAACGCCGCTGTGCGGAGAGAACAATAATACTCGGGGGACCGAGGAAATTCGAATGTAATGCCTCGCGCACGAAAGAACAACGAAACGAAACAATTATGCGCCCGAGAGCTACCGGACGTTTGTTCTTGCGGGGCCGCTGGAGTAGCCGCGCAGGAGCTTATTTTCGAGTACTGAGACCAAAGCTCTTATTTCGAATTTAATGCTAATCGTGCCGCATACGCGGTGTCTGTAGCACTGGTATATCCATGTAACAATAGCGGTTTCGCAGTCGACGAAAATAGATAGTATGTTCGCCTATGGTTGGGAAATAATTTATGGAGTAGTCCCTGGTTTATTATTGCTAATGGAAATTTTAATTGCCTAACTGCGTTTTCTAATGTCGTCGCGTTATTAATTAACGCTCGTTTTATTGCGCGGAATTAGGTGTTGATTTACGCGTAAAACAAGATTTACACCTAATGGACAAGAGGCGCGAAATTATAATCAGACGCTGTTTTACGAGTGAACAATCTCGAGATTTATGCATTACATTGTGCGCCATTATATACATATACGAATAAAGCGGTTTATCTCGTTTAGAAATTTATGCGACTGCGAGCGAAGGGAAGAAAAAATTACTCAAATAAATATACTCCTTTCCACTATTTGCTCTTACACGCCGAATGTCAACACAGGCAATGTATTACAAGCCTCATTCAGCCAAAGGGAATCAATTAAACGCGCGATTATCTTCTTATTGATAATTTTTCCCGCTTCTCGTTGGATAATTTACGACCTGCATCGGAATGCGCGACGCGTCGAAGGTATGTGTGTGTGTGTGTGTGTGTGTGTGTGTGTGTGTGTACTCGAAGAGGCGAAAAAGGCGGGGAATATAAGGGAGAAGGCCGTAACTCGTAGTATTACAATAATAAAAGAGTCAAGTTAGGCGCGCCGTGTGTTCTTTTTCATAATCCGACGAGTCGTCCGACCGGTGAAAAGCAGCTCGCGCATTCCGTTAACGAGCTCTCTTGGCCCACCGGTTTTTTCTCTTCACTCGCTGTAACGAAGTTTCAAGTTTTCGAATCTTCGCGGCTACCGTTTAGTAAAGCTGAGTACATTGTACCGTCGACTTTTGTTTTACGAATCCCGAGAAAAAGACGCTCGACGAAACCAGTATTTCTCAGAGCGAGTCGCGACCAAGCTCCTCTCTGCCCACGTGTATTTATCCTTCAACTCGGTCACAGAGCCTCTGCGCGCATCCCCATATCGAATTCAAAGTCCGCTTCGTATGCGGCTGCCTTTTACTCGCATTAGCAGTAACTCAGAATTATTAGTCTTCCTCCGCATCAGGCGCATACGAAAGCAATCGGTTTACGGCTGTGCATAAATAAAGGGCACGTGACTCTTGCGAATAGGACTCTTTTGAATTCTAGCTAATTTGCAGGGAAGAAGCTATGCGACCCGCGTGTCCGATTGTGTTGCGGGTCGTGAGAGGGGGGATTTTTAATTTCGAAATACTAGCAAAGTTTAGCGCAGAAGAAGCTTTTTCTTCAAATTTATCGGTGCTCGCACTGCACTCACACAGTCGCGCAATAACTGGAAAGCGACGGCAGCTCTTGACTACGTCCGAGAAAAGGCATACGGCAAAGAAGAAGCAGAAGCAGAAACAGCGACGCGGTAGCACCTCTACGTGAAGGTATGCGCGCCGCGCGGACTTTTACTACTATGGCATGGAGAGAGAAGCGTGACTTTGTTTCTTTGACGCGAAGTTTGTCTCCAGCAGCTCTCCACACTTATGGTACACACGGACGACGAGCATGACAAAACGCTATATATTACGATTAAGTGCAGGTATACTCTCTTCAAGTAATTACCTACTACTAAAGTTAACTCGAGAGCAAGAGAGAGACAGGTTACTGTTTGCTTTGCATTTAAGATCCTATTAACGCAGCGCGGCTTCTCGGAAAAGTCCGGTCAGCTGACTTCAAAACACTAATCACCCAGCTCGGAATAATAATTCAATTTTTTTCCTTACGCGCACACGATTCCCGGTATCACAGCTGACAAAACACACGCGCGAGTTCGAAAATAGCGCGAATTTCCAGGAAAGCATACACTCCGCGAGAGAGAGAGAGAGAGAGAGAGAGAGAGAGAGAGAGAGAGAGCAGCAATAATTCCCGTATCGAAAAACATATCTAGATGCACGTCGGATACACACGCACGTATACAGACGGGCATGATATAAGTATCCATACATATGGAGAGAGAGGTTTTGCGCGTGAGCCGATTAAGGAGGAGAACGACAGAGAGAGAAGAGAGAGAGAGAGAGAGAGAGAGAGAGAGAAAACGCGTGGGACGCAGTGCGATGTGTGTGTGTGTGTGTGCATATGTACGTGCCTGATCGCCGTTGTCTGATGATGATGATCATCGTCATTATCATCATCATCGGATGTGCGCAAAAGCGGAGAAAGTTTATGGCAAATCTCGCGGATGGATACGTATATACTATACATACGCAGTGGTGCATTTTTAATGTCACGTTTTACATTATTCCGCGTTATTTGGCGAGGCACGCACGAGAGTAGTAGTAGAACTTTCACGGGCATCGGGGTCGCGTTCGTGCGCTGCTGTTCAAGAGAAGAACGTACACGTCCAATTTCAGTTGGTACGTACATACATAGGAAACGCCGCGGAGTATAATTGAGTATATTAGCACGTGTGTGCATGCCAGCGGCTTCAATTCGTTTTACAGTTGAAATCGGCGAAATTGCGCGTAGATATTTATTCGCATCGAAAAATAAGAGGAAGTCGGAGAGACAACAAAGTCGAAGAAAGGAAGAAAGCCGATTATTTTAATGACGAGAGTCTCATTCTCTCTCTCTCTCTCTCTCTCTCTCTCTCTCTCTCTCTCTCTCTCTCTCTCTCTCTCTCTCTCTCTGTCAGCGCAAGAGAGAATGAGAAACTTTATCTGCAATCGGACACTGCGGCCATAAACGCGGCCGGCCACACTTTCGACAGCTGCTTCTGGCTCCGGGTAATGTCGCGTGAGACGCAGGTGCGAAGCAATCGGAATTTACGGACGCGTTATCTTCGGTAGCACGCGACACGTGCTGCTGCGCTAAAAGAATTGAAGAGGAGCTTCTGCTGCTCCTGCCACGCTGGCCATCGCGGCTGATCAAAGACAAAAGGGATGAGCTGCTGCAGAGAAGCGTGTAGGGGATGGGAGATTGTTTGGACGTGCAGAGGAGGGCTGGGGAGTGGAGCGGATTGGATGAAGATCGAGTGCGAGGAAGGAAGAGTGAAAGTGACGGGAAGGAAGTGGTTGGGTACGTGAAAGGAAATCGAAGAAAATTGATGCTGCAGCTATCCCTGCCCGAGAAAGAGAGAGCTTTGTTTACTCTGCTTGAACGAGGGGGAGGAATACTCTGCTGGAAAAATATTCTCGGGGTGAAAGCGTCGTTTTAACGATTATTTATAAATATTGCGATAATTGTAAACTCACGCGCTTTCCACGCACGTGTATTATTCGCGAATATTCGAGTCATGCGCAGCGGAAATGCGAGTAATAGAAACGTTTTAAAAATTTGTATTAAAAGTGCAGCTGTATATTAATGGCCGTGCAATAGTCACGCGCGAATCGTAAAAACAGTTTTAAAAACACGGTTTTATTTTCATGTGACATATTGCGACGACCGCGCTAGAACGAAGAGGGTATACAAATTGGAAAAACGCTAGTAGTGCGCGCTCGTGCAAGTTTGACAAAAAGTTAGCTAAACATGACTCGAAGCGCCGCTGTGCTGTTTATTTTGCTCGGATGTTTTTACCTGCTTCGGGTTGGTGGCATAGCGTTTCTGAAATTTGTTTGAAAATTCAAAATTTTAATTAACCCACTAACTGTTGATTTTAGGCCGACCGTCAGAGCGCTCTGCATCGCTTCAAGTCGACAGTTATGAAGGTTAGTATACTTATACAAGCGTTATCAGTGAACACGCCATGTACATTTATAAAAATTGATTGTTTTTAGGTTCAAACTGCCAACAAATTAAAGGAAATCCTTCAAAAGGTTTGAAATTTTTTTTGTACTTGATTCAGGTATGAAAATGGCTAAACCTGGATCTTTTTCAGAACAAAATAAATTGCCAGACGTACGAAATGTACTGCTCCAAAATAATTGAGAATTCCCCTTCGCTCAAAATGCACCCGGAAGTGTACCAGCGAAGTTGCGAGGTTAGTGCATTGCACAAAAAATATAATAGGTTTTCTAATAGCGAAACCGATTGCTACTATTGAGTACATTTTTCAGAAAAAATTGAGACCTCGCGTATGCCACGAAGCCGTCGACTCATCCAACGCAACAACTACGGCAACACCGTAACACGGGTAAAATCACGAATTTTTTATACAAAAACACTGAGAAAAACGCTACACTGCTAAGGATTACCAAAAGTGTTTGCGCAATAAAAATGCTTCCGCAGAAGAATAAACTTTTTGTAGCTCGTTAGAAATAAAAATCCAACAATAATAACCCATAATCATCAACTTTATTGCCTCTCTCCGTCCTAATTAAGCAAAACGCTCATTGACTCGATTCCGTAAGATATCGTTTCCCCCTCAGCTTTGCTAGTCATAACTTTATAGACGAGCGGCTAATCATTCCGCAGAGAATGAAAACTCGCGCTCGCGCTTTTGATCCGCCGCCTCTCAAAATTGCTTCTCATTCACCTGCGCCTGTATATCTGTATAAAATCGAGCTTAAGTTCGTTAATTTCACGAGGTCGCGAAAGGACGCGAAAGAAGGAAGCCATAAAGAGAGACAGGGAGTATAGTAGTGTAGTGGCGGCAGGGAGAGGAATATTATGAGAGAGTGGCGAGCGAGAGCTAAACGTCAAATTACAATTAGCGATCATATACGCGCCGCTGCAGCTCGCTCGTAATCAAGCGGCGCTGCTGCTGCTGCTGTGCATTTTCGAGTCGGTCTCGAGAAGATCTTTTTCGTCCTTCCGCTCTTTCTCGCTGAAAATTCTAAATGAACAAGCAGAAGTAATACCGCCGCCACCGGTGATTCGCGCGCTCTCCGTTATTTTCCCTCTTTTTTTCTTTTCCTTTTCCAGCAGATGCTCTACTCCGCGGCCCGTTAAATAAGAATCTCGAGGAATGCCTTTGTCGAGAGATCTGCACTGTCTGTCGCCGCCGCGTCTGAATTGTCACAATTAACGGTCTCACAATATTATAAATGCAGCTATTTGCATTAATGAAACTCCGAGTGTACTTATGCAATTAGCTTCCCATTGAATTTTCCGAAACTTTTGATCAACCTCGCCGCGCTTCGCCGCGGAACAGTTTTTCGAAATTGGGTTAAGCAGTATAGAAGGGAATAAATGCTCTTGAAAAATATAATTACACCGCGTTAAACGGAAGCCCGATTTATGAATTCACCCCTACGGCGAGAATGAAAATCGTCGGCTAGTTAGCGTTATCAGTCGAAATGAAAAATTCCGCAATTCCCCGTCCAAATTAAACGCTAAATTACATTTTATTACAAAATTATATTCACAAGCAAGGCGCGCCACCATAAATCATTAAAATCATGAATTGCCGAGAGACCTACTGTATACGCGCTCGCGCCATAATGAGGTGGCACTTGTGAAATACCTCGGAAACACAGGAGCGTGAAAAAACATGGCGGAAGCGCGTGAGAGAGAGAGAGAGAGAGAGAGAGAGAGAGAGAGAGAGAGAGAGAGAGGAGATATAGCCGCACAAAAGGCCGTTGCAGCAACAAGCTACCGGGTTTGTCGATTTTCAACGGCACCTTTTTCAACGGGCGACTTCCTAGCGAAGTGTGTATTTCATAGGCGGGACACGTCTGAGCGTCGCCGTAGTCGGGGGTTATTCACGGAATAACGCTCGGCTAGACTGTACGGCTCTCTAGGGCGATGACGCGACGACGCGTGGAATAAACTCTCGCGATTGTTTTCCATCGATCCGGCGAACTTTATCCGGACAAAATTCATCGGTCGGAGCTGCAGCGCGCAAAAAGCTCGCGGGAGAGATTGAGATGACTGCGTGCGGCGATACGGCCAGGGAGAGCTGATGAGAGTGAGCCTTGTCATGCGGCTCTTGCGGGCGAGCAGTGCGAGTACACATTCGCTCTGCTTAAGCTCGAGCTCTCGCGCATATATAAACAAGCGACCACCGGTCTTAAATATAACCCGAACCAGAGCCGGTATACATAAGTGGTTCGGCCGGTGCGAAAAGTCCCACGTTAGTCGTGGGCCGTTTAGCACGGGGCGGGTATTCCTCTTGCGAGAATTTTTCCGTCTCTCTCTTCGAGATGATATCCTTTAATCCTCCGATCAAATAATACAAGCCCTATGAATATTTCAACGCTCGCAACACCGTCCTCCGCTGACGCGTCGGTAAAATCGAAGAGAAGCACAACTGCGAACTGACGTTAATTGGCGCGCATCTCTCGGCATCGTGCCATCGGTAGAGCCCCTCATCGCATTATATCCCGAAGAGTGGAGAGGGATCATCCTCCGATATTCCCGCTGCACGAAGATGGCCCGCGGTCATGTCAAAGCGGCGACGGCGGCGGCGGCGCTCCTACCCCGGAACCACTGGCTGCGCTTCTCGACCTTGGAAAACGTGACTTTGTCACGGGCGATTAGGCGCTTCGTTAGCCCACGATCCTATACACTTCCTTCGGGGGATCCTCGTGATATAACGGAGGTCGGGGGGATTATAACTGATCCGCTGTGGCCGATTGTCGTCGTACGGGACTCTCTCTCTCTCTCTCTCTCTCTCTCTCTCTCTCTCTCTCTCTCTCTCTCTCTCCCTCTCTCTGCTCACGGCGAGTCGATCGGGCGAGATTGACTTCGTGTAACGATGCGCGTCCCGCAAGAAAGTCGAACGAGCTGCACGTAATTTCTTAATTGAATCGCGAGAAAATTAGAATCGATCTGTCCGACTTTTCGAAGATAAGAGATAAATTTATTAATTCGTAACGGTTATAAGTCTTCTCTCTCTTTCTCTTCTTTTTTCAAGTACATAAAGCCACGTTCCGTCAGCGTTTTCACTCGTTCGCCATAAAATTACGTCGCGGTACAGTTAGCTCTCGGGTTATATGTGCGTCGCCGCGGCAGTGGCATTCGCTCGCATACCGCAATTAATATCAATCCTCGCGTCGACATTGTCATTACACATCGTACGTATACGAATGCGCAATGATTGTACGATTGTATTCTCTCACTCGTCGCGTGTACAGTTATGCGCGAGACGAATATAATCGGGTGTATTCCAGCGCGTGAGCTTACGATTGACTTTAATGACGTCTATCACCAGAGGGAAAGAGAGAGAGAGAGAGAGAGAGAGAGAGAACGTGTGACGTGCGGATAGTCGTTAGCGATTGTGGACTCGCTCGACTCGTTCGGGAGATGAAGGGGTCATAAACATCACGGGAACATCGGATTTATAAATCATCGGATTTTATTTCGAATTAAGACCGTTTTAGGACTCACTATCCCTCTCGTGAAACTTTTTACGCGACACTTCGAGAGCGTGGCTACATTAACTAGCACTTAGCATCTTATCGGTCAGTTTAGTGCAACGTTCGATGTGTATTTTTTGTATCGTTATTAAAAGCAAAGCTGCTGCTCGTTTCACTTAGTTTTGTCGGAATACTTAGATCCGCATTGCCCATGCACACCACTTCTACAATTCGCTTGGAAGAGCAAAGAAAGCAGACTAAAAACCGCTTAAAAAACTCCTGTAATCGTACGACATAATATAGAAAACCCTTTTTTTCGATTTCAAAAACTATCGGAATATTTAAAAATTCTTTGCTATTTTTGATATTGATCACGATGAAATGTTTCATAATTCCATGACCTACCACAAAACTGGCAGAAGAACCATCTATTTAACCACCATAAATTAATAATATAAATATTACTACTAATTCTTCTCTAGTTCTACTCCGACAATGTATAACAGCTGTATAATTTGTCCTCTGTTGCTTTTTTCTATAGGAAGCTTTGTATTATACAAATATTTAACTTCAATAAAAACAGACTAAAAATTATAAGATGTTTGAGGTACGACCTTTTAAGTAATTAGTTTGTTTCGACATTTTATAAGAACACTATTTTTCGACTGAAAATGCATCAAAATACACTTCCTGCATGTTTTTACACAAACTTTAAAAATTCCTACTTCGAGACTTCTTTAGAAAGGAAGCAAAAGATAAAAATTTCGCGCGCTAGTTCCTTGAGGTGTGCAACATCTTTGAAAACAGCCCGTGCTGAAAGAAATGGATTTCTATCGTTTAACAACTCGTTAATTTTTTTTCATTTTTTCTCCCTCTATCTCTTTTATTTTGCCTACATCGAGATGAGGGGCAGAAGGGAAAGAGTTTCCTCTCGACGTTCTGGCGCTAATTAGCCAGACGCTGCTACACCGTGTGCACTAATGCAACAACTCTCCGCGCCTTTATTTCTCTCTCTCTCGATGTGCACACAAACGAAAGTGTGTACAACTTTAATTAGAATAAAATCTTGGCATTCTAGCTTCTTTTAATTCCTTCGGCCTTTGCTCTCTCCCTCGGCTCCGCATATTTGCGGTTAATTTTAAATACGCGCAGAAGCAGAAATAATCGCGTGGCGCGGAACTTTGTGCGCAGAGCTTATGTGCAAGACACGGAGAAATTGCAAATTAAAAGTTCTCTAATTCTGGCAAGTATTATGCGCGTAGCAGAGCTGAAATTAGACTGTAACTGCTAATTCCAAAAAGAATGCGACTTTTAAGAAAATATTCCGCGAAATTCCGTTTTTAACGTCTCCCTCGCACAATGACATATTTAGAGTGAGAGTTTAGCCCATGCATTATGCACGCGCATCGTAAACATACAATTTCCTCGGGGGTAGCTGTTCTGATGCTTCGTATACACAGACGCATATAGCGGCGCATTACACTCTTGCTCGCGATGTTAATACAATTATCCGCGCTTGTCAAGCTGGAAGTTCGTGTCAATCAAACTTTCGAGGCAGAGGCCAACGTCAGCCTTAAGCGTCAGACGCGCGCACACACGTATAGATACGATGATACTCTTTTTCTAGTCTGACGTGTTTGTACTTCAATTGGTATAATGAGAAAACATAATTGATGAACTTTGGCTACTGCTATGCCGGGCGCATATAGCGTTTTTCGCTGCTGCTGTTGGTAAAACAAACTTTCCAGACTCGATGTTTGCAGACGCTCAGCCGTTTGAAAATTCGCCAGACGTCGGGTTGATTAAAATTGGAGCGAACAAAGTTCTGCATTTATACGCCACACCCAAATAATTTCTTTATAGCCGTCTCGCATTATCGGCAGCGAGGCGCGGAATAAGACACTGCATAATGAGCCGAGATCGATATTGAGCGCAAGCCGCCATAATTAGCGTCGACCCGTTGCAGCGAGAGGCGAGCGCAAGAGAAGCAAATAAACGAGACGTTGTCGAGACAGCGATGATGATGGCTGACGCGCGAGTCACGTCGTCGGAAACGCGATCCGCGAACTTTGCATCTCCCCCCACCTCCTTCTGCCCCCTTTGCAACCTTGTCAGAACGTTTATCCAGCGTGATGATGGCTCGGGCCGCGTTGCTACTTTTCGGCTAATTATAATTAACTTTCAGCGCTTTTGAGAAACGCCACGCCGCCGTCGCGCGCGTGATCGGCGTTCGAGGAGAACAGCAGCGCGTTGTGTGTGTAATTATTCCGGGGAAGGGGAAAACTTACGTTGTGTGCTCCGTTGTGCGCGAAGTTTCGGAGAGTTTCTTCGTAAACGGTATCAAATTTATGCAGCGAAGTTGGCGTATTATTATGATGAAATCGGTAATGCAAGGAGTGAGCGCGCTGAAAAAGCATGAGTGTATACAAACTCCATTCGAGGCATCTGAAAATAGCCGGGAGAAAAAGCCGAAGCCTGACGCGAGTGTCAAAGGCGATGCGCGATGCCGGTGGCGAGCTCCGGAGTCGAAAGAAAAATCGCTTTGCCCATAAAAGCCCGGCAGATTGATCGCCGCGAGAGCAGGAAGTGCTGGGCGAGTAGCGATCTTCCTGCCGTAGCAGCCAATCAGACCGATTGAATTTCAATGATTTATGGAGAACTGCTCGCGCGCAAACACTAATTGCGCCGGCATAGCCGGATCGTAAGAAGCAGCGTCGCGCTGTAGCGTGTACATATAAGAAAAGACGCGTGTCGCTTCGCGCGAGATCGTCGTCTACTCTCTTGCTGCTGCAGAAGGCGAAGCGATGCCGATCGATCGCCTTGAAAGGGATAGCTTAGGCTCGAGCCGATCGATGTAATCGCGCGAGCGCGCGCTTGTCGTGGATGATCTTTTGTTCTCTCTCTTGTGAAGTAATTTGGCTTTTTTGCTCGCTCGGGCCGGTAGATTATGTCAATCGTTATTGTTTTAACGGCCGATCATGAAGATGGTGTTGCTCGATACGACTGACTTGTGCTCTCTCTCTCTCTCTCTCTCTCTCTCTCTCTCTCTCTCTCTCTCTTTCTCTGTCTCGCTTTAATTGAATCGTGTGCTCGGGAGACCGAGAACGATCGTAATGAAAATTGCTCTCGCGTTCACGTCGACTATTATAGCATATGTATCGTTCGATTAATTGGAGCAGACAATCAAGCGTATTAGCAAAGTGAAACAATCAAAACAGCCGGCGATCATTCGCAAGGAGAATTAGCGCATTCCTTAAACCGAGCAACCTTCTCAGGAATCTAAACTGCAGCGAGAGAGAGAGAGATAGAGAGAGAGAGAGAGAGAGAGAGAGAGAGAGAGAGAGAGAGAGAGAGAGAGAGAGAGAGAGAGCGTAGGTGTAAAAATCCGCAGAATGCCCGCGTGCTACCGCTGTTAATTTGTATCGCTACTGCACTAAACGGCGAAACGTGCGCAGCTATCCTCTCAGTGAAATCTCTCGACCTTCGGGATGCTTTCGGCGGACACCATGTGCCCGCGCGCGATCACGATCGAATGGGAATGAGGCTGGAGAGCCGTGGTGCGGCCAGTAGTACAATTAACCATACAGCCAAGCGCTAAAGACTCTTTACCTTTCGCCCGTTAGCTTGATAACATAATTATCGGAATAGAGCCAGCCGCCATCAGTATGTGTGTAGGTAAGCTATACATGGGAGTGTGCGGCCTCGATCGCGCAATGGCTAATTAAACTTCGAAAGGCTGTGTGCATGGGTGCACATGAGATTATTAATGTGTCATTTGCACGAGGTGGATCGTGAGATATTTTCTCCTCTCGTACGGCTCTGCGCATGCAGGTATGAATGATGTTTTTCAGTTTAATTAGCCAAAGAAGTTGAACTACACTTCTCGTTACTCGCCTGCCGCAAATTTTTCCCGGATAGCCAATGAATCACACACATCGCAGTGAAAAATTGACTCAGTAGTCTCTGAATACAAGTCTATCAGTGGCGCATACCGAACGATTCAAAGAATCGGCCTCTCCGTCAAAAATCGCAAAAATCCCATTGAAAGCCGCGAGAGTAGTCCATTCGTCATGAAATCGCCAACGAGAAACGGCTCCGCCATAATGAAGTAGTTCAAACTCCATAGTAGAATACCGAAACAGCTGCGCGCGGACCGATGAAACATTATTTAACATTCTCTCTAAGCCGGAATATCTATCACCAACGACAATGACGGTATACACTTATTCTCGATCGCGCGCGAGCAGGGCGAGTCATTTTTCGAAACGCATTCCGGACGTTGGGTCCGTCCGATACGTGCCGTTACTACTGAATGAAAAGCACCGCTCTGTCTCTCTTTCTCGCGAAAAGGAAAGCAGCCGAACGGCGTGAGAGGCAGCGTGGCGAGTCCGTTCCGACATTGTATCCATCTTTCGCAGAGCCACGCGCGAGTATATCTGTTTGCGTGCGTCCGGCGCCATACATCACGCGCCGCGGCGAAACGGTCGATCCTCGGGCACGTCCTCTGATCCGCAACTCCTTTTCTTTTCGGGACCCATTTTGTAGAGGGACGGGGATAAAAAACGAGGATACAACGTGGCCTTGAAATGCAAAGTGCATAAATAACGTTTGGATTCGGGCTGGGTATACTCGCGTCGTCGACGCGTGTTTGTTTCGGCGCATGATATTTTTTTGGAGAAGTGTAGCATTGAGTTGTCGTAGGCAATTACGCGAAAGCTCGCACAGGTAAAGCCTAATCGGAATATCCTTAACCTCCAGCGCGATGAGAGTAATTTATTTATTTAAACAGCCGGTTCAGTGAACCGACTTAATGAAGCGGCGCAGCCTGCGGGGGAAAAGAGAGAAGAAAGAGAGCGTAGGACACGCGAAAAGGGGCAAAATTTATTCAAACACCCGACGCCGCCGGCGCAAGATCGCAATTGCATTATGCGAGTTAAGCTCTCTCTCTCTCTCGAGCTGCGCAGCGGCAGCAGCACACCACAATCGCATTCGAGATTCAAAGGGGCCACGCGAGAGAGAGAGAGAGAGAGAGAGAGAGAGAGAGAGAGAGAGAGAGAGAGAGAGAGAGAGAGAGAGAGCCTAAGTACAGAGTCGCGGAGAACTCGCTAATCAGAGATTTAATTGATACCGCGAGCGCGTCCGAGCACGACACGTACACGGCCGCCCTTTTTACCCTGGACACGCGGCAAAGGGACGACGGAATGATAATACATATGTAATGCGGGAGCGACTGTGAATATATGTGGCCTCGGAAACTGCTTAGCTCGCCACACTTTTTTTCGACGCTTTTTAGCGGTTAGAGAGCTAAGCTCGAAGCTCTTCATTAACTGCCCGCTTCGCTGATCGTCGTCGCGTACTACACACTGGCCTAATCGATGGGAAAACTTTCTTTCTTTTTTCCGGCAGTTTATGCAGGCATGCGGTCTCTGTTTACTCGGAAGCCGGGAATTCAAGTGTTTGTACCTGATTATAACGGTTCAGCTCGTATAGCTGCATACGAGATTGGATATTAATTTTTATTTTTAGAAAAAAAGAGATCGCGGGAATAACGTTTCTGCCACGTGTACGTTCTTCTGAAGCCGAGTTGAGTCACCAGATTAGAACCCACGCAGGCGTTCCTCTCTCACGAGCGAGTAAGTGGTCGCACATGGTGGTCCCCGGCTGCTAAATCTCTCCGCGATGCGACGGAATATTCTTTTTTTTTCCGTAACGCGATGTTTACAAAGTATAATGTGCAGAGGATTTATGTAAACTGCTTCTGGATTTTTTCTCAATTTTATTTTCGAAGCGGCGAACATACCGTTCTACTGTATTCAACACCACTCGAGGGATATACTACCGGATTTCTCACACTGGTATTCGATTACACTGTTAATCTAAGAAACTTTCTTCGCTATACTTACGAATCGCAATTACTCTGCCCCCTGCGTATGGATACTCGTGTGCGCGAGAATAACACTTACCTGAAACAGAGTATAAAAGAGACAAGGATTACTTTCACTTTCGCGTATACTGTACACGCAGATAACGCCGCACACACTTTAAATTTCGCAAACAAAGTATCCTCCGCGTTCTCTCTCTCCGAATATTATCTCCCCTAATTCGGGCGAGCCACGCCGGGGGCTATATTAATTTCAATAACAAATTTCGCCACACACACACACACACACACGCTCGCGCAGCGCAGAGAAGACACAGCGTCGTCGTCCCCCTTTGTCCCAGGGCATTAAGCGATTTACTCAGGTCGTATACGCGGAGGCGCCGTATAACCACCTGGCAAACAAAAGCGGCTGCCGTTAAAATTGAGTTATTCCTCGCTGCGACGTGCACGCATGTAGTACACACTGCGCGGGCGCGTAATAACGAGTCAACATTTATGATCCGAGACGCGCCAGAATACTTCCGGCTGTATACTGTGTGTCTCCTCCCGAAAACTCGCGGCAGCTGGAGCTCGTTTGCGGGGATTTTCGTCTCTCTCTCTCTCTCTCTCTCTCTCTCTCTCTCTCTCTCTCTCTCTCTCTCTCTCTGCTCTCTTTCTCGCATCGAAACGAATGGCCGAGAGGGAAAGAAGAAACACGTGTTTCTTCTAATTCATGAGGCTTTGTGGGGGAGAAAAAAAGGTCTGGCAGCACGTGCTCCACCCTTTTTTGTGGTGAATACTCGTGCGCGCATAATTGCAGAAAGTGTTCGGGCGAAAAGGAGCGCGGACAAATTTTGAAGTAATCAATTTATTAGACGAGCTTTTCTGGTCGAAACGTATCCACATCCGCGAGCCCTATACGAGCGTAAATGCAGCTTACGCGAAAATGAGATGCCGAGGATCGAGAAGGGAGGAGGAGGTAGACGGAAAAAAGCTGCGCCGCTGCGATATTGCAACCGGACGAAATTATACACCGCGACTTTATTGGCGTTATTGGATTGCCTAAGCAACGAATCAGCGGTGGAATTACGTGATAATTCGAGCGAGAGTGGTTACCCCGCGGCCCGGTAAGTACTCGCATAATCATTCCGGCAAACGATCGGCGATCAGCCCGAGATTAGTCCGTTAGATTATCCGTCGACGAGAGTCTCTCTCTCTCTCTCTCTCTCTCTCTCTCTCTCTCTCTCTCTCTCTCTCTCGGGCTGCAAGGACGCTAATTATGTGTCTGCGCCGCTATTCTTTTCCGTTCGATGAAATTGCTCTCACATTTTAACGGCCGAGATGAATTTTTTCCCGCTTATAATTACCCGCTCGGCTACTTGTGCACGTATGTGTTATACCTCATCGCGCGTGGTATTTATATCCGAGAGTATTAAACGCGAGAAAAAGGAGAGTAGCGGAACCGAGTAGCCGAAAAAAAGTAGCCGCGACAAAACCAACGAAATCCATATTGAACAGGGGTCACTTTGCTCTGCGGTGGCAAAAGACCGTTAATTCGCGCGCTCGTGTGGGGAGAAATTAGAGCGATTTTTGGCGGAGTTTCTCGCGGTTTCTTGCTGCGGTCGCGTTCCACAGCTGCGCGCTGTGCTGCTCCCCTCGAGAAACAACAAACGTCGGCTCACCAGTGAGAGAGAGAGACCGATCGGCTTGCGGTATTTTGGCTTCGCGCGCTTGTCTATTTACGCGCGAGAACCGCCGGGGCGGCGGCTGCTGCTTCTTATTTTCGGATCTTCGTTTGTTGTTTGTTGTCGCGCGCGAAAGCGCGATGATGACTATAGATCCATGCCTCATAATCCAAACATCGGATTAGATAAACAAGCCGACATAACCGTGACTGCGACGTTTGTTATGTTTGTCGCTGCTATTTTCTGGAAGAGATAGGCGATCGTGTGCGATATCACGTATTCGAGGAATTGCAGAATCGGGGAGAATCAAAGGGTCAAAAGTCGCGTGCGTTATTTTTACCGCAAAAGCGCGTATAAGTCTCTGCGGTAGGCGAAGAAATAGAAGAAGGCGAACTGGCGGGAATTCAGACGGGAAATTTCAAAGGGAATATTTTTAGCGCAAGACAGGCCCATTAGGCGCCACTGCCCGAACGCGCGCGCACGAGTTGGGGATTTAAATCTCGGCAATCAGAATCAAAAGAGCCGGATCGATTGTTTTTCTCTCCTCTGTTTCATCTCTTCATTCCGCAAATAGTACAACCCTCTCGCATTCTCTCTCCACCTCACTCCTATAAATACGAGCATTACCGCGTCATTTCCCCGCGAACTTTGAATGTAATATCCCGAAAGCTCTAAGTCGTTCATATTTTTTCGCGTTGAAAAAAGCCTTTCAATAATACATAAGAAACAGGTTTCCCCGCGGCTGGATATTCTCCCATGGATCTGCGAGCGTTAACGCGCCACAGAAACCGGCGAATATATTCCTCCGAGCACAGCTCGTTTAATTTAACGTCGCAGGGAGAAGGCGAGCGTCGAGGAAAGACTTAATGCCTGGAAGCTGCGCGCAAGGTCTCGTGTCCTCTGATGCGCGCTCCGTGGCGGCACAAGCGGCGAATGCATCAAAGAGCGATTCTCATACGTCTCTGCCAGCGCGGCGTCCCCCAACAAGTGCTATTGATTTTCTCTCCGCTTTTGTTGACTTTCACTTTCGCCGCGCGCGTGTTGTTATATTTTTATTTTTGTTTATTTCTTTTTGGCGTTCCACGCTCCATATAATAAGCTCTGCACCTCGCTCGTACATATTGTCAATTAAGTTCCGGGAATTCGTGGGCTTTCTCGCGGGCATTAGCATGACAAGTAATCGCGCTCGCGCGCATCTCAAAGGGCCGTTCGTTCCGCGTGTGCAGCGTCGAGCCGCCGCGAAGCAGGACGAGGTCAAGAGGTCCAGCCCGCGAGAGAGTCTTTGACAACAGCTGCGAGGCTTCGTACATATACTTTTCTTTATGCGATGCTGCATGTCGGTACTTTTGAACTGCGCCGAACGGCTTTATATCCACTTCAGATATCAAGTGCTATATCTCGAAGAGGGACAGCCGCGAGAGTGAGATATTATGTGTCGTACAAAATGCGGCTATTGTGTGCGACGAAATTTCCACGAAAGGTAAGCTATAATTTCTCCAGGAAAATAAGCCGACGTTCAATTACAAGCGAGTTTGATGCGCCTCCTAGTTATTATGCATCGACCTCGGACGACGCATCTCGTGAATCGTTATTGTATACACCTAGCAAACAATACGCACAACAAACAATCTGCCCTGCGAGTCTAAACTCTATTTAAACAGGTCCCTTATATTTCTCGAGAAAAACATGATATTCAATTGGCGTAGGCCAACGCGCACGCGATGCCCTCCTCTCTCGCGCTAATTGAAAAAGAATTATACCGCCGCGCCGCCTCTCCAAAAAGACAGCTCGCGCGAAGATTGTCCCCCTCGTTTTTCGCATACACACACTGCACTCACGCCATATAATATATCCCGCTCTCGCGCAGCACAGCAGAGGACGGTACATAGCGTGACAAGTGTCGTGTTTGTCGAGAGACGCGCGCGAGCGGTTTTGATTCGCGCGCGAATATCTCGCGCAGACAATGACCTAGTATCGTGGGAATGTTTTTTCGCGGAGACGGCCTTCCGAGAACCTGGCAGCGGAGAGCCGTCGTACGCTGTACCTGGAGCTACTGCAACGAGCGCAATTTAGAGCTGCAAGGTCAGCAAGAGATAGAGAACTGCTGGGGTCTCGGGGCTGGATGTGTAATATGAGCCGCGAGGGACACTTTTCTTTTCGTTCGCGTGTCGGCTTCGCCGCTGAATTGTAGCTTCCTTGATTGAGGTTAATCGATTTTAAGCGGAGTGTGGGGACTGCAGCTCTCGCGCGCCAAGTACAAAGCTTCCGTGAAGTCCGCTTTCGAGAAAACTCCGGGAATCGGATTATTTTTATACGCGTGTAGCGGCAATGAGGATGCGAGCGATTATTTTAATTGTTCCCGCACGCGAGCTCGAGCGTAAACTCTTCGATTCGAATAAACATGCGATGTAATGATAATAATCTGGATTTGAAAATCAAAAAGAGCATCATTAAACGACACATGTATACTGCATAGCTACAGCAGCAGAAAACTCTCGGCGTCACACACACGCTATAGGCGTGTCGCGTCGCGCATTCCGCCGTCCAGTGGGAAGATCAAAGCCTCTCGCGGCGCGGGTTCAACGCTCGGTAACCTCAAAACTGCACGCTCGATCCTCGCCGGAGAGAGAGAGAGAGAGAGAGAGAGAGAGAGAGAGAGAGAGAGATCCGTCCGCTCCATTGGGCTAGAAGCCTCCGTATCTCTCCGTAATCCGCAAGGAGAAAACAACGAGCCACCGCGAGAGTTTCGCAATATCGGTGACGTCACGGCGCCCAGGACTCGTGGCACAGTTCGCGATCACTGCCGCAGCGGACAATGGGATAGTCTCTTTCTCTCTCTCTCTCTCTCTCTGCACTTCCGTATGCCTGTATGTGTGTAGGTATAGCATACACACGGCGCATGTTTTACGGGCTAATGCCATGCAAGGGGATCGCCGCTGGTCGAGAGCGGCGATCTCTTATACAATTCGATAGCCGAGCGAGAGAGGATTTATTGCAGTCGTGCGCTCAACGCCGCCGCCAGAAAACGCGCGGATATAAGTCTATTTCCTAGGCGAATTTATCGCGCGCGAGCCAGAGAACCGCCGTTAATGGTTTCACTCTCCCCCGCGCCGACGTTTGTGTAGGTGCGAATTGCTCGCGCTGCTGCTGTGTGTACGTGCGTTTATTGTCAGCGTGTTGTTTGCTAATTATTCAGCGGCGAAACAATTTGTTGGCAGCCGGCTGCCATTGTTGTGCGCGCGGCTTGATTTATCGATGCCTCGAGAGCGTTAAATTGAAGAAAGTTACACGTGTGTAAAAGCTCAGTTTGCGCGATGGGACAGTAGCGTGACTTCAAACGCGAGATTTAATAAAGTCATATAGAGGACGGTGCAAGGTATAAAATAACATCGCTGGCAGACTTTTGCATCGCAGTCTTACATATTAATTTAAGCTGCAGCAACGAGAGACAGCTACGCGTTGGCGGCACGCGCGCGGATTTTACGCTCGTCCGATGCCGCCGTCTGATAGCTTATTGTTTCGAGAATGAGTTATGGGACGGCATACTTTTTCGAGCCGATCAAAGTCTGCTGTATGTGTGTGTGTACTATGATGCTCCGCGACTGACCGAGGCTTAGAAAAGTAACCGTCTGTCCGTCTGGAACAATAGATCTTTTCTGCGTTCCTGCGTAAGTCTCTTTCGGATATGAGAGGTTTAGTCATCCTCTCGTCACACACAAACGATTGTGTGATTAATCGAGCCCACGACGAGCAAATATTCAATTAGATGCATCGCGTATTCGTATTATATCATCTTTAACGCTGTTGTAAAATGAAAACAAATAACTATAATTTGACACACACACGCTCGAGTCGGCAGGGAGAAATTCACGACGGCGGCACACAATGTTGTCTAATCAGCTTCTCGCGGTCTTCTTCCATATCTCCTTTATATATATACGTTCAACGAGAGTCTCTATTATTAGGTCTGCGCACGCAAGCTTCGCAATCATCTATTAGCGAGCGAATAACGTAAATAAAAGGTAATTAGCAATCAAAAACTTTCTACGACGAGCTCAGAGGGGGCGGCGGTCGTTGCCGTGTTGCATGTGGTGCTATGCGCCGGTGGTGTCTATTTTTTCGCTTCGAGAAAACGTGCTCGAACTTTCCATTCTCTCCGCTCTTGCTGCTGCTGCTGCACACGAGACGACCGCGACGTTGCATTGTCTAAGTAGCTGGAAGTAGCTGCTGGATTATCGGGCATCTACTTTCGTAGGACCATAAATATGACCTTTCTCTCTCTCCGAAACATAATCCTGTACCACATGACCCACCTCGAATTGTATTCTACTCAACTTTCCATTTTCGTCGATTTGCATAATGTCGTAAGCGGGATAATAGGTACCGTAAAAACGTCGTGTATAGGAGAAATAAAATTATCGTGAAGAGTATGGAAAGGAATAAGAGGTATATCTTCGCCAGTGCTTTGCTGTGTGTCGAGGCGTTTCGCATCGAGTTACCGCGACACGAGTAAGCACCTCTCTCTCTCTCTCTCTCTCTCTCTCTCTCTCTCTCTCTCTCTCTCTCTCTCTCTCTTCTCCTCGACGACGGCGGCCCGTATGTAACTCAATCTCCGGAAAATCGCGGGAAAGCCCGTGAAATACGAGGCTTCGTCTGCGGGGGAGAGCCTCTCGGGAGACAGGCTAAGGAGGCGAAAATTTCGTGCGCGGCAAGAATGGTCCAGCATCTCCCGGAGATAACGTTTTCTTCGCCGCCTGGATATAGGGTTACTCATCCGCTGTTTCCTTCATTTCGGACCTAACAGGTTGCCACCGTAATTTGAGTTTAATTTTCACGAGGTGTATCTCTCTGAGTGACGAGTCATCAGATACTCGATTAAACATCGAAACGTATAAAATATTTGAGCTTAATCACGAGAAACGCTTGTAAACGGTGCCTATTAAGCTCGCGATGGAAATATATATTTAATGCAGCAATTTGGATCCGGAAAAAAGCGCGCAGCAAGTATACACACATCTCATACTTTCACTGCTGCACTTTCTAAAATATCATTACACAATGCACACCGGCTGGAGATTTTTGCGGAAAGCAAAAAATGAAAAATAATAAGATGATCTATCTGGATGATAGTGGCGGCGCGAGCTGGATAGGAATTGCGAGTTCTATTACTCGGAGCCGGGCTTGAGAAGCTTGAAATTAACACGTCGAGCTACTTGGCGCGTGACAGTGTATATAAACAGGCGGCTGCGGCGGAAATCACGTCTCTCATGCCGGAGAAAAGCCGCATCGCATCGCGAGCTCTCTGCAGTGTGTGATGCAGTCAGAAGTGAAAGGGCATGATACACAAGAGATAAAGAGAGAGAGAGAGAGAGAGAGAGAGAGAGAGAGAGAGAGAGAGAGAGAGAGTGAGAAAGGAGCAGATTCCGGACAGAGTCGATGCGCGCGCCTTAAGGACCGGCGCATAGATCAATTTATGCATCGATTTGACACGCGTGAGATTTACCTTCAATAGCATTCGCATCATATGCATGTTATGCGGCCGCGAGCAGAGGAAGAGGACTTGTGAGAGCTTCTCTTGCGCAGATTTTCTAATGCACAGCTCTTGACTTATTCATGAGCTGTTTTCTCGTATGACCTGATTTTTTTCCCTGAATTCATGCGACGACACAATCGAATCATTTTCGCGTTAAAGCGATTATAAGCGAGCCCCCTTGATCTCGTGGCTTTCGACGTTCGCACGCAATTACGGCGAATCCTCGAGGTCGGATCGGTTGAATCTGAAAGAAAATTAGGGCTTCGATCAATGCCCACAGGCTTACGCGAGTGTGTGCGAGTCGGGAGCTTATGCGACTACGTCAATGTCTTGGAAGGTTGTAATTCCCCGATTGGGAATAATCCGTCTTTACCGTTAATTGTCCCCCACACGTGATTAGCGAATCGCTGGGGAAATACAAGAAAGAAGATTGAATAGACGCTCGAGTTTCGGATAAAAGACTGTTTCGGGATTAAGTATTCCATTATGCGACCAGTAACTGGAATAGATTCTATATGTGACGCATCATTGTTTCTCAATTCGGGTAAGGTTTTGAAATTTTTTAGAAACATTCGAAGAGTATATGAATGTTTTTTATAACCCAAACGAGCCAGGTATTTCATCTTAAAAAAATAATAATTCATGTTGATACCTTTTACATCATTTGTCATCCACAAATCAGATTGAAAATTGCTGGCAATGGGGAGAGCGTTATGTAGCGGCTCTTCAAAGATGGAGTTGCCATAACCGAATCAATAAAGCTGTTGATGCGATTGAACTAACTACCAGCATGATCCTCTGTATAGTCCTTTCATCCGGTACCCATATGTGATTTTTCCCTAATTCCCACAAGCCTACGACGCAGGCGAGCCGAATAAAGAAGACTGAATCATAAATGCGAAGTGCTAAGCGGGGGAAAACGATAGCTCCCTCTCTCTCCTATTTTTTTTCGTTCCGTTCTTCTTTTGTCCCGCCTTTCAACCCCTCTCGGCTATCTATTCTTTTCGTAGCTCATTTTTTAAATCTCCCGCCGCCTATACTCTACTTTCGTTTTTTTTTTCGCGTCACGTTACTAGGCCACTTTAAACTCGACTAATTTTAAATTCTGTAAAATAATGTATATCTCGTAACGAAATAATCGCCCGTCCTTCTGTTTCGAATCGAACGCACTACTGTCTTTGTCATAGGAAATAGTACAGTCTCTCCACTTTCGGCGCGTGCCGAGCCCCCACTTGTGCGTATACCTTCCTTTTCTCTTCCTCTTTCTCTCTCTCTCTCTCTCTCTCTCTCTCTCTCTCTCTCTCTCTCCACATTCGCACCATTATTTGTCTTGGCTGTCGTCTGCCTAATCAGTCATGCCAACATATGCTTAAGTAAGATTACATTTGTAGCAATACCCGGTATGCGCAACTCTAGCATGAGTGTATAGGTGAAACGCGCGGCAGCCAGCAGCCCCTTCTGCGCAAGGGGGAATAACCAACACGTTGTTCCCGGAGATCGTGGCAAAAGGGCGCAAAAATAAGGGCGGAGGGGATTTTTCGGCAGAGAGCTCCTGCGCGAAATGATATATTGTGCGCCGCCGACGACGACGAAGCGCCGGTTAGGCAGGGGATTTCCTTTTTCTCTGCTTCTTTTGCCCGTGTGGCTGGCTGCTGCTGCTGCTTTTTTTGCGACTCGCGCGCACAGCTTAATGGCTGGCCTCTCGACGGATTACACGGCACGCGCTCTGCCACCGGGGACACCCCATACTGAGATTAGTGGCTTATCGCAGGACATTACTGTTGCTACTATTACTAGTACTACCGCTGCTCCGAGTGCTGTAACCGCTCGAGCTGTTCCGTGCTTTTGCCTCGATTGTTTTTTTTCCCTTTCTCTCTTATTTCTCCCTCTTTTTTATTCTGGACTCGAAAATGTTTTATTACGCGGAGGCGCGGCTGGACCCTTTTTACCATTTCTGTGATTAAAGTGAAAAATGCAGCTGTATTTTTTTTGGCTCCCGAAACACCCATTAGCTTATTTTAAAAAAACATAATCTTTGGGGCATTAACTTTTCCAGTGGACTGAGGACCAGCGTCAATAATCGTACCTTAAATAGAGTAATAAAACCGAGTGAATATATCTCGCTCTCGCAGTCTATCATCAATTTATCAAATATTTATAACAAACTTATCGGGCGCGTGACTGGTGCCATTAAGAAAGTACATCATAATTTAAAGCCACCTTACGTAACCCGTAATAATCCCAAATGAATTTATATTAGTCACGCTCGGCGCTCGAGAGATGCAAAAGTCCGATTACATCGACTTTTTCTCCTTCGTCCCTCGGAACATAATATATTTATTACGTAACTCGTGAGAGACTTTACACACTTTTTCGCGCGCGCGAGCTCGCTCGCGAGTATATACAGCACACGGCGCCTTAATTATCGGTCTCTCCTAGATTTATCACCTCGACTCCCGGCACCGGTTCATTTTTCCGCGGCGCGAGTCCGCTAACTAGCCGTAAATAATTTCTCACAAGTCAATTCGTCTCTGCCCTGTGGCTTTCCCGCGAGAGGAATATCGCGCTCTTTTCGCGCGTGTATTATCTAATAGAGATGCTTATCGCCGATATGTTGATTACGTAGTCAAGATTCATTAAGTGACCGTCTCTCACGAAAAATCGTTACTCCCCGGCTTCATTACTCGGACACGACTCGCCGTTCGAGAAATCGTCCCCCAAAGAGCTGGTTATGCGATTATTCAAGACGTCCCGTGGCTACACAATTACCGTCGATATTGATGAGACCCTCGGCTTGTTTTACTTTCGACAACGCGAAAAAGTACAGCCTCCTTTCGCAATCCAGACTACGTTTATGCTTTTGCAAAGCTGCGCCACGAGCTAATAATAGAGCGAGAACAGCAAAAAGGAGCGCACGGACGGGAAAGATCGATTAGTCTCCCGTCACTTAGGAATATTAAAGACGAGCATTTACAAGCTAACTATCGCAAACAGCATTAGTATCGTATATCGGGGTGCAAAATTGTAGAGCGAGCTTTAGGGCCGAGTCCTGAGAGTGGCGTGCGCGCTTCGCTCATGTCTTTCAGCTACTACTACTACTCCCATGCAGCACACTGTTCTCTCTCCGAGCATCTAATTAATTTTCAATGAAATATACGGGCCGCGAGCGCAATCGTGACGCTTTCACGACGCGCGCGCGCCCCCTGCGCGTGTGTTGGTAGCCCTGCTGCGCCTGTGTGCATACCGTGTACGTGTGTTTTCGACCCGATTTCGAGCGAACGCTATACCTCCGGATAGCGCCACACGACACGCCACAGAGAGCGAGAGAGAGACAAGCAAAACTCCAGGACAATGGCCCGAGGCAGCTCGAATCTGCGCGAGCGGAGGAGAAAGCGCCGCGCGCGACGTCGGCTCGTGCTGTTTTGTGCTTGATTCGCGATAATCGCGTTTGCATAGCTTGATAGCATTGTGTCTGCTAAATGGCCGAGATAACCGCGCGATATAATTATTACCGATTTTCGTGTGCAGCTTTTTCTCTCTCCCTTCCGTAAAGTGATTTGACTATATACGTAAGCTCATAATTTCAGTCGATTATGTTTGCGTTCAAGCGATCTTTAACAATGTGAAAAATTTACAGCTATCCGATGCTTGATTTATCATTCAGTTTGTGTGTGAACACAGGTCTTGCTTATTTCTGATTAATTTGAATGTTCAGAGAGAGAAAACGTTGCATCAGGGTCTGCCTTGATGGATTTACAACTACGGGCATTATAAGGTGTATTATAAATTAAAGTTGTATAAATTTATTACAACTAACGCGATTCGCTAGCTTTTCCACACAAGGCCGCAATAAAAAGTTTAAAGCATAATACACATCCCGAACGAAACCGCTATCAGCGCCCATCAAAAAACCTCTATATCTGCACCGTCTCGCATTAATACCCTCGACACAAGCCAGGCAACCCCAAATCCGATTTCAAGGTATGGTAGGTAGCGGCGGACGCACACGCGCGTACGTATATAGAGATAGCATCTAGCGGTTAGATCTCGGAAGCTCGCTTAAACACAATACACGTCGATCGAATCGTAAAATCAGAAACCATTGTGATGTAGCTCCACGCGTTCGCGCATGTAGCAATAATGCGCGCCCAAGGGACAAAAAGACGCGACAGCCTCCTCGCACTTTGGCTGCTACACACACACGCACACACGACACGAAGGATGATGCACCTGGCTGGAGTCCGAGCGAGAGAGACGACACAATGGACCATTAGGGAGGCGAAAGACTAACGATCTAACGAATTGCGCCGCGGGATTATTGTTGTCGCGCGCTCTCGCGACGAGAGAGGCGCGAGTTCTTATTTATGACGTGGCGCTTTTATATGACGTCGCGCGAAGAGGAGGTACTTTAATGGGTCTTTTGGCCAATGAGCGTCGTACTAAATGCGCGCGACGACGAGGATCTTTTTGACAATGGCTCGGCTGACAAACGAGTACGCGCTTTCTCGCTCTATAAGGTGGAGCTGTGTAGAGCATAGTTTAATTTCATCGGGCTTTGTCTCCGGACACTCGAACACTCAGTAGATCTACTTTACTACTTTACTATTTTACTATTTTAGATACTACTTTACTACTACAGTAGATCCTACACAGTAGATCTGTTTAGCCGGGTTCTGAACCGGCGATCTACCACACAAAGGGATGCCAAGTGTAACGGACGGAGAGGAGACGAGTCGGAAAGCGAAAAAGAGTAGACGCGGGCTTGAACCGCGGACCCCGAGATTAACAAGCGGGAGCTCTAACCACTGAGCTAACGTCTACGATACAAGCGCATGCTATGCATCATAGTACAGCTCTGCGGACTCTTATCGCTGACTCGTCTCGCAGCTCGCGTTGCAGACGTGTGCGTCTGTGACACCTAATACGAACGTACACATCCTCCTCGCTGACCAGACAGTGAAATGCCAAAGGTTGCCTCCTCGATACTTTCTGCCTCTTGCGGAGAGAGCAAGTAGGTAGATCGTTAGGTTGGCCAGTCACGTGCGCATTAAGTCCGCAGCATAATATACAGTGTGTGTTTCTACCAATTCACGATTTTCCATGGGGCTCGCCGGTGTAGTACTACACACGCGGGAGAGGATGCAAGGATTCAGATCCCAGCGGGAAAAGCACGCGAGTAGGAATCGCGGAAACGGCTCTCGAGAGAAAGAAAATAAGACGCGAGCATGCGCGCGCGAGCGGCTCGAACTTTTTTTACTCCTCTCTTTCTCTAGCAGCAGCAGCAGCGGCCGCAGCGGTTATGTACTCAACTCGACAATGGAATGCGCGGCTCGTGGTTATCGCGCGCGCATGTGTGCGAGCGAGCGCGAGTTCAAGGGAGAGGATATTCTCTCGACGGTTTGCCAGGATAAATATTTGCTTTTATAAGTGCAGGACGCGCGCGCTTTCTCGATGAAAAATGGTCTTTTCTACTCGGCTCGCGCGCGGAAAATCGCCTTCGAGGGTGGACATACACTACGTGGACTCTGATGTACATCGAGAGCATCGGATCACGGATGCATTTGTGGATTTACATTTCTCGAAACGATGATGATGCACTCGGTGCTTCTCCGCTGGCATATACGAGAGCTTAATGAACGATATTACTCCGAGATAAGCCGCGCATATTCGCGGCAGCGGCTCGCTCCGTCAGCGCAAATAAATTAGCAATATGCGCGAATTAATAATGGCGCGAAGCATCTCCCTGTATAATAATGCCGGCGCATGCCTCTCCTTTCGCATTATCGCCGTATAACTCGCGAGGAAAAATTCCTTTCGTCGCCCTGTCGCAGGAAAATTTACCGTTTCACTTCTCGCGCGAATGTTTCTCCGCGAACGTCTGCGTACACGCGTGTAATGGCTGTGTGGAGTGTAGTTTCGCCGGAATCGTACAAACGAGCGAAAGGATCGCAAGACCAAACATCGTTAATTAATGCCGCGTGTGTGTGCGTCGGGAAAAATTCCTCGTAATTAATCAGGGAAGGCCTGGCGGGCTTTACTTTGTTTTATAATTATATTCGAGAGCACAAGTCGCCGGCGCTATGAATCATTCCGCGCGCGTAATTATATCATCCATATGAGCGCGTATACGTCCCTCGTGTCCCTCTTGTTGTCTTCGGATTGAATCCATCATATAGTTTGTGTGTATTCTATTTTGAAAATATGCATGACATCAAACATTTTTATGAAAAATTGTTGTGATTCAAATGTTTATTAATTTCGAAGTGTTTCAGCGTGTCCACGTACCGAGTCCAATAACTGCTTTTTTGGATCTGCTTGGGTTGCTCATGCTGTCGCAATATTTTCAAACGTTATTTTCAAACGCGCCTCCCCTCCCCTGCCCCTATACCATGCAAATTTCCTTTTTATAGTACGTTAAGCCACTGTCGAGATATAACAAAAAATAACTTCTGTACGCTGCTTTCGCATAGAACACCTAGTTCTAGGAAGCTGAAAATCTCAGAATCGGCTTTTTCTACCTCGGGGCGATTTCACGGCAGGGCGGCACCGCAGGTCGATTTCACGGCTTATTTTACTGAACTACTACATAATGAGTAATTCTTGCGAATTTTCTTCTCTTTATCCGATGATAGCCAACGCGCTCTGGCGTTCCAGACGTTAATTCAAATAAAAATTTTTAAATATACCACGCACCCATCCATCGTCCTAACTAAACACTGGCTAAAAAAAACACACACAAACGTCCGGAACTTCAATTACGAGATAGCCCTTTAATTAAACTCAATCTGCTCACATACACTCGGAACGATCGTGTTTTCGAGTAGTGCACACATCCTCGGTCAAAGCGCCCGCAGAGGCTACCTTCCTGCTACACCCACGTTTTTTCGCAACTCACCGAGACTCGGCGTTTATCTACACGTACAAACGCTTTCGCTTTTTCCACTTCAACCCCCGACATACACATACCTATACTACTGCTACTGCTACGTATAGGCGCGTGTGCGTTTGACGCGCTGCCGAAGCGCGAATAAAGCTTGGCTGCGCTGCGCGCGTGTTTACACCCGCAAATATATAACGTATTTGCCGAGGCTGTCCGGGCAATTACCGCGAGCGCGCACTCGCGCTCATCGCATTTCCCGAATCGCCGCCAACACTTTGGATTTTTGTTTGTTAACGTGACTCCGCTGCTACTGCTGTTGAAGATTGCCGAGAGAGAGCGCGCGGAATAACACAAATAATTTTCAACGCCACGGCAAAATTAAGTACAAATATAACGCGCGTTTGCGATTCAATATGGCTTTTTGCACGAGTGGATTCGGTTTTAAAATTTTCGAATTTCTTTGTTAGCCTAAAACAAATTTCTCGCGTTGTTCCGAGCGATTTGCGTCGATTTCGAGAAAGTTTCACACGCGGCGAACAAAGATTTTTCAAACACGCACACTTCTCAGCCCATTGAGTCATACACAAGCCATTAGCCTCGGGAGATGAACTCTTCAAGCACCAGCACATTTCGTTCCGACGCACTACATCAGAATCTCACTATAGCTCTCTCAATGCAATTTTTCCCGCGGTATAACGTGCTCCCCCTCCCCTTCCCCTTATGCACGTTTTAGTTTTCATTCCGAGTCGAATTTCGACGGGCGCGCACTTCGTAACCCGCTTTTTAGCCGAGCCGAGCGTATAATTTGATCAACTCGTGGACGACGACGGCTTTAGTTCGGGAACGAGGGGACGACCTCGCGGCGAAATAGACCAAAGCGACGACACCTCCCCTAAATAAAGAAACGTGAACGTGGCGTACGGTATACGTACGTACGTCGCGAGAGACGTTTCTCCGTAATTGCGCCAGGAAATTGACAGCGGTGACGAGTCACTTCGATTTACTGCCTTTGAGGTTGCACACACGCGCACACGCGGTGCAATGGAGTGTCGAAGCTGTAAATTTCGAATTTAGAGACGGCGTGACTCAGAAAAGCTACCGCGTGTATTATTAAATCAGCATCGCAGTAGTCGAGCCTCGTCGCGTTTCTATTTTAAACGCTTGCAAGATATTCGCAAGTCTCGATCGATAAATTTAATCTAATATCGGAGCAAGGTGATAACAATTTGTCGTTAAATATTATACCAGAAATTTCATGCCCCGGCATCTGGTTGAAACTTGCGAGGAAAAACGTCGATAAGATAATGACAAGCTTAGAGCGCGCTTGTAATTTACTACATCGAACTCGAATTATCGCGGTACAATTTACATCAAAGCAGATTAGCAGATTAGCGCGCGGATATCCGGACCGTATCACGTGGAGTGTGTAGTTCAACGAGGAGTTCCTTGAGAGCTGTATGCCATGTCAAACTACTGTTCCGAATTCAACAATAACTGACTGTCTGGTTCACTCGCACTACTTGTTGATGAATACATCGAGAGAATCATGCATATCGCATATGCTAATCGGCGCCTCGCTCGCTCTGATGCAGTGGCTTTGAATCGACAATAGATCTGTTCGTGTATACAGTAAAACATGCAAGAGTAAAACGCGCAATTCAATTAATTTCGGTCAAATGAATATTCCAACGAGTCCGACAGAAATCGTCTCGTACGAGCCTTAAATATTAATGTTACTCGAAAAGCGAGCTCGAATCTATATGGAAAGCTTCCAAAACCCCTTTCCTTAATCAATCACTACAGCTGACAAGCGCGTATCAATCATAAGACGAATGATGTATTTTCGTAAATACGAGAC